>NC_136068.1:556853779-558053779 GCF_964261635.1 Lissotriton helveticus
CAGCACAGGGCGCAATGCTAACAGAGTGATGGGCCCAATAATAGCTAGAAGACCCCAGCCGGGGCGTCTCTCGCCAGGCAGGACAGGCTCACAGAAAAGCGACGCGCAACTTCACTCCAGTTTCTGGGTTCTGGGTTCTGGGTTCTGGTCTTTACCCAGCTTGTGTATAATGGCATAATTTTACTCTTGCAGTATCAAACCCCACCTCTTTAGGGAGCATCTTAGCTTTAGGATTTCCGAAGATGGTGAGCGGTGCTTTGTGGTCAGTCACAAAAGTGAAACGGTTTCCATAACGAAAACATGAAAATGTTTGCAAGCCCACCCTACATCCACACTTTATTTCTCTGGCTGAGGGTAAGCACATTCTGTGTCAGGCAAGCTCTGGCTGGCATAGGCCATAATGTGTCTCTGAGCATTCGGATGACCAAGATGTTGAGCAAGGATTGGCCCCCAGCTTCACTGGGCCTGCATCCACTATCATCTCAGTCTGTAGTTTGGGGTCAAAATAGGCCATCATTTTTACATTCTCTACTTCATGTTTTATTCTTTTGAAGTTCTGATCACATTCAATAGACCAAAGGAACAGAACATTTCATTTTGTCAACACTCTTGATGGGGCACTTACAGTTGCAAAATCACGAAAATACCTAGAGCAATAACTGGCCATGCCTAAAAAGTATCGCAGCATAGTGACATCTTGCAGATGGTAAGTAGCCAACAGTGCTTTCACTTTATCAGGGTCAGGAGTCTTTCAGAAAATATTGTCCAAAGGATTTGAGTTTTGTCTTGTGAAACTCACACTTTGCTCCATTCAGAGTGAGACCTGCACCAGCCAGTAACGGGTGCACTTGTGTAAGAGCCTTGCCATGCTCCTTTTCCGTTGCTCCAAATACCAGTATGTAGTCACTGTAATTAAAAGCATTTGTGACAGGTTGAATTTTTCAACGTATAACATCCTGAAATATTTATGCAGCTGGCGATATTTAAAAACTCAACCTTTTGTATCTGAACAAACCAACATGAGTCGAAAAAGTAGTGATGTACCTGTAATTCCTTTCAAACTCGAGTTGATGATATCCCTTCTTCAAGTCAAGACAGGAGAAGAACTTGGCATCATTCAGTTGCATGATCATGTCCACTATGTTTGGTCCAGGATGTCCTTCTCTCTCGATTACTTTGCTGGCATGGCGCATATCAGCCAGATGCACACTGCACCCTCACTGGGTTTTTTTTGGCACCACCACTATGGGCAACACACATGGTATAGGAGCAGTGGAGCGCTCAATGATTTCAGATTTCAACAGCGTTTCTAGTTCTATCTCAACTACTTCTTGTAAGTAGGAAGTGACTGGTGCTGCTCAGCAACAGGGCAGACGTCATCATTGATATGAAGTCACACTTTAATTGTCTTGAGCCTGCCCAGGCCGTGAAATACCAAAGGGCACTAACTCACTACTTCAGACTGAGTGCAGAGGTTGTAATTAATGGATATCAGTCCCTTGTCAGCAGCGGTTGCATAACTGCGCAGGAACACATTGGACAAAGCTCCTTGCAGAACATGAATTGGCGCCTGCACTGATACTGCTTTATGTCTCAAAGTCTCTGTGAATGACCCTTGACTCTGCAATGGATTAGAAGTGGCACAGTGTGTTTACTTTCATCATTGACGGTTTGAGGCATGGCACAGGAGATAGAATGTTGAACTTTTCGACTATCATGATGTTAATTGATCCACCACTATCTATAATGAAGGTATGGGGCAACTGTTGAACTTTATTGTAATCTTGGGGCAATGTCCAAATGGGTTTTGTTGTTCCATTTGGTGGTGGGCCTTTGTCGTTGGTTCTTCCTTGAAAGCAGCCAAACCTAGATGTGCCTATCATTCGTTGGTCACTGCCATCAGTGCAAATCCATCCCCTTAGCTGGCACTCCTTGTCATTGATGGGCCTCTGTAGGATGAACTTGATAGCGATCGACTTTGTCTGGTTTCTACTTGTCATAACTGATGTATCCTTTTTTCTTTGTGGCATAGCAAGAATGCTTCCGGAACTTTCTGGCATCCATTTGCTCTTCTTGCTGTGATGTAGTTGTTTTCACTTTCACTTTGCAAACCGTCATGAAGTGGTTCTCCTTACATCAGCCTTTGTCCTATGGAAAGACAATTGTCTTCAAGTGGAAATGAAAACCCACATCGGAAAAATAACCTTTTCTTCTTTGTAGATGGTGACTTGCATTTGTTTACTCAGTGTTTGTTCTTACTTTTCATGGCCAACACTGATTTACTTTTCGCTGTTCCAGCTTCTATGTCCGTGGCTTGTCGCTCTGCTCTTTCTTTGGCCCTGACGGCCACTAGTGCTTTCTCTAAGCTGAGCGTCTCCCTCAACATGCATCTCGGAAGGAGGCTGAGAGACAGCCATCGATAACTCGAAGATGTACGGCTTTGTCATCATTAAATTGACTAGATTTGCAGTGTTTGATAAGTACATCATGTCTTTCAACAAACCCATCTATTATTTCACAAGCTTGCTGTCATGCTTAATTGAAAATGTACCCTTCATAGTTAACCTTCAGCATCGGACTGAACTTGCCTTCCAACGCTTTGTAGATTTAACTTGCCTTCCAACGAGCCGTAGAAATCTGGGACCTCCTCGACACCCTCTCGCCAGACGTTGCCTTCTTCACGGAAACCTGGACAAACCCTGCCTCACCCCCAACATCGCCACTGCAATCCTCAACGGCTACAAGATCCAGAGGAGAGACCTCCCTCACCGCCCAGGAGGAGGACTCGCCATTGCACACCAGAGCTCCCTTCAACTCTCCACCTCCAGCACAAGTGACACTCTCTCCAACACTGAACACCTCCACTTTCAGATCCGGACCAGCCCCAGAACAATGCTCCGAGGCACCTGGCCTACAGACCCCCTGGTCCCGCTCTCTTTTCACAACCACCATCGCCGACCTCATCACACCCCACGCCATTGCCTCCACTGACTACATACTCATCTGATACCTCAGCTTCTACCTCGACAACCGCAGCGACCCCCAACTCCACCACCCTCCTAGATTTCCTCGCCAACCTCAGACTGAAGCAGCTCGTTACCACCCCCACCCACAAGGCCAGACACATCCTCGACCCCATCTTCACAGGAGGGACCAACATCCACTTTAGACACACCTCGCTGCCCCTCTGGACAGACCACTACTGCGTACACTTTTCCTTCAGCACCACCACCGTGCGCAAGCCCGCACCAAGCCTGCCTCGAAGGGACTGGAGCAAGGTCACAGAAGAGGACCTCAACTCTACCCTCGTCCCAAACCTCCCTGCTGCCACGACCAATGTCAACTCTGTAGCCACGGAACGACACCACTGGATCACAAGCTGAGCGGACAAGCTCCCTCCGCTCCGCCGCCCGGACAGACAAACACCATCTGAAGTCTGCCTGGCTCCAACCGACCTCCAAGAAGCTAGACGCTCATGCCGACAGCTCGAGAAATGATGGAGAAACAGCAAAATCACCGAGGACCAGTCCACCTACAAGCAGACCATGACAGAATACCACCAACTCATAAGAACCATTAAGAGGACCTTCATCAGGAACAAAATCCTCTCCAACACCTGCAGCTCACAGGAACTTTTCAACATCATCCAGCAGTTCACCAAACCTCCCTGCGAAGCCACGGACATCACACAATCCCAGGACCTCTGCAACAAACTTGGCTCCTCCCTCCACGATCAAGGCCCTCTACGACAACTTCAACGACAGACGCCAGAAACCTCCCTCCCTCCCGCAATGACAGCCAGCCCACCAATCTCCACCTGGACACCGGTCACCACGGAAGACACCACAACGACCATGAAAAACACCCACTCGGGAGCCCCCACGGACCCCTGCCCACCTCACATTTTTCACTGAGCCGCCATCACGCCAGAACTCCGCCGCAACATCAATGCCACCTTCGACGTCAAGCCCCTCCTCAAAAAACCATTGGCCGACCCGACAGACCTGAAAAACTACTTGCTCATCTTGTCATGTATTCCTATAGGTTCTGAATCGATCCCCCTATTCCTGACCCTATTCTAGTTAAACAAACCAACAAGTTAACTAGCAGTCAGCCCATGAGGCAGAAAACCCCCATGATGCAGATACCGTTATCTGACGCAGTCACACTACGGCACAGGAACGTGTTATCTGATTAGGTCATAACACTTGCGATCTAATTAGACAAGCGATATTCCTCCAGCCCCTGATAAGGCACACAGAGTTCTCATAACAAATCAAACCTATGACAACCTGGGCAAAACCCTGCGGCCATTGTTTTGATTTCACCGAGAACTTTAGTAAAAGAATGTGCTAACGAGCAAGTCGTATGACATCTTTATTGACGTATCTATGTCCATCCTTACGTCAATCTCGGCACCTTAAAGGTATAAATATTACCGATCTTGCCATATGCAAACACACGCGTGGTGACGAGACGGAGCAGCCATACTTGCTGAAGCCAAGAGCAGAGCAGACCCCGCTGGCGCAGCCCCGCCTTTCTGACGCGCTGAGAGACGCGCTGCTTTCTCCTGCCGAGAATCCAGCACCGGCGTTTCCGGGTAGCCCTCGCAGGCAGCCTGGAATATCGAGACCAGAGAGAGAGATACCATTCCTCATTCATCCTAAATTCCAGGTACAGAACTGAATAACCCCTCACAGAGAATTCTTTAGTTATTCACTTGGCAAAAACAAACTTAACTTAAACTGTAACTTTCTATTCCCGCCCACGTATTAGACTTAGGTCAGGTACACGGGGTAGGCGTATCTAGAAACACCAGTTGAGTACGTTTAGTCAAATGTATATGTGTATATAATATATTTTATTCATTTTAAAACATCTTATGGCTTAGAAACCATATCAATGTTTTTACAGTATTATTTTATACTATTGCTTTTAATGTATGCACTTTACTTAACTATAAGTATTGCAATAATATCGATCCATTTCTCTTGTATGAGAAAAGAGACTGATCAATAAATAACACCTTTTTATTGAACACGCCCGTCTCTTCCTTTTCTCTACATTCTGATGAGACTAAGAATGCACGTACTGACTGAGTAAAATAATTTGCCTTTTGTTCACACGACTCTCGAGATTGACTCTTGATTAGGGGAGAGCAAAGTTGTCATGTTCTATGGTTGTCAGAAACTAAATCCCTTCTTGTCTAATCAGGGAAGTTAATTCCTCCTTGAACATTCGAGAAAGTTTCTAGTGAACTCTGAGCTACGCTGGCAAACCCAAAACTTTAAGTCTAGTATCGACAGTAGTAGACCTAGTTAACGTCTGGCCTAGGCCTTTACTGCTGTAGGTATTATTCCAATGCGCAGAGCCTATTGGGAAGATAGGAACTACACTACATGGCGCCCAACGCGTTTGGAAAGGGCGATAAAACTAACGTAAGACATTTAGAGTAACTCAGTCGTGCTTTCTCACTCAGACCCCTTTTCCCAAATACTCCAAAGACGTCTGGAGTGGGTGAAAGGTTATATCCGCCAGACCTCGCAGGAGGGAACTCCTATGTATGGTTCTTGGTATAGTCAACGTTGAAGGATAAACAGTTCCAAAATATTGTGCATCTAATCTTTGTTTCCATAAGAAACCTGATCTGCAAACAAACAAAATAACCTTCAGGACAGTAAAATGTCAGAAAATGAAGAAGAAAGAGAGGCAGTTAGATTAGCAGCTGACATAGCAGAAGCTGATACTGCACTACAAAATGCAGACCCGGATATAATACTCATCCCGGTCATTAAAAGAAAATCTATAACCTTGAAACTTATAGAAAATGGACTGACACCTAGAGGTGGCACAGTCATATTCGTAATTGAGGCACACGAATATCGGCAGACAGAGGTATATTATTCATGGATACATTTTCCAGCAGCAAATGCTGTAACAAAGTACTTCCACTATTACAAAATAGAGGAACCTCCTAATGAGTACACTCCTTTCGAGGAGGTGGAAGTACCACTCAAATTCCAAGAGCATTTGCTCTTATTTGATGGCGCCCTAAAACATAATAATCACATCACCAGGCTCGGTCCTTTAGGTAGACCAGGAGCAACGTGGCCGGTCCTAGCCGGATACACACCACATCCAGACATCAATGGGATGTCTGCAGCAGAGCTGTTAACACAGCTAAAACAATTAATAAAAATTCATAGACAATTAGTTCAGTATGTGATGCGGACTTCAACAATTCAGCCAGCGATTAAACTTCCACAGCTGACCCCTCACCAGGGGAACACAAATAAAATTACACCACAGAACATCCAATCCTGCCTAGGTAAAGTACCGGCTAAACGGGAACAAATACCATTCTGGTTGGCACAGAAAATTACTCAAATAGAGGCGGTGTTTCCTGACACCACCCTGCTAGAAAAACACAGGATTCTGACTATCTGTCTCCCAATGGGAATCGCACCACACATAGAGGACTGTGACACTTGGGGTACAGTCTTTGCTTCCATCTACACAAAAACGCACGGTGTTCCATCCATTTCGGTGATACCAGATGTGCTAAAACAAATTCAAGACGAATACGGTCCAGAACCCGCTTTAACTCTTGGTATGAAATTACTGAAAGACTTCAAGCAGGTCTCGGCTATATTATTAGCCAACATAAAAGGTGAAGCAGCCAACGTGGCGATCCGCCAGAGGTTAAAAGAGACAGATATAGCAGACCAACCAGCTGAAATTGCCAGAATCATAGAAAAATCCTATGAGGAACTAGGTAGAGATAGTTTAGGTGGAATACCAGTAAAACCGCAACTGACTGAAAGTCCAGAAAAAATATTTTTTAATATTAATTCACCAAAAAAGAACTGGGATGGAAACAAACAATCCAATCCTAAAGAAAAGAAATTCCAGTCCAGAGGAAGGTCTCCTAGGCGAAGAGAGAAATCTCCGAACCAAAGACACAGGTCACCCCAGAGTGACCCCTCTGGGAAAAGATGTAACCTTAGAAATAGGAATAATATAAAAAAAACCTGATAGATATCAAGACATTGATACGCGTCCCTCTCAATCTTTTCAGACTTCCTCGCAGAAATCGGAAAGAAGAGGACGATCAGAACAAAGAGAAGAGCACGCCAAGTCCAAAGACAAGGAACCTGCTCAACTAAAAAAGAAATTACAATTTCCAAAAAAGAAGGTAGCCAGTATCAAGGTAGTTAACAATGCCGAGAATACTGAGGACACAACTGAAAAACGGAGAGTGGGCTCAGACAATGCTAGACAGCGCAGCAGAAGTGAGCATAGCTCGCAAAGTCCTTATGAATCATCTGGAGACAGTGGACACGAATGAATATCTTCAAGTGGAAACTGCAGACACCAGGGTTAGCAAACCTCACAAGATATACGAGATAACATTACGTATAGAGGGAGATAAGACTAGGAAAATAAGGGGACTATTTTGGGATAACCTCTCCAAGGGTTATGACATCCTTCTAGCTGAAAAAGACTGGCCACCAGAGTTTGTCAGGGAGTGCCCTCATGGCGAAGAAGTAATTATGCCTGCCTTCTCAAATCAAATTCCAATTCATAAAAAATACACACTTGCTAGAAAGTGGGCAGTGGCTCTAGCACCTGCTTTATATAAAAATCATGTAGGATGGGATGAGGATTCTCCTTCTCACAAAATCCAGTTAAAATCACAACCTACTGCACAAAGGCAGTACCCAATTAAGCAAGAAGCTAAAAAACAGGTAAATGAAATACTAGATCAGCTAGAATACCAGGGGGTGATTGAAACTTGCACCTCACAAATGAACAACCCTTTGTTTCCGGTCTCCAAACCAGACAATTCATATCGTCTAGTTTTGGATTACCGACACCTTAACACATGTTGTAAAACTTTTGCAGTGCAAAACTCACACAGTGCTGCACTAATGAATAACATAGTGCGCAAAAAATACAAAACAACCTTAGACATCTCTAATGGATTCTTTTGTCAAAACATAGCACCAGAGAGCAGATATTTAACTGCATTCTCAGTAAATGGCACTCAAAAACAATTCTGTTGGTTAGCCCAGGGGTACAAGAACAGTCCGGGGTATTCTCAGCGAGAGTAACAGAATTACTACAACTATATGATGATGAAGCATTATCTTATGTCGATGACATTTACTTAACAGATGATGACTTGGAGACTCACTTGAAAAGAGTGAACACCATAATACTTGGGTTCGCTGCAGAGGGTTACTAATTCAACTTTAAAAAATCCAGAATTGCCCATCTGACAGTCCTGTTCTTAGGATATGAATTATCAAGCGAAGGCAAAAGCCTGGCTGACAATTTCCTAGAGAAATGTGCCGTACTCCAAGCACCTAGAACACTAAAAAACCTACAGTCGATTCTAGGCTTCCTAAATTTCGGAAGAACATACATTGCAAATTACGCAGAAAGGGTCAAACCCCTTTATGATCTAATTAAACCAGATTTTAAAAAATCCAATTGGACTCAAATACACACAGAAATTCTGAGATCCTTACAAACAGACATGCTAATTAAAACAAAATTAGAAACACGTGATAACACACGCAATCTTGTGATTCGAGTCATCCCAGGGAGATGCGGATTCACATACCTGACCTCTAATGAGGGGAAAAAGGTACCAATTGCATTCAAATCACACTTGTACACAGAAGCTGAACAGAAATTCAGCAACAAAGAAAAAATTGTTCATGCAGTTCAAACCGCAATAGCTAGAGAGAAAGATCAAGCGGACGGTAGACATATCACAGTCAGAACAGCAAAATCAGCCTTTGAGGCACTAACAACACCGTGGAATTTACCAACAACAGCATTGAATCCGGAATGGATACAATGGGTGAATTCTATCACAACGGACAAAGTATACTACTACTTTGATCCAGAACTAGAAGAATTAAAAAATCTAGAATATGAAGAAACATATCCTCTGCCAATCGACATTCTGCCTTTACGACATTACGCCTGTGTAATCTATACAGACGGACATGCTCAACCCTCCGTTTGGGGAGAACAAGCATACAACCCCACATGTGAGATTACAAAAGAAGTGTGGCGCGGAGGTAAACTAAAACCTCTATTAACAAAGACACACTCAGTAGAAAGTAATTCAGAACAACAAACTGAAATATTAGCTTTAAAAATGGCGCTAGATAATGCGGATCGCGAATTCCCGACACTTATAGTGTCAGATTCATATTACTGCGTCAAATCATATAACAGCGATTTGCAGACATGGATTCAAAAAGGTTACAAAGATGACACAGATGCACCAATAAAGCAGAAACTGCTCTGGGAACAAATAGCTCTTTTACAAAAAGAACTACCAAAGACTCACGTGACTCACTCACTGAGTCATCAGCGTGATGGCGTTCACGTTGTAGGGAATTCATTGGCTGAAACAGCCGCAGCGGCAGCCACTAAATCGGCTCCCGTAGTTCGAAAAAAGCGTACATTAAAATACATTGACGGTGAAACAGTGCTGGCGGTGAAAACGTCATCAAAAGGCGACTGCTCAGCGTTACCGATCAACTATCCACTCAATTATACATACATAATCGATGCAAACTCCGTCCCTTTTGCTCGAATCCCTGGAGTGGGGGATAGGGTGATTCCAAACATGGACAGGAGAAACTTGTTAATCGCAGACGCACATATGGGCGAGGGTCTCAGACACCTTAAACTAAAAGATTCTCTGGAAGAATTACAATCAAGGTACTGGTGGCCAGGCATGAGCCTGCGTCATACCCTGTTTGTAAAAAACTGCCCAAACTGCAACAGAGATCGCAGTGGGGAAAGAAACAGTTTAATACCTCGTCGTTCTACTCCAGAAAAAATCAGGAGTAAAAAGGAAGGGTTGCGATTGTCATGTCTCGGGACTCCCCTACACTGTCCCTTTAAGACACATGACATTTAAGGAACCAGGAAACAGGGAACGACGCTTCACGTTCTAGCGTCAAGCTTCCCTTGTTTCCGGTTCCGTCTATTCCCTGTTGCCTGACCTAGCAGTTCCTGGTTGACTCTTCCTGTTTTGTTGCTGGTTGAGCGTATGCGTCCCCTGCATCCTCCTATCTCGGGAGACGCTTACGCATTTTTGTTCGGCAGTGTTCCGCTGCCTCAGGCGTACCTTGTAAACGCCTATCCTCCTCTCCCCCTTTCCGTGTGCCTCGCCCGGCGGCCGGGCTTAGCTCCGCCATCCGGCCGGGCACAGCATTATCCTGTGCTGTGAGAGAGCCTGTTCACAGCGCCAGAGAGAACCTTCTTGACTTCCACTGGTCGTGTGTTCCACCCGGCGGCCGGGCTTTGCTCCGCCATCCGGTGGGACTAACTTCAGAGGGTTCTTCCTTAATTGTCCGCAGGTTGCATTCTCCACCCGGCGGCCGGGCTTCGCTCCGCCATCCGGTGGGATAAGTTTTCCCTATTGATTTTCATTTACTTGTGTACTGCACCCGGCGGCCGGGCTTGGCTCCGCTGTCCGGTGTCAGTGCATTCCCCTGTTATTATTTTCTTAGTTAGTCAGTTAGGTTGCTCCCTCACTATTTTCCTGGCCCTATCCTGTTTCCACATTTTCCATCACGTTCCCTGTTTCCAGAACATCCGCCATTAACGCTGAGATTATACTGGAAACCCTCTTTCCTTGGTATTTGGTGGCACTCTTGCGTGGATCAGGGTGGGTGCATATTCCACACTACAAAGAATCGCGGTAAGAGCGCACATGCGCTACCAATCTTTTTTCAGTACTATAGATACATGTGTATGGATTATATATGTTCCGCTTTGGTTCTCCTAGATGGTGATACACTGCTTAAGACACCTCCAGAAGTGTTGGGCGGAAAGTTCATTATATGCCACACAGTAGTGAAAGTGTCTTCGAAGGCTGGTCCATTATAGTTGAAGTAAGAAGGGAGTTATATAGGCCTTTATTGTACCTTACACCATCTCACCTGCAAGTGCTCAACAGCCTATTGTGTCATCCCTATTATAGCTCCAGACGCTGTGCCATTGTCTTCACCTTCACATGTTAACTCCGCTACATAATAAGAACCTGGGGTACGTGATATGGTTGTGTATTTGTACATTGGTATATTCTAGTTATTGGATTAGAGCTAGAGTTGTTGACTTCCTCTTGTCATTACAGCCTACCTGTTTGTTCCGGTTCCTTTCATTGAAGCACCATCGCATTCACTACTGGAGAGTACCATCAATCATCATTGTCTTCCCCCATCTTTCCTTGTTTTGTTTCCCTGTTTTCCCCTGGCGTGTCTCTCGTACTCTAGTGCTTGATAGAGTCGGAAGACCGTAGGGGAAGGCTGCGGATTACTCTTCGGATTCCTGACGCTCCTGTGGAACCAGCCTGCAATCCTTACAGCGATTAACATATACAGGCTAGTTCCACTTATAATGTAGATCACCAGCACTCGGCTGACGTCCGGACTGTTATACAAAGATTTGCGAGTCTAAATGGCATATACGCTAAGAGCATGCTACGTTTGACCATTGTTTTCACTCTAGCCCAAAAGCCTGAGGGGAAACATGACCAAATGAGCATAGCCCAGCGGGAATCTTCTCACTTCCTTCCTGAGGGTACGGGATGGTGTAAAGAAAAACCCAAGGCATAAAGCAATCTATAGCGGAAATGATATTAGGTTCGGGAGCTGGGTGGGTCAAACATCTAATAAGTGTCCAACGTAGTCTCAATAACTTGCCAAGAAATTCTCTGAAGGGATTCAGTGCGTACGAATTATTATTTGGAACTAGGATGATGATCTCTGACATTGATAGTCAGACTTCAGTGGTGAAAGAAAAAACCTTTGATATCAAAGACCGTTTGGCTATTTTGCAGGACTTAAACAAAACAAGAAAAGACCTGAGCAACATAAAGTTGAAACAACAGCCAACAACCACTGAAGAACCACCACCTGTCCCAGCAAGACCTGTCTGGATTCCAAAAGTCGGGGATCTAGTCAGGGAAAAGATCGCGGTAAAGAAGGAATTTGGGCCTTCTTACAGAAAAGCAGTTCCTGTCTTGTCTGTCAACGGGACAAGATCAGTTGTACTACCGCCACTTGCTGGTAAAAAGGAGAACCGAGTTGTATCCATCGACCTGGTAAAACCACAACATGTGGCCGATAACAAACAGTAGGCCAAGTGGACTCCCAATAAGTAGCAGAACACCAAGGTTTGCTACCAGTACAGAGGTCCTAACGAAGAGGCTCATCACATTCGAAACGCCTACAGAAGAACAACAAGGACTATGCAACAATGCAATAGAACTAAGACCTCTGAATACCCAAATAAAAACATTTAGCAGAGACACACCAATCTATAATGAAGTACCAAGTGAAAATGCAAGAAACAGTAATCCTGAAGCAATTGGAACAATTGACAGAACTGCATCCGGCTACTTCATTAACTTCGATGATTCCTCTGAGGGCTCCAGCGAATCAAAGACACAGCCATCATCAAAAACCTTTAAAGACAAAGCTAAGGAACTTTTGAAACAACTGAAAGAAACATATCTGATTTCCCCATGGATTGAATTTTGGGTGGGTTTTGGTGCATTTATCCTCATACTTTGGCTCATCATGATACTAACTTTGGGACGCTTCATTGAGGGAAAATATGCAAAAATGGACACAGCAAGTCAGAAAATCAACTTGATCCTCAAACCACACACATCTTCACACATCGAGAAAAGAGAACTTTCTTCAGTCAACTTCACAGCCAATCCGATACCGGGTGGGGTAGCCTGGGACAACACTGACTATGAAATTTATGGTCCGGTCGAGATCCTGAAATATCCACACCAAATTAAGATCTCATTGAGTGACTTTGCAAAACCAAACTCATTTGCTGATGATTGGGACTTCGAAAGCATTAATAATATGATGTCTGACTTAGTAATGTCTGCTAAATTTACCAAACATGATTATTTGCAGGGTTCTACAAATTATGACAGTATGTATTGCTATAACCACTATGGTAACCACTTTTTACATAGATCTGCACAACCTAGAAATGTTTTAAATTATAATCAATGGGAACATTGTGCAACACCTCCAAAAGGGAGCTCAAGAACCGTTTACGACAAATATTCATATTTTTCAGGTTTTAACACAAGTAATGCTGAAACATTTTATTTTAAATTGTCGAACAAGACAGGAACCAAAACCATGATAACCAACACAAAATTGTTATATTCAGACTCATTTTTTGAACAAATGAATACTTTTGGATTTGATTATTGGGACAAAAATGTTGAATTGAAAAGTGTTTGGGGTACAAAAGAATGGCAAGTACAGGGTATAGAAGCTTTGTTTAGAGCCTGCATGATCCCAGAACAAATGATATTTTTAAATGACACTGTTCAACAGACCACCTGTCTTGGCTTAGCCAAAATCAAAGATTTAAATAAACCGTCTATTCCAAAGCCAATAATGTTTAGCAATAACTCTGATACAGGTGAAGAGATAGACGTAAACCATATATTAAACCAAAACAGAACACATCCTGATTGGAAACAGTGGTTGATCTGGCCCACAGATACTAATAACTGTCAAGACAGATTCCTGAACAAAACACAGGGGTTCAAAATGACCAGGCCAGACCCTAGATATCCTCAAAGACATCACCCAGGGATAATACCCACCTACAGTGTGGGCAAATTATGCCTTCAATGGCTACAAACTTCCACACTGGCAGAAATTAAGCAACACCTAACTTTATTTACTGATGGTGCTGACTTGCGTGATTTCACTTTGGGACCACGCAAACAGCGTCAAAAGCGTTTCATAGCAGCCTCTGTATATGCAGCATACAATGAGGCCTGGAAGGTTACTCAAATTGAAACAGCAGAGAGAATACGGGAAATTGACCGTATTAATTTGGAAAAATCACTTTCTGTAGTGGACAATGGGTTAATGACTCTGTCCTCCAGAATTTTTTCTTTGGACAGCATTGTGTCGTCAGCAATCGATATATTATCGCAAGACTTACTGCTATTACAACACGGTCAGTCACAATTGCGTTCTATTGTACAGCTTGGCTGGACGTTACAAAATCTGCGTTCAGGCTATGTGCCTTGGCGTTTAATCAACACAACGTCACTATTCCAAATCTTTAACCTTACTGATAGACAAATCAGTATGGCGCAAAAGGGTGCTGATTATACAATCTTGAGCATTGAAAAACTAGAAAGATTACCAATGACAATGTCAGAACGACCTGTCAATGAATGGATAATACATGGGATAATAAATATTCCAATCTCAACCTTCAGGTTTCAATACTGCCAAAAATATATACAGGCTGGCATGTACGAGAAATTGGGAAAGGGGTACCTTAAAACAACATGGAACCTGCCCTATTCACATGCATGTGTCAGTAATAAAGGACAGAAAGTGTTTCTTAGTGGCAACAATTGTGCGATGTCACTGAGTGGCACACTTCTGTGCAACGGAATTAGTTTGCATGGAGCCTGTGAAGGGAATTCATACAACCTTTCATGTCACCAGCAAGGCGCACCTGCAACAGAAATAGAACCATTCTTTCAAAGACTCTATAATGGGAGTTACATTCTTATTGTAGACCGCAGATGTTGTAGTCTTATGCCCGGGACTCCTTATCTAGTAACTACTACTGCGAAGGTCAAGTGCTGTGGACGCACATTGTTCCCCAGCTCCTTCCCAGACAGGGAGGCAAGGGCATGGCCCGATTTGAAAATTACTTCTATTCGAATAGATACTTTAAGCAGAATGAAAACAGTCCTTCTTCAGACGCCTACCAGGCTCTCGTCATCAAAAGAAACGTATGATCTACAAGTCGCAAGGACGACTGCAGAGATACATACATTATTATCTACTAATTCCCCCGTACATTTCGCGGAAATCCTGAATGAAATCTTAAATATTTCTGATACCAATGGGGTCTCAAAGGTATTTAAGACAGTATTTTCGTTGGCATTAACACCATTCAAAGCCATACTGGGTATTTTTCCAGATTTCGTCCATTCGATTTTTGGCGGACTTCCCCTGATCCTGGGACTAATTGCAGGAATCCTATTCTTAGTCCTTATTTTTCGTTATGGCAACCCATGTCACAGACAAAACTCTTGCGACAAGGGAAGAAACAATCCTAGCCATTGGATACCGGGACCGGATATCAAAAATCCTGGGACTCTCCCGGCTTAGAGACCTGAACATGACTTGGTTTCTATCATTTCGACCAATGTGGCAAAGATGTGTTTTACCTGTATTGAGGTGTCTGCTATGCGGAGAAGAATGCGTGTTAGACACCTGTCTGACGCTACAATCGGATGCGCCGATGGATGCAGAAACATTGTTGAGCCCGATCAAGGTTCATGCTTTGTGCTGCCCTCAAAGGCTACCAATCCTGATGACGGCATTCGTGGAAGCTTCACCACTACGATTGATGGGTAGTGAAGTTCAAGATGAAAGCAGCATCGAACAGGTACGACCTTCTGTCAGTAATGCAAATCAGAATGTCAATGGAGACAATCATGCGCAAGAATGCATGATTACACCTATTTCCGAGTTAGTGGAACTTTCCCAGGAAGCTGTTGACAGTTTTTTCGAAAGCCTAAATGATATGATGTTCTCACCCGAACAGAAATAGAGACTTTTGAGCAAGCTCGCACACGGCGTTTCCTGAATTCGGCCTTCAAACTTTAAAAATAAAGTCACATGAACATTTTCGCTCCAGTTCACGGACAGCAGTTTTTCCAGCAGCCCCAAATATTTTTGCATATTTTTCGGGACACTATCTTCTGCTTAAAGTAAGAACTATTCTTAGAGAACTAAGGTTTCTAAATTTTAGATAGCTTATAGACATTAGCTGCCCGCTGGCATGTTCATAAAGATATTTTATTCTGTGATGGAATGGTCTCGAAACTTTTTTCTGTAAGAAACCATTTCATGTGTAATTCTCATATACCAAATAAGCAATAATGTATACAAATGCAATTACTTTGGCATTTTTCTACAGCTTGAGTGCATACCATATGTATATGTCTGCAATTTTTTTCAGTATATTTGAAAATTTCAAAATGCATTTATGTATTTTGGGGTGGTAAGGTATACACACTACTCTATAGTATGTTGTACTATGTTATACTATGCCTAGATTAGTAAATATGTCCATAGTTAGCGTGGAGTGGGTGTCATATATTCCTATAGGTTCTGAATCGATCCCCCTATTCCTGACCCTATTCTAGTTAAACAAACCAACAAGTTAACTAGCAGTCAGCCCATGAGGCAGAAAACCCCCATGATGCAGATACCGTTATCTGACGCAGTCACACTACGGCACAGGAACGTGTTATCTGATTAGGTCATAACACTTGCGATCTAATTAGACAAGCGATATTCCTCCAGCCCCTGATAAGGCATACGGAGTTCTCATAACAAATCAAACCTATGACAACCTGGGCAAAACCCTGCGGCCATTGTTTTGATTTCACCGAGAACTTTAGTAAAAGAATGTGCTAATGAGCAAGTCGTATGACATCTTTATTGACGTATCTATGTCCATCCTTACGTCAATCTCGGGACCTTAAAGGTATAAATATTACCGATCTTGCCATATGCAAACACACACGTGGTGACGAGACGGAGCAGCCATACTTGCCGAAGCCAAGAGCAGAGCAGACCCCGCTGGCGCAGCCCCGCCTTTCTGACGCGCTGAGAGACGCGCTGCTTTCTCCTGCCGAGAATCCAGCACCGGCGTTTCCGGGTAGCCCTCGCAGGCAGCCTGGAATATCGAGACCAGAGAGAGAGATACCATTCCTCATTCATCCTAAATTCCAGGTACAGAACTGAATAACCCCTCACAGAGAATTCTTTAGTTATTCACTTGGCAAAAACAAACTTAACTTAAACTGTAACTTTCTATTCCCGCCCACGTATTAGACTTAGGTCAGGTACACGGGGTAGGCGTATCTAGAAACACCAGTTGAGTACGTTTAGTCAAATGTATATGTGTATATAATATATTTTATTCATTTTAAAACATCTTATGGCTTAGAAACCATATCAATGTTTTTACAGTATTATTTTATACTATTGCTTTTAATGTATGCACTTTACTTAACTATAAGTATTGCAATAATATCGATCCATTTCTCTTGTATGAGAAAAGAGACTGATCAATAAATAACACCTTTTTATTGAACACGCCCGTCTCTTCCTTTTCTCTACATTCTGATGAGACTAAGAATGCACGTACTGACTGAGTAAAATAATTTGCCTTTTGTTCACACGACTCTTGAGATTGACTCTTGATTAGGGGAGAGCAAAGTTGTCATGTTCTATGGTTGTCAGAAACTAAATCCCTTCTTGTCTAATCAGGGAAGTTAATTCCTCCTTGAACATTCGAGAAAGTTTCTAGTGAACTCTGAGCTACGCTGGCAAACCCAAAACTTTAAGTCTAGTATCGACAGTAGTAGACCTAGTTAACGTCTGGCCTAGGCCTTTACTGCTGTAGGTATTATTCCAATGCGCAGAGCCTATTGGGAAGATAGGAACTACACTACAATCTCTCTCCTTCCCTTCGCAGCGAAAGTCTCCAAAAGATTAGTCAACACACAACTAACCCCCTTAATCGAAGAAAACTCCATTCTAGACTCCTCCCCATCCGGATTCCGCAGCAACCGCAGCACCAAGACAACCCTCCTCGCCACCACCACAGACATTTGCATGTTACTCGACCAGGGACACACCGTGGCCCTCATCATGCTAGACCTCTCCGCGGCCTTTGACACTGCTTCCCACCACACTCTTGCAACCAAACTCCACGATCCCGGCATACAAGGACTCGCCCTCGACTGGATCCACTCTTTCCTCACCGGCAGAACCCTACGGATCAGACTCCCACCCTTCCTCTCTGGGCCCACAGAGATCAGCTGAGATGTACCCCAGGGATCCGCGATCAGCCCCACGCTCTTCAACATCTACATGGACCCCCTTGCAGCCATCATCAGACAGCTTGGGCTCAGCATAGTATCCTACACTGATGACACCCTGTCATCCTCTCCCTCACTAAGGACCCTGCAGACACTAGACTTAGCTTCCAAGAAGGAATGAAGGACGTCGCTGCCTGGATGAGTGACAGCTGCCTAAAACTGAACTCGGAGAAGACAGAGGTCCTCGTCCTTGGACCCTCCCCCTCCGTGTGGGACAACTCCTGGTGGCCAGACACCCTCGGAAAACCACCTACCCCTACGAACCACGCCCGGAACCTCTGCATCATTCTAGACTCCTCCCTCACCAAGACCTGCCAGGTTAATGCAGCCGCCTCCACCTGTTTCATCTCCCTCTGCATCCTCTGCAAGACCTTCAAGTGGATCCCACCCAAAGACAGAAAGACTGTCACCCACAAGCTCATCACTAGCAGAGTGGACTATGGAAACGCCCTCTACACGGGAATCAACAAATCCCTGCTTCGGAAACTCCAGACCGTCCAAAACACTGCCGCCAGACTCATCCTCAGCACCCTATGACAGGAGCACTTGACCCAACACCTGCAAGACCTTCACTGGCTCCCCGTTGGAAAGAGAGTAACCTTCAAGCTACTCACCCACGCCTACAAATCCCTCCACAACATCAGACCCAAATACCTCAACATAAGAATCTCCTTCCACGCACCTATAAGAAACCTCCGCTCCGCCGATCTTGCCATGCAACAACCCCACGCATCCACTGAACTAGAGCCGGTGGAAGATCCTTCTCCCACATCGGGGCCAAAACATGGAACAAACTCCCCGTCAACATCAGGCGCTCCCCCACCCTTCACACCTTCAGGAAGAGCCTCAAGACCTGGCTTTTCGGCTACCCCTGAGCTTCACCGCCCCACCCCAGAGCCTTGACACCCTCATGGGTGAGTAGCGTGCTTAATAATCCCCTGATTGATTGATTCCTTGATTTGACAGTATGATATTTCATCTGCTTGTGATATTTTCTTCAGAACTTCTTTCACTCCATCACTGGTAAGGTTCTTTAGGTACTTAATGATTTTGTTGTCATCTACTTTTTCTAGGGCGAATCATCGAATGTCTCAATCCAGGCAGTACGTCTGGGGCCAATATTCTGCTTCTTCGCCGTGTCAAACGGCAGTGGTGGTTGCAGAAACACAGTGGCATCATACTTTGCACCCTTTTCCACTGCTGTTGAGAGTATATGCTGTTCAGTTGACAGCAGCTGTTCTTCTGGTTCTCTACCTCCTGCAAGCACTAGCCTTGTGCTTATACGTTGGTCGTCACACCGATTGGAGGTTATAAGTCGCCATCTTCTTTTTTGATGGTAAATTAAGGTTTAGTCTCTCGTATTCGTTCATTACTGCTTTCAGCCTTTTTCATCATGCCTGGTTGTGGCTGCGTTGTATCGAAGATGGCTCTGTGTTGAGTTGTGGCTTTTGCCTTACTAGCGAGTTTCTGATGGGCTTCCAAATGTACTTCTCTGCAGGGCCTCTAACTTTTTCAAGGGCAGTATAAGGGCTGGAGCGGGGCTTCCATTTCACAAACGCCAACTTGAAACTGCTTCTCATTGAAGTAGGTGCACATGTCACACAAAGCAGTTTGCTGTAGCATTGCAAACTCTCAGGGAGAGCAGTCTTATTTCTTCAGGGCATAGATCCCGTACTTGCACCAGTTGTTGCATCCTTCCCAGCCCAGGAGCATTCACATGAATATGCCACACACGGAGCTCTGCTTTATACGTCTTAATTCCTCAGCATACAATCACATTCTGGTCCTTGATTATGTCATAACCATTAATAATCATACCTTAGCACCTCCCAACTAGTTACATACTTCCTCTGTTGTGTTTGCCCAGAACCGCAGAGCTACATAGTCCAAGACACTTCAGCTCCATTTACTTAGCAACATGCTTTTCTGTTCAGCCCCACCTTTCTGGCAAACCTCTTGGGGAAAGTTTTTTTGGGTACACTAAACTGTACTGTTTATTATACTAGATGGTTTCTGAATGTGCTTAAAAGCAACGAAAGGCTTAGTTCTCTTATGTGATACTTCTGATTGTTCTGATGATGTTGATTGTAAAAATACCATTCCAAAGTCTATCTCTAAAATGCTTCATCAGGTATCCTCTACTTTATGCCCTGAACATGCTTATGATGTTGCTTACATTTTAAATTCTGGGCTTGTGAAGATTAAGTTAAATCTAGACCTGGTATTGGCAGTTTAAAAAAACAAGGAATCTTAGTGCCCATTGCAAGTATGTACAAGACCCCTATTTTACTGATTAAAAAGTCTGGTAAAGAAAGTAGGTTCTGCAGGACCTGTGAATTTACAATGCTGTGCTGATACCTAGTTTTCCTGTTGTTCCAACCTCGCAGAAATATTATCTTGTATTCCAGCCACTGCCAAATAGTTTATCCTAGTACATCTTTGCCCATATTTCACTTCCTATATACCTTGAAAGCCAATGTCTCTGAAGTTTCTCACTTTTGGAGGCCCAGTTGATGTGGTGCAATTTGCAGCAAGGGCTTTCAAGTGAGCACATGTCTTCTCTCAAGCAATAAAGAAAGATGTGCACTCCCTTGTTTTTCTGGGAGGCTCTGCTTTGGTTCAATATGTAGATAATTTGTTAGATGCTGTTGCAGGGATTCTGCGAAATCACAGAACTATGCTCGGGACCACAGAACCCTAGTAGGCAGGGACTGAATTATCCTACCACCTTGGTACCCATGAGCGGGGAACCGCTAGCTATATTGTCTCACTTGCCCTCCTACTCACTCATAGAGATACAAGTGATTAGACACTCCAGAACACAACACTACAGACTCTCAGAAATTGCGGTGACCGGACACACCCTTTCGCTCTCACACTCGTACTTGTCAACAATAAGATCTGACAGAGACGCAAGAAAAGTTTCAAATATTTATTTTAACTATTGTCTGCTTTCATATCTATGCATACCTATATGACAAAAAGTATATGTTCCCAAACAACAGCTGCATTTGTGTGTTCTGTCTATGTGCTATAGCCTGACCAAAACAGAATAACAAGGGGCATTGTTGTTTGACCTTGTCTTCAGCGTTCAGACGAAATCCCAGGAAAGTTCAGTGTGGCACAAAGCCAATTACATGTGCACAGTAGCGTGTGCAGAGCAAAGTGAAGACTGCAGCATGCTCATGTTAACAGAGGGAAAATGGCAATGGGCCTGCAAGGAACATATGACACCCTCCCCTTGGTCAGCATGGTAGAATCAAAAGTGACAACAGAACTCAGGTGATAAGCAGTCTCAAAGCGTTTCAACATAGAGCACCTATTGTTATGTATGTCGAATGCTAATGCAAAGGTAATGAATGGAAAAAAAGGAGTGAAAAAAAGGAAACAAAATGTTTTGTGTCATTGGAATGTTTCAAAGCGTGCCACCGGGACCCAAAACTTGTAATGCCAAATGAGAGGCCAACGATTCCAGTATGAATTCCGCTCCTTCTGATATACAATCATCAGCGATTCCATTGAGTAGGTCATAGGAACAAACATGTTCCTCAGTGCCAGATGTTGATAAGACCATCATGGGTCAACCTGTGTTGATTTAGATGAACTGAGATCCAGAAGATGCTGTGCCATTACACATTATTAAGTCCAAAAGTAAGACGAGCAGCAGCGGGAACCCACCGAACACGCTAGAAAAAATAGAATGTATAAAAGCTGGTATCTCTCCAAAAATAGTTTGCCCACAAGTTTAAAATAGTGGGCCACCCAATGGTTTCAGACATATTAAATATATGATGTATCAGTTCACCAAAATGTAGAGAGAGATTTGGGTTTAACAATGACTGCATTTCACTAGAAGTCCCTGCCACCTGCAATTTGAAGGTTTCACAACCTGAAGTGAAATCAACTTCTTGTTGAAACAATAATACTTTGAGTCTGCTTAGATTATTGAAATATGTTTTCAAAGTTGGAATAGAAGGTCACAATAAACTATCAACACTCCTGTGTGGAGGGGGACACAGGACGTTGTTGCAGCATATGACTAAGTGGAAAATGGACACCACATACGGGATTCCTGCCCATAGACAGCAACGGTCCTGATTATTAAGGACAAGATAACTTCCATTGGAAAGCAATGTGAGAGTGGGAATAATTGCGGGAACAGGAGTTACTTTTAAAGAACAAGCCAAATTAGGGGCAGACAAATTACAGGCGACATGAGCTTTACATGCTGAAAAGCAAGTAAATGACCAGCAGTGGAGTACATTTCTCCACTGTAAGAAAAACGTCTCTCTCAGTCCAATGACAATGATACATGTATATAACTGCTCCCGAGAGGTTAGTTTCTACCTATCGGAAAGTGTTTCATGCAAGCAGTGAACTGAAAAGTAGAGATAGACAACGCAATAACCATGTGTACTAACCAGACTGCAGATGGTGTTTCTGCTATTGTAAATGGAAGCTGTTCAAGTTTCTCTGTGTGTACCATGGTATAACCAGCAACTTTCATAGCCATTGATTGCTGTTTGTTTGTCAAATTAAACTGTAAGAACAAAGCAGTGGAATTTAAATAATGCCAGGGAACTTGCACGTTCTTAAGTGTTTGGAGAGTCCAAAAATTGCATAATGGATCTAAGTTGATTCTGACCATGATATAATGTAGCAAACACAAGGAGATGATGGATGGAGCACTGAAACTTTTCAGACACTCACCTCCAGTCACAGTTCTGAGTTGAATCCATCATCATTCTTTAGCTCACTTCGCCCCCTCAGTTTAGACCCAGCTATATGTAAATCAGTCTTGACACTGTGCCTCACGGGAACAGCCCAGCCCGAACTGCCAAGCAACGTATTCCATGAACCGGAAGCAAGCATCCTGGAACCGGTTTCTGAGTAACACCCTTTATCAGCCAGGCTAGCTTGAATCCAGTGGCAAAGTGAGCAAGGGACCCACGTCTGGGCATACCCTGCCGACTTAGGGCGAACAAAGTAAACACAAGGAGATGATGGATGGAGCGCTGAAACTTTTCAGACACTCCCCCCCCCCCAGTCACAGATCTGAGTTGAGTACAATAACCTTCTTTACCTCACTTTGCCCCCTCCGTTCGGACCCAGCTGTGTGCAAATCAGTCTTGGCCCTATGCCTCATGGGAACAGTCCAGACGTACTGCCAAGCCATGTCTTCCATGAACCGGAAACAAGCATCCTGGGACTGGTGTCTGGGTAACATCCTTCATCAGCCAGGCTAGCTTGAATCCAGGAGCAAAGTGAGCAAGGGACCCAGGTCTCTGCATACCCTGCTAATTGTGGGCGAACAAAGCAAACACAAGGAGATGATGTACAGAGCGCTGAAACATTTCAGACACTCACCCCCAGTCACAGATCTGAGTTGAATCCATCATCATTCGTTAGCTCACTTCGCCACCTCAGTTCAGACCCAGCTCATGCGAACAGTCCAGTCTGAACTGCCAAGCCAGGTCTTCCATGAACCGGAAACAAACATCCTGGGACCAGTTTCTGGGTACCACCATTCATCAGCCATGATAGCTTGAATCCAGTGGCAAAGTGAGCAAGGGACCCACGTCTGGGCATACCCTGCCAACTTAGGGCAAAGAAAGCAAACACAAGGAGATGATGGATGGAGCACTGAAACTTTTCAGACACTCATCCTCAGTCACAGATCCGAGTTGAATCCATCATCATTCTTTAGCTCACTTTGCCACCTCAGTTCTGACCCAGCTAAATGCAAATCAGTCTTGACCCTGTGCCTCATGGGAAGAGTCCAGCCCGAACTGGCAAGCCAGGTCTTCTATGAACAGGAAACAAGCATCCTGGGACCGGTTTCTGGGTAACACACTTCCTCAGCCAGGCTAGCTTGAATCCAGTGGCAACGTGAGCATGGGACCCACGTCTGGGCATACCCTGCCAACCTAGGGCAAACAAAGCAAACACAAGGAGATGATGGACGGAGCACTGAAACTTTTCAGACACTCATCCCTAGTCACAGATCTGAGTCGAATCCATCATCATTCATTAGCTCACATCACCACCTCAGTTCAGACCCAGTTATATGCAAATTAGTCTTGTCCCTGTGCCACATGGGAAGAGTCCAGTCCAAATTGCCATTCCAGGTCTTCCATGAACCGGAAACAAGCATCCTGGGACCGGTTTCTGGGCAACACACTTCAACAGCCAGGCTAGCTTGAATCCATGGGCAAAGTGACCAAGGGACCCACGTCTTGGCATACCCTGCCAACTTAGGGCGAACAAAGCAAACCCAAGGAGATGACGGATGGACCGCTGAAACTTTTCAGACACTCACCCCCAGTCACAGATCTGAGTTGAATCTATCTTCATTCTTCAGATCACTTCGCCACCTCAGTTCAGACCCAGCTAACTGCAAATCAGTCTTGACCCTGTGCCTCATGGGAACAGTCCAGCCAGAAGAAAATCTGAATAGTTAGCAGAATTTAAATATAAATCCTCAGATTCAAAGACAGTGCAATATTGTAATTCAGAAAACATGAAATTCACAGTGTCAACATCCCAATCCTCCGAATGATAACCAGGTACTATGACATCACCCATGGAAACCCGGAACACATATGGTATCTGCAGGGTCTCCGTAGGGCCAAATACATCGAAAGGTACTTTATCCCATATAGTTCCATCAGTGACTGGGACCCCAGAAATGTTATTACAAAGGGAGACAGACTGAATTACGTGATTCAATACCATGATGCCTTATGGACTCCATGATAAGATGGAAATGAGCTGTTTCTTGTAGAGTAGTGAGTTACAGACAGTCCACATTCACTCAGGGTGGGTTGACATACATTTATACGTGTCTGCCACAACAGATCCTATCATTGTTTTGTATAGTCACTACTTGAAAACATATTTCCATTTTTCATTCAGACATCAAGGTCCAGATATAACAACATTCGTTAGAAGAAGCAACTCATACAATTAGGTTCATGAGCATAAAAGAAAGTGGATATACTAAATATAATTATGTTTGTGGATTGAAGCACTCAGTTCACAGCATGGACATCACGCGTGTTTAGTAACTTCACATGACCGCCGTTATACGTCTTTAGTCTCGTTCCTGATATAGTTGGAATAATCACACAGATGTTGTGGTACGCGTGTGAAATTTCAGTTTCAGTATGAAGTTCATGTTATTTTTAAATATTCATAGGCATTTTATCGATCTCAAGATGGCTGCCCAGCGATAGCAGTTTTTATCTTTTGTCTACAGAGTAGTCAGTTTTCAGTGCAATTTGGATTATACGCCATATATATGCAGTGACGCGTCGGGTTGAAGGTGTTGCGGGTGTATCTACCGTTGTATGAACATTTACATCATGGAGCTTTGAAAACAATTGGTGTTATTTTCAGAATAGGTACGTGGGTATCGAATTATCGTGGGAGATTGGATGGGGTTGGAATTTTTAAATGTGACTATTTTGTGAATCATTGGTTTGCTCGTCTTTCCAGTCATTGGCGACATGTTGGAGACCCCGCCATAACTGTGGATACAGTTGGGTCGGTGTTTGGTTCAAGGTATGCTCTGGGGAGAAGTTATGAGAGACTTGTAGGATATTAAGCAGTCCACAAAGAAGATTACTAACATTGCACAACAGAATGATAGAATGATTTTTAAATATAGAACCTTTGCAGTGTTTGTTGGAATACTTTTAGGACTTAGTGGAGTGGACTTCCTGAGCATGCGCTCAAATTCACTAACCCTCTTTTCAGGGCACTGAGGTAACACATAATGTGAAACCAGTTGTTGTGCATGATTCTTGATGAATTTCAAGCAATCAGTCTGTTTTAAACAAATTCTGATTTGTTATATTGATACGATGTTATTTTCATGTTTAGTTAATACAGTGGCCCCTAAAGAAGGGACATTCAGTCCCGAAATGCATTGGGCAAAGGCAACTTTGTAAAGTGGAAAACACGGATGAAGATTGGTTTTCTTCGCTACATCAATGAAAGAATTATTTTAATGACATTGTTGAAAAGGATAACACAGGTTGTGTAAATTTCTATTGTTATGTATACACTGTGAAACAATTCATGTTGAACACATGAATATATGATTTATTCGAAAAACCATTGGTTGTTTGAAAATATTTTGGGGAAATTTGTGTAGAGAATTCTGGTTGTAGATTGTTGAACCCATGTTTTATTGATGACATTGTATGTTACATACACTGAGCCGTGCACACAAGATTTCAGGCACATCTTGGTCCTGAACATTTCTTTCAGTTAATTTATTGGGGAGGTTAGGCAGCTCCCGCACTCTGTGGTGCACGCTAATCATAAGTACATGCATAAAATAGATGTAGAATTCAGAAACGGAGTGCCCCATTCTCTCTTTTTAATTTGTGATAACCTCTTGGGGAATACCTGCTGACTATTGACAATGATCCCAGGACTAGCCTCCCGCTTTTGCGGTTGTAACACATTACCCACAATGCTATGTACCCTTAAATGGTCCACATATCTCTATTGCTGTACTTCTTATGCCTACTCACGTCTACATGGTAGGCTTAGATTGCTGTACCTGCTGGTGCTGGTATTATCATTGTTTTGGTCCACTCCCCCCCCCCCCGGTCAAAACTGATGAACTGTTGTGTTTTTACCCATAGGCT
Source organism: Lissotriton helveticus (assembly GCF_964261635.1). Classification (NCBI taxonomy): domain Eukaryota; kingdom Metazoa; phylum Chordata; class Amphibia; order Caudata; family Salamandridae; genus Lissotriton; species Lissotriton helveticus. Next base: position 556,880,450 of record NC_136068.1, read on the forward strand.
GGGTATTATGTCTTTATCTTCTTGACTGCAAAATAGATAATAAAAGGCAAGGAGTATGCAATTATTCTCTTGTTTTATATTCCAGCAGTCATGTCACGAACAATGAACAAGAAATATGTGTATGGGAAAAAAAAATACCAAATGCACTGAGAAAAAAAAAACTACAATCCTGATGATGCTTTGTAGGGAGATTCTATGGGCTAGTCCAAACTGACAGTAACACATAGTGTAACAGTGTGGCCAGAAGGACTGGGTCGGCATATTGTCATAGCTCTCAAACATCCACAGCAGTTTGGATGATGTGAGCAAAGCCAGTCTGAATGTATTATTTACATCTGAACATCACACAATTCCCACATTACCAATGTATGTCCTAATAATGTGTAGTTTTTTTTGTAAGAGTAAGACATCATGAATGTTTTAGAAGACGGGTTCAACTAATACACAAAGCGCAATAATCCACAAAGAAAATTCAGTGACATACCGGCAGGCTCAGAAGCAGGAATGACTAAAATTATATCATCTTTCTTTGAATTTCCTGATCATACCAGCATCATTAGTAAATAGAAAAAAGCATTTCAGTGGCCATCAGTCCCTGATCAAATCATAAAAAGACTCAATGCCTGTAAAGTCGCCTGAAATGCACGCACTATTACTTAAGGTTTTCAGGTCAGTATGAAGCGTCTTCATTTTGTGCACTTTAAATATCTCTAACTCTATAAAAATCAAATGCAATTGTTTCACGTCTTTTTTAACAAATGTGGTAAAACCCCAGCTGCAGTATTTTCTTTTCCCCCCTGAGAACAAAATAAATACAGATAATTGTCTAAAAAATAAATATGGAGAAAAACAGACAAATGTGACTAAGAAAATGATCACTGGGACCCCTATTTATAATATTTCTTTGGGTTGGGAAAAAAGCATTACATCTAACCATGTACTTGATGACCGATAAACAGTATTTAAAGCAACAACAACCAGAATAATGTAAGACAGGAAAAAACTCACCTCCATTTCCTTAATAGAATTGAAAATCTTATTCTCAACTGCTAGAAATTCCCCATTCTATGTCAGGACTGGAGGCAATGCTAATGCAAATGCAAAGCTAGATCAATAGAAAAAGGATTGCTTGCTGGTTTAAAACAGGAATCCTTAAACATTGAACGAGAGGACCAGTTTGCCCATCGGATAATATCAACAATGCAAGCTCCCACTGTGTAAGATTTTGATACTCTAGACACTTTGAACAAATGGGCATCAAAGATGGAGACATCCACTCCTGCTTCCAATAGAACCTCTCTAATCCATATGGCAAGAGTAGGGAATGACCTGGGAGTATAAAGGCGTTAAATAGGAATTAAGAGCTGCGCAGAAGGGGAGAGAGGATTGGGGGAGTTTAAGATCTTTGGTAAATCTTGCATAGATATGCAAGCAGTTGCAACACAAAGCTTGGGATCTCCAGGGAAAGACAGTCTTAAAAGGGAATCTGTCCTTTAAGATGATACAACGGTAACAAAATCTGGAGTGAAAACCCCATCTACCAATTCTAAAGCTCAGCACATCTAAGACTCTCTGACATGAAGTTAAAGAAGCACTACCAGTTTGGCTGAGGGTTGCCTGTGATATAATGCCCTATTACCCACTGGTAATATTCATTACTCCGAGTCCTGGTCTCCCCGTCCCATTCCTTAACAGTGAGCAGCTAGACTGCTCTACAGAAACGTATTACCTAGCCGATCTTTTGCACTTCCCCCAACATGGCGTCACCATCATGTGACAATAAAGGGGGAAGTGCGGCAGAGAAACTTCCTGAGAATGCCAAAGAAAAAACTCAGAAACGAAACAATCATCCCAAAACCAATCACAGGGAGGGAGGGAAGGGCTCAGGAATGGGATGGGGAGACCAGGACTCTGAGTAATGAATATTACCGGTGAGTAACCGGGCATTACCTCCTCGTCCTGTCTCCCCGTCCCATTCCTTAACAGTGAGCCCATACCCAAGCACACGGTAATTGTAAGAAAAAACAGACCAGAAAGTGTGAGAAAACAGGTCCAGTTAATCAACAGAAAACAGTACAAATCATAAACCATGTACCCCAGACAGGACATGAGCGCCAAAAGCAGCAGAGGCCGCCATCCCCAACTGAAGACGATAATGTGAAACAAACGTATGGGGAGCAGCCCATGTGGCAGCATTACAAATGTCTCTCAAGGAAGCCCCTTTGAACATGACCCAGGAGGAGGAGATGCCCCTGGTCGACCTACCCTGAACAGAAGAGGGGAGAGGACAGTGGGCAGAATCGTAGGCGGAAACCACAGCACCTTTGACCCAACGAGTCAAGGTGGACAAGGGAGGACAAAGACCCCGCCCAGAGAGGCCATAGGTGACAAACAAGGAATCAACCTTACAGAAACTAGAGGTCCGCTCCAAGTAGATGTGGAGCGCCCTCGGCACATCCAAAGAATGGAGGACTACCTCCTCAGGAGAGGCAGGATCCGGAAAAAAAACAGGGAGAACAATATCCTTCTGACGGTGGAAAGATGACTACACCTTAGGCAGAAAAAACTGACTGGGACGAAGAATGACTTTATCAGCGCAAAAATGCAAAAAGGGGGGTGAAGCCATCAAAGCACCAATCTCACCAACCCGCCGCCCAGAAGTAATGGCCACCAAGAAAAGAACCTTAGTAGAAAGGAACTTAAGGTCCACGGAGACCAAAGGCTCTAAAGGGGGACCCGTCATGGTCTGGAGAACCAAGGGAAGATCCCCGGCAGGCACAGGAGAGTGAGAAACAGGACGCTGAAGCAAAAAGCTCTGCAAAAGGCAAGCCACCAACGGAGAGACAGAGGACACAGAGGAACCCCGAAAAGCAAGACTGGCAGCCCACTGCGCACGAAGGGAAGAAACAGCGAGCCCCAAGATGAAACCATCCCGCAAGAAGTCCAACACCCTCACAGCCTCACAGGAGGAAGAAGAGAGACCCTTCCCAAGACACCAGGAGGAGAAATTCTTCCAATGACGGTCATAGGACTTCAAGGTGGAAGGGCGCCGCGACAACTGGAGGCACCGGGCAACCTCAACCGACCAACCCTGACCCAACAAACTTAACCTCTCAAGTGCCAAACCCCCAGCCGGAGGCGGCGCAGGAAGGCAATCCCGAGAAGAGGAGCCCGCAGAGGGGAGGGACACAGGGGAAACCTCCAATGGGGGCACACAGACAAGGTCAGCAGCAGGAGAACCAAGACTGATGAGACCACTCCAGTACAACCAGGAGAACCTCTGTCCGGTCCAACCGAATCCTCAGGAGGACCCGCGGAATAAAAAGCAAATGGAGGGAAGGCAAACAGGAGCCCCAGCGACCACAGAACTGAGAAAGCATCGGTCGCCCATGCCAACCGCGAGGGAACAAGGCTGCAAAACCGAGGAAGAAAGGCAGAATCCTCCGAGGCGAAAAGATCCAGCCAAGGACGGCGGAACCTGAAGACAATCAGATTGAACAGATCCGGGGACAGACACAGAGTCACCGAGGAGGGGAACACCCTGCTCAAAGAGTCCGCAGGCTCATTCTCCTTCCCCGGAAGACAGACCGCCATCAGAGACAAGAGATTCTGCTCAGCCCAAAGCCCAATCTTCCTGGAGAGGAGAAACAGAGACTGATACATGCCCCGTGTCGATTGACATAAACCCGAACAACCTGGTTGTCGGTCTGCACCGAGACCGCATGACCTCGAAGGAGAGGAGCGAACCACTGAAGAGCCAACCAAAGCGCCCTCAACTCCTTCCAGTTCGAGGACTGGAGAGACTCAAACTGGACCACCAACCCTGAGCCTTAGAGGCACCCATCACAGCACCCCAACCCACGGCACTGGCATCAGTGGACAACAGAAACATAGCCGAGGCGGAAGAAGAGTGAACCCCCGGGAAAGAGAATGAGGGGACAATCACCATTGGAGATCCACCCGAATCCCCGGAGAGACCGGTTTCAGGGCCTCTTAGTCCAGGGAGGCAGGATCCCAGTGCCCCAGGACATGATGCAAGAGGGGATACAAATGCAGCCTGGCCCAAGGAAGGAGATGCAAAGTAGACACCATTGTAGTGTAGTTCCTATCATCCCAATAGGCTCTGCGCATTGGAATAATACCTACAGCAGTAAAGGCCTAGACCAGACGTTAACTAGGTCTACTACTGTCGATACTAGACTTAAAGTTTTGGGTTTGCCAGCTTAGCTCAGAGTTCACTAGAAACTTTCTCGAATGTTCAGGAAAGAATTAACTCCCCTGATTAGACAAGAAGGGATTTAGTTTCTGACAACCATAGAACATGACAACTTTGCTCTCCCCTAATCAAGAGTATATCTCGAGAGTCGTGTGAACAAAAGGCAATTTATTTTACTCAGTCAGTACGTGCATTCTTAGTCTCATCAGAATGTAGAGAAAAGGAAGAGACGGGCGTGTTCAATAAAAAGGTGTTATTTATTGATCAGTCTCTTTTCTCGTACAAGAGAAATGGATCGATATTATTGCAATACTTATAGTTAAGTAAAGTGCATACATTAAAAACAATAGTATAAAATAATACTGTAAAAACATTGATATGGTTTCTAAGCCATAAGATGTTTTAAAATGAATAAAATATATTACATACACATATACATTTGACTAAACGTACTCAACTGGTGTTTCTAGATACGCCTACCCCGTGTACCTGACCTAAGCCTAATACGTGGGCGGGAATAGAAAGTTACAGTTTAAGTTAAGTTTGTTTTTGCCAAGTGAATAACTTAAGAATTCTCTGTGAGGGGTTATTCAGTTCTGTACCTGGAAGTTAGGATGAATGAGGAATGGTATCTCTCTCTCTGGTCTCGATATTCCAGGCTGCCTGCGAGGGCTACCCAGAAACGCCGGGGCTGGATTTCTCGGCAGGAGAAGTCAGCTTCTCTCAGCGCGTCAGGAAGGCGGGGCTGCTGCCAGCGGGGTCTGCTCTGCTCTTGGCTTCGGCAAGTATGGCTGCTCCGTCTCGTCACCACGCGTGTGTTTGCATAGGGCAAGATCGGTAATATTTATACCTTTAAGGTGCCGAGATTGACGTAAGGATGGACATAGATACGTCAATAAGGATGTCATACGACTTGCTCGTTAGCACATTCTTTTACTGAAGTTCTCGGTGAAATCAAAACAATGGCCGCAGGGTTTTGCCCAGGTTGTCATAGGTTTGATTTGTTATGAGAACTCCGTATGCCTTATCAGGGGCTGGAGGAATATCGCTTGTCTAATTAGATCGCAAGCGTTATGACCTAATCAGATAACACGTTCCTGTGCCGTAGTGTGACTGCGTCAGATAACGGTATCTGCATCATGGGGATTTTCTGCCTCATGGGCTGATTACTAGTTAACTTGTTAGTTTACTAACCAGAATAGGGTCAGGAATAGGGGGATCGATTCAGAACCTATAGGAATACATCACACCCACTCCACGCTAACTATGTACATATTTACTAATCTATGCATAGTATAACATAGTACAACATACTATAGAGTATAGTGTATACCTTACCACCCCAAAATACATAAATGCATTTTGAAATTTTTCAAATATATGGAAAAATTGCAGACATATGTATTGTATGCACTCAAGCTGTAGAATAATGCCAAAGTAATCGCATTTGTATACATTATTGCTTATCTGGTATATGAGAATTACACATGAAATGGCTTCTTAATACAGAAAAAAAAGTTCGAGACCATTCCATCACAGAATAAAGTATTTATGAACGTATCAGCGGGCAGCTAATGTCTATAAGCTATCTAAAATTTAGAAACCTTAGTTCTTTAAGAATAGTTCTTACTTTAAGCAGAAGATAGTGTCCCGAAAAATATGCAAAAAATATTTTGGGGCTGCTGAAAATTGCTGTCCGTGAACTGGAGGGAAAATCTGTTCATGTGACTTTATTTTTAAAGTTGAAGGCCGAATTCAGGGAATGCCGTGTGTGAGCCTGCTCAAAAGTCTCTATTTCTGTTCTGGAGAGAACATCATATCATTCAAGCTTTCGAAAAAACTGTCAACAGCTTCCTGGGAAAGTTCCACTAACTCGGAAATAGGTGTAATCATGCATTCTTGCGCATGATTGTCTCCATTGACATTCTGATTTGCATTACTGACAGAAGGTCGTACCTGTTCGATGCTGCTTTCATCTTGAACTTCACTACCCATCAATCGTAGTGGTGAAGCTTCCACGAATGCCGTCATCAGGATTGGTAGCCTTTGAGGGCAGCACAAAGCATGAACCTTGATCGGGCTCAACAATGTTTCTGCATCCATCGGCGCATCCGATTGTAGCGTCAGACAGGTGTCTAACACGCATTCTTCTCCGCATAGCAGACACCTCAATACAGGTAAAACACATCTTTGCCACATTGGTCGAAATGATAGAAACCAAGTCATGTTTAGGTCTCTAAGCCGGGAGAGTCCCAGGATTTTTGATATCCGGTCCCGGTATCCAATGGCTAGGATTGTTTCTTCCCTTGTCGCAAGAGTTTTGTCTGTGACATGGGTTGCCATAACGAAAAATAAGGACTAAAAATAGGATTCCTGCAATTAGTCCCAGGATCAGGGGAAGTCCGCCAAAAATCGAATGGACGAAATCTGGAAAAATACCCAGTATGGCTTTGAATGGTGTTAATGCCATCGAAAATACTGTCTTAAATACCTTTGAGACCCCATTGGTATCAGAAATATTTAAGATTTCATTCAGGATTTCCGCGAAATGTACGGGGGAATTAGTTGATAATAATGTATGTATCTCTGCAGTCGTCCTTGCGACTTGTAGATCATACGTTTCTTTTGATGACGAGAGCCTGGTAGGCGTCTGAAGAAGCACTGTTTTCATTCTGCTTAAAGTATCTATTCGAATAGAAGTAATTTTCAAATCGGGCCATGCCCTTGCCTCCCTGTCTGGGAAGGAGCTGGGGAACAATGAGCGTCCACAGCACTTGACCTTCGCAGTCGTAGTTACTAGATAAGGAGTCCCGGGCATAAGACTACAACATTTGCGGTCTACAATAAGAATGTAACTCCCATTATAGAGTCTTTGAAAGAATGGTTCTATTTCTGTTGCAGGTGCGCCTTGCTGGTGACATGAAAGGTTGTATGAATTCCCTTCACAGGCTCCATGCAAACTAATTCCGTTACACAGAAGCGTGCCGCTTAGTGACATCGCACAATTATTGCCACTAAGGAACACTTTCTGTCCTTTATTACTGACAAATGCATGTGAATAGGGCAGGTTCCATGTTGTTTTAAGGTATCCTTTTCCCAATTTCTCGTATATGCCAGCCTGTATATATTTTTGGCAGTATTGAAACCTGAAGGTTGAGATTGGAATATTTATTATCCCATGTATTATCCATTCACTGACAGGTCGTTCTGACATTGTCACTGGTAATCTTTCGAGTTTTTCAATGCTCAAGATTGTATAATCAGCACCCTTTTGCGCCATACTGACTTGTCTATCAGTAAGGTTAAAGATTTGGAATAGTGACGTTGTGTTGATTAAACGCCAAGGCACATAGCCTGAACGCAGATTTTGTAACGTCCAGCCAAGCTGTACAATAGAGCGCAATTGTGACTGACCGTGTTGTAATAACAGTAAGTCTTGCGATAATATGTCGATTGCTGAAGACACAATGCTGTCCAAAGAAAAAATTCTGGAGGACAGAGTCATTAACCCATTGTCCACTACAGAAAGTGATTTTTCCAAATTAATACGGTCAATTTCCCGTATTCTCTCTGCTGTTTCAATTTGAGTAACCTTCCAGGCCTCATTGTATGCTGCATATACAGAGGCTGCTATGAAACGCTTTTGACGCTGTTTGCGTGGTCCCAAAGTGAAATCACGCAAGTCAGCACCATCAGTAAGTAAAGTTAGGTGTTGCTTAATTTCTGCCAGTGTGGAAGTTTGTAGCCATTGAAGGCATAATTTGCCCACACTGTAGGTTGTTATTATCCCTGGGTGATGTCTTTGAGGATATCTAGGGTCTGGCCTAGTCATTTTGAACCCCTGTGTTTTGTTCAGGAATCTGTCTTGACAGTTATTAGTATCTGTGGGCCAGATCAACCACTGTTTCCAATCAGGATGTGTTCTGTTTTGGTTTAATATATGGTTTACGTCTATCTCTTCATCTGTAGAAGTGTTGCTAAACATTGTTGGCTTCGGAATAGACGGTTTATTTAAATCTTTGATTTTGGCTAGGCCAAGACAGGTGGTTTGTTGAACAGTGTCATTTAAAAATATCATTTGTTCTGGGATCATGCAGGCTCTAAACAAAGCTTCTATACCCTGTACTTGCCATTCTTTTGTACCCCAAACACTTTTCAATTCAACATTTTTGTCCCAATAATCAAACCCAAAAGTATTCATTTTTTCAAAGAATGAGTCTGAATATAACAATTTTGTGTTGGTTATCATGGTCTTGGTCCCTGTTTTGTTTGACAATTTAAAATAAAATGTTTCAGCATTACTTGTGTTAAAACCTGAAAAATATGAGTATTTGTCGTAAACGGTTCTTGAGCTCCCTTTTGGAGGTGTTGCACAATGTTCCCATTGATTATAATATAAAACATTTCTAGGTTGTGCAGATCTATGTAAAAAATGGTTGCCATAGTGGTTATAACAGTACATACTATCATAATTTGTAGAACCCTGCAAATAATCATGTTTGGTAAATTTAGCAGACATTACTAAGTCAGACATCATATTATTAATGCTTTCGAAGTCCCAATCATCAGCAAATGAGTTTGGTTTCACAAAGTCACTCAAGGAGATCTTAATTTGGTGTGGATATTTCAGGATCTCGACCGGACCATAAATTTCATAGTCAGTGTTGTCCCAAGCTACCCCACCAGGTATCGGATTGGCTGTGAAGTTGGCTGAAGAAAGTTCTCTTTTCTCGACGTGTGAAGATGTGTGTGGTTTGAGGATCAAGTTGATTTTCTGACTTGCTGTGTCCATTTTAGCATATTTTCCCTCAATGAAGCGTCCCAAAGTTAGTACCATGATGAGCCAAAGTATGAGGATAAATGCACCAAAACCCACCCAAAATTCAAGCCATGGAGAAACCAGATATGTTTCTTTCAGTTGTTTCAAAAGTTCTTTAGCTTTATCTTTAAAGTTTTTTGATGATGGTTGTGTCTTTGATTCACTGAAGCCTTCAGAGGAATCATCGAAGTTTATGAAGTAGCCGGATGCTGTTCTGTCAATTGTTCCAATTGCTTCAGGATTACTGTTTCTTGCATTTTCACTCGGTACTTCATTATAGATTGGTGTGTCTCTGCTAAATGTTTTTATTTGGGATTTCAGAGGTCTTAGTTCTATTGCATTGTTGCATAGTCCATGTTGTTCTTCTGTAGGCGTTTCGAATGTGATGAGCCTCTTTGTTAGGACCTCTGTACTGGTAGCAAACCTTGGTGTTCTGCTACTTATTGGGAGTCCACTTGGCCTACTGTTTGTTATCGGCCACATGTTGTGGTTTTGCCAGGTCGATGGATACAACTCGGTTCTCCTTTTTACCAGCAAGTGGCGGTAGTACAACTGATCTTGTCCCGTTGACAGACAAGACTGGAACTGCTTTTCTGTAAGAAGGCCCAAATTCCTTCTTTACCGCGATCTTTTCCCTGACTAGATCCCCGACTTTTGGAATCCAGACAGGTCTTGCTGGGACAGGTGGTGGTTCTTCAGTGGTTGTTGGCTGTTGTTTCAACTTTATGTTGCTCAGGTCTTTTCTTGTTTTGTTTAAGTCCTGCAAAATAGCCAAACGGTCTTTGATATCAAAGCTTTTTTCTTTCACCACTGAAGTCTGACTATCAATGTCAGAGATCAACATCCTAGTTCCAAATAATAATTCGTACGCACTGAATCCCTTCAGAGAATTTCTTGGCAAGTTATTGAGACTACGTTGGACACTTATTAGATGTTTGACCCACCCAGCTCCCGAACCTAATATCCTTTCCGCTATAGATTGCTTTATGCCTTGGTTTTTTCTTTACACCGTCCCGTACCCTCAGGAAGGAAGTGAGAAGATTCCCGCTGGGCTATGCTCATTTGGTCATGTTTCCCCTCAGGCTTGAGGGCTAGAGTGGAGACAATGGTCAAACGTAGCATGCTCTTAGCGTATATGCCATTTAGACTCGCAAATCTTTGTATAACAGTCCGGACGTCAGCCGAGTGCTGGTGATCTACATTATAAGGGGAACTAGCCTGTATATGTTAATCGCAACCCTTCATTTTTACTCCTGATTTTTCCTGGAGTAGAACGACGAGGTATTAAACTGTTTCTCTCCCCACTGCGATCTCTGTTGCAGTTTGGGCAGTTTTTTACAAACATGGTGTGACGCAGGCTCATGCCTGGCCACCAGTACCTTGATTGTAATTCTTCTAGAGAATTTTTTAGTTTGAGGTGTCTGAGACCCTCGCCCATATGTGCGTCTGCGATTAACAAGTTTCTCCTGTCCATGTTTGGAATCACTCTATCCCCCACTCCAGGGATTCGAGCAAAAGGGACGGAGTTTGCATCGATTATGTATGTATAATTGAGTGGATAGTTGATCGGTAACGCTGAGCAGTCGCCTTTTGATGACGTTTTCACCGCCAGCATTGTTTCACCGTCAATGTATTTTAATGTACGCTTTTTTCGAACTACGGGAGCCGATTTAGTGGCTGCCGCTGCGGCCGTTTCAGCCAATGAATTCCCTGCAACGTGAACGCCATCACGCTGATGACTCAGTGAATGTGTCACGTGAGTCTTTGGTAGTTCTTTTTGTAAAAGAGCTATTTGTTCCCAGAGCAGTTTCTGCTTTATTGGTGCATCTGTGTCATCTTTGTAACCGTTTTGAATCCATGTCTGCAAATCCTTGTTATATGATTTGACGCAGTAATATGAATCTGACACTATAAGTGTCGGGAATTCGCGATCCGCATTATCTAGCGCCATTTTCAAAGCTAATATTTCAGTTTGTTGTTCTGAATTAGTTTCTACTGAGTGTGTCTTTGTTAATAGAGGTTTTAGTTTACCTCCGCGCCACACTTCTTTTGTAATCTCACATGTGGGGTTGTATGCTTGTTCTCCCCAAACGGAGGGTTGAGCATGTCCGTCTGTATAGATTACACAGGCGTAATGTCGTAAGGGCAGAATATCGATTGGCAGAGGGTATGTTTTTTCATATTCTAGATTTTCCATTTCTTCTAGTTCTTAGAAAATTGTCAGCCAGGCTACACTTGATAATTCATATCCTACAAACAGGACTGTCAGATGGGCAATTCTGGATTTTTTAAAGTTGAATTTGTAACCCTCTGCTGCGAATCCAAGTATTATGGTGTTCACTCTCTTCAAGTGAGTCTCCAAGTCATCATCTGTTAAGTAAATGTCATCGACATAAGATAATGCTTCATCATCATATAGCTGTTCTTGTACCCCTGGGCTAATCGACAGAATTGTTTTTGAGTGCCATTTATTGAGAACGCAGTTAAATATCTGCTCTCTGGTGCTATGTTTTGACAAAAGAATCCATTAGAGATGTCTAATGTTGTTTTGTATGTTTTGCGCACTATGTTATTCATTAGTGCAGCACTATGCGAATTTTGCACTGCAAAAGTTTTGCAACATGTGTTAAGGTGTCGGTAATCCAAAACTAGACGATATGAATTGTCTGGTTTGGAGACCGGAAACAAAGGGTTGTTCATTTGTGAGGTGCAAGTTTCAATCACCCCCTGGTATTCTAGCTGATCTAGTATTTCATTTACCTGTTTTTTAGCTTCTTGCTTAATTGGGTACTGCCTTTGTGCAGTAGGTTGTGATTTTAACTGGATTTTGTGAGGAGGAGAATCCTCATCCCATCCTACGTGATTTTTATATAAAGCAGGAGCTAGAGCCACTGCCCACTTTCTAGCAAGTGTGTATTTTTTATGAATTGGAATTTGATTTGAGAAGGCAGGCATAATTATTTCTTCGCCATGAGGGCACTCCCTGACAAACTCTGATGGCCAGTCTTTTTCAGCTAGAAGGATGTCATAGCCCTTGGAGAGATTATCCCAAAATAGTCCCCTTATTTTCCTAGTCTTATCTCCCTCTATACGCAATGTTATTTCGTATATCTTGTGAGGTTTGCTAACTCTGGTGTCCGCAGTTTCCAATTGAAGATATTCATTCGTGTCCACTGTCTCCAGATGATTCATAAGGACTTTGCGAGCTATGCTCACTTCTGCTGCGCTGTCTAGCATTGTCTGAGCCCATTCTCCGTTTTTCAGTTGTGTCCTCAGTATTCTCGGCATTGTTAACTACCTTGATACTGGCTACCTTCTTTTTTGGAAATTGTAATTTCTTTTTTAGTTGAGCAGGTTCCTTGTCTTTGGACTTGGCGTGCTCTTCTCTTTGTTCTGATCGTCCTCTTCTTTCCGATTTCTGCGAGGAAGTCTGAAAAGATTGAGAGGGACGTGTATCAATGTCTTGATATCTATCAGGCTTCTTTATATTATCCCTATTTCTAAGGTTATATCTATTCCCAGAGGGGTCACTCTGGGGTGACCTGTGTCTTTGGTTCGGAGATTTTTCTCTTCGCCTAGGAGACCTTCCTCGGGACTGGAATTTCTTTTCTTTAGGATTGGATTGTTTGTTTCCATCCCAGTTCTTTTTTGGTGATGTGGATTTATTATTAAAAAATATTTTTTCTGGACTTTCAATCAGTTGCGGTTTTACTGGTATTCCACCTAAACTATCTCTACCTAGTTCCTCATAGGATTTTTCTATGATTCTGGCAATTTCCGCTGGTTGGTCTGCTATATCTGTCTCTTTTAACCTCTGGCGGATCGCCACGTTTGCTGCTTCACCTTTTATGTTGGCTAGTAATATAGCCGAGACCTGCTTGAAGTCTTTTAGTAATTTCATACCAAGAGTTAAAGCGGGTTCAGGACCATATTCATCTTGAATTTGTTTTAGCACATCTGGTATTACCGAAATGGATGGAACACCGTGCGTTTTTGTGTAGATGGAAGCAAAGACTGTACCCCAAGTGTCACAGTCCTCAATGTGTGGTGCGATTCCCATTGGAAGACAGATAGTCAGAATCCTGTGTTTTTCTAATGGGGTGGTGTCAGGAAACACCGCCTCTATTTGGGTAATTTTCTGTGCCAACCAGAATGGTATTTGTTCCCGTTTAGCCGGTACTTTACCTAGGCAGGACTGGATGTTCTGTGGTGTAATTTTATTTGTGTTCCCCTGGTGAGGGGTCAGCTGTGGGAGTTTAATCGCTGGCTGAATTGTTGAAGTCCGCATCACATATTGGACTAATTGTCTGTGTATTTTTATTAGTTGTTTTAGCTGTGTTAACAGCTCTGCTGCTGGCATCTCATTGATGTCTGGATGTGGTGTGTATCCGGCTAGGACCGGCCACGTTGCTCCTGGTCTACCTAAAGGACCGAGCCTGGTGATGTGATTATTATGTTTTAGGGCGCCATCAAATAAGAGCAAATGCTCTTGAAATTTGAGTGGTACTTCCACCTCCTCGAAAGGAGTGTACTCATTAGGAGGTTCCTCTATTTTGTAATAGTGGAAGTACTTTGTTACAGGATTTGCTGCTGGAAAATTTATCCATGAATAGTATACCTCTGTCTGCCGATATTCGTGTGCCTCAATTACGAATATGACTGTGCCACCTCTAGGTGTCAGTCCATTTTCTATAAGTTTTATGGTTATAGATTTCCTTTTGATGACCGGGATGAGTATTATATCCGGGTCTGCGTCTTGCATGGTAGCATCAGCTGCTGCGAGTTCAGTTGCTAATCTAACTGCCTCTCTTTCATCCTCATTGTCTGACATGTTACTGACAGGATGGTTATTTCTTTGTTTGCAGATCAGGTTTCTTATGGAAACAAAGTTTAGATGCACAATATTTTGGAACTGTTTTTATCCTTCAACGTTGACTTGTACCAAGAACCATACATAGGAGTTCCCTCCTGCGAGGTCTGGCGGATATAACCTTTCACCCACTCCAGACGTCTTTGGAGTATTTGGGAAAAGGGGTCTGAGTGAGAAAGCACGACTGAGTTACTCTAAATGTCTTACGTTAGTTTTATCGCCCTTTCCAAACGCGTTGGGCGCCATGTAGTGTAGTTCCTATCATCCCAATAGGCTCTGCGCATTGGAATAATACCTACAGCAGTAAAGGCCTAGACCAGACGTTAACTAGGTCTACTACTGTCGATACTAGACTTAAAGTTTTGGGTTTGCCAGCTTAGCTCAGAGTTCACTAGAAACTTTCTCGAATGTTCAGGAAAGAATTAACTCCCCTGATTAGACAAGAAGGGATTTAGTTTCTGACAACCATAGAACATGACAACTTTGCTCTCCCCTAATCAAGAGTATATCTCGAGAGTCGTGTGAACAAAAGGCAATTTATTTTACTCAGTCAGTACGTGCATTCTTAGTCTCATCAGAATGTAGAGAAAAGGAAGAGACGGGCGTGTTCAATAAAAAGGTGTTATTTATTGATCAGTCTCTTTTCTCGTACAAGAGAAATGGATCGATATTATTACAATACTTATAGTTAAGTAAAGTGCATACATTAAAAGCAATAGTATAAAATAATACTGTAAAAACATTGATATGGTTTCTAAGCCATAAGATGTTTTAAAATGAATAAAATATATTACATACACATATACATTTGACTAAACGTACTCAACTGGTGTTTCTAGATACGCCTACCCCGTGTACCTGACCTAAGCCTAATACGTGGGCGGGAATAGAAAGTTACAGTTTAAGTTGAGTTTGTTTTTGCCAAGTGAATAACTTAAGAATTCTCTGTGAGGGGTTATTCAGTTCTGTACCTGGAAGTTAGGATGAATGAGGAATGGTATCTCTCTCTCTGGTCTCGATATTCCAGGCTGCCTGCGAGGGCTACCCAGAAACGCCGGGGCTGGATTTCTCGGCAGGAGAAGTCAGCTTTTCTCAGCGCGTCAGGAAGGCGGGGCTGCTGCCAGCGGGGTCTGCTCTGCTCTTGGCTTCGGCAAGTATGGCTGCTCCGTCTCGTCACCACGCGTGTGTTTGCATAGGGCAAGATCGGTAATATTTATACCTTTAAGGTGCCGAGATTGACGTAAGGATGGACATAGATACGTCAATAAGGATGTCATACGACTTGCTCGTTAGCACATTCTTTTACTGAAGTTCTCGGTGAAATCAAAACAATGGCCGCAGGGTTTTGCCCAGGTTGTCATAGGTTTGATTTGTTATGAGAACTCCGTATGCCTTATCAGGGGCTGGAGGAATATCGCTTGTCTAATTAGATCGCAAGCGTTATGACCTAATCAGATAACACGTTCCTGTGCCGTAGTGTGACTGCGTCAGATAACGGTATCTGCATCATGGGGATTTTCTGCCTCATGGGCTGATTACTAGTTAACTTGTTAGTTTACTAACCAGAATAGGGTCAGGAATAGGGGGATCGATTCAGAACCTATAGGAATACATCACACCATCTCCCCTTGACTCCTCAACCAGAGACGGGGCAGGGATGTCACAAGGAAGCCCGGAGGCGGAGGAGAGGAAAATTCTATTCGACAACCCTCCGATACGGTCTGAACTGCCCAAGCATCTGGAACCGACAATCACTGGGGCAGGAAAGACTGATGGCGACCACCAACCGGCAAAGGCAGATAGTCATAGGGAAGAGGAAGAAGCAGTGGCAGCAACACTGGCAGGTACCCGGGCTTTGGCACCTCCAGGGGCCCCCCGGTCACTACCCCTGCCACGAAGCACAACGGTAGCCAAAACCACGCCCCAGAGAAGGAGGGAGGACCAGAGCCACAAGCTTGGGGTTTTCCGCCCATTGCTTGACCATCTCCTCAAACTGAGGGCCGAACACTTTGGAACCTCCAAAGGGCAACTTAAGGAGAACCGACTTCTGGGAAGACTCAGCCTTCCAGGAACGCATCCAGATATGACGTTGTGCAGCAATCGAAGCTCCAGAAGCAGCCGTAGCGGGACTCAAATTGTCAAAGGAAAGATCTGACAAGTATTGCACCTGCAACTCCATCAGAGACAAAAGAGGGGTGGCATCCTTACCATCTTGCAACAGAAGGGACAGGGCCTGAAAATCTTTGAGGAGGGACTGGACCATGTAATTTGAATAGGCAGTTGCACGGACAGAAAAATTGGAAGCAACATAGGAATGCTTCACCGCCCCTTCAACACGCTTATCTACAGCGTCTGCAGGAAGGGCGTCATCCGACAGGACCATACCTTGAGAGGAAAGACCAGCCATCAAATTGTCGAGCTTTACAGCCTAAGGAAACTCAGCAGCAAAACCCTCCAGAGGGTTACGCCTAGACAAGAAGCGAGGGAAGGCGGATTTATCCACTTCCTTCCACTCGTGATCCAGCACCTTGCGCACAGCACCATGCAACGGGAAGGAGTAAGGAGTCGGCTGGTGATACTGCGTAAAGAAGTCATCCTCCAGAACATCTGATTCCAGAGGAGTGAAACTCAAATTGTCCCGCACATGGTCGAACAAGCCAGAGAGCTCAGCACCCTGAACAAAGTGCCCCCGGACACCCTCAATCAATCAATCAATCAGTCAATTTGTAAAGCGCGCTACTCACCCATGAGGGTCTCACTGTGCTGAAGGGAGGGGGGAGGGGGGTGCCGCTACTGCTCGAACAGCCAGGTCTTGAGGTGTTTCCTGAAGGTGAGATGGTCCTGGGTCAGTCGTAGGTGTGCGGGGAGGGAGTTCCATGTGTTGGCTGCCAGGTAGGAGAACGATCTTCCTCCGGTGGTGGTTCTGCGAATCCGAGGGACGGTGGCAAGGGCGAGGCTGGTGGAGCGGAGCTGGTGGGTGGGAGTGTGGCGGTTGATGAGGTATTCGGGGCCCGTGTCGTGGAGCGCTTTGTGTGCGTGGGTGAGCAGCCTGAACGTGATCCTCTTGTTGACGGGGAGCCAGTGCAGGTTTCTGAGGTGGGTAGATATGTGGCTCTGGCGAGGTATGTCGAGGATGAGTCTTGCGGAGGCGTTCTGTATGTGTTGCAGGCGTTTCTGAAGTTTGGCTGTGGTTCCTGCATACAGGGCGTTTCCGTAGTCCAGTCTGCTGGTGACGAGGGCCTGGGTGACTGTCTTCCTGGTTTCGGTGGGGATCCACCAGAAGATCTTTCGAAGCATGCGCAGGGTGTTGAAGCATGAGGATGAGACTGCGTTGACTTGCTTGGTCATCGTGAGGGAGGAGTCCAGGATGAATCCTAGGTTGCGTGCGTGGTCCGTGGGTATCGGTGGGGTGCCAAGCGTCGTGGGCCACCAGTAGTCGTCCCAGGCGGATGGGGATTGTCCGAGGATGAGGACTTCCATCTTGTACGAGTTGAGCTTCAGACGGCTGAGCTTCATCCATTCTGCGACATCTTTCATACCGTCCTGGAAGTTGGCTTTGGCGGTGAGGGGGTCTTTGGTGAGGGAGAGTATCAGTTGGGTGTCGTCGGCGTAAGAGATGATGTTGATGTTGTGTTTGCGTGCGATGGCGGCGAGGGGGCTCATGTAGAGGTTGAAGAGGGTAGGGCTGAGTGAGGAGCCCTGGGGTACGCCGCAGATGATCTTGGAGGCCTCGGAGCGGAAGGGTGGGAGGCAGACTCTCTGGGTTCTGTCGGAGAGGAATGATGTGATCCAGTCCAGGGCCTTTCCTTGGATCCCAGTGTTGTAGAGGCGGGTTATTAGGGTGCGGTGGCAGACGGTGTCAAAGGCTGCTGAGAGGTCGAGGAGGATGAGGGCGGCTGTCTCTCCATTGTCCATCAGGGTCCCGATGTCATCGGTGGCGGCGATGAGGGCGGTCTCGGTGCTGTGGTTGGCTCGGAAACCGGACTGGGATGGGTCGAGTGAGTTGTTTTCTTCGAGGAATGCTGTCAGCTGTTTGTTGACGGTCTTCTTGATGACTTTAGCCGGGAAGGGGAGGAGAGAGATGGGGCGGAAGTTCTTGAGGTCTTTGGGGTCCGTTGTAATGGTTTGCGTTGTAAAAGTTGCGTCGTAAAGGCACTGCGTGGTAAAAGTTGCGTTGTAAAGGATGTTTTCCTCTGGGGGTATTCGCAGGTGGCGTTTTTGAGAGTAGTCATGTTTTCTTGTGTCCACTTGTGGCGCAGGCTTTTTCGAGGGTTCTGCATGATTTCTCTGTGATTTTGAGGGCGTCTGTGAACCATGCGGTTTTTCTGTTGCTAGTCTTGCCTGGGGGTTTCTTCAGAGGGGTGAGGTCGTCTGCGCAGTTGGTGATCCAATGTGTGAGGTTGTGCGCTGCGTCGTTGGTGTCGGGGGTGTCGGCAGGTGGGTTCTGGCTCAGCGACGTGGTCAGTTGGTCTGTGGTGACTTTGCTCCAGCATGTGCGGGGGATCTGTGGTGTCTGGTGGTGTGAGGTGGTCTTTTTAAAGGTGAAGTGGATGCAGCTGTGGTCGGTCCAGTGTAGTCCAGAGGAGTGGCTGAAGGAGACGTGGTTGCTGGCGGAGAAGATGGGGTCGAGTGTGTAGCCGGCGAGGTGGGTGGGCGTGTCCACCAGTTGCTTGAGTCCGAGGTTGGCGAGGTTGTCGAGCAGGGTGGTGGTGTTGCTGTTGTTGTTTTTCTCCAGGTGGAAGTTAAGGTCCCCTAGGAGGATGATGTACTCTGGGGAGGCTAGGGCGTGCGGGCTGATGAAGTCGGCGATGGTCTTGCTGAATTGTGTTCGTGGGCCCGGGGGTCGGTAGATGAGGGTTCCTCTTAGGGTGGTCTGGGAGTCGGTGTGGATCTGGAAGTGTAGGTGTTCGGCGGCGTTGAGTGTGTCTTCGGCATTGGTCGTGATGCTGATGGTGTTCCTGTAGATGATGGCGACTCCTCCTCCGGTTTTGTTGATGCGATCCTTCCGGGTGATTTTGTAGCCGTCCGGGATGGCTATGGCGATGTCGGGGTCCGAGGAGGCGTTCATCCAGGTTTCCGTGAGGAAGGCGACGCCTGGAGCTGTTGTGTCGAGGAGTTCCCAAAGTTCGACGGCGTGTTTGTGGATGGAGCGGGTGTTGAGCAGGATGCACTTGAGGTGGTTGTTGTTGTCGTTGCGGTGTTCGGTGAGTGGGATGCAGGTACGGAGGCAGGTGAATTTGCAGGCTTGGCAGGTGAAGGGTCCATGGGAGCGCTTCAGGGTGGCTTGGTAGCAGGCGGGTGGGGGAAACATCCTTTACAACGCAACTTTTACAACGCACTACCATTACGATGCAACTTTTACAACGCAAGTTATTACAACGAATTGCGCTGGGGGGCGCTCTAGGATAGGGAATAGTTTAATTACTATCCACGGGGACTGGAGTTGGAATATTAAATTAAACTATTCACTATCCAGCGCCCCCCAACGCAAGTCGTTGTAACGACTTGCGCTGTAAAACCTGCGTCGTAATGGCATGCGTTGTAAAAGCATGCGTTGTAGTGACATACATCCTGCGGGTGGTCGTCCGGTGTTGAGTGCGTTGAGGGCATCGGAGTCGTATCTCAGTCGCGCAGCTTGGCTTCGGCGGGGGCCATGGGTTCTGGCGCTGGGCGTGGTCCAGGCGTGGACGGGCGCAGATGGGCTTGCCTTTGGCACGCCTTCGGCGCGCCAGCGGCGCGGCCGCGCAGTGGCCTCCATTAAGAAGGGTGCGAGGGAGGGAGGAGCAGGTGGGAGGGGGAGCGGGTGCCGAATCAGGTGCGGGGGGCGGGCTGCAGGGGAGGCAGCGGCGGGAGCGGGAAGCGAGAGAAAACGGCGGGAAAAAATCAGAGGCAGCAAGGTGGCAGCAAGGGTGATGCTGACGCGGTGGGGGAGCGACCTGACCTGTGTCCAGGGTCGAGGGTCGCTCCCTTAGTGCGCAGCCACCTCCCTTAAGAAGGAGCGAGGGAGGGAGGAGCAGGTGGGAGTGGGAGGGGGAGCGGGTGCTGAATCAGGCACGGGGCAGGGCCGCAGGGGAGGCAGCGGCGGGAGCGGGAAGCGAGAGAAAACGGCAGGAAAAAGCAGAGGCAGCAAGGTCCCTCATCTGCTTCAGGACCCATCTCATCATCAGGAGCGACCTGCGGATCTACAGACCCACGAGGCACTTTGGAAGGAGGCCCATCAGTGTCCCTGGCCTGGACAGCAGCCACCGCCTCGGTAATCATCAGGCGCAGGGCATCAAGAGAAGCAACCGAAGAGGAGGCACTCGAGTCCATGACTGAAAACAGCAACGTCCAAGAAACACCAAAACAGGCACTCACAGAGGACGAGTGTATGAAAAAAAGGACCCCATCTTAAAGCAAACGAAGTCTCGAGGACCCAAGCTCCTGCGGGACCAGGAAAAGGGGCCGGCACTTTAAAGAAACAGCCGGCAGCCAGAATTTTGCCCCAAGGATCCATCCCGCAGAAGCGGGACCACAAAGGACCACACGCGCTGCAAAGAACACAGCCGCAACCCCCGCCCACTAAAACAGGGCGCCACGGGACCGGCAAACAGGAAAACGGCCGCTGAAGCAGGCCGTGTCCCAACAGGTAAGCATACCGGGCAGAAGCGGCCGCTAGAGCGAACCGCGAACAAAACCGCTCAGGAGGGCATAAAGCAGAAAAAACGAAGGTGGTCGCTAAAGCAGGCCGCCGCAATACATAAAAGAAAAAAGGGAACACTTACCCACAGCTCAACTAGGCACGAAGGCAAACTGCAGAGGCGAAAAAAAAAGCGTCCACCTTTTTCCGCCCCAAGCAGGGAAGCCCATCAAGGTATTGATCGGTCTACCCTGCCTTTTGGCTGGGGGGGAGTTGTGTTGGACTTGGCCTGTCCCCTGAAATGTTTCGCTTTTGCCCCCCCTAATTTGGAATGTCTCCCCCATGGGATTAAACCTGTATAGGCCATGAGTGGTGTGAGACACCTTGTTAAATTGTAATGCTATGTAATGGTGTGAGCACTTGTAAATTCCCCCATTGCAAAATGCACCTGACTGAAATGTCCTATGTTTAAAATGGATGCCATGGCCATGGGTTTTGCCACTGGACTGCCATAGGTCAACCGTCTATATAATATTACCCAGCTACCCCTAGCTTTTGGAGGGAAAGCCTGGCACCCAGGGTGCTCAACCCCTCCCCTTGAACCAGTTTAGGCCAGCTTTGCCAACATTCTAGAAGGTCCTGGCACTGCCTGGGAGGAGGGTATAAGTAAGGGGGATGTGCCACCAGAGAGTCAGTCAGCGCTGGGACAAGAAAGAGTGGGGACCTGCTGCGAGGTGCTACCGCCACATGGGCCTGTGAGCTGGGCCCTGCACCCCTAAAACACCCCCCCTCTGCTGTCCCCTGGGCCCCTGACAAGGGAGGGCCCCTACCCAGGTCCCTGACACTGTGGGGACCGGGAATTACGCCAGCGCTGCGAGGAAGAAGCGCCCAGGAGGTGAGGAGTGGGACTGTCTACCCCCCTCAGGAAGCTGTGGCCCCTTTGAAGCACCATGGGGAAGATTGTGCCCCCAAAAGAACTGTTGCTGGCTGAGGTGCTGTGAGGCCCTGTGGAAGTCACTGTTGTGACCCCCTAGTGCTGTAAAGCCTGCCTGTCAAGCGCTATAATTGCGAAGCGCTGAGGAAGAGTTAATTTCCTGCCCCCTCTGCGTGGCCTGAGGAAGGAGCTGAGGTTGTGGGCAGAGGGAGGAGCAGTGCGCTGTGAATAACGCCATCCTGCTGAGGAGAATCGCGCTGGAGGAGCCTACCCTCGTTTTGGCACGCTGTCCGCCATATAATTAATTAATTAAAAAAAGGGCGCCTACCCCTTACTGCCACCGAGGAGACTGTTGCACTGCGGGAGGACTGCGCCTCGTTGTCGCCGATCTCACCGCCGCGGCCCAGCGCTTGAGGGACCCCCCCCCACTGCTGTGGGCATCGTCGCGGCGGCCCCCGGTACCAGGAGAGGGCCGCCAAAGTGAAGGAAGGGCCGCGCTAGGCCCTGAGGCCGCCGTCTCCCGCATCACGTGACGGGGGCTCGGCCGCGTCATCGGCCCGCCCCCGCTATGGCCGCGCAGGGATTGGCTGTCAGCCGGGAAGGTCGGGAGAAGCTGAATCGAAGCCCCGGGTCCCCGTGAGGTAGTAGGGGGACCCGGGTGAAGAGCCGGTGCGGGGCCCCCGTGGTCGAGGGGGAGCCCCAAAGCGAGAGTGACCGGAGCGGGAGCCCACCCCGCCGGTCTGTGCCCCGTGGACTGGGGCGGTGCTGGGAAGACGTGCTGCTGAGGGAGGCGGGGCCGGGGCACACTGTCGGTGCCTGCCCCGCTGCCGGACCCGAGGAGAATGGAGGCGGCTGCCTGAAGCCGCCGGTGAAGGCAGAGACAGCGCCCCCGCGAGCTGCCAGTCGGGCAGCCAGAAGAAGCGACCTGACAGCGTTACGGGGCTCCCGGGAGGTCGAGGGAGCCCCGTGTGAGGTGGAAGGAGAACCCGGAGTGAAGTAGTGTGGCTCACTGGTTAGAGGCGGCAGACCCGAGAGCAGAGGACGGCCCGGGACCAGGGTTCGATTCCCGGCGCGGCAGGTTTCTGGACCAGGGTCAGCGGACTCGATAATTCTCTCGCCTCGGTGCCCACTCTGATCAGCGATCACACTCGGCAACTCTGGGCATTAGCTTGCCTCATCTTCACTAACGGCCCCACCAGACTGCCGGGGATGCCTGGTCTCACCCTGGAGATACCCATTAAGGGACCATCTCTCAGGGAAGCCAGGAAGGGTTTCGCAGCGGTCGAAGCGCCTTGGGACCCTACGGGTAAGTAGTGCGCTATATAAATGCCTATACATACTATACATACCCCGCCTGCTGGTACAGGGAAGCCGAGAGAGAGCCCCGCGACGCAAGTACTGTGCGGCAGGGGCCTCGAGGCACATTGCTGGTGCCTGCCCCCACCGCCAAGGAGATCCCAGAGGAGCCGGAGCCCCTCCATCCCCCTTAGGTCTACCGGTGAGTGGGGACTCAGCCGCATCGTGGGTTGGGGGTGTGTCGGGGTATATGGTCGGTGCCCGCCCCAAGGACCAGACTAACTTCCCAGGTGCCCCGTCTGGTAGTGGGCACCTGCAACGTTGGGCCCCAGTGGAGTCAGTGGCCCCACTAGACTGTGCCAGTTGTAGGGGGCCCAATAACTAGCCCATAGGGTCCCCTAAGGAATTATCGATGCCCCCCTGAGTCACGGTCACACCTTATGTTAATGCTGGGTGCTTAGGTTACTGCGCCCCTGCCCATGATTGATACTACTGTTATTGATGCCAAAGCATATTGATGGTTTACGCCTGTTGGTTGACCTGATGCTGATTTCAGGCCGTGATACCCATGAGGATGGTGGGGCCCCTATGGGTGTTATGTACTGCCTAGGTGAGCCTAATGTCCCCACCGGTGAGGTGCGCAAAGCGTTGAATGCCCATGGTGGGGGGGGTGATTTTGTAGATAAGGCTTTTGTGCCCACAGGGCAGGTGAATGTGACTTTTCCTTTACAGGTGTGTGCCCGATGTGCCCCGGTGCTGGTCAGATATGTTATTCCGGGCCCGTGTTATGCACCCTAGGTTGTTGTTTCTCCTAAGGTGCTTAAGTGACAGGAGTTTCCCGCCTGATGTTTGATATCCCATTGCTGATTTATTGCAGGTGTTCCTGATGGTTGGGATTTACAAAGATGCCCTGAAGTTTTCCTTTACAGGGGTCGGGCTGGAGTTTAGTGCACGGTGTGTACTCATGCTGATGGTATTTTGCCCTTACAGCCTAACACTAAGGATGAGAGCCTGAGTTGGCCCCGCCATATTGGCCCCAGGCTCAATGTTAATTTAGTCACATTTTTATTTTCAGGTATGGACTTACAAACTCAGCCCTTACTTCCCATGTAAATAATCCCCCCCTTGATACACTTGGCTCTGGTGCCAAGTGGTGCCATGTGATGATACCACTGTTATGCATTTTTGCTTTGCAGGTTGGAGATACTAAACTTCTTAATTTTCCAACTCAAACTGGTGTCCTGCCTCTTTTGTGGTGTGCCTGGTGTGTCGTCTGTAGGTACTGCGTGAGTGCTTCACATGTCTTCGAAGTTTGGCCTTCCCGCTTGGCTCCATGCTACCCCCTTGGAGATTTGGGTAACCCCATTTCTTACACTTACCCACAGCTCAGCTAGGCACGAAGGCAAACTGCAAAGGCGAAAAAAAAGAACAAGAAGTTTGTCTGCCGCACTTCCCCCTTTATTGTCACATGATGGTGACGCCATGTTGGGGGAAGTGCAAAAGCTCGGCTAGGTAATAGGTTTCTGTAGAGCAGACTAGCTGCTCACTGTTAAGGAATGGGACGGGGAGACAGGACGAGGAGGTAATGTGACATTGTCCAGCTAAGTCTAGTGACATTTAAGAACAATGGAGACATGCCAGTGAAGGGAGTTCTTTGGTTGAGGAGTGAGAATCTGATTCCTTGCAGCAGTTTAGATACAAAAGGGTGTTCGCATACTGGCCGACCCGCTACAGGAATAGGATCAGCATAAGTAGCTGATCATACAGAAAGGCTGACACTCTACAAAGGTGACATCTGGTGCCATGGGATCCAGGTCCCATTTCATGCACCAGCATGGTTGATTATTCCATACTGAGAGGTATCTTCTGTGAGTAGAGTCAGTGCAAGGTTTATTGATCTAGTGACACAGCTAAAGCAAAGAAACACCCAAGCAGCTGGCCAGGGGGTGGTACTCGCCTGACCTCAGATTTGAGGCGAAAGTAACAGAGTCTCTGACAGAAATGCAGGAAAAGTGGGACCACATGCAGGCATTTCCAGACCTGCCACTGTGAGCCACATGAAATTGGAACTCTTCACACTGTCACCCAGTGAAGAACGGATAGTACACGATCAGCAATGATTGAGCGGGAAAACCCTACATATAATAGGTTTCCAACTCATGTGTTTGAGGCTCTGTGACTCAGAGTCCATGTAGAGCTTTGCCTCCTCAGTACAATGGAGGCAGGCTCAGAAGCCTTTGTTTTTGTATTTTGAAAAAGGCAAGGGAGGCTTCTTAGGCAAAGATGGCCACAAAGCAGCCCTGCCAAGTGCCAGCATCAAAGGGACTGACGCATTTCAGTGGTGGTTCCTGCATCACCGCACAGGTCCTCTGCCCCTTGCAATTGCTTGAGGCTCTCTCGGCGCTGCTATGGGATTCTCAGTGTCAGCTGCGAACCTGCGGCAACTGTGTGCGCAGGCAGAGTGTCCCAGGTTAACAAAAAGGAGAGCTTGTCATAGATTTACTGACAACTTGTGATAACACATTGGCTGGTGGCTGAATTTTGGACATGGCCTCTTCTTCCTCACAATATTGCTCTTGTGCACTGACTTCAGAAGGGCGCAAACATTTCAGAATCCTTTGGCCTTGGTGTAAATGAGGAGCCTGTGGTCTGCCCCTTGTCTGCCAGGTAAAATCTTTGGCTTCTTTGTTGGGCTCAGTTCCCCACTGCCACATACACTTCATGCTTTGAGAGGAGATTTGTCAGCTGCACCCTGTATGTGGCCTGGAATCGTATTACAGATGGAGCACAATTATATTCCATTAAATCAACGCAAGGGAGCTTTATGTACAGTGCATATCCTCAACCCAACATATATGAAGGCGCTCTAATTCTTATTTTTCCGCATTAGTCATTACAGAGAGCAAGAGAGGGAAAAATAGACATAGTTTAAAACCAGTAGACTGGAAGGATGGAGAACCTGTAGCAAAGGGAGGAAGCAGGAACTTGCAAACATGAGATAGAGGGGCATGGAGTGTCTGGTAATGGATCAAAGAGGCATGAGTTGGAGTCAAAACCATTTAGCATTGGTATTCGGCGCCCTGACATTTAATAGCGCCAACTACAGGCTTTTTAAGCAGAGCTTTGGGCACGGCACTCATTCTTTAACAAATTTAGCGCTGCCCATTCCCTACTCGTAAGTAAAGATCTCACCATGCATTCACAATTATGGTGCCATCAATTTTTACACCCACTGAGAGAAATACACTGTTGGAATACACTAGTAACCATCCGAGGGCTTTAAGAGACTCGCTACCCTTCTCTCAGTTCCTCCGAATCAGGAGAAACTGTTCAAACAGGGAAGACTACTTCAAAGAGAGTGCCATCCTGGCTAACAAACTGAAAGATAGGGGCTACCCTAAAAAAACTGTAAAAACTGCTTTGAAAAGAGCTTGGTATCGTCCCCGAGAAACACTGCTTGTCCCAAACCCCAAGAAAGATCAGGAGAGGATAGCTTGTGTAACAACTTTCTCCCCCTTATCTAATAGACTAAGAAAAATGATCTTACAACATTGGCCTGTCATCAATGCGGGCATCTTGAAGATCGAACGCCCGCTCTTTGCTTTAAAAAAAAGCAAGAATTTGAAAGACCATTTGGTGAGAGCATTCTCTCGGTATTCTGACCACCCCAATCTAGTGCCTGACCAGAAAATAATATATTGCCAGGCAGGTCAGTGCTATGTGTACATAAGTCACAAGATATGCATGAACACGGAGGTCTATCCTTTTGATGAAGACCAGACACCCCGCCGTGCATGGATCGTACCCACTCGCCGGGCCACCCTTATGCCTATACAAAGTACCTTCTAGCTCATGGTTCACCACGCTCACTGCGCGGTCGCGATATAGCGTAATAACTTGAGGCACTGCTCGCAATGACAAGCACTCCACGTGCATGCTAGGCGTCCACCGGCCCGAAATTTCTGTAAATATCACTACCTGTTAAACACCTGAATTATTCTATCCACTAGCTCACATCTCCCTACGTTCACTATATAATTGCGCTATAATCATTCAATTCGATGTTCTCAACTCACGGGACGGCTCCTTTATTATGAGTACCACTCCCTAGACCAACAACACAAGCATGCACAGTGTAAGTAATCCTCGCCACGCAAACTGTTTGTATATGTTTTTTTATAATCTCTTACCTTGTAGGCGGATGCCTTATGTTTTCTACTCTTTTTTCTCCATTACTTCCACAGGCATTCTTAGAAACAGGCAAATGATTTAAATAGTCCTGATGATGATCCCGGTTCATTAGGAGCCAGGGGATCGAAACGTTGACGGTTGAACAGTATTGCGGAAAATTCAATTGTATGCCATTCTGTAAATACTGTATGTCGAAACTTGTTTGTATTGATCACTAATTTACAAGCGACATTTGGCTCCAAACTTCTTGCCTGAAAAACTTTTCTTACTCTTGTTTTGCTTCTACTACACTTTCTTCCTTGAAGGATAGGTACAGGACTGTGCCCTATCTAAAATGTTTATAACTGACCACCTCTAGGTCAACCAAACTCTTTTATCTCTAAATTAAACATTTCCTTACCCGGCTGGGTCTGGAAGCTTGATTATAGTACCGATTGTGGTCTGTAAAATCATTGTTTCTGTTTATTTCTTTTTTCCTTAGGACCTTTGTTGTCTTTAAAAATCAATTTTTACAGTACACAACCATGTTAGAAAGGGGAATAAAGCATCATTAATCAAGGCCTTTTCTGGAGCTTCTCATTACTCAAAAGGGGTCATTAATGATATTTGTCTGTTTACATAGATTTCATAGCTTGGTTTATATTGTTAATATGTCCCTTGAAATACAACACATTTGGCAATGGAATGTCACTCATATGCACACTAAAGTCATGGAAATGTTACATATACCCAGTCTGAAAATGTGACAGCATTGTCTAAGCTCTGACGCTTCTCTATTCCTCCACTACTTAAATTGCCCCTCCCAGGCATTTTAGGAAGTGAGAACTGTAAACCTCACCCCTTTCCAAGTCAGGTCCCCTCTCACACAGTGAGAACTTTCTCAGGTTGGCAGGTCTGCATTTCCCTGGGGCAGGACCCTTTAAATGTCAACAGCCACTTCCACTGCAGAAGAAAAAGAGAAAGAGAGAGAGAGAGAGAGAGAGAGAGGTGATTTTAACAGTTGCCATGACTCCTTTTGGTTCCTTTCAGGCCCTGACTGAAAGAGGTGGGTCTGGCATATTATTTAGATGTATTCCGAGCTATGCTTTGTTTCGCTTTCTTCGCTTGCAGACTCCAGCAGATGGTAGGATCAAGACCAAGACTCCTGAAAAGAAAGGCTGCCCTCAAGATCAGAGGATGGTGTGGCCAATGCTGAGCTTCCGAGAAAGCTAATTCAAAAATTCATAAGAGCCGTAGATGGTGCTGCCTAGGGCCTTTACGGGCCCACAAGTGTTAAATGATCCAGTGACTGTTCTTCTGGCAAAGCTAGCTTTAGCGCTGGTGGCGCTCGGTGCGACAATCGTAATTGGTGCTCCCAATAACCTCCTTCTCCACGGATTTCCTCATTACCACTCTCCAAGGGTGGCCCTAATCTCTCCATAGCCTTTCTCCCACATGTAGTTAATTTGTTTAATAGCGCTTGTCATATCAGTGTATGGTGTCAGAGCACTTTATATCACAAATATGATAAAGAGACAATGAATCATACATGTGTAAATCATTGTGTAAGAAATGTTACTTAAGACGATGAGGACTACAAAGGGCAGGAGTCACATGTCATCCGTACTGATAAGTGGTACATTTTAAGTGTGCTTGGTCTGGAGAAGCAAAAACTCAGGCTTTAAAAAGTAACACAGTGGTTGGGATCCTCTTTTTTTTAGTTTAGAAGTTCTTTATTAGGTTCTAGCAAATACAGATATACTAATGTAATTAGGTTAATACAGAGTTTATAAATGAAAGGGGAGAAGTAATGCATATACAGTGTCTTAATAAAAAATATACAAGATCCAATTTGAGTAGGGATATCACAATAGTAAAATACATGCTCATAGATCAGTGAAACATTGTGAGATTACAATAATTGATTTACAAAAAGAGGGAGATACCCTACTACTTGCGATAGGGACCGGGTCCAAAGTTTTTTTAGAAAAGTGAGATTGAACTTTTTCTTCGAGGGTGCAGAAGTTAGGGCTCCTACTCAAAACAAATAAGGGTTGAAGCCAAAATCTCAATGGACCCCTTCCATTACACAACTTAACAAAGACATCGAAGCATTTGAACGATGTGTCAGTAAAAGTGTAGAAGATCTTCTCAATAAAAAGATATGGCAAGATAAAAATCTGACAAAAAATGAATACCAGGCATTGAAAACACTAGAACACGATATGTCCCTCACCATTAAACCGGCAGACAAGGGAGGGAGTATTGTGATTATGGATACATCAGATTATAACAACAGAATGTATGAAATGCTAAAAGATGAGAACCACTACTGCCACTCTAGTAGGTCTTAATGGATGACACTTACTAATAAAATTAAAGAGGTTTTGCTCTACGCTAGAGAGGATGAAGTCATCTGTAATGATGAATTCAAATATCTGTTTAATGAAAACCCGGTAATCCCGGCATTATATGGACTTCCTAAAGTCCACAAATGCATAGAAGATCCACCCATGCGGCCCATAGTATCCAGCATTAACTCTTTGACAGAGCTCCTCAGTCAATATGTAGATCTCTTCCTTCAGAATTTGGTGAAGCAGCAAAAATCATACATTAAGGACACAACTGCTATAATTAAAAAGATAGAGAATTTAACTTTCTGTCCTGATACTCAATGCCTCGTGACATTAGATATCGAGGTGTTGTATACCAATATCCCTCAGAACAACACCATTGAGATGATAAGAACATTATTTTCACACGAAGGGGAAGACCTATCTACACATGCAGCATTTATTGTTGAATGTGTCAGTCTGGTGCTGAAAAATAATATTTTTTTATTTAATAACGAGTTTTTTAAACAAATCAAAGGGACCAGCATGGGGGCAACCTGTGCCCCAAGTCTGGCATGTCTATATGTGGCGACATTTGAGGAAACGCACATATATAACGAGATGGCACCATTCTATGAAAACATCTCTGAATGGTCACGTTATATAGATGACGTTTTTTTCACATGGACAGGCACACATGAGTTGTTGGCAGACTTTATCGAATGGTTGAACTTTGGAGATGTCAACCTTAAGTTCACCTCCAACTTTAGTCGAAAAGAGTGAGAATTCCTGGATATCCTAATTAAAAACGTGGATGGGATTTTAAATGTTGAATTATTCACAAAAAGCTCTGACAGAAACACAATGCTCCATTACAGGAGCAACCATCCAGCAAGCCAGAGGGACAATATTCCCTATGGCCAATTTCTTAAACTGAAGCGCAACTGTTCCAATATTAGTGATTACAATAAACATGCAGACATCCTGACCCAAAAATTTATAGATCGTGGATACCCCAAAAGATTAGTAAAACGAGCATACAAAAGAGCCAAATATTTTAACAGAGACAGCTTCTTTGAAGATAAATTTAAAAAAACAGAAGATAACAAACCTATCATATTTGTTACAAATGTTACCAGTGTAAGTAACAAATTTAAGAACATCATAAACAGGAACTGGCATTTGGTAACAAATAAAGAAAGAATGGTACTCCCTAAACCAATGGTCGCGTTCAGAAGGAACCGCACGATAAGAAACTGCCTTGTTAATACCTATAGAGAGGTAAAGATGAACAAACAGGCCCTGATACCTAACACTAATCTACCAACAGGTACCTTTGCATGTTGCAATTGTAAAAATTGCTCCAGCATACTGAAGGGACCCCAAATTGAGGTCAACAATGTAAATCACAGTGTGAGAAACTTTATCAACTGCTACACCAAAAATCTAGTTTACTTAATCGTATGCCCATGCCAATTAGGGTATATAGGGGAAACGGCCAGAGAAATTAAAATTAGGATAACAGAACATAAATCAGCCATGAGAACGCAAAAGAAAAATGCCCCACTTGTTGATCATTGGACACAAAATAAACACACGGTTGAAGAACTAAAATGGTGTGGTATTGAAGTCATGACAACTAGTATTAGAGGGGGCAGTGAGTCTATAAAAAGAAAAATACGCGAACAGTACTACATGTGTCTGTTCAATACTGTAAAAAGAGGATTAAACAGCAGAGAAGATTGGGAAAAAGTGATACAATAAAGTACTTATCACTTTTGAGATTCCAACACTAGTGAAATAGAAACCTATTGGCTGTAATTCTTGTATTATAGGTTACTGATGACATTCACCCAGTGTAGATACGGATGGACCTCTCCTTGATTCATCACTGTGAAGTTGTACTACTATGAGTTAATTTGTACTTCATATTTCCTCTACAAATTAACTGATCTACCAGTTCCTCATCTTCAATAATGCTTAATAGAGCTATATTTTAAAATATGGCCATTGGTATTCTATGCTGACCTAAATGTAATTGGATAACTCTTGAAGTTTGGCGTAAAAACTAATTTCTGTTTGACAATCACCATCTGAAAACATATAAAACATAAAATTTCATGACAATATGCAAACAAATATTAAAGCCCGCATATGACTATTAATGGTTCCCACCTAGCTGTGATAACAAATGAATAGTGAATACTGAGGCTAGCGGTATATCAGCAAATGGACCCACGAATAACTTAAATGAACAACAGAGATTGGACAAAAATAGATTCAGTGTAATGTCGGAATTTTGTTTACGTGACTAACTTAAGATGGCCGCCGCGTATACGCAATTCTGGCCGCTTTTGTTCGACATATAGGTCATTTCCAACTGAAGTAATGACGATATACTCTTATTTATAGTCTTTACGTTAGGATTTTGCATTAAGACATATGGACATTGAAATCGTCGATAGAACTCGTTTACGTTTAATTTTTAATACTGTGTAAAGAAATATACGATATACGCTAAACAACTTAACCTAAGGCAACGCCCCTTCACAATTGACCCCGGATATAAATATCGGGTTCCGTCATCATGTCCTAAACAGAGGAAACCGGGACTTTGGATGCATGCAGGGAGGCCGGAATTTGACTAAAAGGTAAGCTAAAAAGGCGAGAATCTTTAGAATAATAGACAGGGGCTTTGCTACTAATTTTAAAAGGCTCTTTCATTAGTATAAGGCATCATAGTAAGACAGGTAGCAGGAAATAATTACTGTGGTGGCGCATGCATCCATACTATTTTTTGGAGCCTGTAATCGCCAATGGATACTATAAGCCGCATTTTTAAATCGAGCACGGCATGTAAATGTAAATTTAAATAGAGTATGGCATATAATGAAAAGACCACCAAAAAATAATCGGTTACGAAAGGTGGTGTATTAGAATAACATGGATAATAATAGAAACATAGGTACCGAAAAGACGGACATTAACCTATATTAATTTCTCCACACATCGACAGGCCTATTTGAGATGACCTAAAAAAGAATTAAAAAGAAGATATATACACCTGTATCGACTGAGGGTGACGATAAAAAGACTTCTAACAGGTATATTAACTAATATTAATTTCTCCACACATCGACAGGCCTATTCGAGATGACCTAAAAAAGAACTAAAAAGAAGATATATACACATGTATCGACTGAGGGTGATGATAAAAAGACTTCTAACAGGTATATTAACACAAATGATGATAGGTTACAATGAAGACCAATAATTATGAATATAGACTGAACAAGAGAAAATCTGGTTTTATCCATTTACTAATCGGGTCGATATTCATCATACTCTTTGAGGCGTCTCGATGGTTGGAGGCATCTAATCGCGACTGTCTAGCAGACCCCATCAGCCTACTGGATAATACAGCGAGTTTTGAGGCAAGTGGTTAGCTTACTCTTAGATATTAGGGCTAATTAATTGACCACTAAGAGTTAAAATGTGAAATGATACCGACACCCCTAATTTCTGCCTTCGGTTGGTTCTTTCAGATTGTATCCAAAACAATTGTTTTAATTGGTTACGGTGGCTACATTCAAAGTCCCCATCTAGAGAGAAAAGTTCAACTGGTACGTATAAACGGTACTAATCCAGGGGGCATAGACCTATAAATATAAAAAATACTTAAGTACCCTTTGTATTACTTATAGATACCTAGTGTGAGTGATTCCGCCATCAGAAAGGAGTCCCGCACAGATACGCTGTAAATATTTCCAGGCAATACAGCGAGGTACGATATTATTAATTCATTATTGTATGAGGACTAAGATCCATACTCAATAGCTCAGAAATCAGTAATGGACCCTTTGTTTATCTTTTGCAGTGTCCCCATTAGTCATATTGTTCATCGCAATAAAGGAATTGTATACAAGCTTGTGAATTAATATTGTTAGATTCACATGGAGATATTTTAAATGGCTGTTTCTGGTTAAAAAGTCAAGAAAAGGACTTTTTGATGTATAATAAACTATATGTGAGAGATGAGAGATGCAATATGTAAGTTAGGTGTCAGCTACACGTTTATTTAATAATAGCACATGTATTCTTTACTGTCTAGAAAACTGTCCTGAAGAAGGTGAACTATCAATCAAATATCATCGAAACGCTGCGTCGACTTCTGTTTTCTGTAAGTAATTGTATTTTAACGGCTTGTGATTTTGATGCCTTTTAACAATAAATTGTTTTTAATATGTGTATGTACAAATAAATGTCATGAAAAATTTTTTTTATACACCAAACCTTTTTTGAATACGTGGTTATTATTTCAGTGTTGGCTGACACAATGAAAGTAGAGTTGTTGTAGCTGTTATTCTGTGGCTGCTTATACATGTTTGCTGTTTAATTGTGTTCACATAATTGTATGGGAAATAGTGGGACATTCTTTGTTGCTCATTACAATAATTGATACATTACCTGTAAAAGCATCTAGTGAACATCGAGGGGGTTTGGAAACCTTATCCCAAATGGGTGACGATAGGGTGAAAATTCAGCATTCTTATCTATAATATTTGTGATAGGACTCCATTAAATATAAGGCTTAATGGCCAGTGAAATAGGGTGAATATACGCTGTGTCAAGTCAATGGTTGTAACAAACTGCATACCACCAGGCTCAATCAATAAGAATCTTGCAACGCGCAACTACTCACCCGTGAGGGTATCAAGGCGCTTGGAAAGACAGTTTAAAATAATCTTTCCAATTTTTGGTAAGTTGTTGAAATGTGTCTGCTAATAGAAGGTGTTGTGTGGGACATGACCAACAAGTATCGGATTGATATATGTAGATACGATGCAAGGAATCTGGAAAGAAGATAAGCCTTTTGTAAATGTAGAATAACATGTGGGTGGTAATGGCAGCACGGAAAAGAAGGCCTTATTTTTGTCCAAATTCATCTCCAAAAGGAAACAGTTGAAACTGTTTCCAAATCATTCTCCCATGCCAGCTTAGTATCTGAGTTAGACCTACTAGTTGAGGGGTGGCAAAAGGCTGATCGAAGTTTTCCGGTCATTGTGTAAAAGACTGCCTAACATAGAGGAAGTTGGGGAAGGTTATACCAGAATAGAAGTAACTTTGGCAATAGCATCTAATATGATGGTTTGCAAAAGGACAAACTTATTCTGAAAAAAAATTGGGAAATTGAAAAAGAGATCGGGCCTAAGGGAAAGTGAGAAAAAAGTCAATAATGAACAGTAGTTTGAACCAGATTAGTCCAGATTTCCTTCAAGTTTTCCAGTAAATGGGTCTGTTCTTGTGCAATATGGGGGAATTGTACCAAATGGGGGAGTTGGGGAAACAGGGTACAAGAAAGGGGTCATGCAACTTCACAGGTTTTAATAGATTGCCAAAGTGTTTAAAAATGGGGGAGCATAGATATTGAGTTTTTGTTAGAGAAGGCCAAGTATTCACAGGAAGAAAAGGGGAAGAGAAAAGACTCCTCCAAATGTAACCATAAAGGAGAGTTTTTAGTGGATTCTTGAATCCAGTGAACAGATTGTCATAATAAGAAGGCTAAATTATATATTTGAAAATCAGGGAAGTTAACACCACCATCTGCTTTAAGGCATTTTAATTTTGTAAAACAATAGTGGAATATATAAGGGGATATTAGAAATGTAATAAAGAACAATATTTACTATCATCATTGTAATGGTGTCCAAACCACTCCACCAGGAAAAATTCAAAGGATGCCAGTGGTTGACTAGGGTAGTTATTTTAAGTTTACACTCCTCTAAACTCAGAGAAATAGGGGTTTTTAGCGAGTGTGAAAACCATAAATTAAGGTATTTTAGTTTGTAAGTATTCGAAGAGAAGTCAGTTGCTGAAAAATAATTTCTGAAAATGTATTTTTTTAAGGGCAGGATTTCACATTTGTCGTGATTGAGTGTATTACTGGAGACAAGAGAATAAGAGGAGACTTCTTGAAGAAAGGCAGGAAGTGAATTATGAGATTCAGATGTGAATAAAATGATATCGTCAGCATATACTGCTGTCCTAATTTGTTGAGTATTCCAAAAGAAACCCTGTATGATAAGATTATTTCTAATTCTAGAGAGGAAAGGTTCAAGAGCCAAATCAAAAAGAGGAATGGAATAAAAGGGCAGCCTTGAAAAACATCACTACCCTAAGGGAAATAGGAAGAATTATGCCCATTTGCATAAATGTCTGCTTGGGGGAGGGAATATAGAAGGGAAATAAGAGAAATTATTTTAGGTCCATAACCAAATAATTTTAAAGTATGGAAAATGAAAGCCCAATTAACATGAGAAAAAGTTTTCTCTTTATCAAGGGTAATGGCTGCTAAAGGATGAAGTGATTGCTGGAATTTAGAGACGACGTAAAAAAATAAATGAGCATTGTCAGTTATATAACGATCCTTGACAAATCCAGATTATTCTTTTTTTTAAAATGAGACAGAAAAGATTCCAGATGGAGAGACAAAATTTTAGAAAATCTTTTAAAATATAAAAAGAATTATAATCAATGTTGAAAAGAGAAATTGGCCGGTAATTTTTAAATTGATGTAAATCTTTGCCATCCTTTGGAATGAGACTGATGAGGACATTCAAAGAAGAACCAGATTTGCCTGATTGAAGGAAGGTATTGATAAGAAGAGATCATTTATTTTGAGAATTTATGAACTCTATTGACATGAAGCCTGTAATTCAATTGAATTTAAAAAGCAGAGGTTTGCTTGCAACAAAATGACGCTGGCTTCTAATATGTTTTGTGAGGGTCGACTTTATTAATAAGAATTTTTTTCTACCCAAGCGAATCATTTTACCAACATTAGGACAATGAAAGAAGAGGAAAAACATAACCTTCTAACCTATACCTTATAGTTTGCATGCAGCTCTTTGTTGACAGTTCCAAGTTCACTGTGCTCTATAATGATTCCTACTCTTGAACTGCAAGTAACAAAAGGATCTTTGTGACAAATGCAGTAATCTTCAGAGCTAGCAACATAAAATAAAATTCTGTGATCTGCATGGTACACTTTCTTTGCAGCAGGCATATTAACCCTCCGTGCTACTTTACTAGGAGTAAGGCTTCCAGTTTTCAGTTTTTACTGAATTTTACACATAAATACAGACAGCAAAAAAATCTATTTTCTGTCTGTGTTTATTTTTAAAATCGGAAAAATACAGAAAATGTTGCTTCTTATAAGTGACTCTCTTTGTTGTCCTTCATGAATTCCAGACCAGCTGCCAAGCAGATAGAAACCATGTGGATTTAAAAGCAGAATCAGATTCCTTTAAATACATGCACATGTTAACATATATTTGTAGATAATGCTGATATTTACATGTCGGTGTAGTGTTTTGTTATATTTGGCTGCTTAATGTGGTAAAACGTGACAGGCATCAAAGTATGAGTGCATGTTTATCAGTTAAATGAGGAAATATACAATTTTATGACTCCGCTTATTCTCAACACATTAAAAAATTGATAAATACCAACAAAAAGGCCAAAAAATAAATATTGATATATACAGGCGGACATGTTAAAAAATAAATACCATAAAACCCACAGGGAACCCTAATTATGAGTCAAAACTACCACCAGACAAAACTCCAATCTAGGCACATTAATCCTCGGAATTATCTTGACATTTTTATTGCTGCCTGAAAATTGCTGGTCACATAAGGAACTCAGGATGAAAGAATCACCTAGCTCATTTTCCAGAGTCTCATGGACATTTTTAATGGAGACCCACAGCCACACTGTCACGACAGCGGTATATCTTGATTCTCCACTTGTTTGATTAAGGAGATAAATCATCATTGCTAAGACCCAATGATGATTCATCCCACTCAATCCAACAAGCGAAGAATCAATATATAAAGCTGTGGTGACAGTGTGGCTGGGGGTCTCCAATACAAACTTCCAAGAGACTTTGGAAAACGAACTACGTGATTCATTCATCCTGATTACCAAATGACTAGCCTGGGAAGCTGAATGAATCTCTGCTTCTCCCCCCTCCTCTGATTTTTGAAACATACAAGGAACTCTGCAGCTGGTGCTTTCAATCTCATAAGATATTTAGAAACATGCCACCCTCTGTGCCCGGCGCACAATGCGTTGGCACCGGTCGCTGCGCCCCAAAGACAGCCATGCTTTCTCGCCTCCATCTCAGGAGTGTCACGCAGGACCCTTCAGCCCAGGGCAGCTGCCAACTCTACAAGGGGGGCCCAAACTATTAGGGGCCCCTTTTAGCTCAAGGTTAAATAATATCAGTACATCCGGAGTCCCCTCATCATACTGTGCAGGGGGACCAGCATTTTGCGTTATGCCACTGCTCCACCTAGCCCCCAAGATCGGGCTTGTTAGTCTCCTAAGTATAGACAATCTAGGCTCTACTGTGATGTTTGTTTCAGATTAATAGTCCTCTTCATCTCTTTGACTTTCTTTGCCTTTGAGGAAAGTATGCCCCATCGAATGCATCTCTACAACCTTTTGGAATATAGGTTTAGAGATTTTGATTCTGACAACAGCCTTAGTGTGGAGACATTAATTCTGCTTGCAGCCACTATATGACATAGTGATGTTTAGAAAGCAAAAATGTTCCACAATCAGGGGGTTGGGTAGGATCCCAGCTTTCTTTTTAAAAAAAATAAAATTGGTGCTCCTTGCTCTGCATCATCCTATGAATATGAAGTATGTCTCTCATCACAGTTGAAAGAATCTCGACTCGTTTAGGGTTCAGCTATCAAATGATACCCTCTTATGTGTTTGCTTAAGTGAGACAACAAATCAAGCATTTCATCATGCCATTATTATATACACTAAATATACAAGCTGCTTTTAGTTTAAATACTGGAAGTACGATAAACATTTAGCTATGTTGTTTGCTTCTGGAAAGATGGGTACTTTTAACTCATTTTCATGAGTTCAACTAATAGCTACCAACAATTGACCTGACTTTAACAAGCTGTAATGAAGAAACCCTTTCCTTTAAATAGGTAATATACTTAACTTATAGGGACTTTCAACCAGCCCTCTTCATCCATTGGTCTGCTGTTGTGTCATTTATGCCTGGTGGTAGCTAAGACCTTTTGATGTTAGTAAAATTATATGTATAATATACTTACTCACCCCAAATTGCATTATACCTCTTTCTTCTTGTAAAACCTCCTGCAAATACACCACACAGAAAATCCCTTCATATGGTGTTTTTCTGCACCAGCGCTTCCGCCTGTTCTCACTTTCTGGTTTGTCCTTACCATTTCTTAGTTTCCAGTGTTTCTGCTATTGTTTCCCTCATCTGCATCAGATACAAATCCATCCCCATCTCGAACAAATGAACAACAACGTCTCTGTAAAAATAGTTTTTCACCATATTTAATATCCAAGTACATAATTCTACCTATGCCTATTTCCCTAGAGTATCTCAACATTCTTCCTGAGTATGTATGACTGTAGGTGCCCGGGGGGTGCAACAGACGTTTGCGCCCACTTTGCGCGTCCCTGGGGCACTTTGATATTACAGAAGGGGCGCAAACGCTTGTGCGTCCCCTTCAGTGACAGGGGCTATGGTATGTCTCACGGTTGGGGGACAGGTTTTGGCCACTGGGCACGGGGAGACTCGCAGGGGGTTCACAGGGGTGTCGCGTAGGGGGGAGCAGGGTTTAGGATTTTGTTTTTATCTTACTACGAGGCCGGGTCTAGCGTCTTCTGTGTTCCTGCTCTCCTGAGTACACTTCCAGGAACAGGAAGCAGGAAGCCAGGGTCCCACCACTAAGCCAATCACAATGCTCCAAAGAAACGTTATGATTGGTCAGAGTGCCGTAAAACGGCGCTAAGCCAGGAGTTGTAGGTGTGGGCATGTTCTCGATGCAGGCTGTAATGCAGCCTGCATGGAGAACAGGGAAGTGTGCATGACTCTTGGAGCAGCCCAAGAGAGCCGCCCAAACAGTAATTGCACACTTGAGTGGGCAAACCACTCCGCCTCACCCTGCTCCATGAGCAGAGCAGCCCCACCCACCCACCCTCCAGCAAAGGAAACATAACATGATAATATAAAGCTATCGTTCCCACAGCTGACTAGATATTGAGCACCTCAATCTTAAAATCCCATATGTATCAAGTCCTGTGCAAAACGCCTCCGAGACCTGCTGCGGTTGGGTCCCACTGGATTTGCAAAAACAAAACTTCAAAAAGCGTAGAGGTAGCACCAGGGATGAAGTCACAAAACAGCCAAATGTAACCTTTATCAAAATTCTTTATTCTTCTTCGTATTTGGAAGTAGGACAACAGCCAACGCATTTCGTTCCTGTTATAGGAACTTCATCAAGGCGAATAGCATAATGAATGGACCACATGAGATTTGGTAATTCCAGTTGATAATCAGTCAAACCAGACCAAGACACGTAAATTCCAGTTTCAAAAACAGCGTCTTAGCGAAGTTGCAGAGAATCTATTTCATACGCAGAAAATGGATTACTCCAGGTTGATTGACTCAAGATAAATATATGAATATGGGCAAGATTTAACCCACATCAAAAATTCCAAACCAGTTAAAAAACGTCCATATAGTGGAACCAAATAAGGACCACATTTCAATAACAGCAATGGGCCACTTCGGTTGTATATAGAGTAAGTCAATTCAATAGTCCAAACCATGTCTGTCCAAAGATTAGAACAAATATATGGGTGTATGTCCAGAAAGTTCAATATATTTGTAAATATCCAATTACGTTCAAAAGAGGGTCCAGAAGTACAGGTTGTTAGTATAAGTAGCAAATCTTCCAACCAATGGGGAACAGAAAAATTGAGAGGACTATGGTGAGCCACCACTATTCAGATCAAGTCAGCCAATGTAGTGGACCTGGAAGAGTTGAGCCCGTACCCGTAATAAGGAAACAAGCACCTGGCTGCACTCACTACCGGCAGTGTTTTATACCGACGGCTAAACGGCCAAAGGAACATTATGATTGGTCTGAGTGCCATGAAACGGCGCTAAACCAGGAGTTGTAGGTGTGAGCATGTTCTCCATGCAGGCTGTAATGCAGCCTGCATTGAGAACAGGGAAGTGCGCATGACTGCTTTGAGCAGCCCGAGAGAGCCACCCAAACAGTAATTGCGCACTTGAGTGGGCAAACCATTCTGCCCCTGCCCTTCTCCATGAGCAGAGCAGCCCTACCCACCCTTGGTAAGAGTATTCTGCATCATTCAGAAACTCTGTCCATCACCACCCCCCTTTTCCAAAATTGGTTTTATCCACACTATGTGTGGGAGGGTATACTCAGACGTGAGTCCCTTGCTCATTGCACCATCAGGATTCAAGCAAGCCGGGCCGAAGAAGGCTGTGATGCCAGAAACCGGTCCCCGGAAGCTTGTTTCCTTCCCAGTATAAGAATTGGCTTGGTAGTTTGGTTTGTCCTGTTCCCATCATGCACTGGGACAGGAACAGGCTAATTTGCATATAGCCAGGTTCCGAGCTGGGATGGTGCATTGAGCTAAAAAACGGTGATGGATTAAAACCATGATCTCTTGACTTGGTAAGAGTATTCTGCATCATTCAGAAACTCTGTCCATCACCACCCCCCTTTTCCAAAATTGGTTTTATCCACACTATGTGTGGGAGGGTATACTCAGACGTGAGTCCCTTGCTCATTGCACCATCAGGATTCAAGCAAGCCGGGCCGAAGAAGGCTGTGATGCCAGAAACCGGTCCCCGGAAGCTTGTTTCCTTCCCAGTATAAGAATTGGCTTGGTAGTTTGGTTTGTCCTGTTCCCATCATGCACTGGGACAGGAACAGGCTAATTTGCATATAGCCAGGTTCCGAGCTGGGATGGTGCATTGAGCTAAAAAACGGTGATGGATTAAAACCATGATCTCTTGACTTGGTAAGAATATTCTGCATCATTCAGAAACTCTGTCCATCACCACCCCCCTTTTCCAAAATTGGTTTTATCCACACTATGTGTGGGAGGGTATACTCAGACGTGAGTCCCTTGCTCATTGCACCATCAGGATTCAAGCAAGCCGGGCCGAAGAAGGCTGTGATGCCAGAAACCGGTCCCCGGAAGCTTGTTTCCTTCCCAGTATAAGAATTGGCTTGGTAGTTTGGTTTGTCCTGTTCCCATCATGCACTGGGACAGGAACAGGCTAATTTGCATATAGCCAGGTTCCGAGCTGGGATGGTGCATTGAGCTAAAAAACGGTGATGGATTAAAACCATGATCTCTTGACTTGGTAAGAGTATTCTGCATCATTCAGAAACTCTGTCCATCACCACCCCCCTTTTCCAAAATTGGTTTTATCCACACTATGTGTGGGAGGGTATACTCAGACATGAGTCCCTTGCTCATTGCACCATCAGGATTCAAGCAAGCCGGGCCGAAGAAGGCTGTGATGCCAGAAACCGGTCCCCGGAAGCTTGTTTCCTTCCCAGTATAAGAATTGGCTTGGTAGTTTGGTTTGTCCTGTTCCCATCATGCACTGGGACAGGAACAGGCTAATTTGCATATAGCCAGGTTCCGAGCTGGGATGGTGCATTGAGCTAAAAAACGGTGATGGATTAAAACCATGATCTCTTGACTTGGTAAGAGTATTCTGCATCATTCAGAAACTCTGTCCATCACCACCCCCCTTTTCCAAAATTGGTTTTATCCACACTATGTGTGGGAGGGTATACTCAGACGTGAGTCCCTTGCTCATTGCACCATCAGGATTCAAGCAAGCCGGGCCGAAGAAGGCTGTGATGCCAGAAACCGGTCCCCGGAAGCTTGTTTCCTTCCCAGTATAAGAATTGGCTTGGTAGTTTGGTTTGTCCTGTTCCCATCATGCACTGGGACAGGAACAGGCTAATTTGCATATAGCCAGGTTCCGAGCTGGGATGGTGCATTGAGCTAAAAAACGGTGATGGATTAAAACCATGATCTCTTGACTTGGTAAGAGTATTCTGCATCATTCAGAAACTCTGTCCATCACCACCCCCCTTTTCCAAAATCAGCCCTACCCACCCTCCAGTAAAGAAAACATAACATGATAATAACTGAAATGTATTATCATGCTATGTTTCCTCTTCTCACACTGCTTGAAAGCAGTGGGGCGACGCTCCTCTGCCATTGCAGAGGAGCCGCCGCTGTTCAGTAATACCAATAGCGCTGGTGCACTTAAAGAGCCAGTGCTACCTTCAGGAGGCATTCCCTTGTTTGTATGGGGGCGTGCCCTATGCAAATGAGGTAACTCCTTTGCCTCTGTGCCCGCGCAATATTACTGACGGGGGCACAGAGGCAAAGAAGCTCTCAGGGGGCACATTCACAGTGTGCCACCTAAAAGGTGGCGCACTGTGAGCGTGCCCCCTGAAAGCAGGCCTCTGGAGGAGGAAAAGAGGGTCCTATGGACCCCAAGACATCCCCTGGCAGGCAGGTGCAGTCACTGACTGCACCGGCCTGCAAGGGGATCTCTAATCCCCTGTAAAAGTGCCGGAAGGTGCCGCCTGTACTGAGAAAACACGGAGAGGCTATAACTGCTTGTTTTCACAGGAATGCTTTGCCCCTAGGGCAGCGCCAGTAAGTGACTGCCCTGAGGGCAGTGCATTCAGGGTGCACTTTCATTGTTTGCACCCGGAAAACAAAGAAAATGCATGATATGGCCCCTTGTATTAATTCTGTCAATTAGACAAATGGGCCTACTCATTACTTTTTTACTTCTGCTAAGTCTGACGTAATTGTTTTTATTAGTGCCAAATCTTTCATCCTCACCAAATTAATTTGGCACCAAATGTATTGCTAAAAACATCTGGACATCCGCCTGTACCTAATATCCTTCAACGTGGATAATAGCTTATGCCATTCCAACCCACCCTTTCCCACACCATTTTACCTGTATCTTCATTTCATTAAATCTCAGCTGCCTCCCCTAGTGGCTTGCTGCTGTCTGCTACTCTGCCCAGTTCAAAAACGAATGTCCGACTGCTCAAATTGTCATTAATTCTGCAGCAAGGCTAGGCACAGCAACTAGAAAACAAACAATAATTCTATGCCACCTGATCAATAAACCTCTGGTTCGTCCCATTCATATCTCCTGTAACATTATCAGGATCGCGTGCCCAGGGTGTTAATTCTACTGCTTGACCAATCTCTCTTTGCCACCTCCATCGCTGCCCCCATCCTGAAAGAGCTCATCCTAGACTCCCCTTTGGGTTACCGCAGCTTGCACGAACCCTTTGATGCTTTTTGCCATGAAAGCTTCTGCTCCGACCTCCCTGGCAATGTCAATAGCCACATCAACTGAAAAATATGTCACTATTGTTAAGTCATCTCTAATACAATCATTCATCGATTGGCCCTCTAGAAGCAACAGGTGCTGTATCAAGTGAAATTGCCACACCCTCTAATCAGGAACCAGCACTCATGGTGAACTTAACAGTATTCTCTGATGTAATAACATGGCCTGCCCTTGTTGGCACAAGATTACCAGCTTGGGTTATTTCTAGAACACCATACTCGCCTGGGCCCAATAAACATTCATACAATAAGCTGGCAATCCTGCCCTGAATGAACAGCTATTTTATCCGACTTGAATTATAATTTACCTGTACACCTTTTTTTTTACCAAACTTTAATACCTTAGTGCTTAATTTCCTCTTGTCGATAGATCAGGTTGTTAGCATAATAGACATAATATAACATTTACCGTGTTTCATTGAATGACCACCGATTTTAAAAACTTTTATCTATGGAATATTTTGTGAGTCAAATACCAATACATGTGAATCAGCAACTTTTCAAGGAGAAAAATAATGATCAGAGCAAAAATCTTATAAGACTTAGTAA
The DNA here is from genome assembly GCF_964261635.1 of Lissotriton helveticus. NCBI lineage: Eukaryota > Metazoa > Chordata > Amphibia > Caudata > Salamandridae > Lissotriton > Lissotriton helveticus. The sequence continues at coordinate 556,924,545 of NC_136068.1, forward strand.
AATCTCGAGACTTTGGTACCTGAGAAGGGTGAGAAAAGAAGACGGTACAAGGACATACCACACAGATTTATATTTACCTAGAATGGTGCGAGGACCAACCCCTGGCCAAGGGCTGGAAAGAAAGGGTTCCCGACTAATCAGAAGCCAGCAGTTCAGGACAGGTGCAGGACAGGACAGGTAACCTCTTCTAAGTGCAACCCCTCTCTGGTGCTACTCTTGTTCCCCTTCTAGATGGACAGGTTCTTCTCCTTCAGCAATCTCCCGATTCTTCTTTCAGAGTGCTCAACCAGCCCCCTGAGCTCTGTGGCATCCACGATCTCCTTCAGCAACGTTGGGTCAGTGACAAGTCTGTGACAAGTCGGACACTCTAACTGTCTAAACCTACCTTAGTTATACTATTCTCAATGTATGTACCACCCCACAATGTTTCTAAATTCGTGTTTTCCCTTCTTTCAATTTGTCAGTGGGACGGGGAGAGATCATCACACCTTACTATTATGAAGTCATCTTCTTTGGTTTAATTATTCTAAGTTCTCGCCCTTCATTTTACTTTCCCATACTTTAATCCTCCCAGCAATATTCACATTATTTCATGTACAATGTAAAATATTTCATTCAAATCTTCTTCCCCTCTCCGGGTCAAGAGATAAAGTTCTCAGGCGCGTCTTCTGGTCAACTGTATTTTGGCAGTTGTTAGAATTGGGGGTCTCTGGTTGGCACAGGTAGGTACTTGTGACAAGCAGGGACCCTCTCCTCTAGTCAGGTCAAGGGAATTACTCTCTGAAATTAACCCCTGCTCACCCTCTAGGCGGCGTGGCGCGAGCAGTCAAGGTTTATTTCAGAGGGGATGTAAGTTAAGCAGTTGTGACCACATACAGTAACCCAGTGACAACACTACAAATGGACACCACACAGGTTTTATATAAAAAAAATGTGTACTTTATATAGAGTTATCACAAGACCAATAAATGACAAAAAGAATCCACAGTACTATTAAGTTTCAAGAATTCAGGTTAAAAAGGCTTAATTCAAGGTTCTGTGCGAGTCAGTAGCCTTGTCCGGTTACAGCGTTGCTGAAAAGAACACAGAGTCTAACAAATCCAGCGGACCGCGAAGGTCCGGGCCCACTCAAATGTCGACAGACTCAGTCACAGTACCTTTTCCTTAAGGTGGCCGGCACAGAGGTGCGAGCCGGTTCCGGGGTTCGTCGCGGTATAGAAAAAGAAAGCGTTGCAGGTCACGGTGTCCTTCCAGTCGCGCTGCAGGCTACGGCTCGTTGACGGCATCGAGACGGAGTCGATGAGCTTAGAGCTTGCGTTGTTGAAGGCGGACGTTGCTTGTTGCGGTGCTTCCAGCTTTACGGTGCGGCGACAGTGCCGGAGTTCAGGAGCTGGCGTCGGTCAGTCCGGATGGCGGTGCGAGTTGAGCGGTGCGTCGCGAGGCGTGCGAGGCAGTGCACAACTCCGGTGCGATCACAGGACTCGAAGTCAGCAGCAGTGACCGAGTCGGTCTGATCAATTCGATTTGGTGTAGCGAGGCGTTGCAGGTCGCGGTGTCCTTCCAGTCGCGGTGCAGGCTACGGCTCGTTGACGGGGTCAGGACGGAGTCGGTGAGCTCAGAGCTTGCGTTGTTCGAGGCGGACGTTGCTTGATGTGGTGCCTACATGACACCGAGCCGGTCGTGAGAGTCGGTCACAGCTCCCTGCCTCTGTAGCCACTTGTTTCCAGCAGCAATTCACAAAGGCTGGTGAAGTCCACTGGTCCTGGGACTTCGGTTAGGGGGCAAGCTCTCTTCCAAGCCCTTGGAGATCTTTGCACAAGTTGAAAGAAAAGTCCACAAAGTTCTTTCTTCTCTTTTTGGTAGTCAGGCAACCACTGCAGGCCAATCCCCCAAGCAGCACTCAGCTTGGGAATAGTCTCTCCTCAGTTTCTTCAGGTTCCTTCTCCTCAGCAGAGGTTTCTTCTTGTAGTCCCAAAAGTGATCTAATTTCATGGGATCAGGGTCCCAATACGTATACCCCAAAATCCTTTGTTCTCTGAGGGGAGTGGGGCTTGTACCCAGTTCAAGCCAGTTCTGAAGTACTCTGTTTACCAGACTTCTCCTTTCCTTTCACCACGCAGGGCAGGCACATCAGACGCCCCACAGGAGGTGGAGCCAGCATTGTGGAAGGCAAGTACAGTCCAGGAGCACTTTGTTGACAGTCTTCCTTCTCATTTTTCAGTGTGCAGGGCAGAGACATCAGACACACTACAGGGGGTGGAGCCAGCATTGTAGAGGGAAGGCCCGCCTTAATTACATCCCAGGTGCAACTCCTCCCTCCCATCTAGATGCAGATCTCCCTATTCACCACCGGGTGCCCCAGCCTGTCTCTTGGAATTCCCCAGCCCTGTCATACACAAACCCAGACAAGGAATACACAACCTCGCAGAGGCCGGCTCAAATGGTTAGGCAAGCAAATACCTACTTTCTAAAAGTGGTATTTGCAAACACAGAATATTAAAATAAACTTTACTAAAAGATGTATTTTATTATTCTTAGTCCAGGCATACTAACCTCGAATCTCTATGACGTTCTCTGAGTCTGCTAGGATTATAAAGTGTAATAATTCTAACAGCCCATTCTGGCCTATGTAGAACAGGTAGCTTTGTAATAGTGAAAAACGAAAATGGATGTAATTCACTATTAGGACATGCCACACACATCAGGGCTTGTCCCACCTTATACTTACAATGCACCCTGCCCTGGGGCCTACCATAGGGGTGACTAATATGAAGAAAAGGGAAGGTTTAGGGACTGGCAAGTGGGTGCACTTGCCCAGTCAGCATGGCATTAACAGACTGCACGCAGGCTCTGCAATGGCAGACCTTAGACACATTTTAGAAGGCCGCTTCTGTGGGTGGCACAACCAGTGCTGCAAGCCCACCAGCAGCATTTGGATTTACACGCCCTGGGCACACTCAGTGCACTGTACTAGGGTCTGATAAGTAAACCAAATATCCAATTATGGAACCACTAATCAGTACATACATTAATTTACCGTAGGGAGAGCATATGCACTTTAGCACTGATCAGCAGTGGTAAAGTGCCCAGAGTCATAAAATAGCCAACAACAGGCCAGAAAAAATATAGGAGGAAGGCAAAAAGTTCAGGGATGACCCTGCAAAAAGGGGCAAGTCCAACACAACCCCCTTCCAGCCAAAACGCAGGGTAGACCAATGACTACCTTGATGGGCTTCCCTGCTTTGGGTGGTAGAACATGGACCTGGCCTGCAACAGTAGGGACACATTCCAGTTCAACGCCAATCTGAACCCATTTCAATTCCTCTGGCCATACTCTCAGGGTCCACCAAGCTAATCCATGGGGAACCCTTTTTCTCACCTGTGGACACCACCTGTGCAGCATCTAACCTTAACTTGCTCACAGGTGTGTCCCAACAGACAGACAGCAAGTCACAGTGGCCACTGACAGTAGTCAGGGATGAGACCCAGGCCTTATGCCTCTTAGGGCTCTCAAACCTCTGTGGCGTCAGAGAGCGGTGGGCAGTAACCCCAGGTGCTTGGCACCCTTTATCCACTCTCCCTCCTGTCAGGTCAGGTAGGACATCCTGGCACTGACCCACCAGCCCCAGGCCTGTACCCGGCGGCTGGACCAGAGACTGGGGTGGGCTCTCCCACACCCGGTCCTCCTCCTTGGGGCTTTGCACCCTCCCACCTAGAGCGGTACCCCCTGTCAGAATTGTCAGGGCACCTGTAGCTGTTGTCCGGCACAATTCGCCCACCAGTTCAGGGTTTCTATCCTGCAACTGTGCAACCAGGTCAAGGGGGACACCCTGAACCTGGCCTCCAACCTAGGGTTAAACCCTCAGGCTGCACCGGGGTCAGAGGCGAGGACTCCCTCCCTCTGCACTCCCTTCCAGAGCACTGCACCCCCCAACTGGAATGGTACCCCTAGAAGCTACCTTGGTCAGGACACGGATTACAGTTCCCCCTTCCTCCAGGTCAGACAACACCTGAACCTGGCTCTCCAACCTCAGGCTGAACCAGGGTCAGAGGCGAGGACTCCCTCCCTCTACACCCCCTTCCAGATGGCTGTACCCTCCCATCTGGAGTGGTACACCAAGAAGACAGACTGGTAGGGATACTGATTACAGATGTCCCTCCCTCCAGGTCAGGTAACCCCTGTACCCGGCTTCCCAACTCAGGAACCACACCCTGTAGTTGAACACTTGCCTGGCGCACAAGGACTTCCTTGGGAGCACGCATTCCCCCCCTGAGTGTAACACATAACTCCTGTGTTGTGTGATAGTCTGCCTGGCGCAGATCTCCCGTCCCCTGTCCATCTGACAGTGCGCAAAGATCCCCCAGGACAGAAGTGGTGTCACCATGGTCATTCACCGGTGACGCAGCCCTTCTGGCTGGCCCCTGACCCTCCTACTCTAATCCCATTGTTTTATTTTAACTATTGCGTTAGCAGTTTAGCAAGACATGCAAAACATGCGTGATTTAGTTTAAGCATAGCCATATGCATTAGCATGTGAGGTTCAAAGTGGCCGTTTTAATTACTACTGAGCAGCTGCAAAGAATTCCCAATCAAAAGCAAAGAATGTCATACTACATAGATGCAGTAGACGCATGCGCAAAAGAGTTCCCGCGTTTTCAGCAGCCATATTAAAACACTCAGATTACTTGTTAGTGAAGCACATTTAAAAGCTTCCCCTAGATAAAGAAAATGTTGTGTGATGCAATTATTAGTATTCACAAAACATGTTGGTTAAATCATTACATGTTATTTCGAGAGGATTGAGTCCAAGCAAGTTTCTTATGTATGAAACATTGCTCCATCAATCCCCTCTTTGATGGCATTCTATGCCATCGCTAATTTCTGAACCAGATGCCAACTTTAGCAGTTTCCCATTTCAATTTCTTCTATCACTTTAGTATTTCCCTTTTCCTTTTCCTATTGAAAACCTTTCATTATTTTGTAAATATCCCCTTTCATTTCTTCAAGTTGAATTTCATCATATTTTCTTTTTCTTCCCTTCTCATTCACTTCAAACCATTTTCTTTTTCTGCAGCATTTGCACCAAATCATTATTACTAATATTAATAGGGCTGTTCCCATTATTGACATCAGTATTCAACCTATACTGCTTCTTCCAACATTAAAAACCAACTACCTATAGAAGAAAGACCATCAGTTAGTCTCTTCCATGCACTGTCAACTTCCAGTGGTTTCAATTCTTCTTCCAAATTTGTGATATTTCTGACATATCTTCCAATTTTGATACTTTTGTCAGGTATGTAGGTGCAACAATGTTGCGCCTTCAACATTTTACAGATTCCGACCTCTTTTGCCAACAATATATCAAGGATGGATTAAACCCATATCTGGACTGGGGGTGAATGTTTTGCCATTGTGTAACATTCCGTCCATCATCTTGTGTGTTTTCCTGTTCACCCTATGTGGGAAGGGTATGCCCAGAAGTGGGTCCCGTGCTCACTAAGCCACTGGAGTCAAGCTATCCTGGCTGAAGACGGCTGATAGCCAGAAACCGGTCCTAGGATGCTTGATTCCGGTCCAGGGAAGACATGGCTTGGCAGTTCGGGCTGGACTGTTCCCTTGAGGCACAGGGTCAAGACGGATTTGCATATGGCCATGTCTGAACTGCGGTGGCTTGGTGAGCAAAATAACGATGGATTAAACCCAGATCTGTGACTGGGGGTGAATGTTTTGCCATTGTGCAACATTCCATCCATCATCTTGTGTGCTTTGCTGTCCACCCTATGTGGGAAGGGTATGCCCAGACGTGGGTCCCGTGCTCACCAAGCCACTGGAGTCAAGCTATCCTGGCTGAAGACGGCTGATAGCCAGAAACCGGTCCTAGGATGCTTGATTCCAGTCTAGGGAAGACATGGCTTGGCAGTTCGGGCTGGACTGTTCCCATGAGGCACAGGGTCAAGACTGATTTGCATATGGCCATGTCTGAACTGGGGTGGCTTTGTGAGCAAAATAACGATGGATTAAACTAAGTATGGGCGAAAAATCCGTTCCACCCGTGGAATTTGCGTATTTTCGACAATTTCGCGATCCGCGAATCTCGCGAAATTGCCAAAAAAAACGCAAATCCGCTCACGGGCGGATTCTTTTTAGAAGCCCCACTCTTTGGCTCCGCCGAACACACTAGTGGTGTGCACCATTTTCCCGCCCTCACCCACTATGATGAACAGCTCACTCAAGGGACCCCGGCGCTGGGCAGGTGTGCTTTCTCCCCGTATCTACCGTCGAAAAGTAGCTGTGATGCCTGATGGAGGCCTCTGCATCCTTGACTTTCACGAGTGCAATCCCTGTGACCAGGAGCTTCTTTCTCCTCATCTGCTGCTCTGATCGGTCTCTGACCTTTTATACACACAAGAGGCATGTGAACTCGCATAGAAGCACCGCTCTTTGGCCCCGCCACACACACTAGCGGTGTGCACCGTTTTCCCGCCCTGACCCACTATGATGGACAGCTAACACAAGGGACCCCGGCGCTGGGCAGGTGTGCTTTCTCCCAGTATCTGCCGCCGATGCAGTATCTGCTGTGATGCTTGATGGAGGCCTCTGCATCCTTGACTTTCACGAGTGCAATCCCTGTGCAGTTCCTGTGACCAGGAGTTTCTTTCTCCTCATCTGCTGCTCTGATCGGTCTCTGACCTTTTATACACACAAGAGGCATGTGAACTAGCATAGAAGCCCTGCTCGTTGTCCCCGCCGCACACACTAGCGGTGTGCACCGTCTTCCCGCCATTTACCCATGATGATGGACAGCTCATTCAAGGGACCCCTGCGCCCTTCGGCGCGATGGCATAGTAACACACACATGGTCACTGGAGACAACTCTTCTGGCCCTTTACGCAGCAGCAGTGTAGGAAAAGCACAATACATTTACCAAACGAGGTAGCACTTACTGATTAGCCAGTAGAAGTAGAGAAAGAAAAGTCTATTTGTGCAAAACTGCAAATCCGCGAGTTCGCGATTTTTTCGCGAACTCGCTGATTTGTTTTGCAATTTCACTCGAATTAGCGGACCGCAAATCTGCAAAATTCGCCCACACTTAGATTAAACCCAGATCTGTGACTGGGAGTGAATGTTTTGCCATTGTGCAACATTCCGTCCATCATCTTGTGTGTTTTGCTGTTCACCCTATGTGGGAAGGGTATGCCCAGACGTGGGTCCCGTGCTTACTAAGCCACTGGAGTCAAGCTATCCTGGCTGAAGGCGGCTGATAGCCAGAAACCGGTCCTAGGATGCTTGATTCCGATCCAGGGAAGACATGGCTTGGCAGTTCGGGCTGGACTGTTCCCATGAGGCACAGGGTCAAGACTGATTTGCATATGGCCATGTCTGAACTGGGGTGGCTTGGTGAGCAAAATAACGATGGATGAAACCCAGATCTGTGACTGGGGGTGAATGTTTTGCCATTGTGCAACATTCCGTCCATCATCTTGTGTGTTTTGCTGTTCACCCTATGTAGGAAGGGTATGCCCAGACGTGGGTCCAGTGCTCACTAAGCCACTGGAGTCAAGCTATCCTGGCTGAAGACTGCTGATAGCCAGAAACCGGTCCTAGGATGCTTGATTCCGGTCCAGGGAAGACATGGCTTGGCAGTTCGGGCTGGACTGTTCCCATGAGGCACAGGGTCAAAACTGATTTGCATATGTCTATGTCTGAACTGGGGTGGTTTGGTGAGCAAAATAACAATGGATTAAACCCAGATCTGTGACTGGGGGTGAATGTTTTGCCATTGTGCAACATTCCGTCCATCATCTTGTGTGTTTTGCTGTTCACCCTATGTGGGAAGGGTATGCCCAGACGTGGGTCCCGTGCTCACTATGCCATTGGAGTCAGGCTATCCTGGCTGAAGACGGCTGATAGCCAGATACCGGTCCTAGGATGCTTGATTCCGGTCCAGGGAAGACATGGCTTGGCAGTTCGGGCTGGACTGTTCCCATGAGGCACAGGGTCAAGACTGATATGCATATGGCCATGTCTGAACTGGGGTGGCTTGGTGGGCAAAATAACAATGGATTAAACCCCGATCTGTAACTGGGGGTGAATGTTTTGCCATTGTGCAACATTCCGTCCATCATCTTGTGTGTTTTGCTGTTCACCCTATGTGGGAAGGGTATGCCCAGATGTGGGTCCCGTGCTCACTAAGCCACTGGAGTCAAGCCATCCTGGCTGAAGACGGCTGATAGCCAGAAATCGGTCCTAGGATGCTTGATTCCGGTCCAGGGAAGACATGGCTTGGCAGTTCGGGCTGGACTGTTCCCATGAGGTACAGGGTCAAGACTGATTTGCATATGGCCATGTCTGAACGGGGGTGGCTTGGTGAGCAAAATAACAATGGATTCAACCCAGATCTGTAACTGGGGGTGAATGTTTTGCCATTGTGTAACATTCTGTCCATCATCTTGTGTGTTTTGCTGTTCCCCCTATGTGGGAAGGGTAAGCTCAGACGTGGGTCCCGTGCTCACTAAGCCACTGGAGTCAAGCTATCCTGGCTGCAGATGGCTGATAGCTAGAAACCGGTCCTAGAATGCTTGGTTCCGGTCCAGGGAAGACATGGCTTGGCAGTTCGGGCTGGACTGTTCCCATGAGGCACAGGGTCAAGACTGATTTGCATATGGCAATGTCTGAACTGGGGTGGCTTGGTGAGCAAAATAACGATGGATTAAACCCAGATCTGTGACTGGGGGTGAATGTTTTGCCATTGTGCAACATTCCGTCCATCATCTTGTGTGTTTTGCTGTTCACCCTATGTGGGAAGCGTATGCCCAGACGTGGGTCCCGTGCTCACTAAGCCACTGGAGTCAAGCTATCCTGGCTGAAGACGGCTGATAGCCAGAAACTGGTCCTAGGATGCTTGATTCAGATCCAGGGAAGACATGGCTTGGCAGTTCGGGCTGGACTGTTCCCATGAGGCACAGGGTCAAGACAGATTTGCATATGGCCATGTCTGAACTGGGGTGGCTTGTTGAGCAAAATAACAATGGATTAAACTCAGATCTGTGACTGGGGGTGAATGTTTTGCCATTGTGCAACATTCCGTCCATCATCTTGTGTGTTTTGCAATAATATATCAAGAGCAAGTCGATTTTGCAAAACCATTGATCTTATTGCAACTAATTTAGTATTGATCATTAAGAACCCTCCAGCAGTGTCAGTCGAAAAGCGAGTCACCACTGCATATTCAGAATTACTACCACTGAAGGTATCAAGGCACTAAATATATCTCCTACAATTTCTGAAAAACTATCTCTTTTCTTTTGTGTTAGTCCATTATTTTCTTCATTGCTTCCAGTGATTCTTTTAACATGATATACCTTTGGGAATACTACTCCGAAATAGCAACTCACATACCAATGATTGGGCAGCTTAAAGTAAGCTTTGTTTCCACAAATATAATAGACTCCAGGAAATACTGAATCTGTACCCCCTTTTAGCCCCCAACCCCCAATTATCAGTGAATTGTGTTCACATTCACTGGAACCAATGAATATATTGCTATACTCTGTTTTTAACCTATGGAAACAAATTGGCCCCTTCTTTTCAAGATCAAGGGACATCGCAGCATTAGTATTGCCAGTTGCAATAAAATCTTCCCTTTCAGCCCACTTAGGTATCTGAGGCTTCAGTTCAGTAGCCCTTTTATGGAAATCCTGTCTTCTTTTCTCTCTAAATTCATTTTACATTATATTTATGTGCTTCAGCTATATCTATTGTTTTCTTCGTTAAGAAATATTCACCCAAAGAATTGTGAATCTCCACAGCTAAGGACGGGATTCCTATTTCTATGTAAAGAAATTTCAGAAAAAATCACATCTATGTTAGAATAATAATACTGTAATTTTCCAGTTCTATAAAATAAACTAGCTAAAATACTAAAAGAAATACCATATGTCAATGGTAAATGATTATATGTTATTCCTTCTGCTACTGATGTTGGTAGTTTCATACACACATAACAATCACTAACTTCTATGGTTTCTACATAATGTACTAATAGGTTAGCAAAAACATTCAAATGTGTCTCGTTTTTATTTACACTGTTATGTAATTCTATCTCATCTGGTGCTTCTATTTCTACTCTGTCTTGCTTAATGTTAGCTACCTTTCCATGTGTACTAGTGTCATTCTGTTTATTTGCAGTCATTAGATAGGGAATGGCTATAGTCAGTCCTAACCATACTATGAGCACTAAAAATAGGCTACATATGCATATTCTACAGCATCTCTTTATACAGTTTCGTTTCGGTTTTCCAGCAGCTCTATTATCAGCCATTTCTGACTAAGGAGATTTACTCCCCTCTTTATAACTTTTGTACAGAATACAAACTGTAAAATTATTTTCTCAAGTTGGTCTCACTTCTTTATCAATTCGATCAACATTCAATTCTTCACCACTGTCTCCACTTATTTCCAGATTCTCAAAGTCCTCAAGTATCACGTATGTCCATTCAGGACACTTGAATTTATTATTCAGTCTTTTCAAATGTGGACGTTTGGCTTTTCTGTTGACGGTCCAGATTGACTTGTTACTTCATCTACTTGTTCTGGTTCTTCATTTATTGTTTTAAGGCGATATTTCAGTCTCTTGATAATACTAGGCCAAGTATTACCTTTTCTGAATCTTTTAGCTGGCACTATGATTTCAGTTTCTTCAAATGCTCTTTTATTTTTGTTGATCTGTGGCACAATTTTATTACTTTTGTCTTCAGGATTCCTCTCTATCTGACTTAGTCCAGGGATTATTAAGTTTGCCGTTTCTGCCTGGCTGTGTTATTCTACCCTATTCTGACCCTGTTCAGGAGTTTGTTTGCTTTGACTTTGTTCTCCTTCTTCTTCCTGAACTTGTTTTTCTTTACCTATCTGGTCCTGCTCAGGTCTTATAATTTCTTGATTGCCTTCTGCCTGGGCGTTTTCTCTAGTACCTATCTGTCCCTCCTCAGACTCACAAGTGCAGCTTCTATTTTCTTCTGTCTGACTGCATTGCTCTTTCCTTATCTGATCCTCCTCAGATTTGATGTTAGCTTTATTGTCTGTAACCTGAGTGTTTTCTTCTATTCCTGCCTCATCCTCAATATCACTCTTTCTTTCTGGCCGGGTTTGACTTCTTGTTCTCACAATGATTTCAGGTATGTCCACTATTGGGATCCAGTCATCCTGACTAGTGCTAGGTTGTTCTTGATCAGCTACTTCAGAATCTATTGGTTGTGGTTCTTCAGCTGTACAACCATCTGCCCTTTCAACCACTTCAGCTTGTTGTGATTCTGTTTCATCAAGTGCCGGTACCCTTTTCGTGTGGCTGGCATGTATCCAATTAGGCAATCCTGCACATTTTACAGCTGTTGTTGTAACCAATATGACCTGATGTGGCTTTCCCCACCTTGGTGCTAGGCACGATTCTCGAGTGTGCTCTTTCACTACTACCCAATCACCAGGATTCAGATCATGCGCATGGTTCGGCTGCCTGGCAACAGCTTCTTCCCCACCCTGGTGATAGATAGAACGCACCTGGTCAGCCAACTCTTTGCAATACTCTAGTACCAAATCATCAGATATATTCAACAGCTTCTGTCCTGGTATATATGCTTGCCTAATTGCCCTTCTGAAGAGTATCTCATGGGGACTCAAGCCTGTATTCTTGTCTGGTATGCTTCTGAGTCCCACCAGGACAAGAGGTAAAGCATCAGGACACTCCAATAGGGTGGATGCACACACCTTTCCCAATCTTGGCTTGATTGTGCAATTCAGTTGTTCTACCACTCCAGAAGCCTCTGGGCGGTATGCACAGTGCAGCTTTTGCTCAATTTTAAATGCTTCACAAATCAATCATCTTATTTCATTATTAAAATGAGACCCTCGGTCTGACTCAATATTTACTGGAAACCTGAACCGAGGTATAAGTTCCCTTAATAGGTGTTTGGCCACAGTTAGACTGTCATTTCTTCTGGTCGGGTATGCCTCCACCCACTTGGAAAATCAACAAACAATAACAAGTACATATTTTAATCCTCGACAAGCAGGTAACTGAATGAAATCAATCTGGAGTCTTATAAATGGACCCTCGGCTTTCATAATCTTTCCTGGAGAAACTACAGTTTTTCTGCCTGGGTTAATTTGTTGACAAATTAAACATCTCTGGCAAAGACTCTCTGCGACATTCCTGAACCTTGCATTAAACCAATCTTGTCAGAAAAGTCTAATCATTGCATCTCTGCCTATGTGGGTGTCTCCATGGTACATTCTAGCCATTGGTGCAACCATACAGTCAGGTAACACAGGTCTCCCATCGAAGTAAACACATACACCATCATCTGTTCTTCTCTGATAACCTATTTTCTCCCATTCCTCCTTTTCTCTTGTTTCTGCTTCATTTTGTAGTTCTCTCAATTCCTTTCATGTTCCTATGCCCCCAAGTAGCATAAATTGGCAGCTGATTCCACATCCATCAGTTTTCTTGTTTACTGCTATTTTGTATTGAGCACAATGTTGGGCAACTTGGTCAGCATAACGATTACCAGCTTTTACTTTATCGTTTCCTAATTGGTGAGCAGCACACTTGACCACAGCCACTTCGTTCGGCAATTGAATTGCTTCAATTAATTATTTTACAAAATTTCCTTTTTAATAGGGGTTCCTGAAGAAGTCATGAAATCCCTTTGCATCCAGAGCTGGCCAAAGTCGTGCACAACCCCGTAACCATACTGACTGTCAGTGGGAATGGTTACTCTCCAATGTTTCCCAATTTTGCTAGCTTCAATTAAAGTTACCAATTTGGCTACTTGTGAAGTTCTTGACTCCTGGTAAATAGGATGCTTTGACTATTCCAGCCAATGTGCACACAGCATAAGCAGCACTCATTCCTCCTTCCTCATGGTGCGTACATGAACCATCTACAAACAGCTCATGCTCTGCATTCTTTAAGGGTACTTCTTGTATATCTGCATGAGGTATGGTACTTAGTTCAGTAACATCAAGGCATTCATGTTTGACCTCATCTTTTACTTCTTCAAAAGGTGAATCAGGCAACAGAGTTGCAGGGTTTAAGACAGTACATCTGACTATCATTACATTTTCTGCACCTAATATAACTCGTTCATACTTAGTCAGCCAACTAGGAGTAAGATATTGAGTTCTACTTTGTGTTAGCAAAATGCCTACTGCATGCGGGACATACACCGTTACAGGGTGTCCCATTACAATGGATTCACTTTGTTCCAGACTCATGCATGTTGCAGGTACAGCTTTTAGGCACCCTGGTAATGCAGATGCCACTGGGTCCAAAGTGGCAAAGAAATATGCCACAGGATGTTGCATTAGGCCATGTGTCTGCATTAGGACTGAGAGTGCACAATTGCCTCTCACATCACAGAATATTGCAAAATCTTTTGAATAATCTGGCATACCTAATGCAGGTGCTTCACACAAACAGTTGCGTAATTTAAAAAAGGCTGTCATGCTTTCATTATCCCACTCTACTGGATCACTTGCTCTTTTCTTTGTCATTTGTATCAATGGTTTGGCTAGTACTGCAATCCACAATCCACTGCCTGCAATAACCTACAACTCCAAGAAACCTCCTTATTTCTTACTTGGTCTGATGTAGTTTTATATTTCTTATTATTTTGATTCTTTCTGAAGTCACTCTTCTGAATCCTCTTTCTATTTGGTGACCCAAATATTTGACCGAAGTTGTACGAAATTGTAATTTCTCTGACAAAACTTTATGTCCACCTTCAGCCAAATGATTAAATAGTGCAATTGAATCAATGACACAATCATCTCGGGTGTTTGAGGCAACTAATAAGTCATCAATGTATTGCACAAAGACAGACTGTCTGGGCAACACCAGAGATTCAAGAAATTTTTTCAAAATCTGATTAAAAATCGAAGGACTTTCGGTGTACCCTTGAGGAACACGATTTCAAACTTAAACATGTTCGTCAAATTTAAACGAAAATAAAAACTGGCTGTCAGGATGCAATGGGATGGAGAAAAAAGCATGACATAAATCGATTATAGTGAACCACCCTGCACTCCATGGTATCTGATCAAGGATTACTGCTGGATTCGGTACTATTGGACAACATGGTACAACAATTTTATTTATTTTCCTCAAATCTTGGACCACCCTATATTTGCTGTTAGGTTTCTTTATACCAATTATAGGCAAATTACAGGGACTACTCATTATTTCTTTTAATGTGCCTTGCTCGACTAAGTGTTCAATTTCACCTGCAACACCTGCTTTTATTTCTGGGCTCATTTTGTATTGTTGGGTATTTGGGTTGACTGCACCTTCCTTTACAGTTACTTTTACTGGGTCTACATTTGCCATTAATCCTACTTCTTTTCCGTACACATCAGGATGTACGGTATTTTGGACCTCTTCTAGTAGCTCATCTGGGGTCATCACTGTAATCGTGTCATTCACTGCTGTTCCTTGTTTAGCTAACATGATTTTGTATACTCCGTCTTCATCAGGAGTCTGGATTGCAACACTATCCGGTGTGCAAAATATTGTGCAGTTCATTTTGCACAACAAGTCCCTTCCTAACAAGTTCAAAGGGCTCGAGTTACACACCACAAACTTGTGCATTTCTTTGAAATTGCCAATACACACTTCCATTGGTTCGGTAATTAGAGTTCTAATTTGTTTATTAGAAATGCCCACTACTTGGATTGCTTCTCCCGAGAGGGGTAGTTTTGGGATGTCTGCTGTTCTCACAGTAGAACGGGTAGCACCGGTGTCTAATAAGAAGGTGATGTCATTTCCCTTTACTTTATCTTCAATATATGGACCTGACTGATCTACCGGCAAGGATGCGCCAAGTACGCACTCCTCTCCCCCTCTCGCAGGCCCTGTCATTGAGTCTCTTCGTCACAAAATGTATCCTGCAAGAGAAACTGTGGTGTTACAGAATGTTTCTTACCACTTCCCTCCCGGAATCTGGTGTCCACTCTGTACTTGGCTTGACTCACAAAATCTGGAATAGGGGCAGGTGGCAATTGACTACGTATTATCTGTTGCGGTTCCCTCATTAACACCTCATTCTGCATCTGTGGATTTAAATTTTGAGTTTGGACATTATTATTTTGTATAAGCTTACACTAGTTTTCCCAATGCCCCAATTTTCAGCACCCGTGACAGGGAAACTGTTGCTTTGCCTCTTCTTTGCTCATTCACCCTCTTGGTTTGCCCCTACAATTCTCACCTTGACCCTTTCCTTGGTTCTCTTGATTATGTGCCTGATTACTTAGCTGAAGTTCTTGTTGCTCTGCTAATTTAACTTGAGCCCACATTACCTTTTCTTCCAATTTCTTTCGTCTATTGTCAATTTCATCTCCACAGTATTTTGTATACTTAAGGATCTCGTCAATAGGCTTTGCTTGCCAACACAACTTATGTTCTTTAATCATTTGGGATATATCTGTCCTTAACCCAGTTACAAAACAATACACAAAATGTGTCATATCTTTATTTTTAATATTTTCAAGCCCACTGTACTGTTTAAATACTTGTAAAAGACGCTCATAATACGCATGTACGGACTCATCTTTTTCTTGAGTTGTTCAGTCTATTTTTATCCAATAAGTTTCCTTTGGGGGGATCTTTCCCTTCAAGTAAGTTACTACCTGATGATATTTTTTCATTACCTCATCTGACGGGGCTCCTGTCTTTGCATCTCTTGGGTACTCATCAGTAGGCCAATCTACTGTAATTTTATATTCGGCCCATAAGTCAGCAGGAACCACTATGTCAAATAAACCAACTAAATCTTTCCATAAAACTTTCGAAACTTTCACAAACCTCTTAACCTGCCTGTACACTGTACTGGTTTTTCTCTCAGCTTTGGGAAATAATTTGTAAATGATAAGATATCCTGTTGGGTCCATAGGACATGTACATAACCTCCTCCTGGAACTTCTCTCATTGGATACAACTTTCAACTTTTTCTGTTTCTTTCATTAAATAATCAGATGTTGTTCGATTTGCCTGAGCGTCTTCTTTTTTCTTTGTCCATCTAGCTTTTCATCTGTCTAGGTCTTCCCATTTTTGTAACAATGTCAATAATTCTTTTGTCTGCAATTTTCTTCCTGACACATTCATGTTCTCCAAATCTTTGTCTGAAAATTCTGCCCTATATGGTTTCTGCAATAGTTTGGATTTACCTATGTCAATTCCCATCTCTGGGGACAAATTCATTAATTTAACATGAATTATTTTTTGTATTTCCGGTGATGCTTCTGCATATGAATAACAACTCTTCTTCACTGAAAGTATTTAATCTCCCTATCCCTACATTTCCAGCTATCATTTCTTTTAATTCTACTCTTAATTTGAAAATGTCCAATACTTTTGGCTGTGATTTTGGCTTCTCTATTTCTCGTGTCCACCTTTTTATTTCTTCTGGGGTTACTAAAGTGGCACTTTTCGTTCCTGTGGACGTTTCAATCTGTACCCCTTTTGAGTACCCAGGAGTAACTTTCCTGAATAAATCATTTATTGGCTCTCTTATAGGCAAATCCATTAAAGAAATTACTGACTCACACTCACTTGCTTGGTCATCAACTATTATATTTTCTTTTCTGGGTTGCATGATTGGAGTAGTCAGAACGGGAGTTTTAGGACCGGTTTACTTGTCTCCATCTAAGGGAACAACAGGGCCTATAGTCACTGGTTTTGTTAATGCTTCAGGACTTGTATTCAATTGGGTTATTTTCTGAATGAACTCACTCCTATTCTTGTTTATTGCTTCTCTTTCTTTCTCTCTTAGTCCCTTTTCTATGGTAGTCTCAAGTACAATTTGCAGAACCAAGGGAGTTTTCAGAAGCGGGGCACTAGGAGTAGTCCTGTTTATGTCTTCCTGATAAGGTGGAGGATTTTTCATTAATAAATCTTCAAAATAATCATCTTCAGAATCCCCACCACGAGTCACTAAGGGCCAGATGTAGGTAATCCTATTTTACAGATTCTAAAATACCTAATTTTACCGATTCGGTATTTTAGAATCGGTAACTGGGATGTAGGTAAAAAATCTGTAATTTTTACTGATTCGGTAAAAATCGGTATCAGCCATTCGGTATTTACCGAATCGGTATTTACCGAATTGGTAATTCCCATTCAATCCTATGGGCCTTTTGGCCCATAGGAATGAATGGGATTTACAAAATACTGATTCGGTAAATACCGAATCGGCTAGGAAAAAAGAAAGTAAAACTCAGGAGTCGGCCAATCAGGTGCAACCACCCCCCTCCCAACCAGCAAGTGGCTAAACCCAGGCAACTGGAAGCAATTAAAAGCTTCTGGAGAGGCTGTGAGAGCAGAGCTGAGTCCCTGAGCCACAGGAACACTTTTGTGCTTTTAAAATTGAAAAATGGCAAACACCAGTGAAAAGGAACTCCCAGAGAGGAAGAGAAAAATAAAATTCAGCACCATGGAGTTGCAGGTACTGGTGGAGGAGGTGGTGAAAGAACACCATAAATTGTTTGGAAGGCAGTCCCTGACTGTGGCTGAATCTGCCAAAAGAAAGATTTGGCTGGAAATACAGTCAAGGGTGAATGCTGTAGGAGTGACTCCAAGGGACATAGATGACCTGAAAAAGAGGTGGTACGACCTCAGAAGCTTGACTAAGAAGAAAATTGCAGAGCTCCACAAAGAGGCAAACCGAACTGGAGGAAGGAGGAACCGTGCACCTCCCCTGACTGAGCTGGAGGAGCTCATGGAGTCCACCATAGAACCAGAGAGCGCCTGTGGACTGGGAGATGCAGACGGCTCAGCCAGAGCTGCCACTAGAAAAGGTAAGAAGCATGCACAGCAATCACCACCACCCCATCACCTTCCCTTTCCCCTAGGTGGCAGTGTTAACCCCACTCCAGTAGAGGTAGCAATATACAGCAGCAATGCATTATGGGAGAAGTAGTCATGTAAAGACCTACCATGTCATACAGCACACCAAGCAACAAGTTATGCAACACATATCAGTGATAATGAATCCGAGGCAATATGTACAGTGTTTCAGTGAGAAGAATTTAATTGTAGAAGCAGTGAGGCAGGAGCACATAGCTAATGTGTGCTTTTATGTCCACAGGTGAGACATCTCGCAGGTGTACCAGGGAGAAGGAAGGCAGTGCACCACAGAGGGACGACAGCCAGGAGGCAGGCACAAGTGCAGGGAATGTCACTGAGGACACTGGTGCACCAACAACACAGCCACCATCCCAGGAGCTTGAAATGTCTCCACAGCTGCAGGCATCCCCAGAGCGTTCAGGATCCCCTCTGCTACTGTCCTCACCTGAACTGCCTGTGTCACTGCCGCAAACAACACCTGCGCCTCAAAAGAGCAAGAGGCATGTCATTGCCCCACTAGTCGAAATGGAAACATCAGCAGGTGACATGGAGGGGGGTGAGACACCAACCTTGGCTGGGGAAGGAAGCACTGCCACATAGCAGTCCAGCGCAGTGGGTGCCCGCACAGTTACCAGACGTCGCAGGCCCAGACACAGCAGTGCTGAACAACATGTGGAGGGTCCCAGTGTCTTCCGTGGGCTAGAGGGTAGCATGGTCAAGATCCAAAGAATGCAGGGGAAGGCCATCCAGTTGGTGCAACGCCAGATGAGGCACCTGAATGCAAACATGGGATACATTAGGAAGGGCATCAGTGCACTGGTTGATGAGAACAAAGAGATGGCATCAGGTATAAGGGAGATGGCTGCAGGGATGCGGGACATGTCGCAATCCGTGCTTCTCTTGTGCATGAAACTAGATCAGGACAGAGCAACAAGGAGGAAGGACAGGCAGGAAGCACAGCGACACACCAAGGCTGTTAACCGCCTGGCCACAGCAACTTCCCTTCTGTTCAGGCGAAGTGTAAACATGCAAGAGAGCTTAGCACACAGCAGAAATTAGGTTTCCAGGGGCCTTGCAAGGGTGACAAGTGCTGTAGAGGTGCTGCTTAATGCACAGTCAGCACATACTGCTGCACTGGATGTTCCTGAGAGTGAGGAAAGCACCAGTAGGAGCAGCATGACAAGCCCCCCTGTTTCTGAGACACGGAGGAGCAGCAGGCTCCATGGTGCTTCAACTTCCCACACACCCAGCAAGGACATCCAGCCAATTACATCTGGCACCGGTAGGCGTGGCCGAAAATGACTTATGCAGCCCACACTCCATGACTTTTAATGGGGAAGTGAGCCAGGACTTCCATTATTAATGGATACCATTTGTGTTGCACATTTTTGCCTTTGAGTACCTGCGTAGTGCCAACAATTAAACTACGTTGGGTACATACTCCACCTGTCTGTGTCTCTTTAGTTACTCAAAAATAGTTGCGTATGATCTCTGCCCGTCTCTGTCTGCCATCTGTAGCTGACGCAACTCCTGCTGTGTTGGGGTCCGGCAGTGCATGTTCATCATCAGGGTCCTGGTATTCGCACAATTCCACCTCTGTGCCCTTCTTAGTAGCAAGGTTGTGAAACATTGCGCAAGTTGCAATGATCTTACAGCAGATGAGTGGTGAGTACTGCTGTGCGCCTCCGCTTTTGTGGAGGCAGCGGAACCTACTTTTTAGGAGCCCAAAGGTACGCTCAACAACATTCCTAGTGGATTTGTGTGCCACGTTGTATCGTCTCTGGCTTGGCGTTGATGGGTTCAGGTAGGGTGTCAGGATAAATGAGCGGACAGCATATGCGCTGTCACCTATTGGAACATAATAGGGCCATTAATCACATGCACAACAACACATATATCTGCAATATCTATCAGGGTGGGTCACAGTGTTTTACCTAGCAGGTATCCTTCTCCGAATTCCCCCGCTGTCAGGCGCCTGTATATCCCACTGTTCTGAAAGATGTAGGAGTCGTGGGTGCTTCCCGGGATTTTGGCCACAATGTCTGTGATGATGTTGTTGGCATCACAGATTACCTGCACATTGATGGTATGTGTTGACTTCCTGTTGCAGTAAATGTACTCTGTGGCAGCAGGTGGGCAGATTAGGATGTGGGTGCCATCAACACAGCCGATGACGTGTGGGAAGTGTGCCAGTTGATAAAAGTCAGTCTTGGTCTTTAGCAGTACAGCATGTGTGTCAGGGAAGCTGATATAATTATGCATTCTCTGCATCATGGCCTCTTGGAACTTGTGGAAGAAACGGGACAGGCAGCTCTGGGACACCCCACCTACCGCAGCAATCACCCCCTGGTAACTCCCAGAAGCAAGCAGGTGTAGGTTGCAGAGCACCTGCACGTGGGGTGGGATGGCGTGCGCCCTTGGTGTTGGGTGCTCCAGGAGTGGGTGCAGGTCCCTGATCAAGTCCAGGATGGTTTGGGGGTCTAGCCTGTACCGTTGCAAGATCTCTGCCTCAGTGAGTTGGAAGAGCGTTATCTACTGTCTGTAGACTTGCTCCTCCTGTCTCCAGACCCTCTCTCCTGCTGCCTTTAGCCGTAGCCGCCTTGCTATCACGTAGAATGCCGCCATTCTGGTCACACTGTTGCATTTTGGGGCCTTTTTTATAGCCTGCACCTGGTTACCATCTGCTTTCAATCCATGGTAATTACTGACTCTTAAATACCGAATTTCATGAAATTCAGTATTTTAGAAGTTACCTACATCTCGATAGTCATTGTTTACCATTTCTTATTTACCGATTCTGAAAATACCGAATCGGAAAATACCGATTCTGAAAATACCAATTCGGTAAATTCCGATTTGGTAAATTACCGACTCGTATTTATCGAATCAGTCTTTTATGGGCTCCTACATCTCAATAATCCTATACCGGTCGGTAACGGCCGAAATTCGGTATTTTCGGCCGTTACCGACCAGTATTTGGCTAGCTACTGGCCCTATATGTTTTATTTTCTCTGTACATTTACTTCCTATTGGTTCTTCTGTGGTAAATACAGGATAAAATCCTTCCACTACCATAGCCTGTTTCCATTGTTTCATCTGCTTATCTCGAGTCTCTCGGGGAAATCTTGGATAACATTTTCTTAAGTTCCTGTCACATCGAGATCTGTCTTGCTCAAAAACCTCAGTCTCCCATTCTTCTAAAGCTTCATACTGAGTTAATCTAGGCGTTGGTTCTAATTCATTCATGAAAGTTCGTAAATTGTGCAAAATTCTCCCATTAAGTGTTACGGACTCTGGGAATTCTAATATTCCATCTTCTTTTGTGTACTCTATCCAATTTTCTAAACATACACAAGTGTGGTAGCCTCTTTCTATCATCATGTATGATGCAGGTGTCTTTGGGGGAGAATTAATAATTCCTTGTCTAGTTTTAATGGGTTTATCCCTTTTAAAATAATTCTTAATTTTTTGCATAAATGACATTTTTCTTTTCTCTCCGTAGATGATGTTTGGTCTTCCTCTAATGTACTGCTTGTGGGCAAAACCTATAAATCTTCTATCTGGACAGGACCCTCTTATAGTTACCCAGTTATAGTTGGATCAGGGCTCCACGTATCATCACCACTATCTATTAACACTGAAAATTCTATTTTGCCAATTTAATAGATTGTTTACTTCATTTAAATGTTTTTTCCAATACCAGAGTGTCTCTTATTCTAATAACCAATCAACTTTTAGTTTACAGAACTACTTTAACTAATGCTTGCTCTGCTTTTCTGTGACGTGAGTTTCACTCTCTGCACTCACCCCTCCTTTACAATATTACCACAGCTACACACCCGCTGTCTCAACTAATTCCAGCGCGGCTCCTAGTAACGTCAGTGCAGCACCCGGGACTGACCCCTCCCTTGCAAGGTAATACAAAAACTCAATTTCTTTCAATTCTTAACTACACTTTCATTAATTAGCAACATAAAAACATTTGTTACTGTGCCTGATTGACTAAATTCAAAGAAAAGTCAGTTTCTTTCACAGCAAGTAAAACCTTTCCGTTTATCCGTCACACACTATGAGTAAAACCTCTTCCGCTTACTCTTCACTCAAGCATTAAAGAACCTGCAACTCCTTCAGAGGGCTGTATGACGTTACAATGCAGGCTATTACAACGCCTGCCTTTACAACGCGGTTTTTACATCGCATACCATTACAACGCATAGTGCTTTTAGGCGCTGGATAGTGATTTATTTAATTTACTATTCCAACTCCAGTCCCCGTGGATAGTAGGGAAGGTGTTGGATAGTAAATTAAATGTATTCCCTATCCTAGAGCGCCCCCCAGCGCAATGCATTGTAATGGTTTGCGTTGTAATGACCGCGTTGTAATGGTAGTGCGTTGTAAAAGTTTCGTTGTAAAGGTTGTTCACCCCTTCAGATGTACCCTTTCTAGGTGATATAAGACCAAAGTTTCACCAGCAAACTCCTTTGCTATCAGTCACTCTCACATTTATACAAAAATAATCCCTAACTAGTGCTTCAAGTTTTACCTAACTTTCCACACTTACTTCATCAAGGCCAGTAACCTCACTGCAGTGTGGCTTCCACTTACCACCCACTATTCAATGTCCCTAGGGAATTCTGGACAACATAAAACATTACAAACGGGTTTTGGTTAATACATAAATCAATATTCCAGTACACAACTAACTACCTATCTTAACTAAAACCTAAACCATAGCTCTGCTACCAAGAAAATACTGTTGGTGCGAGATTACCAGGTTGGGTTATTTCTAGAACACCATACTCACCTGGGCCCATAAACATTCATACAATAAGCTGGCAATCCTGCACTGAATGATCAGCTATTTTATCTGACTTGAATTATAATTTACCTGTACACATTTTCTTACCAAATTTTAATACCTTAGTGCTTAATTTCCTCTGTTCGATAGATCAGGTTGTTAGCATAATAGGCATAAAATAACATTTACCTTGTTTCATTGAATGACCACAGACTCGAGATTTCTAAAACTTTTATCTATACAATATTTTGTGAATCAAATACCAATACATGTCAATCACCAACTTTTCAAGGAGAAAAATAATGATCAGAGCAAAAATCTTATAAGACTTAGTAAAATCTCGAGACATTGGTACCTTGGGAAGGGTGAGAAAAGAAGACGGCACAAGCCCATACCACACAGATTTATATTTACCTACAATGGTGCGAGGACCAACCCCTAGCCAAGGGCTGGAAAGAAAGGGCTCTCGACTAATCAGAAGCCAGCAGTTCAGGACAGGTGCAGAACAGGACAGGTAACCTCATCTAAGTGTAACGCAAGCGTTGCACCCTTCTTTGGTGCTACTCTTGTTCCCCTTCTAGATAGACAGTTTCTTCTCTTTCAGCAATCTCACGATTCTTCTTTCAGAGTGCTCAACCAGCCCTCTGAGCTCCGTGGCAGCCATGATCTCCTTCAGCAACGTTGGGTCAGTGACAGGTCTGTGACAAGTCAGACAATCTAACTGTCTAAGCCTACCTTACTTATACTATTCTCAGGGTATGTACCACCCCCAATGTTTTAAAATGTGTGTATTCCCTTCATTCGATTGGTCAGTGGGAAGGGGAGAGGTCATCACACCATACTGATATGAAGTCATCTTCTTTTGTTTAATTGGTCTAAGTTCCTGTCCTTAATTTTACTTTCGCATGCTTTAATCCTTCCAGCAACATTCACATTATTTCATGTACAATGTATAATATTTCATTCTAATCTTCTTCCCCTCTCCGGGTCAAGAGGTAAAGTTCTCAGGCGAGTCTTCTGGTCAACTGTATTTTGGCAGCTATTCAATGTCATAGCTTGAGGTTTGACAGAGTCCCACGCACATGCACACAACATCCAAGATGGAGATTTCAGTCACCCTTCAGGCCCAAACACGAACTAATAATAAAGTAAAAGAAGAACATGTCAAAATACAAAAATAAGTGAATGCACTGTATACCACTTATTCCTACTGTAATCTCATTATTTTATTTTAACAATTGCATTAGCAGATTAGCAAGACATGCACGATTTAGTTTAAGCATATCCATATGCATTAGCATGTGAGGTTCAAAGCGGCCATTTTGATTACTACTGCGCAGCTGCAAAGAATTCCCACCAAAATCAAAGAACGTCATACTACATAGATGCAGTAGACGCATGCGCAAAAGAGTTTCCGTATTTTCAGCAGCCATATTAAGACACTTGGATTCCTTGTTAGTAAAGCATATTTAAAAGCTTCCCCTACATAAAGAAAATGTTTTGTGATGCAATTATTAGTATACACAAAACATGTTGGTTAACTAATTGCATGTAATTTCGAGAGGATTGAGTCCAAGCAAGTTTCTTACGTAC
Source organism: Lissotriton helveticus (assembly GCF_964261635.1). Classification (NCBI taxonomy): domain Eukaryota; kingdom Metazoa; phylum Chordata; class Amphibia; order Caudata; family Salamandridae; genus Lissotriton; species Lissotriton helveticus. The sequence continues at coordinate 556,948,833 of NC_136068.1, forward strand.
AAAACCTTGCTCCATCACCCTATTCTTGCTTTCTTCTCTCCATGGAACCCACTCCTACCTGGGTGGGATGCTCTTGAAAGGGCGGACACACCACCAGTAAACCATTGGTTGTAAACACTGATGGTGCCACCATATGCAGTCATAGGTCATTGTTCAACTTTCCCCATTTTCCCTCAGCGTCCTCTGGCAGTCGAGCCCTATCCTCATCCTATCACATTTAGGCATAGTAGCCCCATGCGTCATATGTACCTTTCATATGACCCCCATGTATTTAAAGAGCATCATACATCTTTCATGGTATCTCGCAATTAACACTAAGGTATATCAAAAGAGATGCCATCCACGCAGAGGATGCCCTGGCTGGCCCTTTAGGAGGCATTGGATGCTTACTGTCTGAATTTAGACCAGCCGCCCGCAAGAATGTTTCAAAATTCTTAAAGCTTTAAAATTAGGCGCTCTGGCTGGCCTAATTTAGGACGCTGGCAGAGGTCGCTGAGGCTGTTAACTTAGAAGTGACCGCTATTATCAATCTTTCCCTGCAGGAAGCAGTGGTTCTCCTGTCCTAGAAGGAGGCAAAGATTTGTCCTCTTCTTAAAAAGCAATCATTAGGCCCCCTTTGCCCAGGGAACTATCGGTATATCTCTCTCCTCCATGCTTTAGCAAAGGTATGTGAAAAGGTTGTAAATAAACAGATGACCGACTTTGTGGAGAAGGAGGCACTTTTACATCCAGTGCAGTCTGGGTTCCGGTCATCACACAGTGCGGAAACAGTGCTGGTTGTGGTGGCAGAGGCCATACGGGACTGTCTGGATGCGGGCGGAAGGGCGACGCTTATCTTGCTCGACCTTTCGGACGCCTTCAATACGGTCCCGCATCCATTGCTATTGTCGCGTCTGGCCAGGATTGGGCTGTCAGGTGCAGTGTGGGAATGACTCCGTTCCTTGTTTGGAAGTTCGGACTGAGCAGATCTGGATTCCACCCTTCTCCCCCTCTCCTCAGGAGGTTTCAACGGGTGTCCCGCAGGGGTCCGCCCTTAGCCCGCTTCTATTTAACATCTACATGACTCCTCTGATATATTTAGCAGAGGAGCTGGGGCTAAGGTGATGGCATATGCGGATGACACCCAGTTGCTCTTCACCTGGGATAAAGGGGTGGGCTCTATATCTCAGACCCAACAATGCCATGGCGGATGCACAGCTCAAATGCAATGAAGGGATATAGGAGATTCTGCTATTTTGCACTTATCTCCCAAACTTCCGAGAGCAGCTTTGGCCTCCTGACTACCCATGTCTGACCTCCAAGGGGAAACTGGCAAAAAAACCTTGGGGTCTGGTTTGATGAACAGCTTTCTTTCGCGGCACACATCAAGAAGCTGGCTGGTGGCTGTTTCGGCTTGCTTAAATCCTTTAGAAGCTTCTTTCCCCTTCTGCCAGCGGTGGCGAGACAAACAATTACATGTGCGCTGATTATGTCCCAGCTGGATTATGTCAATGCCCTTTTTTCTGGCATCCCGAGCGTTTTACTGAAGAAGCTATAGGTGATCCAGAACACCGCAGCTAGACTGCTGTCTGGGCCATCAGCCAGGGACAGTATACAGAATCAGCTGCGTCTATATCACTGGCTGCCGTTAGCAGCCAGAGTGAAATTTAAATTATTGATTATGGCCCATCGCGCGCTTCACGGCTGCGGGCCTCTTTATCTACAGAGGCGGGTGTCTTTCTATTCCCCTACACGCTCCTTGCGCTCCGGATCCCTATTCCTTGCCCGTGTCCCACGCTTTACGCGGCAGAGAATGGGTGGTGGCTCCTTTTCAGTGAAGGCAACTATTGCCTGGAATGCTCTCCCGCTGGCTCTGTGCACTATTCAGGATCCAGTGCTTTTTAAGAGAAAACTGAAAACCCATCTTTTTAGCTGAAGTTCACCATGATACCCCTTTAGACACGCGCCGGGACACTCCTTAATAGCTGTGCGCCCAATAAATTCATGTAAATTAACATAACATAACATACATGTCTGGAGTGGAGATGAGATCCTTTTCCACATTGCAAGAAGAGTTTTATTTACACCAAACTCAATTCTCTAGGTCCCTGCAACTCCGTTATGCCCTGGTGCATTATGTATATCAGGTGTCTCTGAACTTCCAGACTTCAGCCCACTAGAAGCAAAGATTCTCCCAGAGGCACTGCCCTAGCAACAAAAGTCAGGAATAGAATCCCAGTTCAGATTGATTCAAATCACAATTCTCCATCAACCATATTTCACACCCCATAGACTCTGGAAATGGAAGGAATAAAACTGCTGCTTTGCCTCTGCTGTTCGAGACACCAGGGTTACCTAGTCAATACGCTTTGGAGCTGTATGGAGATGCCCCCCTTTTAGGAAGGTGTGTTCTTCACACCAGTGAAGTTGCTGGGATTGGGGCTTTAGTAATATGCCAATATGGCACTGCAACACATCAAAGTAGACTTAGACAGCAACTATAAGATGGCATTGTTAGGGCTAGGCCTCATGCTGGCAAAGAAGGACATAACGCAAAGATGGAAGGACTTGAGCTCTCTTCCTCTAGAATTGTGGAGCACAGGTGTGGATACGTACATGGGCCTTGAAAAGGCAATATTTTAATCCAGAGTTTGTCTTCCCAAATCACCAGAAGATATGGGGGAACTAGGCTGTGTACAGGGGCATTCAACTAGAGCCCATCAGACGACAATCTTGCTATTAGGCCGATTAAGTTTGCACCTTTCAGCCAGATACTATTCAATGGTGATATTGCTCTGATGGAGGTGGTAGGGGATGTCATTGGCAATGGTGTTTATTGTGATAATGTGAATGGAGTACTCATGGAGTAGTGTTATCCTGTCTTTCACGATGAACTTTTCTGTTTTGGTATTCAGAAAACTCAATAACGTGTTTTTTTTTTAAAAAAAGGTTCCTGCTGTCCAATTCTCAATTGTAACTAGTGTGAGTGGTTTATTTGTCTGCTCATACTCCTCATCTTTTTCCCCTCCTTGGCTCTAACTTCCCTATGTAAAAAGTTAAAAACAGCAGAATATTTCCACTTCCAAATCCACTCCTTCGTTGCTGTCATCAAGTGGGTCCCAAATGGTTTTGTTATTTCCATGTATGAGAGAGCTTTGATTCTTTACTCTCTTTCTTGTCTTTGTCTTTTTCCTCCCCATTTTTAACCCCTTTGTCCCCTTCACCTTTCCTCACCTTTCCCTGTCCTTCCCCAATGCCTTAATCCCTGCACCCCTCAATGCCTACCCCTTGATTTGCCACATACCTACCCTTGTGCTGTCTAAAATCCACACACTCCTCTTCCTTTCCTCCTCTCCTACCCCGTGGTAAACCATCCATGGCTTGGCGCCGTCAGCCTATTGCTTGGCCTTAAGGTCAGTACCCGCACTTCAGCCTGCCATCCTGCTAGTGGCCTTGTCTCTAGAGTTTGCACTGTTGCGTTGTCAACTGCCCTATATTTCTTCACTAGCTGCTCCATTTCTTTCCACTCCTTCCCTTTCTGTTCTGCAGCCTCTGCTGCGCACCATTTCCACTGTTTCAAATCATTCCCAATGTGTTACTTCCACCAATTCTCCTTCCTTCAATTCCTCATCATAATAATCCAAAGGTGACATTGCCCCACATCTGTCTGTGACCCGTACACCACTTCTACCACTTCTTGTTGCCATCCCCACCTCCTTCCCCACCAATTTGGCCTTCTGTCCTATATCTATTTCTGCCGCTCTGCTTAACCGCCCCTGCACTGACATGCCATTGAGCAACAACACGAGCACAGTGGGAGGCAGCACCAGGGCCGGACTGGCCATAGCGGGCACCGGGCATTTCCACGGTAGGCCCCTAGGGTGGGGTCCGGTTTTGGGCCCCGGGAGGGGGGGGGGAGTTTTTGTTACCTGGGTCGGCAATATCGGCCTCCTGTAACAAAATCAGCAGAAACCAGCCCTCGCAAACTGCTCATCTGCACTCCCCCACACCCCCGGGGGGGGGGGGCTGAGCAGTGTGCCAGGGCCAGAGTCTGTTCACAGTCCAGCCATGGGCAGCACACTGCTGTTAGCACCCTCTTTCTCTCATCTGCCGACACCGCAGGAAGATAGTCCACAGATGATACACAGCATGCTGTGGTAACCACAGTGGATGAAAATGCCCCAGCCCATTCCTACTAGGAGCTCCTCTCCTGCATCTCCTAAAGTTGAGCTATCACTATGAATTGCTTCTCTGCCTCCTGCCGCGCAGACACCTCAGGGGCTTTCAACATGCTTCTTCTTGCCTGCACATCCTGCCTAACCTCCTACTTCAGTTGGCTTGCAGTGGTGAGCAGGCTAGAACTATCACTGTGGCCAACCAGCATGGGAGCAGCCTCGGATCGGGCTACTCACCTCCCAGGTGCCTAGCACCAATAAATGCTCCCTGCCCACCTCCTTTACAATGCTCAAAACTTCCTCCAAAGCCTTATCTACCGACCTGCAAACCTCAGCTTCTCAAAAACTGCCAATCCCAAATTCCAGCCTCCTTGGTAAAAAATCACACCACAGTAGTGGACATACCTTTTGCCCTATAAACAATTGCTAACTATGAGGCCCCCGCCCCAGGCTGAACCGCTGTCTGCAAAAAGCAGAGGGGGCACACTTTCCCTGCCGGGAGAGCCCCTAAAACACCCATTCTGTATCGCCCCACCCACACAGGGCTGATGTCACAAATAAGGGAGTTACACTTAGGGGCTGATTCCGATGTCGGATGGACTCAGGTACATCCGACATCGGTCAGGAGCCGTAACCGACCGACCTGCTGTCGTCGGTTACTGCCCTGCTAGTACGATGTGACTGAAAAGGGTTTGGTCGCACTCGTATACTTCACAATGTAAGCATGCATTCCGAGCGCAATGCATGCTTGCTTTGTGAAAAGCAGGGGTGCAGTTCATCCCTGCACCCTGGGGCCAGCACCCCAAGGTGCCTGCCACCAGGTGCAGGGATCCACAGAGGGGCACCATAGGTGCCCCCAGGCCACCATTCGGCAGCCTCGCACCCATGGGGGCCCTACTGGGCACTCTGGACACCGCACGCTCCTTATGAAGTACGGTATATTAATCGGGGATCTTTATCTTTGTCTTAGGGGATTTGCCCTTTATCCAAGATAGACGCCCCACGCTGGATACCGCATGCTGCTCACCTGACTCTATCTTCTATCGCAGACGGAATCCATCATCTGCGGTGAGCTTCCTTTTTGCCGACCAGTAGCGCTATGACAGTCTCCTCGAGCCTCTGGCACCTGTTTATTCCTGTCTTTCCCCCCCTTTTACCTAACCGCGAGGGAAACCCTTACCTCATGCTTGACTCAGTGTCTCTCCTGTCTTTCAGGAAACTATTTCATTCATCACTGCCTTCACAGATAAACTACCTGACCCTTGAGAAATTCTGCATGCCGCCTCTGCAACTCCAACCAAAGGTAATATAAACGTGTACCGGCATTAATACGTGGGCAGCCATCTGGTCCGCTAGTTTGGGAGAGCCCTTATCTGGAACTATCATTAAAAAAACCTTGATTCTTACACATATATACCCCTTTTTTCTTCACCCGCAGGCCTCCATGAAGTGAATATATATTTGGCCTTGACCCAACCGGATCTCCGGCCGGAGTTTCCTGAGTCTTTATGAATCCAGACTGAGCTCCCTTTAGCACTCACTAGATCGCGCTATATCTAGGTAAATACTTATCTTTCTTATATATTTTTTCTAGACCCCATGATGAAATGCCCTAAGAGACTCTCCGGTCTGATAAAGCTATATGCAGCGTTTGACACTGCTACTTGAAGTGGGCCCCTACCTGAAGCCCTGTAAACTACATCTCGGACAGGTGTTAATACTCCTATATTTGTCCTACAGGCATCTATTGTACAATTTTATCTTTGACCTGACGAATCGGAGCTCCGGCTGGAGCTACTCGATACCTGACGCCTCATTATTGAACGTGCCCCCCTGTGCATGAAAGAGCGCCAGAATTGTTGTCATCGCTATTTTCCCTTCATTAATTTACCTCAGGTGAGTAAACCTCTTCTCAACCTAATTAGTATATACCACTGACATGTTGTAAATAGGAAAAAACACAGTTGATGGACAGAATGTAGAACAATGTCATACATTCACCCCAGTACAAGGATCTGGGCCTAAATCCATTGTTTTTTTGCACTCCACACCACCCTGGGTTAGACACTGGCTATATGCAAATCAGCTCTGACCCTGTGCCTCATGGGAACAGTCCAGTCCGAACTACCAAGCCATGTCTTTCCCAGACCGGAATCAAGCATCCAAGGACTGGTTTCTGGCTATCTGCCTTCATCAGCATGGATAGCTTGACTCCAGTGGTGTGGAGAGCCTGGGACTCACGTCTGAGCATACCCAGCCCACTCAGGGTGAAAATTGCAAAAAACACAGTTGATGGACAGAATGTAGAACAATGTCATACATTCACCCCAGTACAAGGATCTGGGCCTAAATCCATCGTTTTTTTGCACTCCACACCACCCTGGGTTAGACACTTGCTATATGCAAATCAGCTCTGACCCTGTGCCTCATGGGAACAGTCCAGTCCGAACTACCAAGCCATGTCTTTCCCAGACCGGAATCAAGCATCCAAGGACCGGTTTCTGGCTATCAGCCTTCATCAGCCTGGATAGCTTGACTCCAGTGGTGTGGAGAGCCTGGGACTCACGTCTGAGCATACCCCGCCCACTCGGGGTGAAAATTGCAAAAAACACAGTTGATGGACAGAATGTAGAACAATGTCATACATTCACCCCAGTACAAGGATCTGAGCCTAAATCCATTGTTTTTTTGCACTTCACACCACCCTGGGTTAGACACTGGCTATATGCAAATCAGCTCTGACCCTGTGCCTCATGGGAACAGTCCAGTCCGAACTACCAAGCCATGTCTTTCCCAGACCGGAATCAAGCATCCAAGGACCGGTTTCTGGCTATCAGCCTTCATCAGCCTGGATAGCTTGACTCCAGTGGTGTGGAGAGCCTGGGACTCACGTCTGAGCATACCCAGCCCACTCGGGGTGAAAATTGCAAAAAACACAGTTGATGGACAGAATGTAGAACAATGTCATACATTCACCCCAGTATAAGGATCTGGGCCTAAATCCATCGTTTTTTTGCACTCCACACCACCCTGGGTTAGACACTGGCTATATGCAAATCAGCTCTGACCCTGTGCCTCATGGGAACAGTCCAGTCCGAACTACCAAGCCATGTCTTTCCCAGACCGGAATCAAGCATCCAAGGACCGGTTTCTGGCTATCAGCCTTCATCAGCCTGGATAGCTTGACTCCAGTGGTGTGGAGAGCCTGGAACTCACGTCTGAGCATACCCAGCTCACTCGGGGTGAAAATTGCAAAAAACACAGTTGATGGACAGAATGTAGAACAATGTAATACATTCACCCCAGTACAAGGATCTGGGCCTAAATCCATCGTTTTTTTGCACTCCACACCACCCTGGGTTAGACACTGGCTATATGCAAATCAGCTCTGACCCTGTGCCTCATGGGAACAGTCCAGTCCGAACTACCAAGCCATGTCTTTCCCAGACCGGAATCAAGCATCCAAGGACCGGTTTCTGGTTATCAGCCTTCATCAGCCTGGATAGCTTGACTCCAGTGGTGTGGAGAGCCTGGGACTCACGTCTGAGCATACCCAGCCCACTCGGGGTGAAAATTGCAAAAAACACGGTTGATGGACAGAATGTAGAACAATGTCATACATTCACCCCAGTACAAGGATCTGGGCCTAAATCCATCATTTTTTTGCACTCCACACCACCCTGGGTTAGACACTGGCTATATGCAAATCAGCTCTGACCCTGTGCCTCATGGGAACAGTCCAGTCCGAACTACCAAGCCATGTCTTTCCCAGTCCGGAATCAAGCATCCAAGGACCGGTTTCTGGCTATCAGCCTTCATCAGCCTGGATAGCTTGACTCCAGTGGTGTGGAGAGCCTGGGACTCACGTCTGAGCATACCCAGCCCACTCGGGGTGAAAATTGCAAAAAACACAGTTGATGGACAGAATGTAGAACAATGTCATACATTCACCCCAGTACAAGGATCTGGGCCTAAATCCATCGTTTTTTTGCACTCCACACCACCCTGGGTTAGACACTGGCTATATGCAAATCAGCTCTGACCCTGTGCCTCATGGGAACAGTCCAGTCCGAACTACCAAGCCATGTCTTTCCCAGACCGGAATCAAGCATCCAAGGACCGGTTTCTGGCTATCAGCCTTCATCAGCCTGGATAGCTTGACTCCAGTGGTGTGGAGAGCCTGGGACTCACGCCTGAGCATACCCCGCCCACTCGGGGTGAAAATTGCAAAAAACACAGTTGATGGACAGAATGTAGAACAATGTCATACATTCACCCCAGTACAAGGATCTGAGCCTAAATCCATTGTTTTTTTGCACTTCACACCACCCTGGGTTAGACACTGGCTATATGCAAATCAGCTCTGACCCTGTGCCTCATGGGAACAGTCCAGTCCGAACTACCAAGCCATGTCTTTCCCAGACCGGAATCAAGCATCCAAGGACCGGTTTCTGGCTATCAGCCTTCATCAGCCTGGATAGCTTGACTCCAGTGGTGTGGAGAGCCTGGGACTCACGTCTGAGCATACCCAGCCCACTCGGGGTGAAAATTGCAAAAACACAGTTGATGGACAGAATGTAGAACAATGTCATACATTCACCCCAGTATAAGGATCTGGGCCTAAATCCATCGTTTCTTTGCACTCCACACCACCCTGGGTTAGACACTGGCTATATGCAAATCAGCTCTGACCCTGTGCCTCATGGGAACAGTCCAGTCCGAACTACCAAGCCATGTCTTTCCCAGACCGGAATCAAGCATCCAAGGACCGGTTTCTGGCTATCAGCCTTCATCAGCCTGGATAGCTTGACTCCAGTGGTGTGGAGAGCCTGGAACTCACGTCTGAGCATACCCAGCTCACTCGGGGTGAAAATTGCAAAAAACACAGTTGATGGACAGAATGTAGAACAATGTCATACATTCACCCCAGTACAAGGATCTGGGCCTAAATCCATCGGTTTTTTGCACTCCACACCACCCTGGGTTAGACACTGGCTATATGCAAATCAGCTCTGACCCTGTGCCTCATGGGAACAGTCCAGTCCGAACTACCAAGCCATGTCTTTCCCAGACCGGAATCAAGCATCCAAGGACCGGTTTCTGGCTATCAGCCTTCATCAGCCTGGATAGCTTGACTCCAGTGGTGTGGAGAGCCTGGGACTCACGTCTGAGCATACCCAGCCCACTCGGGGTGAAAATTGCAAAAAACACGGTTGATGGACAGAATGTAGAACAATGTCATACATTCACCCCAGTACAAGGATCTGGGCCTAAATCCATCATTTTTTTGCACTCCACACCACCCTGGGTTAGACACTGGCTATATGCAAATCAGCTCTGACCCTGTGCCTCATGGGAACAGTCCAGTCCGAACTACCAAGCCATGTCTTTCCCAGTCCGGAATCAAGCATCCAAGGACCGGTTTTCTGGCTATCAGCCTTCATCAGCCTGGATAGCTTGACTCCAGTGGTGTGGAGAGCCTGGGACTCACGTCTGAGCATACCCAGCCCACTCGGGGTGAAAATTGCAAAAAACACAGTTGATGGACAGAATGTAGAACAATGTCATACATTCACCCCAGTACAAGGATCTGGGCCTAAATCCATCGTTTTTTTGCACTCCACACCACCCTGGGTTAGACACTGGCTATATGCAAATCAGCTCTGACCCTGTGCCTCATGGGAACAGTCCCGTCCGAACTACCAAGCCATGTCTTTCCCAGACCGGAATCAAGCATCCAAGGACCGGTTTCTGGCTATCAGCCTTCATCAGCCTGGATAGCTTGACTCCAGTGGTGTGGAGAGCCTGGAACTCACGTCTGAGCATACCCAGCCCACTCGGGGTGAAAATTGCAAAAAACACAGTTGATGGACAGAATGTAGAACAATGTCATACATTCACCCCAGTACAAGGATCTGGGCCTAAATCCATCGTTTTTTTGCACTCCACACCACCCTGGGTTAGACACTGGCTATATACAAATCAGCTCTGACCCTGTGCCTCATGGGAACAGTCCAGTCCGAACTACCAAGCCATGTCTTTCCCAGACCGGAATCAAGCATCCAAGGACCGGTTTCTGGCTATCAGCCTTCATCAGCCTGGATAGCTTGACTCCAGTGGTGTGGAGAGCCTGGGACTCACGTCTGAGCATACCCAGAATACTCGGGGTGAAAATTGCAAAAAACACAGTTGATGGACAGAATGTAGAACAATGTCATACATTCACCCCAGTACAAGGATCTGGGCCTAAATCCATCGTTTTTTTGCACTCCACACCACCCTGGGTTAGACACTGTCTATATGCAAATCAGCTCTGACCCTGTGCCTCATGGGAACAGTCCAGTCCGAGCTACCAAGCCATGTCTTTCCCAGACCGGAATCAAGCATCCAAGGACCGGTTTCTGGCTATCAGCCTTCATCAGCCTGGATAGCTTGACTCCAGTGGTCTGGAGAGCCTGGGACTCACGTCTGAGCATATCCAGCCCACTCGGGGTGAAAATTGCAAAAAACACAGTTGATGGACAGAATGTAGAACAATGTCATACATTCACCCCAGTAGAAGGATCTGGGCCTAAATCCATCGTTTTTTTGCACTCCACACCACCCTGGGTTAGACACCGGCTATATGCAAATCAGCTCTGACCCTGTGCCTCATGGGAACAGTCCAGTCCGAACTACCAAGCCATGTCTTTCCCAGACCGGAATCAAGCATCCAAGGACCGGTTTCTGGCTGTCAGCCTTCATCAGCCTGGATAGCTTGACTCCAGTGGTGTGGAGAGCCTGGGACTCACGTCTGAGCATACCCAGCCCACTCGGGGTGAAAATTGCAAAAAACACAGTTGATGGACAGAATGTAGAACAATGTCATACATTCACCCCAGTACAAGGATCTGGGTCTAAATCCATCGTTTTTTTGCACTCCACACCACCCTGGGTTAGACACTGGCTATATGCAAATCAGCTCTGACCCTGTGCCTCATGGGAACAGTCCAGTCCGAACTACCAAGCCATGTCTTTCCCAGACCGGAATCAAGCATCCAAGGACCGTTTTCTGGCTATCAGCCTTCATCAGCCTGGATAGCTTGACTCCAGTGGTGTGGAGAGCCTGGGACTCACGTCTGAGCATACCCTTTCCACTCGGGGTGAAAATTGCAAAAAACACAGTTGATGGACAGAATGTAGAACAATGTCATACATTTACCCCAGTACAAGGATCTGGGCCTAAATCCATCGTTTTTTTGCACTCCACACCACCCTGGGTTAGACACTGGCTATATGCAAATCAGCTCTGACCCTGTGCCTCATGGGAACAGTCCAGTCCGAACTACCAAGCCATGTCTTTCCCAGACCGGAATCAAGCATCCAAGGACCGGTTTCTGGCTGTCAGCCTTCATCAGCCTGGATAGCTTGACTCCAGTGGTGTGGAGAGCCTGGGACTCACGTCTGAGCATACCCAGCCCACTCGGGGTGAAAATTGCAAAAAACACAGTTGATGGACAGAATGTAGAACATCCGTCCATCACCACCCCCTTTTGTACCGCTTTTGGCCGCCATAAGTGTGGCAGGGTATGCTCAGACGTGAGTCCCTTGCTCACTTTGCCACTGGATTCAAGCAAGCCGGGCTGAAGACGGCTGGAATGCCAGAAACCGGTCCTCGGAAGCTTGTTTCCGGTCCAGGGAAGGCATGGCTTGGCAGTTCGGGCTGGACTGTTCCCATGAGGCACAGGGTCAGACTGATTTGCATATAGCCATGTCTGAACTGGGGTGGCAGAGTGGGCTAAAGAACGGTGATGGATTATACCCAGATCTTTTGACTGGGTGTGAGTGTTTGATTGATTCAGATGCTCCGTCCATCACCACCCCCTTTTGTACCGCATGTTGTAAATAGGAGGCGCCTATAGCTAGGATTCTCGCGTAAACTCCATTATCGCCATTGATTGGATGTATGAATGTGCCATGAAGGTTGGATGTTAAATGTAATGTTTAAACACCGGGCTGTTAACCCTCTCCATTTGGTCTATCATGCTTGACCGTTGTGGGCTATCCCATTGAGGAAAGACCCCTATCATTCCGAGTGACTCCTCTATATCTCCAGTGGAGAAGTGTGGTTCAATGGTTAGAGCGGCAGACCCTGATGCAGAGGTCTGGCCCGAGACCAGGGTTCAATTCTTGCCTTGGCTGGTCTTGGCGGATCTTGGGCTCACAATTCCTCGGACCTGATTTCTCGCCTCGGTGCCTACTCTAAGCATGGGTCCCACGCTGCAACTCTGGGCAATAGCTTGCTTAGTCTCCACAACGGCCCCCTACAGCGCTAGGGATGCCTGGTTGCACCCTGGGGGTGCCCAGGAGTGGACATTTCACGGGGAAAAACCAGGAAGGGTTCCCTAGCGGTATGAGTACAGCGCCAGGACACTCAGGAGTATCAGTGCGCTTTACAAGTACGGCTACATTTACATTTACATATCAGAGCCTTGACACATCAATTAAGCATTGTGATAGATATGTTTATATCAAATGTATGCTTCTCCTTAGTTGCATAGTTTTAATCTGTATAAAAAATATTTTTATTTGCAGTTTGTGAGTCTCCAACCCCATGGTACATCTCCGCCCTGAAGAAGGTGCGGCCTGAAAAGGCCCTACACCGAAACGCGCGTTGGAGGGGTGGCTGTGGATGGCAGAAGCTTAGTCCTGTTAACCATCTTCTCCTACGCATCTTGCCTCCACAGTTCTATTTGTGCTTATGCAGCTAAACTCCACCTTTACTGCAGGCTTGGTTGTAGCAGTATGAATGTAATGTGTAAATGCTTGTGGAAGTGATTGGTTTTATTAGTGAGAAAGCAAGTGTGATTTCAGTATGGTTGCCTGGGAGTGTGTGGGACATGTATGTATATTGTAAACCTACTTTATGAGAGCTTGTTTTTTTCCTCCTTTTATCCAATATAGCATAAGGATCACATCATGACCCATGCTCTTTGAAAATATCTAAACACAATAACAAATAAATATGAAATAATGAAATTAAAAGTGTGTTATGTGTACTTGGCTCTGATATTCTATTTTGTCACCTTTTTCTAAAGTAAAGGATCCCCTGTGGGACCTTAATATACGTTCTGGTAGGGTGGTTACCTATTCTATTGTACTAGGTAGTGCCCTGTCGCCATACCAAGGCCCGATTACTCCCTTCTAATAGCCTGGAGCCAAGTCTGGGAAGAAAGGAACATTGCGCATTTCAAAGAACAACTTGGTATAGATACTGGGTCTCTGACCCCACCTATTTAGACACATCTGGACCTACAACTGGTCTCTGTCAGAAGAACGTCAGTGCTGCATCAAGGACTGATACTCTGCTGGACTGCTGATCTGGAAGGCTTGCTTTTCTGCTGTGTTGCCCTGCTACCTGCACTCTCTCACTCTGCTGAGGAGAGCCGGACTGTGCCTTGCAACTGAAGTGATCTCTAAGGGCTTATTGGCTTGCCTCCTGTTGCTTGAGACTCCAGGCTATCAAAGTCTCAACCACTTCTCTTTTGCCTAGTTCACTGGAAGTGGAGTCAGATACTTGCACCGGGGAAATCGCTGCATTTCCAACCTGCATGTAGCACACCCGGCACATTGGTTTTGTTGCCGGATGAAAACCAGTGCATTACACTCGGAAACACTGCATCGTATGAGGAACCACTGCTTCCAAACCAACGCATCGCCGCCACTGCGTGGAGAAGATTGATGCATGTCCCACCAGCGTCGATCAACCTGGCACATCATTTTCCGCACGGCCGAAATCAGAACGGGCGCTTTGCACAACATACTCAACGCGTTGCCACCACTTGTGAAGAAAATAACGCATCACCTCGCCAGAGGGCCCGACGTTGATGCATCACTCTCTGCTCCCTGAGTTTGCTGTTGCGGGCAGGATCAAGGTACCCTGTTCACAAGGCCTGCGTGGCTCTTGCCACCAGCCTGCGCTCCATTGTGGTCGGCCTAAACTGTTGACTTTTTCTCGGTCCACCGCGACCAGATTACCCTCATTGACGCTTAATGCTTCTAAGCACTAGAACTCTTTTTATTCTGTAAAAATTCAAAAATCGACTTCTAATTATTGGATTTTTTTTTGTTTTGGTCTTGATTCATGTGTAAAATTATTGTCTATTTTTCGAAATCTGTTTGGAATCTTTTTGTGGTGTTTTTATTGTGTCACTGTGTGTGTAGCACAAATACTTTACACATTGGCTCTTTAGATATGCCCGACTGCTCTCTGCCAATCTCTCAGAGGTTGAGCACAGGTTATATTTTACTGTTCATCTAGCTTACCCTGACTGGAGTAGTACCCTACTTGGATAGGGTGCATACTTCTGCTAACCAGAGATCAACTTTCTAACAGATATCAACCCAGGATTTCACTGTTGTTGTTATCTGCTTCCTTCATTTCTGGCTTACGTTCCCCACAGCCTACCATCATAAAGCTAGTAAAAGTATTCACCAATATTCAATTTCTCAATATATTCCAATGCTTTTGCAATATAGTAAAACGTTGTTTTATTTACCCTCAGTATACTCCTGGTATTCTCCTTAGAAAACATTATCAGGAATCCCCTGTTGTATAAGAGAGAAGTAGTTGATGAGTCAGCCATTTCAGCTGACTCTTCCCTCTCTCGCTCTTTCTCCTTACCCTTCAGAGTTTAGTTCTGCTGCCTGTGCTTTCCTTCTCATGGGTGGAGGTATATACTACAGAGAGTGGAGGATTCTCTTCAACGCTGGTAATCAAAAAATGCAAATTCTCACAGTTGACCTGTGATGCAGTGAGATCACCAGCTTAGGTTTATTCTAAAACATCATACTCACCTGGGCCCATAAAACATTCATACAATAAGCTGGCAATCATACGCTGTTGATCAGGACTTGATTTACCTTGAAATATATCTTTTACCTGTACACCAATTCTTACCAAACCTTAACACCTTAGTACTTAATTTCCTTTGGTCAATAGATCAGGTTGTTAGTATAATAGGCATAATTGACATTTACCGCTATTTCTTTGAATGACCACAGACTCGGGAGAGTTTTAAAACCTTTATCTATGCAATAATTTTGTGAGTCAAACACCAATACATGTCAAACACTAATTTTAAAGAAGAAATAATGATCAAAGTAAAACATAAAGACTTAGTAAAATTTCACGACGTTGGTACCTGGGAAGGGTGGAAAAAGGGAATGGTACAAGGACATACAACACAGATTTATATTTACCTAGAATAGTGTGAGGACCAACCCCTGGCCAAGGAGCTGGAAAGGGACTCCCAAGTAGTCAGGAGCCAACAGATCAGGACAGGTTCAGGACAGGACAGGTAAACTCTTCTAAGTGCAACTCCGGTGTTACACCCCTCTCTGGTGCTACTCTCCTTGTCTCTTCCCCTTCTAAGATGGACAGGTTCTTCTCCCTCAGCAATCTCTCTGACTCTTCTCTCCCGATTCTTCCGTCAGAGTGCTCAAGCAGCGTCTCTGACCTCCGTGGCATCCTCCTTCTTCTGCAGCAATGATGGGTCGGCGACAGGTCTGTGACAAGTCTGACAATCTAACTGACTGAGCTTACCTTAGTACTACAATTCTCAGTGTAAGTACCACCCCCCCAATGTTTCAATATTTGTGTATTCCCATGTGGTGATTGGACAATGGGATGGGGAGAAGTCATCACACCATCCTATGTAATGTCAGATTTTCTTAGGTTCATTGTTTTATGTTCCCTCCCCTTACTTATTTTCCCGTGCTTTATTTTCACACCCACATTTCACATTGGGTTTACAACATTGTATGCAAAACTTTGTATTCTGCTTCCCCTCTCCGGGTCAAGATGTGCTGTTCCTTGGCACATCTTCTGGTCACTGTACTTTTGGCAGAAATTCAATGTAATTTTGTGAAGTTTACAGAGTTCAATGCGCCTGCATCCCCCACGACAAGATGGAGCTTTCAGTCACCCTCCAGGCCCAAATACGAACTAATAACAAAGTCAAAGAAAAACATGTTAGAATACGAAAATAGATGAATGCACTGTATACCATTTATTCCTACTCTAATTCCCTTAATTTATTTTAGCTATTGCATTAGCAGTTTAGTAAGACAAGCGAGGTTTAGTTTCAGCATAGAATGTGCATTAACATGTGAGATTTGAAGCAGCCATCTTAAATACTACTGAGCAGCTGCAAAGATTTCCCACCAAAGCGAAAGACGTCATACTATGTGGATGCAGTAGACGCATGCGCAGAAGAGTTCCCGCATTTTTGGCAGCCCTTTTAAGTCGCTCTAGTTACTTGTTAGTAAAGCACATTGGAAAGCTTCCCCTAGATGAAATAAATGTTGTGTGGTGCACTTATTAGTATTTACAAACATGTTGGTTACATTATTACAGGTTATTTCAAGAGGATTGAATCCGAGCAAGTTTCTTTACGTATGAAACATTGCTCCATCACCTGTTGACAGTTACAAGTGATAGTAGAGATGTGCTGCAGTACTTTCTCAGAAGTTCTTGCTGTACCAATTGTTTTGACGCATTCTTTTTACATGTATGTAGATATATGATGTGCTTTATACCACCTTGCGGACTCTAAGTCCTGTACCTTAATAAATAGTCCTTATAGAACTCAATCATACTCAATTTACTAACCTAGATTTGGCGGTCAGCGCAGGATTCAAACTTGTGACCAGCAGATCACTGAATCTTTCAGTGGTGAGTGTTTCACTCACTTGACTCTTAGCCTTACTTTTATGTAGGATTCATGTTGAGCCCTAGATTTCCTTCGAAGTTTAAATCATGCTGTCTTTTTCCATGATGCACTTGGCTTCCTTCATTCATAATTTATTAAGTGTCAGTTAATTTAGACAACAGGCTAATAATGTCTTCTATTTGTTGCCTCTTAAAGCTTCACTTGTCACCACATACATCAACTCTCCTTATAACTTCTTTCATTTCTCCTATATCTTCACTACTGTGGCCACAGAAAAGGCTTTCTTCCCCTTTATCTTTCTGGTTTAAGTAGTTCTTACCTTTTTTTCCTAGACTGCTTGCTGTTTCCATCATGTTCATAAATCTTAGCACTCCTTGACTTGTTTTTGTACCCACACATCTAGTTTCACACATTGAAGTTTCTTCTAGGTGAGTAACGGTAAGTGCTATTCACTTCACAAACATGGCTTAGCTCTTGGTTTTTCTAGCTAAAATCCTTTCAAATATTGACTTTGTTCCAATGCAAGCTAAAAGGGAAGATAAACTACCCCGATTGTCTACATCTCTCTCTCTTGCCTGTTCCCAAATACTGGAGCCCAGAGTGGTTCTACAACAAACTAACTGCAGTTGTCTCATTCTTTCCTCTGTGTATACTGGAGACCTCTTCATTTACATTTGGCTATCTTTAAAAAGATGGCTGCAGATTGCTTTTCTTGGCCTACCATGCTCTGTGTTTTCAGATTATGGGGGCCTATTACGATGTCGGTCGGAGTTTCCGCCGACCGATAACATGGCGGAAACAAGAACAGCCGACCTCCGATCGGCGGTCCCGACCACCGAATTATGATGCAACAGCACATGGGGCAGTCACATTCTCTCATTTCTCTGCGGGAGCTTGGCTACGGCCATAAACTGCCCGTAACACAAGCTCCCATTGAGAAATGGGAGATTGTGTTAATCCCTGCACCCGTGGCCACAAGATGCAGGGATTAACAGGGGGCACCATAGGGCCTCCTCGGCCCCCAACCGGAGGCCACAAAGGAAAGACGGCCCTGCTAGGGACCACAAAACATGCTTTCCGACAGGCTTTATACCCTTGGCCCTCAGTGTAGGAGTCTTGATTTGTTGGTGTCTTCATGGTCCTTCTAGCCTTCTGCTACCTCTAGACTGTAAACTGTACAGTAGCAAGAAGGGATATACATTCACTTTATATAGTTCAAGGCTGCAGGAGAAAATTAGAGGTTTTTGTTGTATTGTTATATTCATAGTGCTGACTACCCATGTGTAAGATAGCTGAGAAAAAGGGCAACCCAATAGTCACTTGCGAGCATGGGTATAAACTATGAGTAAAGGTTAGATGCTAACAAGGGAATCATTAATGAAAAAGTATTTTAAAATAATTTGAATCGCTTATCTGTCCTGACAATGACAGTGAGAGATGAATCACACTAAAGAAGGATAATAGAATGAATAAATTAATCCTAAAGAAAAGGCAAACACAAAACAACAGAAAAGATTAGATTCAGGGGTACCAATCGAGGAACAAATTCCAGACAGACATTAAACTTGTACAATAAGTAACATTGTCCAAATAAAGAAAAAACAAACAAAGATTAATGTCCATAATATCCACTCTGGTCAGAATCAATATTGTGACACCATGAAAATCAGGCAACAGAATGGTGAGGACCCAATAGAGTCACATGGGAAGAGTTTGACTTGGGGTCGAGGTTTCAGTCTTAAATGTATCTAATCCATGAGACCGTCCTAAGGAACACCATAATAAATTGAAATGCAAAAAAAAACATTATGTGCAAAAATATTTTTAAAAATGAGAGATTTTTTTAAATACATCTGTGCGCCTATATAGTATCTAGAAATAACTCTGATTTCAAAGTGCCATGCAACCATGTGACAGAGAGAAAAGGGAAAAAGTGCTGAATAGCACAAGTGCAACAGATCTTAAAAGTAGTCTCCCAGAAATGTCTGTTTACAAAGAAGTATTAAAGCTCCATACTCCCAAAAAGAATCAGAGATGCTTAGACTTACTGTAAGTCAAATAATCAGTAAACTAAAAGTGAACATAAAAATTTGAATTAGATTTGAGATAATATTGATTTCTGATATAGGAACTCATCTATATTCAGAACTGAATCAAGTAAGGAGTGGCAGAAACATCAAATCCTAGCTGGGAAAAATTCTGAGATGGGGCTGCAAACAAACTGTATCTAACATCAGTGAATGTCCAAATTTACTGAGAATCATCTCTCACTGTCATTGATAGGACAGGTAGGTGATCCAAATTATTTTCTAATACTTTTTCATAAATGATTTCCTTGTTAGCGTTTAACCTTTACTGCTACCCATGTGTACCGCAATGAAGCACTTGCCCACAAGGATAGCGTAAGAAATTGGGTTATTGGTTGAGGGGGGATGAAAACCCAATCCTTGTGAAGGTGAACCATAAAAGTCAGGAAATTAACCTGTGCTTAACCCTCCGGTAGCTTGGGACAAAAGCAGTCCGGCTTAACTTAGAGGCACTGTGTAGAGTATTTATGCAGCACACAAACAGTAAAAAAATGAAAATGCAACACAACTCAGAAGAATAAAGAAAATGTTACCAAAACTAATTAAATCCAGTTAATAGAACCAGAGTTTGAATTTTTAAAGTTTTAGTGACATTTAGCGCCTAAACGATCAAAGCGCCAACCTCGGTTATCTGGTCACGCAAGACTGGGGCAAAGTCAAAAGTTAAGGCCAACCATAATGGAGCATGGTTTGGATACAAGACGTAGATTGGGCCGGTTTTCAGCTTACCTTCAGACTTAGAAAAATGTTGAAGAAAAAGTCAAGGAGAAGGAGGAGTTCAGTGGGGCGGGGCAGCTGGCTGTGTCCGAGGGAGAGATGTCACTGGGGAGCTGCTGGGAATAGTATTGGTGAAGCAGTTGGCGATGGCAGAAAAACGCTCGGAGTGGAAAAATCAGGATATCCAGGCCAAGAAGGTTGTCATCGTTGATGGGGAATCAGTCGCTGCAGGCTCAGGTGAAGACTTTTCCTGTGGGACAAATTTGCACATTGTAGCGATAGAGGTCTCCACGAGGCCGGATATCGTGGCTCAGAGGCCTGGCTAAAAAGGATTTGCTACTGTGGAGAAGAACGTAGCTTGAGCTCCTGAAAAGTCAGGGCAACTGACTATTCACCTTAGGCAGATCAACAGGCAAGTACGTTTGGGACTTTTGTTGGTTCTCCAGGAGGTTTTTGGTGAAACATGTTTTAAGGGGCCAATTACGATGTCGGCAGAAAGTCTCCTACTGACAGTTGGAATCTCCTTGAACGTGTCGGAACCCTTCCGGCCGACTCAGTCAATTTACAATCTGCCCGACCCATTTGTTAATTGCACTATCATTCAGAATTGGTTTAGACTGGCTCTCGTAGAATTTGTGTTACTCCGAACCGCATCGTGAACCTCTATGGACAGTGTTTCCAGCCTCGCGATTACAATGCCAATTTCCAACAGCCTTTCCGAGTTGGCGTGTCTAACATGGAAAGACTGCCGGAAAGTGACTTTTGGGGCCCCTAGCAAGGCCCCCTTCATCCTGAGGCCTCTGGTTAGGGGCTGAGGGGGTACCTAAAAGACCCCCTGTAAATCCCTGCACTGCGTGGCAGGCAATATGGGGTGCCTACGATAGGGAGCAGGGTTTTACACACACACGGCAATTCATCAAAGGAACCTGTGTTGTCAGGTGGAACACAAGCTCACATAGGAAACAATGGGACTCTGACTGAACAGTATTCTGTCGCATCATAATCGGGTGGGCGAAACTGCCGACTGCGAGTCGGTCAGTCCCTATTCCGAGATGGTGTCAGGCAGAAAGTTCCTGCACAACATCGTAATAAGTCCCAAGTTTTAGGGTTAGGCAAGTGCAGTACCACCAACACCACTTCCAGAGGTCGAGGACCGGGGGCCACACTTGAAAGGTAAGGACTACTCTAGCAGAGGCCAGGTGCTTGGTTCAAGGCATCAAGAGCTGTTATGTCCCTGTAGTTAACACAGGAGACGAGCCAACTAGACCTTAGAGTCAAGTCTGGTGCTCTTGGGTTCAAGAACATGGTCCAGTTCTCCTTCAAGCAGGAAAGTAGTCCTTCAAGCAGCAGGAAAGGCCTCTGGTAGCCAGGCTGTCTTTCTGAAGACTAAAACGGGTCCAGTAGTGTACTAAAAAGGTGTTCTGATGTCCAGTATGTATACCTGGTGCCCTTTACAGTGGGTCGATTCCCTATACTACCCCCACATCTGATCCTGGAAAGCGCTTCCCTTCAACTGCCAGTACTTCAAGATGTCTGGAGAAACAAAAAACTGGGGTAACAAAATACTAGTGTTAGGTTCCATTGTGTGTACTGGAGCCCTTTGAAGTGTAAGTGGGGCAGGGAACAACTCAAACGCCTCCTCTTTTGGAGGCACCAGCTATGTTGGGTGTGGATGGGGGAGGAGGAGCAAGGTCACCTTCATCTTCCCGTCGACGACAGTAGGGCGCTGGCTCTCTTGCCTCAGAGTGTGAGGTGTGAGGCTCTTCTTCTATGCAGAGACGGCCGAAAGCCACTAGGGGGCGCTCAGCTCTCACCTCCCGAGTACTGTGGTGGCAAACTTCCACTAGGGGGTGCACAAACTTTCTTCACCCATCACAGACTTTCCTTGCCTTGCGGACCCCTGCTTCCAGCGCTGCAGATACATGGGCTAGTGGGGGAGACGGGTGCAGGTTTCTCTGGGCTAGATTACATTCACAGCCCCGATCTCTGCTACAGCATGGAAGACCGGGAGCTGTTAATGCCTCTTTGTTCCGATGATCTCTGTGCAGAGACCTGAGCCTGGAGCCCCACACCCGGAGTACTCTAACCCTCTGATTATGCCGCTGTGGGCATTATGTGTGAGTGCAGCAGGCCTCTCTCCCTTTCACTGCTTTGACTGCCTAGGGTGAGGTCATGGGGCCACTGCAGGCTCTTATCATGATGATTCAGAAAAGGGGGTGGTGATGAACAAAGTGCCTGAATTAAGCAGACCACTCTTACCCCGTCCAAAGATCAGGGCTTGATCCATCACCATTTTTTAGCTCACTGCACCATCCCAGCTCAGAACTTGGCTATATGCAAATTAGTCTGTTCCTGTCCCAGTGCATGATGGGAACAGGGCAAACCAAACTACCAAGCCAATTCTTATACTGGGAAGGAAACAAGCTTCCGGGGACCGGTTTCTGCCATTTCAGGCGTCTTCGGCCCGGCTTGCTTGAATCCTGATGGTGCAATGAGCAAGGGACTCACATCTGAGTATACCCTTCCACGCTTATGGTGGACAAAATGATTCAGAAAAGGGGGTGGTGATGAACAGAGTGCCTGAATTAAGCAGACCACTCTTACCCCGTCCAAAGATCAGGGCTTGATCCATCACCGTTTTTTAGCTCACTGCACCATCCCAGCTCAGAACTTGGCTATATGCAAATTAGTCTGTTCCTGTCCCAGTGCATGATGGGAACAGGGCAAACCAAACTACCAAGCCAATTCTTATACTGGGAAGGAAACAAGCTTCCGGGGACCGGTTTCTGCCATTTCAGGCGTCTTCGGCCGGGCCGAAGAGGCTGAAATGCCAGAAACCGGTCCCCGGTAGCTTGTCTCCTTTCTGGTGAAGAATTGGCTTTGTAGTTTGGTCTGCCCTGTTCCCATGATGCACTGGGCCAGGGACAGACTAATTTGCATATAGCCAGGTTCTGAGCTGGGATGGGGCAGTGAGATAAATAACGGTGATGGATCAAGCCCTGATCTTTGGACTGGGTAAGAGTGGTCTGCTTAATTCAGACACTCTGTTCATCACCACCCCCTTTTCTGTATCGGTTTTGGCCACTATAGGTGTGGCAGGGTATACTCAGACATGAGTCCCTTTCTCACTGCTCCATCAGGATTCAAGCAAGCCGGGCCGAAGAGGCTGAAATGCCAGAAACCGGTCCCCGGTAGCTTGTCTCCTTTCTGGTGAAGAATTGGCTTTGTAGTTTGGTCTGCCCTGTTCCCATGATGCACTGGGCCAGGGACAGACTAATTTGCATATAGCCAGGTTCTGAGCTGGGATGGGGCAGTGAGATAAATAACGGTGATGGATCAAGCCCTGATCTTTGGACTGGGTAAGAGTGGTCTGCTTAATTCAGACACTCTGTTCATCACCACCCCCTTTTCTGTATCGGT
Organism: Lissotriton helveticus; assembly: GCF_964261635.1. NCBI lineage: Eukaryota > Metazoa > Chordata > Amphibia > Caudata > Salamandridae > Lissotriton > Lissotriton helveticus. Next base: position 556,971,924 of record NC_136068.1, read on the forward strand.
TTTGGCCACTATAGGTGTGGCAGGGTATACTCAGACATGAGTCCCTTTCTCACTGCTCCATCAGGATTCAAGCAAGCCGGGCCGAAGAGGCTGAAATGCCAGAAACCGGTCCCCGGTAGCTTGTCTCCTTTCTGGTGAAGAATTGGCTTTGTAGTTTGGTCTGCCCTGTTCCCATGATGCACTGGGCCAGGGACAGACTAATTTGCATATAGCCAGGTTCTGAGCTGGGATGGGGCAGTGAGATAAATAACGGTGATGGATCAAGCCCTGATCTTTGGACTGGGTAAGAGTGGTCTGCTTAATTCAGACACTCTGTTCATCACCACCCCCTTTTCTGTATCGGTTTTGGCCACTATAGGTGTGGCAGGGTATACTCAGACATGAGTCCCTTTCTCACTGCTCCATCAGGATTCAAGCAAGCCGGGCCGAAGAGGCTGAAATGCCAGAAACCGGTCCCCGGTAGCTTGTCTCCTTTCTGGTGAAGAATTGGCTTTGTAGTTTGGTCTGCCCTGTTCCCATGATGCACTGGGCCAGGGACAGACTAATTTGCATATAGCCAGGTTCTGAGCTGGGATGGGGCAGTGAGATAAATAACGGTGATGGATCAAGCCCTGATCTTTGGACTGGGTAAGAGTGGTCTGCTTAATTCAGACACTCTGTTCATCACCACCCCCTTTTCTGTATCGGTTTTGGCCACTATAGGTGTGGCAGGGTATACTCAGACATGAGTCCCTTTCTCACTGCTCCATCAGGATTCAAGCAAGCCGGGCCGAAGAGGCTGAAATGCCAGAAACCGGTCCCCGGTAGCTTGTCTCCTTTCTGGTGAAGAATTGGCTTTGTAGTTTGGTCTGCCCTGTTCCCATGATGCACTGGGCCAGGGACAGACTAATTTGCATATAGCCAGGTTCTGAGCTGGGATGGGGCAGTGAGATAAATAACGGTGATGGATCAAGCCCTGATCTTTGGACTGGGTAAGAGTGGTCTGCTTAATTCAGACACTCTGTTCATCACCACCCCCTTTTCTGTATCGGTTTTGGCCACTATAGGTGTGGCAGGGTATACTCAGACATGAGTCCCTTTCTCACTGCTCCATCAGGATTCAAGCAAGCCGGGCCGAAGAGGCTGAAATGCCAGAAACCGGTCCCCGGTAGCTTGTCTCCTTTCTGGTGAAGAATTGGCTTTGTAGTTTGGTCTGCCCTGTTCCCATGATGCACTGGGCCAGGGACAGACTAATTTGCATATAGCCAGGTTCTGAGCTGGGATGGGGCAGTGAGATAAATAACGGTGATGGATCAAGCCCTGATCTTTGGACTGGGTAAGAGTGGTCTGCTTAATTCAGACACTCTGTTCATCACCACCCCCTTTTCTGTATCGGTTTTGGCCACTATAGGTGTGGCAGGGTATACTCAGACATGAGTCCCTTTCTCACTGCTCCATCAGGATTCAAGCAAGCCGGGCCGAAGAGGCTGAAATGCCAGAAACCGGTCCCCGGTAGCTTGTCTCCTTTCTGGTGAAGAATTGGCTTTGTAGTTTGGTCTGCCCTGTTCCCATGATGCACTGGGCCAGGGACAGACTAATTTGCATATAGCCAGGTTCTGAGCTGGGATGGGGCAGTGAGATAAATAACGGTGATGGATCAAGCCCTGATCTTTGGACTGGGTAAGAGTGGTCTGCTTAATTCAGACACTCTGTTCATCACCACCCCCTTTTCTGTATCGGTTTTGGCCACTATAGGTGTGGCAGGGTATACTCAGACATGAGTCCCTTTCTCACTGCTCCATCAGGATTCAAGCAAGCCGGGCCGAAGAGGCTGAAATGCCAGAAACCGGTCCCCGGTAGCTTGTCTCCTTTCTGGTGAAGAATTGGCTTTGTAGTTTGGTCTGCCCTGTTCCCATGATGCACTGGGCCAGGGACAGACTAATTTGCATATAGCCAGGTTCTGAGCTGGGATGGGGCAGTGAGATAAATAACGGTGATGGATCAAGCCCTGATCTTTGGACTGGGTAAGAGTGGTCTGCTTAATTCAGACACTCTGTTCATCACCACCCCCTTTTCTGTATCTTATCATGATGGGCTGCTTCTGCTTTGCAAAGTGTTTGTTCCGTCTGGGCTGCTTCTTACAGTAGGGGGCTCGCAGTGCCCAGGTGCCTTGTGCGTTGAAGTCACACTGCACCAGCTCACCCCGGCTCTACTGATGGCCCTGTCTCACCTTGAGGGGCAAGGACCTCCTACAAATAGCAATGCTTTTTATTCCAAGTGCTGCCGACCAACTCATGCTGTGTTCTAGCAGAAGGATAGCAGTATTTGCGGCGAAGTGTTGGAGGAAAACAGTCTCAGTATCCTCCCTCAGATGAGGAAATGATCACCATTTTCTTGGGCCGATTAGACCTCTTCCCTGGGCAGACAGTAGCGGCAGCACAGATGTCATATGGCCAGAGACTGCCGGAGGACCCCACCCTTCCGTTAACCAACATTATTAAACAGGACATGAGAGGGATTTCTTTGGAGGCGGGGGGTCGTCAACCCCCGGCCGTATTTATTAAAACGTACAAATAAATAAAAAATTGAAATAAACAATATTTACACAATTACGCAGAAAACATTCCATGACATTCAATTATAATTGGTATATACAGATATCAGATGGCTAACCTTAACATACTTCTAGTACAAGGTATTTTCATCCGAATCTAACGTAATAGTCACATTATACAATATTTTTTTTCTGCGTATCCTATTTGGGCCTACGGCAAGGTCACTAGCTGGTGTCAGATCATTATCACTTAAACCACGCCCTCCTGTCGGAGTGCGCATGCGCAGAGGGCCCTTTTACCGTGGGGGTACACCCCCTCCCCGGTTACCCTCGTATGCCCTATTAACCACGCCCTCCTGTCAGGGTGCGCATGCGCAGAGGGCCCGCTTACCGTTAGGGTACTTCCGCCCCCCGGTTACCCCTGTACGCTCTATTAACTCCATTAAAGGGGGCCCTTGCATCTCTGCACCATTTACTGGCGTCATTGTGCACGTGCGGGGTGGCCAACCAGCCTAGAGAAAGCGTGACACTCCCCTCCCCGCACCCATGTAACCAACAGGCTGTAACTGCCCTAGAAGAGACCACTTGTCCCTCCCTTTGGGCGACCCCATTCGAGAATGGCCCTACCCCCTAAGGACCTTAAATTAACTGGTCACCAATCATGACCTTACCGCCTGACCAAGGAATAGCAATAAATACGACGATTGATGACCTGAAAACAGGAGAAAGTTCTAAGGAACAAAACGTATTAGTCAGACACTCTTGTCATCTAAACATTTGTAACAAAAATGTGAAAACCTTCATAACTCACAATAATGATCATCTGCTTCAGGGGATGGTGGGAGGGAAAAAAGTATTACAGCCTCCTAGAGGCTGGAAGGGCAGGCCGTGGCGCGCAGGAGTCAAAGAGGCAGACTCTCGCACTCCACTGCCTTTTAACCCCTCATCTGCCAGGCCGGATCTAACCGGCCTGGCCTTTGTTCCCTCGTGACCCGGAAGTGACTCAATCCCTTCCGGGTCACCAGGGGACACGGGGTCCAATCCAGGTTCGGTGCGCCCGCCGCGTCATGGTGACGCGATGGGGGCACGCCTACTAGCTAGTGCGGGTAGCGGGTGGGGGCCGTTGCGCCCCACTATAACTGCGGTGGGGCTGATGTCGGCCCGCATTTCCTTATGGCCAGGGACTGCCGGAGGACCCCCACCCTTCCGTTAACCAACATTATTAAACAGGGCATGAGAGGGATTTCTTTGGAGGATGGAGGGTCATCAACCTCCGGCCGTATTTATTAAAACGTACAAATAAATCAAAAATTGAAATAAACAATATTTACACAATTACGCAGAAAACATTCCACGACATTCAATTATAATTGATAAATACAGATATCAGATGGCTAACCTTAACATACTTCTAGTACAAGGTATTTCCTATCCGAATCTAACGTAACAGTCACATTATAAAATATTTGTTTTCTGCGTATCCTACTTAGGCCTACGGCAAGGTCACTAACTGGTGTCAGATCCTTATCACTTAAACCACGCCCTCCTGTCGGAGTGTGCATGCGCAGAGGGCCCGTTTACCGTGGGGATACACCCCCTCCCCGGTTACCCCGTACGCCCTATTAACCACTCCCTCCTGTCAGAGTGCGCATGCGCAGAGGGCCCGTTTACCGTGGGGGTACACCCCCTCCCCGGTTACCCCCGTACACCCTATGAACCACACCCTTCCGTCGAAGTGCACATGCGCAGAGGCCCGCTTACCATTAGGGTACTTCCGACCCCCGGTTACCTCCATATGCTCTATTAACTTCATTAAAGGGGCCCTTGCATCTCTGCACCATTTACTGGTGTCATTGTGCACGTGCGGAGTGGCCAACCCGCCTAGAGAAAGCGAGACTCTCCCCTCCCCCGCACCCATGTAGCCAACAGGCTGTAACTGCCCCTGGAGTTCTAGAAGAGACCACTTGTCCCTCCCTTTGGGCGACCCCATTCGAGAATGGCGCCGCCCCCTAAGGAACTTAAATTAAATGCTCACCAATCATGACCTTACTGCCACAGGCCAGAGTAGATGACCGACTATCTGGCCCCTCCTACCCTCCTATACTGAAAGGTCATGCCCTATCCTTGAAATTCATAAACCTAGCCGTTATATTTGTTGTAGTCCGACTATCAGGCCCTACAAACCCAGTGCAAGGTCATGCCTTGTCCCTATACGCCACTAACTAGGCAAGAAGATTCTCTGCGATGGTTTCATCCCCCGTTGTGGACAAATGGACGCCATCTTTTAAGAAGCATGACTCCCCCCAGATGCACCCCTGGGCTATAGTCTGTAAGTAGCCAGCCCTGGCTAGCCTCACCATTTTTGTTAATAGGTATTTGCTTCCAGTGGCACAATGGCCTCACAGAGTCGCTTCCCCTATTGGAAGCTCTGGAATGTCTGTGCCAGGGTGTACCCCGGGCACAGACAAGTCGACCCACCCTTCTACCCAGGCGTCCTGGTGTACCTGTTCCTTTCACCCCCCCACCCAAATGCGTGATAGATATGCTAGGGCTGTCTGATCCAGGAAAATTACACCTGCCGCCATGCGGCCACCAGGTGGACCTAATTACTGGCCTCACGATGCGCCTGATAAGACATATAACTCCCGACACTGACACCCACGTTTGGTGCAATTGAAAGGCTACCCGGGGAACCACAGGCCCCCAAAATCTCCCACTGGTATATTATGAAGTCTGTGAACCACCTACACCTGACCACTACGCTCTGCGAAATGTTGTGTATATTCCTACCTCCTTACTATGGAATATCCCCACCACGCTGTGTCTGCTACGATGGCAACTGGGAGCTCAGGCGCCGTAAAGGCAGAGTACTGCTTCCCAACAAGGGGTGCTGAGGTGTTGCATATGCCTATTACTCCTGGGTTTGGCCAAGCTGGCAAGGCACACTCCTGTGTACTACAACATTACTACGGCTGGCACCACCAATTGGTAACCTACCGATATACTACCATGACCACGGTAGCCCTGCGAGCACAGGCGCCGTTATGACAGAAATACTGTTTCCCGATAAGGAACATACCGCCATATTATGTGAAGCAACATACTGCTACATTACTGCGGCTAGCTGAAACCTACGGTTAACACACCGATAAACAATCAACCCAGTGTTGGCACCTCTTGAACCCTTGATCGATCGCCCATCACACTTGATGCCGTTGCTTGTCACTCCCGTTCTGGATGTACAGGTCCCCCTTGGCTGTCCACCTCTTGCAGTTGTTGCGGTGTGGAGCACTTCCCAGGTACCCGCCATGGATCCGGTCATACATAAATGAAAAAACAAACACAAACGATTAGTGTTTCTGGCTTCCTGATAAAAGATGCAGTACACATGCCCGTATTACATTGCTGTCACATGCTAAGCCTTGGCTAACATTAGCACCAGATGCATTCCCATCAAACTTGCAACTGCGAGTGTCACATGCGGGGCACATGCGGGGCATTTAAATTAGGCTTACCGTGAGGGTGCCTGGTAGTATGACCTTTAGTAAAGAATAGACCTGGAGTATACGTGAATGCAATAGCACCTTCCTGACTTCTTCCGGACAGTACGGAGTGTGAAGTGCAGTGAAATAGCTCATTCATGGTTACCAAAAGGTATGCTGCAGCCGCGAACCTTCCTTGCCAGGCCGATGCTATTGGTATTCCCGAAGTCTGTCAACACATATGTGTACGCGCGTACCAGTGTGACATAACACCCTCTCCCAAGAGCCTACGTGTACCAGCACATGGTGCCTAGGTCTTCAGCCACAGGCCGCAAATTAACACCCCCTCCCAAGAGCTTACGTGTATCAGTACATGGTGCCTAGGGATTTAGCCACAGGCGCCAAATTCCCATGTACTGCCGCAACTGCGCGCAGAGATACACTTGAAGGTGTGACTACAGGGCCTGGGGTGCACTGTTTTGACGCCAGCAGTCTTGAGAGTGTACCTGAGTGACCTTCCCCAAGGCCATTGTCAAGTAGGCCTGACCTCCCCACCATGTAAAGAAATCGCTGTAAAATGCTAAGCATACCTCCCTCAGTACGTAATGACCCCATGTAGAAACCTGGAGCCCACCCCAGAGGTAATCTATATGTAAAGAAAAGAAAATTTGGGCCATCTTGGCAATTCACTGATTCCGTGAGCTGACCCTACAATGATTGGTCTGAAAACACATTTTACAGGGACACCCCTGTGGGTGGAACCCCGGTGGTGCAAGCCCACCAGCAGCCTTTGGCTTACAGGCCTTGGCACCCCCCCTTATAGTGCCGTATCTATAATGAATCAATAGTGCTTTCATGGTTACTTAAGGAAGGTACAGAGTATAAATTGGAGTGCGATAGCGCATTCATGGTGACTTAAGGTATCTTCCATTGCCCTTATTACAGATTCCCCCCCCATGTTCGTGCGCATGAGGAGGGGGCTCTCCCAGAATACCTCCTCTCTTGCCTTCAGATATATACCTGCGTTGAAATCGTCAATATACCTTCAGCACGCACAGTCTGTAAATATGACCCTAAGGGTACGATATAAATCAAGCTCATCCAGACAAAACATGGTGGTCTGTATCACTGTATGATAGCAGCCTTCCTACAAAACCTCACTGTGCTAATGTGCCTGGTGTGCACAAGGAAAATGTATGTTCCTGACCCTCAGTGCACCCTACATACTCTACCACGTTCAGTATGCGCATCATGCCCAGTTTTAACCTGTCAAAATAAAATTACCGTACAGTGTGTTTGCTTGTACTCACTGTTGGAACACATTTGGACTAACCCGCCACAGCCTATATCGTGGAACCAGCAGCTGGTATACCTAGGCGGTCTCGCATCCGAGTACTAGCCCTGCTCGACCCTGCTTAGCTTCCGAGATTGGGCACACACAGTGTGGTATGGCCGTTGTTGCGCCAATATAATAATAATAAATGCCGAATTACCTCTGCCTAGTAATTACACGTAATCTCGTGGAATTTTGTCGGTAATTGAACGTGATTACTCTACTTGCAATCACACGAATCACGCCCATCCCTAATCAGTATGTTATGCTAAACCGAAAAGACAGTGCTATGAATTATCATCCCCAGTCACGCTTAGCCCAACCCTAGGCATGCCATTTACCAAATAAGCATCAATGAATTCTGATTTCCGCCATGCTACGTGTCAGGCCATAAATGTGTTCTTTTAACGATAGTAGCTGCTGCTAAATAAAACGCACGCCGGGCATTGAACATGGGGCTGCTTATATGAAGGTGAATGTAGCTATTGATCACCTGTACGTGGGGAAGCTGCCCTAATTCCAGACTTCGTTTTCCTGCCTGGCAAAGTCACAAATTCTATATTGCAAAATGGGTAATGCATCATATTTCCCACCACTGTTTGTAACAGGAATGTATGACAGAGGTGGGTGGCCTCGTATTGCATTCCCGTCAGTGACTCTGAGAATACATTGCTACCTGCCCACTGTGCGGCCCTGTGTGTAGGGATCAAGCTGTCTTCCCGCCAGCCATACATATTTGCCCACTACATGGGCTATACCACAGGTTCTCGAAGGTTAGCGCAGTATTTTAGATCGAGAAGCACATACGTGCAAAATCGGTTAATAAATTCCATATACAGGAAAACAGAATCAGCATTTATGCACTGCACAACAATAAGGAAAGTTGTATATTTCTGAGCAGTGTGATTGACCTTGTAAACAGCTGTGAACATCCACAACTTCTACACCCATGGTCTTCAAGTATAAGCAGGCAAAAAAGAAAATGTTTGCTCAGATGTTTGAGGAAATAGGAGCCGTATGACGCGGCAATTATGTTAATTAGAAAACACTTGTGGCAACAAGGGCAAAATCTTTCCCTTGACAGTATATGCACGGAAACCAGTAAAGCAGTGAAAATATCAACCACTGCTTGTGTCAATGACTAGTCTGTAAATATCGAAAACTGATTGATATGAGGAGTATACTTAAAATTATGTCCATGTAACAACTAAAGCCAAAATGTAGGCCCAAACATTTATAATGATCCCTTGATGTTATCACGTGGCACCTATTTTAAATTATTCAAAGGGGACTAAATGTCCCTTTCACAAACAGCTGTGATGCCACTTAAAGCGCATTATTAAACTTGAGCTAAAAATAGCAGCAGTATCAATAAACTATTATTGCCCTACATCATTATGCGATGAATACAGTAAAGTTTCCAGAAGACATAGGGGCAGATTTATGTTGGGAATGCGCCACGTTTGCGTCACGCAACTGCGGCGTAAACGTGGCGCATCCCTACGACCCATTTACAACGTGACGCATCTAGGCAGATGCGTCACGTTGTAAAGCCCTGCGCCACTTGTGGGCGTTCCGGCGCAGGGTGGGCGTTCCGGGGCAGGTGCGCCTCGCAAAAGTGGCTTCACTCAGTCACTTTCAGGCCAATGCTGCGTCAAAATCCTGCGCCTGCTTGAAGCAGGCGTAGGTCTTGACGCAGCATTGTAAAGAAGGGGCACCCCCGAGCCTTGCTGGAGCTGCGTCGCGCTTGCGACGCAACTCCAGCAATGCGCCACCTTTACGGCACAGATGCGTCACGCATCTGTGCCGTTTTTGCCCCATGGTGCGCCGCATTGTAAATGCGGCGCACCATGGGTGGCGGAGCAGCGGCGCAAAATAACTGGCGTATCCCTGGGGATGCGCCAGTTATCATAAATCTGCCCCATAGTCCATATTTTGGTTAGGCTGAGAATCGTATTTAAGTGCAGAGAACCCCCTGTCACATCCCAAGGCATGTCTAGTATTTTATGGAAGCATGTGATTTAAACTCAACATGATCCTACTGCGCTCTGAGCTGCCCTGAGGTACCTAGCAATATTAAAGCGGGCCACGTCTGTAATTGTGTATGGCTGCCCAGCCGAGCAAGCGGCCACACGCTAGGGTGACCAGGCGTCCCCGTTTTGCCAGGACGGTCCCTGTTTTTAACCAGCTGTCCCAGCAAATTTCAAGAAAACTAGCTCATATCCCCGTTTTTAGAGAGGGTCGACTGAAAACGGTGGGAGGTGTTTTTTATGTTTTACAAAGTAGAGATAATTAGCAGTTGTTTCAAGAAAGCAATTTAATTAACAGGCAAGCTACTAGGCTTAAAAATTGCATTTTATGTATGTTCTTACTGCTTGTTCTGTAATTCTCTGCTGAGGAGCTCTCATCGCTAGATGTGAAATTGTAGTCCTTCTTCTATTTTTGTGAAATGTTTCGGTTTTTGGCTTTAAAATTCTGGTCACCCTACCACACGCATGAGTTTGTATCCCTCCAAGCGGCCTGAAAGCAGTCACTATAACACAGCAGCTCAAAACAAGTGAGTAGTAGCATCGTGCTAATTCATAAATTACCTAACGGTGAAACATAACATGCGACAAGCACTAGGCATGTTCAGTCCTGCCAAGCGTCACGCAACAGCCGTGACGCTCACGCATTTCAGTGCGGTGATCCGCATCACCGCACTGAAATGCAATGTCACGCATTATGCACCTGCTGCCAGGCGAGCCACCAGCGGCGCCTCTGTCACTGTGCCCGTGGCTCACTTGCTCCGAGGTGCGCATATTACTTCCGTGTGTCCCTAAACAGTTAACCAGACTGCACTGCACCAGGGGGCCGGGATTTTAATTCGGACGTGCGGCGGTAGAGTGTCGTCACGTCCGGCCCAGCCGGGAACAGGAAGTTAGTAAAGCGGCGGGGATCTGAAAGTGCAGGCTGCCTGCCTGCTGTTCACAGCCGTCGAATGATCGATTCCCTTTTGCAGCAGCGCTGGCTTGCCTTCAAGAAGTAAGTGCCTGAGAAATGCTATTAATCTGTCTTAAAGTAAACTTCTGCTGTTACTATCTGTTATTGAAAGACTACCATATGTGGAGGTGCAACTAAACTCTGAGTTAGCGAGCGGGTGGGCAGTTGGAGCACGGGGCTCTCGGACGCTAAGCTATAATGTTTTTTATTTTGATTCCTTGTCAATGAGTGTGTATTTAAAATACCACAGCCTGTCGGGCTGTGACCTAGACTGTCAGCTGCCTATAATAATTACGATGGGCGACGCGCGTGTTGCCGTGGGTGGGGGAGGGAGCGGGAGGGGGGGGGGCTCCAGCTACCACTGTTTAACCTCATTAAGCGTTATGAGAGCGAAATGCAGCATGAAAGAAGACGGTATAGGATAATTACACGAAGGGGAAACTGCTCGGGCTTTCTTCATGGTAAGGAGACACACAAAACCTATCCCTGGAAGGCCCATACGGGGTCACCGCCCTAGCCCAGAGGTGCGCCTCGATGCTCAAAGCTCAACAAATCTCACTATCACTCTGCGAGCTGCCATGCAGAGCCATGCGCTCCACTCTCCCTCACACTGAACTGTTTCACCCTTAATTGCTTCAAGAAAAATAAGAAAATCACCAACCAAACCAAATATTGTTTGGCACAAGGCTGTCAGGAGTCTCAGTGACATGTGATGCCATTGGCCAGTCCTGACTTTCCACTCAATATGATCTTGCCTTATGGAGATTGCAGTTTTGCTTTTAACACAATCTCAATATGGGCTAAAAAATCCGAAATGGATGAAGTTATGATTTTACAAAGTGATTTAGTCCATTTCGAAAACATGAATCATTTCATATGAAAAGTGTATGCCTTGCATCACTAACACACCACAGAGTCCCAACATGGACTGTAGCTATTCAAACTGTCCTAAAAGACAGAAATGATCCCGTACAAATAGTAGCATCAGACCCAGAATGGGTACAACTCGTGCAAGTGGCGTAGCTAGACCTAATGTCACCCATGTCAGACTAATGTTCTGATTTGTTACCTTTGCCTCAAACTGTAAAGCACTCTGATATCCTTTGGGATCAAGTTTGCGCTATATAAAACCTTATAAATAAATAAATGTAACTTGCATGATCGAGGTAACTGTTAGCAGCAATACTACGTGTCTCTCCTCGGAGACTCGGACATCTTTCAAGTGCTCACTGTCTTCACCCCTCCTCCCTCCAGGGGCGGCAATCTGAGGGGTAGCCCCGGGCGCCTCAAGCTCTAGCTACGCCCCTGCATGCGCACACTGAGACAATCCCTCTTTACCCCGTTCAATAGTGACACCAAGAGCACCATAACACTCACCCTTCCAGTGCAGAGCAGGGTGATCACCCTGCGAACACGAAATCCCCCGATTCCGACGGTGGCCGAAACTCCAATGGGCAAGCATGGAGCCCGTGGCAAACCACCTCCAGCTCAAGTCTCCCATGGTGCACCAGGAACTCCTCGCCCAACCTCTTCCGCCCGCCGGACCCCAAGACAGCAGCGCCAAATGCCCTGCAGAGGAGAGAAAACAAAAGTATCTCCCACAGGGATTCTTCGTCAGACTGCTCCTGCAGACGCGTCAGCCCAAATGTGCTCCGACAGCTGCTTTGCCTCGTGTCCCGCCGCCGTGTTCACCACGCCGATCCTCCCACCCTGCTTCCACCGTCCACTGGCATCGCTACGCAATCGCTAAGATGTTCTTGACCTGGAAGGAAATAAGAGAGGCAAATAAAAAAAATAACAGCCCCCTAGCGACGCTGCAGAAAAAGAATTACAGCCTCCTAGAGGCTGGAAGGGCAGGCCGTGGCACGCAGGAGTCAAAGAGGCAGACTCTCGCGCTCCACGGCCTTTTAACCCCACATCTGCCAGGCCGGATCTAACCGGCCTGGCCTTTGTTCCCTCGTGACCCGGAAGTGACTCAATCACTTCCGGGTCACATGGGGACCCGGAGTCCAATCCAGGTTGGGGCTCGCCCGGCGCGTCATGGTGACGCGATGGGGGCGAGCCCCACTAGCTAGTGCGGGTAGCGTGTTGGGGCCGGTGCGCCCGCCATAACTGCGGTGGGCCCGATGTCGGCCCCGCCTTTTCTATATCATCCTTAGTCACAGCGGTGGCCTGCAGAGAGGCATGGCAAGTGAGGCCAACTCCCTTGTCACCAATGTGATATTCTATGCCCTTTGCCTACATGCTAAATAAAAGACGCACAGACACTTTGTTTAACGGTACTGAACTGGCCCAGGGCACAAGCTTTTTTAGCAGGCGTCACGTCACTTGTGTTGTGTTGAATGAGTGTGGGCAGGGAGAGACACGCCCAAGGGGAGTGGCTGAAAACAGCTACGTGTCCTGCAGGACTCTAAACTGGAGGCTTATTTGAACAGTCAGCTCTTGAGGGCCATTCCGAATTTTGGAGGTGACATGATGGTCAGGAGATGCGTGGGAAGGCTTTTCCAGGTCAGACACACATGTGTACATTGTGCAAGACCAGACTGCCTTCAGGCAAATGCTGGTAAGCGAGTAACTGTAGTCGGTTGACCCTGTGCCCCTTGCTGTCATGGGTGCATCCAAAAAGTGAATGACACTACAGAAGACTAATAAATGAAGAGGGGTGACTGAAGGCACATGTAAATCATTATGTATTTTTATTAAAAACACAAGGTCAGCCCTGCCAAGTACCACATATCAGACGTTAGACTTACCCATTTTAATGTGGTGGTCCGCATCACCGCATTAAAATGCATTATCAAGCATTTTAAGCGCCTTGACCACCTGCGTCTGCTGACCCTGGGTGAACTAAGCAGGTAGACTGTTGGGCGCCGGTGTGATGGAAACTGCAGCGCACATGCTGCAACACGGGCGATCATGCTGCTGCACTTAGTTCTATGGTCACACAATATACGGAAAGATGTTGGTACTTTTTTTATTTAGTTGCCGCAAATGTAGTGCAGATTAAGTTCCACCAGGCAAGCTCAGAGCTGAGTGAGGATCTGACAACTGGGCTGAGAGACCGGCAGAGAGCCCTCAGAGAGCAGCCTAGCACAGCACAAGTGCAGCAACCAGCCAAGTCCACTAGGCCTCTGTAAGCACCACAGTTGGCAGGCGCCTGCCCTACAGGTGACCGACTGGCCCTATGCTACCTAAGAACCTAACCAACAGCAATTTCGGTTTAGCCAGGCACTGCAGCAAGAAGGACTTTGGGTGCCATAGGTGAGATTCCAGCAGAGCACTGAAGTGCCATGGTGGTGAAGCCCGAATATAGGAGCGGGGTCAAAGACATTATCGCTTACAGGGCAAAATATTCTGTAACTATTTTGGTCTTTGATGTTTATTGCTTAAGATCATAGAGACACAATGGTTTTATAGTAGAAAGGGGTAATAGGTTAGTGACCTTGCATTCCAGGTGGTTTGTACAAGTTTCAAGATCTTTTTAGAGCTTCTCATTGCTCAAAAGTGTAACATTTCTGATAATTCCGTTCACTTCATTGCTTGTTATCTTTCGGCGAGAAAGAGGCACTCTGATCTCACACATTTCATCGTTGAATGTCACTCATAAGTACACTGTAACCATGGAAATGTCACACATTAGCAAGCTGAAAACTTGCCATGCAAAGTCCCGGCTAACGCTCCAATGTATTTCATAGGTACGCCCTATTCTCGTCTCTAGAAAATTCTTCATGGCTGAGTCTCCACTCTCTTCCCCTGACTGTTACCTGTTGTAAGATCGCGAGCGTCCCTTCCCATCCTCATTTTACCCTACAGTAGAGTATTCTCTCTAACCCAGTAGTAGCAGTAGCTAAACGGTTCAAACATAACATCATTGAACAATTTCCAGATTCCCTCGTTGTTGACCAATTCCATAATGGGCGCCTAGGGAAGATTAAAAATAACTTCCTTTTCTTCACTAATGACATCCCTTCCTGGTCCGAGAGCTTCTCCAATTCCCTCAACGTATCCTCCTCCTCTTCTTTCCCGCATGGGAAGCGGTTAAAAATGTCTCCCTCCGCTCGCTTTAATGACTTTCTCACCGTTACACTTTATAACAATGGCACTGTCATGATCCAAGCTTCTGACTCCTGTCTCTCTCTCTTTGACCACATCTTCCACTCCCTTTGTCCCACCCCTGCGACTACTATCTCTCTAGATTCTTCCTCTTTTTCTTCCTCTAGCTTGTCTTCTGTCTCCCTTTCTCCCCCCCTTGTCCCCCACACACTCCTTCAGACCGCTCTCCCGGGAATCACAGGTCGACCCTTTATCCCCCCCTTTTCTCATTCCCTCCCCTCCCATTCTGCCACCTTCCCAACTGGACCTCCCCCTTACCTCATCTGCTTTACACCCCACTTCACCTCTACATCCTGCATCTCCCCACTATTCCACTGCCTTCTCCCACCCCCTTACTCCCCTATTCCTCCCCATTTCCCCCCTTTTTAATCCACCTTTCTTACAATCTGAACTACTGATCAACTCGCCTTACACTCTCCCTCCCTCCCCTCGCTCCTCACCCCTCCCCGCTCTTCCCCTTTCCTCGTACCCTCAATTCTGTTCTTACATCCCCCATCTCTCTACAACCTTCTCTCCTCCCTCTCATGCCTCACATCCCTGCCTCCCTTATTGATAATCCCATCATCTTCCCTCCCACTGATCTCACACCCCCATCTCTCCTCATCTTACATTCCCCCCTATGCTTCACAACCCTGTTTCCCCTCTTGGTAATTCCTCCCTCTTCCCTCCCTTTGACTGCTCAGTCCTTCACTCCTCCCACAACTTTCATTTTGCTTGACCCCCCCCCCCTCTGCCTGGTGCCTTTTCCCCTACATTCACCTTTCATTACCCATAGTACATGGCCTGCACCCTCTCTCTTATCCCCACTCGTGTGGCCTCCCTGTGACTTCCCTCCCTCCTCTACCTGTTCAGTCCCTTCTCTTCTCATCTCACCGTATCCTTGGCCTTCCCATAACCCCACTCCTTCCCCCTTCCTCCTCCAGCCATCCATTTCTACTTCTCAACTTTCTCCGCCTAGGTATGATCTCTATTCTTCACCTCTGCTCAACACCAGTAAATATATCTCAGTAACTCCATTCACTCCTTTCTAACACCTTCTTTCCCCCTCAGACCCTTACATCACATCTCTCTCCCCAGGCCCCCACAGCCCACTGCCCTCCTTCGCTTACTTCACTTCCTCCCTCACCTTCGACCCTCGCACCCCAACACTCTTCCCGGTCCCCCACTTCCTCATATCCTCCTTCACCTAGGCCACTCTCTCATTTAACCATTCAGCAACCCTTCACTCCGTGCTCAGCACACCTCTCTCTCGAAACTAAACTTGATTCTCTCATCTTGTCCATTTCCCAGCTTGAAGCGTCCATTTCACTCCTATATGCTGAGATATTCCCCTCCCCGAATAACCTCCCGAGGAGTTCCTTGCTCCCGTGCCCCAATAGAGCCAACCACTATCTGTCCTCCACAGACATTACCAACTTATTGGCTACCTACAAGACCAACAATGTCAATTCCCCTACACTCGCCTCTCAATTTGCCATTCAGACCATCTCTTCCGTCAGAACTTACCAGCCTCCCCCTCAAGGAGCACCCTGATTCAAGAATCTAATACCTATCCCCCTCATCAGTCCAGACACTCACATCACCAAAACAGTTGCATCAGAGCTACACTGTATGCTCCATAACTGCAGATCTGCAACCAAACACAAACTGGAAAACTCCGACGCCATCACTCACCACAATCTCGACATGCTCTTTCTCACTGAGACCTGGTTTAATGACTCCTCTCACACTTCATTTGATCTTTTGCTACCTACTGCCTATTCTATCCTCAGAAACGACAGACCAGGCAAGATCGGGGGAGGTGTTGCGATTATCTTCAGAAACACCCTCCAAATCAAAGTCTCTCCCACCACCCTCTTTCGCACTTTGAATGCCTTTCCCTAGAACTCTAAGTTCATTATGGCTCACCCTTCAGGTTCCATACCATCTACCACCCGCCTGGTAATTGCTCTTCCTTCATGGAGGAATTCATCGACTTCATTAGTGACCAATATTCACATAGCGACAAGCAGATCTTCCTAGGTGATTTAAATCTCCACTGGGGCTCCGTGGAAGACTCGGCTGCCAACAAGCTTGTAACCTTTCTCTCATCTAACGATCTTGCCCAACACTGCTTGTAAATTACATATGCCAAGGGCTCAATTCTGGACCTTGTGATATCCAAATCAGACCAGATTACCAATGCTTCACCCATCCGTGTGGACTGGTCTGACCATTTCCTCATTCCCTTCTGTTTTCACCTCTCTCACATTTTAACTCTCGGCCAACCTAATAGAACCTCTACGTGGTTCCACAACACAAAAAACATTGATCTTGAGACTCTATGTGATTCTGCTATGCGGTCACTTCCTAGTCTAGACCCCAATACGGATGTCAACGATCTCACTCCCCTTTGCCTCTCAATCCTTGCAGTCGAAATCAACAAGGTTGCTCTACTCCAAAGCAAAAGGAAAATACCCACCCCAACAAAGCTCTCTATGATGAAAGGAAAACCTTAGAATCTTGGAGAAGCACTGGAGACAATCTCCATCCACCCCCAACCTCTCTCTTTTACGTTCAGCAAGATCCATATATCACAAGCACATCTTCCAGGAAAAAACATCACATTTCAGATCCCTCCTCGATTCAGCTAAAAACAGACCCAAAAAACTTTTCGACCTCATAAAATACCCAAATTGTTCTCCCCAAACCATCAAGCCTAAGGATGCTTCAAAGAAAGCAACTGTGTTCGCTATATTCTTCGATCAAAAGGTAAAATCTCTGGTGGAACAGGTCACCCACCCCACCCCCATCGAGGAGCGAAAATCCTTAGTCACTTGGCAGAACTTTGCCGCCATCTCAGAGGTTGATCTCCTCAAATGAATCTGTGAAACCAAACCCTCCAACCATTCTTCTGACCCCATACCCAGTGGCATCGCCATTGATTTCTATACTAACACTCTCTCCTACTGGACCAGGCTGGTCAATCTCTTCCTCAGTCAAGGAACCCTCCCTATTGTCCTCAAAACAGGACAGGTTACCCCCTTCAAAAAAAAACTCTGCAGATGCAAATGACCTCAATAACTTCCGCCCCATCACCAATCTCCCTTTTCTCTCAAAGATCACAGAAAAATGTGTTGCAAAACAACTTTCCCAACACAGTATGGACAATAATCTCCTCAACATGTTCCAGTCGGGCTTTATTCAAAACTGCAGCACTGAAACAACCCTGCTGCAAGTGATCGATGATGCGCTGCATATTCTCGATTCGGGGGAATCGTGCCTTCTGATTCTTCTTGACCTCTCTGCAGCTTTTGACACTGTTACTCACAACACCCTCCTTAACATTCTTCAACAGAGAATGGGCGTGTAAGGCACAGTACTCAAATGGTTTGCCTCTTTCCTCTCGGACAGATCCCAAATGATCAAGATTGCGAACAGTCTCTTGTCCCAACTGGTGGTTGGTCAAGGCGTCCCTCAAGGTTCTATCCTTGCTCCCACCCTGTTCAATCTCTATCTGGAACCATTAGGGAACCTTCTAAGCAAATCTGGAATCCTCTACCATCTCTATGCGGATGACACCCAAATCTACCTCAAGGTGTCTTCCCCTCATGATCTCTCACTACTCAGCTCTACTCTCAACGCTATTCACAACTGGATGTTAGTTCACCAACTCATTCTCAATCCCTTCTAAACGGAATTCCTCCTCTTATCTAGCTCTCTCTCTCCGCCTCCTGTTCAATCCTGGATGGATCAATCGAATCTACTCAACAGTAAACACATCATTGTGGACTGCGCTAAATCCTTAAGTGTCATACTTGACAAAAGACTCAACCTAATCTCACACATTAATTCCATGGCCAAGAGTGCACATTATCAGCCGCGCCTTATATGGGGGATTCGCCGGTTCTTCCCGGAGAATGACCTAAAAACCTTGGTCCCAACGCTAGTACTCTCTAGTCTGGATTATTGTAATTCTCTTCTGACTAGCCTTCCCTAATCTCAAACTCTCCCCCCTCAAATCCGTCCTCCATTCAGCAGCTCGCTTCATTTCAGGGTCCATACGAAGTGACCACATCACTCCTATCCTGTCCTCTCTCCGATGGCTTCCCACCGAGGCTAGAGCTATCTACAAAACAGCGTGCATCACCCACACAGCTTTGCACTCTTCCTCCCCTAGCTATCTGGCGAATAAACTGAAATTGTCTGGAGGCTCAAGAACTTCTCGGAATGCGGAAAAGTTCCTTCTTGAACCCCCTCCTTCAAAAGGGAAAAATTGTTGGCACAATCGTTCTCAGATAATGCGGTGAGAATCTGGAACTCGCTTCCTCATTCGCTCCGTGCCACCACCTCCATCCAGATCTTCAAAGAAGACCTCAAATCTCTTTTATTCCAAAGACACTTTCAGAACTAATTCCCTCCGTCTTAGACCCTGCCAGGAAGTTTTTCAGTCATTGTATATTTGTCACATATATTTATATTTTTGTTTGTACATCCTGTGCTTGCTGCGTTTGATATTGTGTTCCTTTTGCCTGCGTTGTTTTGATTTTATGGCCTGCTTTTTTTCGCCAGGAAGGTCTTTATTCATTGTAAAATTTGTCATATTTATTCTTATTTTTGCTTGTACAGTCTGGTCATGCTGTGCTTGAGATTGTGTGCCTTTTGCCTGCGTCGCTTCGATTCTATGGCCTGCTATTTTTGTTTGTTCCATTCCTGCAACAGTTCTCTCATGTAACGTAACTGGTTCTATTGTACAGTGCTCTGACACCTTCGGGTAAAGTCCTCGCTTTATAAAAATGCAATAAATAAATAAAAGAAATAAATAAAAACCCTTTTTTACAAGTCTCAATCAAATAAGTCAACAGCACAATTAATGTGGTTTCCACCATCTCCTTCCTCTCTTGATACGGCGGCGTATTTATATGTACATGCACTAACTTTTATAAAGGACTTGTACCCAATTCCGATGGCCACATATATATGCCATGCTTTAAATGCGGTTGCAGCCAGCAAGCGGTCTAGTTTTTTTGCAATGTGCCATGATTTGTCCGCTTTTTGTTTCTCGCTTCTGGCACACCCAGCACAGTCAGCAGGACTGTTTCGATCATGGCCGAACTGGGGGTAATTGTTAGCGATCTCATGGCTTTCTGTTTTTTTAACGCTTATGGCGTCTGTCTACAGATTGATTACTAATCTGACCCAACACCAGGGAGACGTGTTTTGAAACTCGTTTTCACAACCATGTGGTGTTATAGAAGTGACTGCAACTCGTTTTCGGCAAGGGTATACAAATACACAGGTTGTCTGAATCCCTTATTTGTGTACATTTGGGGCAATATGTTTTTCATATATTTTTTCAAGCGGCTGTGTCTGCTGCTGTGTTATAAATTTCCCGTCTTATATTTTAATAACATAGGATTGCTGTGAGTTTTGTTTTGTGAAAACTTTACTTTTAACCAAGCTTCAGCAACACCCAACAAAGATACAGCATAATAACTGCAAACTTTCTTAACACAAGCATTTGCAACGCAATAGGTCTCGCATTTACGCGAGTTAGAGCAGTTGGCATTGTAAATGACAATACTTTTTATTTGTGTTTTGATTTATAAAACATCCATAAAAGGCATTGTAATTTACAGTGCTAATAACTTGAACTCTCGCAATTTAAAATTGCATATCTTAAGTTCTACTGATTGTGTTTTTGTAGTTTTTGTCTCAAAGCAATTTTTAAAAGTACTCTATTTTTTTTAATTGATGTAGGATTTTCCCTGTGCTGTGGTTTCAATTTGTTACCATTTAAATGCTGGCCTTTTCTATTACGCGAAATGCAGCCTCCCAACTAAAATTGAAGCAAGGGCGCATTTCAGAATAAAATTCAGAAAAATGTACATACATTTTGCAGAATTTCACACAATTACGCAAAAGCAAATAATGCAACTATCTCACATCTCTACTATCTACCCGATGCATTTTGTAGAATTTGCACACAGTGATTCGTAATGGTGGATTTTAAAATATTTCTATAATGGCTGCTGAAATCCAGTCAACGCCCAACAGGGTATATGTTCCCAAAAAAAAGCATTCAAACGAGGTGAAATGAAAGCACCGTGCATCTCGCCGAAACAAAACTGGTGTGCTGCCAAAGGCAAGGAGACTTGTTTTCCCTCCGCTGCAAAATGCATGGAATACTTGGCTCTTAGGGTACACCCCAGGGCTTCCCTTGTGAAAACTGCGGAGTGCTTGGCAGATACACAGCCCGGGGACAAACAGGCACTTGTGCACTGTGTGTTCTCAGGATAGGCCTATGCAAACGTTCCCTTTTGGCCACCGTCCATCGATTGATATCCAGGTACCAAATCCACGTGGCTGTTTACCCTGTATCTGTTCTAAGAACAAGAATATAGCGCTGGCATTGCTGTGCAAAGAGGACAATCACAGCAGATCGATAGCAAAGTGGATGGAAAGTTTGGTACAAAAATTCAGATGTTACCGATAAGTAAGATGTTTCTGCTAGACAGACTTTGCTCATGAATGAATGAATGAATGAATTTGGGTTTTTATATAGCGCATGGCTGCCCGGAAGCGTCCCAGCGCTGAGATTGCAAGAAACATCTGAAGGTGAAAGTGGGGGGAATAAGGCGGAAGGCTATTGAGGGAACAGGTGAGTCTTGAGAAGTTTCCGGAATTTCATGTGATTCGGCTCGGAACGCAGTTGGATTGGCAGGGTATTCCAGATGTTGGCGGCCATAACCGAGAATCGACGTCCTCCAGTCCGGGCTTTTTTTGTTCGATGTACCATGGCCAAGTTGCCTTGGGCTGATCGTAGGGGTCTATTGGGTTTGTATAAGGAAAGCATGTCTTTTAGTATTGGGGGTCCTAGATTGTGTAGGGCCTTGTGAGTGGAACACAGAGCTTTAAATTTGATCCTCTCGCGGATCGGCAGCCAATGTAATGCTTTAAGGGCAGGTTTGGCTGATTCTCTGCGAGAGGTCCCCGTGAGAATCCTTGCTGCGGCATTTTGTGTTCTCTGCAGAACATTAACCGTAGCTTCCGGGGCTGCCAGGAAAAGAGCGTTGCAATAGTCTAATCTTGACAGTATTAGACCTTGAATGAGCGTTTTCTGGGATGGTGCTGGGAGTAGAGGGAGAATTTTTCTGGTTGACCGTAATAGACCCACACATGTACCGGCTGTTTTTTTTGCCTGTGTTATCATGGAGAGGTTCTGTTCCATCCAAAAGCCCAGACTTTTAATCTCAGATTTGAGTTCTGGGATAGGTCCTAGGCATGGTGGCCACATGGTAGGGGGAAGGGATGGTACTTGATGTCCCAGCAGCATAAGCTCAGTCTTTGAGCCATTTAGCTTCAACCTTGAGTTGGACATCCAACCATGAATGCCTTCTAGGCAGTCATGGAGGTTTTTCAGTTTGTCTTCTTCAAGCGAAAATGAAACAACCATTTGGGTGTCGTCAGCGTATGTGACGGCTTTTATCCCAAAAGGGGTGACCACATCCTCCAGGGAGGCCATGTAGGTGTTAAAAAGTGTAGGGCTCAATGAAGAGCCCTGGGGAACCCCACACTGGAGGGAAAGGATGTCAGATCGTATGTTCCCTTCGCAAACCTGAAAGGTGCGGTTTTCTAAGAAAGATGAGAGCCAGCGAAGTGCCGTGCCCCTCACCCCCAGCCCGGATAATCGCTGGATTAAAATCTCGTGGTCAACCGTGTCGAATGCAGCGCTTAGATCCAGGAGGATCAGTAAAACCGATCCCCCTGAATCCAAGATGCATCTGGTCTCCTCGACCACTTTGAGAAGAGCTGTCTCGGTCCCCTGCCCTGGACGGAAGCCTGTCTGCGAGGGGCGGAGGAGGTTGTTAGATTCGAGGAAGGTAGATACTTGCTGATTGACTGCCCTCTCTGCAATCTTGCTCAGGCCTGGTAAAAGAGAAATAGGGCGAAGGTTAGACAGATCTGAGGGGTCGTGGCCTGGTTTCTTCTGTAGTGCCTTAACAATTGCATGTTTCCAATTGGGGGGGGACTATACCTTGGCTAAGGGAGGCGTTAATAAGGTTAGTAGCCAGGTAGGCGATAGTGGGTCCGATTTGTTTAAGAATGCGGATGGGGGCGGGATCATTGGGGGAGCCACTTTTTAGATCTGAGAGGGCTTTTAAAAAGTCCTCATTGGACATCAAATTAAAGCTATCCAGTGTTGGACTGGTGGTGGAAGATGTAGGGGCCACCAGGGGACTGTGATCTGTTTTGGGGGGGAGTGATTGCAGGATGTTGGTGATTTTATTTTGAAAATAACCTGCTATTTGGTTGCATCTAGCGACCGTGGGTTGATAGTTGGGGGGGGGATTAGGTATTTTAAGGAGCTCTTTAACTATTGCATAAGTCTCACGAGTTGAATTAGATGCTTCCTTAATTTTCTTTTCAAAAAAAGAGGATTGAGCTGCTTTGCGTGCTACTTTATAGGACCTCATTGCTGTTTTATATTCTGTCTTAATGAGAGGATCCCAGTTTTTCCTCCATTTCCTCTCATGGATTTTGCAATTTTTCCTTAGGTTCCTTAGTTCTTGTGAATACCATGGAGATTTGAATTTCTTACTTTTTGTTTTTACGTCTCTCTTAGGAGCGATTGTGTCCAAGGAAGAGGTAAGCCAGCTAGTGAAGTTGTTGTCTGCTGTTGCAGGGTCTGGGTCTGCCAGAGGAGCGGAGCGTGTAAGCTCCTGGGTCCAGTGCTCAAATGAGAGTCTGGACCATATTCTGTCGTGTTCTTTGGGGATAGGTATGTGAGAGGTTTTTAAGGGAATTTGCCAGGTGAATGGGATGAGAAAATGATCTGACCAGGGAAGTGGAAGTGCGGACTGAACCTCAATTTTTGGCAGATTAGTGAAAAGGGGGTCTAAAAGATGTCCCTTACTATGGGTTGCCTCTGAATTGATTAAGTGGAAATCCAGTGCTTTTAGTTCGGAAATTAAGTTAGCGGCAATTTTATCTTTGCTGTCCTCAAAGTGCAAGTTTAAATCTCCGACCAGGATGGAATTTGGGGCCGAAGTGCAGGCTGAGATAGAGGTCTCTAATAATGAGCTCACAAAGTTTCCTAGGCTACTAGGAGGTCGGTATATAAGGATACCTGAAAGAGAATTGTTGGGATTTAATTGAATTGAGAAGTGGATGCTTTCGCAATCCTGAATTCCTCCTGCTTGTATCCTGCAAGTGAAGAGGTTTCTATAGATAATCGCAAGTCCACCTCCTTTTCCCTTCATTCTATTCTGATATTGAATGAGGTAGTCTTGGGGAAGCATGTTGACAATGTCGGCTTCAGAATGAGACGTTAGCCATGTTTCCGTTAGGAAGAAAATATCAATATTTTGGTCTTGAATCAGGATTTTAATTTCAAGTGCATGCTTGGGGGCTGATCTACAGTTCAACAAAGCCAAGCTAATACCAGTAGATGAATGGTGGATGGTTGACCCGAAGGACTCATCTAAGGGCGTAGATGAGTGGTTGGGTATCGGGGATGAGGCTGGCGTGCTGAATTGTAACAGATAGTCGCGTGAATGTTTAATCCGGTGACTATGTGAAACGGGCATAGTGGATGGCCCTGTGCCCGGCCTGGCCCGGGCGCGCCCCCTCCGGCGCGCCATCGGCGCGCCCGCTGCGCCCGCCCGCTGCGCGGACGGGAAGGAGGCTCCATTTTATAATGGGTTGGGCCCAAATCGCCCAGCCACTAGAGCGCTGTCCAGGCCCCGATTGAAGATGGCGGCCGTGGATTCCTTGCCTCGAGGGGCTTGTAAGTGTGACCGTGAGCCTAGAGAATGGCTTCGTGCCTTAGAGGTATAAGGTACAGTGGAAGCGGCTCAATTTGGTTTCCTGGGGAAGTTTTCAAGGGGGATTTACAGAGCACACAAGTACACAATAAACAGTGGTAGCGATTCAATTTTTTAAAAAGCGCTGTGCTGGTGTAAAGTGCAGTGCATTAAAAGAATAAAATAACAAGTGATCTGTTATTTGGCGAGTTAAACCCCCGGCTTCCGCCTCAGGAGTATGGTGCAATCTATCTGCAGGAACGTCAGTGATTGGCTCTTTTATAATGGGTTGGGCCCAAATCGCCCAGCCACTAGAGCGCTGTCCAGGCCCCGATTGAAGATGGCGGCCGTGGATTCCTTGCCTCGAGGGGCTTGTAAGTGTGACCGTGAGCCTAGAGAATGGCTTCGTGCCTTAGAGGTATAAGGTACAGTGGAAGCGGCTCAATTTGGTTTCCTGGGGAAGTTTTCAAGGGGGATTTACAGAGCACACAAGTACACAATAAACAGTGGTAGCGATTCAATTTAACCTTTCATCCTTCTACGGTCGAGTCCTGCATAGTTGAGTTATGAAAACAGATATTTCTTTACATTCCTGACTACATGATCTAATGACTTAAAACTTGACTGCACAAATCACATAATATGCGCTACACAGAGGGCTGTACTGTAATAATCATGTGTTAACATTTCAGAGTGCTGCATAGTCACATTTACTAGTTATTTTTGAGTCATTGTTATATTCTGTAACTAATATGCAGAGTGATGCATTGTTCCATATACTAAAAATGAACAATAGACTGAGTGCTGCACTGTTATATGCAGTAACTAAGATGCAGAGTGATGCATTGTTTTATTCACTGATTGTATCTTAGACTGAGTGCTGCATTGTTATAATCAGTAACCAAGAAGCAGCCTGACACAACTAAGATGCAGAGTTATGCTTTCATTCACTGATTATATCATAGACTGAATGCTACATTGTTAGATTCAGCAACTGTGATGCATTGTTTCACTGAGATTATATCAGAGACTGAGGGCCGCATTGCTACATTCAATAGCTAAGATGCAGAGTGATGCATTGTTTCATTCACTGATTAGATCATGGACTGAGTGTTGCATTGTTATACTCAGTAACTAAGAAGCAGACTGATGCAACTAAGATGCAGAGTGATGCATTCATTCACTGATTATATTTAGATTGGTCGAGGATGTAGCCTTACAGCTCGAGCGGTCGACCTCGAAGCTGGGCAACTGAATTCGAGTCTCAGCAGGGACGCTCAACATCCTGCGATTCTGGCCAAATCACTTAATCTCCCCGTGCCTACCAAAAATGAATGTGTCAATCTGTAACAAAAATGGTGCTCATGTAAAGCGCTCTGATACCCGATATCTTCAGGTCAAGTTTGCGCTATATAAAACTCTAAAAAGAAAGAAAGACACAAACACACAACACTATCCCCTTTGTATCACCTTATGCTTGGGGAAATTGCCATTCCACTGGCATTTTTGGGAATTGCCTAGTTGTTGTTCCCTATGCACCAGTGCAGTACACTACACTGTGATATGGTAACACACTTTTCCTGGACATGTTATGTTATATTATGTTATGTTAAAAAAGCTTATATAGCGCTCAGCTGCCCCAGCAAAGGGGCGTCCCGGCGCTGTGTAGCAGAGAGATAACTGACTCCGATGGGATTCAACAGGGCATACTTCCAGAAAAGCTTAGTTTAGGGGGAAGAGATGAGTTTTGATTGCCTTCCTGAAGTTCAGCAGGCCTTCCTGTTCTCGTGTGTGGGCTGGTAATGAGTTCCACAATTTTGCTGCTAAGTAGCGGAAGGAGCGTCCTCCCGCTCGGCAGCGCTTAATCCGGGGTACTCTGATCAGATGTTGACCTGCAGAGCGTAGTGCACGAATTGGAACATACGGGGTCAAAAGGTTACTGAGCATTTTAGGAGTAGCAAGCTTTAAGATTTTGAAAGAAAGGCATAGAGTCTTAAACTGAATTCGCTGAGCCATAGGGAGCCAATGAAGCCTCCGGATGGTGTCCGAGATGGAGCAGAATCGGGGAAGGCCTACTAAAGCTCTAGCAGCCGCATTTTGAATGCGCTGCATCCGAGAGATCTCTGCTCGATTGGCTCCCAGCAGCAGGGAACATGCATAGTCCAATCGGGAAAGAACCGTAGACTGGACTATCAGCTGCCTTGTGGATGAGTCAAAGAATTTTAAAATAGGTCTTAGACCGCATAGTATGCCAAAGCAGGTAGCAGAGACTTTTTTAGTCTGCGAGCAGAAACTAAGGGAGGAGTCAAGCCATACCCCCAAGTTTTTAACTTCTGTTTTGGGTTCTGGGGCTTTACCCAGAGCATTGGGCCACCTGTGGTCGCCCATAGGTCTATGTTTTTTCCAACCAGTAGCACCTCTGTCTTATTTGCATTCAACTGCAGACAGTTAGATGTCATCCAGTCTGTCACAGTGGTCTGGCCGTTTTTAAACCTGGAGACATTTGGGGCCGATCCTTCCGTTAGGGCAACCACTAGCTGCGTGTCGTCAGCATATGAGACGATGGCGAGGTCCCATTGTTTGGCGACAGCAGCTAGCGGCTGGACATAGAGATTAAATAATGTGGGGCTCAATGCCGAGCCTTGGGGGACACCGTGATCAAAAGAATGTGCCTGAGATAGGAAGGGAGGGGTACTATATGCATACTATGCATTCTCCTCAAGACCTGTGAAACATGCAGAGATGAGGAAGTAAGAGTTTATCTACTCTCCTGTGAAAGCATGATGCAGGCCCTGGCCGAGCCCACAGAGGGTTGACTTCCCTATTCCTGGGGGTGGGGGCGGTGCAAACCACACAGAACAAGGTTTAGAGTGCTAAGACACAGAGACTATCGTCAGAACCGTCACTGTGACTATCCCTTGTCAGGTTGCCACACTAGTGACCAACAGATGCATTCTAAATGTCCCTTATAAGGATGAATCAGCTTATCTGTGGAAGTTATGGGGAGAGGGCGGGTGGACAGGAGGTTTGGGGTAGAAGTTGTATAATAATTGTTGACTTAATGGTATTTGATGATTATTACTCGTCTGCTTCATTTGGTGGGATATGCCTGCAGAGCCGGAATTGTGTAACATTACCTTCTATGTAATGCTATCTATTGAAATGCCAATAAAGAAATCCAAAATACAATTTAAAAAAACTAACCTGCTTGCAATAAGTCAATCTCTCAGGGTACCATTCTACCTGATCGTTCTTTTGCCCACCATGCCACCCCAGATTTGACCCAGCCATAGACAAATCTGTGTTAACCTTGCTCCAGTAGGAACGTTCCAGCCTGATCTTCCATGCCAGGTCCTCTCTGAACCAGAACGAAACAAACCCAAGACCGGATTCACCCTGATTAGGGCTCTTCAGTCAGGTTTAGCTTGGTTCCAGTGGCACAGTGAGCAAGGGACCCACGTCTGGGTATGCTCTTGGCCATTTAGGGCATTACTTCAAACATTCAAAAAAGTGATGGGAGGATGCTTGCTATAAGTCTAACCACTGGCAATCGCTCAGGGGTAGCATTCCTACCCATCATTCTTTTTCCCACCATGCCCCCTCAGATTAGACCCAGCCATATGTGAATCAGTCTTAACCCTGCGCCAATAATCCTGCTCAGTCATCTGATATTGTCCGCAAAGATACTCGATTCTTGCATGTTTCAGACGACATTCCTCTCCTGAATGTTCCATGCATTGCACTCCACACTTGATTGTGCTCGTTGCGTTGTCGTGTGCTTGACTTCTGAAGATTGCGTCTGACCTAGAACCTTGCTGAAATGTTAGGACAGGTGTAGAAAAATGTCTCATTTATCATCTTTACAATTTTTTAATATTTATGTTATCTCCCAAGGTGTTCTCATTAAAAGGGAAGGTTGCGCTAATCACAGGCGCCAGCTCGGGCATTGGTGCTGGGACTGCTGTCCTTTTTGCTAAACTGGGAGCAAAGCTGTCACTTAATGGACGAGATGTTGAGAAGCTGAATGAAACTGCCCGTCTCTGCCAGGAGGCCAGCAAGGAGAAGGTAAATATTAACAGGTCAGCCGCTCCTGCACTGTGCCATGGTGGTCCTTTTTAGGTCTGTCCGCCAGATAGAAAATATAATACATAATGTACGTACTTTGAGGAGCTTTTGATCAGCAGGCTTCAGCTATTGGTCTGTTAAATTTTCCTTCATGTTTTGCTTCTGCCCACCACAGCATACAGCATGGGTAAATGGGTCCACTCACCTTACCCACTGGCGCCCTTCACTTTGTTTTTTAAGATGTTGCACAGTAGCACAGGCTGCTTTACAGCATGACTTAAAGTACAAAAAAATGTGCTATGACTGAGTCAACGCTGGCTGCGCCTTAGTGTTTTGTTTTTAGGTCGAGCCTAGCGCAGCGCGCATGTGTTGCTCTTGGAGAGGGCCTCTTGGAAGCACTCCAGACTTCCAAGAGACTCCTCCCACACATTCCATTGGCCTTTGCGTGTGGCTTTCAAAAATGAAAGCACGCAAATGGCCAAAACCCATGGTATAGGCCGCCTTTTCTGTGAATGTTCACTCCCATAGCCTCGGGAGCGAGCAGGGGCACGCAGTGTGCCAGCTGCATTCCTTAAATTCCTTGTTGCGCGCGCTTGCAGGCTTGTTTTTCCTTCACAGCAAGCGCCGGCTTTTACAAAACACAGTGACACGCTGCTCCTAATTAGCAACAATAGCAGGCACATTTTGTTTTTTGGAGCATTCGAAATAATGTGGCTGCACATCTTGTTTTTATCCTCATTTTATATAGTGCAAACTCCATCATGAATACCACTTAAGCTACACAAGGATACATCAAGCCTCGCGTACCTGCTTCCTGTGGCTCGCTCCTCGGCTGTTCCCGTGCTGTAGGAGGCGCCCGCCTCCCTAGTGGTTTCCTAGTGAGCGGCAGACTTCCCGGGTCCACAGCGAGGCTGGACCGCTGTTCCGCTCCTGCTGCAGCAGGCTTTTCCTTCGCTCCTTCCCAAGTTGCTGGCTCTGTCTCGCGCCTGCAACCCACCCCGCAGGCTCAGCATCAATGCCATGCAAGACATGGAAACACCTCAGAGGCAGCTGCACTTGTCGCCAATGGGCCACAGATGACCGGTTCCTGCCAGTTATAGCCGCCGCTGCTCCTCGATCTACTCAGGCCTTCTAGGTCACGACTCCCTGCTTGGAGCCGCCGACCTCGCTGTTCTTCCTGGTGACTCCTCACCATGTTCCTTTGTTCGTCCCTGTTTCTATCTGGCGACCGCAGCTCCGTCCTCCGCAGGTCCCTCTCGGCGGCGATGGATCCCAGGCACCAGGTAATTCCACTTCAGACTGATGGCTTACCATCTCCCTCCAGGATTGGGTGGTTAGCAGCTGGTTTGGGGGGCGACCAATCCGGTGCGCCCCCTTTTCGCGGTCTTGCTTGGGGGGTTCCCACCTCCGGATGCGTTCAACAAGGGCCACTATCAGGTCCGGCTTTGCCTCCCCCAGCCCATGTCTCGATTGAATCTTGTAAGCGTCACATGGCTGAATCTGCACTTCTTTGACTCTATGGAGCTGGGGTGTTACATTCCAGAAGTGACTTTTGTTTGCTGATGTCTGGTGAGGTCATTCAAAGAAAAGCCCCAATAGATGGGGCCGCCGGCCCTTTGATATTTTTAAAAAATACAACAGAAAACTACAATAGGCCACGGTTCATCTTGTACTCAGCGTTCGGTTATCCAATGCCCATTCTTTGCTGACGTCATGTGGACACATTACATCAGCAAAGAATGTGCATTGTTGCTCAGCGAGTCACAGAGAGCATGGACAGGAGGTTCTCCCTCAGAGGGGTGGAGGCAGCTCCCCAACAAAGGACTCATCTTCACACTGCGTTGCATGCGGTTTGTAGTGTCGACCCCTTGACACCTTGTCACAAAGAACCCAACCAGGTGCTGAGCTGGGCCCATGAAAGCTGCTAATGGACCTGCCACAAGTAGAAGTCATACATCCACGTCTCAAGCTCCTCCCTCGAGGTGAAAGGGTCCAGTGGGCAGAGTCAGCACCAGCAAACAAACATAGCAGCTACAGGTGACTGTCTTCAGGCATCAGCCATTTTTACATGTCCCTATTTTCATAGAGAAACCCTATGTTCATCAAATCAAACACTCCTTGTCCTTCTCCGTCCTTGCTCCTTTCCAAAGCAATATCATTAACTTCATCATCATCGTCGTGATCAGGGCTTAAAGCGGGATGAAAAAACTGGGGAAGGGTGACTCCAAAAGGGGCATGGCCTATGTAATTAAGGGCAAGGCTTAAAAACACCTCGGCTAAAAATCTGTGCTTA
This sequence comes from Lissotriton helveticus, assembly GCF_964261635.1. Lineage (NCBI taxonomy): Eukaryota > Metazoa > Chordata > Amphibia > Caudata > Salamandridae > Lissotriton > Lissotriton helveticus. The sequence goes on from NC_136068.1 coordinate 557,002,510, forward strand.
GCAAAATGTGTCGGTATTTTGCTGCTTCTGTCATTGCATACAGATATATAATACAACAAGTAACATTACACCTACAATAAGCCAGGACTATTGGCATTGTCAATGGTTGTTGGGTGCATAAGAACAAGTAGTAATAACTATGGCGTCGTTGTATATGATGCTGAAAATGTTTCCGTTCTGTGAGACTGAAATACCTACAACAAGTCTCTTAGAAGTTACACCATTTTATCTGTCAGTTACATCCTTTAATTTACTACATTATTTATGTATGTATGGTTTTGTATAACACCTACTTAGATGTGGACAGTATGCAATTGGGACTGATTAGGGCCTCCACCCCTTAGTCGGAAGGCATAGTATTGAAGAATGTTTGTGGTTTGATACCAGCTTGTGTGATAGGAGTAGCCAATAGGTCTCACTTTAGGGATCTTATAAGTATTTAGTTATGCAGCACAATATCCTTGGTGCAACAACATCAACCATTGCATGGCTAAACACTCATAAGGTCACAAAGGCGAGACCTATTGGCTATGCCAATGCTTGTTATTTACTTTGAGCCATGTTGCACAGCTCCTCATGCTGCTGGGCAACATCTTAAAAAAACATTGACATCGCCAATGGCTTTGCCAATCCTTGTTGAAAATAATTTCTACATTTTTGCTCTGAGTTTAAATACCAGTTGTTTATTCTGCCTGCACTTCGGGGGCCCAGTTCTATTATGATTTATTCCCCATCTCCTTTTCGTAGTTACTGTTGTAAATGTTCAAGTGACATTGTAACACTGTAGCTACTTGCAAGATGGGTGTTTGTTTAGGGCATGTGTTTTTCTTGTTTCCTTCACAATCAATAATAATAAGAAATTACACAGCACAACTGGAAGGCTTTTTAGTTAAAAAGATAAATAAAAACCTAGTTGAACATGCACATCAGTGAATGTTTATTTTTTATTTTTTATATAGCAAGCACTCGGAACCACGTTTAGGTGGAGGCATATTTTCATTTGTTTATTTTTTTATTTTGTGGCGCGGGCTTGCATAAAAAAGAAATAAATAGCCGTCAAAATTACTTGTCAAGGCCTAACCTATTAGCTTAGCTAGTGTTTCCTTAAATACAATATGGGTAAAACTTTTAAAAAATAGTGTATTAACAGCCTGTTTAAATTAAAACGAGCCCTGATAAGCTGGAGTTTTGGGCTTTTGTATGGTGAGACGTGTTACTTGTTCACAAATACGCGTCGTCCATAAACCAAGAAATAGACACACCCCACACTGAGAATCCACTACATCCATGAACTATTACATAGTGACAGTACAATAAAATTGAGAGTTCAGTAAGCAGCTGAGTAAGTGTATTGTCATGGGGAAAGGGGAAGGTTACGTGTTGGATTATGTGTGGAGATTGGAGCATAGTGTAGGCTTAGCCTTAGGAAAGGGAGAGTTAAATTAGGGGTAACGTTAGGATTTTTATGAGGTTAGGGTACGGTGTAGGCTTGGGCTCGCTGTTAGGGATTCGGGTAAGATTTAGAGTTACGCTTATTCTTCGGGTCAGTGTACTGGTATATTTTGGTGTAAGGCCTATTATACATTTACGTTTATTGATTTATTATTTTTTTTATTTAGCGCTGCTCTAGCAAACAGTAGCAGTCAGTGCACTTTACATCAGCTACTACTCCTAAAAACAGGCATCTCCTTTCAGTGAAATCATGAAACCAGAATTGCAGAGTAAAAAAACAGAACCAAATTAGAGCGCCTACAACCATGGACAAAAGGGTTAAAGTTGGGCAATATTCAGTTGGCAAGTGCATCTTTTGCGGGAATAGAACTATGGATCGAAGAGTCAGGTAGTTAGCAGGTGTCACTCACTGAGATCAGTGTACTGGTTTATTTTGGTGTAAGGCCTATTATACATTTACGTTTATTGATTTATTATTTTTTTATTTAGCGCTGCTCTAGCAAACAGTAGCAGTCAGTGCACTTTACATCAGCTACTACTCCTAAAACAAGCATTTACAATGCAACGGTTTCGCCCTTGCAAAAGTTTGAGCTATTGGCATTGTAAATGACAATATTTTTATTTATGTGTTGGTTTTGAAAACAGATAAATAAATGGCATTGTCATTTACAATGCCAATAGCTTAATCTCTCGCAAATGCCACACCCCCCCACAGAGAGCACCCCCACAGAGAGCCCCCCCACACACACACCCACACAGAGCCCCCCACACACACACCCACACAGAGCCCCCCACACACACACCCACACAGAGCCCCCACACACACCCCCTCTTCTCAGCAGTACTCTAGAAGCTTTTTTTAGTTTAGCACGATGACCAGAGAATGCTGTGCTATCAATGTAGACTTATAAATACAGAACAAATCGGATCCATCAACGACTTTCACTAAGGTGAATTCACCAGCAACGAACTACAGAATACATTGTTGTACTGAAACTGCCACTTCCAAGAAAAAATACTGTTTTGTACCTTAAAGGGAAGACCGACAAAGCGGATACACAAGGGGCTCCAAAGGTCGTGCCTTAGGATCAATCTTTTGCTTAGACTAAACCTTTCAAAATATATATTTTTCTTTATCATAAAACATATCTCAGATTGTGCCTGATTGTGCACTCTGAACCCCCTCTTACTGCTTTTGTAAACTAACTCATTTACTACAATATAAGGCTGGTTTGTACTTTTACAGAGGGCTGCTTTTTGTTCTGGTAAGTGTGTGGTGTCGGTTTTAGTGTCAATTAAATTTACAAATGTTGGATTTCAGCTCAGTTGCTACAGCACTAAAGTCAGGGGTAACTACTGAGCAGGAGTTGATGTGAGTAATTCGGAGGTGAACCACAGACCGGGAGGGATGCATTAGTGTCTCTGGTGATTCAGCATTTCCACATCAATAAACACAGCATAACATGAGGCAGCGCCTGATAATGTTTGACAGGCTGTGAACAGTGAAATCCACCTTACAAGAATGTGAACGCCTCAGAAGCAAGAGACATGAATGCGATACAAATCTGTGAAACGCAGGGAACGCCATATTTGCGTTGCTACATTGGAAATATTTTGAAACTTTTTTTTGAGGAGAATCCATCATCCGTGGACGTCACATTCTTTGACATGCCCGCCAATAACATTACTGAAGCATGTCAGGGAGCAAAGGAAGAGTAACCTTAACCCTCTAAGTGGCGTACAAAGCAAGCCCCACCCCCATCAGTTTAGCAGAGGATGAAACAATTGCTGCTCGTTAGTGGGCTTTTATCCTTAGGCGTGAAATGCTTAAGCATGTTCGCTCATGCTTTATGGCAATAACTTCAGTGCTTTTTCCCCCAAAGATTGTGCAATTCAAATTCCTTTCCTAGTGTGGCAATGCTTCCGAGATACAGGAATAAATAATTATGCTTGGCTCACTGCGTCTATTCTGCATTGATTACTTGTACACCCATAGCACACACAACCAAATCAATAAGATCTGTAACTGTAATTGAGTTTGCAAGATAGTAATAGCAAAGATTGTATAACAAGCATTGGCAAAACCAATTTTTTTTATTTTTTTGTTTGTACAATGCACCCATATATTTATTTATTTTTGCAGAGTTTTATATAGCGCTAACTAGACCCGAACCGAATCAGGTATCGGAGCGCCTTACATAGCACCACTTACGGGACGGACACACATTAATTTTAGGCACGGGTAGATTAAGTGATTTGCCCAGAATCACAGGAAGTTTTGACCCATTGACTCACAATATGGGTAAACATGCAGACGTGGAATATGCACACATGCACACTGACCAGCACACCTACGGATATCCATTTACATAGTCCCCAACCATGCAAGCAACTTGCCCAGCGCTTTACAAACATACAGATATTAAGTCAGCAATCATTCAAATCCATGAGGAAGGGGGTGATGCCAATCTATGGAGCACAGTATGATGCATCGCTCCGAGCACAAGGTGAAGTTCATCATAGGCACCAGAGGCCTGTGTCAGAGGGTACCAGTGATGCACCTCAGTAGAACATTCTCTAACATGCCGCTTGGAAACACTGGAGATGTGCTGAAGAGGAGAACTCTGTGATGTGGCTCATGTGATCACAGAGTGCTTGGCATTAAGGTATCTATGGGTAATGTGTACGAGGCCAACAAATCAGGCAGACCGCTCTACTTAGCAACTTTACCTGCCAGTCTTACTATTTTTTGTTCAGAGCACCGGTAAACTCTGTATGCTGGACCTGGGAGCGGGGTGGGGGTATTTGGGACTCAAGAAATTCACTTGTTAGGTGCAGTACACAGTATGGATATTGTTTGAGTAAGCCATAGCTAGGGTGCTGATCATTAAGGTCACTGTCTCCAGTCCTGAACTTTTCATCTATAAGTCATTGATTTCAAGTGTGGTAGTCAAAATAGATCAAATAAAGTAGAGGAAGACGACATCCAGACTGCAGGGATACGATCACCTAAGATGCCAACCATGCCAGTGATTATGTCTAAGTAAGAGAGGTGGGAGGGGTCATGACATCTGGGGAGCTCACGCACTGGAAACCTTGAAGGTGCGATCAGATACAGGAACACCTGAGACCACAAAGCGCAACAGGATAAAGGGGGAGGAAAAATGTCCCAGGCAACCTGCACTGCCTTTAACACTGATGGTTTCTCCTTTGCCTCTCAGTTCTTGAACTGTTTAAGGTAGGTTCTAAACACGCTAGGTAGTTTAAAGCGGTCTATTTTTTGGGTCAAATTAAGACAATAGGAATTTGTTTCAAGGCCCATTTGTTTCAAGACCCAAATCCTACTTTTAAGATCAAACCCAGATCTTTTGACTGGGTGTGAGTGTTTGATTGGTTCAGATGCTCCATCCATCACCACCCCCTTTTGTACCGCTTTGGCCGCCACAAGTGTGGCAGGGTATTTTTTTTTTTTTGTGATTTATAGAGCGCCTGGTGACCCGGAGGCATCCCCGCGCTGTAAGAACTTGTGATGACCAGGGGGGGAAGGAGGGCCTATTTGGGAAACAGGAGGGTTTTTAATTTTTTGCGGAAAAGAAGGTGGCAGGGTTCCAGCCGCAGGCTCCGTGGGAGCGAGTTCCAGCCTGAGGATGCTTTCACTGTAAAGCGTCGACCGCCAGTGCGGACCTTCCTAAATTTTGGAACGTTTGCCAACCGCTCATTGTCCAAGCGCAGGAGTCTAGGGGCTTTGTAGGGAGTGACCATGTCGCTCAAGATCGAAGGGCCTAGGCCATTGAGGAGTTTGTGGGCGATACACATGGCCTTAAATTCTATCCTCTGTCGCATTGGTAGCCAATGTAGGGCCTTGAGTGCTGGCCTAGCAGAGGTTCTGTTGGGAAGGTTCATTAGTAGCCGGGCAGCCGCGTTTTGAGTGCGCTGGAGTTTTGCCAGGGTAGACTCGGGGGCTCCTAGATAGACAGCGTTACTGTAGTCCAGACGCGAGAGGATCAAGCCTTGGACCAGAAGCTTCCTTGATGGAGGGGGGAGTAGCGGAAGAATCTTCCTGATGGAGCGCATGAGACCGAAGCAGATCCCTGCTGTTTTGGCTGCCTGGGTCTTCATGGTTAGTTCGGGTTCGAGCCAGACTCCTAGAGTCTTAATTTCCTTCTTCGGGATGGGGATCTCGCCAAAAACATCAGGCCAGACCGAGGGAGGAATAGTCGACCATTTTTTGCCCATGAGCATGACTTCGGTTTTAGAACCGTTGAGCTTGAGCGACGAATCACTCATCCAGTGGTGGATTTCCTGGAGACAGTTCAACAGATTGTCTGGGCGGTGGTCAAGATGTGAGAGTGAGACGACCAATTGCGTGTCGTCCGCGTAGCTCACTATCTTGATCCCGAATGGGGCAACTACATCCTCCAGCGGGGCCATGTAGACATTAAACAGAGTGGGGCTTAGCGAAGACCCCTGGGGGACTCCGCTAGAAAGAGGGAATGAGGCTGAGTGGGAGTTGCCGTCCCAAACCTGGAACGAGCGGCCTGATAGGAAAGAATCTATCCAGGCAAGTGCGGTGCCCCCGAGTCCTGCCCTGGCCAACCGATGGATCAAAACACGGTGGTTCACCGTATCAAAGGCTGCACTGAGGTCCAGGAGGATCACTGCCACTGACCCTCCTGAATCTAAAATGCACCTTGCCTCCTCGATGACTGCGAGGAGGGCGGTGTCCGTGCCGTGGCCAGGACGAAACCCGGTCTGGGAGCTATGCAGGAGGTTGTTGGATTCAAGAAACTGGGACAGTTGGACATTGACCAGTTTTTCGGCCATTTTGCTAATGCCCGGGAGGAGCGCGATTGGCCTGTAGTTTGCCAAGTCGGAGGGGTCCAGTTGAGGTTTTTTAAGGAGTGCTTTGACTACTGCACCCTTCCAGCTCGGGGGGACAGAGCCTTTGGACAGCGAGATGTTGATCAGCTCTGTAATAGGGGCCGAGATAGCAGGAGCCACTGTTTTCAAGAATCTCATGGGGGCAGGATCACCGGGGGAGCCGCTTTTCATTCCGGCCAGAGTCTTTCCTACTTCCTCCAGAGATACGGTTCTAAATGCCGTCAGCTGTGGATGGGGAATGATTCCTGTGCGGGTCACGGACGCATCCATGTTGCAGAGGTTTGACTCGCTGGGAGGGGGGAGTGAAGCCAGGATGCCAGAGATTTTTGAGTCGAAGTAAGTTGCCAGTTCCTCACTTCTGCCTGAAGGGGACTTATTGGAGGAAGGGGGAGCTGGTATTTTCAGGAGCTCTTTGGCTATAAGGTAGGACTCTCTTGCCGAGTTAGTGGCCTTTTTTATTCTATCATCGTAGTATGATGCTTTAGTAATTTTAAGGGTGACTTTATAGGTTCTCACCGCACTACGGTAGGCATCCTTACTGGAATGGAGCCAGTTTTTCCTCCAGTCGTTCCGCTTTTTTGCATTCTTTGCGGAGAATTCTGAGTTCCGGGCTGAACCAGGGGGCTGATCCTGTCTTTCCATTTTTATCCTCACGGGATTTTATGGGGAGGATGGAATCAAGGGAGGTGGTGATCCAGTCCCTGAAGTTTCTGTCCGCAATGACAGGGTCTTCTGCGGGAGTGGGGGTCGTAGAGTTCAGGACTCTGGTCCAGTCCTCCGTGGAGAGTCTGGACCATGCCCTGTCCCTGGTGAAAGTGGCGGGCTTGTGAGGCTTCCTGAAGACTCCTGGTAGAAAGAAAGGGACCAGAAAATGATCCGTCCAAGGGAGGGGAAGGGGCGCTTTGGTTTGAAGGGAGTGGACATTGGTAAAGACTGGGTCAAGGAGGTGGCCCTTGATGTGGGTGGCTCCAGGGTTGGTCAGTTGAAGACCGTAGGCTGCTAGGTCTTGAATCAAATCGACGGCCCCTGTGTCTAGGGGGTCGTCGAAATGAATATTGAGGTCTCCTAGTATAGTAAAGTTGGAGGTGGAATGGGCCAGTGAGGATATTGATTCCAGGAGAGCACTAGCAAAGGGGCCAAAGTGACCAGGGGGGCGATATACTAGGAGGCCTGACAGTGAGCTTGTCGGGGCCAGTTGGATGGAGAAGTGGCAGCTTTCAGAGTCCGAGATGTGGGCATCATTAATTCTACAAGAGAAGTGCTCCCGGTGGAGGATAGCAAGTCCACCTCCTCTGCCGGAGGGACGTGGTTGGGACTGGATGAGGAAGCTTGGGGGTAAGGCTAAGACCACATCCGAGTCTGAGTGAACAGTGAGCCACGTTTCCGTAAGGAATAAAATGTCGAGGTCGTGGTCAACGAGTAAGAGATTGATGAGCAGAGCGTGCATGGGGAGCGATCTACAATTCAGTACGGCTAGTTTGAGGCCGGGCAGTGTAAAGGGGGGGTCGGCAAGGTGTAGCTGGGCTGGATGGCAAAGTGTACAGCTGATGAAGGGTCCGTCTGAATCATGGAGATAGTGGCACTTAGTATTCTTGGAGGGTCTGAGGCTTAAGAGGTCCCGGCGAGAATAGCTTACCCTGTTGGAAGCTGTCCCTGGCATAGATTCTGGCCCTGTGCCCGTTCGTCCGCGGACGGGCGCAGACGGGCTTGCCTTAGGCGCTCCCGCTGCGCTCGTCCGCTGCGCTTCCTGGCCAGGCACATTTTAATGTGATGTTTAGAAAGGGCGTGTCATGGGGGGCGTGGCCACCGTCGACGCGGTGCCGAGGTTGTTGTGGGCGTAGGAGGGGGTCGAGACAGCGTGGACGCGCTGAGGGCTGCTGCCCGAGCCAAGCGCTGCTCTAAAGTGCCCAGGTGAGAGTGAGTGAATTAAAAGCACAGGGTTCGTTTCACACACAAAATACAGTTTTAAAAATCAGGAGCAAAAGTCCCGGCTTTCCGCCTCAGGACACAACAAATCTAGGCGCCTGACGCTTGTATTCAGCGTTATATGCTGGCGCGAAGGGGGCGTGGCCTAAAGGGGGCGTGGCCACCGTCGACGTGGTGCCGAGGTTGTTGTGGGCGTAGGAGGGGGTCGAGACAGCGTGGACGCGCTGAGGGCTGCTGCCCGAGCCAAGCGCTGCTCAAAAGTGCCCAGGTTAGAGTGAGTGAATTAAAAGCACAGGGTTCGTTTCACACACAAAATACAGTTTTAAAAATCAGGAGCAAAAGTCCCGGCTTTCCGCCTCAGGACACATCAAATCTAGGCGCCTGACGCTTGTATTCAGCATTATATGCTGGCGCGAAGGGGGCGTGGCCACCGTCGACGCGGTGCCGAGGTTGTTGTGGGCGTAGGAGGGAGTCGAGACAGCGTGGACGCGCTGAGGGCTGCTGCCCGAGCCAAGCGCTGCTCTAAAGTGCCCAGGTGAGAGTGAGTGAATTAAAAGCACAGGGTTCGTTTCACACACAAAATACAGTTTTAAAAATCAGGAGCAAAAGTCCCGGCTTTCCGCCTCAGGATACAACAAATCTAGGCGCCTGACGCTTGTATTCAGCGTTATATGCTGGCGCGAAGGGGGCGTGGCCTAAAGGGGGCGTGGCCACCGTCGACGCGGTGCCGAGGTTGTTGTGGGCGAAGGAGGGGGTCGAGACAGCGTGGACGCGCTGAGGGCTGCTGCCCGAGCCAAGCGCTGCTCTAAAGTGTCCAGGTGAGAGTGAGTGAATTAAAAGCACAGGGTTCGTTTCACACACAAAATACAGTTTTAAAAATCATGAGCAAAAGTCCCGGCTTTCCGCCTCAGGACACAACAAATCAGACGTGAGTCCCTTGCTCACTTTGCCACTGGATTCAAGCAAGCCGGGCTGAAGACGGCTGTAATGCCAGAAACCGGTCCTCGGAAGCTTGTTTCCGGTCCAGGGAAGACATGGCTTGGCAGTTCGGGCTGGACTGTTCCCATGAGGCACAGGGTCAGGCTGATTTGCATATAGCCATGTCTGAACTGGGGTGGCAGAGTGGGCTAAAGAACGGTGATGGATCAAACCCAGATCTTTTGACTGGGTGTGAGTGTTTGATTGGTTCAGATGCTCCATCACCACCCCCTTTTGTACCATATATTTTCAAGCAGTGGCAGAGGAAGCCAGGCCAGTCACTCACTCAAAACGTGTGCAGTGATTTCGTTTTTGCAGTGGTCCAATCAACTCCAAGTATGTCTGACTTCAGGAAAAGTTCAGCTCCATTACAACCATCCCATAATGTTCAGGGTCTTAAGATTCAATTATCCAAACAGATCCATCACGAGGTCACACATACAGCCGAGGTAGAATCTGAACCCCACAGGTAGCTGCCACCAGGAAGCTGGGGGACAGAGGAATAACTGTAGAAGGCATATCAATATATTAAAATGTGTCATTTATTCACCGCCTTGGATATTCTTCAGTAGGGAGTCAGCAAGAGCCGTCTGAGGATGATTACAAAGTAGGCATTTGCCAACTCCAATCATGCAGACAGAGCACCTGCCGCACCCAAGACACTGGGCGAGCCTGTGGTCCAATGCACAGAGGAATGAATGGTCATTGGACTGGGGAGGGTGTTAGGTGACTGTTAGTCCTGGGTGAGTGCGATTATGCAAAGGGTTAATGAAAGGAAGTGAGACTAGTGCAGGTGTAATTAAGCAGAGACACTGAGAAAGAGAAGATGTGGGTAGAAAGAAGGGCATGACAATCCTCAAAGTAAATGCATAAGGTAAAAGAGTTTAAGCACAGCATGCTGATAGCCCTTAGGTTAGAAGCAGGGCTTTCAGTGGGGAGGGTCCAAAAAGGGTGCGGTCTAAGAAATGAAACTAGGAATCCTTCCCAAGAGGTGTGGTTTATGTAACTATGGCCACGTCTGAAACATGTAAACAAGCAAACAATTACAACTGCCACACCGGAACCCTGCTCTGTGAGGTCTGCACAGAGCCCAATGGTTAGATGAGCACATGTTCCGAGTCCATTTATGACCCGCTTAAGGCACTGTGAGAAAAATTCTCTGTCTTCGACCATAGACTCACAACCCGAACTCGCACATATCTAGGGGCAACTTTGTTCACAGAGCTTACTTTACGACATCAATATGTTGCATGAATACTTCGTCTATGTGAGTTTCAAAGCGACACGGGGGACGTGTCTGAGGTGCTGTGGCCGTGTCCGCCCCCCACGACGATTCTCCCCGCATCCCCGCTCCTTACTCCATCTCCTATCCGCCCGCCTTATTCAGGAGTGGTGCGTGAAAGCCCTGGTGACAAGCCGATTCTGCTGCCGTTTTACTTTGATATAGGATATGCCTTGTTATTGTCCTATTATTTACCGTTTATATTTCAAATTTGGGCAATCAATCATACCTACTGTAACGCTGGAAGTTGTATGAAACATACTTTAGCCCCGTGTGGCGCCAGTGCTGTCTTAGTGCGCCTTAATCGTGTGCCAAAAAACCCTATAAAAATAAGTTTATAAAATGTGCCCAAATGTTGGATAAAAAAAACTACAGAAACGCATCCCGGAAAAAACAAATCTCCTTAGGGTATTAAAGATTAAATAAAATGAGAAACGTAAACAGACACACATCGCTGACGTGAAATACCTCAAAGTTTCTGACAGTCATTTTTAAGAAATGGATCAGCATGTTTTACTACAAAGTTAATGACATAAATATAAGGCGGAACAGGTTTAAAATGCAGGTGTTTAATTCCTGGGGAGTCTGATCCCTGGTGGACCCGACCCAGTTAAACCGCGTTCAGAAGATCAGCACTTAATACGAACTGCGGGCGCTCATGTCCTCGCTGCTGCTATAAACGTTTAAAAGCTGTCTCTGGATTTTTAGTATGAACCCTCTACACCCCACTGGCCTTGACTAGGTCACGTTATCTAATAAAACAAGCACCACGAGCACACGGACAGCGGGAGGGGGAACGGTGCACGGACAGCGGGGGGGGCGGGAACGGCGCATGGACAGCGAGAGGAGGGGGGGGGGCGGGAAAGGAACGGACAGCGGGAGGGGGGGGCGGGAAAGGAACGCACTCACCTGGACTTCTTCCGGCGGCCGTGGTCGGCATAATGACGAAAACAAACACCAAAAAAAAAACGAAACTCCGCCCACCGCCCAATTACGATGCAAAAAGGGTGGAGAGGGAAAAAAATGCAGGAACGCCCACGAATCTGGTCCGGCCATGACGGACAGATCTCTGTTCCAATGGCTAGCCTCCATTTATGGAGCTAGCCAATGGAACAGAGGGCGTATTCAAGTCCCCCATACTGAAAACTAAAGATTTCTCCTGGGGCGGAGCTAAAGCTCCGTGCCCCAGGCGAAACCTAAACAGGCATCTCCTTTCAGTGAAATCATGAAACCAGAATTGCAGAGTAAAAAAACTGAACCAAATTAGAGCGCCTACAACCATGGACAAAAGGGTTAAAGTTGGGCAATAGTCAGTTGGCAAGTGCATCTTTTGCGGGAATAGAACTATGGATCGAAGAGTCAGTAAGTTAGGAGGTGTCACTCACTGAGAACAAAATAATAGGAGAAAAGCGACAGAGAGAAACGTGGAGAATAAAGAAAAAGTCTGACGAGAACAATGAAGTGCATCCAAGAACAAGTAATTGGATTGGAAAACAATCCGTGGAAGACAAAAAACGTTAAGAAAATGCGTTGGTTGGGGAAAAATTGAGCCAACGATGAAAATTGGAGGGAAAAAAGTGTTATGGATTGAGGTAAAATCTACGCAAATTAGTTTTTTTTTGTGACATTGTTGAAAGTATTTTTGTCCTCTGAGGTTTTCATGCAAAGGGTACCAGTGGGAGGAGTTGCATGGTAAAAAAGATAGGGCTATCAACTTTAAGCTTAAGATAAATGTTTTAAAAAAATGGAAATCCTTAAAATAAATAGCGTACCGCCGTCTTCTAATGAAAACACATATCGTTCAGTTAAATGTAAATGATAATGTAATGATGAGCAAGGTAAAGTATACATTGTTACCTACATTGCATAGAGCCAAAAACTGTGATTTTTTTTTTACATGTGCTATGACTGACCAGTGTAATGTAAATGATTGGTATCAAGGCCCCTGGACAAAAAGTAATTTTTTACTGTTCTTACAATGCAACAGTTTTCTTTTCGCTGGTTGATGCAAATGTCACTGCAAAATTGCACTGGCTACATTGAAATACTTTCTAACCCTGACCCCCTCAACTGGCCAGTTGTTTTGGTACTTTGCTATTTTTTTTTACATCCGTATTCTCAAATTCCCAATCTTAGAACTTTGTTATCCCAGTATTAAGTGCTATTCAAAAACCTAGACATACAGCATACCTGGCTATAGAGTTAGTTTTAATGGAGTAATTCATTTAAAATTATGACCACATGCATGAATACATTGTAAAAGTTCTACTTGCTTGTATAAATGTTAGTGTCCGTGTTTTAGAGAGGCATGCAGAGGAAGTAGACATTCAGAGTAGAGACCTTCACAAGGGATTTCCCTATTCCTGGTTTTTCCTGTTCTTGAAAAGTCTTGGCTTCTGCATTGGAATATGGGTGTGATGAGTGGCCACACAAGCATATCGTTGGGGCACAGTCCTTCGATTATTTGTTATTTTGCTGTTTGAAGAACCAACATGTTTCCTTCTCATGATATTGAGTTGCAGATGGAAAGAGGGATGTATGACGATACAACGCATGCTATTACAATGCATACTTTTACTACGCATTTTTTACAACGCATATGCTGTTACTACAGAATATTTTACAACGATAACCATTACAACACAATTTATATTTAAAGCATTATAAGTGCCATTACAACGCAATACAATACTACGCATACCATTACAACGCAAAAATATATTTAAAAAAAAGTTTCTTGTAAAATAGATCATGGCACGGGATGCAGGGAAAATAGAGGTTTGGGGTGGGGAAGTGTATTAAAATGTGTAAAGAAATGGAATACATAAATTATTAAAGCGGTACTCGTTTAAAACATAAAAACTCGGGTATTAATTTCAATACTAGAGTATTCACCAAGTATTAAAATATCAATAACATTTTAAAATAATTTCACAATTGTGCAAATTTGATACAAACAATTATATTCTTAATTTTTAAAAATATCGCAAAATAACATATTTCGAAAGGAAGACTTCAGAATGGAAAAGAAGCGGAGCACCAGTAGGGTAAGTGCTGGATAGTGTAGGAGTAACAATTACTATTTTTCTCCAGGGAGGTGCAAGAGAAGTGTGAGTGCTGGATACTGTAGGGGTTATGAAATTACTATTCAAACTCCAAGGTGGTGCAAATGTAGGGTGAGTGCTGGATAGTGTAGGGGATAAAATTATTATTCTAACGCCAAGGTGGTGCAACAGTAGGGTAAGTGCTGGATAGTGTAGGGGATAACATTACTATTCTTACTCCTGGGTGGTGCACCAGTAGAGTGAGTGCTAGATAGAGTAGGGGATAAAATAAGTATTCTAACTCTAGGGTGGTGCAACAGTAGGGTGAGTTGTGGATAGTGTAGGGGATAACATTACTATTCTTACTCCAGGGTGGTGCAACAGTTGTGTGAGTGCTGGATAGAGTAGGGGATAACATTACTATTATAACTCCAGGGTGGTGCAACAGTAGGCTCAGTTGTGGATAGTGTAGGGGATAAAATTACTTTTCTAACTCCAGGGTGGTGCAACAGTAGGGTGAGTACTGGATACTGTATGGGTTATAATTATTTTTCTTACTCAAGGGTGGTGCAACAGTAGTGTGAGTGCTGGATAGAGTAGGGGAAAAAATTACTATTCTAACTCCAGTGTGGCGCAAATCTAGTGTGAGTGCTGGATAGTTTTGGTCTATAAAATTACTATTCTAACTACAGGGTGGTGCAACAGTAAGGTGAGTGCTGGATAGTGTATGAGTTAAAATTACTATTGTAACTCCAGGGAGGTGCAACAGAAGTGTGAGTGCTGGATAGTTTTGGGGATACAATAACTATTCTAACTCCAGGGTGGTACAACAAGCAGTGTGAGTGCTGGATAGTGTAGGGAATAAAATTACTGTTCTAACTTCAGGGTGGTGCAACAGTAGGGTGATTGCTGGATAGCGTAGGGGTTAGAAGGGCGCGTTAAAGTCCCGAGCCGAAGACGAGGGACTTTTAACAAGCTAGCGTGACTTTATTCACCGGTTTAGCCCAATTACTTTTCTTACTCCAGCGTGGTGCAACAGTAGTGTGAGTGCTGGATAGAGCAGGGGAAAAAATTACTATTCTAACTCCAGTGTGGTGCAAATCTAGTGTGAGTGCTGGATAGTTTTGGTCTATAAAATTACTATTCTAACTACAGGGAGGTGCAACAGAAGTGTGAGTGCTGGATACTGTAGGGTTATGAAATTACTATTCAAACTCCAAGGTGGTGCAAAAGTAGGGTGAGTGCTGGATAGTGTAGGAGATAAAATTATTATTCTAACTACAGGGAGGTGCAACAGAAGTGTGAGTGCTGGATACTGTAGGGGTTATGAAATTACTATTCAAACTCCAAGGTGGTGCAAAAGTAGGGTGAGTGCTGGATAGTGTAGGGGATAAAATTATTATTCTAACTCCAGGGAGGTGCAACAGTGAGTGCTGGATAGTGTAGAGGTTAGAAGGGCTTGTTAAAGTCCAGAGACGAAGACGAGGGACTTTAACAAGCTAGCGTGACTTTATTCGCCTGTTTAGCCCAATTACTTTTCTTACTCCAGGGTGGTGCAACAGTAGTGTGAGTACTGGATAGAGTAGGGGAAAAAAATACTATTCTAACTCCAGTGTGGTGCAAATCTAGTGTGAGTGCTGGATAGTTTAGGTCTATAAAATTACTATTCTAACTACAGGGAGGTGCAACAGAAGTGTGAGTGCTGGATACAGTAGGGGTTATGAAATTACTATTCAAACTCCAAGGTGGTGCAAAAGTAGGGTGAGTGCTGGATAGTGTAGGGGATAAAATTATTATTCTTACTCCTGGGTGGTGCACCAGTAGTGTGAGTGCTGAATAGAGTAGGGGATAAAATAAGTATTCTAACTCCAGGGTGGTGCAACAGTAGGGTGAGTTGTGGATAGTGTAGGGGATACAATTACTATTCTAACTCCAGGGTGGTGCAACAGTAGGGTGAGTACTGGATAGTGTAGGGGATAAAATTACTATTCTTACTCCAGGGTGGTGCAACAGTTGTGTGAGTGCTGGATAGAGTAGGGGATAACATTACTATTATAACTCCAGGGTGGTGCAACAGTAGGGTCAGTTGTGGATAGTGTAGGGGATAAAATTACTTTTCTAACTCCAGGGTGGTGCAACAGTAGTGTGAGTGCTGGATAGAGTAGGGGATAACATTACTATTATAACTCCAGGGCGGTGCAAGAGTAGGGTCAGTTGTGGATAGTTTAGGGGATAAAATTACTTTTCTAACTCCAGGGTGGTGCAACAGTAGTGTGAGTGCTGGATAGAGTAGGGAAAAAAATTACTATTCTAACTCCAGTGTGGGGCAAATCTAGTGTGAGTGCTGGATAGTTTGGTCTATAAAATTACTATTCTAACTACAGGGTGGTGCAACAGTAGGGTGAGTACTGGATACTGTATGGGTTTCAATTATTTTTCTTACTCAAGGGTGGTGAAACAGTAGTGTGAGTGCTGGATAGAGTAGGGGAAGAAATTACTATTCTAACTCCAGTGTGGCGCAAATCTGTGCTGGATAGTTTGGGTCTATAAAATTACTATTCTAACTACAGGGTGGTGCAATAGTAGGGTGAGTGCTGGATAGTGTATGAGTTAAAATTACTATTGTAACTCCAGGGAGGTGCAACAGAAGTGTGAGTGCTGGATAGTGTAGGGAATAAAATTACTGTTCTAACTTATTTATTTATTTTATTTCAAAGGTTTTATATAGCGCTACTGGACCCAAGAGTATCAGAGCGCTTTACAAGGATGGTGAACATAATGAGATAAATTTAACAATTAAGCGAAAAAGAGTTACAGTATGACAATGCATTCAACAGGGCTAAGGGGGCAAAGAAACAGCGAGATAACATTAAGTGGAAAGTGAATATTATAAGTTAGGATAGAGAGGGGGTGAAGAGAGGGAGAGGGAGAAAAAAATGAATGGAATGAGAGGGGGTGGGACGAGGAGCGGACAAGGGAAGAGAGGAGTGGACATGTTCAGAGTGAGGAACATTAGATACCCCAGTATTTGTTGAGAAGGAGTACTTTGAGTTCCTTTTTGAAGAGAGTGTAAGAGGGGTTGCAGCGAAGATCCTTAGGGAGAGAGTTCCAAATTGTAGGAGCGTTACCAGAGAACGCACAGGATTGGGTCTTTTGACATTTGAGTCTGGGTGGGATCAAGACAAGGGAGTTTGTGCTCCTCAGGGACCTGGAGCAACCTGCTTTGTGTAGTTTCGTTGTAAGGTAAGAAGGGGTGTTTTGGTGAAGAGCTTTGTGAGTGATGCAGGCAATCTTGTAGGTGGATCTTCCTTCTATTGGGAGCCAATTGAGATTTTTGAGGACAGGGGAGATGTGATCAAATTTTTTACAATCAGAGATGAGTCTCGCAGCTAGATTGAGGACAGATTTAATCGGAGCAAGTTGAGTTTTTGGGGTGCCAGCCAAAGTGGCGTTGCCATAGTCAATCCTGGAAAGGACAAGCGATTGGACAACAAGTTTGAAATCGTCTGCTGGAATAAATGGTTTAAGTTTCTTGAGGTGGAGAAGGGTGAAAAGCGCACTTTTGGATGCATTTTTAATGTGGGGGATGAGATTTAGATTCTGGTCGATACTGATGCCTAGGGATTTGACCGAATTAGAGGTGGAGAGTGGGCAGTTAAGAGCTTTGATGTCCTTTATCCAGAGTTAAATGGGAAGGGAGTTGTTTTTGGGGGAGAAAAGGATGATTTGTAGTTTTATTTGGGTTCAGTTTGAGATGGTTCCGATGGAACCACGTTTGAATTCTGGTCAAGGTCTCATTGAGGTGGAGAATGTCTTTGTGGGATTTGATCTTGTAATATATTTGGGTGTCATCGGCATAGAGATGGTAATTGAGATTAGCTTGTTTGAGGATGAGGGTGAGTGGTTCCATGAACAGATTGAATATGGTTGGGGAGAGGATGGATCCTTGAGGGACGCCGAGTGAGACAGGTTGAGGTTTGGAGAGAAAGTGGCTGAGCTTGATTTGCTGTGATCTGTTTTGAAGGAATGAGGAAAACCATTTGAATACATTGCCATCTAATCCGAACAGGTCTTTGAGAGTGTTGAGAAGGGTGGGGTGGTGGACGGTATCAAATGCAGCTGAGAGGTCGAGGAGGATTAGTAATGAGGATTCCCCTTTGTCTAGGGAGCGATGAATGTCGTCAGTGATATTTAGCATAGCAGTTTCTGTACTGCATCCCTTTCTAAAGCCGGATTGAAAAACATCAAGGAGGTTGAAGGAGGCGATATGTTTCTCTAATTGCAATAGGACACATTTTTCGAGGGCTTTAGAGAGGAATGGAAGGTTAGAGATAGGGCGAAGGTTGTTAAGGTAATTGGGGTCAGCAGTGGTGTTTTTGAGAATGGGTGAGATTTGACCAAGCTGAAGGGAGGTGGGGACACAGCCAGTGGAAAGAGAGGAGTTGATGATTTTGGTCCATATAGGGGCAATGATAAATTTAAATTCTTGAACCAAAAGGGCAGGAAGAGGATCTTTGGAGTGGGAGGAGGGTTTTAGTTTGGCAATGATATTAGTGATCATAGATTCAGATACTGTA
This sequence comes from Lissotriton helveticus, assembly GCF_964261635.1. Taxonomy (NCBI): domain Eukaryota; kingdom Metazoa; phylum Chordata; class Amphibia; order Caudata; family Salamandridae; genus Lissotriton; species Lissotriton helveticus. The sequence goes on from NC_136068.1 coordinate 557,020,650, forward strand.
CTAAAATCATTCCAAGAGGCATTATTTTTCGCTGGGGGCTTATTTTCGGAAAGGTATCTTGTTGGGGGAGAGCAGGGAGGGGATGAGACGGATCAAGAGGTGTGGAAAAAGTGGACGGAGGAGAGTTAGGAGTGTTGGGGAGGGTGTATAGGGTGGGAGTAGCTTGTAGTGAGAGTGGGAGGGAAGAGAAGGATAGTTCGATCTTGTTAATTTTGTTCGTAAAGAAATTGGCAATTTCTTCGCATCTGTCAATAGAGGCTAATATTTTAGGAGGGCCAGTGGAGGTTTGTTTTTTAACAATGTTAAAGAGTTCTTTAGGGCGGTTTCTGGCTTGGTCAATTTGTGATCGTAGAAAGGAGGCTTTCTCATTAAAGATATGTTTTTTGTACTGGGCTCTAGCAGTTCTAAGGAGAGCCATATTGTCAACGGTTGGATGATTCCTCCAAACCCGTTCAGAATGTCTAAGAGTCGGTCTTTCGTTATTAAGGTCAGAATTGAACCAAGACTTAGGCGGGTTGCTTTTTTGTTGTTTGAGTTTGATAGGAGCAATTAGGTCGAGGGCATCAAGAATAGAATTGTTATAATGGTTAGTTAAGTCTGTGGTGCTGTCAGAGAGAGGGGGTAGAAGTAAGTGGGCCTTAATTGTGGCTTCCAATTCGCCAGGAGGATTAAGGTGAAGGTTGTGTGTGGCTTTCTTAGGTAAAGAGCTGATGGGGATGGGGTGAGTCATGGTTCTATTTATGGTGAAGAGGATAAGGTAGTGGTCAGACCAGTCTACTGGAAGTATATTTGAGAGGGAGGCCAGGTCTTTGTTAGTCATAATAGCGTCAAGGGTGGCACCTTTGTAATGGGTGGGAGAATGGCAGAGTTGGGTCATATTGGTGATGTCCATGGTATCATTAAATAGGATGACAGTAGGATCATCACTTTTGTTCCAATGGATGTTGTAGTCACCGAGGAAGAGATTATTAGAATGTGAGAGTGATGATTGTATAATAAGATCAGTCAACTCTTCCGTAAAGGGGATGTTATTTCCAGGGGGATGATAGATAGTGTGCAACCGGGTGGTAGGGGAGTCAGGCATAATGAGATCAGCGCAAAGGTATTCAAAAGATGAAGGGTCTTGCAGATGAACGAGCGAGATGTTAAGTTCAATTTTAAAAATTATGGCGGGTCCTCCTCCTGTTGGTTTGATTCCATCTTTTCTAATGATAGAGTAACCAGGGGGGATAAGCAAGTCGAGGATGGGAGTGGAGTGGGCTGTGAGCCAGGTTTCAGTTAGGAATGCAATGTCAATATTTTCACTAAGAATGGTTTCAGCAATCTCAGTAGCGTGGCAGGAGGCGGATCTGCAATTAATCAGCATGCAACAGAGGGGAGTGGGGTGCAATAGTAGGGTGAGTGCTGGACAGCGTAGGGGTTAGAAGGGCGCGTTAAAGTCCAGAGCCGAAGATGAGGGACTTTTAACAAGCTAGCGTGACTTTATTCGCCGGTTTAGCCCAATTACTTTTCTTACTCCAGGGTGGTGCAACAGTAGTGTGAGTGCTGGATAGAGTAGGGGAAAAATTACTAGTCTAACTCCAGTGTGGTGCAAATCTAGTGTGAGTGCTGGATAGTTTTGGTCTATAAAATTACTATTCTAACTACAGGGAGGTGCAACAGAAGTGTGAGTGCTGGATACTGTAGGGGTTATGAAATTACTATTCAAACTCCAAGGTGGTGCAAAAGTAGGGTGAGTGCTGGATAGTGTAGGGCAGTGGTTCCCAAACTTTTGACTCCTGAGGACCCCCATTGAGTCACCACTGGAAGCCGGGGACCCCCAAGCAATTTGTATGAGTTAAATTTCAAATATTAAAACAGTAATTCGAATAAAATACACACGTGTGCACACAAAACAAATACTCAAAGTACTTGGGGGCAGATTTACACTAAGTGACGCATCCATGCATATCAGCAGGGATGTGCCACTTATTGTGCGCCATGCCTCTGCCACCATTGATGCGCCGCATTTACAATGCTGCGCCTCATGGGGCAAAAAAGCACAAATGCATGACGCATCTGTACCGTAAAGGTGGCGCATTGCTGGAGTTCTGTCACAAGCACGACACAGCTCCAGCAATGCTCTGGAGGGCCGAATCTTCTTAATGCAGCGTCAATCCTTACTCCTGCTTCAAGCAGGCGCAAGGTTTTGACGCAGCATGGTCCCCAAAGTGACTGAGTGAAATCTTGTTGATTTCACTCAGCCACTTTTAGGAGGCGTTCCTGCGCCGGAACGCCTCCTTCTGGGGCAGGGCTTTACAACGTGGCGCATCTCCCAGATGCGTCACGTTGTAAATACCCTGCACCATGGCGCATCTTTTGCTTCGCCGCTGCATCACGAAAGTGACGCAACGGTGGCGTAAAAGAGGCGCAAGGGGCTTGTAAATTTGCCCTTAAGGATTTTGGGGCCAGATGTACGACCATTTCATTTAGCGCCTCGCAATTGGTGACACATTGCGAGTGGCAAATTGCAAGTCGCTAAATGAAATGTACAACAGTGTGTTTAACACTGTTTCGTATTCCCAATGGGGTCGGAAATTGCGAGGTTCATTAATATTAATGAGCCTCTCGCAATTTGCTAGCCTATTGGGAATGCCAGCCCTCCTAGGTATGGTGCCTGCTGGGCTCTGCAAGCCACCAGGTCTGGGACTGCTTTTAAATAAAGCAGTTTAAAAAAAAATGCAGCCCATTTACCATGCATTTAAAAAAAAAAGAAAATGAAACGTTTTTGTTTCATTTTCTAAGGGCAGGCAGAGGTCCCTGGGACCACTGCCTGCCCTTAAAAAATTATTTTGCATGCATTTGCAAAGGGGACCCAAATGGGAAGGGGTCCCCTGGGGACCCCTTCCCATTTGCAAATGCATTACCATCTACTTGAAGTAAGTGGTAATTACGAGTGTTTTGCGACCGCAAAACATTTGTACATGGTTTTAAGACTCGCTATTTGGAAAGGAATGCCCCTTCCAAATAGCAAGTTGCAAAACTAATTTAGCGAGTCGCAAACAAATTGCGACTCGCGAAATAGGCAATGTACATGGCCCAATACGTTTTTGCATGTGAAAGCGGGTTCATGAACCAGTTCACGCATATAAAAACGGATCGTACATCTGGCCCTTAGTATTTTATATTGAAGTAATAGCCCCTCTGTCACATGCATTTCATTTGTTTTATAGCATCTCTCATACCATTGTAGGATGTCAGAGCACTTTACATCACACACATATAGAGACATTGAATCGTACATGTAAATCAGTGTGTATATAAAATGTTTAAAGAGTGCTTGGTCTGGAAAAGCACAAACTCAGGATTCAGAACATAACACAGTGGCTAGCACTGACTTTAACATTAAAAATATATTTCCACCCAAATAAATCTTTTTAGCAGCATCAGGATAATTAATAACTGGGAAAAAACAAAAGTTACTAACTGGTACCATGCAGTTTGCAAGCAGCTCTTTGATGAGTTTATAGGTCCCTCTGCTACATTACGATTGTCACTTATGAAGTGCACAGTAACAAAAGAATCTGTGACAAAAGCAGTAACCACAAACCTATGCACATAAAATTCTGCTTTTTAAAATGCATGTTACACGTTCTTTGCAGTAAGCACATTAACCCTCTGTGCTACATTAGTTAACTCAAAGCTGCCATTAAACAAAACTCTCCTCACGCTCCAGCAGGTACATTAATCACTGGCTTTATCTTGACGCTTTTATTGATGCTGGAAAGCTGCTAATTATACAAGAAACTTTTCTGTGCTTTTAAAACTGTTGCCTGCGGACCCCCTGGGAATGTGTCACGGACCCCTGGGGGTCCGCGGACCACAGTTTGGGAAACACTGGTGTAGGGGATACAATTATTATTCTAACTCCAGGGAGGTGCAACAGTGAGTGCTGGATAGTGTAGGGGTTAGAAGGGCGCATTAAAGTCCCGAGACGAAGACGAGGGACTTTAACAAGCTAGCCTGACTTTATTCGCCTGTTTAGCCCAATTACTTTTCTTACTCCAGGGTGGTGCAACAGTAGTGTGAGTACTGGATAGAGTAGTGGAAAACATTACCATTCTAACTCCAGTGCGGTGCAAATCTAGTGTGAGTGCTGGATAGGTTTGGTCTATAAAATTACTATTCTAACTACAGGGAGGTGCAACAGAAGTGTGAGTGCTGGATACTGTAGGGGTTATGAAATTACTATTCAAACTCCAAGGTGGTGCAAAAGTAGGGTGAGTACTGGATACTGTAGGGGATAAAATTATTATTCTAACTCCAGGGTGGTGCAACAGTAAGGTAAGTGCTGGATAGTGTAGGGGATAAAATGACTATTCTTACTCCAGGGTGGTGCAACAGTAGGGTGACTGCTGGATAGTGTAGGGAATAAAAGTACTATTCTAACTCCAGGGTGGTGCAACAGTAGGGTGAGTGCTGGATAGTGTAGGGGTTAGAAGGGCGAGTTAAATTCCCGAGCCGAAGACGAGGGACTTTAGCAAGCTAGCGTGACTTTATTAGCCGGTTTAGCCCAGCTAGGAAGGGCTATATGACTATTATAACATTTTACAACTAAAGGGCAGAAAGGTCTAACAAATAAAACAGAATCCTCTCGATTTGATTTCTATCCCCTCGAGCTTCGTGAGTCCTTTGTAAGACATTGGAATGTCGCTCTGTGGTCCTTTAACGACCCGTAGAAGCAGGGAGCAAGCCATTTTCTACAATGTAAGTCACAACTTTCCAAAGTTGTAATTTATTTTAATTCTCCAATTGCATTAAATATTATTTCTATTTACGTACCATGCGTTACACTATAACTCTATCACATATCAAGTTGCACCAAACTATGAACCCTTCGCATTTGAGTCGAGAATCTTACGCTTACTCAAATTTATATAACGTGCGGAATGCTGCACCTCGCAATCTTCGTTTTTACAAACACACGTGTTTTGTCCCTAGGCGTGGTTGAAAAATCTCTTTTTTTTCCTCCTTGTTGTTAGCAGCCATTTCCTTCCCCTGTGCGGAGTTGCAAGGCCATCTGATTGGCTCGTATTTTGATTTCATAACCTTTCTGAGCTTATTTTTCATTTGCTGTGAACCATTTTAAAAATAACTATTACCAACCATTCCCTTCCCCTGTGCGGAGTTGAAGAGACATTTTATTGGCTGTTGTGTTTTGAACTGGACCTTCTTTTGCATAATGTTGATTGGCTTTGATTTTTTTATGTTAAAGTGACGTTAACCATTCCCTCACCATCAACGTAACTATTTTGTAATGCACTTTAAATTAGAATGTGTTTTAAAAAAAGTTGAGGGAATGTATTTTACACTATAAATAGGCCTCCCGGATTTCCGTTTAAACGGATTTTTACATATAAATACAGACGGAAAATACGTTTTCCTTTATCTGTATTTATATATAAAAACGGGAAAATACTATAATACATCAATAGAATTACACCCCCAACCATCTGGTGTCTCCCCCCTCCTTAGAGGGTTTAGAGGTGTCGACCCGTGCTGAGACAACCGGGCACACACACAGCCGAGTACTTCACAGGTCTTTGACAGACCGTTTACTTGTTAATGAGGCTTTGTTGTGCTTTGACCCCTTAGCCCCTGCCTCGTCACTCTGCTGATTGCACCAGCACCTGTCTTTTCCTCACAGACTGGGGTTTACTTCTGGAAACTAAAGACAAACATCAAACTTAAAGAAAAAAAAACTCCCGAAATCGTGTCAACGAGAGTATAAAAAAAGTGTGTAAACATTTATATTTAGAATCCTTTGACAACATTGCATGTTATTCGCCAACTTTTTTCCCTTGCCGACCACGTTGTTGGTGCCACACATCATGAGATGCACTCCAGGTGGGATGGGGTTTCATCCAGCAGGTCGTGCACACAACTATTGCTGTCCATGAAGCGCTACATAAATAACAGTATAATACAGTATCTATGTCCCTTTGAAAGAGCTTTAGGTGAAATGAAAACCAGCAGCTCTGGCGAGTGCTATATAGGGACGGGTACTGTAAGGGTCGGACCAACCCCCCCCCCCTCTACTGGTTGGCCAAATCCCCACACTGGCACTCGGGGAGGCGGGTCTCAGGGGCTGCCTATGTGCTGAAGGTGAAGCCGTGAATAAACGAACGCTCAGTAGTCCAACCAGGAATGTGGGGGATTAAGAGAAGTTTTCAAGATAATTTTTTTTTTTAAAGAGAAACAAATTAAGAGTTTTATTGTGCGTGGGCTGAGAAAGAAGACAAGAGGCAGTCGGTTTAAGCACCACAATGAAATGGATCCAAAAAAAGAAGAAACACTTTTTGCTGCAAATGTCTTTGCAAAATGCAGCCTCAGGAGGAGAGAAAAAAAGTTTTAATATACAAACAATAAATACATAACTAAATAAAGCAAGACAGAGTAGTCACAAGGTGGGCAGATTGGTTTTATTTACACTGAAACACATTAGTGCCACCTTACAGGTTTTGTGAGTGAAGCGCTACTTTTCCTTTCATGTTGTTAGCTTTTCAAGCAAAAACATTCATTGATTTCTGAATAATGAGTGTAAAAGTTTAAGTTGTATTCCCTATGAGTGTTTGCTTTTTTCCGGTATGTTGTTACTTTTTTTCAGGCAGCATATTACTGTAGTCTAGTACATAATTTGAATTGAGTTGCTTCCAGGTGGTTTTAGCGGGGCACAATTGGGTTGCAGCTGAAGGCCGTGTGAGTTTCTCTCAGTGGGGCAGTATGGTGTTCAGTTGGGGAGAGGATTTGGCACTCTGCCGATGACAGAAACTACAAGGCTCTGAGACAAATGGCTTGTGATAGCACTTTTAAGCATATTTGGGACATTCTGCAAATTGCAACGTTTTCAGATGAATGTACAATGTTGACCAATAACAACTGAGCGCATGTTTGCATTGTCAATTTAAATAAATGTGGAAAAATACTAGCTGTAGCGTCGTCTTTTGCTTGTGGCAAAAATAAGTGTGGATAAATACACAAAAAAATGCCCAAAAAATAAATATGGATAAATACAGACGGAAATGGCAAAAAAATAAATACCATAAAACCGGGAGCCCTAACTATAAACTTTCTAGAGTGCTCATGATTTGGTGGACTGTGAAGATAAAAAAAATATTATTAAGATTTATAAACTGTAATAATTGTGCTGATTTTTCTTCATTAGTGTGGATTACTTCTTACTCGCATTAAATGTATAAGTCTAGTTACACTGCAGAAAAAATTGATATGGTTTTAATTTATTTTTATTAAGTGTTTAAAAAACATCAGATGGGTGACATACAAAATCGGTATTCAAAACAATTTTCATACGCGTTGGAACACACTCCCTTTTTTTCTGCAAACTTTATTTTCTAATGTAATCATTTTATAAGTGTTGCCCCTTCTTCTTTTTAATATAATAGGGCATGTTTTTCTTTCAGATAAAGTAGAATAGAAGTGATACATGAAACACTCCCTCACTACATCATCTTTTTTTGGGGGGAACATTTCATTTCAATCACTCTTTTTTGTAAATAGTATGACTTATGAAAAGCATTATTTTAAAACTATTAAATTGACAATAATATTTTTATTTTCATGTTTACTGCTTGCGAAGATAAACCTCCAGTTCATCATGAGGGAAAATTGGTAAAATCACTACACAATATACATACTTTTAAACCCATTTTCAATTAATTGTACATATTTCAAACCCTCTGTTCTCCATCTCTTCGTAGTATTTTGTTTTCGCAACAATAGTTGTTTAACTAATCTTTTACGTCATGTCGTTAGTAAAGTACATTTATACTTAAACATACTACATTTTGAGATCTTTAAAATATACTTGCGTTTGAAAAATATATAATCATAAACATATAGCAACAATTTACCTCTCTTTAAAATTCTTTCCTCCTTCCGTCGACATACATCCAACTCCTCTGGAGGGAACATAATGTTTTATATTTTACAATATATACATTAACAATATATTCCCTCTGAGGAACAGAAGATGATTCCGACGTTCGTAAACGTTACCTTGCTCGTAGTTTCTTAACCCGTCAGTAGTTCTTTGAAACGAAACTAAGCATCCTACTGGTGTGCTTTATATACTTTTTTGTTAGTGAAGTCACTATGGAAACAATTTACTGCTCCTCTCATTTTTTGGTCACGTTTTTCAGTTGACATGTGCTCTCATTTCCACTGTTTAACTTACGCACGTGTTTTTGTAAATGTGAAACTTGTAAAACCGTTTTACTTTTGATTTATATCCTCATACGTTTTCACAAAGTTCATATACTTTTAATTCGTTCTCTCTTTTATTATACGAGTATTAAAATTGATACCCGAGTATTACTTTTTTTATCGAGTATTTATATTGATCAGTGTGTATAGTTTCTGCCTACATTTTAATACACTTCCCCACCCAAAATCCCGATTTACCCTGCATCCCGGGCCAGGGGTTATTTTACTATTTATTTAAATATGGTGCAAGGTGTTTATTTAAATTTATTCGAGTACTAAAATTAATAACTGAGTATTAATTTTTAAAGCAAGTTCTTTTTTTGGTTATCGGAATTGTCAACAATTTCTGTCCGCAAATATATATTTAGCAAAATTCATATACTTTTCATTCTTTCTCTCTTTAATTATACGAGTGTTAAAATTGATACCCAAGTATTAATTTATTCAATCGAGTATTTATATTGATCAGTGTGTATAGTTTCTGCCTACATTTCCCCACCCAAAACCCCTATTTTCTCTGCATCCCTTGCCAGGGGTCATTTTACAATTTATTTAAATATGGTGCAAAGTGTTTATTTTAATTTATTCTCGTACTAAAATTAATGAGTATTAATTTGAGTACTTTCTTTCGTTATACTTATTGTCAACAATTTCTGTCCACAAATAAATATACCTAATTATAGACAAATAGTAAAAAAATAACAAAATTTGCGTTGTAATGGCATACGTTGTAATGGTATATGCGTTGTAATGGTATGCGTTGTAATGACATGCGTTGTAATGGACCTTACAATGTAAAAGTTGCGTTGTGATGGCATTACGTTGTAAAAGTTGCATTGCAATGGCTGTCTCCCTGGAAAGAGAGTGACTATTTCAAAAGGAGTCTGTTGGGTTTTTTGGCATTAAAGCTCAGTTCTGCTCTGCTTTCAGAGGATGGAGCTAGAATCCCCATTAACGTACAGTTCGTTTATGAACTGTACCCTTATCACTAAACGCTAATCATGCGTGATCAGGCATTGCTCTGGGTTGGAAGTTTCTGGCCTAACTGGCTGTAAGTTAGATTTGACCATTGTCTTAATCGAGAGTAGGAACCTCATGTGCAGTCTGTACTACGTTTTTGATTGCCATACACAAATTGACATTTTACTGCCCTTTTTACACAGACTGTGTGGTGGTTCTGGATGCTTCTAAAAGCGTTCTGGTACCTCTCCGCTTTCGGTACCCTGAGCACGTGTCTACAGAAGGCCTGCGTATCACCAGATGTGTACTCACAAAAAGACTGGTGATATGGTGTCTTTCTAAATGGGACTCTGGATTGAACAACCTCTTGTAATAGAAGGACAACCATGGAATAGCTGTCCTAGGAAAACTAGACCTGGGCTATCTCCCTCAGTCATTCCATCTAAAGCGCGACTCCTAGTGTTAGGCCATTCCTAAACCAAAGTTTTTAAATGCATAACAACTGCAGTCCATTCAGTACGGGCATGGAGGCACTTCATGTACTCGTATTATGAGAAGAATGTAAATGTTCCTAACTCTCATGATGAACAGTTTCAGTTCTAGTACAGTAAAACTTCGCAGAGGTGAAGTCTGTAGACCAAGCCACAGTATTCATGATGTCCTTCAAATGACCTACCTGAAGAAATGGCCCATGTGGAATGTGCTCCAAAAACTGAGATGTCAATATCTGCTGCTTTCGCCCCATCTAGCTGATAATATCCTCTCTGATGTCAGCGCTAATATCATATCCTTGTTGGGGTTCTGACTTCTGTCAATCTACATTGGCCGGTAGCACTACGTCCAGGGTTGGAATGCTATGTGAGTCTGTACACTCAGACCTCCTATTTAAGGATATTCACTAGCTCCTCACTGATCTCTTCCCACAGTTGAAAAGGATGGAAATGTACTCCTAAACTTCTGAACTATGGAGATAAAAGGGCGTGTAGGAAATGTGAAGTTGCCGTCACCTAAAATATTTTCACATGAGCAAGCATCTTCCCACGCAAATTCTATAATGGTAATAATAATAATTTGATTTATGTAGCACTTAATACTCTGTTTACTGTTTCTAAGTTCTAGCGTGTTACTATTACCCAGTTTATTAGTGCTGAATGTACTCACTTTAAAGCTTGGTTGGTGGTTTACACACTAGTTACTTGGCAGCAGAAAAGCATTACTGTTGTAGGTGTGCCTGCTGGTTTAGTTTATGGATGTTTTTCATCTGTGCTTGTGGATTTCCTACTTTGGATGACCTCGTTGTTCCCCCTCCAGCCCCTCCTGGTTCCCGGGGAGCTGACAGATGAAGAGGTCGCCAAGAAGATCATTCAGGATACAGTGGCCCACTATGGACAGCTGGATGTGCTGGTCAACAGCGCAGGGATCCTGTCAATGGGAACGATAGAAACCACTTCCCTTCAAGACTTTGATAAAGTTATGAACATAAATGTCAGGTGAGTCTGAGGAATTAAATTGTCTTTGTGGCGTCTCTTCTAGGAAACCTGACATTTTCTTTCCAGAAGAAAAAACTTTCTTGGATATAAGCTATGTGTAGTCACACTCCAAATCCCTGGAGAAATATTCCAAAAAGAAAAAAATACACACACACACACACATACATACATATAAAAAACAACGCCATTGAAGTATAAAGGCACACACATCAATCATCCTAACCCAAAACAAACAGTAAGTTTCGAAGTGTGCTGCAAAAAACTGAAAACCATTAACTGAACTCACAAAGGAGGAGATGTGGCCTACTAGCTCGAGCTGGCGACCTTGGGACATCGGGAACCAGGGTCGAATCTCGGCCTCGGCTGAACTTCCTGTGGTTCCTGTCAAATCACTAAATGCCCTATTCTAACAAGCATTTACAATGCAACGGTCTCGCCTTTGAAAAAGTTAGAGCTATTGGCATTGTAAATGACAACATTTTTATTTGTGTTGGTTTTGAAAATAGGTAAATAAATGGCACTGTCATTTACAATGCCAATAGCTTGATCTCTCGCAAATGCCACACGCAAACACACAGACCCACACAGAGTCCCACACACATACATACCTACATAGCCACACGCAGAGCCACACACACACACAGAGCCGCACACTTCCAGTAGTCGGTAGGCAGCGTGGAGCAGACCAGCACCCAGCCCGACAGGGCCAGCAGGAAGGCCACGATCTCCCCCGCCATGCTGGCCATGGTCACCGGTGAGGGTCACAGGGCACAGGTGTCAGAGCTGAGGGCACGGGTGAGGGCAGAGGGGTGAGTGCTGAGGGCAGAGGGGTGAGTGCTGAGGGCAGAGGGGTGAGTGCTGAGGGCAGAGGGGTGAGTGCTGAGGGCAGAGGGGTGAGAGCTGAGGGCAGAGGGGTGAGAGCTGAGAGCAGAGGGGTGAGAGCTGAGGGCAGAGGTAAGTGCTGAGGGCACATGAGTCAGAAGCGAGGGCCTAGGAAGAGCTGAGGGCACAGGGCAGGGTAAGAGCTGAGGGCAGAGGGGTAAGAGCTGAGGGCACAGGTAAGAGCTGAGGGCACAGGGGTAATATCACACATCTCCCCCTCACTCGCCCCCCCCCCCGCACGAACAGTAGCTCAATAAAGTACAAGAACCTAAAAGGAACACAAGAAACTGAATACATAACAGCCAAACTAAAGGAACATAACACTGAAACAATGAAAGTAAAATAGAACTTCATGAACCATGCATACACCGTACAGGAAATAAGCTTTAAGCTGAACACCACCATTCACGCCTTCACACAGAGCAAATAGCAGCACACAAAATCTCCCACACCACCTCACACAGGGAACTCAAGTACACACCCATAAAAGGCACACACAACCATAAATAACCTCAACACCAATACTCTGCATGGCCATCACACCCAGTAGAGTATGCACGTTACATGCAAACAGGAGTACACACACTCTATGGAAAGAGAAAATAGGCTTTCGACGTGATGGAGTATGTACCTGCCACGCAAAGAGCACACATGCATTCAACCCAGTGGAGTATGTAACCTCCAGCAAACAGGCATTCAACCCAGTGGAGTATGTACCCTCCAGCAAACAGGCATTCAATGCAGTGGAGTAATCACTATCCACGCAAACAGCATATGGGCATTAAAACCAGTGGAGTACTCGCCCACCAAGCTAACCGCATATGGAACTTCAACCCAGTGGAGTATGCAGACTCCAAGCAAACAGGCATTCAGTTCAGTGAAGTATTTACCCGCCACGCAAACAGCACACAAGCATTCAACCCAGTGGACTACACACACACCCCACGCAAACAGCACATGGAATTTCAACCCTGTGGCTCACGCATCCTCCACACACACAGGAAGTCTGCATCAGAATACCCTGGGGCCCGCCCTCCCATCCATGTGGCCGACAAACAAAAGTATGCAAAAGGATGACATTTGGGCACAAACATCACACACCAAAGTGCACTCAACACCTCACACACTTTCCTCCCACGGACCCACACACTCATACACGACACAGTAACACATTGCAAGTAACTCGGCACTCAAATTGCCAGTGAAGTACGTGTTAAATTATGCAGAAAATGAAACGGACATTTGCATTAAACGCCCATAAATGCCAAAGCCATCTAAAGCAGAATTAATTAATTAAATACGTACATGCATGTGCACAAACATTGGTAAACTTTGGCAATGGAGTTCATTCACCCTTCCCCCACCCATCGCAGCGTCCCTTCCGACCCCCCACTGCTTTCTCTGTGGATGTAAAAGTGGCTGGGGCCAGCGTCTTGACAGATGACTGGGATAACGCTACGGGGCTCACTGATAACCAGGCGTGAGGCGGCCAGCCCGCGGGCATCACTGCAACTGGTAGAAAGAGGGTCTGCGGGGGACCTGGCGTCTGAACAGAATGTATGCTAGATCTGCATGTAAAAAGTCAATTGTGTGATGGTTGCCATTTAGGAGTTCGCAGAGCGGAGAGAGGTGGTGACTCGATCAAGGGCGTAGGTATGGTGGTGTAGAACGTGTAGTGGTACCAGGGCCAGAGAGGCCCAGTGAACCCTGATTACAGCTAATTTTGACTTCTCAAGGAAGCAGTTCGGGGCTTATTCCCATTACATGCAAAGGGGCCATGGCACCCCATCTATGCCATCGGACTGGAGGGGAAGTCTAAGGGGAGCTGCGACACATGCGGGACGGTGATGCAGAGAGTCGTGGTATCTGGTGACACAGCAGCAGAGCCTGGCAGGCAGCCTCGTTTCCCGCAGTGGAGCAGCACTGCAGTGCACCCTACACCCAGTCCTCGGCGGCGCTCTCAAAACCAACTCTTTTCTGGAGGCGCGTCCTGCCCTCAGCCCTCCAGCTCTGGTGTGCCTGTGGCACGGGGTGGGTGCACCACGGGAGAAGGGGCTTCGAGGAGCTGAAAAATGACGCAACCCCGAAAGGGTCGCAGATTGTTCTCTGGGCTCAGGAGTGGCCACTGGGGATACAGGTAAATGGCTGATGTGGGGAGTGGGCACACTTGTGCCCGTGATCATCACCCAGTTCGAAAAATGGTGCAGTGTCAGTGTATGTTTGCACACTGTAGGCGGTCTCAGATCCACGTTGTGTTTCCAATAAAGTGACACCTGAATTAACCCCCCCCCCTTCCATACAAAGTGAAGGAGCCCTCCGTGGACCCCTGGCTGTAAAACAGAAAGACCCCCCACTCGTAACCCCAGGCTGCAATCATCAGATCCCCTCAAATGTCCTCCTGCAGGGACCGACCCACTCTCGCACAGTGCCCGCCACGGAGGGCACCACACACCCACCCCGCGGTCTTACCTTGTGCGGGGCTTTCAGCAGCTGGTGCACCCCTGCCACCTGGTTGACGAGCGTGATGTCCTCCAGGAAGGTGTAGAGCGGTGGCCGGGTGGGCTCGGGAAAGTTGGTGCTGTTGAAAGGATCGGTGTCATCTAAGAACTGGACCCGGCACACAAGCGTAGCCATGATTCATCCATGCAAGAAAGAGAAGATGGGAAAACCAGCAGCACAAAAACCCCAGTCTCAAATACAAAAGCCGAACAAAAGCGACGAGAACAGAACTTGGATGAGGCAGCAGAGACGATGACCGGCAGCGATTAGCGAAAAAACATCTACAAAACACAACTAGCTGCAGGGATTCTGGGCTGCTGCAGATGATGCGGAGCCTGCCCGGGCAGCGAGCGCGGCGTCTGTTGCTAACTTTTCACTTGAGGATCCTGAGCCTTCCCCCATCCGAGCTCCTTGCAGCTCCCCCGCTGCACACACACCGCACTGCTCAGCCAGACTAATTCTTGTTTCCTTACCAACATGCACAGCCCGAAGCGCACCCTAATTGTGCAACACATTGCTCTTCCATGAAAATGTTGTTATTGCTCCGGGTTCGCGCGAGACCCAACATTTGCAAACGCGGACCATGTTTACCGCTAGTGTCGCGTGGTGTGTCCACTTGTGTGACAATGTGCGTGAAGAGGAGACTCTACAGAAAACAGAAACAAGAATTTAGAAGTGGGGCCGGAGACACGGACAGCGGGAGGGGGGGCGGGAACGGGCACACGAACAGCGGGAGGGGGGGGGGTTGGAAGGGGCACACGGACAGCGGGAGGGGGGGGGAGCACTCACCTGGACTTCTTCCGGCGGTGGTCGGCCTGGAGAAATGACCAAAACAAACCTTCGAAGAAAAAATAAACTAACCACCGCCCACCGCCGCATGACGATCGCAAAGGGGCGGGATGAGTAAAACCGCCGGAACGCCCACGAATCTGCCCTGGCAATGACGGACAGATCTCTCTTCCAATGGCTAGCCTCCATTTATGGAGCTAGCCAATGGAAGAGAAGGCGGGACAAAGCCAGTACTGTTCTAACATTAGATTTCGCCTGCGCGAACGCTGCTGCGCAGCGGATCGCGAGGCGAAACCTAAAAAGTGTGTATTGTAGTCTGATTCTGTTGTAATGCACTCTGTTGCCCTTAACCAGGTTTGCGCTATAAAAATACTGCAAAAAAACAACTTGTTTTTACACTTTCTACTACGCCCTCTATCCCTCTCCCGTCCCTCTCAGCTCTCTTCCTGTCCTTCCTTCTCTCACTCCCTTTTGACCTCCAAGTGATTCTCCTGCTCGGTGCATTACACTGGTGACCTCACAGCTGGACTAAGCTAACAGCCTATATCTGGGGCTACCTGCATACTTGACTCGCAGGCTAAAAATAGTTCAGAATTCCACTGCACGATTGGTTAGTCGGATATCTCTCCGTCACCATATCTCCCTTCACTTGACACAGCTTTACTGGCTCCCGGTAATCAGGAGGATAGAGTTCAAGTCATTGATCTTGGCGTTTAGAGTCACCAGATATATAGGCCCTAGGTACCTTGGGCAGAGGTAGCATTTATCTCATCATGATCGGGTCCTGAGATCCAACCATCTGCGACTTCTTCGGGCTCCACATTTCTGAAAAGCCCAGCAAGGTGGCAGATCCTTTGCGGTAAAAACAGCAAAACTTTGGAACTCTCTGTCGGTTCATCTTCGCCTGATGGAATCAGAACTAGAATTCAGGAGAGCTTTAAAAACCTGGCTCTTCACTCAGGCATAATTACCAGCCTGACCCTTTCATGAGCCTGCTGCTAGCGTCAGTACACCTCTGTAGAGGTAGTTGCGCGCTTTTAAATGTTTATTACATTGCATTACAATGAACCTACTCTGCGAGAATCCCCCTCCCAGTGTCCAGAAGCCACCTCAATGATATCAGCTTGGAAAATTCCTCTTAACCCCTTGTGTGCTCAGGACGGCCCCCGGCCATCCTACGTCACACTGGGCTTGTGCTCATGACCGCCGGGGGCCGTCTGAACGCCTCCGATTCCGCAGCGCGGCGCAAATTCCCCGCCTGTGTGGAATAATTAATTAGTGGGCGGATTTTGGACCTGAGCACACGGCCGGGGCCGTCCTGAGCACGCAAGGGGCTACGCCCCCTAATTAAATCCCCGCACCGCTGCAGAATTCGCGGCACAGGGAAGGGGTTAATTGTGAGTGGACGTCCAATTCAACAAGTGGAGCACCGTTTCACTGCCATGATGCAGAGTTCTGAGTTTCAGACTCTTTGAGGCTTGGGGAGTTAATAAGTTATGATACTTATAATTACTCTTTGTAAATGTGTACTACTCTAGGTCACTGCATTGCTCTGCTTAGAAGGTGCTGTGTTAACACCTTTATTTCCAGTTAGTTTACTGACTATATACGGTGGTGTGTTGACACCTTGGTTGCCAGCATGTTTACCAACCATGAAAGGGCCAGCACTGACAACTCTGTTGCCAACATGTGTAATAACCATGGAAAGAGCTGCATTGTTTCCAGCATGTTTACTAACTATGAAAGGTGGTAATGCTGGAATTGTCATAGTGAAAGTGTTTCTGCACATACAATTATGAGTGGTGGAAACTTGTAGAAATAATGCTTATCAACGTTTTGTTCCTAAGTTAACCACTTCTGGAACTTTGGAATCTTATTTCTTGAAGGTGCCTTCCTGAAAAGGTTGCACCTTGAAAGTAAGTGCTTGTGATTAAAATACCCCAGCACAAAACTGAGTTTCGGAAGCCTATAGGTTGCAGGTGCAAGATTGTGGATTTGACAGTTAAAGCCTACATGCAGTAGTATGATGCATCACTGTTGAGGCAATTTTTGCAAAACACGTGTTAGCCGCAAAATGTAAAGGATGGAAATTAGAAAAAAGAGAAATACATCTAATAAGAAGGATGTATAAAAAGATTATGTAGATGAAATAAAAGAAATCACAGAAAATAAGAACATGCTTTGGTGAATGTAGGTTTTGTGTCTGTGCTTTACTCTTTAAATATGTTGATGTAAGTATACATCATTAAGGGCTAAAATGTAGGGAGTGGGTTATTATTCGTGCTGGGCTGATTCCTTGATAACCCACCCCATTTAGATGGTAATCGCCTATACATTGTGGTTTGATTTGAACTTTAGTAGGTTCTAAACAGAAGATTAAGCTAGACAACAGCAACTTTACAGTCTGTAAAATATTTTCGCTGAGAGTTAAATTTAAATGGATTAATAAGGTAGAGCAGGAATGATAATTCAAAATATTTACTTGCAATGCTGCCATGGCCTAGTCACTTGGTCAACCTTGTCATTTGTGACACCATGATTCCTTCAACTTGCAGCAAGCTTTTGTAGTGTTAATAAGCATGGCCACTTGCTTGCCTCTTTTTACCTTTCCCTGAGGTTGTGATCCCATGCCAATGATGAAACAGCCGTTTGCCTTGTACTTCTGTCGCATTTGAGTTGTAAGCACTCACGCAAAAAAGCTCTACAGGAGTGGGCTAAGTTTATTGTATCTTGCAGATAACACCTTCTTCCTCCACACAACAGACTCAACAGCCTTTTGGGAGAGGACAGAGGACCCCACATAACCATCTTGGCCCATCTCCCCCAAGGCCCCCTGTTGAAATCAGTCTGGTAGGGGATCTTTGTAACTTCTCAAGCAAGCATGGCGTACTCCTCCTCCGTAATAGTGTGACATTGTCTTTACTGTTAGTATCTGCCTAGGAGCACCTTGTACTTTGGCCCCGGATGGAGGTCCTGAAGTCCCCTTCAGTGGTTAGGTGGTCACTGGCCTACAGAGTGGTGGGTGAAAAGTTGCTCTGATTCCAGCACATACGCTCACTCCCTATGTTAGGTTTTTCATTCGACATTCAAGACTGCCTTTGTTTTTTTTAATGGGTTGCACATTGAATGGGTGCCCAGCCCCAAAGGTGACCAACTTCAGGACAGTTGTCGGGCATTCAGACGCATAGAAAACACATGGTGCTCATAAAAATAAAGCATGATGAGTGATGCACGATTTGTGAGTCGGAGCCAACTTGTTTGCCGGCAGCCATTTTAGGTTTGGGATTCAACCGTCATTTTGTGCCTTACATGCGAGTTGCTTCTGACTTGGGGGTTTCCGGCACTGTAAAGAAAAAGCACAAGCAAAGCCAAATACTAAAGTGAGTGCCTGGCTTTGCTTCACAGCAGGACAGAGAGTGCAGGGGCCAGCCACAGGCCAAGCCCTGCCCAACACACGCTGAGTAGCCTCCACTGCAGGTTAGGCGCAGGGCTGGGCTTGTGGCTAGACCCCGCATCCTACCACTGCTGCACACGATAAAAAGGCTGCACGGAGGGGGTGTTTGGGCCCATGGCAAGTTGGGCACAAGGGCTGGCGCAGATGAGGCCCTGCTCCCAACTCTGCTATTCCTGGCTGAAGGCTGTGGGGGCTGCTCCTACATGGCAGGTCCACCTTATGGCCTGGCTGCAGGTCGAGGGTTTTGGTGCCCATATGCTGCTCGCAACGTTTTGCTGTTTGTGAGGTGGGGTGTGGGTGAATTGGGCACCCAATCCACCTGTGCTTCTGGGGTTGCCAATTAAGTACATCATTAAAAAATCTAGGAAATTTGCGTAAAAAATCACAGTAAAAAACTGAGTAATAGTTATTTCTCAAACGCATAAAACCACTGGCATTTGCTAGTTATGGTTATGAACACACAGCCTCCGCTATGCCTAATACACCTATCTGCCAATGGTTCAGATTTTAAAAAACAGCATTGCGGACACCATGGTTTATGGAGAGGGTTGTGTTCATTCATAACCATAACTGGAAAATGTCTGTGCTTTTACTCATTTAAGCCAGAGCCATAGCTCAGTTTTAACAGTTTTTTCCCGTGAGTACATAATATACTTACTAATTGTTGTTTCCCGCATACACTTTTGATCTGTTAGTCTGTCTTGTCATTCCTCTTTTTCTTCTGCCTCCTACAGTACGTGGCCGTGGGCCATTCCACTTCACCCATTGGCTAACTTCACAGTTAGTGACAGCATTCTGCTCTTTAATAATTACATACACCAACAAAGTAGTTACCTGCAGTGCCAGGGACTAATGAGCCAATGTGTGCTTTTTAAGATCAAATTTATTTCACTTTTACAATAAAGTTGTATTACTGCGTTGACAAAACAAAATGGGCATTGATGAAGCCAAAATGTTGGTAGGCAACACAAGACCAATTTGCTTGGCTAAAGCTTGTTGTAAAATGTGTTTTGTTCACTTATTGACTACTACATACATTTGGGTAATCTGGCCCCGCTAGTAAGCGACATGAAAGGAGGTATAGATTTAATTTTTTAACGCATTTTATTTCTTTTGCAGTTCGCACGAAGAACGAGGCCAATTAAGCCAACACACAACTATACAATGCTTAATAATAATATAAAGGAAAAAGTAACATCTGCTTGTACATACCCCTCCCACCCCTCACCCTACAGATTAATAAATCACAGTAATGTTCTATCTATAGGATACTCAGTGGCTTCACTAGGGTTGGTGTCACCCAGTGCGGGTAACTCATGGTGTCACCCCCTCATGACTTGGGCACCCGGTGCCCACGAGAACCCGGAAAGAAACTGCAGGGAGCAGGATCTGGCAGAGGGGCCCCTCTGCAAATGAAAGATCAGGGGCCCCTCTGCAAATGAAAGATCAGGGAGATCCGGCTGCACGAGGGTGCCAATGTGTTCCAACGTCCTGACGTTGTGAACCCCAGGAATAATTATAAAGTATGAGTGTTCGCGCACCTGCAGCAGGGTCCGGCCCGGAACACGTGTGGTGCCAGCACAGGGGCTGGGGGGGCGGTGCCGGTTCCCGGGATCAGCTGTCAGCTGGGGTGGAGTCAGGCTCTCCAGGCTGCAGGGGCAGGGTGGCTGGTTCCGGTGCCCAAGAGCCGCCGGTGAAGTGCCACTACAAATCCCTGACTGCATTGGGGTGTTAAATAAAAGATAAGCACTGGAACACAGTGTCACTGATGACATGGAGTCACTTGGAAACATTTGCTCTATAGACAAACGTTAGAAACTAATTAAATATCAAATATTACATATTACATAGTGGGCAGGGTAAAGTAGATCTACAATAAACAGGTTAAACTTTGGGTTTCAATTCATCCTCTCCCAATGCTTGTCTGCCACAAACACCCCATTAGTTACCTCACCTCGGCCTTAACACAGTATTCCGTGAAGCCTCGCTCGTTCAGGCGGCTCCTGGTCACCTGGTACCGGCGATCGTACTCCTCCTTCACCTGGCGAGATATGGGCCACAACAGAAACTTCCATACACACAGACTGCCCATGCGCTGACTTTGCCTCGAATGCGCATGCGTTTAATCCTAGTGACAGAGTTTGTTCACTCAGGACTGTGTCTGTGTTCTTGTTGAGCTGTCACGTGCTATTTGAACGGATTTCTTGCTTTTGGCATGCTTTTTGTTCCGTAATAAATGCAGCATTTTTTTATGGTCTGATTTGGCAGCGCGGCTGCCACCAAATATGGGGCTAACACTTGGGATGAGACATTTGGGGTCACCAGGGCTGGGTGCGCACCTGGAAGAGGCTCGCAGGCCCGGGGGCAGGGGGCAGGGGGAAGCTCATGGGGTACAAGTAAGGAGCTTCAAAAGTGTGGGCGGGGACTCACGGTGTCACCCCATGTGCAGTGGCGGTGCGTCCATTGGGGGCGTTGGGGCGTTGCCCCACTAATGCCACAGCTTCTTCCTGCATTACACACACTTCACCAGTCCACTCGAAATCAGGCCGGCCGGACGCCCGAGTCAGATTCGCTGAAGGGGGTGGGGCAGCACTGCAGGGTAACTGTGACTGACAGTACAGTGGTAGTGCTACTATTGCTGCAGGCCCGGCCCAGCAGCAATAGTGCGCATGCTTGAGTTTGGGCAGATAATTTTTCCGATCTGCCCGAACATACGCAAAAGTAGCCGCTGCCTGCAGTGCCCTGCTGCACATTAGGAGAGCGAGCGAGGGTTTCTACCGGCCAGTGGTCCCAACCCCCAATCTCCTATGGGCAGGGACAGTCCCTGCTCAAGCCAATCCTGGTGTTGCTGGAGCAGCGTCTGGATTGGCTGAGAGGGGTTGCCAGCCACTCCGCAGATGAAGACGTTGAGAAGGTGCCCACAAGGGAGTCGGGACCCCAGCCAGGAGCAGAGGCAGCGCTGACCCGGTGAGTTTTCTTGTAATACTTTATTTTTAACCCCCCCCCACCTGCGCTACACCCCCAGAGCTAACATTTAATGTTAAGGCGCCGAAGCTTGGGGTGTTAGCAGTCGTGACTCGCGGGGGGAAGGGGGGAATGTCACGACGTTGGTTTGGTTCCGGGCTCCTAAATTACTACAGCTAAGACGCACATTTCAGGTCAGGGAAAGCCGACGCTTTCATTGCAGATCCATCCATTGTATCAGGTGGCAGCTGAGTGTGTCCTTTTCAGTTTTAAAGAGACAAGCAGCAAGTTCAAAACTCAAAATATAAATGCTTTAATATGGCATGAAAAAAGAAAGGAGGAAATATTTTATGGGACGAGGATTCACTTGGGTGACCCCGGTATCAGCAAGATGAGATCTTTAAAGTGGAATTATATAAATGTGTTTATTTCAGTGCAAAGGGCAGTTACTTAATCTGCCAGCCTGGGTTAAATATCTTTAAAAAATGCATGTCCACTCTTTTAAATAGCGTCCTATCTTCTTTATTTCTATCATTCTTTACTTCTTTTCACTCTCACATATTTCCACGTTTTCTGGGCAAAGAGCACTGCACAAGAGAGAAGGAAGAGGGGTACTGAGGGCAGCGCGCAATGTGCACAGGAGGGATGGATGAGGGGTACTGAGGGCAGAGAGTCCTATGCACATGAGAGATGGAAGAGGGGTTCTGAGGTCAGATGATCAGAGTGGTGTTCTTATCCTTACATCAGTCGCTGCGCTTAAGCGGGATCTCTCTCACTTAATTTATTTATGTATTTAATTCAATTGTTGTGTGCTGACTTTTGGCTGGTGGCCACTTTGTAATGCTGTTTTGGATATTGAGTCTAGGTGTATTTCATGTGTAACCAAAACCCCTACATACGTACAGGATGAGCAAAATCTGACTGGCTGAGGTCACTTGTTCTTTACTCAGTTCACAGAGCTCCTCTGCAGCACTTTAACAATTTTCAGGGACTTTTCCTTTGCATGGGATGGGCGGCATTCTGTGCGTTTTGTAGAGGGCTAGAAAAGCCTCATTGAAGAGGCAGGATTTAATTTGTTCCTTTGGCACTGCCAGGTGGGAAGGATCCTGAGTCTGGGCAGAAAGCATTCCAGGGCTGTTTTTCAAACCTTCTGGTTTGCTTGAATATGCACCGTTTGCCCACTCTTTTTTCAAAATTTTCTCAGGGGGAGACCCCCCAAACTCCCGTAGGTGGTTCAGGCTTGCTTGCTCGCCGCAGTGAAGTACGACAATTGTTTTATGCCTCACCACTTTCAAATGTCACCAGCCGCCACTGCCCATGTGATGGTGTCACCCAGTGCGGTCCGCACCCCTCGAGTGATGCCACTGTGGATACTATCCGTATCCCAACCCCCACCCAGCCTGCTGTCATCCAGCGAAGGCCCCGGATTCATCTTGAACCAAGAACCCTGGGACAGACAGGTTCCAAATCTGTGCTCCGGTATTCAGCCCATCTCTTCCACATCATAGTGGGTTTCTGGGGGCAGTCCCTTGCCTTATAAACTGCTATTTTCAACCCCATACAATGTCACTTCCCCTCTTCCATACTGCCAGGGATGGAGGAGCCTCGGTGTGCCACTCCTGCGCTATGTCTCGCTTTGCTAGAGTCAGGCCCAAATACTGTAGGGATAATAGATTTCTGTTATCACCCAAGCTGTTGGAAGCTATAGATTTTTTAAACATGTTTGGAAACAGAATGTATTCTGACAGTTTTGTCCTCCTTTAGCTTTTTTGGCTAGAGGCCCTAATTTGACGGTGTGCGTCTGTCCGCCTGAACAAAAAAAAATAGAGTGGTTGGGTTCACCAGATGCCTATGCTTAGGGTTCCTCAAGTGTTCCACAGTTTGAGTATAGAATAAGATAAAGAGATAAGGAAAGGTTGGGTTGAAGGGTAAACAAGAATGGTGGCAGGGATGTTAGGCGTACAGAGTGAGAGAAGACCCTTGGACTGACATCCCTGAATGGTGATGGAAGAGAACGGATTAAATAGATCGATGGAAGGGTGGGAAAAAGTGAGAAGAGCCCCTTGTGCCTTTTTTTGCTTGTTGCTTTTTTCTGGGCATTTGCGAGGAATTTTTAGATTTTCCTTAAAGTAAGTCGGCATATTGCATATCTTTACATAGTGTGTATGTCTTGATTCTGCGGCAAATCAAACATATTGAAAACAAGCATTTACAATGCAATGGTTTCGCCTTTGGAAAAGTTTGAGCTATTGGCATTGTAAATGACAAAATTTGTATTTATGTGT
This sequence comes from Lissotriton helveticus, assembly GCF_964261635.1. NCBI lineage: Eukaryota > Metazoa > Chordata > Amphibia > Caudata > Salamandridae > Lissotriton > Lissotriton helveticus. The sequence continues at coordinate 557,044,235 of NC_136068.1, forward strand.
TTGTTTTGAAAACAGATAAATAAATGGCATTGTCATTTACATTGCCATTAGCTTAATTTCTCGCAAATGTGAGACCTATTGCATTGCAAATGCTTGTTTGATGAAGTGTGAGAGCCAGCATCTGAACGCAGGAGTCATGCCTCGTGTCAAATTACCCTCTAGCATGTCTGCTGTGCCCCGAGAACAGTTTTGTTTTACAGAAGGATTAATAATCCTCTTTCTGTAATACTGAATGCAGTTCCATTCTTGCACGTCTGGCCCCATACAAATGAAAGAATTCCTTTGCCCATATTCCATATTACTGAAACATGCGTACAGTCAGAGGTCCAGGGAAAACTCTAAATGAGCGCTGCGCAGGAGGTAGCGCACATAAAGGACTATGGATGGAGATGGAGAGATGGAGAGAGGAATGGAGGAAGAGAGAGAGGAATGGAGGAAGAGAGAGAGGAATGGAGGAAGAGAGAGAGGAATGGAGGAAGAGAGAGAGGAATGGAGGGAGGGGGAGAGGAAGGAGGGAGTGAGAGAGGAAGAAGGGAGGGAGAGAGAGAGGAAGGGGCGGGGAGAGGAAGAGAGCGAAAGAGGAGGGAAGAGAGGGAAAGAGGAAGCAAGAGAGGGAGAGAGAGAGGGAGCGAGAGAGAGGGAGAGAGAGAGGGAGCGAGAGCGAGAGGGAGGGAGAGAGTAAAAATGTAAAAACAAGTGCTAAAGAGTGAGGAGAGAAAGCAGAAGGGAAAGGGAGGAGAGGAAGGGCGAGACACATCTAGAGCAGGAGCGAGACAATGTGAAAGAAAGAGAGCAGAGAGAGAGGGAGCACGAGAGAGAGCGAGGGGGAACAGGGAGAATAAGAAAGATGAACAGCTAGAGAGGGAGACAGAGAGACTGAGAAAGAGGGCTGAAGACTCTGTGTATCCTGTGAGTGAGAGGAGCAAGTCCTGTTAACATCCAAACAAAAGGACCACTTGAAACATCAAATGCACGGAGGGGGAGGGGCGGGGGGGTCATGTCTGGTGATGATATGTGTGTGCCGCATAATTCACAGAGTCAAAAACCAATCCTGCTCCCGGGCTCACCACTGGCCCAGCTGTGGAATTTAAAGTCTCTTTAAATTTAGGAAGAAGAACGATATCTCCAATGGAACGAGAAATAAACATTTGATTTTGTTTAAAAAAAAATTATTAAAAGAACAAGTTATCAATACCACAATAAAGTAAAGTAAAGTCCACATTTGTAAAGCGCACAATCACCCGTAAGGGTCTCTAGGCGCTGGGGCCGTCGGGAAGATTAAGCGAGCTATTGCCCAGAGTCACATGGTGCTGGGCTAACCTGCCGCCGGAGCCGGGGATCGAACCGTGGTCCCCAGATTCCAGCGTCAGTCGCCCTGGCCGCGGCGCCACACCTCTTCACATTTCTTTCCACCAGGCGAGAATGTGTTTTTGCCTATGAATACATTGCTTTTCAATGCATCCCTGAGCTCTGGGAGTGTCAATAGGCTTGAAATGGCTCACAAGCCTCTTTCACACTCCTCTTTGAAAATGTGCCTTTCAGTTCACATTGCGCTGTTACTTTTGGCTAGCTTCGGCTGATACAATGTTACCATTTTTACGCTCCCGTCATCAACACAAAGGTACTTTCGAGGCACTTATAAAAACAAAATATCTTTAAAATGTTCCTCTAGCTATGGGTCAGAAGGTGGTTTTCTAACCCAGTTGTAATGTTCTTTTGAGGCGAGTGGAGTTCATCTCATTCTGCTCCTGTATTTAGGAGCCTCATGTAGTCTCTGACTCACCGCGCTTCACAAACAGAGATCCCGGCCGGGTTTCTCTTCCAGGGTGAGGTCGGAGCAAGAAGTGTTACGGGACATCGTGTCTGGGAGCTGTAATCCTGCTACTTCCTGGTTTACAAGCACAGGAAACTTCAGGGAGGAAGGGAAAATGACCCTTACTCTGAAAGCCTGTAAAACCGTTTACTGCCCGCACACGGACAGCGGGAGGGGGGCGGGAACGGGGACACGAACAGCGGGAGGGGGGGGCAGGAACGGGAAGACTTTTGCAAATAGAGCGTGGGCGGGCTTTCGTACTACAGTAGCAATCTCGTCCAAGCAGTTTGCTTACCTGATGAAATAAGCAGGCAATAGAGCGGAAAGTCGAAGTCATGGACATAACAAGCACTCACCACATAACAAGCACTAACCTAGACTACAGAGATCCCGGCCGGGTTTCTCTTCCAGGGTGAGGTCGGAGCAAGAAGTGTTACGGGACATCGTGTCTGGGAGCTGTAATCCTGCTACTTCCTGGTTTACAAGCACGGGAAACTTCAGGGAGGGAGGGAAAATTACCCTTACTCTGAAAGCCTGTAAAACCGCTTACTTGCCCGCACACGGACAGCGGGAGGGGGGCGGGAACGGGGACACGAACAGCGGGAGGGGGGGGCAGGAACTGGAAGACTTTTGCAAATAGAGCGTGGGCGGGCTTTCGTACTACAGTAGCAATCTCGTCCAAGCAGTTTGCTTGCCTGATGAAATAAGCAAGCAATAGAGCGGAAAGTCGAAGTCATGGACATAACAAGCACTCACCACATAACAAGCACTCACCTAGACTACAGAGATCCCGGCCGGGTTTCTCTTCCAGGGTGAGGTCGGAGCAAGAAGTGTTACGGGACATCGTGTCTGGGAGCTGTAATCCTGCTACTTCCTGGTTTACAAGCACGGGAAACTTCAGGGAGGGAGGGAAAATTACCCTTACTCTGAAAGCCTGTAAAACCGCTTACTTGCCCGCACACGGACAGCGGGAGGGGGGCGGGAACGGGGACATGAACAGCGGGAGGGGGGGCAGGAACGGGAAGACTTTTGCAAATAGAGCGTGGGCGGGCTTTCGTACTACAGTAGCAATCTCGTCCAAGCAGTTTGCTTACCTGATGAAATAAGCAGGCAATAGAGCGGAAAGTCGAAGTCATGGACATAACAAGCACTCACCACATAACAAGCACTCACCTAGACTTCCTCCGGCGGCGGTCGGCCGTGGAATGGCCAAAACAAACCTGGACGCCCAAAAAAAATAAGCCCCGCCCACCGCCGCACTGACGTGACAAAAGGGTCCGGATGAGAAAAATTCTCCAGAAACGCCCACGAGTCGCCTCGCAGGATGACGGACGCCTCTGTTTGCCAATGGCTAGCGTCCATTTATGGAGCTAGCCAATGGGAAACAGAGGCGGTGCGAACATCCATACTGTAACTCAAAAGATTTCGCCCTGGGCGGGGCACTGCTTTGCAGTGCCCTCGCCAGGTCGAAACCTAAAAAACCATAGGGGCAGGCACTGGTACAAAAAGGGAGCTCAGAGGAATACGTTTTGTCAGTCCCCTTTGTCCCTCTTTCTAAGAAATTAAAAATTAATGTATATCTACGCAACATCAATGCATTTGTTTGTCTTGTGTTTTTCACTCATCTTACTGTCATTGTGGGATATGAAGGGCCGTTTGGTATTATTTTATTGATGCCGACGCTCATTATTGACTTTTCATTTGCCTCTTCTAGGTCCATTTTTTATCTAACCCATCTGGCAGTGCCCCACATCATCGAGACCAAGGGAAACATTGTCAATGTTTCCAGTGTTAATGGACAGAGATCGGTGAGTGCTGAGCTTGGAGAAGATAGGGCGTATTCTGTTACTTTCAAAATATTTCTAGACTGTGCAGCCACCAATGTTTCTTGGCGCTCAGGGAAGTAGTTGGAGACAACACTTACCTGATGAATGCAAAGGCTGCACGGTGGGCCAGCCAGTGTTCTAGTCTTATCCGATGGGGTATCTAGCAGAATCTACTCCAAGTCCTGGGAGGGGGAGGCCTGGGGGGGGGCATTCCAGAGCATTGCGGCTTAAGATGTTCTTTCACCAATTCTATGCATCCTGAAGGTGGGCACGTTCACTAAAGCTAAATTAGCAGATCTTAAGGTTTATTCTGGGACAGGTCATATCTAATTGGCAGCCATAATACTGGTGTAGTGATACATACCTTTATGGATGACACGACTAATATTGTGATATCAGGTGCAGAGCTTAATTTTACCTTAATTTTACCTGTACCTCTGCTGTACATGGCAAGTGAGGACAGTGCGTTGTATACACTATGACAAAAGACGGACAAAACACCAATTTGCACAATTTTTAATGTTTTCTTTTTAATTGGTGGGCACAGATTAATGAATGTTTCTCCTGAGAATGATGGAGGAAACCAAATGTAACCTCCTCTTGTGCATCCCGGGTCAATTCGGAAGCAACGAGCTGGACCAAGAGGGGTTGTGAGATGAAGATTAAGTGGACAAAGGCGCATAGAGATTGGGGGACACATCATAGTGCAGACTGGAGTAGTGCAACACGCCCTAGTCCCATGTCCTCATTTACTGCTCTTCTGTTTCTGCTCAGTAATCTTAGTCCAATTTTGTTAAAGTGAACACGACTACAGAGAATGGTACCACGGGCGTTGTGGCATCTTTAATTACTTTGCACTCATTGTCACAGTCCATGATCACTACATAGTATGTACAGTAAATCTTCTAAAGCGCACTTTAGGCTTTTTGATAATCTTCAGCCATGAATATTCTTGGCTTTCGAGATGAGAGCGGCCTGCTGTTCTTTTAGTCGCGTTTGAGTTAATACCAGCTGATATGCCTAGGAAGGTTAGCAGCATTGCAAAATATATAGCACGAGTGCTAATATGCAGAGGAGAGTGCGGTCAGAACCTCAAATGGTCATTCCAAAATGTACCTCTGGTGTCATTGGCCAGGAACTGTGTAGTGAATACACTTAAGCACTTAAGCAGAATAGTTGAATAAAGTATTTATTCCAAAAACTTAACCGGATACACACAAGCGTGTCACGCCACGGCATTCAAAGCTAGAAATAACCGCTCTTACAACGTTCATAGTTTAAACCATGCACAATACAGTTGTCAGCAGCGCGAGGTAAACTAAGCGCAAGATGACCTTTTAAAAGAAAACACCGTCTGGTTTCTGCTTGTCCTCGTGCTCTGCCCAGCCGGTCGAGTCACGCGAACAAGCAGACACTACACATCTCCTCCCTTGCAACGAAAACAAAATTATTCATACACATAGTCGTTCAATGTTGCAGGACGTCAGTAACTCTGTTTTCTCTGATGACTTGAGGTTTAATGGGAGATGAGGTCTGTTCAATGTTAATTTCGCCCTGAAAAATTGGGAAGGATTGTGATCCATTCTTAGTAGAAACACACTTTTCACCATGTCTAATAAGAACTTTTTTAGAAGGAGGAGCATTACACAGTGCTACTCTTTTAACGTTCCAACATTTGCTATCTTCTGATAGAGCGCGCGAGGTCACCCAGCCAATGATTTCGCCGTTTCCGGCTTCAGGGCCCATATACTTTCAATTCACTATATTCATTGACAGGGCGACTTCACGAGCTGCTACCAATTGTGTGTGTGTTCCCTACTGTTATTACTCAGTGTACCCGACTTACCATCCACCGACACGGGTACCTATGACTTCAATGGATCAGGGGCCTAGCTGTAAAAGGAAAGGCAGCAAATGCAATTTCAAATGACATTCAATACTGTTGAAAATGACCACGGACAACTGGAAGTTTTAAAATGTTTATCTAAAGTTCGTTATCATCAAGCATTAAACTTACAAGAATAAGGCAATCAATAACCAAGATAATGAAAAGTACATAACTATAGAGAAATAAAGTCAGGGTAATCATTTAAATGCAATAATGAGATGCAAAGGAAATATGCTATGCATTCAAGGCAAGAATTCTTTAGAAAATCTAAGTAAGGCCGTTCTAGACCATATCAGAAAATGACAAACTGCAATGCAAAATATGATTTCTAAAAGGTAGTGTAACATGGGAACATATCAAGAAAAATTATGCAAATGACTTTACGTTTCAATAGTTTGCGGCAAAAGCATGGAAAATTAACATACGCAAGATGTCTCTTTATTAAAGCAAAAGATAGAAATATAGAAAGGTGCAAGTTTAAAGAGCTTAGAGCAGTATTTACCTAGACTGGTGTGGAAACCAAACCCTGGCCACGGGTCAGTTTAAGGACAGGAAACCCTCAATGAAGGATACCCCTCAAAGGACAGCAGGTGCAGAATGGACACCCCGGACAGGACAGGATACCCTCAGATTAGGAATCAGGACAGGACCTCAGGACAGGACAGCAAACCCTCAGGACAGGACCGCTCAGGACAGGACCGCACCCGCAGATTGGAAGCAACGCCTGCGCTCCACCCTCTCTGCAGCTATCGATCAAGACCCCGATTGGGTCAGCGAACTCCCAGCAAAAGTGCTTTGCCAACACTTTAAGGTTCAGTAGAACCTTAGTCTATGGTCAATTTCGGACAGAGTGCTCCGCAGCGCTCTGTATCTTCAGTCACCTATTGAGTACGATGGGTCAGTGACAGGTCAGCTAAACCAGACAAGTCGGACAATTCCCTAGGTGAACCCAGGGTAGATATACTCTTTTGGGTCAGTGTACCACCCCCCAATGTTGCAAAGTGTCAGAATCCCTCAATTTGGATTGGTCCTAAGGTAGGATTTGGGTAACACACCAATCATAACACACTATTTGGATGCCTAATTTACATCTCTGGGTACCGCCTAGCAAGATTGGGGTTCCCATGAGAAACTGCACGGCGAACAGTAACACAACACACAATGTATCATATGAGGAGCAACATTCTCCGTTCTCGTAGCGCAGAGGTGGCTTTCCCAGGCGCATCTTGACTGTGGCTGCCAGCTGGCTAAGTTCCACTGTCCAAAGTTGCCACCTTTCAGTGCTCCCTGGTCATGCGCAGAAGAGACCGTCAATATGGCTCCCAATCAGTTCGGACCCCCATTCCCCGCGGTACATGGAAAGCAAGCGAAAACAAATTAATACATTGAAATAACAGTATGAAAACACATCACAGGGTTTATACTTTCAACTTATCACTAAGAAATATACTTATGCAGTTTAAATGTTAGCTACATGGATACATACACAAGAGCAGTGGCACGAGCAGTACCACGTTGTAGGCAAAGCTATGAATTACGCATGCGCATAAATTTCCCTCCACTTCTGCAGACCCGTCAGGACACGTGAGTGTGGCTGACGCATGCGCAGTAACTAAATACAAGCGGCGGCCATATTTTACGGACACGGATTAAATTCATTAGGAATACACATAGGCAAGCTTCTTAATCCTTATTCAAACTTAATATAAACGTTAGTAAGACGTACACTTATTACCTTGTTACACATAAACGAGGTTCATGAATACAGCAAGGTCGCAAATATGCGAAGCTTTGCTTCATCAATCCCCTCTTTGATGATATTTACTATCATCACAAAATAAATGGAACCAGATGTCAACTTTCTCTCACACTTTATACAGCTCTATTTCTTCCAGCAATCGCTCTAGCTTTTCTCTTTCAGTTTTGGTAGGGTGAGAATTCTTCACCTTTTTATAGATCTGATTATTCACTTCTTCTAATTCGATCTCATCCACACTTCGTTTCACCCCTCTTGCATACACTTCATGCTTTCTGGTGCGCTTGCGGCATTTGCAACAGACAAATATGAAAAATAGGATGAGACCTATAATTCCAATTGGCATCAGTACTTTGAGCAATAAGCCTTTACCTACGCTAGCAAACCAATGACCTACATTTGAGAGACCATCTACCAGTCTCTTCCAGGCACTATCAACCTCGAGTCGTTTGAGTTCCTTTGCCAAATTAGTAATGTTTTTCACATATCTTTTGAGCTGTACACTTTTATCCGCAATATAAGTGCAACAATGTTGCGCCTTCAACATCCGGCAGACTCCGCCCTCTTTCGCCAATAAGGTATCAAGAGCAAGTCGATTCTGCAAAACCATTGATCTGATCGCAACCATTTCGGTATTGACCAGCAGAAATCCATGAGCTGTCTCAGTGGACAATACATCCACTATAGTGGACAATTTACAAATTCTGTGAGTGTTCAGAACCACTCCCACTCCAGGTATCAGTGCACTGAAAATACTACCCATTATTTCACCTATACTTTCTCTTTTACTACGCACTAAGCCATTAGTATTTTCACTGCTTCCAGCAACTCCATTCACATGGTATATTTTCGGGAAGACAATGCCAAAATAGCAGCTTCCATACCAGTGATCCGGCAATTTGAAATAAGCCTTGTCCCCACAAATATAATAAATTCCAGGAAACACAGGCTCTGACCCATTTTTGAAACCCCAACCTCCAATTACCTTGTAATTATGTTCGCATTCACTGGAACCAATGAAAATGTTATTATAATAGCTAGTCTTCTCGCGGTGAAGACATAGCTTGCCTTTCTTTTCAAAATCCAGCAACAGAGCAGGACCCGCCCCACCAGTTGAGGTGCCTTCCATGTTCTCTGCCCATCTTGGCTTTTTCTGACTTTCGTCATTAGCCTTCTTTTGTATCTTAATTCTCCTTTTCTCTGCCATGTTCAGGAACATCTTTTCCTGCTCACGCAAAAAACAAGTCAAGTTATCTCTGTGTGCGTCCGCTATGTCAATGTTACCTATAGTCAGGAAGTAGTCTCCCATATATCGTATTACGTCACTTTTGGTATATACATAATTCAAGTTCCCACGTATAGGAAGTTCAGAAAAGATCACGTCATTGTTAGAGTAGTAGTACTGTAACGGTCCTCTTTTGTAGAATAAACTAGCCAAAATACTACAGGAGATTCCATATGTCAACGGCAAGTGATGGTATGTCACGCCTTCAGCTACAGAGGTAGGTAGCTTCATGCAGACATAGCAATCTTCAATTTCCATAGTCTCTACATAGTGTATTAACAAGTTTGCGAAAACATTTAAGTGTGTCTTATTCTTAATTCCGTGATAATGTAGTCCTCCCTCATCTGATGCTTCTAAGTCTTGATTTGTTTGTCTCAGTGCTCTCTCATGTCTTGCTACACTCTGTGTTGTCAGCTCCTCACTGTCAGTATTTACAATTTCAGTAGGGACAATATTAGTATCTTTACTTACAGCAAAGAGAATGAAAATTGTTAATCCTATCCAAACTAATATCAGGACAACTACACTACAGACACATACCTTGCAGCATGTTTTGCAACAGCTGCGACTAGGTCTACCACTCACGTTTGAATCAGACATTTTTGGGCTCAGAAGAAGTTTCTCAACCCCTCTTTGTGACTTTACACGAGTATCTTACTTTGTGCAAAATCACGATCGCTCGTCTTCTTCTTCGTCAGAGTACTCAGGGACGGGCTCTCCGTCGCTTACGTCAGTTATATCAAGATCTTCAAGTTCTTCCAACACAAGTGTCCATTCAGGTGACTTGTACTTTTTGTTTTGCCTTTTTATTCGATCACTCCTTCTGTTGTAAGTATCCTCTTGTTGTTTAGCTATGCGTGCACTTCTCCTTTCTTCTGCACGTTTTTCTTCTACCGTCTTTATCCTTAGTCTTAACTTCTTTACGAATCTGGGCTCAAGATGCTTTCTTTTCTTAAGTCTTTTAGTTGGTACTTGGACTTCGTTTTCTTCTCTTGCCCTTTTGTTCTCATTTACCGTTGGTAATTCTGTTTCAGTTTCTTCTTCTTCTATCTGACTAATACCAGGGCTCGCATCCATTTCTTCTGCCTCGTTACTAATCTGGCCTTGTTCAGGTAAATTATGTGTTTGCTCTTCAAGTGTCTCTTATTCTGTTTCCTGAACACGTTCTTCTAATCCTACCTGATACTGTTCAAGCACTTCGATCTCTGGACTTTCTTCTGCTCGAACTATTACACTATGTCTAGTCTGTCCCTTCCCGATATCAGGAGTCAGTGGAGGAGTATCAAACACTTGCTCTGTATCCTGCACTTGTTCAGTATCGGGCACTTGTTCAGTCTTATTCACTTGTTCTGTATCAATCACGTGCTCTGTCCCTGTCTGACCTTCTCCTTCCTCAGTTTTGATGTGAATCTCAAGATTCTGAGGTTCTTCGCCTGGGCCTTGCTTTTCCTCACTAGTCCACTCTCTACCTTCCTGTAGTCGCTCACTTGTTCGAATGGGGTCTTCAGTGAGATCAATCAATGGAATCCACTCTTCTGGCCATATGCTTGGCAGCTCGTCTTCAGCTACTTCTGGCTCAGCTTCTTGGACCCCTTCAGCAGGCTGGACTCTTGGTAGTTCGTCATCAACTATTCTTGGGCCACCATCTGCTGATTCTGCAGCTCGACTGGTACTGGGCTGTACGTCGTCAGCTACTTCCGGTCTGGCTCCTGCAGAATCCTCTGCTGGACGTCCTTCTGCTTCAGGCACCTCGTCTGGTGGTACCTTCTGGGTGTGGCTGGCATGTATCCAACGCGGAACCCCTGCAAACTTAACTGCTGTGGTCGTTACCAGGATCACCTGACGTTTTTCTCCCCACCTTGGCTCCAGGCAGCTCTTCCGAGTGTGCTTCTTTATCTTCACCCAGTCCCCCGGGACCAGTTTGTGGAGAGGAGTCGTTGGATTGAGGATGGCGTCTTCTCCGATCTGGCGAGAGATAGAACGCACTTGGTCACCCAATCTCTTGCAGTATTCAAGTACCAAATCATCAGTAATACTCAACAGTTTGCTTCCTGGCACCCATGCTTGTCTCATCACTCTTCCCATAATTATTTCATGGGGACTTAGGCCTGTTTTGCGATCAGGAATACTTCTGAGTCCCATCAGGACCAAGGGCAGGGCCTTCACCCAGGTCAATTTAGTTGCATCACACAGTTTTGCTAGTCTGTTCTTGATAGTTCCATTTATTTGTTCCACTACTCCAGAAGCTTCTGGACGGTAGGCACAGTGAAGCTTTTGTGAAATTCCAAAGGCCTTACACAGTTCGTCGATCACTTCATTATGAAAATGTGAGCCTTGATCTGATTCAATAGTGACTGGAACCCCGAACCTAGGTATCAGTTCTTTTAATAAACACTTAGCTACTGTTTTTGCGTCATTTTGGGGAGTAGGGAAAGCTTCCACCCACTTTGAAAATAAACAGACCATGACAAGGACATATCGTTTCCCTTCACAACGGGGCATGGTGATGAAATCAACCTGTATCCTTACAAAGGGACCCCCGGACCTCCCAATTTTTCCCAGTTCCACTACAGTCTTCTTCCCTGGGTTCATCTTTTGACATGTCAGGCACCTCTGGCAGAGGGACTCTGCTACTTTCCTGAACTTTTTACTGTACCAAGTCTGTTGGAACACTAAAATCATGGCGTCCCTACCAATGTGTGATCCTTCATGTATCAACCTCGCCATTGTGCTAAGTAGGTGTCTAGGTAACACAGGCATACCAGTTGGACCTATAATGACACCATCCACACGTCTTGGTCGACACCCATCTTCCTTCCACTTCTCTCTTTCTTGCCAAGGTGCCGCCTGCTGCCACTCTTTCACTTCATCCCATGTAGGCACTTCTTCAAACACCTGAAGTTGGCAGCTGGTTCCTGGCCCCCCTCGTTTTGGATTTACGATATACCGATCTCTTGCGCACCATTGGGCCACTCGATCAGCATAATCGTTTCCCAGTGATACCTTGTCCATGCTCTTTTTATGAGCAGCACATTTTACCACTGCCAGTTCCTTTGGTAACTGGATTGCCTCTAAAAGGTCCTGAACCACTTTTCCATTTCGAATAGGGGTACCTGATGAAGTCAGGAACTCCCGCTGTAGCCACAACTGGCCAAAGTCATGCACGACCCCATAACAGTACTGACTGTCAGTATACACTGTTATGCGTATGTTCTTCCCAATTTGGCAAGCTTTTATCATAGCAATCAATTCGGCTACTTGTGCAGACTTGATGTGATATAGGTAACCTGCTTCCTCAATTTTCTCTAAGGAGACTACCGCATAGGCAGCACTCAGGCCTCCTTGTTCATGCCTTAGACATGAACCATCTACAAATAATTCTTTGTCATGCTCAGGCAATGGCGTTTCTTTTATGTCTGGGCGTGGCTTGGTATTGAATTCTGTTAGATCAATACAATCATGTTCATCATCCACCCCCCCTTCCATATCCTTTGGATCGGGGAGTAAGGTGGCTGAGTTCACAATACTGCACCTAACAATGTTTACATTTGCAGCACCCACAAGAATCCTCTCATATTTAGTCAGCCGACTAGGGGTGAGATACTGAGTTTTTGTTCTGGTCAACAAAATTACCACTCCATGCGGAACATACACAGTTACCGGATGTCCCATGACAATTGACTCACTCTGTTCTAAACTCGCACAGGTAGCAGCTACTGCTTTCAGACAACCTGGTAATCCAGCAGCCACCGGATCCAGGGTGGCAGAGAAATATGCCACAGGCCTTCTTGTTGTGCCATGTTCTTGAGTTAGGACTGACAATGCGCAATTATCGCGAGTGTCACAGAATAGGGCAAACTCTTTGGAATAGTCTGGCATTCCCAATGCAGGAGCAGTACACAGACAATCTCGTAGTTTGGTGAAGGCTGTTAAGCTTTCATCATCCCATTCTACAATCTCGGGTGTTCCTCTCTTAGTCATTTTTATCAAGGGCCTGGCTAGGACTGCAAATCCCAGAATCCACTGCCTGCAGTATCCTATCACGCCCAGGAACATTCTGATCTCTTTCTGAGTACGGGGTAACTGCATCTTTTGAATTATCCTCACTCTCTCCGATGTCACTTTTCTGACACCTTTTTCTATCTGGTGCCCCAGATATTTCACTGATTTTGCACAAAACTGTAACTTGTCAGGGGACACTTTATGTCCCTTTTCACACAGGTGATTCAGTAGGGCAATGGTGTCAATCACACAATCCTTATGACTTTTAGACGCCACCAAGAGGTCATCTATGTATTGCACTAAGACAGAGTTCCCAGGTAAGACCAAAGTTTCCAAACATTTTTTCAAGATCTGATTAAAGATAGAGGGGCTCTCTGTATACCCTTGAGGGACCCGGTTCCAGCAATACACGTGACCATTGAAGGCAAATGAGAAAAGAAATTTGCTATCTGGATGCAAGGGAATGGAAAAGAATGCATGACATAGGTCTATCACAGTGAACCATTCAGCATCCCAGGGAATCTGATACAGAATCACTGCTGGATTCGGGACAATAGGGCAACAGGGAACTACTATTTTGTTGACTTTTCGTAGATCCTGTACTACTCTGTACTTGCCACTAGGCTTCTTGATGCCCATAATCGGAGAGTTACATGGGCTACTCATTACCTCCTGTATGATGTTTCCTTCTAGCAATTTCTGTATTTCCACAGCAACACCAGCTTTCACTTCTGCATTCATCCTGTAGGGTTTAGTATTGGGGTATACTGCATTGTCCTTTATTGCTATCTGTATGGGGTCCACATTTTTCATTAACCCTACATCTTTCCCGGTAAAGTCCCACACCTCTGGCTTTACTGCTTCTTGGAGTTCTTGGGGTAAATCCTGCATGGTCATTCGTTTAATTTCCGAGTCAGGGCGGACTAACATTAATTTATAAATGCCGTCTTCATCTGGGGTCTGAATTTCAACACCCTTTGGTGTGCAAAAGATGGTACAGTTCATTTTGCACAGCAAATCACGTCCCAGTAAGTTCACTGGACTGGTGTCGCAAACGACAAATCTATGCATTTCCTTAAAGTTTCCAATTGAGATCTCCATGGGCTTGGTAACAGGAGTACTAATCAATTGATTAGATACACCCACTACTTGGATGGCTTCTCCCGAGAGGAGTAGGTTTGGAACGTCCACTGTTCTCACAGTAGAACGGGTAGCGCCAGTGTCCAACAGAAAGGTGACATCATTTCCGTCAACCTTTCCTTCAATGTATGGTCCGGACTGGTCTACCGGCAAGGAGGCGCCAAGTACGCACTCCTCGTCCTCCCATCTCAGGCCCCGTCAGTACTGGTCATCACAAAGGAAGGTATCATTTAAAAGATACTGCGAAGTTGCTGCATTTCTGTTCTCATTGCTTTCCCAGACTTCTATCTCATCTCCCTCTGCCTGCTTTCCCCTGTATACTTGCTTTGGTGCTCGGGGCACCTGAACTGTTTTTACCTGGGGTTGAGTCTTTCTTGGTCTCTCTTTCTGCGTCTGTGGAGTTAAATCAGGAGTTTTGGGGTTATCTTCGGGCAAGTATGGACACTCGTTACGCCAGTGTCCAATTTCGCCGCACTGATGGCAGGGAAATTTCTTCATAGCCTCTTCCCTGCTCATTTTGGGCCGGGGCTTGCCTCCTCCCCCTCCCCCAGGGCCTTCGTTTTTAGCATTTTTGACCATGTTACTCAACTGCTTTTCCTGCTGTTCTGCGAGCTTCACCTGAGCCCACATCACTTTTTCCTTGAGAGCCTTTTTCTTTTCTGCCATCTCGTCCTCGCAGTACTTTGCGTACCGCAGGACCTCGTCTACCTTTTTGGAGTGCCAACAGATTTTGTTATCTTTTATCCACTGACAAATTTCAGGTCTCAAACCGTTTACAAACCTGTAAATAAAGTGCGTCATATCCTTCATCTCGATGTTAACTATACCACTGTATGTTTTAAACACCTGCAACAGCCTTTCATAATAGGAGTGCACTGTCTCCTCTCTCTCCTGCGTTGTTCTATCTATCCTGGTCCAATCAGTTTCCTTAGCTGGCACCTTTAGTTTCAGATGCTGAATTACTTGTTCATACTTTCTCATGACTTCCTTCGAAGGTTCCCCTGTTTCTTTATCTCTTGTATACTCCTCACTAGGCCAGGCTATTGCTATTTTACACTCAGTCCATAGATCGACCGGGACCACAATGTCGAAAAACCCATCCAGGTCTTTCCACAGGCATTTCTGCACCTTTACGAACCTTTCCACTTGCCGGTACCATTCAACCGGCTTCTCGCGTAGTTTCGGAAAATCGTTAGTAAAGGACACAATATCCTGTCTGGACCATGGAACGTGCACATACCTCCCACCTGGTACTTCCCGCATGGGGCATAACGTTTCGGGCTTGTCTACTTCTCTCAGAGGGAACTCAGGGGTAGCTTGTCTTGATCGGGCCTCATCTTTCTTACGTGCCCACCTCGTTTTCCACCTCTCCACATCTCCCCATTTTTGCAAAACTGCAAGCAACTCTTTAATCTGCAACTTCCTCCCTGACACATTCAAGTTCTCTAAATCCTTGTCTGAGAACTCAGCTCGGTATGGTTTCTGCAAGGGCTTTGATCTGGATATATCTATACTAGCTGCGGTGTCGGTCAGTTTTTCGTGGAGCACCCTAGTACTCCGGGTAAGGCTTTTACACATAAACAGCAACTCTTCCTCAGAATAGGTATTCAATCTGTCCAATCCCACATTTCCTGCCATTAATTCCTCTATTTCTACTCTCAGTTTGTAGAGGTCTAAAGGTTTCGTTTGCGGAGCCTGTTTTTCTAACTCACGACTCCAATTTTCAATTTCTTCCGGCGTTACCAAAGAGACACTCCTGGTACCCGTTGCTGATTCTAATTTAATTTCTTTTGTATCAAAAGGATTATGCCTCTTCTGCACTCCCTTCCCTGTTTGTTTGTTTGGCAGGTCCAAGAACACAACTTCGGACTCGCACTCACTGGACTGATCATCTATCAGTAGGGGCTCATGCCTCGGCGGGGCCATTATCGGGTTCATAACTGGAGGGTTCGGACCTCCTTGACTATTCCCGTACAACGGAACTACGGGTCCGATTGTTACCGGAATAGTCAAAGCTTCAGGACTGGTATTTAACTGGGAGATCTTCTGAATTATTTCTGTCCTCTGTCTAGCTATGGCCTCCTGCTCCCTTTCATCTAATATTCTTCCTAAGGTTCGGTCAGGTATCATCTGTGGGGTCAGTTGAGGCGTAAAACTCGGGGCAGTAGGATGCGTTTCACTTGGTCCCCCACCATAATTTGGTTTCGGGAACAAAGTTCCTGTCCCAAATGACCTGCGCTCCTCCCCATATGGAGGCTGCAAAAAGGGCACTCCTGAACTTAATGGCTTTTCTTCGTTTTCATAAAGAGGTCTGGGGTAAAAGAGCTTTTCACGGGAATATTTTTCCTCCGGGTCCACGGGCATACTGGGATATATATTTCGTACTTCCGGGGGCTCGGGCTTCTCAAAATAGGGCAATACCTGGCCCCCTCCCCCCCTACATAGGGATCTGTCCTCCTCCTTAATAGATGGACGCTGGAGATTCTCTCCTGCACTGGAAGGTCGGGCTCCCTCATTATAAGGGGGCGGACTCCTCGTAAAGATGTCATCTAACAATTCATCGTCTGACTCCCCAAGGGCTCCCCAATGCTTACTCTTTTCTGTCCTTTTCTCTCCCCCAGAATGGTTTCCTGCTGGCATCATGGGAAACAGACCCTCAACAATCATGCTCTGCCTCCACTGTTTCATCCTCTTATCCCTGGTCTCTTGTTTCAGCCTGGGGTACCACTTAGTCAGACCTTTGTCCATTCGGGGTTTCTCTCTTTCAAAAGCCTCAATCTCCCATTCCTCTAATGCCTCATACTGCGTTAGTCTCGGTCTGGGATGCAATTCATTCATGCGAGTTCTCAAATTAAATAAAATTCTGCCATTGAAAGTTCCGTCTAACGGAAAAGCCAATACTCCGTCATCTTTTGTGTACTTTACCTAATTCTCCAACCATACACAGGTGTTGTACCCTCGGTCAAACATCATGAATGAGGCGGGAGTATTCGGTGGCGGGATAGTAACGCCCTCTCTAGACTTAATCGGTTTGTCCGTTTTGAAATAATTCTTTACCCTACTTACAAGGGACATCTTTCTCTTAGCTCTGTACATGATATCGTATCTATTAGCTTTCCACTGATCCCTCTCGAACCCTTGGTTTCTTGGATCGGGTCTAGTCTCTGGACTATAAGAGTGCCACATACGTTTTCTACGCTTAACTCTGTTTACAAAATCACCTCCGATCAGAACGCGTCTTGCAATTCCGTGCAACCAATGAGGTGCGCGCGTTCAAATAATTTCGGCCAATGGGTGCGCGGCCCCTTCGTGAGACTGTCCTCACTCCTCGGCGCTTCACCCCTCCTTTACAATTCCAGCCCCGCTACCCGCCCGCTGCTTCTACCAATCCCAGCGCGGCACGGAGTGACGTCAGAGACGCTTCGCGGCTGACTCCCTCCCTTCGCAAGGTAACGGAAACTTTCTTTCTTTCTAAAGTGCTCAGTGCTTGGTTATTTTACAACAAATACACATTCGCCACAGTGCTCAAGTGTCTAGACAGAAAAGATTTCTTTTACTGCAAGTAAACTACTTCCATTTACTTTTCACGCGCTGCGGGCAGATCTCTTACGCCTACCCTTCACTCTAGCATCGGTGCACCTGTTATTCCCCTAAACTCATCCACTTCTTTCCGGGATATATCAGAGTCTAAGGTTTCCCAGCGGACCCCTCTGCTTTCACTCAAGCTCCGAGGAACCTGCTACTCTTCCGATGTGACCCTTACTAGGTTACGCCACTATGGGAATTTTGCCAATGAACCTCGTTACTGACATTTATTCACACATGTATTCAGAAAAACCCTAGTTAGTGCTTCCCGGTTATCCTAACCTGCACCTAACTTTCCTTAAGCCTGTGACCTCAGGACAATGGATTCTATTCACCACTTGCCCTTTCAATTCCCCGGGGAGTTCGGACAACACAAAACGAGACGGTTTACAAATGCATGGATTAATACATATAACAATATAAGAACAAGAATAATAACAATACAACAATTCATGAATTTCAGCAGCGTATTCACAAGAGAGTGATCGGTTCCCTCGCAACAGCCGCTCTTATAGCAGCATCAATGTACTAGCAGCTACCGACTTAACTAGTCTAACTAATCCTGCCTAACCTTTAGCTAGTCCCTAACCATCCTCTGATCTACCAGAAAACTGATAGAGCGCGCGAGGTCACCCAGCCAATGATTTCGCCGTTTCCGGCTTCAGGGCCCATATACTTTCAATTCACTATATTCATTGACAGGGCGACTTCACGAGCTGCTACCAATTGTGTGTGTGTTCCCTACTGTTATTACTCAGTGTACCCGACTTACCATCCACCGACACGGGTACCTATGACTTCAATGGATCAGGGGCCTAGCTGTAAAAGGAAAGGCAGCAAATGCAATTTCAAATGACATTCAATACTGTTGAAAATGACCACGGACAACTGGAAGTTTTAAAATGTTTATCTAAAGTTCGTTATCATCAAGCATTAAACTTACAAGAATAAGGCAATCAATAACCAAGATAATGAAAAGTACATAACTATAGAGAAATAAAGTCAGGGTAATCATTTAAATGCAATAATGAGATGCAAAGGAAATATGCTATGCATTCAAGGCAAGAATTCTTTAGAAAATCTAAGTAAGGCCGTTCTAGACCATATCAGAAAATGACAAACTGCAATGCAAAATATGATTTCTAAAAGGTAGTGTAACATGGGAACATATCAAGAAAAATTATGCAAATGACTTTACGTTTCAATAGTTTGCGGCAAAAGCATGGAAAATTAACATACGCAAGATGTCTCTTTATTAAAGCAAAAGATAGAAATATAGAAAGGTGCAAGTTTAAAGAACTTAGAGCAGTATTTGCCTAGACTGGTGTGGAAACCAAACCCTGGCCACGGGTCAGTTTAAGGACAGGAAACCCTCAATGAAGGATACCCCTCAAAGGACAGCAGGTGCAGAATGGACACCCCGGACAGGACAGGATACCCTCAGATTAGGAATCAGGACAGGACCTCAGGACAGGACAGCAAACCCTCAGGACAGGACCGCTCAGGACAGGACCGCACCCGCAGATTGGAAGCAACGCCTGCGCTCCACCCTCTCTGCAGCTATCGATCAAGACCCCGATTGGGTCAGCGAACTCCCAGCAAAAGTGCTTTGCCAACACTTTACGGTTCAGTAGAACCTTAGTCTATGGTCAATTTCGGACAGAGTGCTCCGCAGCGCTCTGTATCTTCAGTCACCTATTGAGTACGATGGGTCAGTGACAGGTCAGCTAAACCAGACAAGTCGGACAATTCCCTAGGTGAACCCAGGGTAGA
Organism: Lissotriton helveticus; assembly: GCF_964261635.1. Lineage (NCBI taxonomy): Eukaryota > Metazoa > Chordata > Amphibia > Caudata > Salamandridae > Lissotriton > Lissotriton helveticus. The sequence continues at coordinate 557,063,303 of NC_136068.1, forward strand.
TATACTCTTTTGGGTCAGTGTACCACCCCCCAATGTTGCAAAGTGTCAGAATCCCTCAATTTGGATTGGTCCTAAGGTAGGATTTGGGTAACACACCAATCATAACACACTATTTGGATGCCTAATTTACATCTCTGGGTACCGCCTAGCAAGATTGGGGTTCCCATGAGATACTGCACGGCGAACAGTAACACAACACACAATGTATCATATGAGGAGCAACATTCTCCGTTCTCGTAGCGCAGAGGTGGCTTTCCCAGGCGCATCTTGACTGTGGCTGCCAGCTGGCTAAGTTCCACTGTCCAAAGTTGCCACCTTTCAGTGCTCCCTGGTCATGCGCAGAAGAGACCGTCAATATGGCTCCCAATCAGTTCGGACCCCCATTCCCCGCGGTACTTGGAAAGCAAGCGAAAACAAATTAATACATTGAAATAACAGTATGAAAACACATCACAGGGTTTATACTTTCAACTTATCACTAAGAAATATACTTATGCAGTTTAAATGTTAGCTACATGGATACATACACAAGAGCAGTGGCACGAGCAGTACCACGTTGTAGGCAAAGCTATGAATTACGCATGCGCATAAATTTCCCTCCACTTCTGCAGACCCGTCAGGACACGTGAGTGTGGCTGACGCATGCGCAGTAACTAAATACAAGCGGCGGCCATATTTTACGGACACGGATTAAATTCATTAGGAATACACATAGGCAAGCTTCTTAATCCTTTTTCAAACTTAATATAAACGTTAGTAAGACGTACACTTATTACCTTGTTACACATAAACGAGGTTCATGAATACAGCAAGGTCGCAAATATGCGAAGCTTTGCTTCATCACTTCTAAGATGACAGCATTTTTCATCAGGGCAATAACACGTTGAGGATCATTGAATCTGCTCACACCTTTCTTAATAAAACCTGTTTTCTTAATTTTGACCCATTGTCCAACACTTATTTTCACATCTTTAGTAGAATGTTTAGCATCATAAAACTTTTTATATTTGTCATGCTTGAGAGAAAGATTGTTTTTGACTTCTGTTGAAGACCAGTAAACTTCATTATAATCTTTAATTGGATTGCTCCCTTGAGAACTCTGTTATACCTCTCAATTAAACCATTTCCACTCGGGTTATACAAAGAAGTAATTTTATGAGTGACTCCGCACTTCATCAACTGATTCACCATAGTATCCGAAGTAAATTGCACACTATTGTCACTAATTATGGTAGCAGGTGTACCTTCTGAGTTGAAAACTTCATCAAAAAATGCAATGACAGTGTCTGTATCCAATTTTTTGTTAACCTTAATAACAGGCCACTTTGAAAAAAAATCCATCTTAGAAATTACAAACTTCTCCGAACTACCTACTGGGCCCATCATATCTACTGCAACACACTCCCAAGGAGCATTAGGACATAAAAAATCAGCCATAGGAGGCCTGAGGGTTTTTAGGGTCTTGTCAGCTGAAGAACATAGATTACAATCTCTGACAATTCTCTCAACTGAAATGTCTACACCTGGCCACCAGAATCTACTCTTAACTATACATTTGGCCTTGAAAATACCTAAATGTCCTTCATGACACAAAGCAAGTATTTTTTTCTCTCAAGACTGAAGGTGGCACCATCTTATCCCCTCTCATGAGATTTCCATCAACAACAGACAACTCATTTCTGAGCTCCCAGAAAGGTTTAATTTCACCCATTTCAATTTTACGAGGCCAGCCATTCTTAACATAATCCTTAGTCATAGAGTCCTGCCATTCCTCTTTTGTAAAAGATTCAATTCCATGGTCCCAAACCCCTGCTACCTGGACCTCATCCATCAAATCATCCTGATTCTCGACCATTTGTACAGGTAACCTCAAGAGAAAATCAGCCACTGCATTTTTCTTGCCGGGTAAGTATTCGATCTTATACAAAAAATCCAACAGTCTCATTGAAATACGTGGCAACCTGGCAGAAACATTTATCATACCTACATTGGACAACACTTTAACAAGGGGGTTGTGATCTGTTCTGATGATAACCTCAGAGCCCCAAACAAAAGTGCAGAAATGTTTCAGTGCCCAAGCACATGCTAGTGCTTCCCGTTCAATAACTGCATAACGTGATTCAGCTGGGGATAAGGATCTGGAAGCATAAGCAACAATGGACTCCTTACCCTTAGCATCAACTTGCGAAAATACAGCACCTATGCCTGTGCCACTAGCATCTGTGGTGATGGTTTTTTTCCTTGGGTATCAAAACCTTGGAGTGCTGGTGCAGAAATAATGGCATTCTTAATGTCAGTAAATTCTTCTTCACAAACCTCTGACCATGAAAATGTACTCTTAGATTTCAATAATTCCCTTATATTGAAAGTCCTGCAAGAAAAATTCTCTACGAATTTTGAAACGAACTCCACCAACCCTAAAAATGATTTAACTTCATCTTTGTTTTTAGGGCTGGGAGCATCAGAAATAGCAGATACCAATTTTTTTGGGGGGGTAAATTCCAGCAGCGCTAATTTAATGTCCTAAGTAGGTAACTCTGTCAGCAGCGAATTTACACTTTGAAGGTTCAATGGATAATCCGAACTTACTCAAAAAGGCCATAACATGAAGCAGTTTCTCTCTATGATCTTGGCAATTGTGTCCTATAACCAGGATATCATCTTGAAAAATTACTACATATTTTAGATTACCAAAAATATTATGCATTAAACGCTGGAATGCCGCGGAAGTGAGGCCAAAAGGCATTTTAGTGTAACGAAAAAGCTCCGGAACAAGTCCACAGCCGTTCAAAGGATGAAAGCAGCGCAAATCAATGAAAGAATAACTCGAGGCAGCAGAAATCCAGCAGTTGAAAGAAATCAGCGTGGGTTCTATTCGGTTAAGATCCTTGTCGCCATAAAAGTAAGTGTAGTGAATACACTTAAGCAGAATAGTTGAATAAAGTATTTATTCCAAAAACGTAACCGGATACACACAAGGGAGTCGCACCATGGCATACAAAGCTAGAAATAACCGCTCCCACAACGTTCAAAGTTTAAACCATGCACAATACAGTTGTCAGCAGCGTGAGGTAAATAAACAAAGCGCGAGATGACCTTTTAAAAGGAAACACCGTCTGGTTTCTGCTTGTCCTTGTGCTCTGCCGAGCCGGCCCAGTCACGTGAACAAGCAGACACTACAAATTGTCTGGCCATAAGTTCTCTCTGTAACATTTATAAACTTTTAAATAGTTTGAGCACAGTCATGGCTATGACCCTACCCGAGTTGAGCCATAGTTGCATCGTAGGTGTAACCGAATATACATGTATATTTGGTTCTTATTGTATGCATCTTTGAAGATGCATAAGCAATTTTCTTTTCTGTCACTATGTGGCAGAGCACAACCAAGTAAGGAATATGAGCGAGCCTTGGGCTAAATGTAATGAGTCAGAATGTTTCCATTTTGGATCCTCTTGTAGGAAGGCAGGCGGCGTAAGATCTAAGAAGCTGACCTTATGGGGCCTAATGCTGAGTGCAATTTTCATTGTTTGGTGACAACTTTGGTAGCAGAGTCTTTGGTCTGTGCGTGAAGGTATCTAATATCCAGGATTGATGTCATGTAAACAAGTTGGGCATATGATTTCTGTCTTGCTTGCCCCTGTTGCTCCCTGCCTGTCAGTCATTGCAGGGTAGGTTTGAGTGTGGACGTGCTTATCTGTAACAACCCCTTGCCAGCTCCTGTTTCTCTGTTTCCACCAACCTTAATAACCTCTTATACTTTGCCAATCAGGGCAGCGATGTTACTTGTCAGTGCCGGTTGAACTGCTGCGCTATCCACAATTTGAGCTAGATCCCCTCTGTGGGCGCCGTCTGCTGGAATCTCTTCTGGATTGCCCCCTTTATTTCTGAACCATTTTATGTTATCCGGCTCTGCACCTGCAGACCCGGAAATGTTGGCTCTTTCTTGCTTCTTGGATGCCTTTGCTGTTGCATATGTTTTGCCAGCTGCAGAGTTTTCCTCGTTCCCCAACTTTCCGTTCTGTGTCCCTTCTTTGTCAGTCATTCTTGCTCCTAATGAGGGTGCATTACTTTCCCTCCACTTCTCCTGCCTCGAACGGCCCCATATAAATCCACTGTAGAACAAAGCCATACTGCCCTAAAGTCCCTCTCAATGAGCTCAGTATGATAAACCAAGAAAAAGACAAACTTCCCTAAGGGAGTACTCAAAGCTATGAGGGGCAGAGGTATGCTTTGTGGGTACATGGCAGGATAAGCCTCACTCCCCATATTACTAACATTCCCGCAGGCTCTTATAGAGGGGTAGTCCAAGGTTCAGCTGCAGAAGAAATCAGGACTGGGGTTCCAAGACTTTGAGTTGCTGACACAGGTACCCCCGGGGTTCCAAGACTTGGAGGTGCTGACACAGGTACCCCCGGGGTTCCAAGACTTTGAGGCGCTGACACAGGAACCCCCTCCCAGAAGCATATGGTAGTCATGGAGTCCCTTTGGTGTAGCAGACTCTGAGCTGTGCGGCCTACACCCCAGAGGTACGTGACTACCGGGGCTGATGCAGCAGAAGAGACCCTTCAAGCCACACACCAGATATCAAGTAGTGACCACATGTGCAGCACCTCCTTTCCCGGCTAGTAGTCTGAGGTTCCAGACCCTGACACATGTGTCTGTAAGTAAGTAAATCAGCTCAGCCCAGTTCACATCCCTTTTTTCCTGAATGCCATCAGTGAAGGAGACATTTACATAATTTTGTGAAGTTTCTGCTTTATTGAGCTAGTATACACAACCCTGGCAGGTACACACCTGCGGTGAAACTGCATAGGGTTGTTAAACTCTAGTTAATGGTAAGAGAACTCTTAATGGTTAGATGGCCTTTGCTGTCAGCCTAAGGGGTCAATGAAGGAAGGAGCAGGGAGGATCCGGAACACTGTGAGCTGAGAAGAGAAAATGCTAAATCATAACAGTCTACCATCAAGGGACCTACACAGAACATCATAAATACTCAGTAGACTCTTTGGTGTCTGGGACCCTGGAACACGGTTAATTAAAATAAATCTCTTTGAAAAAATATTTTTGGGTACATTTTTCTACAATACCAGAATGTTATTTTGTTGTTTTGCTTGTACAGAAGAAACTTGAAATGTCCCTCAAGTGGCATTAGACTGCTGGTCCATAAAACGGATTATTCTTAAAAAGAAAATGTAATAGAAATGAAAGTAAGTGAGGGTAAATAAACCTCAACTTTTTCAGGTTGAACTCTGAACACTACTCATATGAGGTAAGCAGCATCTCACAGACCAACAACTGGCAACTCCATGGGTTTTTATGTGGATAATCATTTCATTTGTACATCTGTTTTAGTTTTATTTCACCTAACAGAAGTGCCCTAAGTTTGTTAGGTGTTCTTCCTATAAAAGGAAGGCCTTCGTCAAGGTTCTGCATTTGGCTCTTCATAGCCTGTCTACCTGACTCGCACTCAATGGAAGAATGTCCAAAACAATTCCCCCAAAAAGCTAAAAGAGCATCAAGAAATTTGCCTTAGAGAACGTAATGTTGGAGGACTCGAAAACAAAAGTTAATGGCTGCAAAGATAAACATGGCTAGGGGAGTTGTCCCGTTCTCTGTGCAGGATACTAGCTGCCCAAAGATTCCTAGAGAGAGCTCAGAAGAATGGCAGAGACCAGGATCGCTATTCTAGTCAATCATCAAAACATAGTACCCGTCTCCTGCAACATGCTCACAGCCGAAGGTTGGTATGACAACTTTCTTTTACTTTGTAGGCCATGACTTTAAAGACCCTTTCATTGTCAAGACCACCTTTGATGGAGAAGACTCTAGTAATTGTCTCAGCAGTGAAAATATCTTCTTAAGCTCCCTCTACAAACTGTCCTTCCTAAGTGGCTAAAATGATCTATTTTTCAGCCAAACAGCCCACTAAAAAGACTTACCAATAGCAGCTTAAACAACTGTAGCAGGAAGCTGATGCTGAAGCAAGTTGTGGCTTCTGTGCCATTATCCCAGAATACCAAAGGGACATACGTAATTATTTTTTGATTAACAGGGGGGACTATAATACCAAATTAGCTCTTACACAGATGATGAACTTAAACTAACTAGCAACATGTGTTACAGAAAGTGCAGTTTAGTAGTGTCCAAGTTCTTGCAAGGCACATGACCCAATGGGGCCTGGGAGCTTGAGGGCATCTGCGGGGACACTGCTGAGATTGTATGGGGGGTCTCCTCCATTGTTATCCTCCGTAAAGCCTTTGCTGATGCTTGGTGCTACGGCTGGGGGCTGCATTGGATGGCTGGAGCCGTCGATCCACAGCTGAGCCCGGGGGTTGCTTGCCTCCTGGGGCCCTGAGCTTACGGCCATCCCTGATACCCAGAGACTTTTGGCCCTCGTCACATCTGGGCAGGAGTGGGCAGGGGGGCGAGGTACAAATAATACCTCTCCCGCCCACTTGGCATCCTCTTTGACCACTACCCTGATGCCGTTTAGGCATGTCCTAGGAGCTGCGGATCGGCAGCACGCGATGAGTCGTCCCCCTCCCCTCCCCCGGTCACTCCATCCCTAGGGGTAGTATCCAGGGCAGGGGGCCCGAGCATGGCTACGGTCCACTGGGGGAGGGGGGGGGGTTTGGACAGCTCACGTTGGACACGGGCTAGCACCGCCGGTGCTAGCCGGGGCCCGGCCCGGAGTGGCATTGTGTGTGCCTGGGTTGGAGGGGGAGGAAGCCAGCGGAGATGCGCCTCCTCTTCGCCCGCATCCGGGTGGTGGCATTAGAGGCGTGTGTCCCCCCCCCCCCCATTGCTGAACATGAGAGCTTGGCTAGACTGTTCATGTTGCAGGTCCCCAGCTCGAGGCGGAGCCGATACACTTCTATTTGGGGGTGGGGGCAGGTAGGGTTTCTAGCTGGAGCTGCTCTGGGGGCCTTGGCCCACCTAGCTAATGGTGGCCAAGGCCCGAGTGGGCCGTTTGCTCAGGGGGAGGGTAGCAGGTGTGATTGGCTCCCTCCCTCGTGGCTCCGGTGTTTAACAGGGGATTTGGCGTATTGGCCTCTGTTGCCGACTCTGTCCAGAGGATCCGGGCCCAAATTCCAGCATTCTGTGGGGTCACGGTCAGGCGGTGATACTACGCCCCTTGCCCATTTGGGGTAACTAGGATTCCTTGGTGGCGCTGGAGAAGGCCTTGGCCAGTGTGGGTGTATGGGTGCAGGGGGGTTGCGGTGAGGGCCACACAGGCTATCCCTTCCGGGTATCTATGCTGCATTCCTGCAGCCCATTTGGTTGTGCCTCTGGTTGGATCCTGGAGTGCTTTGCGGCGGTGAGTGCTTTCCTAGCCACCACCCCCCACCTCCTTCCAATGGAGTGCAGCCGTCAACCGGGAGAGTTTCTCTAACTTGTTATTTGCGATTTTGCGTTGCAGGCGGAGTTACAGGGTGATCCAGAGGCAGTAAGGTACAGAGGGGTGCCCACTGCAGGAGCACAACAAGAGTGCAAAGACCAAATATCCCCAGGGAGGCCCTTGCGTTGGACCCTGGAGGAGCGACGGCGTCCCGTTAGTCCTATGGGCGGTTGTGGACCTGAGCAACCGGGGGTTGCCTGGAACGCTCTGCCCCCATCTGGGGGCGTGAGTAATGGGGTGGGCTGGCGGTCCACCGGTGGGAGGGGTTATCCCCTCCCCCAAATCTGGCAAACACGGATTGGCTATGGCCACAGTGTAAATTGGCACATCAGGTGGGCAGGGGGCGAGGGCCTGCCTGTGATCGCCCGTAAGATAACCCATCATGTTGGCATATTTGTTTTGCAAATAAACCTGCAGCAATTGTACACCACGCTCCTGGGTCCAGAGCTTTCCTAAAGTCGGTGTTGTCTCTGCGCCGCTGCGGCCACCCATACCAGCCATCGGGGGATGCCAGGAGACCAAAGACGTTGAAGGAGGGGGCGAGACCATTGGGCCCCAGAGCTGAGTGACTACTAAGGAGGTGTAGCGAGACCTAGGTCTGTGTCTGAGGGGCTGGAGGGGCACTACAGACGACCCCTGGTGGGGGTCACTAAAGACTTGACCGGCTGGACGTACCAAGGGCCCTGGGACCTGGAGGTTGCTCGTCTGGTGTTGCCTGGGGCCACTGTCAAGACAAAACTAATTAAACTGAGCCCTCCCTCCTCTGCTTCCCATCCCCTGCCATGAAGAATCCTACAGGCTCATTGCTTATGATGGGAAAAGACGAGGGGCGAAGATGACTCAAACCAACAAAATCTACTAATACACATTGTCCAGGCCTGAGGCTATACATACGGACCATGACTAAGAGCAGCCTACCAATCCGACGGTCCAGGGTCTCAGTGGCAGAACTGTTAGCGGTACAGGGCTCTTGAGTCACCCTAGAAGAAGAAGATGGACAAAATGGCCATCTGTGCCTGGGGGCACCTCCCCGAACCATGATAGCTCTCCTGTTCAACCATCGGGATCGCACTGCTATCCTGCAACATGTGCATATTCTCTGCCCCCTTCGACCCAAGATATGAGGACAAACACATCTTCATCTATCCTGATTACATGCGTAAAGTACAGAACTTGCGCAATAACTTTCCAATGGTGAAACGAAATTGTGAGAACACAACATTAAATACAATCTATTGTTTCTGGCCAGTTCCATTTCTACGACTCTCCACAAGAGGTACTGGACTGGATGGACACATTGGGCCAGTGAGGTACTGCAAATGCACCAAGGGGCTCTGGGTCCTGTACGGGCCTGGTGCTTTGCTCTGGTTGCAACAAGAGGACAGTATTGAAGGACCTGGACACAATGAGAGCCTTGGGAGGGGAACAGATGCTTGTTTGCCCAGATGGAACCCTACGTCTGGAGATCCCTGGCTCGATGGATGGTCAGGCCTGATGCTTTCTCTCAGATCCTACTGGTACCTGACACCTTGGGTGAAAGTACGGAGACTGGATAGCATAAGTTGGGACCTGGATGAGGTTGTGGGCGCCCTGGTTGACCATGCCCACGCTTCCTATGACTGCACCGCCTCAGTCCAGGTGCTCTGGGGTGGCAATACCGACTTCGACAGTATTGGGGTGTCTGGTAAGGGGAAAAAGAACAATTGATGGACAGAATGCAGAAAAATGCCATACATTCACCCCAGTACAGAGATCTGGGCCTAAATCCATTGTTTTTTTGCTCACCATGCCATTCCAGTTTGGACCCAGCAAGGTTGCTTGCTTCCGGTCCAGGGAGGACCTGGCTTGGCAGTTCGGGCTGTACTGTTCCCATGAGGCACAAGGTCAAGACTGATTTGCATATGGCTGGGTCCAAACTGGGGTGGTGTAGTGGGCAATGGATTTAACCCTGATCTCTTGACTGGTGGAGAATGTCTGAATCATTCAGCATTCCATCCATCATTTGTTGCGGTGTCTGGTAAGGGGCACAGACTATACTAAGAGACCTACTTGTATCCCTACATCACTGTATATATGCATCAATGTTTATGGGATAGTGCCAATTTGGCTGATTCACTACGACATTTAGGATACACACACAGCCAAGCACTATCGCTGACTGCTTCACAGTATGTGGGGGGTGGATCACATTTTCATTTTGCTCTGTGGCGGGGGCTGGCAGGTGACCGGTCCTATTGCGGCCTGATGAGTACCCTTGGTTTCGCGGTTCGCGATTCCTCTACCTGTTTCACACTTGGACTATACACTAGTTGAGGAAGGGGTGGGAAGTGGGAGGGTCATGGGCAGTAGCCAGTCCCCTTCTGGCCGACGGTTGAGCTGGAAGGTATTTTACACATTCTGTCTGGGGGTTGGGAGGATGAGGGGGGACTTGAAGATGTTGTTTTTCAAATTCATGGTTTTTGTTGTGTTTTTTATGCAATATGGGACACGGTGTGAATGTTTTTGCTTTTTATTTTGCAATGTATACGCTGCTGTGGGCTTAGTGGGAGGACCTTGGACTTAGTTACTCATGGTCACATCGATTGTGGGCAAACCTGAGAAATGTCACAGGGTGCACACCTTACTCAAGCAATACGGAATATCTGTTGCATTTCTCAGAGACACAACTGTGAGGAGATTGCATCCCAGCATTACAGCGTAAGTGACAGGGCCCCATCTGGGTGGCACCAGGGGCCCTTTTCAGAGGCTACTGGTCTGTGTGGACCCAGAAGGGCAATATGTTATTTTATTTTTTTGTTTTTTTTTATCATCATCAATATGTTATTCTTTATGAAACCTTAGAGTGCTCATGAGTTTTGTTTGGGCAATGTCTACGCCCCCATGTAGATGACTGTGCCTTTTTTGAAGACGTATTGTCGGTGGTGTGGAAATTTCTCCTGGCCGAGTTAATCGTCGCTGGAGATTGTAATTGTGTCCTGGACGGCATGGTAGACTGCTGGCCTCCACGAATGGGCACTGTTAGAAATGGGATTTCTGGTTGGCTAAGGCTTGCAACAAAGCCAGGCAGAAACCCCCACTCTAGTCAGGGCAAGGGAGTTACACGCCGAAGATAACCCCTGCTCACCCCCTTGGTAGGTTGGCACGAGCAGTCAGGCTTATCCCAGAGGCCATGTGTAAAGCATTTGTGCACGCACACAGCATCAACATCCCAGGCACACCCCAAAATGAACTCCACACAAGGTTATATCAAAAATAGCCTTTGTATTATCATAAAACATATTAGATGATAATCACACAATATACACTGTGCCAACTGGCACTGGGCAGTATTTAAAAGGGAATTATTTACACATGACAGGGCCACTTGGACCACTGTCGGAACCATCACAAAGCAAACTTAGTAAAGGTAAAACAGATCATAAACGTACAACCAGTAACCACTGGCAATCCCTGTACTTAGCATCAGCCTGTAACATAAACTACATTATGCACAGTATCACATCAGGCGCAAATTACATTCTGCGCCAACCTCCCCAGCATAAACCCCTTCTACACTCTTCTCATAAGTCTAAACACATTAGACCCTAATCTCCTAAACATAGCTTGCGTTTAGGAATTAAAACACAGTAGAGAATATCTCAAACCTACCCATAGTAGTCACAACCTCATAATCATAAAAGACCACCTTTAGAGGTATAAACCAGGGTGCGTAAATCATACTACATACATTACATTTCCTAGCACCCTATAAATCACATCAGGGCCTGGCGCTCTACAATCCTAATAGTCCTGCCGGCCAACTGGCCATCTCAAACGTTGGAGCCACACGGGGCTCTGTAAACTAATAATGACCCCAAGGGGACTTTGAAAACACATGGTGGCCACGTTGGAGCGGCCCTCTAGCAAGCGGGGCCGCTCAGGGGACCAAAGCACGGGCATGGGCACAGGGGGCGGGCACTGACAATGTGCCCCGACACCACCCCCTACCACCGTAGGATTCAGCCCTTACTCACCGGGCTGCTCTCGGCTCCACGACTGCTCTCCAGTTCTGCCAGCACGACGCGGGGCTCCCTCCTCGGTCATGGGAGCCCACACTGTTATCTGCAGTTCTTCCACCGTGGCCCCTCCTGGGACCCGGGGCTGCAAATGCCGCACTCCCTCTCTGGCGCCGGGGGAAGGCAGGACTCTCCACGCTCTACTGTGCGCACGGGGCCGGACTTCTCTCGCTAATGCGGAAGTCCCGTCCCAAGTCAGGCACCACGCTGCCTGACTTTCGCCTCGGCCCGCTGCGATCGGGCTGTGGCGGGGATTCCTTCGGTGAATGTGGGGTTGGCACCCGCCATTCAAAAGTAATTATAACACGGGGTGGGCACCTGCAAAGGCTCACAAGGAAGGCGGGGTGGGCACCTGCAAAGGCTCACAAGGAAGGCGGGGTGGGCACCCGCCCGTAAATAAGGATATAAGCGGGGTGGGATTCCGCCATTAAAATAAAAATACAAACGAGGTGGGCACCCGCTCGGCGTGCACAACAGGGGAATCCCTACAACGGGGATTCCCTCTATCACGGACGGCGGCTGAGCGTGCAGAGTGTACACGCTGCTCTCCTTGGAAACCAAAAATAAAGTGCTCACAAGGCGCTAGAGGTAAAAACACAAAGTCCCAAAGAAGAGCAAATGGAGCAAAAGGTCCCAGTAAAAAGGTCCTTAGATGAAAAGGGCAATGCAGGGCCCAGGGAGGCAAGCCCTCATGGTAGTCCCCCGGGCCCCAGCAGCAGCATGCCCTGGCAGGAACAGCAACCAAGAACTGAACAAATTCATGGGGTCACAGCCCCTATATTTATATTAGCAACTCCCTTTGTGTCATAGCACAGGGTTTAGAGATACCAGTTAGAACTGGTATAGGGGAGCTTTGGAGCATTTTGTTTTGCTCAGCTCCTCTCTCCTTTGTCAGGTGGGGGCTCAGGGATTAGACGCACCACAGGGGGTGGAGCCGGCATTGTGGAGGGAAGGCACAGTCCTATTCAGGTCCCAGGTGCAACTCCTCCCTCCCACTAACTAATTAGAAGGGGGACCCCCAGCTAAAGGCAGGCAGGTAGGCGGGGAAAATACACAATACAAAAAGGAAAAAATACCTGCCAGTCAACTTCAATTATAGGCCTAACAAAGAGGTCCTTTAATAAATTTAGAACCCCCGAACCTCAAGGAATCATATCAAAACATGTTAACAAATATATAGAAATTTTATTGATTAGAAATACATAATTACCAGGCCACATAAGACTTTTTTTTGAAAACCAAATGGATCATCAATATAGTCCCACATACGTACAAAACTCTCATTTTTTTTTTTTTTTTAAGACCAACGGTCCCAAACTTTATTTATATTCACAGATAAGCCAGTAGTTAATCATACAGTGTCACAGTAACGGATTATTGTCACAAATAGTACCCAGCAAATAGCACATGTCAACATAGCAATTATACATGAGTGAAAATAAACAGTTGCTGGTGGAAGTGCATTAGTTCATAAGTGATGGTGCCAGGAAGTGACTCGTGGTGCAGTGCCCGCAGTTCGCAGCACTGCAGAAAGGGACCAGCGTGTTCACAAAGAAAAGTCAACAGTCATTGCGTGAAATGGAGTTCCCCGTTCAATGCAGCAGAGGATAGAGGCAACAGCATATCCTCCGATGACCCAAGGATCGTTGGGTGCCCACTCCCTAGCCCTGGGCGCATCCAAGCAGCTTCATGTGAGATGTAGACGAGGAAGCGTGGTCGGGCATAATTAATGGCACAGTATGATCGGCCTCTGTGGTAACCAAAAGAGTTAACTGGGTAGTCTGATACAGGGGGGAGGGAGAAACATTTCAATAACTGTTGGACTAACATTTGTGTGTATGGTAGCGTACCTAGGATCCTAGCTGTGTGTGGTGCATCTTATGTGGGTTATGTAGGGGCGGGGACAAGTGAGGAGGCGGCGTCGCCGCCGCTGCAAGGCGAGGGAGGGGGGGGGCAAGCGGCAGGAAGGCGAGCGCGGCAGGAGACGTCTCCGCCACATACGGTCTCAGTCGCCGGAGGAGGGGGGGGAGGGGAGGGGGGGTGGGCGCGCGGAGCGGGGGGGAGGTCAGGAGGGGGGGGAGGGGGGGAGGGGGGGAGGGGGGGGAGGGGGGGGCAAGGGGGGGGGGGAAGGGGCGGCGGAGTCCGTGCCAGGTGTGGACAGCAATCAAGAGGGCCCTCTCTGTGCCGTGTCGGGACGGTACTCCACGCCGGCTTGTGTGCATGCGCGGTGATATGCAATCAGGGCAGCATCCCAGTCCTGGGCGATCGGGTATTTCCGGAGGCCTGCGGTTTCCTCCCTGCGGAGGGACACACTCTCCGCACAGGCCCAGGCGGCAAAAGAGCGACGCCAGTCCGCAGGGCGCGGTGGGTCGGCATTTTTCCAACGTCGTGTGATAAGACACTTGGCCGTGATGAGACCTAAATCCCAAAAGCGTGCCCGTAGCTTGGTCTGCTTGGTCCTCCTGTATAGTCCCAATAGGCACACTTCCCACGTCTTGGGGAGAGTTTCGCCAGTGGCCGCCGTCAACATGTCCGCGACCACAGACCAGTACGAGGTAAGATGTGTGCAGCTCCAGAGTGCATGCAGGAAGTCTGAGTCCTGGAGGCCGCACCTGGGACACGCCGATGAAGTGAGTCCGAAGTAGCGATTCAGTTTGTCCGGAGACAGATTTACACGGTGGATTATGTAATATTGGATAATCTTGAATCGTGCGTTGCGGGGGACGACCCCGGCGCCTGCTAAAATAGCGTTCCATTGGTTGTCCGTCCAGTCTGTGCCACGGTCGGTCACCCACTTCTCCCTCAATCTCTGAGAGGAAAATTGCGTGTGGCTGTGTAAGGCTTGTGCGAGCCAATGCACAAGGTGGGATCCATCTCCCATCACATGTAGGTATTGAATGAGTAGGTGAGTGGACGGCTCGTGACGTACAAAACTCTCATACCATCAGACATACTAAAATATCATACAATTCATACCACACACAGACAACAATTTGCAGGTACATAACAGCCATGAGCTGATCTAATAGTTATAGATGGAAAACAATCATCAGGGGGATGGAAGGAAGATCAGTCAGGTTATCCCCAGATGAGAAAAGACACCGACGGGCGTTTCGGTGTTGCGCCCCGGGCGGGGCTACACCTTCATCAGGGGGAAGATGTACAGTTCACAGTGCGACAAAATATCTGTAGAGAAAATGCACAGTTCAGAGACAATCAAAACTAGCTAATCTATTTAATTAGAGGGCATGATTGTTCGGTGGGTTAAAGAACAAAGGTTTTATATAATGATAAAAAGGTAGTACTAGGGGACTGGGAAAGACTGCAAAATTCACATTTAAGACACAAAAACAACATTTTTATCAGAGAAGATAACATTACAGATTTAAGCGGAAACATAGGGGTAAAAAGAAAAAGTACAGGTTTAATAGAATTACAGAACATGCCCATGTTAAGCAGAAAGAGCAATAGGTAAAGACCAAATAAAGAGGATAAAGTTTAGAGCTGAAGTGGCAAAATTACATAAGATACACCAGACAATTTTAAAGTGATAAAAAACATGAATGATATGTGCAATTCCCATCAACACCCACAGTGATTAGCGCAAACCACCAATTAAATGTTGAACACATAGTTGTCCATACCGAGAAAATGGAGGCACGCCAAATTTCAAGAAGATACAGTGGCCTAAAAGGGCCAGACAAATACAGGATCCCAAAATTAGAAGCTTCAAATGTGGCTCTGTGGGGAACATAGGACATTATATACAAGGGGCTGCTTCTCAAAGTAACGACATAAGGGTACTCAAACAACCCAATTGAGCCCTTGGGAGAGGTATTTTTTGCAATGGGGGAACCTACCATAAGCGGTCAATTTCGTTTTTCAAGGCAGCGTCCACAATTGGTCCTTTCCAGTAACAACAAACATGGAGAGTAGAAATAGGATAAACCGGTACATCTGGAAGCACCTTTCACGGATAAGTTGAGGATCAAAGATGCATTTCAAATTTCTACAAAATGATAGAAAACGACTCAATAAGTATTTGAAGATAAAAACTAGAGAGCATTAGATAGAAATCAGAGAGTACCTTGGGCCACGGAAAACAAACTAATATGGAGCACACACGAGACTGGCGCTGTGCCTATGGACCATAATGCATCGCTTTAGTAAAGTACCTGCGACAGGGACACCCGAATTAAGGGGAAATCAGCGTCAAACGAGGCCAAGACACTTCGAACCTAAACCTTAAACAAAGCGTTTTTTATAATAAGATAGACGCAGACCTGAGGGGCTGGTGGACGAAGCACCCTAAATATCGTCACCTGCTGATAGGTAGACATAAGATGTTGTAACAGCGCACTTACGGTAGCAAGTATATAAATATATAAATAAGCCCCATTTGTTTTAAGAAAGTATCCGCCCCATGGATTAAATAGGGAGCGACCTGTAAAGGGCGAGGGGTCGGCTAGATATCTCCTCTAGCGTATCGCCAGCGCAAGGCCAATACACTAAAAGAGTTACAGAAAGGCCGCCCTCTGCGCCACTTTCCTGTCCCGTCACTGGTCGCCCTACTCACCGAAGATAGATAGGAGATATCCACAACGTGAATACTTCTGTCGGCAGTACGTTGTACCAAAAGATTCCCGCAGCATCCAATGTCAGCATGATGATTCAGCACCTGATTTAAAGGTCGTGAAAGGGCGCATAGTTGCGTCCGACGACGTCAGAATAGTGGACATAGACGAAAGACTATAGGCACTATGGTATCGGCATCCGATGAAAGGGCGGCCATTTTGTAATATCAACTCATCCCATAGAAAAGCATTCCGGAGACCACTAATATGCTCGAGGGACCAAAGGATCCAACTAGATGAACCACCGCAAGGTGAGGACATGGACTCGCAAAATCAATTGAGGAAAGAGACACACCTGCATGTGAGTTAAGATTCGATAACTCAAACAAAGAGTGAGTTTAAATCTAAGATTCAGTATATCAAAGAATAAGCAGAATAATCCCTGCGCCCTCCAAGGACAAAACAAGTATGAAACACTTATAAGAAATAATCAACACAAGAAAGGGGGACATGCTAGATCAAATACTTCGGCAAGCTAAAACTGTGGGCACAATATGTCCTCCAAGAACGTAATTTACAGAAAAACCTGGCTCCTGGCAGACAAGGGGGGGCACCAAGGGAATCAGAGGAGAAGTATAAGGATGCACAAGTCCCAGCCGGGGGGTGCATTACAGAATGGCCAGTCCTCATTAAGACCCCTTTCCACCGTATTAAGAAAATAGATCCAGAAGACCTCTCTTTTCTTATGTATGGCCGTGAGTTCCAGGCCAGGATGCACCTGAATTTTCTCCAAGACAGACCACTTAAGGTCATTATCAGTATGGTTATTCTGATGCCAATGAGCCACAATTGGGGCACATAGTTTATTGGTCCGTATATTGGATTTATGCTCCCCTATCCTAAGGCGAACCTCCCGTCCGGTTGCACCAATATATGGGAGGTCACACGGGCACATGATAATGTAGACCACATTAGAAGTGCGGCAATTGGCTATTTTGGTCAGGGAGATGGTGCGGGCAGGGGTGATAATAGTGTCCCCAATAAGGGCATTAGGGCAAGCCTGACAATTACCACATCGGTGGTTGCCCATGATTGGGCCCAGGCCATGGATAGATGTTTGGGATGGCTTCTGGGGTTCCTGAAGTCTTCCTCTAACGAGGTAATTCTTCAAATTTTTGTTCCTCCTGAACGCAAAAATGGGTTTTGGCAGACGTTCCTTATCATTACCCAGATTAAGGAGATACCAGCAAGAGTTAATAGCTTGTCTTAATTTGTTGTTTAAATTAGAATGTCTGGTTATGCAAACTATTTTATCCAAGGGTTCTCTGCTCTTAGGTTCAAACATGGACTCCCGATTGTAATATCTGGCCCGTTTGAAAGATTCTTTGATAAGTTTGTATGGATATCCACGATGTATCAGCTTCTCTTTAAGGATGTCAGCTTGATGGAGAAAATCCTTGATATCCGAACAATTTCTCAGAATGCGGAGAGATTGGCTGAACGGAATACTATCCCTCTGGCAGCGAGGGTGGAAGCTGCCATACTGCAGTAAAGTATTCCTAGCAGTAGGTTTAGTAAACAGGGATACATAGATTTCACTATTTCGATGTTCAATCCAGATGTCAAGGAATTCAATCCTACAATTGCTCGAGTGGGCGGTGAACTTGAGGTTGTTGTCTGCAGCGTTGATCCACAGAATGAACTCATTGAGTGAGTCATGGTTCCCCTTCCATATAAAAAAGATGCCGTCAATGAACCGGGACCAAGCCCGGACATTCTCATGGAAGGGGGCCATTTCATTATAAATGTGGATGTGTTCAAAGTGTCCCATGTATAGACAAGCTATACTGGAGGCACAAGACGCCCCCATGCTGACTCCCTGGATTTGTTGGAAAAAACAATTGTTGAATTCAAAGTAGTTCTCACTGAGAACAACTTCGAGACACTGGATGATAAAAGGGGCATTGCTGACCTCAAGTTTAGATAATAAGATGTCCTCCAAAACTCTCAAAGCTCCTGCCTGTGGAATATTGGTAAACAGAGACTCAAGGTCTAATGTGACCAACAGTTCTCTGTCTTCCAGGTAAAGGGGTCCCTTCAACCTTGGAAATAAAATGGCCAGTGTCTTTCACAAAGGATTCCAAATTCATGACCAAAGGTTTTAAAAGTTGGTCAATGTATTTGGAGAGGGGTTTCGTTGCTAATCCAATGGTGGATACGATTGGCCTGAGTGGAGGGTCAAGGATGTTCTTATGGGTCTTAGGGACCCCATAGATGATAGGCATCCTGGTGAAGCTGGGGGTAAACAATTCTGCTTCTTTCTCGCAGATGTACCCCATGTCTACTGCCCTTTCAACCATATGCAAGATACGGCGTTTCAAGGCAGGTTCCGGGTTCCTCATAATTCTCTTATAATGTTCAGAGGTTGATAGAAGATGGTTAATTTTTTTCACATAGGTTGGGGTATCGAAAATCAAGATTCCCCCACCTCTGTCACAAGGCTTGATGGCAAGTTGTTTATTGGCCTACAAAGATGTAAGTGTCATCTCTTCCACTCTGGAAAGATTGGGAGGAGGTTTAGGAACATATTTCAGAATCTTATTGATTTTAGAGGTAACTGCTTTTTCAAAGATGCTAACCTCAGTTCCAATGTATTCGAGAGTAGGTGTAAAATCAGAAGGGGGTTTTAAACCCGACTTATTATCAGTGGCATCAGTCCAGGGCCTATTCATGAAGAACTTTTTAGCCTGATTTTGCGAAAAAACAGATATGTCTTTCAAAAACTCGAACTTGCTGAAATTAGTGGTGGGGACAAATGATAGGCCCCTAGATAGCAGACATACTGTTCCAGGCTCAACGTTCACATTGGAGAGATTGAAGACCGGGATACTTTTTATGTTTTCCAGTACTGATGTTGTCTTATCTGGATATACATTTGGGGTTGGCCCTGATCCTGATGGTAATTCCTCTGGTGGGGATACCGGGTTCTCGGGTGAAAGTTCCCTCTGTGGTTGCCTAAAAAACGGTTCGATTGAACTGGTCTGTCGAAGGGTTCCTGTCTAGTTTGATAATTGGGATTATAATTAGGGTCATAGTTAGTCGTAATTGCTAGACCCCTCACCCTCTGAGTCAGTGGTGTCTGAGAAGGTTGTCACCTGTCGGTTACCCCATCTAGGGGTGACACCCTGAGGGTTCTGATCCTCCATATTGCTGTAGAAGTTGGCAGTTAAGTACAGATAAGCATGTTCTTGAGAGAAAAGGCGAATATCTTTCCTGAACTTATCAGTTTTTCTTTTCAGAAGGTATTCTGAAACAGAATCAAGTTCAGCACCTATTTCCTCTGACGTCTTCTTACCCAGTTCAACAGAATTATCCAGTTTTGAAAAAATAAGCTGGGAGTGCTAAATCTTTAGAAAGTGCAATTATTTAATTGCATGTTTAGCATAACAGAAATAAATTTGAACCAACAATCCAATAATTTTAACAATTCATCAAATTAACAGTATTCCTTGTTCTTTGGTTCATGATGTATTTCTTTAAACTGTTCACAGCCGACGCGTTTCGTCCCGGAGATGGGACGTCATCAGGGCTGTAAATATAAGATAAAATGTATACATACATAAGTACACATTATACATCCCAATCTAAATTACCACGCAATTCTATCGCTTTTAACTCAACATGAATCCACTGTGTTATTATCACACTGTACAACCTGGTACCATATGGTAATTTGAAGTGTTGATTAACATTGCTATAACATTTGCTAGCAGTCAAAGAGACAATCTGCGGGATTTATTATCATACAGCAATGCCTATGCAATCAGTGCCAATTATTCTTCTGTATATTTACACACTGGGATATAATATGGGCAACCTGGTCACTGTTGGCAGAAAATAATTTTATTTACGCCTTGTGTTTACCATTATCTAAATTCAAATATGTAGGCTCACCTTAAATCACACTTCTAGTTCAATATTTCCACGTCTGCGATTTATTGAATTCTTAAAAGTAAAAAGGCTCCAAGGAATAATTGTAGTCCTTCATAAATCTAGAAGCATAATATCGTAATCCATTAATGATGAATATTGATAGTCCATATGAAGACTTAATTCTCCTCAAATTAATAAAACAAAAGTAACATAACCTTGTTATTAAAGGGTCCAATATTGTGGCCATCCTATTAATTTATTCTGTACATATGTCAGATATACCTGTAATCACGGCATCCAATGTTCTCAATACCCAATGTGTCCTTTCGTGATTTGTTTAATGCTTCGGCAATATATCTCCCAACATCACACCTATTACAATCAAAGAGAAGAGTTTTTGACTATAACTCCCCATTCACTTATCAGTTTGAGACCAAAAATCATGGAGTTCCTTACTGTTCAGAGCTCATATCGCCAAAGTTTCACTCACCCCAACATCCAATGCGATAATTCCCCCTTTCAACATCAATCCACTATTTCTTCCCTCTCAAATCAGTATTCTAGTAGGGGCAAAAGAGACAATTTAACATCAACCATTAGTATTGCTCTACATTATCCTATTTCTCTTCAAACCCCTCGTATTATAAACACTCACCGTTAAACTAGGAGCCTTCTTCCTGCGTCTGCCATCCGGGTTCGATAAATCCCGTCAGCAACTTCTTGGAAAATACTACTCAAAGTATAAAGAACCGAGTATCCAATCAAAAGCGGCTAAAATCCCGCGAAAATCCAAACGTGAAACACCTGTGTCTCCTCAGTTCCCAATGTGGTCCGGCATCTGAATTACATCCGGTACGTGCCCATTCATTTCCGTTATTCTATCCAAAGTAATTCTTCTCTAACCGCTCCCAATGCGGTCCGTCATCTATATTACATCCGGTATGGGCCCTACTATTTCCGGTTTCCGCTGTGCCCGTATAATGAGTGCCCGTACATTCAAATTATTTTCTGCCAACAGTGACCAGGTTGCCCATATTATATCCCAGTGTGTAAATATACAGAAGAATAATTGGCACTGATTGCATAGGCATTGCTGTATGATAATAAATCCCGCAGATTGTCTCTTTGACTGCTAGCAAATGTTATAGCAATGTTAATCAACACTTCAAATTACCATATGGTACCAGGTTGTACAGTGTGATAATAACACAGTGGATTCATGTTGAGTTAAAAGCGATAGAATTGCGTGGTAATTTAGATTGGGATGTATAATGTGTACTTATGTATGTATACATTTTATCTTATATTTACAGCCCTGATGACGTCCCATCTCCGGGACGAAACGCGTCGGCTGTGAACAGTTTAAAGAAATACATCATGAACCAAAGAACAAGGAATACTGTTAATTTGATGAATTGTTAAAATTATTGGATTGTTGGTTCAAATTTATTTCTGTTATGCTAAACATGCAATTAAATAATTGCACTTTCTAAAGATTTAGCACTCCCAGCTTATTTTTTCGAATTTTGATCAGTCAGTGTAGGGTTGGGCGGTGCCCTAGTAGCTGGTGGATGTGCGAAATAAGAGAATAATTAGGTGGAATTTTCCCTTAGTGCACCTGTCACTTTACCCTACGTCGTCCGTTTCTTTCTTTAGAATTATCCAGTTTCAGTTTTTCCTCCAATCCTTCAATCTTCTTATTGAGTATGGCAATAACTTCCCTGGCAGTCTCGATGATGAGCATCATCCAGTCCCTGGAGCATCGGTTGGATACAGATGCAAAGGGCAATGCAGGGCCCAGGGAGGCAAGCCCTCATGGTAGCCCCCCCTGGGCCCCAGCAGCAGCATGCCCTGGCAGGAACAGCAACCAAGAACTGACAAATTCATGGGGTCACAGCCCCTATATTTATATTAGCAACTCCCTTTGTGTCACAGCACAGGGTTTAGGGATACCAGTTAGAACTGGTATAGGGGAGCTTTGGAGCACTTTGTTTTGCTCAGCTCCTCTCTCCTTTGTCAGGTGGGGGCTCAGGGATTAGACGCACCACAGGGGGTGGAGCCGGCATTGTAGAGGCAAGGCACAGTCCTATTCAGGTCCCAGGTGCAACTCCTCCCTCCCATCTACATGCAGATCTCCTTATTCACCACTCGGCAGACTCATCCTGGCTCCTGGAGCCACCCACATCATCCAGCACCTGTCAATCACAAGCCAGACATGCAATTCACATCAGGCTGGCAGACACACAGCACACACAAATGCCAACTTCTAAAAGTGGCATTTCTCCACCAGTCACTATAAATCTGCGCACACCATTGCGCAGCATTTATCCTCATAAGTTCATACATAGTAAACTCGCCCCTGCACTCCTCTCACACCAGGAATTACCATGGACACACATATCCCCCATGCATTCCTATGGGAGGGCAGGCCAGTCTCACCACACATACACAGAGAGCGCACACACACCACAGTGCTAAAGTGCTCAGAGGCCTAAAGTCACCAACACCAGGTTACAGAAAAAGGCTAGGAGAACGCAAAAAGTTTTGGGGTGAAACTTCCAAAAGGGCCAAGTCCAACAGGCACTAAACCCAAATAGACTGACACCCTCAAACAATTGATCCTGGGGACGGAACTGGGGGGCGTACGGAGGGCCCGACATCCACGCACTCAGGCATACTCTTACTATACACCAGCTGCCAATATGTACAGTCAGTGGGACTACTTCCTCACAAAGGCTGATGCGACTCCGCAGGTGATAGCCACGACTTTCCTGGACAAGTTCATTTCTGACCACTCACCCCTCCTCCTTACATTCTCTGATAAGGCGACTACCCCGAGTCCCGTTATGGCGCATACGGCCCGAAGCCCTCACAGATCCAATCTATAGGGGAGCAATTGCAGAGGCATTTACTGACTATTTCAAATGAAATTGGGAAAGTACAAAACCTAGAGCAACGGAGTGGGACGTCATGAAGGGGGAGCTCAGAGCTGTTGGAATTGTTAATACTTAAGGCATTCATCAGACACTAGAATGGGAACTGAAGTTACCAGAAGAAACAGTAGCGACCTTAGAAAGGGAATTGCCGCACAACCAAGCAAAACGTGCCAAGTTGGTATATGCCTCTCATACAGACACAGACTCCACACCGGAGAGGACTGGGCAGTTTGCTTATTAGCCAGAATAATCAAACAGCAACACGGCTCTGAGCCCATGCTGACAATCAGCCGGGAAGAGGGGTACATGCTCAACAGGCAATCAACAAGATACTGACTGTATGCCTACGAGAGGTAAACACATCCCTGGAACAAGTGGTGGATGCCTACCTGGATGCACTACCACTGACACAGCTAGAGTGCCATGAAACGGAGGACCTGTAAGGCTCTGTAACAAGAGAGGAAATAAGACAAGCTATAGACTCCCTCAAAAGGGCAAAGGCACTGGAAGGGGATGGTTTGCCGGCAGAACTATATAAAATATTCCCAGTGACAATGGGCGACAGGCTGTTACCCATGTACCTTGAGGTCTTGGCATGGGATATATTCTCGACCTCCATGAGGGAGACCCTAGTGTTGATGCCTTAACCTGGGAAGGACCCACTAGACAGCACCTCCTACCGTCCCCTGTTGCTACTGAAAATAGATCCAAAAATACTCTGACACATCCTGGCACAGCGCTAATACCGGTAACTCCAGAAGCTGATCCACCCAGATCAGTCGGGATTTATCCCACACAGTAACACCTTTAACTTGAGGTGACTGTTGCACATGCTTCACGTGCCCTTTTTTGATCAGGATCAAAATGCCCTAGCCTTTTTAGATATGGAAAAGGCATTCCACTCTGTCTGCTGGGTCTACATGTGGCGGGTGCTTGCTAGAATGGGGTTGGGCCTCTAATACACAGCCTGGATCAAGTTACTGTACATAGAGCTGGTGGCAAGGGTTCGAACTGAAAGCATAGGGTCGGTGGGGATTCACTTACAGCAGGGTACCCGACAGGGATGTCTCTTGTCCCCCCTGCTATTTGCCCTGGCAATGAGCAGGGGGTGTGTAGACTACAAGTGTTACATGGCTGGGGATTCAAGTGGGTCTGACAACATATGTAGTGTGATTATATGCAGATGACACTATGGTATACTTGCACCAACAAGACATATCAGCCTGATTATGTTGATTGTGCTGAGAGACTTCGGCAAGCTCTCTGGCTTACATGTGAATCGCTCAAAATCAGTGTTGTTCTCGGTGGGGCAGCTGAAGGGTATGTCGCCCGAGTGGCACCCCACTGCAGGCCTACCATGGAGGACATATACAGTACAGTAATTCACAGTACAAAATTACTAATGCTTCAGAATTACAATATATAAAAGTCAAATGTATTATATAGGAACCACCATTTGTGACATCGTATTCATGATTGTTCTTGTCAAACAGTGTAAAAACATTGAAGAATATTGTCTTATATTTGCACTTGGATGAATGTTATGGGCGAATGAGAGGGTATGAGTGAGTATATGGTTGAAACAATAATGGAATTAAATACCACAGAGATTGTTTTAAATGTTTTACAAATTACTTTTCTAATGAATATGGAATATCGCATATATTTTTTCTAAATAAAAAACATATTTAACTTGATGTTATTTGTCCTTATGGTCATTTCACTAAATGCCCCAAATATTGAGATGATGGATCTGACATTATAGAATTGTAAAGCTGCCTAGGATTTTGTGTACATTTTTAGTTATTTGTCCCTGCCTTAAGAACTAAATTCAGAAGCAGGGGAACCCCATAGTATTTGCATCAGTACCTGGACATGCATATAATGCATGGAATTCACCATACACTCAATATGGGTCACGTGCTTGCCATCCCATGCCCATCCATCTAATTTTGGAATAGCCTAAAATTCTTCTTAATTTGAAAAATAGCACTGATAAAGATGGTAGTACTCCCTCTCTCTCTGTACATGTTACAGGGCACTATGTTTGAGATACTCCTTAATGTTTTCCGGGAAGTAGACCACCTCTTGCACGATTTGCTCTGTGCTGGGAAAAGACGTAGGGTGAGCTTGGCCACACTCAAACTGGAATGGGACAGAGGTGTCATGGAGGTACCAGACCTGGAGATGTACTAATTGGCCCTGCACCTTCAACACACTGTTCACTGGTTTGATGCCGACCCAACTTGGGAGTTGTCCCTACTATCAGGCACGTACAGTGACGCCAACCTAGGAGCTTTACTTTTGTGTGGTACTCAGACGCCAGAGACTACTCTTCGTGATCAGATGGCTATACAGACGCTGAGAGCAAGCAGTGCGACGAGTGCTCCATAGAGCGTCTTATGCAACTACATTGGAAATATGGAAAATCCATCTGTTCGCACAGATAACACGGTTGATGGCCGTAGACCTATGGTGGGATGGGTGCTGTGCCACTGTAGATGATCTATACCCAACAGGTTGCTTTATTTCTTTGCATGACGCAATTGATACATTTAATCTGGGACAATGACGTTTCTTCAATACAAAAAAATAATTCCACGGCACAGGCATGTCGCCAGGATTCCCTGTGTCCCCGGTACCCTCTTAAGCACTTTAAAGATCGAGGACACATGGCTCCAAAATGTGAATTTACCATCACATTGGCGGAATGGGGGGGTGCCGGAGGTATCGGTAAATTCTTGATTTAAGCTAATCCAATACAACATATTTAACATTGCGTGCCTCTCCACACAAACTCGACATACTATTTTCCCTGACAGAACCCTGGGTATGTGAGTTGTGGTCATAGAAAGGCGGATTTCTTCCATGTTGTGTGGGATTGTCCCCAAAACACACCTTTTTGGGAGGAGGTCCTGCAGCACTTACACTGGGCCATGGGCTGGATGATGCAGAGAGAACAGAAACAATGTCTACTGGGGCTAGTCCCCATAAAGAAAAAACAGAAACTTGGCAGACGTTACTGCGAACAAGCCGGCCATCAGCTCTAGGTAATTGCTATGGAGAGCACGCTCTTGCTCAGACCATTTTCCTCCTGTGGAGAATTCTCCACAACATCCCCCCCCCCCCCATCCAACGTCACTGGCATTGGATTCGATCACTAGGTCCGGTTGGGATCCAAAGATGTCACAGCTATTCCATGTCTCCATGTGGGCTAGCTGCAATTATGGAGTTCTTCTTTTTCGATGTGTGACAGAGTTACACTCTGGAAGCATGTGAGGTCCTTCCCTTGGTGGGAGATTTTTAGTCGCTGTAGAGCTCAATAATGAAGTGGACTGGGAAAAATAGCCTCAGTGGAGGAGAAGAGGAGACCTACCACCCTCACGATCTGCCTCAGGGAAGTGGAGGGGCTGGTCTACGTGCGTCTTAGTTTGTGTCTGATCTTGGCTACCTTCCGGGATGAGAGACTCAGAGTGGCTCGGACAAAGTCCACTACAAAGCCCAAAAACACTAGGGATTGAGTTGGGGATAAGATCAATTTCTTCTCATGGATGAGAAAGCCCAAGGGAAAAGGGAGACTGGAGACTGGAGACTGAAGGTAGGTCATCAGGGTCTGCGGGCATCGGTCCATTAGAAGGATATTGTCCAGGTAGACAGTGAGGTGTAACCCTCGTGCTCTGAGGTGTTTCACAGCGGTTTAAGAATCTTGGTGAAGCACCATGGAGCCGAGGGCAGTCTGAAGGTAGTGTTATGAACTTGAATGTGTCTTGATGTCAGTAAAACTGCAAAAAGCGCCAATGTGTCGGGAAGATCGGAAATGTGAGATACTCATCCTTGAGATCTAAACGTACTACACAATTGTTGTGTAGAAGGAGATCGCAGAGGAGATGAATGCCCTCTATTTTTAAGTAGTGGAAGGCCAACCACTCGTTGAACTGAGATTTATGCCTACTTGTTGACCTCCAGCTTGTTTGTCCACAACAAACAGGTTGCTGAGGGTTTCGAAGAACATGGCGGCGGCGCACTAGCTCGTCGCGGTGCTTCAGGTTGATCCCCGCAGGACAGTCCCGCTGAACAGATGAGTGCGCGACCGCGGAGGCCCTGAATGAGGTACTTTTCTTGAAATTGTGTAACTGCAGATATTGGAATATCTGCGCTTACTTCTAACGGATCCTGTTTTTAATTTTTTCCGTCCCGATGGTGGTTGCCTGGCGAAGCGGCTGGTGTGGTGCAGGAGTCCTCTTTCCGTCTCCATGCTCCCTTACTCTCGATTTCGACTGGAAGGCATGCAGCGAGGAGGACGGCTGCAGGTGCGGCGGCAGAGGTAACGGGTGTAACGGGGGAGTAGGTGAGACGTCAGAGACTTCAGCGACCAAAAGTAAGTTGCTTATTTTTGCTCAGGACTTTGGAATCTGCTATAGTCAGAGCAGTGGTGAACTGAGTGGGGAAGATTTTGAAGCTATCTATACTCCACATCAATCAGGATTTAGCAACAACGTAATATCTCCCTCAAATCCTGCTAATTCTACTAATAAGTGTTTAAATACATTGGGCACTTTATTTAGTCCAAGGATCTGCGTAGCCGCCCTGGAGCTCAGAAAAGGGAAAAGATTGAGGAACCTATTTCCCCCCAAGGGCTTAAAGACAGCTTTGGAGCCTGTAAAACACACTGCCGCGGACACTGAAATAAGCCGGGTTTCTAAGGGTGAATCTCACGAAGTCCCCCAATATTTACAAGCACCTGCTCCTGCCTCAACAGTGGAGGGGTCTCTTGGGCAGGAATTGGTTGATGTCAGCCCTATCAGTCAGGAACTGCTAGAGATCACTCTGTCTGATTTGAGTGGTAACACGGTCAGGGTAGGGGGGCAAACACAGTCCCTTCTTGACAAGAACACGTCAGTAGCATCTGGTGCGTCTAATGCAATTAATGACTTACTTAATACTCCCAAAAGCAGAGCTAAGTGTGGTCGAAGTCGCCGACAGAAAAAGAAGGTAGAGCTCAAGGTAGAGCTCAAGAAGGTCGGAACCTTAGAAGGGGGGGCAGAAACAGGAGTAGGAACCAAACCACTATCCAAACCGAAACCCTCTTCATATCTAAATACCGAATTCAAGTCTAAAGCCTTAAGTGTGAGGGCTAAATCCAAAGCAAAAGCCAAGCTTAACTCTAAGGACACTAAAGCATTACTTCCTGCACCCTCACTTCGCGCCTATTTTAAAGCCATTCCTCTGATTATACACCTTTCTGAAGGCTTAAAAAATCAAGGCATGGCATCGATACCGGATTCCAATACTACATCAGTGGTAGAATCATGCACATTAGAGGATATAGTATTATCCAAAGAGTCGGACCAAGACGGGAAATCCCCTGATCAAATAATCGACTTTGCTAAAGCTACCGATGTAACCTTTGGTGAAGAGGCGAGTTCCCGAGGATTACTAGATCCAGGAAAAGAGCCAGACCAACATCAGTTACAATCACAGTTGTTCTTGGAGCAGCAATTGAGTGAATTTCAATCCCCCACTACAGCTTTTTTTCAAGAGGATGAAGAATCAGATTCTACTGATTTGGGTGCTGATTTAGGTGCTGTTGGTGGTGCATCTGGGGGGCCATTCGAAGAGGCCTCAGCAATTTCGGCTCAACCCGAATCCAATTCCTTACCGATTCCTCCTTTAATATCTCAAGCTCCATTGACGGCAGCCTCTGTACTAGAGATGTTCTCAGCCCTCACTAAGGAGATAAGGAAAGGATTTGCTGAGTCTGCGGCCAATCAACAAGGGTTCAAAAATTACTGTGAGTCCCTAGACAGTAAAATTGAAAACCTCACCATAAGAACGGGAGTATTAGAGGAAACAGTAGGTGTCCAAACAGTCTATCTGGATCAGGCAAGGCAGGATATAGTCAAACTCACAAAGGAAGATCTGGCTCTTAGTGAAAGGATGGAGACCCTCGAGAATAATGCGAGAAGAGGAAATATCCGCATTTTAAATATTCCAGAAGGCTCTGAAGGGTCAGATATAAAGCAATTCATCGTCTCACTATTGAAGGAAGCTTTGCCATTAGAACATACTACCGAGGAGTTGTCTGTTGACATCCAGAGGGTACATAGAGACCCCTTCAGGCTTAATCCTCAGCGTTCTAAACCACGAAAGATTTTGGTAAACTTTCACACCTACGTTTTAAAGGAACGCATTTTGAATTTTGCCCTGAAACAAAAGTCTTTGTCTGGGAAAGGCTTAACTTTTTTGATAAGATCTGACCTGTCCCGAATAACGCTGGAAAAACAGTGGGAGTTTGGCAAACGCCTGGATGCTTTCAGAAGATTGGGGGCAACGGCCCAGCTGATGTTCCCGGCTGCTCTAAAAGTTATGCATAATAACAAGATGTATAACATTAGGTCAGTTCAAGCGGCAGATGAGTTGTTAATGGATCTGGGTAAAACAGCCTCTTAGGGCAAAAGTATAAAAGTATAATAATGATCCGAATACCCTGTATTGACACATAAATGGGTTTGGATGGAAGGAATCTTGATCTTGATTATAGATAGTTCCCCCCTCTCCCTAGCACTAAATGGACTTAATAAGTTTGTTGTTTGTTTTTTCATAGTCCTAATTCTGATAATAATGATCAGTGGTACATATCTCCACATGTGGCTACATGTGTTAAAAGGAAACAGAGAGGGATTGGAAAGGTAAAAAAAAAAAAAAATCTGGAAAAAAAAGACCGAAAAAAAGGGGGAAAGGGAGAATGATTAAGGGAAAAAAGGAAGAAAAAGAAAAAACCCACAAAGAAAAAATTAACATAAAAACTATCTTATTCATTAGGTTCATTTAGGTCCATTTACCTGAATAGTTAGCGGTTGGACTTTTCTGTAGGGGATCAACCAGTGGGGCACTATCTACTGGGACTATGTTCCGGTTAGATAATGCATGGGTTCTTCACGGGGGGGGGGCTCTCATCTCGAGCGGGTGAGTGCACAGGGGTGGAAAAAACATAAAATGTCCTCAATAACCAGTTTGGAAATCTTTGGAATAGCAATTCTTGGTTTACACATTTCACATATCTTACATATCTTACTTATAATTGTTGGGTACAAACATTTAACAGTTTTACAAACGTATTTTTCGGATGCAATATTAACTGAATCGTACTACCAATTAAGGGATGAGTAGTATAAGTTTTCTTTCCTGGAACATCAATGGCCTGCGCACAAAGCCCCGTGCAAATAGAATTCTACAATATCTGAAAGAATCGGCAGCGCAGGTCATGGTATTGCAGGAAACCCATCTTACGCATACTGAAATGTTGGAAATAACTAAAAAGAATAGATGGATTGATTTTATGGTCACTACCACACAAACATCCCATACGAGAGGTGTTGCAATTATTTTTAAAAAGGGAGCTAAAGCCAAATTAATCTCAAAGGTTGTGGATTCTTCAGGTAGGTGGGCTATCGCGACAGTTCTTATGGCGGGGGTTTCAATTACAATAGTTGGCTATTATGGACCGAATCAGGACGACCCCACGATACTGGAAACAATTTTTTAGAAGTTATTATCAATATCAGGTCCCATTATCTTAGCCGGTGATTTTAATATTGTCTTGGACCCCATCCTCGATAAATCTCCCAACAATCGCTCCAGGGTTTTGTCTAAAACCAGATCCTTTCTGTTAGAAGCCATGAGACAGCAAGGGTTCGTCGACGTCTGGCGACAAAGATCAGGAAACCAACAGGGGGTCTCTTATAGGAATTATAAGTATCACCATAAGTCTAGGATAGACTATATTTTAATGACCCAAAGACTGGTTGATTCAGTTAGAACAATAGAATATCTCCCGTCACACCTTTCAGATCATTCTGCTGTTAAATTGGTGATGGGTTTTCGCAGCAAAAAAACCTCGACGGTTTGGTCCTTTGATCGTTCCTTACTCACTAATGAGGAGGACATTTCGTTTTTAAAAACAGAGACACGTAATTTCTTTCTATCTAATAAAGGAACAGCATCGGATAAAATTATTTGGGATGCATATAAGGCAACATTGAGAGGGTTGATTGTCGCCAAAGTAGCCTTCCAGAAAAAGAACTACAACGAAACAATCTCTTCTATAGAATCAGATATGGCTGCTATCGAACGGGAAATAGATCTAAGTAATAGATCTTCAAGGTCAATATTAGACCCCCTACATAACAAATTGGCGATACTGAAGGGGACCCTGGCATCGACTCTGAGTTTGAGAATCCAACAGAGGTGGGAAGCCAGCAAGTTGTCCCACTTCGAATATAGTGAAGGTGCAGGCAAACTGCTGGCCTGGAAGACCAAAGTAGACCAGGTCCAGAATAACATTGCAACCATAAAAATAGGTACCACTAATCTCTCTTCCGATGATGATATCAGGGAGGCATTTAGGGAATTCTTTCAGGCTATTTATAAAGAAGACAAAGTGATATCGGTTGAGTCTGTCAAGAGTTGGTTGGATAATATCACCTTACCTTACCTCTCTCTGGAACAATCTCAATATCTGTACAGCCCCATTACTGAGAGTGAGGTGATATCAGCTATTAAGAAATCTAACAAGGGGAAAGCATCGGGAAAGTTGTTTAACCAAATTCTCTTAGAAGGTATGGCTCCTCCAACATCTTGGGATGGTGCCTCTATTACCCTTATCTTAAAACCAGGTAAACCGAAGGAAGAATGTGGGTCATACAGGCCAATATCTATTCTAAATGTGGACTATAAAATCTTTGCCACGGTTTTATCATCAAGATTGGCCAATATCGCACCATCGGTCCTTCATCTGGATCAAAAGGGATTCTTAAAGGGAAGACAATTATATGAACTGACCTTTGATCTAATCGGTGCCATAGATATAGCAACATCTAATAACCTCCCACTGGCGGCCCTGACGCTGGACGCAACCAAGGCCTTCGACAGGGTGAATTGGGTTTACCTGTCGGAGGCCCTGGCCAAGTTTGGTGTGGGGGGTGGTTTTCGTAGGGTGATTAGTCTTTTGTACAGCAATCCCTCGGCATCTCTCCTCGTTAATGGAGAATTATCAAGTCCTTTTTCTATCACAAGGGGAACTCGACAGGGCTGTCCACTCTCCCCCTTACTTTTTGATTTTTACATCGAACCTTGTGCGCAATATTTAAGGGAGGAGCCCGCCATTAAACCTTTTCATTATCAAGGCTGGATGAGGAAGGTGGCATTATATGCCGACGATGTACTTATTTTAACATCAGAGGCCGTTACGACTCTCCCTGCCATAATGAAGCTGGCTAGCGCTTTTGGACAAGTGTCGGGGTATGAGATAAACGCAACCAAAACCGAAATGCTTATCTGGAATGATGAGAATCCACCTACAGAACTTCATCCCAGCACCTCTATGCGTTACTTAGGTTTAACAATTGTAAACGACATAAATAAAATAGTCCAAGTTAATTTATCCACAGTACTTAAAGACTGTCGTAAGCTTCTTCAATCTTGGTTACATCTCCCCCTCTCATTATTAGGTAGGGTTAATCTTATCAAAATGTCTATTCTCCCAAAGATTTCTTTTTTATTTAATACCATTCCCTTATATTTTGATCAAAAATTTTTAGCTAAATTTCAATCAAACGTCTCTTCTTTTATTTGGCACAACCATCTTCCACGTATTGCCTGGAAAAAACTAAGACGGCGACGTGAAAAGGGAGGGTTGGCGGCTCCAGATTTAAAAATCTATGCTTGGGCCTTTCAATTATCCCATTCAAGGATGTTGTTAACGCCTTCGACGCTCATGACGAGCCCAGCTCGTCATGGAGTTTCCATTGACTTCAATGGAAATTACATTGAAGAGCCAGAGGTGGCCTTAGCATCCAAGTGGTTAAAGAATCCTGACTCTTCGGGGGTGGGCATGATGTATGCAGCAATGTTGGAGGGGGAAAATATCAATCATTCTAGTTTTCTTTTTAAGTTTGGAAATCCTACGTTTTAAAAAAAAATTAAACTGAAGATCCTACAGGGTCTTGCTCGAACATGGGCAGAAATCAAGAAAGCTATAAAAGTAAACTACTTTTGTGAAAAAACCCCGTTGTGGGACCTACCCGAAAGTCTGGTTTGGCTTGATGACATCCTGGCAGTCCCTTTGAGGGAGGCGGGCATGGAGGTTTGGGGGGACCTTTTCTATGAGGGAGATTTATTCTCATGGGAATATTTGCAAGCCAAGATTGGTCCTAACTTTTCACGCTTCAAAAATGTCCAGATTTACAGTTGGACAGCAGCCTACAAAACATCTCCTGCTAATAAAAATAAGTTCAAACTGGGTGGACATAGCCCCTTTATCTCCGCTTTATTAATCAGAGGGCCAGAAAAGAAAGAAATATCTAGATGGTACAACTCTATAATGGAGGAGGTAGATGGAGACTTCGTTTTACCAGAGTCAGTATGGGGTTCTATTCTGGAGGATGTGAACTTACAAACACTTTGGAAATCTTCTTTCGAGCTCTTGTGGAGTATCGTCAAGCCATCATGGCTCCGCAGAAATCACATCTTTACCCTTTATAGGGCGTATTACTCCCCCTCTAGACTTTCAAAATTTACAGAAGGTCAGACAGTGTCCTGTGCTAAATGTGGTCAAGTTGCTGCTTCGGATACACATAGGATCCTGGAATGCCCGATACGAACAGCTTTTTGGCAGAATATCAGCAACTGCCTCACTGAGTCTTTAGGGAAACATGTCACAATGGATCTGTCTTTGATTATCTTTGGAGTGTTGGAAGGAGTACAACATCTACCCAAATGTTTAGTTTTTTATTCCATCCTGCTCGCAAGAAGAGAGATCTGCAGGAAATGGAAGGACCCCTCACCTCCTACCTTTAGAGACTGGCAAGACTCTGTATTGCGGACATCAGTCATGGATTTGGCCAGATCTGGTAATCGTAGAAAAAGGGCATTTTGGCATCTGATAAAGTGGTCTCAGTGATGTATTCAGGGTTTCCCCCCCCCACCTCCCCCGAGTCCAATGATTGATCTCCTAAGGTGCTCTCTGTCTTTAGCACCATTGGAACAGCTGCTATCCGGTTCATGCCCGGCTCCTACATGGCTGCCAAAACTACTCCGAGATCTGCTGCGGGATAGCAGATTAGGATCTAGTGCCTCTTCGGATTACGTTGGAAAACTGTGGGATAGATGGCCTGCAAGATATGTGTCCCTACCAGTTTTTAACTGAGTCAGTTATTCTCCGTTGATTCCTTCTTGGCACTGGTCTAAACGGTGGTTATGAGGACAAAAAAAAAAATATAAAAAAAAAAAAAAAAAAAACCCAAACAGGTTGCTGATAAAACCATAAGGGTGATGGTGTGTATTGGCTATGACTCCTTTGGAGAGGAGGTTCTGGATCTCTAAATGGACCAGAGAGGCCTCCTTGCCAGAGAACTTTATCAGGGAGGAGAATAGGGTTGAATAGGGGAGCCAAAAAATTATATTCTGGACCCCTTAATAGTCTGCAGAATCCAGGTGTCACATGTCAGAGATCTTACGTGGGAAAAAGGAATTACACTCCCCATGACAGGAGCCTTGGGAATGGCTGCCTCTGGGTCCTCCTCTGGATCCGCTGCGCCGGGGGTATCCTCTGGTGAGAAAACCCAGGGATTGAATATCATCTTGATGGATGATTGGACTTTATCAAGAGAATTGAAGATGATCACAAATTTGCTCAAACCCTTAATAATAGGATGTCCAAAGAGTCCTCCTTGGGCCACAGGTCTGGATTATGAGGTGGCTAGACCCCCCACCACCACCACCATTTCGGGTCTGTTTTTATGAACCGATATCTCGGTTGTTCTGTGGAGAGGGCACAATTGGCATTGCCTAGGAATAGGATTGTCCTTTGTGGCCAACCTGAAAGTATTTTCCAGGGGAATGAGGGACCCTCCGGGATTGGCATCCTCATCCATGTCCAATATTTTTGTGAGTGGCCCAGCTATGTCAAGGAACTTTATCTTACCAGGACCACCAAGAGCAGTCCGTGCCCTTCTGGGGACACAGATGTATTTGGCGAGGAATGTCGCCATCCGGGGTACTATTTCTGGAGTGAGGCATTCCGTCTTAGGGTGGTTATAGACCTCTTTATCAAGGGATTTGTGTACTTCCAGCCATATATGTGTCTACCTTGTTCGCTGGCACCCAGTCAGATGACCGTGGGTGCAATAGGTCCTCTGGATTGAGCAAGTTGGGATCTAAGCCCTCTCTGCTCTTACCCCTAATGGGCTGCTTAGAGTTCGAAGAGAGATGCCAGGGTCTGTCTGGCTCAATATACACATCCGAACCGGTTGGGGAGTCAGAGGGTAGAATTCAAAGCGATGTGTA
Source organism: Lissotriton helveticus (assembly GCF_964261635.1). NCBI lineage: Eukaryota > Metazoa > Chordata > Amphibia > Caudata > Salamandridae > Lissotriton > Lissotriton helveticus. The sequence goes on from NC_136068.1 coordinate 557,098,546, forward strand.
CTGCCCACAAACTCCTCAATGGGCTTGGCCCCTCTATCCTGAGAGACATGGTCACCCCTCACAAGGCCCCTAGACTTCTACGCTCGGACAACGAATGTTTGGCCATCGTTCCGAGATTTAGGAAGGCGCGCACCGGCGGTAGACGGTTCGCAGTAAAAGCTTCCGCAGGATGGAACTCACTCCCCCGCTGCCTGCGACTGGAACCCTGCCACCTCCTCTTCCGTAAAAAATTCAAAACTTTGCTTTTCACCAAATAAGCTCCCTTTTCCCCTCTGGCCTTCACATGTATCATTAGCGGGGGGATGCCTCCGGGTCACCAGGCGCTTTATAAATCGCTAAATAAATAAATAAATAAAAAATCACCGTCAGGTGGCTCGGGGAGGCAGGTGAGGCAGCCGGACTTTGAAAATTCTTGTTGGGGAGTATTGGCTGAGGGGAAGTTCTGACAGAGTTAGGGGGTGTAAAGAAATTCTTCTTTTTGCTTGTTCACCCCCCACATTTTGGACTGATGCTGCTCGTTTTTTGACTCTTGAGAGTGCACTGAAACCTGCTAACCAGACCTCCGTGCCAGTGTTTGGACCCTATATAAATTGCATGTCGAATTGGATACCTGTGATTGGCAAGGACTTATTTCTAAGTCCCCAGTATATGATACCTAGGGCACGTGTCCACCCAGGACTACAGCACTACTTGTGCCACCCTTTGTATGTCAAAGTACAAAATGGCTTCCAGCCTGCCACTACGGACTGGAAGGGCAGTGTTTTACACTGCTCGTTTGACTTTGTCATTTTTACCAATGGCAACGCCACCCCATCCCTTAACAATACATATAAGTCGCCCTTAAGGAAGGCCTATAGCGCCCTATGTCAGGGAGCTGTATTTTGTTAAGTAAGCCATATATTTTTTCATATGTCTCAGCAGCACTTCCAAATTGTTGTTTTGCTGTATATAAGTTAGTAGTCCCATTGGCTAGGTGAGGGTTCCTGGATGCAATCCCAACCCGGGAAACTCTGTAATGGAACTACTTAACAGGGTCAAGTAAGGTATCAAATTAATTGTGACATTCGATGCAACTCAATGGTCACAAAGGCCCTGGCACAGACAGCCTTCTAACCGCCTGTGGAGATGTGTGAATGACTCTCTAACCCAGGAACAGAGGCAGTAGTAGCGGATAGAGGTGTCACCTCCTCACACAGGATGGTCACTCAGCGGGGATTAGCTAAAAGGCGAACTTCAAAGATGAAGCTGCCTTTGGGAGGGAGTTAGTGCTAAAACCCCTGAGCAGGATGCCTTTTGTTCCTGCAGACAAAGTGAATACAGGGCCAAGGAGGGAAATCTTACCCCCTAACTGGTTCTACCGTGAACCTGATAGTCACATCCCTAAGATGGCCTATCAAGCTCATTACGACCGAGGAAGGGTTGTGCCATCTTGAAAAGGGCAAGAATGTGGCACTCTGGGATAGCCAGATGCCACACATCACAGGAACTTTGCCACTAGGTAGGAGGGGATCCAGTAGCTCATTGGCTAGTAACCATGTGGTGCCCTCAGGGCACTTTTGCTGGGATCAATATGGCACCCCTGGTACTGTGACCATTAAATCATACTTGAATCGAACAGAGTACTGAAGAAGGACTGCCCTGCTGCCCTTAAACCACACAAAGAGAGGCTGCACCTGCTGCACTTTTAGGCTAGTGAGATTGGGACTGCTCCTACAGCTTCTGACCCAGGGTAAACTTGGTTTCCCGCCTTCACCAACAGCAGTGACACCAAGGATTAGCCTAGCGGGTTCCAGGGACACACAAGCTGAAGTTGCCCAAACCGACTAAGCGGTAGCCACTGCTGAAGGTTTGCTGCTACCAGTTGCCTGGCTTGCCAGTCAATAAGTCAGAGATAGCCAAAACTTGCACCCGAGTCTGCCTGACCTAGGAGTGCTGTTGAAGACTGGATTCATCACACCCAAGGGACACTAGCCCCCACCGAAGTATTTGGGTCCAACCGCTGTGCAGACTGTCCAGTAGCCCAGCATCGGCTGCAATGTAGAGAATTTTGTGAGGCCCCAATCTCTGTGGCCAAGTTTGTCTTCCATCACCCGTGGAGCAAGGAACCACCACAAAGACACCCTTGTCAACCCTACCACAACCGGAGCATCCTCTGAGACACTTTTGGCCTGCATCCCTCAGTATTAGGACCACTCCATTAAAGTCTATGGTGGTTGTCTTGTAACGTTGGGATCTTGCTCTAAAACACTCTGGTGGCCAGGTAACCGTCCAAAGTCCCATTTCTGGCCTCCTAGACCACAGTCCTGCCGGATTTGGTCGCACAACCCGAGCCAGAGTAGTCAAACTAACTATTCCAAACTTTTCAAAAGTTTACAAAGTTTTTGAAGACCAATGCTTGTTTACAGTTGTATTTAAAAGTTTTAATATCATCTACAAGTTTTAATATCATCTCAAATCTGTACCTCCGGAACTCTCTGTTGGATTTTGCTCTTCAAGGTCTCTAAAAATTCATAAAAATATACTCTATTTTTATAAATTGGTGGTATCTTTCTTTCTTGGGTTGTGACTTTATTTCGTTGTTTGGTGCTGTTGAATGCTTTACACATAGTTCCTTTGCTAAGCCTTACTGCTCGCAGCCACAGCTACCAAGGGTTGAGCTTTTAGGTTAAGTAAGTGAGCCTGACTGGACCCAAGACGGTATTTGGAAGTGTACTGCACAATAAGGCCCTCAAGCCCTATCATATAGTATGTCCAAATCCTTAAATGGGGCATGTTATGTCCCAAGAAAGTGAGCTTCAGCCTATCAGAGGCATCCAGATCGATACTAGGGTCATGGCTGCGCTTTTTGCTTTGACTTCTTGGGCGCCTCTGACTGGCCCATAGGCACAGGGGTGGATGACCCTTGGGGTTCTTCCTTCTGGGTGAGGTGTTGAAGGCTCCTTGGTGCGATGTTAAGGAGTTTCTGCACCATGAGTGACATAGCCTCAGAGACTGCCCTTTGTATAGAGGCATCCATTATCTCGCAGAAATTATATTCAATTGGGAGGTAGGTTACAGATTCCTACTCCATATAGGAATCCTGCAATTCCTGCATATCCAGGCAATTTGGCTGGAGTAAATCAGGTAATATGGATAATGGGTCTGGGAAGGCAGTGGACTCTACGTCCTATGGTCACCACATGTCCTTATGTTCACTGGGCAGATTTCACAATGTTGGATTTTGCTGTTTTGTTATTTTGTTATGTGCTGGGTTGGTGTCCTCAAATTATAACAGTGTGTAACCAGGCTTCACACTGCTCTCCCGAGCTTACAACTGACACTGAGGCATGATTGCCTCCAATATTGACCACTGCATAGGATGTCTCCTGCGAGCGTTATTCATTTGCGGGGAACTTTAAGGACCCCCCCTTGGGGGCATACACCTACAGGCGAATGCGGGGAGAGGTAGGCAGCGGCGGGCAGGGCTGGACTGGCTGTAGCGGGCACCGGGCTTTTCCCCGGTGGGCCGCTAGGGTCGGGACGAATTTGGGCCCCTGGTGGCCGTTTTGATTACAGGATCGTTTTTACTGCATAGCTGCAAAATCGGCCCCTGTACCAAAATCGTCCGAAACTGCCCTGGCAAACAGCGCGGCCGATCCCAGTGGGGCCGGCCAAGCTCTTTGCCAGGGCCAGTTTTGGTTCCCAGTCCGGCCCTGGTGGCTGGACACATTGCCTCTGATCGGCATTTGAAGTCAATTGAAACAAGTGCGCTCGTGCCTAATAGGATCCTCCAGAGCAGGCGTGCAGGCACCCCAAGCTGTGGGAAGACTGCACCACATAGCCCTGATGCGCCTCTCACAAAACACCTGCCCTGAAGGGAGACTGCAACTGCATAGGAGCGCAATTGTTTCAGTGGTTGTGCTGTGCTTGAAAGGCAAAAGGTTAGACAACTTGCAGACAGTAAGCCAATATGATGAACAAGCATTGGAAATGCAATAGGTCTCGCATTAGAAAAGTTGGAGCTATTGGTCTTGTAAATGACAAATATTTTATTTATTTGCTGGTTTTTAAAATAGCTAAATTGATAGCTTTGTCATTTACAATGGCAATAGTTATAACTTTCGTGAATGTGACACCTATAGCATTTGGAATGCAACATGTTTTGTATTTACGTGACTTAGATGGCAGCTCTGGTCATTAAGCCACATCTCTAGAGAGCAGGAGAGTGCAGCAACGTAAAAATCTAACATCTTGTAATAAGGACTAGAGCCAGGAAGAAGAACGTGGAGGCAAAGGCGTGATCTTTATAACAGTAGTGGATGGGTCTGTGGGGTGCAAGAAAGGCACATAGCTGAGGTATACGAAGGAGCAAGGAATTGTGTGTGTTGTGTGCCTGGGCGTGTATAGAGAGAGTGTGTCTGCTTGTGTGTGCGCGGAGGGGAGAGGGGGTGGGGGAAGGGGGGGTGGGGTGTGTGGAAGGGGGGGTGCCCGCAGTTTTGCTGTTCCCAAGAGCTGAAAATCGCACCTGTTACTTATTACCGATTAGTAGACTTCGGAAAGATGAGAGGCTGGGTCGGTCCTGTTAAGATTTAAAGTCGTGGCGCGCAAGTCATGCACAAATAAGAGCAGCGAGCGCTCCTCTTACAAATCATCGCTGTTAGAGCAAAAGGTCTGTAAAACAATATAATCAGTCAAATTAATATCAAATAATTTCATATATTCATCAGTTAAAGAGAAAAAAAGCAGATGGGATAGATCAACCGCGACTTCAGAGCGGGTCAGAATTTTTAATATCATTGTAAATGGGAGCAATTACGGCATTAATGCAGGACATTTGAGGACATTGCAGATCCACTTGATGCGGCTTGTGTAGGGAGTTGTTTTGCTTTACAGCTAGATTTACGCTACTTCACACGTGCTTTCATATATGGGCATTGCTTCTAAGGTCTGTGTGCAACCTGCAAGACTCTGGCTCGAATCTTGGTGTCCCCCCGCAGCTTTTAATTATTGCTAAAATTCGTACCATTAAGGGCTCATTACAAAGTTTTTAACAAACCCCTTGAGACCGAGAGGGATGGACGAGCTGTTCTCCCTGCTGCGCCCCTCACTTCCCTACTTATGACCGGGTGACTGTCACTGGTTTTCCATACCTAGGGCAGGGGAGAGGGCGGATCGGGTAAAAAAAAAAAAAAAAACAAGACGGAGGGAAGGCAGGCCAGCACTGATCTAGTTACTGTGGTCAGACAGACGGGTGATTTTATTAGAGCCACCCCGGTCACAATGGAAGGAGACACGTAAGTAATTGTATCGGATCGAGGACATCGTGGTCACGCCAATTCTGAATGAGTTCAGCAAATTAATGACATAAAAATATTCACCTTCATTAAATTAAAACATCACAGGGAGCACAATTTTACTTAAAAGATGGGATATGAAAGAGAACAGACACTCCAAGAGCACATGCGTGTTCAGATATTTTTTTGTAAAAATCAGCTTTGATGCATGATTGAATAACTATGTAAAAAGACGGAGGGAAGACAGAGAAGGGGAGGGGGGAGGAGAAATGCGACACGGCGGGCAGGGGAGGGGGCGGAGCGGGGGTGTGGGAGGAGGGAGAGCGGATTAAGGAGAGCGGGAGGAGGCAGCGAGTAGTTTAGCGAGCCAAGACGGAGGGCATTGCTGTGGGGAGGGGGGAGGAGAAATGTCACAGGGAGCATAATTTTACTTAAAAGATGGGATTTGAAAGAGAACAGACACTCCAAGAGCACATGCGTGTTCAGTTATTTTTTTTGTAAAAATCAGCTTTGATGCATGATTGAATAACTATGTAAAAAGACGGAGGGAAGACAGAGAAGGGGAGGGGGGAGGAGAAATGCGACACGGCGGGCAGGGGAGGGGGCGGAGCGGGGGTGTGGAAGGAGGGAGAGCGGATTAAGGAGAGCGGGAGGAGGCAGCGAGTAGTTTAGCGAGCCAAGACGGAGGGCATTGCTGTGGGGAGGGGGGAGGAGAAATGTCACAGGGAGCATAATTTTACTTAAAAGATGGGATTTGAAAGAGAACAGACACTCCAAGAGCACATGCGTGTTCAGTTATTTTTTTTGTAAAAATCAGCTTTGATGCATGATTGAATAACTATGTAAAAAGACGGAGGGAAGACAGAGAAGGGGAGGGGGGAGGAGAAATGCGACACGGCGGGCAGGGGAGGGGGCGAGCGGGGGTGTGGGAGGAGGGAGAGCGGATTAAGGAGAGCGGGAGGAGGCAGCGAGTAGTTTAGCGAGCCAAGACGGAGGGCATTGCTGTGGGGAGGGGGGAGGAGAAATGTCACAGGGAGCATAATTTTACTTAAAAGATGGGATTTGAAAGAGAACAGACACTCCAAGAGCACATGCGTGTTCAGTTATTTTTTTGTAAAAATCAGCTTTGATTCATGATTGAATAACTGTAAAAAGACGGAGGGAAGACAGAGAAGGGGAGGGGGGAGGAGACATGCGACACGGCGGGCAGGGGAGGGGGCGGAGCGGGGGTGTGGGAGGAGGGAGAGCGGATTAAGGAGAGCGGGAGGAGGCAGCGAGTAGTTTAGCGAGCCAAGACGGAGGGCATTGCTGTGGGGAGGGGGGAGGAGAAATGCGACACGGCAGGCAGGGGAGGGGGCGGAGCGGGGGTGTGGGAGGAGTGCGGCTGAGGGAACAGGCGGCGATTTCAGGCTGAGATGAGGGTGTGAAGCAGCAGGGGCTGCGGGAGGGAGGCTGGGCTGCCTTTGATGTGTAATGCAAGGCAGGCGGCTGGTGGCATGTGTACGCGCTTTTAATGTCAATGCGCTTGCGCATTGAGCTTGAATTTCACGGGCACTGCAAGGGATCGCCATCGACTTGCAAGTTGGTTAAAGTCTGTTTAAGCCCCCATAGTCTCGCAAGCTCAATGCGCATGCGCATTAACAGGCGAGACCTAAAAACACGTGCCATAAGCCCTTTGCTCTGAACTGCAGGCTACGGGAGCAGCGAAGAAAGAGGAAGAAGGATAATCAACAGAGGACTTTGAATGTATATCTATGTCCTGATTGGATGGACTGTTGTTGCATTATTCCCAAGGTTTCATGGGATTTGTAGTTTTCTCTCTAAAGTGTTATAATATGGTTCCTGTTCGAGTAAAGCAAAGAAAGTGAAGCATAATCCTCGCCTCCCGTCCTGACATGGAATCATGAGAGAGTATCCTTCAGATGCAACCCAAGATAGTGAAAAGTTGTAACACACTCTAATAGATTGTCATATTGGCATATTAAATGTCATGCCTTTCCAATCTTAGTAGTCCTTTTGATGAATAGATAAAAGATTACATACATTTGGAGTTAATGTAAAATACATTTGTCAATACTTCTGCTGTGTCTTCTGTAGGGGGAGTTAGAATGCATTACTTGCCTTCACTTGTACTAGATTAGATTACAGCTCATTTATTAAGAGATTAAATGAGTTGGTCTTTAAGTGCAATACCTCGAATATTTTGACCCATCTTACAAGGAATCATCTCCTACCGTTAGTCATTTATTTTTTTATTTGTATGTTTATTTTACTTGAAAGGTGCACATTGCAAAATAAATGTATCTAGTGGATCAGCAAAAAGGCTCTTACGTCCCTCAGAGGATAGTCATTCGAGGAAACAAATTAGTTGTTTGTGCTTTCCCAAAAGTAAGGACAGAAGGTTTGATTCTGGCCTCTAACAGCAAAGAATTCTATGATTTAGAACATTTGGCAAATACTTTTAGATCCCATTTCCTTCAGACCTAATTACTGTGAATCCGAGGCAGTCCTTGCTTGCCTTACCTTGGTATTCTTGCTTGCGGGACCCTAGTGTTCTTTCAGGTATGTATGCCTGTTTTCTTTTTTGGGGATGTTCCTTGGACGCTTTTAATACCTCAGTCTATGCAATTTAAGCACAATTTGTTTCTCTACCGGACGCCAGTGTAGAGATGTAATGGCCATAGACACAGTGAAGGGAGAGGTAGTGAGGGGGATTTATCCACCCAGATTTTGCAATGAGGGGGACACAAGAGACCAGGGTTTTATTTGGGCTAAATGCGTAGGGCGGCCCAGGCACTCCACCTCGAGCTCCCTACGGTGGCCGTCATGACTAACCTCCTGACAGAAGTTCTTCGGCCGGTGTCTTCCTCTACGAAGTCGCTGCTGCCCTTCAATGACGCACTTTCGGATGTTCTTTTGGGCACCTGGTCCAGGCCCAACACAGGGGCTCCTGTGGATAAGAACATGGCCCTACGCCATCGCCCGCAACCCCATTTTCCTCTCCCAACACCCTACCCCTGAGAGCTTGGTTTACCAAGCCTCTGTGTCCCCAAGCGCATTCCCTTCCACACCTCCGGACAGGGAATGCAAGAAACTGGAACAATTTGGGAAGAACCGTTTCACTTCAGCCAGTTCAGGCCTGCGGTCTATGAACTCTGCATGCCTCTTGGGCCGTTATTCCCATTCTGTATGGGACACGGTTGCGCAGGTGCTGCCTCAGTGTCCGGAGGAAGCCCAGACGGTGCTCTCCCAAGCTATTGCTGAGGGGAGCGAATCAGCCAGGTTCACGATTCGTTGTGGCCTTGACACCGCTGACTCGCTGGGCAAAGCGATCTCCTGGGTGAGGACCACTGGCTTTTCCGGGGATGTCCAGAATACTCTGATGGACATGCCCTTTGATGGCACTCACCTTTTTGGCGACAAGGCAGACAGTGCGTTGGAGCGTTTTAAGGACTCACTGGCTACGGCCAAGTCCTTAGGCCTTTTCGGCCACATGCATTCCTTCCGTTTCTGCTTTTTGCTCCTTGTGTGTCAAAGGAAGGAGCACCCAAACACGTTTTTTTCAGAGCCACAGGCCTGCGCAGCAACAGTCTCAGAGCAGCCGCGGATGTGTGACCCGGAGAGGTGGGTGATTTGGCCAGCAGATGGGTCAGTCCACCACCTCCCCTTTAGCCATTGCCTCCAAACCTTCCTAGTCCGGTGTTTCAGGCCCACCACACGCCAGTGAGTGGCAGGATTCGCCATCAACTCCCCCACTGGCGCTCCATCACCACGGACAGGTGGGTTCTGCAGATAGTCCGACAGGCCTACTCCCTCCCCTTTGAGACTACCCCTCCAGCCATGTCACATCAGTACCACCGCATGTCGGGGGATCACTTGGCACTTCTCCAGCAGGAAGTTGCGGCCCTCTTGGCCAAGGGGGCCATCAAGGGCGTTTCGATGCCAGAAGTAGGTCATGGTTGCTACTCCCACTACTTCCTGGTTCCTAAAAAGGCCAAGGGCCTGCGTCCTATTTTAGACCTTCGGAACATCAATCGCTTCCTCCGGAAGGAGAAGTTCAAGATGCTCACACTTGCTCAGGTCTTGTATGCCCTAGACCCGCAAGACTGGATGGTAGCGTTGGACTTGCAGGATGCTTACTTTCATATCCCTGTCCTGCCTGCCCACCGGCGTTACCTGCGGTTCACGGTAGGCCACGAGCACTTTCAGTTCACCATGCTTTCTTTTGGCCTTACCAGCGCCCCTCGGGTGTTCACGAAAGTGATGGAGGTGGTCGCAGCTCATCTGCTCAGATCAGGGGTTTCAGTCTTCCGTTATCTCGACGACTGGCTGTTGAAGGCGGGCTTGCCCCAGGCAGTTGTCTCCCACCTCCAGACTATGGCCAATCTCCTGGATTTGCTGGGGTTCTCCATCAACTTGCCGAAGTTGCACCTGATTGCCTCTCAGACGCTCCTTTTCATCGGAGAGGTTCCGGACACGGTGCAGTTTCGGTTTTATCCTCCCGAACAGCAAGTGCAGGACATTCGGGCTATGATTCCTATCTTTCGGCCCTTATCCTGGGTTTCGGTCAGGATGACCCTGAGGCTGCTGGGCCTCCTGGCCTTCTGCATCCTGCTGACCAATCATGCCAGATGGCATATGCGGGCTCTGCAGTGGGACCTGAAGTTCCAGTGGGCGCAGCATCAAGGGGACCTGTCCGAGTATGTCCAGATCTCAGAGGGCGCTGCACAACAGTTGCAGTGGTGGCTCACGAAGCAGCGTTGGGTCAGCAGCAGATCCCTCTACCTTCCACAACCGGAGCACACAGTGGTGACGGATGCGTCCTTCCTGGGATGGGTCGGCCACATGGGAGAGGCGGAGATCAGAGGTCTCTGGTGGAGTCCAGGTTCTGTATCAACCTTCTGGAGCTCCGGGCGATTCTACTTGCACTGAAAGCATTCCTTCCCTCTGTCAAAGGGAGAGTCGTGCAGGTGTTCACAGACAACACCACCGCCATGTGGTATATCAACAATCAAGGCGGGTGGGGTTGTAGATCCTATGTCCGGAGGCTCTGCGCCTCTGGACATGGCTGGAACGTCAAGGCATTTCCTTGACGGTTCAACACCTGGCAGGTTCTTTGAACGGCAGGGTGGACGAACTCAGCCGCAGGTGCATGATGGATCACGAATAGCGTCTTCACTCGGAGGTGGCGCAAGGTCTCTTTCAACAGTGGGGAGAGCCTTGGTTAGATCTATTCGCCACCAAAGAGAACGCGCAATGTCATCACTTCTGCGCTTTGGAATTTCCAAGGCGGCACCCGCACGGTGACGCTTTTCGTCACGAGTGGAGCTGCGTTTTATTGTACGTTTTTCTGCCTATACCACTTCTACCCAGGGTACTGCTGAAGATCAGGCACGACCGGGCCCAAGTCATTATTGTGGCTCCGGACTGGGCTCAAAGAGTTTGGTATCTCGAGCTACTCAGTATGAGCATGGATCCCCCTAACCGACTGCCTCTTCAGGAGGGTCTTCTGTCGCAGCAGCAGGGGACGGTCCTCCACCCGAACCTGTTCAGCTTCCAATTACATGCGTGGAGATTGAGCGGACACAGTAGATTCCTTTTGACTTGCCTTCTGAAGTCTGTGATATCCTTTTGGCAGCCAGGCGTCCCTCCACAAAATCGGCGTACGCCTGCAGGTTGAACACATTTGTGGCATGTGGCACAGCAAAGGCTGTGGATCCCCTTTCTGCCCCTCTTTCAGCGGTTCTACTGTTCCTTCTTTTTCTGGCCCAGCAGGGCTCTGCTCTAGGCACTATTAAGGGCTATCTTTCTGCAATTTCGGACTTTCTCAGGCTCCCTGATCAGCCCTCTCTTTTCAAGTCCCCTGTTGTAAATAGATTTCTCAAAGGCATTACTCACCTTTTCCCTCCTATTCCATTTGCAATGCCACAGTGGGACTTGAATCTGATTATTACCTATTTGATGTGCGCTCCATTTGAGCCGCTTCACAACTGAGCTCTTCGTTTATTAACTTTGAAAACTGCTTTCCTGGTTGCCGTCACCTCCACTAGGCGGGTGAGTGAGCTCCAGGCTCTTTTCTGTAAGCCTCCTTTTCTGTCGGTCCATCCGGACAAGGTTGTGCTTCGCACTCGCCCTTCCTTCTTGCCAAAGTTGGTCGCTGCCTTCCACATCGGGCAAACTATCACCTTGCCCACTTTCTTTCCGCCTCCGCACCCTTCCAGAGAGGAAGAGAGGCTCCACCGTCTGGACCCAAAATGTGCTCTCTCATTTTACCTGAATCGCACACAACAGTTCCGGGTGGATGACCAGCTCTTTGTTGGCTACATGGGCGCCAAGAAAGGCCAGGCTGTACACAAGAGGACTATCTCCCGCTGGGTCGTCTTGTGTATCAAGGCCTGTTATTCTCTGGTTAAAAAGGAACCTCTGGTGGGATTGCGTGCCTATTCTACCATGGAGACGGCAGCTACTACTGCATTGGGATGTGGTGTCCCCCTGCAAGACATCTGTCAGGCAACCACGTGGGCCTCGCTGCATCCTTTTACTAAGGATTATTGCCTTGACAGTCAAGTCAGGAGAGACGGCTTCTTTGGCCATTCTGTTCTCCGTGACTTTCTGGTGTGATCTTTGTTCGTAGACCCACCACCGGGTTGGTATTGTTGGGGTATCTATTCTAAGGTAAGAAATCTATCACTAACGTGTTTCTTTCAGATGAGCAAGCTACTTACCTTCGGTAACGATATATCTGTAAGAAACGTTAGTTAGTGATAGATTCCTTATCGCCCCACCCATCCTCCCCGTTCTGCAAACTGATTTCTAGGGTTAAGGTCATCTCTTTCAGGGCTCTAGTTTCAATGCACTGTGGAAAATGACAATGTATATGTACATAAGCGGCGTTCATTTATGTTCACCCTCGCCACTGTTGAAGGTAAAGCGAAAGTCACGGCACAGTGGCCCCGCCATCTTGTTCCCTTTTAGGCCCCATCACGAACATAGATAGTAGCCATCTTTGTGTCATGACCTCTCTGCCCACTGCCAATAGCCTGCATCTCTCTCTCTCTCCCCCCAGCCTCGCAATTATCCCCCCGCGCCCCGACAGCCCCCGGTCTCTCCTGTTCGGGCCATAAACACACCACTAAACACGACCTTGTCTCCGTGCTGAACCCCTGCCCCCTCGCTCTTTCATCCTACCCATAGAACAGGCCCTTTTGGTAACCTCTTCCTCCCTGCCCGATTGCCCGGCCTGATCCCAGGCCATCACCTAGTCCAACAGATGCAGTTTATTGCTCCCTACAGTAGGACCTCGCCTCACATCAGAGAAGCGGTGATTGATCAAGGCCTTCACACCCCTAGATCTGACCGACACCCCTGCATTCCTCCCAGGAACACCCTTCCTCTCTTCTGATGACCCCCCCCCCGGCTACACCTGGCCTCTTGACCCAGTCCCATATCATAAAACTAGGTCTCGTGGATGTACCCCCTCCGGCCCCGCATAGCGAAACGTGATCTTATCGCCTGCCCAACCTTAGATCTGACCACCCCCTCTTGCCCTCGTGTCCTGTTGGGACGTCCGGCTGCAGATTACAATCACATGTTACATTTGGGAGGGGAAAACAACATCAGAGCGACCGGTATGGGAATAGGCCTGAAGCTGGGATTCCAAACATGCCTTTTCGTACTTCAAAGTGTCTTTATTACAATAAGGAATGTTTGTACATCATAAACCTGTGTATAAAAGACGGAGCCGTAGAGAAACTTGTTAGAGCACCTCGAGAAGATACCCTGTTGTCTGATTTGACGTGTTCTGTTCCGTCGGAAATAAACTCCTGTTTCCTGCCTTCCAGTCTCCAGCGCCTGCCTCTTTATTTGGTAATCGTGAGTTGGGTGAGAAGCGGCTAACGCTGGGCAAACCTAGAAAAGGGGTAAAACGACCTGATCTGCCTGAACCCTTTTTCATCAATTGGCGTCCCAAACGTGGGGCCCATCAGCGACACGTGGATCCAGTGAGAGAGGTCCCAACGACAGAGTGAACGACTGTAACGATCGGGAAGAGCTCCTGCCCGATAGACCCTTGTCTGGCAGCCGATCATCCGAACTTCACTGGTTCCGAACAGACCTCTCTCGAGTGATCTACGGTCCTGACTGGGAACCATCAGGTGTGCCACAGCAATTACGGAGAATAGAGGACGATCGGGCGCTGGAAACGACAGACGAGAAACTGTCCATACGGTCCGGGTAAGGATGTGTAAACACGACAAATTGCGAATTGATTGTTTGATTGTCATTGGAAAATACTAGTATTACGCATTTGATTGTTTTGTCCTGAGAGATTCTCTGTCTACAAACGGGGAAGGATAGGAGTATTCTCCCTTTGCAGATAGTGAAGGGTGGGTAGCGCAGACTTTTGCCCCCGTTGTAACCCGTCGCGCCTACTTCCCTCTCCATTTGATTGATTGTTATCCAAGCATTTATTGTTTTGGAATTGGTTCTCTTTGGATCATTCTCTATTTGCAAACAAGCACAGAGTCGCCATACTCTGTTTAGTCTTTGCAGATAGTGAAGGATAGGTAACGCAGGCCTTTGCCCCCGTTGTAATCCGTCATGCCTATTTTTATCCCCCACTGATTGATTGTTTGACCGAACATTGATCGTTCGGAATTGGTTCTCGGAAAGGATCTTCTCTGCCTACAAACAGAGAGGAACAGGAAGATCTCTCTCTTTGCAGATAGCGAAGGGTAGGTAGCGCAGGCTTTTGCCCCCGTTGTAACCCGTCGCGCCTATTTTATTCCTCATTTGATTGATTGATTGTTTGTCCGAACTTGACTGTTTGGAATTGGTTCTCTCTTTGGGTATTCCCTATTTGCGAATACTGTAGAATAGAAATATTCTACCTAGTCTCCGCAAAGTAGTGAAGGATAGGTAGTGCTGACTTTTGTCCCCGTTGTAACCCGTCATGCCTATCTCCTCCCCATTGCTCAGTAGTTGGTTCAGCCCGGACCATTTATTAGAGGTAGACCATCTGGCTCCACCGGAGGACACCCCTAATAAAAAGGACATATATAAAGAAAATGCGGATTAGCCGCTGTATCGTGCTAGCAAATAAAAGAACATAAAAATCGTTAGGAAAAACAAAAGGAATCGAGTAAAATCAGTATGCCACTGATGAGATCTCTTTTCAACCTCACTGAAATGGAAGCATTAGGAACAAGCCCTCAGGAAATATGAAACTAGTGAGGAAAGCCGAACTCAACGCCATGATGACTGCGAGACAGCTCGGCTCCCTCGACCACCCCGCCCAATTAACGACAAACCCTAGGCAAATATTAGAAATATACAACACTATAGCAAAGTAACAGGTTAAAATGTTTTTATTTGAACAAAAATATATTAAACAACTATTTACATGGCAAACGGCTGCAACAACAAACCCACAATGCATTTCGCCGTCTGCTTGACGCCGTTCCTGTCCCTCCTTCCCCAAAGTAGCAATGTCGGGCTACTTTGGGATACTTTCTAGTAGGTTTTTGGGCGTCAGAAAGTCTACAAAAGCCGTCGGCGGCGGCCTGGGGTGGAGAACCATTACGCGAATAGTCTGGAGGCGACACCACGCGCCAAGGCCTGTCCCCAGGATGAACCAAGGGACCCGTTCCTGGGGCCGTGGCAAAGAGCGGCCGGCCGCCATCGGCCGGAGAAGGCATGGGCCCGACCCGGAATGTACTGGTCCTCCCATTCCCTTCTTCTCCCGGCGCCTTGCAGGCCACTGGGGGGGGATGTCTTGCATATGCCTCCGACCCTCCCCCTCTTCTTCATCGCCTGGTCCGGCCATAACAAATGTCAGCGAGACGCCGTGGGGTGCACTGGGAGGGAGAGGCGGCGCGGACGAGCCTCTCCCGCCTCCCCAGGTGGAGGCCCCTCAGCTGCACCCCCAACGCTCCACGCACCCGGCAAAGGGTTCGTCCACTCTTGCGGTGCAGGGACGCTCCACGCACCCGGCAAAGGGTTCGTCCACTCTTGCGGTGTAGGGACGCTCCACGCACCCGGGAAAGGGTTCGTCCCCTCTTGCGGTATAGCGACGCTCCACTCACCCAGCAGGGTCTCGTCCACTGTGGCGGTGCCTCGCCCAGCAGGCTGGAGTCCGTCTGCTCATTTGACCCAGTGACTGCCGGTAGCTGCAGAACTCCTAAAAATGGCGGTCGACTTTGCAGGAATGGGCCTGGCGTGAAAAATTGGCCTGGTCGCCCGTCAAACCAGAAAATGGGCCCCTGTCCAGAGGCGTTCTCCTCAGCTTTGAAGATTCTACGAGAGCTGCGGAGGGCCCTCGACCTCCGCGGGGCCCCCGACCGCCCCCGATTGGAAATGACTGCCATGATCGCCCGCAGAACGACCAAGACGTAGCCACGAGACGTTGGCGCTCTCATGCTGACGCCAGCCTCAGTTTGAATGACCAAAAATCCTGCAGACTACTGATTTGATCAGTTCCGGTGGAACACCAGTATGACCCGGTAGGAAAGATTGTTGCCCCTTCCCTTTTCTTTGATTAATGGTTCATGTCACCGGTCCCTTCTGTTGCCCCTTAGCGGAACTTCTGGACTGCCGAAAGAGATTCTGGTCCAACCCCGAGTTGGTGGAGACATTTTGACTATACTTGGACCCGCCTGACCCCACCCAAAATGGCGCCGGTACAAACGAAACTCGCAATTCCCCGTTGTGTTCCGGATGCTCAGACTTGATATCATGAGATATGTATGCAGTTTTTGAAGCACATGGCGGGAGGGGATGAGTATTGCTTGAACATTCGGACAATGAATTGATATTAAGTTCTGACGCATCATTGATTACAGTATTATTGAAAGTTCGAATTTTTTTGACACTGATGCTACTTGCCCACAATGAATTTTCGATATGATTTTATTGCACTTATCGTACCTTGATGAAATAAAACGACCACCGACTCAGTTATGTTTTCCTCAGATAAATATGCCCTCATGTACAGTTCCAGTCTGCTCCGTGGCTGGCCCACGTGGTTGTAGGCCTGCATTTGTACGTCAACCTTTTTTAAATAAAGATTTTGTGAAAGACAAATATAGTCGTAGCTCTTGGATTGGTAAGTTCGAATACATAGCCATTGTTTCCGATCTACGTAAAATACAGGCGAAATAAAGCAAGTCGATTACTGAAAGGTTAAAAAGCAAAGTAATTCCAAAACAATAGAGGAAGTGAAGAGGTATTGACAGAATCACCCTCCAATCCGATATGCATAAACAAAGAGATTCTATCAATGTGTAGTGATTTAAATTTTTATATTTGTTTTTGTGGGTGGTGAAATAATTAACTCTCTCTTAAGGTGGTAAAGATGAGAGCACAATGTGCTTGTTAAAATACCCCTCACACACTAAAAAAATCCAATAGTGTCATGCTTCATCATTGGGGTCTTCCCGTCCCTCTACGGGGCGGGGCGTGCTACGACCTGACGAACTACGCGGGAAATATCAGTACCAGGGTCCGATAATAACAACAAACGAGTAGGACCATTGAGCATATTTTATAAATAATAATAACTAATTCATTAGGGAAATTTGGGCAGAAAGTTTTTTGACAAACTAAATAGATACTGAAGAAAGACTTCCGTGTATGCACACCCTTGGTTCCATCGGTGGCGGCCATTTTAGGTCAGCGCGCTAGTCTTGCAACCAGACAACCAACGCGACACCAGCGCTCAGTGGAGCTTAAATGATTACTCGTCTCCAGACGCGAGCACTCTTCAGAGCGGCAGCACGGGTAGGAGTATTATGCGGATATTGTGAGTAACAGACTTTGCCAAAGGTCTCTAAACACCTGGCCCAAGAGACAGGGGATAATATGTACGTGTGTGTGTGTGTTTTGACGCTAAGGGCGTGGTTTCTTTCTTACAGATTACCGCGGTGAATACCTACCGACTGTCAGCTCATGGGGCAAATCCTATGCGCCTCAGCAGTATGTATGGCAATCTATCTAACAATCTGGGTGTGCCTCATGGGGATTTTAATGACTGTGTCTAACACTATTACTGGTATTGAAATCCGAAAAAATCGGGTCCCTCGTTTTTAACCCTGTGCGGTACCGATGTGTGCATCGAGTTATGAATGTGTGTGTGAGTTGTGATGAACCCGCCCTAATTACGTGGGGCAACATAATGTTCGGCCAAAAAACGAACGTTCAGGGGATGGCAGATTGAACCATCACTCTGACCATAAAGTCTTAAATATATTCTTTATGAAACGGGCAAAACATGAATGACAAGTGGGACTTGTGGCGCTATTAATATGTTGTGCCTAGAGACAAATTACAGTTACAATTGGTAAAGATTTGTGCTTTCCTCTCTCCCCTTTTTCTCCCTTTTTCTTTACAGAGACCAATTTAGGTCATCTCTTTTGATACATTTTTTTGCTTCCTTTGGGCCAGCTCATGCCCTGAAGCTAAAACTAACAGTGGATTTTTACTGCTAGTTTTTAGGACGACAGGCTTATTATACTTAGAAACTGAGCTATTTCCTAGTAGGGGCCACTAGAAGGTCCTGATGAGTAAGCAGTAGGGGACTGCTTACGAAACATGTAGACCAGGTAGTAGCTATTTGCTCTACCTCAAAACCCCCTTCTTAACGTCCCCAGCTAGGGAAGTGAATAAATTGTTTTTTTCCACTAGCCAGAGGATTTTTAGCTTTTTTAATTCCCACACATTATTAGGTCCCTACACTTCACTGACACCACCCACCTTGCACTATCACATAGCCTTGTCACATTATCAGTGCTCCCGCGTAGTTCGTCAGGTCGTAGCACGCCCCGCCCCGTAGAGGGACAGGAAGACCCCAATGATGAAGCATGACACTATTGGATTTTTTTAGTGTGTGAGGGGTATTTTAACAAGCACATTGTGCTCTCATCTTTACCACCTTAAGAGAGAGTTAATTATTTCACCACCCACAAAAACAAATATAAAAATTTAAATCACTACACATTGATAGAATCTCTTTGTTTATGCATAAAAAGCAAAGTACCCAGAAATATTGAAAATGTGAATGGTCCAAGTTTGTTGCGTGTGTTTTTTTTACTTTTGTGCAACATAAGGCAATCGATATAGGTCCCGGTGTTCTGTTGTACTTTGTATGCCACATATCTCAGGGAAATTGTTTCAGATGCCCCTAAACCAGACCCGGTACCACTGTAGACCACCCCGCCTCCTCGAAGGAGAACACGAGTTCACCCCCACTTTACACTGACTGCCCTCTTGTTTCGACCCCCCCCACCCACACAAGATCCGCAATACCACACGTGGGCGATCTATGCAATGTGCAGTCCATCAATGATTATGCCTCCCGCGCTACCAGTCCCTCTGGGCTTAAAACGCCGAGATGGAAGGGACTGCACCCCGCGGAGATAGGTCGAATTCGTGGTAAGTAAAAGCCTTTTGGGTTTATGCGCGCGGATGTGTCTTAAAACGCTGCCCCCACCCCTTCTTTTTCCCCTTCTTTCTGCAGGTCACATCGGAACATCGACTAAAGTATGGAGAAGACCTAAGCAACGCGCCATGGTTCCGCTTGGACAAATGATACATTATCCATGGGGACTGCCCCTGAGGACATGACGACCTTGGGTGATATGAATGCACGCGTGTATGACCGGATGTGTATAACTCGACTAGATATACGTTGCACGCGTTGACTTGATAAGAGAGATGTTTTTTGTACGACTTAAGTGATGATCGAACGACCGATGGAATGGGGAAAAAGGGGGTCTGAACATGGTGCCTATACACAACGAGCAAACATAGATATAACACACCCTTACTTAGAAACGACCATCTCTCTCGGAACCCAACGACTGGAAGGGGGGGCCAAAACAGAAACCTGACGGATTATTGCAGTATGACAAAAATATGACTCCAACCGGCCCCCGAATAATGCAACCAAGAATGACGTGCACCTACGAGTAGGTTCATACGATAACTAAATAGGGGAAGGTTCAGGGCTATTCCAGGGTGAGGTTTACCCAAGTACCCTCTTCCTGGAAGACTAAGAATATTGTCAATGTTTAAGATTTACCACCTCCTTCTTGCACCCTCATGGACATGAAACTCGAAGCTGCCCATTGTTCCCCCGACTGACACCCTCTGTTGCCTCAGCCTGGATACCCATTCGCTAACAACGATTCAAAGATCCCACCGTAAGTACTAGCCCGACCAGGTTAGTTCTCGAACAATTGACGAAAGTGTAAGTATTTGCAACAGAGGCCAACAGCAAAAGACAGCCAAGCGAATTAAATAGGATACTAAGGATGCGCAGCATGCAGGAGGAAATATCTTTGGCCAAGTACTGTTCTATGTGTTGTCTTGAGTTCTGTATATAATACATGTACCCCCCGCCTGAATTCATGTGTACGTAGTATATGGATTTACGTTGTCCCTCAGTCTGTGTTTCTATATAAAATGACCCCTACTGTTTTGTGTTGTGTGCGCATTAAATGGCCTATTATTGTACACGTTTCTCTCTCACTCTCTCTCTTTTTCTCTCTCTTCATGTTGTACGTGTACCGAATAGTTCATTTAAAATGCGGACGACTCTCCCTCCGAGGGTCCCCCCTGTTCCCTCTTCCTTTGTGTGGTAACGTTGTGCCCCGCCGGCACGAGCCTAATTGGTTTTCGAACACAAAGGTGTTCGGCAAATTGACAGGAACAAAAACAATTGTAATTTGCCATATTACTACCTCTCCTTTCTGTAAAATGATGGAACTTGAATTGGCTATAAAGGAAAGGACAGGTTAGACGACTGAAGTCCCCTAATCTGGCCTTCTTACAGGAGGACTATATGTCAGTGGCTTTCTGTTCTCAGCTCGTTAGAAACAATGTATACAGCAAAAAGATGCACACAGTTCCCCAGGGGAATGGTATTAGTGCAGTGAAGTAAACTTTCTTCCTCTGTCTATGGGGTACAAAGATGTAGGTGTACCAAAGTGAAACAGGGAAGGGTATCCCTTTTTGGAACTAGGGATGCCTCACACAACAGGCTGGCTTAACGGCTGTTGTCATATCGCCAGCTAGTCGTCTCGTGTCATCATCGGCTTCCTGCTCCAATGTCAAGCCGGCGCTGCAATGCCTGACGGGTAGCACTCAGTGCTACGCTTTTGTGGAGATCTTTTGTTCCTGGCCGTTGAGCGAGTGGGTGTGAGGGCCCCTAGAGTGAGAAGTAGTGAGCGTGAGGGAAATGTGTGGATAAAAAAGGTTGGTATAGTCTACTCCATTCAGTTTATTCATGTAGTTCACCACCTTATTAAAACAAGAGGGGTATTAGGACACAAACGGTTAATAGGGATTGGTCCCGTTCAACCCTCATCTGTGAACAGGTCAACATGTTTCTTGCCCTATTGGCAATTCTTCAGGACCTAGGGTGTGCTCATAAACTTAATAATAAGCCCAAAAGGGGCTTAGGAGTGTGGGGGATACAACCTGTGTGGTTGCCGACTCCAGCAGGAAGAGTTCCTGGGTCGTAGGTCTACCCTGTGGGGAGAAAGATAAACATGAGCTGGTAATCAATCTCTGTCGACTTATCCATCGTTAAAAGTCATTGATTATATACAGGGGTATAAAGTGAAGAGAGAGGAGGAAGTATACTTAGTGACTAAGGGTATAACATAACATCGCTGCATATTAAAGTTATAGCAGACAACTAGTGTCTTAACCGAGTGGTTGTGGATGTGAGTAGTTAATTAGTAGGATCTAACGCCGACCGGCGTGCTAACAAGAAGGGGTTAGGGAAGAATACCAAGTTCAAATAGACTTACCCTCACTGGTGGGCATTAGTACCCCAAGGCTGTTCCCGTGGGACCTGCGTTGTGTGACATTTGTCTGAAAAGGTAGACAAGGAAGGTCCAGTCGGTACAGAAGGTAATTGATTATAGGGGTGGAATGTTGGATTGGGCCACCTGGTAGGAAGTCCGGGGTCAAGTGGACCACATCGGCCAAACCAACCGTGGTCTCGCCAAACACCCGATGGCCCCAGATTGTTCATACCTCCCAAGGTAGGTCGTAGCCTGGGTAGGGACCAAATAAGCAACCAGCGGGACCCCGCAATCACCACAGCGGTACCCCGCAGGACAACAGCGGTCCACGTGGTAGGGGAGGCTCCGAGTGCTACACTCCCCACCAACCCCAACACACACCCTCCCGAGCAACACATAATGCCACCAACGCGGTGTGACGGTAGGGTGGCGGGGGCCGGCGGCGTGTGTGCGCACGGACAAGCGCTTCATATCATCCCCCCTGGGGGAAGGGTAACTCCGGCAGACGGGGCCACGGAGGTGTTACCGGTCACCTACTCCCGCAATCAACCTCGGAGGGGGCAAAACCCTGGAGCCCTTGAGAGTCAGCTCGACGCACTGAGGCCTCACCCGAGGGTCCATTGAGCCCGACTGGCTCCGAGGCAACAAATCCCAGAGTACCGTCCACCTTACCTCGTTAGCGCAGTGAAGTGGCTTCTCCACCTAGTCCCACGCTCCGACGTGGTTTAACACATAGAGCAGCCGTAGGTGTTTGATGGTAGCAAACTTTGTTAAATGGCCGGGCTGGGAGCCTAATACAGGGGCGTGTCTAACTTGGGGTTGCTGGGCAACAACCCGGCAACACTAGTGCGTCGAGATGACGTCAGTGCGTCTGGTTGTCGAAAGCGCACGCCATCTTTGAAAGGGGTTAGGAGAGCGGTATTGAGGTTAAGAAGGCAAGGTTGGCGGAAGGCTACCACTGAATAATTGGCTTTCTCGTATCGGTCATGTTGAACATTGGATCAATGACGGTGGAGGGCCGATCTTGCTAGTGTCGCATATCAAGGTTGTTGAGTCTATAATGAGATTGGTTGTTGGGTAACTATGGTGGGTAGGTGTCAGTGGCGCTGTCTAGATTGCAGAGTGGCGGGAATAGCGCGCCATCTTGGAGTGGGACACAGAACTCCTGCAAGTGGACTTGTGTGAAGCACAGCTGTTATGGGAAACCCCTGACACAGCGTGACTGTAATGTCGCAGTTGGACATCAGTCAATGATCAGGGGAGTGGCTCATGGGTCAAGGAGGGTCAAGTGACTTTGTGTAATAGTCATACACGGATTGTATGTTGGTAATAGACAGACGGGTAGGTACCTCTCCTAGTGATCAAGGCTGTGGTTTGGCAACCCATACATAATAGTATGCTATCGGCAGGTTGGCATATATTGGCAATGGACAGGGTTTCATATCACGTAATTGGGAGATGAGTGTGCCTGGTGGCGATCTATCTCGATAGCATATTCCAGGGGACGGAATCATTTAGTCCCTCAGTGTCTAAGTGTAAGCGGTGCACCCATCTTTGTTCAATTCTATATAAGGCCTGTTGGTTTGATGAAGGATGCCATTCTAGAACAACCCATTTGATGTCTTCAGCCGCATGATCATGTTGGTGGCAGTGTTCATATAGGCGGGTATGTGTTTTCTTACATCGGATATTGCTGTTATGTTCCATGATGCGTACCTTCACCGTGCGGGTCGTCATTCCAATGTACTTCAGTCCGCAGGGACAGGTTAGCATGTAGACGCAGTTATTGCTGTTGCAGTTGGTGTGTCTGTTCAAATGCCACTTGAAAGTCTCTGAGAGCTGGACCGTTTTAGTTTGTGTGGTTTGGGGACAAACCACACAACTGCCACAGCGGTAATGTCCCGTGACAGGGGGCAAATCCCAAAGGGTATTCTGTGGACGAATGCTTGTCTTCTTGGGTCGAGTGTGGACTAATTGGTCCTTCAGGCTAGTTGTTCTTCTGAAGGCGAACCGGGGGCGGGGGATGTCCAAAGTCACAGAGTTCAAAATGCCCCAGTGCGTGTTCACTGTTTTCTTAATAAAAGAGGAATTTTTCGTGAAAGATGTTACACAGGTGATGATATCTTCTTTTTCCTTGGCGTGAGTTTCCAGGAGAGATTCTCTGTTGTTATTGAGGGCTCTCTTCATGGATTGTTTCAATAGTCTTGTCGGGTAGCCCCTCTCCTGAAGTTTATGTTGTAGGGAGTGCGCCTCACGTTGGTAATCAGAGGTAGCGGTGCAATTTCTACGAAGTCTAAGAAATTGCCCAAACGGTAGATTGTCCCTCAATGCCTTGGTGTGGTGGCTGTTATAGAGTAGGAGGCTGTTCCTATCAGTCTCTTTCTTGTAGAGGGTGGTGGTAATTCCTGTAGGGCCTAGTATGATTGTCAGATCAAGGAATGGTGTTGAGTCTTCAGCGATAGTCCCTGTGAATTTCAGAAAGGGAGCTTGCTGGTTGATCCAGGTACAGAAGGCATTGCAGCTCGTCCGATCTCCTTTCCAAAAGATCAGGATGTCGTCTATGTAACGACGCCAAAGGGTTAGATTCTCGAGGAATGGGTTACGATCAGGAGAGTAGATGAAATAATTCTCGAACGTGGCCATTTATATATGCAAGCCACGCTCGGCGCGAAGGTAGAACCCATAGATGTCCCCCGGATCTGGTGATCCAATTGTGATTCATATTTGAAAAAAATTTCAGTCAAAGCTATATTGGCCAATTCCATGATAAAAGAGATCGGGGTAGGGGATGTCCATTCTTCCAATCTCAGAGTGGATTCCACTGCCTCTAAGGTTGCCTGTTGGGGGATGTTCGTGTACAAGGCTTCCACGTCTAAGGTCAGTAGGAAATCCACGTCTGTGCTACCGTCCATATCATTGATCAAGCGAAGGACATCTCTGGTGTCTTGGAGATAGGAGGGAATTTTCTTCACTACCGGTTGTAAAAAAACGTCACAAAACTGTGACAGCGGTTCCAGTAGAGAACCGATTCCAGAGACAATCGGTCTTCCGGGGACAGGGGTGATGCCTTTATGAATTTTGGGAAGTGTGTAAAAGTATGGTGTAATCGGATCCGGTGTTATGAGAAAATCAGCTTCCTTCCTTGTAATCCACTCATTGGTCTCCCCCTCAATCACTAGGCTCATGATGGAGGGGGCCAAGCGTTTAGTTGGGTCCACAGTGAGAGGCCCATAATGGGTAGTGTTGGAGAGTTGTCGTCTGCATTCAAGGTCGTAGTCGTGGCGGTCCTGTAAGACTGTGGCTCCCCCTTTATCTGCTTGTTTAATCACAATTGCGCCATCGTTGCCCAAAGTAACTGACGCCTGTCTTTCCGCGTTTGTCAAGTTATGGAATTGTTTAATGTGCGGTTTCTGTTTGAGACTCGCAAGAACTGCTCGTTCGAAGGTCAGGACCTCTGGGGGGACCATGCCATCTGTTGGGGTGAAAGAAGACGGTTTCCTAAGACCAGAGTCTTGTTTGGGAGGTTCGGGTTTACCATCGAAGAAGGCTCGTAGACGTACCTTCCTGAAAAGATTCTTGATTTCAATCATTTCCTGGAAACTGTCTGGGGTGGGTGTGGGAACAAAACCCAAACCTTTCTCCAAAACGCTGGTTTCCACGGGGGTCAGGGTTCTCGTGGAGAGGTTGACAATTAAACTCTTCTCCCTCTGGTGGTGATGCTCCGTGTTTCCATCATGGTCTGTGGTGTCGGTTGGTCGGACCACTGGACACCTTTCTGCCCTCCTCGCTTGCGCCCTCTGCCTCTGCCCCAACCTCTGCCTTGAAAAGGTGGCGGATTCAGAGGGTAGAATTGTGGTGGACCCTGTGGAAAGAAGGGATATTGCCAAGGGGGTGTCATGTGAGAAGGAACATGGAACATTGGTCCTTGTTGGTATCCTTGCTGCCAATTCGGGTGGTGTTGGATCCGGTTGTTTCTGGGGGCTTGGCCTCCACTGGAGTCACTACTCGTGGATCCTCGTCTGTTACTCCCATCCGAGTTGTCATCTGAAGAATAGTTGGTCTTTTTACTCTTGAAGTCGTCTTTGAGATAAGGATAAACCTTCTCTTTATCAAATTTGGAAATGTCTTTCTGT
This sequence comes from Lissotriton helveticus, assembly GCF_964261635.1. Classification (NCBI taxonomy): domain Eukaryota; kingdom Metazoa; phylum Chordata; class Amphibia; order Caudata; family Salamandridae; genus Lissotriton; species Lissotriton helveticus. The sequence goes on from NC_136068.1 coordinate 557,123,758, forward strand.
AGCTTATCTGTTTTCTGTTTCAACAGATATTCGTGATGGTCCGCCATTTCTTGGTTAATGTCGGCCAGTTTAGTGGTGAAGGCGGTTTTGTTGTTTTTATTAACAGCACTCTTCATCGTAGCCTCTATGCTTGAGATTTTGTCCTGCAGGGCATCCGCGAGACGTTTCGCTGTTTGGGATATCAAGAATAGTAAATCTTTAGTGCACTTCCAAGACACCTGGCACCAGTCCATTTTGAATTGTTTATCTATCAGGAACAATCTTGGTATGATGTTTACAATCAGTCCTTGTGGGGCTATGTTGTATCTAAGGTATTCCGTCATCATCACCCCGTGTAGCGTGATCCTTATCAATTCTTTTTTCAGCTCCATGAGAGTAGCCCAATCATCATTGGATGAGCCAGAAGCAGAGGCAGTTGGATTGTTCAGTATAGATGGAGCTGCTCTCAATGCTTCGGCAATGGCATCCTCATCAAAGCTAAGGCCCGGTATGTCCTCCATAGTGTCAGGAGGGTGATCGGGGAGGAGGTCAAAAGTGAATCAACCACAAGGGGAGTTATGTGGAGGCAGAGGTTGGGGCAGAGGAAGAGGGCGCAAGCGAGGAGGGCAGAAAGGTGTCCAGTGGTCCGACCAACCGACACCACAGACCATGATGGAAACACGGAGCATCACCACCAGAGGGAGAAGAGTTTAATTGTCAACCTCTCCACGAGAACCCTGACCCCCGTGGAAACCAGCGTTTTGGAGAAAGGTTTGGGTTTTGTTCCCACACCCACCCCAGACATTTTCCAGGAAATTATTGAAATCAAGAATCTTTTCAGGAAGGTACGTCTACGAGCCTTCTTCGATGGTAAACCCGAACCTCCCAAACAAGACTCCGGTCTTAGGAAACCGTCTTCTTTCACCCCAACAGATGGCATGGTCCCCCCAGAGGTCCTGACCTTCGAACGAGCAGTTCTTGCGAGTCTCAAACAGAAACCGCACATTAAAGAATTCCATAACTTGACGAACGCGGAAAGACAAGTGTCAGTTACTTTGGGCAACGATGGCGCAATTGTGATTAAACAAGCAGATAAAGGGGGAGCCACAGTCTTACAGGACCGCCACGACTACGACCTTGAATGCAGACGACAACTCTCCAACACTACCCATTATAGGCCTCTCACTGTGGACCCAACTAAACGCTTGGCCACCTCCATCATGAGCCTAGTGATTGAGGGGGAGACCAATGAGTGGATTACAAGGAAGGAAGCTGATTTTCTCATAACACCGGATCCGATTACACCATACTTTTACACACTTCCCAAAATTCATAAAGGCATCACCCCTGTCCCCGGAAGACCGATTGTCTCTGGAATCGGTTCTCTACTGGAACCGCTGTCACAGTTTTGTGACGTTTTTTTACAACCGGTAGTGAAGAAAATTCCCTCCTATCTCCAAGACACCAGAGATGTCCTTCGCTTGATCAATGATATGGACGGTAGCACAGACGTGGATTTCCTACTGACCTTAGACGTGGAAGCCTTGTACACGAACATCCCCCAACAGGCAACCTTAGAGGCAGTGGAATCCACTCTGAGATTGGAAGAATGGACATCCCCTACCCCGATCTCTTTTATCATGGAATTGGCCAATATAGATTTGACTGAAATTTTTTTCAAATATGAATCACAATTGTATCACCAGATCCGGGGGACATCTATGGGTTCTACCTTCGCGCCGAGCGTGGCTTGCATATATATGGCCACGTTCGAGAATTATTTCATCTACTCTCCTGATCGTAACCTATTCCTCGAGAATCTAACCCTTTGGCGTCGTTACATAGACGACATCCTGATCTTTTGGAAAGGAGATCGGACGAGCTGCAATCCCTTCTGTACCTGGATCAACCAGCAAGATCCCTTTCTGAAATTCACAGGGACTATCGCTGAAGACTCAACACCATTCCTTGATCTGACAATCATACTAGGCCCTACAGGAATTACCACCACCCTCTACAAGAAAGAGACTGATAGGAACAGCCTCCTACTCTATAACAGCCACCACACCAAGGCATTGAGGGACAATCTACCGTTTGGGCAATTTCTTAGACTTCGTAGAAATTGCACCGCTACCTCTGATTACCAACGTGAGGCGCACTCCCTACAACATAAACTTCAGGAGAGGGGCTACCCGACAAGACTATTGAAACAATCCATGAAGAGAGCCCTCAATAACAACAGAGAATCTCTCCTGGAAACTCACGCAAAGGAGAAAGAAGATATCATCACCTGTGTAACATCTTTCACGAAAAATTCCTCTTTTATTAAGAAAACAATGAACACGCACTGGGGCATTTTGAACTCTGTGACTTTGGACATCCCCCGCCCCCGGTTCGCCTTCAGAAGAACAACTAGCCTGAAGGACCAATTAGTCCACACTCGACCCAAGAAGACAAGCATTCGTCCACAGAATACCCTTTGGGATTTGCCCCCTGTCACGGGACATTACCGCTGTGGCAGTTGTGTGGTTTGTCCCCAAACCACACAAACTAAAACGGTCCAGCTCTCAGAGACTTTCAAGTGGCATTTGAACAGACACACCAACTGCAACAGCAATAACTGCGTCTACATGCTAACCTGTCCCTGCGGACTGAAGTACATTGGAATGACGACCCGCACGGTGAAGGTACGCATCATGGAACATAACAGCAATATCCGATGTAAGAAAACACATACCCGCCTATATGAACACTGCCACCAACATGATCATGCGGCTGAAGACATCAAATGGGTTGTTCTAGAATGGCATCCTTCATCAAACCAACAGGCCTTATATAGAATTGAACAAAGATGGGTGCAGCGCTTACACTTAGACACTGAGGGACTAAATGATTCCGTCCCCTGGAATATGCTATCGAGATAGATCGCCACCAGGCACACTCATCTCCCAATTACGTGATATGAAACCCTGTCCATTGCCAATATATGCCAACCTGCCGATAGCATACTATTATGTATGGGTTGCCAAACCACAGCCTTGATCACTAGGAGAGGTACCTACCCGTCTGTCTATTACCAACATACAATCCGTGTATGACTATTACACAAAGTCACTTGACCCTCCTTGACCCATGAGCCACTCCCCTGATCATTGACTGATGTCCAACTGCGACATTACAGTCACGCTGTGTCAGGGGTTTCCCATAACAGCTGTGCTTCACACAAGTCCACTTGCAGGAGTTCTGTGTCCCACTCCAAGATGGCGCGCTATTCCCGCCACTCTGCAATCTAGACAGCGCCACTGACACCTACCCACCATAGTTACCCAACAACCAATCTCATTATAGACTCAACAACCTTGATATGCTCCCTGACACTAGCAAGATCGGCCCTCCACCGTCATTGATCCAATGTCCAACATGACCGATACGAGAAAGCCAATTATTCAGTGGTAGCCTTCCGCCAACCTTGCCTTCTTAACCTCAATACCGCTCTCCTAACCCCTTTCAAAGATGGCGTGCGCTTTCGACAACCAGACGCACTGACGTCATCTCGACGCACTAGTGTTGCCGGGTTGTTGCCCAGCAACCCCAAGTTAGACACGCCCCTGTATTAGGCTCCCAGCCCGGCCATTTAACAAAGTTTGCTACCATCAAACACCTACGGCTGCTCTACGTGTTAAACCACGTCGAAGCGTGGGACTAGGTGGAGAAGCCACTTCACTGCGCTAACAAGGTAAGGTGGACGGTACTCTGGGATTTGTTGCCTCGGAGCCAGTCGGGCTCAATGGACCCTCGGGTGAGGCCTCAGTGCGTCGAGCTGACTCTCAAGGGCTCCAGGGTTTTGCCCCCTCCGAGGTTGATTGCGGGAGTAGGTGACCGGTAACACCTCCGTGGCCCCGTCCGCCGGAGTTACCCTTCCCCCAGGGGGGATGATATGAAGCGCTTGTCCGTGCGCACACACGCCGCCGGCCCCCGCCACCCTACCGTCACACCGCGTTGGTGGCATTATGTGTTGCTCGGGAGGGTGTGTGTTGGGGTTGGTGGGGAGTGTAGCACTCGGAGCCTCCCCTACCACGTGGACCGCTGTTGTCCTGCGGGGTACCGCTGTGGTGATTGCGGGGTCCCGCTGGTTGCTTATTTGGTCCCTACCCAGGCTACGACCTACCTTGGGAGGTATGAACAATCTGGGGCCATCGGGTGTTTGGCGAGACCACGGTTGGTTTGGCCGATGTGGTCCACTTGACCCCGGACTTCCTACCAGGTGGCCCAATCCAACATTCCACCCCTATAATGAATTACCTTCTGTACCGACTGGACCTTCCTTGTCTACCTTTTCAGACAAATGTCACACAACGCAGGTCCCACGGGAACAGCCTTGGGGTACTAATGCCCACCAGTGAGGGTAAGTCTATTTGAACTTGGTATTCTTCCCTAACCCCTTCTTGTTAGCACGCCGGTCGGCATTAGATCCTACCAATTAACTACTCACATCCACAACCACTCGGTTAAGACACTAGTTGTCTGCTATAACTTTAATATGCAGCGATGTTATGTTATACCCTTAGTCACTAAGTATACTTCCTCCTCTCTCTTCACTTTATACCCCTGTATATAATCAATGACTTTTAACGATGGATAAGTCGACGGAGATTGATTACCAGCTCATGTTTATCTTTCTCCCCACAGGGTAGACCTACGACCCAGGAACTCTTCCTGCTGGAGTCGGCAACCACACAGGTTGTATCCCCCACACTCCTAAGCCCCTTTTGGGCTTATTATTAAGTTTATGAGCACACCCTAGGTCCTGAGGAATTGCCAATAGGGCAAGAAACATGTTGACCTGTTCACAGATGAGGGTTGAACGGGACCAATCTCTATTAACCGTGTGTGTCCTAATACCCCTCTTGTTTTAATAAGGTGGTGAACTACATGAATAAACTGAATGGAGTAGACTATACCATCCTTTTTTATCCACACATTTCCCTCACGCTCACTACTTCTCACTCTAGGGGCCCTCACACCCACTCGCTCAACGGCCAGGAACAAAAGATCTCCACAAAAGCGTAGCACTGAGTGCTACCCGTCAGGCATTGCAGCGCCGGCTTGACGTTGGAGCAGGAAGCCGATGATGACACGAGACGACTAGCTGGCGATATGACAACAGCCGTTAAGCCAGCCTGTTGTGTGAGGCATCCCTAGTTCCGAAAAGGGATACCCTTCCCTGTTTCACTTTGGTACACCTACATCTTTGTACCCCATAGAGAGAGGAAGAAAGTTTACTTCACTGCACTAATACCATTCCCCTGGGGAACTGTGTGCATCTTTTTGCTGTATAGACTGATGGGACACGCACACTGGACCCTTAGAAATATTGTCCTCCTATTGTCCCTCCCTGTTGTTTACCGTTAGAAACAATGCCCAGATTGCCCCACCCCTTTGCACCCAAGTACGGATGTCCAAAACGTCCCCGTTTTCTCCCGATTGGCCCCAGCTCCATAACACGAAGTATAACTGATGACCCTGATTAACTGTTCCCCCCCCCCCCCCCGAGAAAAGAATGTTTAGCCACTATCCCTCTCTCTCACGTTGATAGAAGACTGCCAGGGCTAGGGTCAGAAAGCCACATACGTCATGAATGAACGCCAAATAGACTTAGTACAAACTCAGTAGACATGCCTGTATACATGCTCCACAGTGATAACTCCTGACCGTGACCGATGAAACGTACCCCCAACTACCTAGATCTGGGACGGAATTGAAATGTATAAATGCCTTCTCTTGCCAGTTCGCTAAAACCTGTTTTGTACCCATTCAAGGATACACAGTCACCGGAGGAGAGGGGCTGGACGTGACGCACAGCCTGGCCACAGATCATGAGGCGCGTGTGACCTCGACCTAAGATGGAGCCGAAGAGCAACGGGACGCGGGACGATGCACCACTCTCAAACGCAGAAAATGAAGGAATGGAGGGCTGCCTTGAAGCCCTCTACTTGTTGACCCACGCGTGCCAGAAGTCCCCGCCCCTTTGAGCCCGATTGATGGACCTGCCTGCGCATCACCCTTTTGCTCCATTGGTCCGTCTCAAAGATCCGGTCCCACTCCGCCCTCTCCTCCCTCGATTATCCGACAAAACCCCCTTCTATCCTTTCCACGTGGATTTTGACTCCGAGAAAGAAATGCAGGTGCCCAGCATGAGGCACCCTTAAGAGAGATTAGTTAGGAAACAGGACTGTGGCCTAACGGCAAAGGACAGATCACACCCTGCGACGTGTAAAGAAGGACCCGAGCTGGACCTATAGCTCCACCGCCGGTGCTCAACAGCGCCAACGGAAGAAAACGAACTACCAGAGCCTACCAGGGATGGCTCGCTACAAACAAAAAAAAGGACACCATAACGAAGACCCCCCCCCTTTTTTTGTTTCGGAACTTTCTACACCCCCGTGACTAATTGCTTGTATTGGACTAAATTCCTCCCTCAACCACTTTTTGCCTGTAAAATGTTTCATCGGTCACTTTTTAAATACGACAAATGTAAATTTATATGTATTCCACCTCGTATGTCGCACCAACTGCACACGGTTATATGCAAGTCCACCAGTATTGACAAACGCTATTTCATTGACTACACACGACTATATGTACACCCCGTCAGTTATGATAAACACGGAAATGACCTATCTTATGTAAAAAGCGGCGACTGTGGAAAATGACAATGTATATGTACATAAGCGGCGTTCATTTATGTTCACCCTCGCCACTGTTGAAGGTAAAGCGAAAGTCACGGCACAGTGGCCCCGCCATCTTGTTCCCTTTTAGGCCCCATCACGAACATAGACAGTAGCCATCTTTGTGTCATGACCTCTCTGCCCACTGCCAATAGCCTGCATCTCTCTCTCTCTCTCTCTCTCCCCCCCCCAGCCTCGCAAGTATCCCCCCCGCGCCCCGACAGCCCCTGGTCTCTCCTGTTCGGGCCATAAACGCACCACTAATCACGACCTTGTCTCCGTGCTGAACCCCTGCCCCCTCGCTCTTTCATCCTACCCATAGAACAGGCCCTTTTGGTAACCTCTTCCTCCCTGCCCGATTGCCCGGCCTGATCCCAGGCCATCACCTAGTCCAACAGATGCAGTTTATTGCTCCCTACAGTAGGACCTCGCTTCACATCAGAGGAGCGGTGATTGATCAAGGCCTTCACACCCCTAGATCTGACCGACACCCCTGCATTCCTCCCAGGAACACCCTTCCTCTCTTCTGATGACCCCCCCCCGCTACACCTGGCCTCTCGACCCAGTCCCATATCATAAAACTAGCTCTCGTGGATGTACCCCCTCCGGCCCCGCATAGCGAAACGTGATCTTATCGCCTGCCCAACCTTAGATCTGACCACCCCCTCTTGCCCTCGTGTCCTGTTGGGACGTCCGGCTGCAGATTACAATCACATGTTACATTTGGGAGGGGAAAACAACATCAGAGCGACCGGTATGGGAATAGGCCTGAAGCTGGGATTCCAAACATGCCTTTTCGTACTTCAAAGTGTCTTTATTACAATAAGGAATGTTTGTACATCATAAACCTGTGTATAAAAGACGGAGCCGTAGAGAAACTTGTTAGAGCACCTCGAGAAGATACCCTGTTGTCTGATTTGACGTGTTCTGTTCCGTCGGAAATAAACTCCTGTTTCCTGCCTTCCAGTCTCCAGCGCCTGCCTCTTTATTTGGTAATCGTGAGTTGGGTGAGAAGCGGCTAACGCCGGGCAAACCTAGAAAAGGGGTAAAACGACCTGATCTGCCTGAACCCTTTTTCATCAGCACCAGTAGTCGGTATCGTGCATGGCTCTGCGTTCCTGGCGCGGAAAGTTTTGCACAGAACTTACGGCAGCGTGCGTGGGCGCGGCTAAGTAGCTCCAGTGACGTCATCTCTACGACGACGACACCAATGATGTATGCGGAGCAGTACAACAACGCCTAACGGCGCGTGGGGGTACTGCTGACGAAAGCTTTCCGGATCCAGTCTTACGCCAGGGGGTTATTCTAAGGTAAGGAATCTATCAATAACTAATGTTTCTTACAGATATATCGTTATTGAAGGTAAGTAACTTGTTCGTTAATCGCAATCTGTAGTTCACAGACCACGGGCAATTTGTATAGGGTCAATTGAAAGTCCCCATGACTGTCCCAGCACCCCACAAACATGTAGTGTCTGCTACGTCCATTGACACTATATAATACTTCACAGTATTGTGCACTGGTCAAAAGAGGGAGCCATATATTGAAGACTGCAGACAGTGCAGCATCATTCACTTCTTCCCGATTCTGCTAAATACAGACTTACTGGAACACGCTGTGCCAATAAAAATGTGCATTACTGGAAGGAAAAACACTCAGCTTTAAAAATGGCCCTCGAACATATTTCCTCGTTGTGTAAACCACATTCAAAGTTTCTGGTCACCCCGACCTCAAGGGCTTCTATCAAGTGAAGGTAAGGGGCCACAGATCATAAAAAGTCTCACTGACTCCTTGTGATCAGCTGACGGGTTGCACAGCATAATCAATTTCCTCCACATTTCTGTTTAAAATGAAAAAATGTGTCCACTACTATAGCCGTTTTAGTTAAAGAAGGCAGTTACTCATTAATTTAACACCTTTCAGAATTTGTTAACAGAACGTGTCAACACCCGAACAGAGCAGACTTTAGACTAGACAACTAAAATCCTTCGCTCATTCCTTCCAATTCTTTATTGACGTTTAGTACACTAGGGTTCAGCAACATTTTATTGGGGGGGGGCTATTTAGTGAACTGTGTACCTGTGGCTTAGAGGTAAACGGCCTTATTATATTGTGGAGTCGCCCAATTATAGTAAAATACTGGAGACAGATTGGAAAGTAGAGACGACATGGGGCACTTCCCTGGAATTGAAAGGCCGCCCAAACTCCTGGGAGCATGGGACGTAAGCGGGAAACAGATACCAAAAACAGTTCTTAAACCAGTGGCTTTACAAATAAAAAGAGATATAGGAAGACAATGGGGCCGTCATCTCCACTAACAATGGAAGAGTGAGGCCATCACAAGGGCAGGTGAATAGCAACAGAGAAGATCCTTTATGAAGGGAGAGGATTCCCCATAAGAGCTTGAGAAGGTCTGGGAATCATGGATGAATAGGGATAAAGTGTTATACAAGGTATATAATGAAATATCTATGCACAATTCCTGTCAAATCATTGTCAATAAATCAAATTGATCTTGAATGTTAGACAATGTATTGTGTTCAAGGCATTGGCCCTTAAGCTAAAGATTGTGTCAGCTGATTTACTGGAACCGCATCAGACCAGCGTCCCAATATTACATTTGGGAGAACGAAGACTAGAAGGAAGCATCTCCACATTAAATTTGTTCTAGAGGGTGTAATATTCAAATTATTGCCAGAGATCAAGCATTAACCGCTGGAAGAGGAAGCAACAAAAGAAACTCTCTTTATCCTCGCCAGAGTGCCTCTCTCTGTACTCCTGAAGGAATATTTTGCAACCTCCTTTTCAATATAAAAGGATTCCTTTTCGCATTGTGACTTTCTAAATCTTTGTAAATCTTCCCTTCCTCAACATCTGTTTGGGTAAACAGTCTTGCATACATCCAAATAGTAAATTTGAGGAAGTACAAAAATATTCTTAATGGTATATAATTTCTGCTGTAGTAACATCAGTCTTGATAATGACATTTATGTTGGATATCTTTCTTTCCTTTGTAGTTTCCTGGAGTTCTGGCCTACTGCATGTCAAAATCAGCCATAGATCAACTGACGAGGTGTGCGGCTCTCGGTGAGTAAGGGATTCCACAAAACATTTCACAGTCGTACTAACCCTCATGCATTCACGTATACTCCCAAATGTCTGTTTCTGATCAAGAGTATATATACAAAGTCCTGTTTATCTGTTTTAGATTGTATTACACTTTTTCTTTTAAGCCAGTGAGTGTCTTGTAGTTTCAAACAGACAGTTTTGAGACCTGTGTGCTTTCCTGCTTGTGCATATGATTGTTCCACCTGCTTTCCTTAGCGTTATATACAACAACATATTTGCATATTTATATTGAAACCTTATAGTAGCCCCTATTAAGTTGTGCCTGCCTTTTAGCTGACCTGCAGCCAACGCATTGCCGACAGCCAATCCCACTGTACACTGCAGGGGCTGGCGCCAAGCTAGAAAAGTAGTTTCCCTCATGACCCAAGTTATTATACAATGGAGTTAATCCAAGTGAGCACTGTGAGCGCCCAGACCAATGTGTGAACCCACTCAACAAAAATAATTACAACAGATCTAAAAAATATAATTTTTTTATTTTCATTTCTTTTACCAAATATGTTTTCATAAATATACAAATCTATAAATATTTTTTATAACATGTTTCAACATAGTTAAGTCACAAATCAGCACAAATGAAAAAACAATACATCAATCAAATCAAAAAGACCCGGACAGAGACAAACAGCAGCATCACAACAACCCATTCAAAAACAACTCCCACATATCCAGACAAGCCTTCACATACATAACATATCTGGGGAACACAATTACAGAATGACAAAGTAATTGGGATGACCAAAGACAAGAACTGCATAAAGGCAGGATGTTCTCAGGGCACTGGTCGACGCGTTTCGGTGGCTGCAAGCTGATAAAATGCCACCTTCATCAGGACCTGCCCGGTATAGTGCCAGAATCAAGGCCACTCCACCCGGTAAGGGAAAAATACACACTCAAACAATAGGTACAAGAGCATTCTATATTGGTACTAATATGCATGTCTAAATATAGAACCCGAATATGCAAAGCACTCCTCAGCCAAGTGCTGACACCACTCTCAGCGTCTTAAGCAATTAGACCCCATGAATTATTCCTTGGATTGCAATTAAAAAGTTCAAGAGCCTCTATTCCTCGCAAATTGTCTTTATTCTAACAGGACATATATAGCACCGGTCCAGTGTAGCGGGGGGATAGTATTGCACCGGCCAATCAAGGACATGGAATACTTCAATGGCTGTAAATGGTTCACTATTTCTCCTCCTCTCAAACTTCCAAAATGTATCTGCTTCAATATGTAGTATATTTTTCAAATAGCCCGGTGTCCACCTCAGGAGCAGCCCGTACCGTGCTCGTGTTAGCCCGGAAAGGCGCCACGGCCTAGTCTGTAGCCTGTCCATGTGCCCCACTCTCCACGGGTGACCAATCCTTGCTGCACACAGCCAAGTCTGGCTGCCGGGTACGGCCTGGTGCCAAACCTGATGCTTGCATTGAGGTTTTAAGTCCGTTTTCTGCCTGTGAATTGCTACCATCTAAAATAGTTGCTAGGGACCACAGTACTGATAATGGCTGCCAGTTCAGTTCAGTTCATGAAGCTTTATTCGGTCATTAAGAATAGTAACCATAAAAGCAGAACAACATGCAACAAGATAAAAATACAAGCAATGATTAAAAGATCATACTTTTCCTAAAAGTCATGGATTTACAAATAAAACTGGCAATATAAAAACATATGTCGGGGCGGTCCAAGTTGTACAACAAACACATTGCATCCTCCACATTAAAAACACCATACTTGAGAAATATTGGTTTTAAAAAGGATATCCTAACGTTCTTGAACAGGGTGCAAATGAGCATAAAGTGCACTGTGCTTTGTTTCGAATGCCCATCGCAGGGGCAGGGGCCAACCGGATGCTTTTTTGGATGTGGGAAGGCCACCAGTACATGAGCAGTTCCAACTCTTAGTCTAGTCAGTACAAATCTATGTGCAGGCCTAGTTACCATGCTCAGGTAATTCTGGAATCCCTCAGTAACAATATATTTATTATAAGTATTAACAGTAACGAGAGAATTACTCACAGCTGAGCGTTTATGGGTTCTGTAAGACTTAAAAGAGTTTTTCATGTCTTGTTTGGCAAGACCTCTAGGGGGACAGTGATCTAGCAACAAATTAATACCAAAGATACTTTTGTAACAATCTATAACATATTTAAGCCATGGTATCTGCAAACAATTGTCTAGTCCAAGGCAGTCCCTAATTACAAGTTGATTGAACTCAGTCTCTTCCTTGAGCCAAATGGCTCGGTAAAGCAACAAATGCCTAAGTGAAGCAAGTTCACTCAGGTAAGAGACCCCAACCTCTTTGTGAATCAACTCTGTAGGGGCAGATTTAGGGAGGCACAATAATTTCTTAAGGAAGTTATTTTCTTCTGTCTGCAAACGCTCAATATTGCAGTAACCCCAGAGCCCCGCCCCATAAAGGGCGATGGATACACTTCGTGCCTTGTAGATTTCCATCATATCCTTGATTCGCCTATCCCCCAGCTTAGACGCGAATTTAAAAATGCCATAAGAACTTTTACTCATTTTAGTACGAACATTTGTTAGTTCTTGCCCCCAGCTGCCATCACTAGTGAAAGTTACCCCCAGGTAACAGAAACTATTCACATGCTGTACTTTATCCCCATCTATAAAAAAGGAATGGCTTTTGCCTGCATTTGTTCCACAGGTCATTGTATGGTTTTTTTTCTTATTGATCAGCAGTCTCCTGCTCCCAATAAATTCGGTGAACTTGTCCATCAGACGCTGCAGACCAACAGGTGTCCGTGACAGGAGCACCGCGTCGTCTGCATACAGCAGAACTGGGACACTGTCCCCGGCAACCTGTGGAGCATCAGCCTTAACAGTCATCAGGGCGGCTTCAACCCCATTAACAAAAAGGGTGAACAACAGGGGCGCAAGGACGCACCCTTGCCTAATTCCCCGTTTCACATTAAAATTACTAGTGCACTCCCCGCTAGCACCATGCCGGACACATGTTTGTAACTTGCTATATAGTCTGGCAAGGAAAAAAATTATTTCTTTAGGGGCACCCATGTCTAGCAAAACTGACCACAGAAGTGAATGATTAACTAATTCAAAAGCACTGCTTAGGTCAGCAAAGCAAAGATAAATATTACCGGGCTTAGCTCTAGTGTACTTGCCAATCAATAATTCTAGATTCAGGCACTGATCTAGGGTCCCTCTTCCCTTCCTGAACCCATATTGAGTATTGGCAAGAATCCCGTTCTCATCTGCCCACTCTTCTAATCTGGAAAGCAGTACTCTGCTCATGATTTTTACTGATGAATCGAGCAGGCTAATCGGCCGGTAGTTACAGGCTAGTGCTTTGTCCCCTTTTTTATAAATAGGGACAATAATAGAGTCACCCCAGGTCGGTGGAATCATGGTGGTTCCCGCAGCATTGAGTGCCAAGGTAAGTATTGGTCCCCAAAGCTGCGGTTGAGCCCTGTATACATCTATCGGGACTCCATCTGGCCCCTGAGCCTTCCCCCCCTTACTGGTTTTAATACTAATCTCCACCTCCCCCAGAGAGATGTCAAGAGGCACCACGGGCCATAGCATATGCTCATTGGACGACAGAGTGTTATCTTGAAAGATCGCCGAGAAATGGTTAACCCAGTCCTCACTGCCCACATTAGATGAAAGATGGGGGATTTTATCGTCTTGAAGGAAAGGGGAGTTAACAGTGGACCAAAACAGGCGACTATCGACAGTTTCTGCTGACTGGCTAAGGTGATCCCAGGCTTCCTGCCGTAACTCCTTCTTTCTTTTGGATAGCGCCTTTTTATAATCAATTCTCAGAAGTCTGACTCTATCATTATCCCTAGGGGTGTGGGCTAGAGCATGTTTAAGTTGCGAGAGAAGGGACGTGCAGGCATGGTCAAACCATCCAATCCCTTTCTCTCCTCTACCCGATTTATTCCCCGTGAAGATGTTGTTAATGACATTATTAATATTAAGAAAATGGGTCATAACATGAACAGGCATGCAGCCTGGGGACAAAATAATGTCAATGTCCGTCAGGCATTTATTTATGATTATGGATTCCACTGTAGCTGATTTTTCCCCTTTCCATCTCAGCCTGGTCCCGTTGGTCCTATGTGGCTCTATATTGGCCAGCACTCTAGTGGGCAGTTCAGTTCTACACTTCCACGTGGTAATATGCATGGTAACACAATTGTGGTCACTCAAAGAGGATGTATCCCTTACTTTAATTAAACAGTGCGGTACCAAACTAGACGAAACCATGATGTGGTCGATAGTGGAGCCCGCATTCCGACCAGTAAAGGTGGGGATGGAACACTCACTACCCTCCTGTACAGTACTCAATAGCTCTAAATCATACGAAGCCATAATGCTATTGATTGACTCTCCGTAGGCATTATGAGGGAAATGCGACATACTCTCCCCGCTATTAGTTAGGATCCCACAAACCCTGGAAGAGGATAAACTACAAACTGTTAAATTAAAATCCCCCAGCCAAATGTAAGTAAAAATGCATTTTGCTTCGCTTACCAGCTTCATGAGGGCACATAATAACTCATCTATAACTTTGTGCCGGGAATTGTTAAAAATGTTGTTATAAAAATGTATTAAAAGCACATCTGTGCCATCCAGTAAACGTACCCAAAGGATTTGTGAGTGTGGTTCAACTAACAAATGTTTAACGATAGTCAACTTTAAGTTTACTGCAATAAGAAAAAGAAGTCCTCCCTTTGCCCTGCCATGCCTAGTTTCAGAGGCTTCTAGGCTATAGCAAGTGTGCCCTTCAAGGCTAGGTTTCTCAACACACCACGTCTCCTGTAAACATAAAATGTCATAAGACCTAACAATACCCTCCCACTCCATTTTATGTACTTTAGATGCCCATCCAGCAATATTCCAGCTGGCAATAGAAATCCCCACAGTATGATGATAGTTAGCAATACCATGGACATTGTTAGTACTATTACCCTTGGCACTTCGGACATTCCACAGGCCCATCTATATGCCTACCTGTAACATTCACCGGTTCTTCAACAATCTCATTCACACAGTGAACTGCAGTCACACTACTCAAATTACCCATGGTGGCAGTAAATGGGCTCTGGATAGCCACTCTCTCCTCACTTTGATTATTTGATGTGGTACTCAAGGTAACGTCCCTCCAGGTCCCAGGACCCATCTGATGTCAATCGTTCTGGTCCAAGAAACTCAGGGACTGGTACTTGTTCTGGACCGGGACTTGGTAAACTATCCCATGGATAGGTGGGAAAAAACTATCCCCATTGGGAACGAAATTAGGGGTAGGTGGGGAAAAAATATCACCATTAGGGATAGGGTTCAATATGGGCATGGGCAGGATAGATCTGCCACAATTGAATACATGGTTAGAGGTAGGTAGAAAAAATCTTTCACCATTGGGTACCGAGTTAGGGGTGAAGACCCCATCTCTACAATTGGCGGGAGGTAAATTATTAAGGAGATTATAAAAATAGCCCAAAGGACGTGCAGTTACATCAGTCTCAAGCTGTGTTAAAGCAGCAGCTCTAAGTAAGACCGTCGCAACATGTTGGGGGTATTTAAAGTTGACGATCACACAGTCACCCCCACAGGTCTTCCTAGAGTTGCCGATCCAGTTGACCCTTCTGGTAGATAAAATTTGATCTGAATAGTTAACTGGAAATCCACAGTGTCGATTTAGCCATGAAACTGTTTTGTTTTTTAAAGAGTCCTGCGACTCTTGAAGAGGTATAGCCTGGCTAAAAGAGGGAACATTAGTTAGAACCACAACATATGGTACACACTCCGGGAGGAGGTCTACTGGACGATTATTTATACTAGCAGAAACCCCTGCAGATCCAGCGACAGCTGCTGGCACTCCTGGTGTCTGCGCTGCCCTAACTCTATTAGAGGTTGGTAATGAGTTTTTACCAACAGTTGTCCCTACAAACCCTGCAGCTGCAACCGAAACTACCGGAACCTGCGCTGGCCGACCCTTATTGCAAGCTGGTAATGAATTCGGACCGGTCAGTACAGATGGTGCCTGCAGGGTTTGTCTTCCCACTTCAGGGCCGGTGGTAGCAGTGTTCGTGTTACAGGACCTCCCCGTAGCTGGCTTAGGAGCAGATTGATTACATGTGAGAACTCTATTGGGTAAATCAGGATTAACTATCTTAGCCACATGCTGGTCTAACAGGGACCCCAATCTCAATACTTCTGCAGATAGTACATCAATCTTATCAAATAATGGCTCCACAACCGACTTCAGTTTACCATCGATGCAACCGACTAATAAATTGAATTGGTCAATATTAATAGTAACACAGTTGTCCTTAGTAAGAGTCCCTTTGTCACAAACATTATCTTTGGGAATAGAGTCCTTTTCCTTCCTGGTCGAGTGATTACCCCGCTTAGTAACAGGTTTCCTACATGCTCTCATGGATCGTGTACCCCTTGTGCATTGTTGCGGAGTACCGTCTGAGATTTCAGGTTGGTCTTCTACTGCGGTAGAATCATCTAAAACCTCTACGGCAATAGTTCCAACATTGCCGCTGGTATTATTGGTCTCGGCTGTCGCATTAGTGACGATGCTGCCCTCAATGGCAGGGTCCGATGATAGATCAAGGGGAAAATCAGGTAAATTGCCTTGTCCTAAGGATTTTCTTCTATCGCTATTAATTCTACTGACCTAAGCAGGTAGTTATCCGTTAAGGTAGTTTGGATAGACATAGTTAGTAGCAGGTTAGTAGTGCAGGAGGTGTACAGAGGTTTGGGAAAACACAACCACACAACCTCCTGCTGGCTACTTGATAACCAAAGTCAATCCTTTAGATGTGAATTTACATATACTCACAGTTGTAGCCAAGGGGGGTGGCCCGTCCCGTCCTCCGTCGTCCCCGGACGGCCACAGACGGCCCCGCCCTTGACCCAGGCTTCACCCGGTCGCTCCCGCGCGTGACTCGCGGGGCGAGAGGGCACAGTCTGCTTTATAGCGCCTCCGGGCGCTCTGAACACGCGTCACAGGCGCGCCGCCCCGAGGCTGCTGGGGCTGGTAGTTGTGAGGGAATCTCACGGCGCTCCCTCTCTGCCCGACTTCACTGCCGTTCCCCCTCACGGCTGGTAACAGGTGTGTTGCTGGTCCCCCTGGGCTCACGGGCACAGTCTGCTTTGTAGCGCCTCCGGGCGCTCTGAACACGCGTCACAGGCGCGCCGCCCCGAGGCTGCTGGGGCTGGTAGTTGTGAGGGAATCTCACGGCGCTCCCTCTCTGCCCGACTTCACTGCCGTTCCCCCTCACGGCTGGTAACAGGTGTGTTGCTGGTCCCCCTGGGCTCACGGGCACAGTCTGCTTTGTAGCGCCTCCGGGCGCTCTGAACACGCGTCACAGGCGCGCCGCCCCGAGGCTGCTGGGGCTGGTAGTTGTGAGGGAATCTCACGGCGCTCCCTCTCTGCCCGACTTCACTGCCGTTCCCCCTCACGGCTGGTAACAGGTGTGCTGCTGGTCCCCCATGGCTCACGGGCACAGTCTGCTTTGTAGCGCCTCCGGTAATGGCTGCCATTTTAGGTGATAGGGATTGACAAATCAGAAATCTGACTCAGGAATCCTGCGAGTTTTTCATTAAAAAAATTGCTTGAGTAAGTTGAGCCCTTTGACGTGTCCCTCAACTGTGGCCTGGGGGTCAGGGTGTGCTTACAGAGGTGCATTGGTACAGCATTGTGATGCAGTGCTTTTTAAAACAGGCATGTCTGCAGCTCATTCCTAAATAGGAGCAGGGTTGGGCCAGTCTTGATGGATGCAAGTAGATTGCTCCAGATCCTTGGTATATGGGTGAAAAATGCCTATTGCTTTGTCTTTTTCTTGTTTTTTTGTACCTCTTTGCCTCCAGTCTGATGGCGTTCTGACTGTGCCGAATGCCAAATAGGCAGAGGTGTTGGTCATGATGGCTTTGTAAATGATGAGCTAGCTTTGAAGATTGGGTGGTCTGGCAAGGAGCGCCAGTGAAGCTCCATGAGGATGGGAGTGGTATGATAATATTTCTTCAGACCATGAATGAGACATGGTGTGGTGTGCAGGGGAACCAGTGATGTGTTTGGGAGGGCATAGTGCAAGGCGTCTCCATTGTGCAGATGCGAAAGTACGAGGGATTGAACAGTAGTTTTAAAGTTGCTTTCTGGGAGGAATGGTTTCACTTTCCTTAGGGGAGAGGCCTGGAACCAAACGCACTTTGTTTTCTTGGCAATATGTCCTTAAAAGTGAGGTTGGTGTCCAGGGTGAATTCAAGTGTCTTGGCATTGGGTGAAAGTTGGGGTTCAACCCTGTCATGGTTCATGCCATTTAACCAGGTTCTTTACAAATAACAAGAATAACGTTTCAGTGGATATTAACCTCCGGATGTGGGCAGACAGTATCCAAGGAGTTGGTTGTCTGCCAAACGAGAGACTTTCAAGAAAAGTTGAACTTGGTTGGCATATTTGTGAATTGTGATTGCTGTTATCGATTAATAGCGTCCTATGTGAAGTAGAGGTTGAAGATTAATGGGTCCGGATGTGCCCGGAACTTCGCAGGTGATTGGGATCTTCTGGAACCCAGAGATGCCCATGTGAACAAACTGGTGTTTGTTTGATAGATAGGAGGAGAACCAATGAAGGATCTTTCCTTTGCATATTTGCCTTCTGCGGGGTGGCCTGGCTCCTGTGGTTTTGGGATGTGCACCTCTTGCCTGTACATGACCTTAACAGTTATTTTTCTGAATGAGGTTTGTAAACGAGTGAAAACTAGTTCATGAAGTACAAAATGGTTGATGGGGCTTAAGCGTCTCATCAATTCAGATTTTAGGTCAAGATTCAAAAACTTTTTATCAAATCAAACCACGTAGACATGTTTTAAATTGTGTTTCTTAATATTTTACAGTAATCACTGAACGGATTGTTAAAAGAATCTGAGTTGAACTAAATGCTACCTCATTGTCTACATTTGGCGTATATCTGTCAACGATTTTTGCATGCATTGAGTAAATATTTCCATGAATAAAATTATGACATTATCGTCAGAGATGTTCCATACATTAAAACATGAAGCCTAAAACATAATGTATGTTTTTAGAAAGTTAATGTATATAAAAAGACTGTTGTTACTAACATCAAATAGAAATTATGCCCAAATTACAATTAACTTTTACGAGATGTCACCACAGTTTAAAAAAGCAAAACAGCAGCAGTGCCCACAACTTTCTTGAGGTCACTGCAGTTGTTTTACCTGGTGAATCATTACTACCTTACCACTGACTTCTAGCAGGTGTCTTTACGGATGTTAATAGTGAATAAGGCCCATTTCATAATCTATGTGGCTTTGTCATAGTACCTAACTAAAATGGTGTTTTATTCTGCACAATAGCCTTAAATGCACTATTGTTGTTATCACATAATCAATATGTTATTTAAACGTGTAACATAATCTTCACATACTGTTAATCACCCCAATACTTAAACACTTAAGATGTGACCTACTATCGGTAAATAACATCTTCCAGGTTAGCTTCCCTATCAGTGTGGTGTGATGATGATACTGATCTGGTCAATGAAGAGGGAGGGAGGAGGCGGAAGGAAGGGTGAAGGAGAAAACTCATGATGAATTATAAATATAGGTAAAAGTGACAATAATTTGCCTCTGAAGAAAAAAAAAAGCCTTATATAGTAAACACTATATCTATAAACATATATACAATGAAATCTAATATAAAAGGAGGACAGAGAGAGAAAATTCATGGAGGCCTAAGATTTTCAGAAGAAACAGATACCATACTAGATGCATCACTATCAACTTGGTTGAGATATGAACTAAGAGGTAACCATAACAATTGTGCATTATGAGGAAATGTACATTGTATAACATACATAGTGTCTAACTTATGATGTGTACCCACTGAATTCCACCATACTTTATAGGATAACTTATCTGATGCTTTCCAGTTTAAACCAATCTGGTGAAAAGTAATCGCTAACAAAATATCAAATAATTTATTTCTGTGAAAGGTTAGAATGGGCGAATTGGATAGTGTTCCCAAAAATAGATAAATACTATTGAAAGGGCAATCAAAATTAAAAATCCTCTTTATCTGATCCCAAATTCTGTAGCAGAAATTACGGGTATTGGGAGAATTGAATAAAATATGCATTAAATTTGCATCAAGAAAATCGCAAGACCAACATTTAGTAGGGGTATCAGAGTCGAATTTGGAGCACTGCAGGGGTGTAAAATATAGGTGATGGTAAACAAAAAATAGAGATTGTGCAATACCAGCAGACAGTGAAATTTTATATATGCGTGCCCATATCTTATTCCAAAAGGATACAGTCCAAAAAACTCCCAGATCTCTCTCCCATTGAAGCTTGGACTTGGATTTGGTTCTGGAGGGGTCAGGAAGAGAGAAGTATTTATAAATAGCCGAAAGCCCTAGGGCCTTTTTTTCAGAAATTCAGTAATGCCAGAAGAGAATGGGACCTTCTTCAAAGGGTTCTGTAAGGAAAAATAAACATCAAGAACCACATTCATCAATGATAAAAAGACGATTGTAAAAAGATTTAGGGCAGTGATAAATAAAGCAAAATTAAGGAAAAGAGACAGGGGAGCCGTTATAAAAAAAGTTGAGAAACCCACATTAAACCTTTGTCCTTCCAGGTGCCCACAAAAAAAGGCCTATTATTTATCTTGAGTAAAGAGTTGTACCATATCCACATTTTCTAAAACAAGTAGTAGTTCTAATTAATATGCAGAATTTCTCCTCCGCAGTCTGTTTTAACGAAACTTAAGCACCTTTTGGTATAACTTATATTTTCATCCAGTTATTATTACCTGTGAGTCTGAATTAAACTTTACAGCCTATAGGAGATTCTCTTCTTAAAGTCAGCCCTGTACCTATTTCATATGGCTGGATATCTACCATAGATGAAATCTTGGAGCCTGGGCTACCTTCTCTGTTATCAGAGACAGGCCTCCAAGAGAGAGGCCTATTCTTCGGTGTCAGCTCTCATACTCAGGTGCTGTGACACATCCACTGACTATCTCTTGTATGTAGTAAATTGTGATTTCTCACCTTCGATCACATAACCTGAGTATATGTCTATGTGTGGTAGTACTAATGGGGCTGTAGCAAATCTGAGTGTATTTTAGAAAGCAACACAATTAATCTGGCTCGACCATTTTACATATACACACGTTATGTTCCTAGCAGAGGAGCACGATGAAGGTATAATGGAGGTCTTTCTTTCTCCAGGCCCTACCATTCATGTTTTTGCCAGATCTGATTGGAATATCCCAAACTGGCACCCGAAAATGAATTACAAATGTGACAAATGCTTGAGTCGGCGTTGGGTACCTCGTTTGCTAATCTGTTTTTATTATGGTTTCACTACAGTAGAGTATCCAGGTCTTGAAATAACAAAACGATGCTTTAATTGTTACTAAATGACGTATTTTTATACAACTCAACGATATAGGGTTACTGACTGACCTCATTCCACCAAGGACACAATGCTTCAGTCCCATGCTCTTGTTACAGACGTCAGTTTAATCTGGTGCCTTAGTCCGACTGGTACAAGCGAAGTACAACATACGGTTATTGAGTGAAAGCACAGTCCCAGAGCAGTGTGTCCTAAGTGTTATTGAGCTAACTGTGAACAGTATGAACTGGATGAAGTTAACTGTGTCCCGCTGGGGACGAACCTGCACATTTTCATGTTAAACAGTGTTTTCTGCAGTGAATCTATTATTCACCTGCTCTCAATCGTTTTCCAATGAAGGATGTTTTGTCTAAAATCTCATCTCGCAGTACTTCAAAACTCAGCATTAGGGAGAGAATATGCCAAATGCCAGGCCCTGCTAATCATCTGAAGGCCAGGCCCTGCTAATCATCTGAAGGCCAGACCCTGCTAATCATCTGAAGGCCAGACCCTGCTAATCATCTCTAGGCCAGATCCTACTAATCGTCTCTAGGCCAGACCCTACTAATCATCTCTAGGCCAGACCCAACTAATCCTCTCTAGGCCAGACCCTACTAATCCTCTCTAGGCCAGACCCTACTAATCGTCTCTAGGTCAGACCCTATTAATCATCTCTAGGCCAGATCCTACTAATCATCTCAAGGTCAGACCCTACTAATCATCTCAAGGCAGACCCTACTAATCATCTCAAGGCCAGAGGCCACTTGTCTTGATCCTGCAGTGGTCCCTAGGAGTATCCACGTGTAATACTCGAATACCATTAGTGTCACTGCCATCTCCTTGTCCTCCCACTCTTAGCGCTCTGATGCAGTTTCCAGCTGTGTGATGTGCTTTACGATTACATTAGATGAATAAATAAGTACATTTTACCTAAGGTCTCTCAATATGGGAATAGTTGAAGTACCTCATAAAGTTAGAGACTCTGGTAATGTTGCTCTTGTGAGATGAAGTCTGTTCCTTCATTTCACTGTTGATGGATTCTGACCAGCTTCTTTCCTCACTTTGCAGAACTAGCCTCCAAGCAAGTCCGTGTGAACGCTGTGTGGTAAGCACGTCTTTGATTAAACCTACTGAAGAAGTATATATATGGAGCATTGCACTCAGAACATTTACAACTTGTCTTCTTTCCTGTTAATGCTCTGCCAGCCCCGGAGTGATCGTTACAGATGTACACAGGCGTGCAGGCTTAACTGAAGAACAGTACACCAAGGTGAGAACCTGACATAATACAGCAATGGCTGGCGGAGAGCTGAGTCTTTAGTGTTTGAGGCATTGCATAATGGATAATTGCTTATATTTACTGATTATTTTTTTATTGAGTTTAGGATTTTAGGGGCACATGCATCAAGGTAGGCTTCTGCGATTCCTTAATTGGTATTATTAAGGAATCACAATCAAGGAATCGCAAAAGCCTATACATGTAGAAATCGCAAAAAAAATAGCGATTTCTAAACATTCCTTAATTGCGACTCGTAAATTGCAAGTCGCAATTAAGGAATACCTCCCCATTCATTCCTATGGGCTTCGAGGCCCATAGGAATGAATGGGAAAGCATTTTCAATTTGCGATTCTCAAATGCATTGCATTAAAGGAATCTCAATTTGCGATTCCTTAAATGCAATTGCAATTTAAGTAACCGCAATTTTGTGATTTCTTGAATTGCGATGTTTGCATTTAGGATGATGCATCCCAAATGCAAAAATACCGGTCACAAAGGGGAAGATTATGAGAATCTGCCCGTTTGCGACCGTTTTTTCCTTTGATGCATGTGGGCCATAGATTATTATGAGCGCCTGGAAACACGCAAACATTGTCTCTGCACACTTGGTAAACGTGGGCTTGTTTTATTAGGAGGTTTGATCACCTGCTATTGAGCAGCCTAGTCTTCCTTCAAGCAACTGGGAGACCATCGTAAAACATTTGGGGCCAGATGTAGGTAAAATCAAATTTGCGAATCCTTAATAGCGAATTTTACTGATTTGCTATTAAGGACTCGCAAAATTGAATGTAGGTAGAAATCGCTAAAATATTAGCGATTTCTTAATATTCCTTAATAACTAATCGCAAATTGAGATTCGCTAATAAGGAATACCTACCCATTCATTCCTATGGGCTAGGAGGCCCATAGGAATGAATGGGAAGATATTTACTATTTGCGATTCGCTATTAAAGAATCACAAATAGCGGGAGCTATTTCAAGGGTGCCAGGTGCAAAAGGACACCCTGTTGCACCCCTGAAATGTGCATGTGTGCACATGTGGCGCATATACATGCCCTAAGGGCATGAATGTGTGCCACATGGCACTTTAAAAAAAAGTGTTTTTTTAAAGAAAATCGATAATTACCACCAGCTTGAACTTGGTGGTAATGAGCGATTCCTTAAGGCTAAAGTGCACTTTCTTTTGTGCTACTTACATTGCATGTAAGGAATCGCAATTACCTATTCCTTAAATGCAAGAGCTAAATAAGGAATCACAATTTTGCGATTCCTTATTTTGCTAGTAGGTTTAAACTCACCTACATTGCTCGTAGCCAAATACCGATCACAAACGATGAAATTCTGCTAATTTCAACGTTAGCGCTCGCTATTTGGCCACCTACATCTGGCCCTTGATGTTCTAAGCTGCTAATGTTATTTTATCTGTTGACCAAAGGGTCTCCATGAATAGCTGGGACATACTGCTCTTTCCTCATGAGATTTATTCTCACTTTTTGGCTACCTATTACTGCCGCCTGTCATGCCTGGCAACTGTATCTTTATAGCATCATGATGGGAGCACTGTGTATGCTAAACCTAAGCAATATGTTTGTTGCTTCATTTTTAATTCCTTGTGAATTTTACTGCTGAAGATGTACTGAAGGTAAGCAGGTGAAGGTGCTCCTGGCATGTATAGTTTTACAGATGTTTAAAGTTGTTTATGAATGTCTTTTGGGGATTCATGGGAAATAAAAACAAAAATTGGCAAACCCAATAGGTCTCAACTATGTGAGAGGTATTGGCTCTGCAATGTCTTTTAGCCATGTTGTACAGCTGCATGGTTGCTGGTCAGCATGGCTAAAGGTTGGTGATGAGGCTTAGAGTGGTGTGGAGTAGAGTGGTGTAGAGTGGAGTGGTGTAGAGTAGCCTAGGAGTTGTGTAGGTTGGAGTGGTGTTGAGTGAAATGGAATGGCATAGAGCAAAGTGGCGAACACTGGAATGGCTTAGAGTGCCGTAGAGTGCATTGTGTGGAGTCGAGTGCTATAGACAGGAATGAAATTGGAAATTGAGTGAATTGGCATATTGTAGAAGGGCTTAGAGTGGCATTGTGTGGAGTGGTGTTGCATAGACTGGAGTGTAATTGAGTAGTGTGCCATAGATTAGATTAGTATAGAGTGCAGTGGCTTAAAGTAAAGTGGTGTGGAGTGGCAAAGAGCAGCGTGGGATTGTGTGCAGAGGCGGGGAGTTGAGTGATGTGGCATAAAGCGGAGTAGAGTGTCTTAGAGTAGTACAGTTGTGGGTGTAAGTAACTAAAGTGTCAGTAGAAAAACACATTGCATGTCAGCAATAATACAGAACCATGTATAAAAAAATAGGGCATTGCAAAAGACGAGGAAGAACACAAGTACTTGGTCCGTGCATCAGAAAGTAGCTAACACTTGAAAGGAAAAGAAGCCTGCAGGAGCTAAGCAGTCAAAAGATTGAAAATGAGAGTGAAAACAAAAATAACCAGTGGTATGCTCTGGGTGGGTTGTAAGCCCACTGAATAGTAAACAATATGTTCGAGGCATATGAGCTGCAGATTGCACACTGTGCATAGATCGCCACCTAGGGCCCGGATGTTTGCAGTTTGTTGTTGTCCTGAAAAGTTCTTTGGAAGTCACGAGATAGGGGACTCCTCCTTTGGACCACATTGCGCATGGGCATCGGTTCCATCCCCAGATTGTTTTTTCCCGCCATGGGGCTCGGATGTGTTTCCTGCGCTCCGGTTTGGAACCGAATTTCCTTCGGCGCGCAATCCTCACCCAGTTCGACGGTATTATTTCAATCGCGCTCCACATCAACACGATTCTTCACCACTTCAAAGTCTTCGATTCCGGTCGTCGATGAAGGCCTTCGGGCCTACCTAGGCCTTACTTTATGGCTCATGGAAAGGACGCCATTCAAAAAGTGTCCTCGATGTGGGTCTAAGTTTCCCCACACCGACCTACATGAAGTGTGCAACCTTTGCCTCTCACCGGAGCACGAGGCCAAACACTGTTCCGCTTGTGCCTCATTCGGCTCCAAGAAGACGACCTGGGACCGACGAGCTCGAAGAACCATGGCTTGCTCGTCAGCTTCGATCCCCGACGACATATTCGAAGAGGGCGTCGACGTGCCAGAATACCAGCACGCCGAAGAAAGTACCAGCTCCTCAGATGCCGAAGACTCCGGCGTCGAGGAAGTCACTCCAGCTCAACGGGTCGTAAGTAATATCGTCGACCCCAACCCTTCCTCGACACCCTCAAAAAAGACTTCGGGCACACCCTCACCTTCGGGCCCGGGTGCACACCGAGAGACAGCTTCCCACTCCCCGCCTTCGGGCCTGGCAAAGAAGCCCACTAAGCCTTCAGGCGGCTCGGGCTCGAGCCAGCCTATCCCCGTTGCCGATCCTATACCGACACCGAAGAAAGAGCCATCTTCCTCAACCACGGCGACCATTGCTCCGACACCTAAGCACACAGCGCCGAAGACTGGCAGCGGCTCATCGATGCGGAAACCGCACTCGGAGCAGAGTAAAAAACCGCCTAAAGCTCAAGAACACGCTTCGGAACCGAAAAAACACCCGGAACCGAAGAAACAGGTTCCGGTAAAGGACATTTCAAAAGGGCACACTTCTAAACCAAAAGATTCGAAACCAGCTACCGACTCGGTGCTGACAAAACCTAAGGAGCCGAAAATCTCGACACCGAAGGATCTGCCTTATTCAGAGGAACTTTTCGCACCTGATCCTAACCAAAAAACTCTTGTAAACGATCCTAAGACTGGTCAATTGACTCTCACCTCCAAGAAGAGACCACTTGAGGCACCAGCTCCTCCTCTTCCTCCAAAGAAGAGAGACATTGCAACCTCTCCATTAAGGGTCCCTTCTCCACCACCTTCCATACTGTTCCTCCTCCTACACCTCCTCTACCTCACCATTCACCTACACCATCCCCTAATCCAGACGATGATGTAGACACAGAGTCTGATGACACAGGTGGGGGTGCACATAACACAGCAGGGACCAATGGCCCCCCCTCAGTCACCTAATCCACGGGATGATTACAACACCCCTGATGTACTTTATGTCCCACAAGACGATATATACCCTTCTAGTCCTTCCCCACCAGAGGGCACTATAGGTTTTAACTTACTAGTCCAAAGAGCTGCCCAATATCATGCGGTGGACTTACACACTGATGCAGTGGAGGAAGATTTCCTACTAGACACTTTTGATAACACCCAAAGGTCTACTGCCATTTTGCCAATGCTTAAGGGTGTCATCAAGCATGCAACAGAGGTTTTTAAGGATCCTGTCATGGCTAGGGTCCTCAATCCTCGCATTGAGCAAAAATGTAAAGCTGCCCCTACAGATCCAGTCTATATTAAAGGTCCAGCACCATACTCCTTATTAGTGTCTAATGCACGTTAACGTGCTAATTCTCAGACGTCAGGTGAGACTTTACCACCAGACAAAGAATCTTAGCTACTTGACGCCTCCGGTAAAAGAACAGCGTCACAAGCAGCTAACATCTGGCGCATTGCCAGCACCCAAGCGTTGTTGGCCAGATATGACAGGGCACATTATGATGAACTAGAGTCCATAATGCAGCATCTACCAGACAAATACAAAAATAGGGCCAAAGAACTTATACAGGAAGGTAAAAATATTACTAATACTTCCATTTGTTGTGCCCTAGATGCTGCAGATACCGCCTCAAGGGCAATCAATACCAGTACCCTTCTACGAAGACATGCTTGGCTACGTATTTCAGGTTTTAAACCTGAAGTACAAAACTCCATCCTTAATCAGCTATTTGATGAGACACATTTATTTGACCCAAATGGTGATGTGTCTTTAGAAAAGATGAAAAAAGACACTGATACAGCAAAATCTATGGTAGCCTTGCAGCAGCAAGCTCCCAGACGTTCTTTTCATCGCTCATCATACAGAGGCAACATTAGAGGCTACTCCTCAGAAAGTCCCTCCACTTCTTACAAAACCCCTAGCCAATCCACATTCACTAAGGGTTACCAGAGAGGGGGTTACAGGGGTAACAACAACAAAGACAGAGGCAAAACCAACAACTCCCGCTCTGCCTCTACCCCTAACCAATGACTTTCCTCCCCCCCAACATTCCACTCCTGTGGGGGGAAGACTGCAACAATTCCTCCTGCCTGGACCAACATCACATCAGACAGGTGGGTGCGACAAATTATTCAGTCAGGTTACTGTCTAGAACTAACATCTACCCCCCGCAAACATACCACCCAAACAGCGTCTAATGTCACAAGAACATCTATCGCTGTTAAAGCAAGAAGTAGAATCTCTGCTACAAAAAAGTGCAATAGAACCAGTTCCTCTGCACCAACAAAACAGGGGGGTTTACTCTCTATATTTTCTAATTCCAAAAAGGACAGCTCTCTAAGGCCTATTCTAGACCTCAGCCCGCTAAACATATACATACAGTCAGACCATTTTCACATGGTCACACTCCAACAAGTCCTTCCTCTCCTGTCACAAAATGACTTCCTTGCTACTTTAGATCTCAAGGACGCATACTTCCACATTCCCATTCACAAGGCTCACAGGAAGTATCTCAGATTTGTAATAGACGGGCAACACTATCAATTTAAAGTATTCCCATTCGGAGTCACAACAGCACCAAGAGTATTCACCAAGTGCTTAGCATTAGTGGCAGCGCATTTACGAAGACAGCACATCCATGTCTTCCCGTACCTCGATGACTGGCTCTAAAAGCCAGCTCATACAACCATTGCATGCAACACACTCATGCCACGATACAACTGCTCCACAACTTGGGGTTCACAATAAACTACGCCAAGTCTCATCTGCAACCATCCAAAGTACAACAGTACCTCTGTGCCACAATAAACACCTCAACAGCGCTAGCTTATCGCACTCCAGCAAGGATAGCCAGCATGCAAACTCTTCTAAAAAAGTTTCAGCTACAACACTCCCTTCCAGCACGAGTGTTCATGCAACTCCTAGGGATGATGGCCTCTTGCATTTTCATAGTGCCCCATGCAAGACTTCAATTGCATCCGCTACAAGAATGCTTATCACGTCAATGGAACCAGGCTCAAGGCCAATTGACAGACCTAGTGTTGGTAGACGGTCAGACTCATCGCTCTCTGCAGTGGTGCAACACCAAAAACCTTTCCAAGGGACAACCGTTCCTAGAGCCAGTTCCTCAGATAATCTTAGCTGTGGATGCATCGCTCTCCAGCTGGGGAGCCCACCTACTGCAACACACCATGCAAGGCAGGTGGACATCGCAACAAAAGTTACTCCACATCAGTCATCTGGAGTTACTAGCAATATTCCTAGCACTAAAAGCTTTCCAAAAGCGAGTATCAAACAAACCTGTGTTAGTCCGCACAGACAACATGACAGCCTTGTATTACATACAGAAGCAAGGAGGCACACACTCCATACAGCTCTCTCAACTAGCACAGGACATATGGCGGTGGGCTATACCTCAAAACATAAAAACATAATCCTTCCAGCCAGCATGTTCCAGGAGTACAAAATACCATAGCGGATCTGTTAAGTCGTCAAACACAACAGACCTACGAGTGGGAACTTCATATGCAAGTTCTTCAGCCATTCTTTCAGATGTGGGGACAACCCCAGATAGACCTATTTGCCACCCACGAAAACGTCAAATGCCCAAGCTTCGCCGCCAGATATCCACACCCACTGTCCAAAGGCAATGCGATCTGGATGAACTGGTCAAACAGATTTGCGTACGCTTTTCCACCTCTACCACTCATGCCACTAGTAGTAAGCAAACTACAGCAGCATTCTCTGACCCACATCCTAGTTGCTCCAACGTGGGCCAGACAGCCGTGGTACACCACACTGCTACAACTGTCTGTAGTACGACACCAAAAACTGCACCTGTCTCCACACCTCTTAACACAGAACCGTGGAGAGATCAGACACCCGGACCCAGCTCAGCTCAACCTTGCGATCTGGCTCCTGAAATCCTAGAATTTGAATATCTGGACCTTCCTCCAGACTGCATGAATGTCATAAAAGAAGCTAGACGTCCAACCACTAGGGCATGTTATGCACCCACGTGGAAACGATTTGTAATATATTGTCACAACAACAATATTAATTCTTTAGATGTGTCTATTCAACACATCATAGGATACTTACTGCATCTCCAAAGATGTAACTTAGCCTATACGTCTATTAGACTACATCTGCTGCAATAGCAGCATATCTGCAAAACAGACAACATCTATCTCTATTCAGAGTGCCTGCCATTAAAGCCTTTATGGAAGGCCTTAAAAGAATAATTCCTCCCAGAGTACCACCTTCACCTGTATGGAATTTAAACGTTGTTCTCACACGGTTAATGGGACCTCCCTTCGAACCCTTACACAAATGTGAACTACAATTTTTAACGTGGAAGGTTGCGTTCCTAGTGGCTATTCCTTCTCTGCGGAGAGTTAGTGAACTACAAGCACTAACCATTCAAGAACCCTTCTTGCAAATGCATCACCATAAGGTAGTTCTGCGTACTAATCCAAAATTCTTGAGTCATTTCTCCCTTCCATCTCAATCAATCTGTGGAACTGCCCGTTTTCTTCTCGCAACCACAGACACTACCAGAAAGAGCTCTTCACACATTAGATGTCAAAAGAGCATTGCTATACTGCATAGAGAGGACACAATCCTTTTGTAAGACAAAACAACTTTTTGTGTCTCTCACCACCACACAAAGGTAATCCCATTTCAAAATCTGGGATAGCTAGATGGATTGTCAAATGCATACAGATTTGTTACCACAAAGCTAAACATACGTTATCTGTTCCTCCTAAAGCCCACTCTACAAGAAAAATAGGGGCTTCCTTGGCATTTTTAGGGATCATTCCCCTAGATGACATCTGCAGAGCAGCTACATGGTCTACACCGCACACAGTCACAAAACACTATTGTGTAGATGTGCAAACCAAACAACAAGCTAATGTGGGCCAGGCTGTTCTCAAAACATTATTCCAAACTACTGCAACAGATAGGGGTGGTCGCCGCTAAGAGTGGGTACTGCTATACAATCTATGCACAGTGTGCAATCTGCAGCTCATATGCCTCGAACGGAAAATACTACTTACCAGTTTGCATCTGTTCTTGGCATGTTGAGCTGCAGAGTTGCACACGCCCACCCGCCTCCCCGGCTACCCTTGTCTGTTCCATTATTATCTTAATTAGATACAAATTACATGGGAATCCTTCCTTTTTCTTGCAAAGCTCCATAATTTTCCTAATGGCGAAAAACAATCTGGGGATGGAGCCGATGCCCATGCGCAATGTGGTCCAAAGGAGGAGTCACCTATCTCGTGACTTCCAAAGAACTTTTCAGGACAACAACAAACTGCAAACATCCGGGCCCAACACTAGGTGGCAATCTATGCACAGTGTGCAACTCTGCAGTTCTACATGCCAAGAACAGATGCATACTGGTAAGTAGCATTTTTCTTCTTGCTACACAGTGCATGCCCTGTGTAGGTGTGACCTAAAAACAGTCATTTGCTTTCATGAAGTTTTGTAGCAACTAGTTGCATATGGCAGATTGTAATGCCTTTATGCTCTTTCATTATTGTTTACTTTCTTGTTAAACAAAAAAATGAACATCAGCATAATAGCACATGGCCATTCTTATGACACCCTGAGATCCTAAGCAGACTCATATTCATTGGCCTCCGTATTCACTGGCTGCCACAGTCAGGACTACGTTGAGTGCTGTTCATACTTCATAAGCCATCGCCATGCAGGGTGGGGACACTAAGTCAAGTATATCCTCCTGTTTACTTTCTTATTTGTCCCTGCATTCCTTTCTCACTATCATCCCATCTATGGTCATGCCGTATCCCTGCGGTTGTCCTCTTTCACCAGTTTTGATTGAGGCTGTGCTAGTTATTGGCTGTGTTCGAAATGTGGCATAATCCTCCTGCGATTCCACTCTTTGGAATTCCCTGTGACTTTTTCATTATTCTCTCAATCACTCAGTTATCCTACTTGTAGCTTCTGATTTGCTAATGCCTAAAATTGTCATTTTTTTCCCTCACTTCACTGTGTTTTTTTACCTTTCAGTTTTTGGAAAGGACCAAGGAGACCCATGCTCTTGGAAGACCTGGAACAGTTGAGGAAGTTGCCCAAGCCATCGCATTCCTTGCATCGGATGCTGCATCAAATATAACCGGTGTCACTTTACCAGTGGATGGTGGGCGACATGCCATGTGTCCACGGTGATGAGTGTTGAAAGCTACATACCAGTTGTGTTTATGTGCAAAAGTCAGAAAGTAATAAAACATCAAATGTAGATAAAATACTTGAAAATATTTTGGACACAATGAACGATAGGGGATTTTTTTGCTTTGGGTTATCTGTAATTATTCCAGATTCTGTCAGTGGTTGTGGTGGAGACTGGATCTCTACTCTGTAAAAGAGAGGTGGATGGTCCTAGTGTCTAGGTTTCTTGCTTTGGAACCTGGAGACTTGAGCAAACATTGTGGTTCTGGACACATGAAATTGAAAGTGTGTAATGTTGATATTTCTGCGGCAGGGTCTGATTTATCCCCAATTTCCTCCACTACTGATCTGTGTAACCATTCTGCACCCTATGAACTAATAGATCTGAAGGTCATATATACCGCTGTTACTGTGTACAATGTTTTCCATAGATATGCTTCACTTGCAGATAAATAAAAAATTATTTTTAAGCCATTTATTGCTGTCTGTGCATAATAATGGGAGTGGTATTGCGAAGCAGCTTTTTTATGACTGCATATACAGTGTAGAGCAAACCATCAGTCTGCATCTGTTTCTACTCTTTCGTCTCTATTTACAGCTTCTTTTTATTTTCAAGTTTAGTTTTCTCTGTCAAAAGTTTTGCAGAGATAGAATAGCAATATTTGACAAGATGTTTTTTTTCACAAGATGTCTTTTTGTCAGCCTCTTTATAGATGTTTTGAATAAACGGATTTCCATGCACTCCTATATATACACATGTGTTGGATTAGTCCCTCTCTGCAGGGTCGTCCCCAAGCTTTTTGCCTTCACCCCTCCTGTTTTCTGAAATTCTTTTGTTGTCATTAGGACTCTCGGCACTTTAATGCTGCTAATCAGTGCTAAACTGCTTCTGCTCTTTCCCTAATGGTAAAATTGGCATACACCTGATTGGCACATTTAATTTTCTTGCAAGACCCTAGTATATGCTACTACATGTACCAAGGGCCTGTAAATTAAATACTAGTAGTGAGCCTGCAGTACTCGTACCACCCACTAAACTAGCACTTTAAAACCTGTCTCAGGATTGCATTACAGCATGTAGTGCAGTTTTAAACTACCATTCCGACCTGGCAAACACATACATCAATCTAGTCATAGTCAGCCAAGTCTGCTCAAAGTTACAACAAACATATCAAAAACAATCTATGTAGTAGAGAGCCTCAGGTGTTGGCCTTATTCCAATATACACATATGTTGAGCCTGATCAGGAGCATCTGGAAGAGTTTCTATAGGAAAGTGAAAAACCTTATTAGGTGGTGGAACATGAACAAGACAGAAATACATTGTGTACTACATATCATTTTCTGCTATAATTCCCCCAAGTGCCAAATCCAGATTGCAGAGAAGATATTCCCTTTGTATGAGATACTAATAGGATATCTTCCTCTGGTTTGTTATCATCTCTAAGTTTGACATTTTAGTCAACCAAGATTTGATTTTTAGTCATAGGGTTAACTTTTAATTGTTAAAAAGTTGCTTTTCAGGTGCCATCATGAGGCAAGCTCATTAAGGTAATCATCTGAGGGTTCATCTTGATGCCTGACCATATAACTGTGAACATATTTCAGAAACTCCAGTTCATTTGTCTTTTGCTAAAATACAAATTGCAAGCATGCTGGTTACATTGGCCATAGGTTTATGTCATTCCTCACAATTGCAGTTTTGCCGAAAACAGGATTTTATAATTTTCTCGAGACTCTAGTGGTCTTGCATTATATAAGAGATAAAGTACACACTTTCGTACATTACCAGGCTGTTGCAAGTCACCAAGGACTTATGTTACCATATAGAGAAACAAGACCGAGTTCCTTTACAAGGTAATGTCACTGAAGTGACTTACATCTCCCTAAAATGCATGGCAGGTGGTATTTTATTCCTTATAATATATGATCACACACTTGCCCTTCCCCCAAACCACTTAAATCCTTGGTGTCTTTCAATTTCATATGGAAGAGATATTATAGTTGCAGATGTGAAGGATAAAAGCAAAATCTACTGTGAAATTAAACACATAAAAAGCATTTTTTGTTTAAAAAGATATAAGAATCTGTGTAATGTAAGTCAGATTAAAAACTGATAGGCACACAATGTGTAGATAAAGGCAGATATTTTCGATTTTTCTGCAGTGAACTTTGTTGTGCAAAAAATAGCTTGATCCCATAAATATTTTTGTTTTTGCTCTTTGAAGTTCGTTCTAGAAAAAATATCAGAATCATGCAATGCCGGTTTTAGTTTTTGCTGCTTTTTATAAATACAACTGTAATGATGCTCTGTGACCTGCCGTTCACCTTGGCTGCTGACTGTGAAAGCAACATTATGACATCACGACTGAGCTCTTATAGCTTATTACGGTTGAAAAGCTTCGTCATTTCATTTTTAAAGATGACGAAAGTTGTTACAAGTCACCTGTAATAAGGAAGGTAGAGACAGGCTTATATGCAGCAATGACATGTGTGTTATAATCCACTATATCATATGGGCATGTTGGAACGATGCTTATTCTCAAATCAAAAAGCAATCTGTTTTTTCTTGCCAAGTGTGGCTTTATGGAGGCCGTGTAGATTTTTGGTAAACCTCTATGAGAAATCAATGAAACGAGTTATCTATTGCATGAATAAATTGATAATGGTTTGCCTGAATTGTGCAATTCAAATCTAGACAAGTTGCATCTTTGTGCACTGGAAAATATGGCCTAAAGTGCCAGGTGAACTGTGTAATGTGGAGATCTGTGCCTTCATGGCCTCGTTTCCAAGAGCAAGAGACTTCTTAAAAGATCACAGTGGTGATGATTCTGTGGGCCTTAGTAACTCAGGCCGGCATAGATCGACCAGAGGAACACGTAATTTAAGCACAGATTTTAGCCCTTGCAGGGGGTCAGTTTAGATTTCAGATTAAGATAGCAGGCCAGTTTAATAGATTCTGAATGTTTTTGGCAATTTAATCTCCGGATAGGGTAATCGCTGTGGGTTTATCCAGAGTAACCAGTGATTGCCAGGATGGCCCTCCTTGTGAGAGGATCTTAAGACATTCTTGAAGTTAGACTTTGAATACAGTGATATTCAAAGGCTGGGCAGGGGCGATGGATAAAGATGAGTGTTGGAAAAAGCATGGTTCTTTTAATTGGAAGTGCCAAAATGCCAGATTCTGTAGTCGGGCAAAAGGAAGTGGTTTGCTCTTGAAGCTGCTGGAATTGTAACCTTGATTCATTTGTATGATGATGCAGGAGCTACGTTTGGAGGCGAAGCACAGTTTCAGTTTGGATAGATTCCGGCGATGTGAGTCTCCTTATGGCATAGAGAATCCTATGGCGCCCCGAATCAGCCAATAAGTCTTGGATTAATTTGGTAATGCATACAGTCAATGTAAGTGCATTAAATCCAGACAAAGAAATGAAAGGTGGTCTCTACTGAAGGCTACAAACCGTTATAGGACTGTAAGGCCAAGTACAGAATAGTTGTCCTCCGACAACAAAATAAAGTTTCAATCATAGATTTTAGGCATGCGCTATGAATCATGAAAGCAATGTGAAATATAAGATATGATTCATAAGTCATAAAACCCCTACTTTACTTAAAGGGATAGTCAGGTGTCGAATGCTTTAGCACAGCACAGACAACATATAACATACAGAGATCACGCCCCATCATCACTTACAGGTTCTTCAGCAAATGGATACATTGTACTAGCGGAAAACATCCAGAGGTCAGTTGAGGCGCTAAAGCGGCCTGTCTGATTCTCTAAGGAAGCGCTGTCTCAACCATATGCCCTCTAAGGCACGTCCCTAACGTTATATCGGGAAAATGTTTTCCAAAGAGCTCCCTTCTAACAATCATTTTCATCACTAAGGGATCATTATATGATAGTAAGGTTATGCTTGCCTCATCATGCACTGGTATGAAGATAGTGTCACTGGTATGTCGACATTGCCCATTACCTAGTCTTGAGAGGCGTTTCTTCCTCCTCCCAAAAGCATGGGAAGGTTTAGCCTAATGCATCATTTTCATAGTACCTTCCTAGTAGGGGTTCATTACATCCATAAATCAAATTAACCTATTTAAAGATGTTATAAAAAAAGACTAGTTTTCTACCAAACACATTTTTACGAAATGAGAAAAATAAAATAATCCTCAGCCCAGACCAATGAGTAGGAGTCTTTCTTCACTTTTTATTCTTACCCTTGGCCCCGTATTTCCACATGAGGGCGGGGGTTACTGTTTTTTTGTGGTGTGCCTCAGAAACAGACACAGATTTGGTCGCTACGTAAAGTCTTTCTTTTAATCTGAATTTTTTTTCTGATTTCCCTGTGTTTTTTGTGATTTGTTTTATTTATGCCTGGGCCCAGCAGATGATTTTGTTGCACAATGTGTTCTCCCAGGTATCCCCTTTCCTCTTCTGAGCAGGTTCAAGGTGTATCTTTGGTGGAAGGTTTGCAGGCTGGTGAGTGCCCTGCTGAGTTAGTGTTAATCTGTCTTCATTTTCTGCCACTTTGAGGACGTGCTGAGCAGGGTTAGGTGTTTTTGAATGCCATCTGACTGACTTGGATTGTAACCCCGCCAGGGAAGGGCAGGAATGCGAACGGTTTGGTCTGGTCTTTTGATAGTGGATGCTAATGGTTCAGTCATAACTTGCTGCCTTGCAATCTGTTTAAACAAAAGTCCAGTTGAGCATACTCTGCCTTGTGTATTTTGTTACCTGATGATACACAAAGTGTGCAGAGAAGTGGCATTATCTGGAACCTTATTTAGATGTTAAAAAGCCCCTCTTCACTCTCTAGAAGAGAGTCTCAAAGCATGATTAGTGGTGCTGTGGCTACTGCTCTCTAGGAGATGGAATCTCATTCAAAACACAGCAGAATTGAAGAAAAGAACCTTAAGAACCCCATGGATCCTTTACCTAAGGGGACATTTGTCTGTCCTCTAAGGATATGTTCAGCCAGTACTAGAGGAATTCCTCTGGTGCCTTGCCCTTCCACAAGTCTGTGTGGGCTGTTTTAAGTAAAAAAAAGGAACAATGGAGAGTGCTCTCTTTTTCCCCACTTCCTTCTTAAGGAGAATTTGTATTGGTTTAACGCAGAATTTTCTCCATCCGCAAAGCAAATTCTCTTCAAGAAAGCTTGATGGGGGGGCTCTTCCATTGCTTCAGGCCTCGCACAAGTACCCAGTGCATCATAAGATCATAAGGGTCATAGGGTGCCTATGCTTCTCAAGCACTGTTAGAAGATTCCAAGGACCTCTATGATGCCATGCAGGAGCGGGTGGATTATCTCCTTGTGAAGATGGAACTAGCCGTAAGATCATGTCAGATGCCACATACAATGAGCTGCTGTATGTTGCAGGTGTTATGGGGGCTTCCTCTTCAGCAGAAGTCACCTGTAGATGAGAGCATAGAATTCAGATGCAACTCAATGTGCTTTAATCACCTATCTTTCTTTTCTGGGGCCCCTCCTCATTTAGGTCCTGGCTTGACTGATCTGGTTCGCCAAAAAGAAAAGTATGCGCTTCAGCGGAGTGTTGACATTTTTCACCCACTCATCCCCTGTCAAGAGAGCTGGGGTTAGTCCATCATTCTTTTGCTCACTATGCCACCCCAGTTTGGACCCAGCCATATGCAAATCATTCTTGACCCTGCTCTTCTTGAGAACAGTACAACCTGAACTGTCAGGCCAGGTCCTCCCTGGACCGAAAACAAGCATTCTGGGACCGGTTTCAGGATATCACCCCTCATCAGCCAGGCTAGCTTGAATCCAGTGGCACAGCGAGCTAAGGAACTATGTCTGGGCATACCTTTGACCACTTAGGGCACACATAGCAAACACAACAAGATGATGGACGGAGTGCTGAAACTTTTCAACCACTCACCCCCAATCAAGAGATCTGGGTTAAATCCATCGTACTGACTATGCCCAGGATGCTTGTTTCGGGTCCATGGAGAACCTGGCTTGGCAGTTCGGGCAGGACTGTTCGCATGAAGAGCAGGGTCAAGACTTATTTGTATATGGCTGGGTCCAAACTGGAATGACATGGCGAGCAAAAAAACAATGGATTAATCCCAGATGGTTGTGACTGAGGATGAATGTTTGCATTGATCAGCATTCAGTCCATCGTTTGTTGTTTTTGCTTCAGCGTGACTGGCCTTTGGCACTTCATTGTTGTTTTATCTTCAAACTGCACCCTCAGCTAAAGTAATGCTAACAGCCACACTGGCCCTATCTTGGGTGGAGTTGTGGTACGAGGCCTCCTTCATGGTGGTGATCGGTGTCTCCCCAGTGCAACCAGCGAGAGGTTGGTTGC
Source organism: Lissotriton helveticus (assembly GCF_964261635.1). Taxonomy (NCBI): domain Eukaryota; kingdom Metazoa; phylum Chordata; class Amphibia; order Caudata; family Salamandridae; genus Lissotriton; species Lissotriton helveticus. Next base: position 557,161,907 of record NC_136068.1, read on the forward strand.
ACTGTTTCTCCAGAAGGGGTGATATTAAGGTTCAGTAGATTAAGTTAAGCCATGTTCTGGGGTTAAAAAATCACAAGTTTTAATCAGAGCAAAAGGCCCCCCATGTGCCATTTAATATTACTCAATTCGTTTTTTTTCAAAATTTGAACGTTGTTTATTTATATTTTAGTACTCAAAAATATTATAGCACTCAAAAGGAATTCTTGTTTTATAAAAAACACAAACAGAAATGACATACTATCATTCTATACAGCAAAATACTACATACATTGTGGTTACATATCACAAGTGATTTAAATACACAAAACAATGACACACATAGAAATGTCAGAGTTGAGGAGTGCCCAGGATAATAAACAGACAAAATTGGATGTATATCAATTTACTCATCTTATAAGCATAAACACTCAACAGCATCCCTCAAGCGAGGAGGGGGAGAAACATTCACAAAGCTTTTTCCACCTTAAAATGCGTATTCATTATTTTTCAGTACTTTCTCCTGGATTAATTTGAGTTTCAAAAAGAGGGAAACTCCTCCATACTTCGCTCAATAAATGTCTCTAACACATTTCAACCGAAGTGGAGGCAGGACTTTACTTTAGTGAGGTCGTCATCAGGGTGTACATTCATTACTTTCTTGACCTTAACTTAAAGAGACAATTACATTTAAGACAAGAGTGTAGGTAATACTTCACCTGTTTAAATCACTTGTAAAATGTTATCTGCTATGTAAATTGTTTGTACATACCCACTACAAAGAAAATGATTTTGTGCTTTCAGTGGGTGGTCTGATAATAGGGGGGGGGGGAGCATTTGCAATGCACTAGGCCTCGCATTTGCAAGAGTTAGAGCTATTGGTGTTGTACATGATAATGCCTTTTACCTACGTGCTTTAGTTTGGAGTTGAGTGGATGTATGTGGTGTTGTGTGGAGTGGAGTGGTATTATGTGGGCTGTATTGGAATTGTTAGTTGTGGTATGATGTGCTATGTGGTGGAATTGTCTTGTGTATTTGTAATATGCGGTTTGGTGTGGAATTATGTGGTGTTTATTGGAAATGTGTGAAGCTGAATTTTGTGTCATGGAACTGTGTGGCGTTGAGCGAAATTATGATTTTTTTAAATAACTTGTTATGGTTAGGAGTGCATATATGAGGATTGCTGGTATATGGCATAGAGTTAATTTATGTGAGGTGTAGTTGTGTTGTATTGAGTAGAGTATAATTATGTGTAGTGTGATTATGTGGCGCTGAGTGGTATTATGTGGAGTGTAGTTATGTTGTGTGGTGCAGAATTGTGTGGCATTGAATTGTGTGGTGTGTGGAATCATGTGGCATGGTTTGCAGTGGTATTATGTGGCATGGTGGGAAGTAGTATTATATGGTGTGGAACTATGTGGCATATTGCAAAGTTGCACTTTTTTGTGGAGTGTAATTATGTTTTTTGGAATTGAGTGGATATAAGTGCAGTGTAAATATATTAGATAGGTGCTGAAAAAAAAGCCCACTGAATCTCCACAAAAGAGCCCTAATTCTACATTTCCTAAGTGAAGCACGCTGTAGTTTCAGGAGCACTAGTTAGCTCCCTCTGTTTATGGCCAGCGTTACTTGCGGTCTTGTTACATACCACGTCCAAAAACTGCAGAAGGCTTAAATTATAGACCGCGATCTCACTCATCTTTTGGCTAGAAAACATCAATATGTGACATCCCAACTAAAGGCCTGCACTGGCCCCAATAAAAAAAAAGAACAGAGTTCAGTGGAATTTACTTAATCTACAAATACCTGGAAGGATCTGCCATCTTACGCCTTAACATAATGAACAGCAACCACCTTGCCATTCTGCTCTGGAGAAAACCAGAAACAAAAACAATGTGACCTCAGCCACTGGCCCACCGCCCAATGCCATGTTTACCAATCTGACCCTGCACAGGAGGGAAAAGAAAGTGAAGTGCTAGAGTTGGCAGAGAAGCACACCTAGAAAACAAGTGGAAACAAGCATTGGAAATGCAATAGGTCTCGCATTAGAAAAGTTGGAGCTATTGGTCTTGTAAATGACAAATATTTTATTTATGTGTTGGTTTTTAAAATAGCTAAATTGATAGCTTTGTCATTTACAATGCCAATAGTTATAACTTTCGCGAATGTGACACCTATAGCATTTGTAACGCAACATGTTTTGTATTTACGTGACTTAGATGACAGCTCTGGTCGTTAGGCCACATCTCTAGAGAGATGTACGAAGTACTGAGGAAGACAAGATAAACTGCACTTCAATAATGATGTCGAAATTAAATTAGTACCTCTTTGATCGTTTTACTGCAAAATTGTGAAAATTATGAGACTCTGGTTCAGAACAGTTCGAATTTAGCTGTAGGACAAGGCAACCCAAGAAGTGCCAGGGCAAAGTGTTGGAAGTAACTGTGGCCAAGCATCTACTGTAAACAGAGGCCACGTTGTCAGTAAATTTGGGAAAATATGTAGCCTGGCCCAACATTAAAAGTGTTGCAGTCACTGGGTGTAGGCCATTAAAACAAGCATGAATGAAAATAGAGATTACGCAGAGAAAAAAATGAAAATAAAGGGGTATCTTTAGTAGTAGGAGGAGGGGACTCTAGAATGAGAGAAACAAATTTGCAAGAAAAGTGTAAAAGGTAAATGGAGAGGGTCGGTTTAAATAAAAAGGGCTGTAGGAATCCTCTAGAGTAAATTAAAAATGAAAACGTACTCTGCATTTTAAATAACGTGTTTGTAACACACGGACAGAGGGAGAGAGGACGTGAGAGCAAAGCAAATGGGCAGCCTGTGAAAATGTATGGCCCGATGAAGGAGATAAGGTATGCGTGGTGTGGGGATGTTGTGAGGGCTGGAAGGAAGGGGCCCCAGAAGAGAGACTCCGGAAGCGAGGGGCTGCATGTTTTTTTAAGTAAATGTGCGCTGATGCATTTGGAGCACGGAAGTGAATTGCAGACACCTCCAGTATTAAACGTTTAGTAAAGTGGGCGGTCAAAGGGAAGAGATGAAAAAAGTGTATCTTAACAAAACTGACTCCGAGATGGAAGGCTAGTTCCGCCGCCAGTTGTGAATAAGTGCAGCGAAGACTTGGGGGTGAGAGACAGAGGCTTTTTTTAAGTAGCAGGCGGAAGCAGGGATGCCAGGAAGCAAACAGTGAAAGGCTGTGTGTGTGTTTGTGTGAGACGGCAAAGCGACAGGCTAAATAAACAAGCAATGCTGCCACCATTGCCAGAAGGCCATTTTACATGTACCACGTCATACAGGAGCTAGATGCTGTACAACATGAAAAATTTATTTTTACATGAGAAGCGATGATGCAACTGATGTGTCAGCATCAGAGAGCATAAAAGGAGACACGGCCTGGCGGCCGTGAAACTGAAAGTACGGCCAGCCGGCCGTGAATAATTAGGGGATGAGAAATGCGCTGGGAGGAGAAATGCAGAGCGCACGCTGAGAAGCTTGTGGGAGGGAGGCTGGGCTGCCTTTGATGTGGTAATGCGAGGCAGGCAGGCGGCTGGTGGCATTGTGCACGCGCTTTTTAGGGCTTGCGCTTGCGCAATGACCTAAAACGCGCACATGCACTGCATGGAATCGCCAGTGGTTAAACTCTGGATAAGCCACTATAGAGCTTCGCCAGCTATGCGCAAGCGCATCAGCAGGCGAGCCCTAAAAAGCATGCATCACTATGAAGTGCTTTAAGAGAAAGCAAACATGATAATATACAGGCTATACTGGGGGTGGGGGGGACAAAGACAAGATGGACAGGTTTAAGCAAATAAGGTGAGTGAACAGAAAGCAAGACATGTGAATGACTAAACACAAAGCCAATAGTAATGTAGGCTTCGACCTTATAACCACAACTGTCAGGCCAGAATTATCCAGAAACCACACTTAAAAGCGCCATCTCTGTGCATGCGATCTCCATGTTAAAAGCGCCATCTCTGTGCATGTGATCTCCATGTTAATGAAAACAGCACGAAAGGAGACAAACAAAAGGAAAGAACTCGTTTATCACGATGTATATCTAAAAATAGAAACCATGCTAATTAGAGAACACTGTGATTTACATTACCAAGGCAAGTTCTGAAAACGCAATCAAATAGTAAACATGTTAGAACAAGAAGCAGCGCCTTCAGGGCTGCTACTTAATGCGCTGCTACTTAAAAGCACTATCATGGTCCATCAATTGTCCATGTTGTTACAAGTGTAGCTGCACTTGTGGAAAGTGCTTAAATACAATGAAGTAGTAGTGAAAAGCGCTGTACTAGGCGTTACTGAAACATATTGTGAAAACAAAATCCACTTTTGCACATATGATGGTGGGTCTTTCATAGCTGGTCTTGGCAGCTACCTTGACTAATGCCTGAAGTCTAATTGGAGTTGAAACCATACTAAAAAGCACTGTTTGTAAAACCAACTTCTGTGACCTATAAAAGAACAGCCATAGAGGTGAAGGGAATGCGAGTTCATAGGTTACCAGAAACAATGTAGGTGACTAACCTACTTTTTGAATAATTTGTATATCAATGAATTTGCCTCGGGTTTATTGCCACTCACGAAGGACGTCCACTTGCTATAGTGTCTCTTATAAGTCGACACAGACTTCAAAGCCCTATATTTAGTGTTGTCCTGGAGGAGGATCATCTGTTGTTGGGTACATCTGTTGTGGTTTGAATTTGAAAAGCAGTGGTATTTCGGCTAAGCGTCAAATAAAGGAAGAGCTTCCAGATAATACCATGATGTATATTTAATAGTGAATTCCATGCTGATTATAAAGCATTGCAGTTTACAATACAGTGGTGCGCTGTCAAAACCCAATCTAAAGCTAAACATTTAGCTCCCAGAAGCAGGCCCTTCATAGCTCCTAGGATTAAGCAGAACTCATACTTAAAGTTTCTGCATCCGATCTTCATGTTAATCCGTTCATCATGTTAATTTAAAAGTACTACTAAAAAGTGGCCGAGCGGGCTCAAAGTGCTCCTACTTAATATCATGATGCATAATTACAAGTTTGCTAAATAGAAAGCACTACAGTTTACATTACTGAGGCGTGTTGTGAAAGCCAAACGCAATTGTAAACATGCCGCGCCCTGTAGCAGGCCCTTCACAGTTGTTATTGCAATTTTCTTTATGAGACTCTTTATGGAAATGCAGTTATATATTACGCTGCTAATCGTTCACAATCCCGCCCTAGAACCAAAGCCAACCAGAAAAACAAGTTGAAAGTACATCACTTTTCTTGAATTACGTAGCACTAGTTAAGGTGGGGCTTGATGACCAATAGCGAGTGCAGTTGTAGCTGTCTGTGCAGTTACGTTGCTGGCAATTAAATCCATGAAAGTCAGAGCTAAAGTAAATAAGCCAAATCCCCCTTAAAAAGAAACACAAAACCAAACAAAATCCTACCAACAAAGCCAAACTGCCGGTCGACATCGAAAATTGCAAAAAGAGTTAACCAGCGCGCTTTGTGAGAGTGCGCGTTGAGGTAAGACAATGTGTGCACAGTAAGCAAATCCTATAGGGAACAATGATTGTAACATGAAAAATATAAAAGCGGGCACCATGCTGAAACATGAAGCGCAGCGCGCATGTACACAACAATTTATATAAGGAAACATCTTAGGTGGAATAAAGTTCAAATACTAATGTGTTGAGCTAATGTTATCATAGTTGTTAGTGAATGGGCCCACAGGGGGACTTAGCAAAGCAATGTCCCCCTGGGGCATTTCGCGCGAGGGACGACCTCACGCGTCCTGATTGGGTGGCGGGAGGAAGGGAGGGGTTTTGGAGGACAAGCGCGGGGAGGGGAGGGAGGTTACGTCACTCTGAGCGAGTGATCGCAGCGGTGGCGTCGCTTTTGACAGGAGCAGCTGAGGCGATTCTGTCAGAGTGTTAGCAGTGCCGGTGAGCTGTTTTTCGACGATTTTTCGTCAGATTCTCACAGAATGGCGGCGAATGACATTGCCTTAGAGGCAATTCGCGCGCTGGTGGCAGTTGGTAGGAGTGATTTGCTGAGGCATGGCGCTGTGGTGGACACTTCAGTAACAGTGAAGCGCCCACGCCGCCTAGCAGCTGAAGGAGTCCTGCGCGCTGTGGCTGCTTGCAAGTCGGTGCCAAGTCATGTTTCTGAGGAGGAAGGTGGAGCAACGGTGCAGGCGGTGAGAGCCAGGATAGCGCGTTCTGTGGGCAGAGGAGGCAGGGGTAAGAAGCTCCCTCCCCTGCGCTCAGCATCTGCCCCAAGTGTGATGCAAGTCAACAGGAGGTTAGTGTCTGCGCAACCCAGAAGACGCGCTGGCAGGCGCGGAGGCAGAGCGGGGGGCGTGTTTGACACGCGTGTAGCGCAGTTTCAGCTGGCTGAGAGAAGTGTTGATAGAGGTTTCAATGATGATTTGGACCAGGCGTCACATGTGTCCAGAAGGGCACTGATACAATCCAGCATGACAGGGCAGGCAGCTATGCCTCAAAGTTTTGAAGGTACATCCCAGAGCAACAAGAGAGTTGAAATAGCGCCTGAAGTGTCCTTGGAAGAGCGCAAACAGATGTTGGTAGATTATTCCAGTGATAGTGATATGGACATACAGGAGCTGAAGAAGGTTGCGATGTCATGGGCAGTGCACAAGACGTAGAGGAGCTCCTACCACAGGATGAGTTTATGGACTGCCAGGACATTATTGTTCCTCAGCCTAGGGGCCCCCCAAAGCAGAGCTTGGATGGAGGCCTTGGTGGGGATTTCGCTTTTGATACAGATTTTTCACAGGATAATCAACCTATGGAGGGGGGGAGGGTGTGGAAACATCGAATGGGGCAGTACCAGAGTGGGAGGCGGGGGGATACGGGTGGCAGAGGTGGTGTGGGGCAACCAAAGGGTAATGGTTCATTGTTTCCAGAAGCTAGGCCTCCGCCTAGGCAGCCTCAGGTGGTCTTTGATTTGGGGTCTGAGGCTCAGCGGGGCCAATGGGTGTGGGTGGAGCATGCTGAGATACCTGCGAAACAAAGGTGTGGTAATTCAACTCTACAGGTACCAGGTAGGTATGAGACGGTTCCTCGCTGGAGCGGCGAGTACCTTACGGAGGCTGCTGGTTTGGTCACGGATGAGCAGTTCTTTTTGTCTCAATCAGCGAAGCAGAGTGCGGCTTTTGGGGGAAGGGTTGGTTCAAGAAGCGAATCTGGTGCGGATTTTATTCCTGCGACTGGGCACTTCCCACGGAGGCTTGAGTCTGAGGTTCATGATCAGTTTACTAATGTGACATATGGCAATAGGCCAGGTACAAGTTTTCTAATTTCAGAATTGGATAAAAATCATGAAGGTGATAATGATGAATCGGATAAGGAAAATGAGAATTATTCAAGAGGTGTTTTGTTTCCTGAAGGAAGGGTGGGAGTGGGTAGAGGGGTAGGACAAGTAACTTCTGCCAGTGTGTTTCAGAGTTCTGGAGTGGTTCTCTCACCGGCAAGTAGGAATCAGAGCGGACATCATAAGCGTGATGGTCTAGAAGAATTTCGTCAACGAGCTTCGCAGTTACCAGCAGGTAAGACAGACTGGTGGGCTGCTTGGACACGGCCGTTGGCAGGTGTTTCAGGTGTTGCGCCTGTGGAGGGTGGTCACGGGGTAAGGGCGGGGGGCGAGGAGTTGGGAACAAATGCAGTTGAAAATTTGCAATCAACAGTGGAGCAAGGAGGGAGCAAGGATAAAGAGGGAGGAGGGAGCCCTATTTCATCGGTAGCTAGTTCTGTACACAGTGACACACCGAGAATGCGTGGTGCGAAATTTCCATTTATGGGGGTGTCAATGCCGTTGGGTACTCACTTGTCTCTTAGAACCAAGCAAAGGATTTGGAACCAGGAGTATGTGGATGTTTTCCGTCTATTGCATAGGGAGTTGCAAGCCAAGGAAGGGTCTAAGGAGGAGGAAGTGGAATTGTCTCGTCGCCCAAAAGTGCCAAAAACGATAGAAAATTGGACGGCGGCATTCCTTATTTATGCCAGTGTGTATTCCGAGCGTTACCCTGAAAGGGCGGTTTCGCTGTTTAAATATATTGATGTTATTAGAAGGGCGCATTTGCAGGCGGGCGGGTATGCGTGGTTGAATTACGACGAAGAGTTTCGGGCGAGGATGAGTTTATTTAAAGATAAACCCTGGGGAGAAGTAGATCAAGAGTTGTGGTTGTCAGGTCATTCGTCATCTAACACAATTCATACGGCAAGTGGTTTGCCAATACCTTATCGGCCCTTTTCCCAGCGTCCCGCCACAATGGGGGCGGGTGGTTTTGGAAGGGGTCAGTTGCCCACAACAGGAGCGTGTTGGGGCTTCAACAGAGGTTCCTGCGCACGTCAGTACTGTAAATTTAAGCATGAGTGTGCACAGTGTGGGGGCAGACATGCAGTATTTCAGTGCTTTCCCAACCAGCAATTCGGAGATCATGGGAGAGGTCAGAGGGGAAGGGGAGCTTTGCCATCCCTTATTCCAAAAGGCGCCTACTCCAATTAGATTACAAGCAATGTTGAGTTACCTGGAGATTTACACGGACAGGGAGGCGGCAGCTAAGTTGTTTTGGGGCTTTCGGTTGGGTTTTAGAATTGGCTACCAAGGTCCCAGAGTTTTGCGCTGGGCAGATAACCTCAGATCCACAAAGGAACGGCCTATGGTGGTGCGGATGAAGCTGCAGAAAGAATTGGATTTAGGCAGAATAGTTGGACCTTTTGTGAGCTGCCCCTTGCCAAATTTGATAGTGTCACCCCTTGGTGTGATTCCAAAGAAAGCTCAAGGTGAGTTTCGCTTAATTCATCATTTGTCTTGGCCGGAAGGGCAGTCTGTAAATGACTTCATTTCCACTACTGATTCAGCGGTATCGTATTCGTCTGTGGATGATGCTTTGCAGATGGTGCGTAAGGTTGGGGTGGGAGCTGATCTTGCGAAATGCGATATTGAAGCAGCCTTCCGCCTTTTACCTATACATCCAGTGGATTTCGAGTTGCTGGGTATGTATTTTGAAGGAGAGTACTATGTAGACAGGGTTTTACCCATGGGTTGTGCTATTTCTTGCTCCTTGTTCGAAACTTTTAGTAAATTTTTGGAATGGTGTGTCATAAGGCGATCTGAACATGCGGAGGTATGTCACTACTTAGATGATTTTTTGTTTGTAGGAAAAGCTGGTACGGACCAATGTACAAAAGTTTTGGCATGCTTTCAAGATATGGCTAGTGAATTTGGTGTGCCTTTGGCGAAGGACAAGACGGAAGGTCCAACAAAAACATTGACTTTTTTGGGTATAGAAATCGATACCACGGCAATGGTGGCCCGTTTGCCGTTGGCAAAAGTACAGGAGATCAGGGTTTTCCTTCAAGAAGTGTTAGGAGCCAAAAAGGTGCAACTGAGGCAGGTCCAGAGGCTTCTGGGGTACTTGACTTTTGCATGCAGAGTGGTCAGGGCAGGTAGGACATTTTGTAGGCGGCTTGGTTTTGCAATGGCTGGGGCATTTTTGCCCCATCATCACATACGATTGACATCAAAAATTAAGGAAGACTTGAGGATATGGTTGAGATTTTTGGAACATTTCAATGGCGTGTCCGTCAATTTTGTGGCTGAGGACACGGTATGGACAATACAAATTTTCTCGGATGCGGCTGGAGCCATGGGCTTTGGAATATTCTGGGAAGGAAGATGGTGTGCGGAGCGGTGGCCGCCACTCTGGTTACAGCAAAGACGTAGCATCGCTTTTTTAGAATTCTTCCCACTTTTGGTGGCACTGCAGGTTTGGGGAGAGGAATTCAGAGACCGCTGCGTGTTATTCCATATCGATAACATGGCAGTGGTGAGCCTGGTTAATGGTCAGCGGGCTAGGGATGTACGGGTGCTACAGTTGTTAAGGGCTTTCATGTTGCGTGTTCTGCAGTTAAATATTGTTTTTAGAGCTCAACACATTCCTGGAGTTAACAACACCATTGCCGACGCTTTATCTCGTTGTCAGTGGCAGAGGTTTCGGGAATTGGCACCTGGAGCGGACAGATGCAAGACACCGATCCCTGCGAACATGTGGGACCTGGGGAACTCAGAATGGCAGAGTTGGTTGAACAGTCATTAGCGGGCTCTACGAGACGCAGTTATCAGCTGGCATGGTCTGGGTTTTTAGGCTATGCTTCACAGCGCGGCATGAAAGGTACAGCGGTGCAAAATGAACAGTTTATGTGGGAGTTTGTTTTATATTTGATTGACAAAGGTTTATCGCACGCGACAATTACAGGCAAGTTGGCAGGTATTTCTTTTTACAGCCAATTGTTTTTGGGGTGTGAGGTCCGGATGGGCTTCCATTTGCAAAAAATGTTTAAAGGTTTTGGAAGAAGCACTTGGCATGCGAAAAAGTTGAGAGACCCCATTACTTTTGCTTTATTACAAAAACTGTTGGGAGTTCTGCCCGGCTGTTGCTATAATGAATGGGAATGGTTGCGTTTCAAGTTATGTATGGTTTGGTTGTTTTTTTGTGCATTTCGGATATCGGAGTTACTTGGGTTGCGAAATCAGGTGGGGATCCAGTCATCAGACATTGAAGTCTTGGGAATGGGATTGTTGCAGATTACGTTGAGGCAGTCAAAGACAGACCAGAGAGGGCGTGGGATGCTGGTGAGACTCGGAAGGAGTGGGGTTGGGGGTTGTTGCCCGGTGGGGGAGTGGGAATCATTTGTTCAGTCAGCAGTATTTCAAAAAGGTGTGATATTTTGCCATAAGAATAACACCCGGTTGACTAGTTTCCAATTTTTAGCTGTTTTGAGAAAGGCATTGGCATTGGTGGGAGAAAATCCGAAAAGTTTTGGGACGCACTCTTTTAGGATTGGTGCAGCTACCGAAGCGGCCAGGCTGGGTTGGGGGAAAGAGGAATTGCAGCAAATAGGGAGATGGAAATCTGATTGTTGCTTTCAATATGTCAGATTGTAACTGTTGTAAAAAAAAAAAACAAAGAGGGTTTTTCTGTTTGTATTAATATTAGTTTTTCCATCACAGGTCGAGTGGCGAATTTTCCTCGGAAAAAGAGGACCTGGATTGTCGGGCACTCAATAATAAAATGGGCAGCGAACTTTGCTGAACAGCAGCTGTGTGGGAGAGGTCTTGGTTTGTACAGTAATGACCATGAGGTGCTTTGGATGGGTTTAGGGGGGATGAAATAGAGGGAGCTATTTCCTGTTTTAACAAAATTGGCTGCGGCATGGGGTACTCCTGATTTATTGATACTGCACTTGGGGGAAAATGACCTGGTGGACTTGTCTGGATTGGCTTTAATCAAACAAATGAAACTGGACTTGGCGGTGATAAAGGACAAATGGGTGGGAACACGGGTAGTATGGACAGAATTTTTATACAGGAGTCAATGGAAAGGTGCCAGGGTACATGCGGCTGTTGAAAGAGCTCGCCGCAAAGTTAATAGGGCTTTGAAAACATTCTGTACGGCGATGGGCATCACGGTAATTGCACATGAGCATTTCAACAACGAAATGCTGCATTTACTGAGGAGTGATGGAGTTCACCTCTCGCAGATGGGTCAGTCATATTACTTAATGGAGCTAAGAGACACGCTGGCTAATCTGTGGTGTGTTGACCTGTGGTGCTCATCAAGCAAAAATCATATCAGCTGAACATTAACGAACAGGCACTGTTTTTCCTGCAGGAAGAAAATACACAAGCATTGAGTGGTCCTCTTAGGAGGGGGGGGTCTGGGTGGGGCAGGAAAACTCAGAGGGTTTTCCTGGGTGGCGTGTTTGAAGGGGTTAGGATAATCTAGAGCGGATTCATCCTTTCTCTAAGGGGGAGGGCTTGGGAGGGTAGGCGGGGGAAGAAAAAGAAAGAAGGAAAACATACTGAGGGTATGAAAACAAGTTATGGTTTGTTTGGAAATAAAGCATTGGGGAAAAAGATATGTATTGGAAAGTTTAATGTTGCGGGTCTGTCTTTGGCTGTCCTGGTAATAAAGGTGACCTTTTATGCTATATTCAGAGTTGTGTGAGAGTCCTTATTTGCGCGATGGGCCCCCAGGGGGACTTAGCAAAGCAATGTCCCCCTGGGGCATTTTGCGCGAGGGACGACCTCACGCGTCCTGATTGGGTGGCGGGAGGAAGGGAGGGGTTTTGGAGGACAAGCGCGGGGAGGGGAGGGAGGTTACGTCACTCTGAGCGAGTGATCGCAGCGGTGGCGTCGCTTTTGACCCACCCACCCACCCTGGTTTTTTACAAAGTCAAGGGTGTTGGTTTGTCCAGTCAGGTGTTCGTGTGTTCTGTTTATAAAAAATAAAAAAAAATGACACAAATAAAATGTCCAGGATGTCACCTCAGGGCACTACAGGCAGGCCTTTTTTGTTGTTTTGTTGGCGTGTTTGAAGGGGTTAGGATAATCTAGAGCGGATTCATCCTTTCTCTAAGGGGGAGGGCTTGGGAGGGTAGGCGGGGGAAGAAAAAGAAAGAAGGAAAACATACTGAGGGTATGAAAACAAGTTATGGTTTGTTTGGAAATAAAGCATTGGGGAAAAAGATATGTATTGGAAAGTTTAATGTTGCGGGTCTGTCTTTGGCTGTCCTGGTAATAAAGGTGACCTTTTATGCTATATTCAGAGTTGTGTGAGAGTCCTTATTTGCGCGAAATGTTCTGTTGCAGCATGGCCTCCCTTTAAGGATTGCCTCTGTCATACCTAAAAAGAAGACATCACAAGCCCAATCTTCCTTAAAAGGAAGCCCAAAACCAAACAAATATTCCACCCAAAAAATCCCAGTTGACGGTCATCATCAAAAATTGCAAAAAGAGCAAAAAAGACAGCAAAAAAAATACAACCAATGGAGCAGGAGGCAGCATTAACACAACTGTGGGCATTAAGAGGAGGTGGGAGGGAGAAATGCTATATTAAAATGTAAGCAGCTATGGTGCCAAAGCTAAATACAGGCAAACGGTACCACAGCAGGAAACCTTGAAAAATTTTTACCCCACAGAACAGATAAAGAACCATAGCGTAATGATATAGTACTGCGCCGCTGCTCCGTGGAAGAAATAAAAGAGAAAAAGGAGGGAAAAGAGGCGGGAAAGACCACTAGCAAGCAAGGTTTTTTAAAGGACACTGACATAGACAAATGAAAAGCAATGGCAACAAATGGGAACGCCACAAACCATATACAACAGGTCGCTAAGTCACAGCCTAAACCCTGTCTAGGCTCGACCTAAAAACTGCAGAGCCTAGGTTGGTATGTGTACTTTATCATTTAGCTGACTCAAGCAGCGTTCCAAATCCATGCTAAGTGACCACGTGCTGAATGAAAAGAAAACATAATGTGATGTATTCCTATAGGTTCTGTATCGATCCCCCTATTCCTGACCCTATTCTGGTTAACAAGTTAACTAGCAGCCATCCCATGAGGCAGAAAACCCCCATGATGCAGGAACCGTTATCTGATTAAGCCACACTACGGCACAGGAACGTGTTATCTGATTAGGTCATAACGCTTGCCATCTAATTAGACAAGCGATATTCCTCCAGCCCCTGATAAGGCATACGGAGTTCTCAAAACAAATCAAACCTATGACAACCTAGGAAAAACCCTGCGGCCATTGTTTTGATTTCACCGAGAACTTCAGCAAAAGAATGTGCTAACGACCAGGTCGTATGACATCCTTATTGACGTATCTATGTCCATCCTTACGTCAATCTCGGCACCTTAAAGGTATAAATATTACCGATATTGCCCTATGCAAACACACGCGGTGGTGACGAGATCGGAGCAGCCAGACTTGCCGAAGCCCAGAGCAGAGCAGACCCCGCTGGCGCAGCCCCGCCTTCCTGACGCGCTGAGAACGAGACGCTGCTTTCTCCTGCCGAGAAATCCAGCTCCGGCGCTTCCGGGTCGCCCTCGCAGGCAGCCTGGAATATCGAGACCAGAGACGAGAGATACCATCCCTCATTCATCCTAGATTCCAGGTACAGAACTGAATAACCCCTTGCAGAGAATTCTTTAGTCATTCACTTGGCAAAACAAACTTAACTTAAACTGCTACTTTCTATTCCCGCCCACGTATTAGGCTTAGGTCAGGTACATCTGGGGTAGGCGTAGTTAGAAACACCAGTTGAGTACGATTAGTCAAATGTATATGTGTATGTATCTATTTTATCCATTTTAAACCATCATATGGCTTAGAAACCATATCAATGTTTTTACAGTATTATTTTATACTTCTGCTTCTAATGTATGCACTTTACTTAACCATAAGTATTGCAATAATATCGATCCATTTCTCTTGTATGAGAAAAGAGACTGATCAATAAATAACATCTTTTATTGAACATGCCCGTCTCTTCCTTTTCTCTACAATCTGGTGAGACTAAGAATGCACATACTGATTGAGTAAAATAAGTCGTCTTTTGTTTTCACACGACTCTAGAGATACACTCTTGATTAGGGGAGAGCAAAGTTGTCATGTTCTATGGTTGTTAGAAACTAAATCCCTTCTTGTCTATCCAGGGAGGTTCAACTCCTCCTTGCCTATTCGAGAAAGTTTCTAGTGAACTCTGAGCTAGCTGGCAAACCCAAAACGTTAAGTCTAATATCGACAGTAGTAGACCTAGTTAACGTCTGGTCTAGGCCTATACTATTGAAGGTATTATTCCAATGCGCAGAGCCTATTGGGATAATAGGAACTACACTACATGGCGCCCAACGCGTTTGGATAGGCGATAAAACTAACGTAAGACATTTAGAGTAACTCAGTCGTGCTTTTTCACTCAGACCCCTTTTTTCCCATAATACTCCAAAGACGTCTGGAGTGGGTGAAAGGTAATATCCGCCAGACCTCGCAGGAGGAAACTCCTATGTATGGTGCTTGGTTTAGTCAACGTTGAAGGATACACTGTTCCAAAATATTGTGCATCTAATCTTTGTTTCCATAAGAACCTGATCTGCAAACAAACAAAATAACCTTCTGGACAGTACAATGTCAGACAATGAAGGAGAAAGACAGGCAGTTAGAATAGCAACTGAACTCGCAGCAGCTGATACTGCTATGCAAGAAGCAGACCCGGGTATAATAATCATCCCGGTCAACACAAGAAAATCTATAACTTTAAAACTTATAGAAAATGGACTGACACCTAGAGGTGGCACAGTCATATTCGTAATTGAGGCACACGAATATCGGCAGACAGAGGTATTCTACACATGGATAAACTTTCCAGCAGCTAATGCTGTAACAAAGGTCTTCCACTATTACAAAACAGAGGAACCTCCTAATGAGTACACTCCTTTCGAGGAGGTGGAAGTACCACTTAAATTTCAAGAGCATCTGCTCTTATTTAATGGCGCCCTAAAACATAATAATCACATCACCAGGCTTGGTCCATTAGGTAGACCAGGAGCAACGTGGCCGGTTCTAGCCGGATACACACCACATCCAGACATCGACGGGATGTCTGCAGCAGAGCTTTTAACACAGCTAAAACAATTAATAAAATTACATAGACAATTAGTCCAATATGTGATGCGGACTTCAACAATTCAACCAGCAATTAAAATTCCACAGCTGACCCCTCATCAGGGGAACACAAAGTAAATTACAACACAGAACATACAATCCTGCCTAGGTAAGGTACCAGCTAAACGGGAACAAATACCATTCTGGTTAGCACAAAAAATCACCCAAATATAGGCGGTGTTTCCAGACACCACCCCGTTAGAAAAACACAGGATTCTGACTATCTGTCTTCCAATGGGAATCGCACCACACGTGGAGGACTGTGACACTTGGGGTACAGTCTTTGCTTCCATCTACACAAAAACGCACGGTGTTCCATCCATTTCGGTAATACCAGATGTGCTAAAACAAATTCAAGACGAATACGGTCCAGAACCCGCTTTAACTCTTGGTATGAAATTACTAAAAGACTTCAAGCAGGTCTCGGCTATATTATTAGCCAACATAAAGGGAGAAGCAGCAAACGTGGCGATCCGCCAGAGGTTAAAGGAGACAGATATAGCAGGCCAACCAGCTGAAATTGCCAGAATTATAGAAAAATCCTATGAGGAACTGGGTAGAGATAGTTTAGGTGGAATACCAGTAAAACCACAACTGATTGAAAGTCCTGGAAAAATATTTTTAATAATAATTCAACATCACAAAAAAAGAGCTGGGATGGAAACAAACAATCCAATCCTAAAGAAAAGAATTTCCAGTCCAGAGGAAGGTCTCCTCGGCGGAGAGAAAAATCTCCGAACCAAAGACACAGGTCACCCCAAAGTGACCCCTCTGGGAAAAGATATAACCTTAGAAATAGGGATAATATAAAGAAACCTGATAGATATCAAGACATTGATACACGTCCCTCTCAATCTTTTCAGACTTCCTCGCAGAAATCGGAAAGAAGAGGACGATCAGAACAAAGAGAAGAGCACGCCAAGTCCAAAGACAAGGAATCTGGTCATCTAAAAAAGAAACTACAATTTCCAAAAAAGAAGGTAGCCAGTATCAAGGTAGTAAACAATGCCGAGAATACTGAGGACACAACTGAAAAACGGAGAATGGGCTCAGACAATGCTAGACAGCCCAGCAGAAGTGAGCATAGCTCGCAAAGTCCTTATGAATCATCTGGAGACAGTGGACACGAATGAATATCTTCAAGTGGAAACTGCAGACACCAGAGTAAGCAAACCTCACAAAATATATGAAATAACTTTACGTATAGAAGGGGATAAGACTAGAAAAATAAGGGGACTATTTTGGGATAATCTCTCCAAGGGCTATGACATCCTTCTAGCTGAAAAAGACTGGCCACCAGAGTTTGTCAGGGAGTGCCCTCATGGCGAAGAAATAATTATGCCTGCCTTCTCAAATCATATCCCAATTCATAAAAAATACACACTTGCCAGAAAGTGGGCAGTAGCTCAAGCTCCTGCTTTATATAAAAATCATGTAGGATGGGATGAGGACTCTCCTCCCCACAAAATCCAGTTAAAATCACAACCTACTGCACAAAGGCAGTATCCAATCAAGCAAGAAGCTAAAAAACAGGTAAAAGAAATTCTAGATCAATTAGAATACCAGGGGGTGATTGAAACTTGCACCTCACAAATGAACAACCCTTTGTTTCCTGTCTCCAAACCAGACAATTCATACCGTCTAGTTTTGGATTACAGACACCTTAACTCATGTTGCAAAACTTTTGCAGTGCAAAACTCGCATAGTGCTGCACTAATGAATAACATAGTGCGCAAAAAATACAAAACAACATTAGACATCTCTAATGGATTCTTTTGTCAAAACATAGCACCAGAGAGCAGATATTTGTCTGCGTTCTCAATAAATGGCACTCAAAAACAATTCTGTCGGTTAGCCCAGGGGTACAAGAATAGCCCAGGGGTATTCTCAGCGAGAGTAACAGAGTTACTACAAACATATGATGACGAAGCATTATCTTATGTCGATGACATATACCTAACAGATGATGACTTGGATACTCACTTGAAGAGAGTGAACACCATAATACTTGGGTTCGCAGCAGAGGGTTACAAATTCAACTTTAAAAAATCTAGAATTGCCCATCTAACAGTCCTGTTCTTAGGATATGAACTATCAAGTGAAGGCAAAAGCCTGGCTGACAATTTCCTAGAGAAATGTGCCGTACTCCAAGCACCTAGAACACTAAAAAACCTACAGTCAATTCTAGGCTTCCTAAATTTCGGAAGAACATACATTGCAAATTACGCAGAAAGGGTCAAACCCCTTTATGATCTAATAAAACCAGATTTTAAAAGAACCAATTGGACTCAAATACACACAGAAATTCTGAGATCCTTACAAACAGACATGTTAATTAAAACAAAATTAGAAACACGTGATAACACACGCAATCTTGTGATTCGAGTCATCCCAGGAAGATGCGGATTCACATACCTGACCTCTAATGAGGGAGAAAAGGTACCAATTGCATTCAAATCACACTTGTACACAGAAGCTGAAAAGAAATTCAGCATTAAAGAAAACATTGTTCATGCAGTTCAAACCGCAATAGCTAGAGAAAAAGATCAAGCGGACGGTAGACACATCACAGTCAGAACAGCAGAATCAGCCTTTGAGGCATTAACAACACCGTGTAATTTACCAACAACAACATTGAATCCGGAATGGATACAATGGGTGAATTCAATTACAACGGACAAAGTATACTACTACTTTGATCCAGAACTAAAGGAATTGAAAAATCTAGAATATGAAAGAACATTCCCTCTGCCAATCGACATTCTGCCCTTACGACAATACGCTTGTGTAATCTATACAGACGGACATGCTCAACCCTCCGTTTGGGGAGAACAAGCATACAACCCCGCATGTGAGATTACAAAAGAAGTGTGGCGCGGAGGTAATCTAAGACCTCTATTAACAAAAACACACTCAGTAGAAACTAATTCAGAACAACAGACTGAAATAATAGCATTAAAAATGGCGCTAGATAATGCGGATCGCGAATTCCCGACACTTACAGTGTCCGATTCATATTACTGCGTCAAATCATATAACAACGATTTGCAGAAATGGATTCTAAACGGTTACAAAGATGACACAGGTGCTACAATAAAGCAAAAACTGCTTTGGGAACAAATAGTTCTGTTACAAAAAGAACTACCAAAGACTCACGTGATACATACACTGAGTCATCAGCGTGATGGCGTTCACGTTGCAGGGAATTCATTGGCTGAGACAGCCACAGCGGTAGCAACTAAATCGGCTTCCGTAGCTCGAAAAAAGCGTACAGTGAAGTATATTGACGGTGAAACAGTGCTGGCGGTGAAAACGTCATCAAAAGGCGACTGCTCAGCGCTACCGATCAACTATCCACTCAATTATACATACATAATCGATGCAAACTCCGTCCCTTTTGCTCGAATCCCTGGAGTGGGGGATAGAGTGATTCCAAACATGGACAGGAGAACCTTGTTAATAGCAGACGCACATATGGGCGAGGGTCTCAGACACCTCAAACTAAAAGATTCTCTGGAAGAATTACAATCAAGGTACTGGTGGCCAGGCATGAGCCTGCATCATACCATGTTCGTAAAGAACTGCCCAAACTGTAACAGAAATCGCAGTGGTGAGAGAAACTGTGTAATACCGTGTCGTTTCACTCAAAGAAAAGATCAACAGTAAAAAGCAAAGCGTCCGATTAACATATACAGGCTAGTTTCCACTTATAATGTAGATCACCAGCGCTCGGCTGACGTCTGGACTGTTATACAAAGATTTGCGAGTCTAAATGGCATATACGCTAGAAGCATGCTACGTTTGACCATTGTTTTCACTCTAGCCCTCCAGCCTGAGGGGAAACATGGCCAAATGAGCATAGCACAGCTGGACTCTTCTCACTTCCTTCCTGAGGGATACGGGATGGTGTAAAGAAAAAACCAAGGCATAAAGCTATCTATAACAGAAAGGATATTAGGTTCGGGAGCTGGGTGGGTCAAACATCTAATAAGTGTCCAACGTAGTCTAAATAACCTGCCAAGAAATTCTCTGAAGGGATTCAGTCCGTACGAATTATTGTTTGGAACTAGGATGTTAGTCTTAGACCTCGACAGTCAGACTTCAGTGGTGAAGGAAAAAAGCTTTGATATCAAAGATCGTTTGGCTATTTTGCAGGACTTAAACGAAACAAGAAAAGACCTGAGCAACATAAAGTTGAAACAGCAGCCAACAACCACTGAAGAACCACCACCTGTCCCAGCAAGACCTGTCTGGATTCCAAAAGTCGGGGATCTAGTCAGAGAAAAGATCGCGGTAAAGAAGGAATTTGGGCCTTCTTACAGAAAAGCAGTTCCTGTCTTGTCTATCAACGGGACAAGATCAGTTGTACTACCGCCGCTTGCTGGTAAAAAGGAGAACCGAGTTGTATCCATCGACCTGGTAAAACCACAATCATGTGGCCGATAACAAATAGTAGGCCAAGTGGACTCCCGAAAAGTAGTAGAACACCAAGATTTGCTACAAACACAGAGGTTCAATCTAAGAGGCTAATCACATTCGAAACGCCTACAGAACTACAACAAGGACTATGCAACAATGCAATGGAACTTAGACCTCTGAAAACCCAAATAAAAACATTTAGCAGAGACACACCAATCTATAATGAAGTAACAAACGACTATGCAAGAAACAGTAATCCTGAAGCAATTGGAACAATTGACAGAACTGCATCCGGCTACTTCATAAACTTCGATGATTCCTCTGAAGGCTTCACTGAATCAAAAACACAGCCATCAACAAAAACCTTTAAAGATAAAGTTAAAGTACTTTTGAAACAACTGAAAGAAACATATCTGATTTCTCCATGGATTGAATTTTGGGTGGGTTTTGGTGCATTTATCCTCATACTTTGGCTCATCATGGTACTAACTTTGGGACGCTTCATTGAGGGAAAATATGCTAAAATGGACACAGCAAGTCAGAAAATCAACTTGATCCTCAAACCACACACATCTTCACACGTCGAGAAAAGAGAACTTTCTTCAGTCAACTTCACAGCCAATCCTATACCGGGTGGGGTAGCATGGGACAACACTGACTACGAAATTTATGGTCCGGTTGAAATCCTGAAATATCCACACCAAATTAAGATCTCGTTGAGTGACTTTGTAAAACCAAGCTCATTTGCTGATGATTGGGACTTTGAAAGTATAAATAATATGATGTCTGACTTAGTGATGTCTGCTAAATTTACAAAACATGATTATTTGCAGGGTTCGACAAATTATGATAGTATGTACTGTTATAACCACTATGGTAACCATTTTCTACATAGATCTGCACAACCTAGAAATGTTTTAAATTATAATCAATGGGAACATTGTGCAACCCCTCCAAAAGGAAGCTCAAGAACCGTTTATGACAAATATTCATACTTTTCAGGTTTTAACACAAGTAATGCTGAAACATTTTATTTCAAATTATCAAATAAGACAGGGACAAAGACCATGATAACAAACACGAAATTGATATATTCAGACTCATTCTTTGAACAAATGAATACTTTTGGTTTTGATTATTGGGACACAAATGTTGAAGTAAAGAGTGTTTGGGGTACAAAAGAATGGCAAGTACAGGGTATAGAATCTTTGTTTAGAGCCTGCATGATCCCAGAACAAATTATATTTTTAAATGACACTGTTCAACAAACTACCTGTCTTGGCCTAGCCAAAATCAAAGACTTAAATAAACCGTCTATTCCAAAACCAACAATGAACAGCAATAGCTCTACAGATGAAGAGATAGACGTAAATTATGTATTAAACCAAAACAGAACACATCCTGATTGGAAAAAGTGGTTGATCTGGCCCACAGATACTAATAACTGTCAAGACAGATTCCTGGACAAAACACAGGGGTTCAAAATGACCAGGCCAGACCCTAGATATTCCCAAAGACAACACCCAGGGATAATAACCACCTACAGTGTGGGCAAATTATGCCTTCAGTGGCTACAAACTTCCACACTGGCAGAAATTAAGCAACACCTAACTTTACTTACTGATGGTGCTGACTTGCGTGATTTCATTATGGGACCGCGCAAACAGCGTCAGAAACGTTTCATAGCAGCCTCTGTATATGCAGCATACAACGAGGCCTGGAAGGTGACTCAAATTGAGACAGCAGAAAGTATACGGGAAATTGACTGTATTAATTTGGAAAAATCACTTTCTGTAGTGGACAATGGGTTAATGACTCTGTCCGCCAGAATTTTTTCTCTGGACAGCATTGTGTCTTCAGCAATCGACATATTATCGCAAGACTTACTGTTGTTACAACACGGTCAGTCCCAATTGCGTTCTATTGTACAGCTTGGCTGGACGTTACAAAATCTGCGTTCAGGCTATGTGCCTTGGCGTTTAATCAACACAACGTCACTATTCAATATCTTTAACCTCACTGATAAACAAATCAGTATGGCACAAAAGGGTGCTGATTATACAATCCTGAGCATTGAGAAACTCGAGAGATTACCAGTGACAATGTCAGAACGACCTGTCAGTGAATGGATAATACATGGGATAATTAATATTCCAATATCTACCTTCAGGTTTCAATACTGCCAAAAATATATACAGGCTGGCATGTATGAAAAATTGGGAAAAGGGTACATTAAAACAACATGGAACTTGCCCTATTCACATGCATGTGTCAGTAATAAAGGACAGAAAGTGTTTCTTAGTGGCAATAATTGTGCGATGTCACTGAGCGGTACACTTCTGTGTAATGGAATTAGTTTGCATGGAGCCTGTGAAGGGAACTCAAATAACCTTTCATGTCACCAACTAGGCGCACCTGCAACAGAGATAGAACCATTCTTTCAAAGACTCTATAATGGGAGTTACGTTCTAATTGTGGACCGCAGATGTTGTAGTCTTATGCCCGGGACTCCTTATCTCGTAACTACGACTGCGAAGGTCAAGTGCTGTGGACGCTTATTGTTCCCCAGCTCCCTTCCAGACAGGGAGGCAAGGGCATGGCCCAACTTGAAAATTACTTCTATTCGAATAGATACTTTAAGCAGAATGAAAACAGTGCTTCTTCAGACGCCGACCAGGCTCACGTCATCAAAGGAAACGTATGATCTCCTAGTCGCAAGGACGACTGCAGAGATTCACTCATTGTTATCAACTAATTCCCCCATACATTTTGCAGAAATCCTGAATGAAATCTTAAATATTTCTGGTACCAGTGGAGTCTCAAAAGTATTTAAGACAGTATTTTCGATGGCATTAACACCATTCAAAGCCATACTGGGTATTTTTCCAGATTTCGTCCATTCGATTTTTGGCGGACTTCCCCTCATTTTGGGACTAATTGCAGGAATCTTATTCCTAGTCCTTATATTTCGTTATGGCAAACCATGTCACAGACAAAACACATGCGACAAGGGAAGAAACAATCCTAGCCATTGGATACCGGGACCGGATATCAAAAATCCTGGGACTATCCCGGCTTAGAGACCTGAACATGACTTGGTTTCTTTCATTTCGACCAATGTGGCAACGATGTGTTTTACCTGTATTAAGGTGCTTGCTATGCGGAGAAGAATGCGTGTTAGACACCTGTCTAACGCTACAATCGGATGCGCCAATGGATGCAGAAACATTGTTGAGTCCAATAAAGGCTCATGCTTTGTGCTGCCCTCAACGGCTACCAATCCTGATGACGGCATTCGTGGAAGCTTCACCACTACGATTAAGGGGTAGTGAAGTTCAAGATGAAAGCTGCATTGATCAGGTACGACCTTCTGTCAGCAATTCTAATCAAAACGTCAATGGAGACAATCATGCGAACGAATGCATGGTTACACCTTTTTCCGAGTTAGTGGAACTCTCCCAGGAAGCTGTTGACAGCTTTTTCGACAGTCTAAATGAGATGATGTTCTCACCAGAGCAGAAATAGAGACTTTTGAGCAAGCTCGCACACGGCGTTCCCTGAATTTGGCCTTCAACTAGAATAGCAAAATACCATGAACAATTTTCCCTCCAGTTCACGGACAGCAATTTTTTTCAGCAGCCCCAAAATATTTTTACGAATTTTTCGGGACACTTATTTTCTGCTTAAAGTAAGAACTATTCTTAGAGAACTAAAAAATTTCTATTTTTAAATACTTTATAGACATTAGCTGCCCGCTGGTATGTTCATAATTATTTTATTCTGTGATGGAATGGTCTCGAACCTTTTTTCTGTATTAAGAGCCATTTCATGTGTAAATTCTCATATACAAATTAGTGATAATGTATAGATATGCGTGATTACTTTAGCATTATTCTACAGCTTGAGTGCATATAATACATGTGACTGTTTTTTCCGTATATTTGATAAATTCAAAATGCATTTATGTATTTTGGGGTGGTAAGGTATACATGATACTCTACAGTATGTTTTCCTATGCATAGATTCGTAAATATGTCCATAGTTAGCGTGGAGTGGGTGTGATGTATTCCTATAGGTTCTGTATCGATCCCCCTATTCCTGACCCTATTCTGGTTAACAAGTTAACTAGCAGCCATCCCATGAGGCAGAAAACCCCCATGATGCAGGAACCGTTATCTGATTAAGCCACACTACGGCACAGGAACGTGTTATCTGATTAGGTCATAACGCTTGCCATCTAATTAGACAAGCGATATTCCTTCAGCCCCTGATAAGGCATACGGAGTTCTCAAAACAAATCAAACCTATGACAACCTAGGAAAAACCCTGCGGCCATTGTTTTGATTTCACCGAGAACTTCAGCAAAAGAATGTGCTAACGACCAGGTCGTATGACATCCTTATTGACGTATCTATGTCCATCCTTACGTCAATCTCGGCACCTTAAAGGTATAAATATTACCGATATTGCCCTATGCAAACACACGCGGTGGTGACGAGATCGGAGCAGCCAGACTTGCCGAAGCCCAGAGCAGAGCAGACCCCGCTGGCGCAGCCCCGCCTTCCTGACGCGCTGAGAACGAGACGCTGCTTTCTCCTGCCGAGAAATCCAGCTCCGGCGCTTCCGGGTCGCCCTCGCAGGCAGCCTGGAATATCGAGACCAGAGATGAGAGATACCATCCCTCATTCATCCTAGATTCCAGGTACAGAACTGAATAACCCCTTGCAGAGAATTCTTTAGTCATTCACTTGGCAAAACAAACTTAACTTAAACTGCTACTTTCTATTCCCGCCCACGTATTAGGCTTAGGTCAGGTACATCTGGGGTAGGCGTAGTTAGAAACACCAGTTGAGTACGATTAGTCAAATGTATATGTGTATGTATCTATTTTATCCATTTTAAACCATCATATGGCTTAGAAACCATATCAATGTTTTTACAGTATTATTTTATACTTCTGCTTCTAATGTATGCACTTTACTTAACCATAAGTATTGCAATAATATCGATCCATTTCTCTTGTATGAGAAAAGAGACTGATCAATAAATAACATCTTTTATTGAACACGCCCGTCTCTTCCTTTTCTCTACAATCTGGTGAGACTAAGAATGCACGTACTGACTGAGTAAAATAAGTCGTCTTTTGTTTTCACACGACTCTAGAGATACACTCTTGATTAGGGGAGAGCAAAGTTGTCATGTTCTATGGTTGTCAGAAACTAAATCCCTTCTTGTCTATCCAGGGAGGTTCAACTCCTCCTTGCCTATTCGAGAAAGTTTCTAGTGAACTCTGAGCTAGCTGGCAAACCCAAAACTTTAAGTCTAATATCGACAGTAGTAGACCTAGTTAACGTCTGGTCTAGGCCTATACTATTGAAGGTATTATTCCAATGCGCAGAGCCTATTGGGATAATAGGAACTACACTACAATAACAGGATCGATTTTAAAATGTGAATGATAATCATTCTTCTCGCTGTGCAAATGTCCCCTCATGTCAACTATTTCAGGTTATTAAGAAGGGACAATACTTTATTTCCACAACAATATCATACATGCTCTAGGTGAGGGTGTTTAAACAAAATACAGTCTGGGATGTGTGGTTATAATGGTTTTGTTAACCGCATGCGTGCTGCGGTCATTTTTGCGCTGTGCGGCTTTTTTCGATTTACCGCGTTACATGACGAGCTGAGCTCGTCATGAGCATGCGAGCGGCGCAACTCATGACGAGCTCAGCTCGTCATGAGCATGGAAGGGGTTAAACACACACAGACCAACCTAAGAAGAGTACATTGAAATGCATGCTATATTTTTGCTTATTATCCTGGTCAACTTTGAAATTTGTATGTGTGTCATTGTTGGATGTTTTTAAATAACTTGTGATATGTAATCACCATCTTTGCAGTGTTTTGGTGTATAGAATTACAGTTTGTCATTTGTGTTTGTGTTTTCGTTCAAAAAAGAAATCCTTTTGAGTGCTATAATATTTTGGAGTGCTAAAATATAATTCAACATCGTTGAATTTTGAAAAAAACTTATTGACACACATGATTTGTGATCATGTTGTGATCGAATAACTTATATTGAATCTATGGCAAATAGGCCTTTTACTTTGATTGCTTGTCCTGGGGTTATGATATTAAATTCAGGCTTTCAGCTCCAGTGCCTTAGTGTCTGCTGATGGTAGACATTGTTCTAGCAAATGTACAATTTCTTCTGGAGAAGCGGATTATTTGCCAGGGAAGCTGGGGCTATATTGATGTTCCATCTATTCTAGACGAAGCTGCTTGGAGATTTCACATCTATTTTTGATCTGAAACAGGTCAAAAATATGTGATGCACAAGACATTCCAGACTGTGTTACTTCAGATCTTCTTTCTCATTGTCTTAGTAGGCATCTTCCTTTCTTCAATTAAATGTAGCGATGCACAAGTTCTCGTTTTGGGCCAACCAAGCTTGCACAAGTTCCTCCGGTGCATCCCTACCAGTTTTGAGTCTTGCTCTGACTGTTTGCTTCTCTGAGATTATCTGTCAAGGTACTACCTCTCGTAGCTGCTTTGCTACATTAAGAGAATATTTTGTTATTTCATATCTGGATGACTGGCTCGTTTTCTCCTCTTCTCCCCGAGGCTATTCATGACATGCAGCTGATGTGCTTGGTTGTCCAGTATGTTTATTTTTCTCCTAAATGTCAGATTTCCTACCTCCAGCCCTTCCAGATCATGCAGTTCATCACACTGTTCTAGGCACAGTGCCTAATTCATTGGGCAGGGCTCAAGAATTTCTTTCCCTCCTGTCAGAAATGCTTTGTGCAGCGGAATGTCAATTAGGGCCTGGTTGAGGGTCCAGGTTTTTTTTGGTCGCCAGAACAGTCCTGCTTGGGTGACATCTTCATTTTAAAACTCAGTTCTGTTTTTATAAGTGAGTAACAAGGCGAATGTTCTGTTTTTAGGTGATCCATGACCAGCTTTTTTGGATTTGTTTTCTTTTTTATCTTCTAAGAGTGACACTTCCATCGTAACTGCTGAAATATTTTTCTAAACGTCCCTTCCACCAGGCACACGGTTACCACTTGATTCTGCTCCATCTGCCTCACATCATGTGAGCTTGGTAACGAAAGCCAATGTTGGAGGTCATTTCCTATCTGTAGAATTGTGGCAGAGTCTCTGGTTCTCATTGAAAATGACTCATTGTAGTCTGCAGTATGCACTAGTTGCTTACTGTTCTCTGTTCTGAGTTAGTGGTGATATTCCTTCTAGTGGCACTATCTCTGTCATGCCGGCAGAAAACACGGTCTGTCAGCCATTGCAGTACTAAGGAGTCGTGTTTTAGCAGATGCAGTCCTTTCTCAGCCTTGTCGAAATTGTAATTACACCAGTGAAAGTCCTGAATTTTGCATTACAGGAGACTCATGGCATTTCTAAACATTTTCATCTCTGTTGTTGCGTGTCATTTTTGTACTTGAGTGCGCATCTTGGTTTAAAAAAGTGGTTTGCGGTAAGAGTGGGGAGACTGCTATAAAGACGAACGCACCAGTTTGCGGAAGTAAATTTATTGTAGGTAAGCAGCACACCAGATGGGAGGTCACTCCAGTAAAACACACGTGTCAACTCCCCAACATTTCTTCAACTGAACAACGTTCAGCTGGCGTTCTAGAACGTCAGCTGATTACATCACAAAGGAGGTAAGAGGCACGTGGAGGGTACTGGAGGCTGGGAGGAAAGGACGGGAAGGTTCTGCAAAGCTTGGGAAGTTTCTGGAAGTGAGTATAAAGTGAGTATAAACTTAACAACTGCTTCACATAAAACCTCCACAAATGACATTTTCCACTCGAACCGGTTTTCCGCTGGTATCTCACAAGGCCTTTCTATCGAGGTGCGCGCTCGGATAAAAAAAGTAACCTGCGATACCTGCAAATCTCATTTTGGTACAAAAGCATACTTTCGCACAATTTTCATGCAGTTTCATCAAATTTAGCAAGACAAAAATGCACAGTTACACCCAGCCTTACCACCTTTCTAGGGCACTCCCGAGACCTGTGACACCTTTAATATATATATATATATATATATATATATATATATATATATATATATATATATATATATATATATATATATCCACAGAGAAAAACAGCGCTTCTTCCGGAGTGCTGGGACCCAAGAAAGTTGGCGCAAATACCGGCGAAGCAATCCGGTAAACTAATCCATCACAAAGAAAGCAAAGTTCATCATGCGCTCTCGGGTATTAAGGCAAAGGAACCCAAATGTAGAAGATGCAGTTTATTAATAAACTGCATCTTCTACATTTGGGTTCCTTTGCCTTAATGCCCGAGAGCGCATGATGAACTTTGCTTTCTTTGTGATATATATATATATATAGATATATATTACCTACTGGCGGTCGCCAGTAGGTATATATAGTTAGGATTTTTTCTCTATGGGATTTCTGAAAATTCTATGTCTAATAACTTTGGCGTTTGTGGACGGAATTGGCTGAAATTTTCTGGAAAATGGAACATTTTGTTTCTGAGCAGCCCCTGGAAATTTGGGGGGGGTTCGTCAAGGGGGGGCCGAGAAAAAAGGGGGGTCCCAAAATGTGTTTTTAACATTGAGTTTTCCATAGGGCGGTTGGCCTCACTTTTAGCCCGAACGGCTGAATGGATTTCCACAAAACTTGGCAAAATTGTAGGGACTGGTAGCCCGATGTGCCTTTTGTAGGTCTCAATATATGTGCTACAGTGGATTTTGAGAAATTTACGTTTAAAAAAAGATATATATCTGTAACAGCGGACCGGGCAGCGCTCCAGTACGCGTACTTTTCACGCAACGGAGCTTTGTGAAGCGAAGCTGATTGGTTCTCCGGCGTCTGTAAACATTCCAAACAGTCCGTAGCGGCCGCCATCTTGTCTCTCGGTAGGATCGAGAGACAAGCGGAGGCCAAACCGAAGGGGCAAATGACCATAAGGGGGCATAGTAGATCCTCCCTGACCGTTTAGGTTTGATGTGGAGGTTTTAAAAGGGCCCCGCGGGGCAAAAAAAAATAAAAATAATAATAATCGAACAGCTGAATGGATTTGCACGAAACTTGGCAAAATTGTAGGGACTGGTAGCCCGATGTGCCTTTGCTAGATCTCAATATATGTGCTCCAGTGGATTTTGAGAAATTAACGTTCAAAAAAAGATATATATCTGTAACAGCGCACCGCTTCGCGTACTTTTCGCGTTACGGAGCTTTGCGAAGCGAAGCTGATTGGCTCTCCGGTGTCTGTAAACATTCCAAACAGTCCGTAGCGGCCGCCATCTTGTCTCTCGGTAGGATCGAACAGCTGAATGGATTTGCACGAAACTTGGCAAAATTGTAGGGACTGGTAGCCCGATGTGCCTTTGCTAGGTCTCAATATATGTGCTTCAGTGCATTTTGAGAAATTAACGTTCAAAAACAAGATATATATCTGTAACAGCGCTCCGCTTCGCGGAGATAAAATTATATGTGTATTACCTAGCTGTTGCTAACACCAGTTAGCGACGGCTAGTAGAAGATAGCGACCATCTTGGGCCCCACTTTGCATGTGAGTGATATTTATCACTAATGACATGCAAAGTGGGCATGCCAAGATGTTAGCGACTGGAAACAGTCGCTAACATCGCTATCTCCTATTATCAACTTTTGGAAATATTCGAGATAAGCGCGAATATCTCCAAAAGCTACCACCTGCCCTGAGCAGTTCTTAGCCATGTTATCCAATGGGAGGTGGATAACATGGCTAAGAGCATTAGCTCGGTAATGCATGAATATCGCTGAGTTTTCAGCGATATTAATGCATTGCGGTCGTTTTTTATCGTATTTGCGATAAACCTTGATAATAGCAAGGTTTATCTGCGATAATTTCTGACGGTAAAAAAATCGTTGCTAAGCATCGTTAGGGATAAATATCGCTTAACTTTGGTAATATGCCCCAACGTCTGTTAACGTTCGATTCGAAGGAAATCAGGAAGTGTTGAAAAACATTGTCTGCGCCATCTTGTCTTTTTTCAAATGCCACACTTTTGTCGTGCACGGCAGCCATTTTAGATGCCTTGACCAGACCCACTCTGTGCACGCTGTCGATCCTTAGCATGGCTCCCCACCCTCGCAAGCATCTCCCCCAGGCAGTGGTCACCCCCGCTCTCTGTCTTATGCATGGGTAATAAACCTCCCCCCATCTGCGCTGCTCTTCCCTGAGAATCACACCCTGTGCCCGCCCGACACCTCCCTTTCGCCCTATTCACTACCGCACCCTCTGACACTCCTTTTCCTCTGTGTCCGATTGTCCAGGCTGGTCCTAGGGTATCAGCTAGCCCTGCAGATGTAGTTTATGGCCACAGCTGTAAAGAATCACCCCTCTTCAAAGGAGTTATAGTAGATCAAGGCCCACACTCGATGAGATCCGTCACAGCAGAAGCGTTGCTATTATCTGAAAACCATCCTGTATTGTGATTGGGGAGGGGACCGAGCCTGAAGCGGAAGATTCCAGGGATGACTCTTTGTACATCAAAGTTTTTACAATTATGTGTCACATTAAAAATATATAGCACTCCGACAAAGTAGTAAGATTATAAAACTTTAATAATTTATAAATATATACAAGAAAACAAAAATAGTAATAACATATAAACATTTTTAGGGAAAAACAACGAAGTAGCGGTCGGCTGTGCGAATAGTCCCAACGCAGCACAACGTCCAGATTTCCGGCGTGGGGCGTCGCGGGGGGTGGGTCATCAGTAGCAAACTGTTGTGCGAATAGTTCCAAGGCAGCAGAACGCGCTGAAATGTAGATGACACGAAAGTGATGTCTAGTAAGTTGCCACCCAGCAAATAACGGCATGGGGCGTCGCGGGGGGTGGGTCATCAGTAGCAAACTGTTGCGCGAATAGTTCCAAGGCAGCAGAACGATGGCACCAAGGTGATGTCCAGTAAGTTGCCGCACTGGTTTTGGTATCCTACAATGCTGCTCCGAATAACGGCGTGGGGCGCCCCGGGGGAGGCGGCGTGAACGGGCCTCTCCAGGTGGAGTGTCATCTGTTGTAGTGGGGCGCCCCTTTACCGTTTCAGTTGCCATTCCGTCCGTTTTTGGTCCACTGTGTCAAAAGCCGCAATTCAGCTGAGTTGCGCCCACTCTTGCGGTGCAGCGATAGGCGGCTGTCACAGGACTCTCAAAATGGCGGCAGGCTGTTTCCTTTTTGGGCCTGGTCCACTGAAATGGCCCTGGGACACCTTGGAAATCGGACGCTTGTCTGCTAGGTCTTGGACCCCATTCTCGAAAGCGTCCCCTCCGCCTTGAGAATTCATCAAAAGTTTTGGGGGCTCCGACTCCTGCAGGCTTCTGGTGGGGAGCGGCTGCCATGATTGCTCGCGGAATGACCACGACTGAGCTACGAGATGGTGGTGCTCTCATGCTGACGCCAGCTTCAGTCTGAAACATCCAGAAACAAGGTGGGGCTTTCATCGTTTGGGAAAAAAAAAAAGTTTTCATCCAATGAAAAGTGTTGTTTTTAGGTCACATGATCAAGCCTTCCATCATTAGGAAACCAAAAGTAAAATGAACCAATGAAAAGTTTTATAAACAAGTCACATGACCTGTTATGCGGCATAGGGTATAAAATGCGGAGAAAATACGTTGGCACGTGAGGCGGCGTCAGTAGCGGACCGATGTGCGAATAGGCCGAAGGCAATACAACGCGCCAAGATCCGGATGGCACCGAGGTGGTGTCATAGTTGAGAGTTCTGAGCAGCGGTTGTAACACTGTCTGAAGCTTATTTGCAGCTGCTGCAGCTTCACTACGCGCCAAGATCCGGATGGCACCGAGGTGGTGTCTAGTAAGGTGCACTGGTGTGGCCATCCTACAATGCTGAAAGTCGGCGTGGGGCGCCCCGTTGGCCTGTGAGTTTGCGTCAGTAGCGGACCGATGTGCGAATAGGCCGAAGGCAGCACAACGCGCCAAGATACGGATGGCACCGAGGTGGTGTCTAGTAAGTTGCCGCACTGGTGTGGCCATCCAACAATGCTGAAAGTCGGCGTGGGGCGCCCCGTTGGCCTGTGAGTTTGCGTCAGTAGCGGACCGATGTGCGAATAGGCCGAAGGCAGCACAACGCGCCAAGATCCGGATGGCACCGAGGTGGTGTCTAGTAAGTTGCCGCACTGGTGTGGCCATCCTACAATGCTGAAAGTCGGCGTGGGGCGCCCCGTTGGCCTGTGAGATGGCGTCAGTAGCGGACCGATGTGTGAATGGGGCCGAAGGCAGCGCAACAATATTTTCGGAATAGAAGACACCACTAGGCGCTGAGATGCCAAGATCCGGATGGCACCGAGGTGGTGTGTAGCAAGTTGCCGCACTGGTGTGGCCATCCTACAATGCTGAAAGTCGGCGTGGGGCGCCCCGTTGGCCTGTGAGTTTGCGTCAGTAGCGGACCGATGTGCGAATAGGCCGAAGGCAGCACAACGCGCCAAGATCCGGATGGCACCGAGGTGGTGTCTAGTAAGTTGTCGCACTTCTGTGGCCATCCTACAATGTTGAAAGTCGGCGTGGGGCGCCCCGTTGGCCTGTGAGATGGCGTCAGTAGCGGACCGATGTGCGAATGGGGCCAAAGGCAGCGCAACAATATTTTCTGATTTGAAGACACCACAAGGCGCTGAGATGCCAAGATCCGGATGGCACCGAGGTGGTGTCTAGCAAGTTGTGGCACTGGTGTGGCCATCGTACAATGGTAAAAGTCGGCGTGGGGCGCCCTGTTGGCCTGTGAGATGGTGTCAGTAGCGGACTGATGTGTGAATGGGGCCAAAGGCAGCGCAACAATATTTTCTACAATATTTTCGGAGTAGAAGACACCACAAGGCGCTGAGATGCCAAGATCCGGATGGCACCGAGGTGATGTCTAAGTTGCGGACCGATGTGCGAATGGGGCCAAAGGCAGCGCAACAATATTTTCTGAAGAGAATACACCACAAGGCGCTGAGATGCCAAGATCCGGATGGCACCGAGGTGATGTCTAAGTTGCGGACCGATGTGCGAATGGGGCCAAAGGTAGCGTAACAAGATTTTCTGTATGGAAGATACCACTAGGCGTTGAGATGCCAAGATTCGGATGGCACCGAGGTGATGTCTAGCAAGTTGTGCCACTGGTGTGGCCATCGTACAATGGTAAAAGTCGGCGTGGGGCGCCCTATTGGCCTGTGAGATGGTGTCAGTAGCGGACTGATGTGCGAATGGGGCCAAAGGCAGCGCAACAATATTTTCTGACTGACACCACAAGGCGCTGAGATGCCAAGATCCGGATGGCACCGAGGTGATGTCTAAGTTGCGGACTGATGTGCGAATGGGGCCAAAGGCAGCGTAACAATATTTTCTGTATGGAAGATACCACTAGGCGTTGAGATGCCAAGATTCGGATGGCACCGAGGTGATGTCCAGCAAGTTGCTGTACTGGTGTGGTCATCCTACAATGCTGAAACTCGGCGTGGGTCGCCCCATTAGCCTGTGAGATGGCGTCAGTAGCGGACCGATGTGCGAATAGGCCGAAGGCAGCACAACGCGCCAAGATCCGGATGTCACCGTGGTGGTTTCATAGTTGAGAGGCACTTCATCTGCAGTGGGGCGCCGAGATCCGGATGGCACCGAGGTGATGTCTAGCAAGTTGCTGTACTGGTGTGGTCATCCTACAATGCTGAAATGTAGTGGGGCGCCCCTTTACCGTTTCAGTTGCCATTCAGCTGAGTTTCGGCTGCTCTTGA
Source organism: Lissotriton helveticus (assembly GCF_964261635.1). NCBI lineage: Eukaryota > Metazoa > Chordata > Amphibia > Caudata > Salamandridae > Lissotriton > Lissotriton helveticus. Next base: position 557,195,600 of record NC_136068.1, read on the forward strand.
TGCTACAGCGACAGGCGGCTGCAAGAGGACTCTCAAAATGGCGGCCTGTTCTTTGGATTTGGGCCTGGTCCACTAAAATGGCCCTGGGACAGCTTAGAACTCGGACGCTCGATTTTTTTTTCCTTTCCTGTACATGCAAAAAAAGGTAAATGCCCGGTACGTTACACGCTTCATCTGCCACGATGAACTCTCCAGAGGAACCGAAAAAAAATATAGTTGTGGTAACTATACCATGCATCGTCATATGGAGAGGTGGCACCAATTAATTATAGTGCTGCATAAAAGAGAGATTTGGAGGAGAACCCCTGACCTGCTAGTACATTCATCAAAGAAGTGGCACTGAGAGCTTCAGAGGCAAGGGAAACGGTCCCAAATATTTAGAAGAACTTTGGAAAGATTAAAATGACATGTTTAGATTGTGGTAAATTAATTTCATGTGGACAGATGAGTGTTACTCTAATAAATACAGCATATGAACATCATCATAGTCGATGGTTGGTAGAGACATTTTGACTATATCCTGGACCTGCCCGTCCTCGCCCAAAATGGCGCCGGAATAAATGGGACTCGTAACTCCTTGTTGTGTACTGGTTGCAGAACCTTGAAATCACGAGATACGTATGCAGTTTTGAAGCACATGGCGGGCGGGGACGAGAATTGATTGAATATTTTGACATCCCTATTGATATTAAGTTCTGATGTGTTATTGATTACTGTACTGTTGAAAATTCGAATTAACGTCACCCATGGTACTTGCCCGCAAATGTATATCTAGATAATTTTATTGTAACTGGCCCTGTCGTATTTTAATTATAAAATGTACGTCCACCGATTCCGTAACTGTTAGACACCTTAGTTCTTGCAACCTAATGGCCCGCCCGTTACGTTCCTCTACAGTGTAAATGTCTATTCATCATATACGATTACAGTTTGCTCCGTGGCAGGCCCACGTGGTTATAGGCTCGTATTTGTATAATGAAATTTTCACAATAAAGGTTTTTAAAAGAAAACATGGTAGTAGTATATACATTGGTAAAGTTTTTAATAATAGTCACTGTTTTAGAATCATTAAAAGGCAAGTGAAATAAAGCAGACCAATTACATGAAGGGTAAAAGGTATAATACGAAGGAACGCAGTAAAGATAAATGGTCAAGGGCTGTTGTGTTTTCTATTCCTGCAACATAAAGTGATCGATAAGAATCTCATATTCAGGCGTATCGGCGACTAAGACAGCAGGTCGACCCTCTTTTGCTCAACGGCTCCGTCATGGGACGAAGAAACGCTCTTTTTCTCGAAAAAAGAATATATTTTACTTGCAGGACAGTTGTAAAATTTCCGGGAAAGTACATTAGCCTGGAACATTATAACATATATTTAAGAAAAAATAATGTTCGGAAGTAATTAAAAGCGTAATTTTTAGGTGATATGACCAAGCCTTTCATCATTACAATAAGAAAAGTAAAATGAACCAATGAAAAGTTTTATTAACAAGTCACATGACTTGTTATGCTTACGTTACGCGCTGCGCGCCCCGGATGACTTCCGGATGCGCTAACGCGGTGCGTCATATGACGCATTACGCGACAACGCAGGTCCAGAATATAGTCAAAATGTCTCCACCAACCAGCGGTCGAAACACAACCCCTTTCAGCAGGCTAAATAGTTCTGTTAAATGGCAACAGAAGGGACAGGCAACAAGAACCATCAGTCAAAGAGGGGAGGGCTAGTTCTTCTCTACCGGGTTACATTGGGGCGCTACCGGAACTGATCGAATTGGTAGTCTACAGTGTTTCTGGATGTTTCAGACTGAAGCTGGGGTTAGCATGAGAGCAGCACCATTTCGTAGCTCCGTTGTGGCCATTCCGCAACCAATCATGGCAGCCGCTCTTTATCGTTATTTTGGGCGGGGTGGGTGGCGGAGCCGAGCTGTTTTGCAGCCATCATTGTGTGGAGTTCAGTTCATCTCACTAGTTTTGTATTTGTCATGAGGGGTTGTTCCTAATGTTTCTATTTTAGCGAGGTCAAAAAGAGATCCCATTAGTGGCCTACTGATTTTACTCGATTCCTTTTCTTTTTTTTACACGATTTTTCGTTATCTGCAAAGACTAAACAGAGTATTGCGACTCTGTGTTTGTTTGTAAATAGAGAATGAACCAAAGAGAACTAATTCTAAAACAGTAAATACTTGGATAACAATCAATCAAATGGAGAGAGAAGCAGGCACGACGGATTACAACGGGGGCAAAGGCCTGCGTTAACTACCTTTCACTATCTGCAAAGAGAGAGTACTCCTAATAGAAATGAGGGGGGGGGGCACCATTCAAAGCAGATCAGTGTGCATAAACACGAAAATGTTTTCACTTACCACGTACTTGACATTCGACAGCTTATGATATTTGCTATTAAAAAACCATTGAAATTCACTGAAAAAACCATAGGTTATAGACCATATATAGTTAGGAATTAGCATTTACAAAACCTTGAAAATTCACTGAAAAAACCATAGGTTATAGACCATATATAGTTAGGAATTAGCATTTAAAAAACCTTATTTTACTCACACAAAACCATTGAAATTCCATATATAGTTAGTTGCACTAACTATATATCGCGCACCCGCAATCCACTGCTGATCATGTCCCATATTACATCATTCATGACATGGTCAGTGACATCACTGATGACATCACTGATGACATCTCAAATGACATCACTGATGACATCTCAAATGACATCACTGATGACATCTCAAATGACATCACTGATGACATCACTGATGACATCTCATTTGACATTACTGATCACATCACTGATGACATCATTCATGTGATAATACGATGAACCTCTTCAGACTCTAATATAACCTTAGATACACTCAGTGTAAACAGACACTCACAGACTGTCACTCATCCATGGAGTTACTCACACACCTAGTCAGTCATGCAAAGAATCAATCACACCTCCATTTCCTCAACTATACAGTTATACACACCTTACTTATTCAAACATATACTAACACATATTTACTCTATTATACAATCCCTGATACAAGTTCACAGTGATCCATACAGCCACTCACACATTCACTGGCTCTTATGCACAGTTATTTATATATGTCAACTCTCACATGTACTGTGTTTTACATATGTACTTACTTTGACATGCAGCACTGAGATATCCATTCACTCACCAATACACTCATGCACACAGTCAACCGCCCATACAGCTGTTTCCACATGCACTTTTGAACCCATACATCTAGTGAATCAACTGCTCACACATCTATGCACAGAGTCATACACCTCCCAGCCACCCACACACACACTCAGTCTCCCATACAAATACTTGGGCAACCAATCAATAACCCATATAGTTACTCATATAGCTACTGATCAACACATGCAGCAGTTTACAGAACAACAGACATAATGATGCACAAATTAAGACAGTTTAGTCACTAACCCATGCACTCAGTGAGACACATTTAATCACTCACTCATACAGTCAGGCATGCACCTACTAAATCCTTCATCCAGACACTTATACATCCACTCATTCTTCAATATGTAAGACATATTTTAACTTTACAGAAACATAGTCACTGGATGTTGTCATCAGTGATGTCATCAGTGATGTCATTTGAGATGTCATCAGTGATGTCATCAGTGATGTCACTGACCATGTCATGAATGATGTAATATGTGACATGATCAGCAGTGGATTGCGGGTGCGCGATATATAGTTAGTGCAACTAACTATATATGGAATTTCAATGGTTTTGTGTGAGTAAAATAAGGTTTTTTAAATGCTAATTCCTAACTATATATGGTCTATAACCTATGGTTTTTTCCAGTGAATATATATATATATATATATAGATAGATAGATAGTCAAACATTTGTTTCACAACTGCTCAAACACCGTATCGACTATGCAGGCTGCCAAAAGATCCAATCTCTTTAATGGATCTATTAAGAACACTGCTATCGTGTGACGAAGGCGGGCAGAACAAAGACACCAGGACTGTAGTGGTGAGTGCACTTCGCTCGATGTCTTAATGTATTTATTCCTCTTGTGCATGCCACGCGCATTGTATGTTTATTAGCTTGTTATTGTTCAAACATGTGGCTCATGCATGGAGGGTCCGTTCAGTGAGGGTTCTAGCGATGACTGGTAGTCCCCGTTGGGCTTTCTGCTGGAAGAACGCTCCATGTACTGGGTGGAGAATAATCTTCTTTAAACTTCTTCAACATTCACGGATTTCCTGGATTATATTACTTAACATTTGGCGACGATCGGGAATCTCTACCCACACCCACGCTGAGGATTTAAATTTATTTTTCCACTTCTTCCGTTTATGGATTAAGATTTACCACTCCCATAAATCCGGTCGAACTCAATATCACTTCGAGAGTACTCCGGTAGGATTTGGTTATTCCTTCTTGTCTGTGATTTCACTCGAATAAGGTATGTGGAAACCTGTTTTGTAAGCCCTCATTGGACCGTTCTAATCAGCCTATTTACTGGTCCCCTTTACAAGACTTTTCGTTGTCAGCCAGTGGGGATCGAGACTTTGAGTCTGTAACCAATGGTTTTGTTTAAAACTTTGCCGCACGCACTGATTGGTTCAGCGCCACCTTGCTTTGGCAATGAGATAATTTGTTGCAGTGACTTCGACCAAAGGCGCGTTGCTTGTGTTTTCAGCAACGCGCATGCTTATTCTTTTGCCCCTTGAGCAAAACAGCCCCGTTTTTCTCATTGGCATGTAACACATACATTAATGGATCTTCAGTGACGCGCACGCTTGTTATTTCTTCAATAAAGCAAAGCGCGTCCCAACTCTTTGCCAAGCACAGGGTATCCTAGCAACGCTCTTAGCAACGTGCACGCATTATACGCCCACTTACAGTTTAGATGTTACAAGGCGACTCGCCATTCAACAGCGATACGCACGCTTGATTGTCAAGTTGGGTTTTCATTATTTTATCTTGTGTGCCAGTTTCCACAAAAGCGACACACACGCTTTAATTTACCTTAATCTTCAACATTATTTATTTACCGGATTTTCAAGTTCCAGAAAGTGTCACTAAATACTACCAACATATGTATTATACATAGGTTGTTGCACTGGTATTCGTGTGTTTAACATTTTGCTTTTCCTGGTTTAATTGAACTATTTCAAGGAATTTGTGTGGTTTTATTGTCTACTATGTCTAATGTTCAATTACAATAAATTACTCAACCACCTCCTTTTTTAAGCAAACCCGGTAGTCCTGAGATTATATGGTCTGAATGGTTTCGACTCTTTGAAAACCACCTAGTAGCCATTGACGCTGTTGCATACTCCCCTGAACGAAAATTTGCAATTCTTTTCGGATGCCTTGGCCAAGCTGCACAAAGAATTTTCCATAGTGTTGTACCTATTCCTCCTCTGACGTCTCATGCTGGTGATGGTCAATGGAATGTTTACCTGGAAGCTGTAGCTCGCTTAAATAAACAGTTTTCAGAAGAACCAAACATTATGTTAGAGTGTCATAACTTTTATTCAAGGAAACAAAAAGAAGAGGAAAAGGTTGAAGAGTACATTTCTGCTCTCAGAGTGTTGTCAATCACCTGTGACTTTGGCCCATTATCTGATAATTATATCAGTTTGTTTTCAATTGTGCATCCCTTATTATTAAGGAGAGGATTTTAGGATGAAAAAATCCTTCTCTAAACGAAGTGATTGACATTGCTCTAAGCATTGAACGCTCTACTCTCTCCAGTATTGTAATGATTGATACATCTAAAAGCGGGATTAATAGGATCAGTTCACCTTAATCTGGCCAAGACAATGTTCTATGCACAGTGAATAACAAGACCAAAAATGTTAAATTTGCTCAAAAGAAACAAGCAGTGTTTTGTTATAGATGCGGATCGAAAAACCACATCGGAAACTCTCCAAGTTGCCCTGCCATCAACAAACGTTACGTCATCTGTAAAAAGATTGGACATTTTCAAGGGGTATGCAGAAATGCAAGGAAATCACTTAATGTGAACTGCATTGACTGTGATGTTGATTACAGTAGCAGTTCCCTCAACAACATAGTGGTTACTTTGGATTGTGATGGTGAAATTGATTCCATAAAAGGTCCGTTATGCAATAATCAATAACATTCCTTTGCAGGTAATGGCCGATTCAGGATCCCCATTTACTATATTCAGAGATACAACTTTTTATGATTTATGGAAAAGGAAAGTTGATCTGTTACAGTCTGATGTTGACCCCAAAGCATTTGGGGAAAAAGACATTAACATGATCAGGTATTTCACCGGTTTAGTTCAATGTCTCGAAAGAGAAACTATGACTAAAATCTATGTTGCTGAGAAGGGAAAGAATATAGTGGGCTGGAAGGATCTTGCCCGCATGGGGTTGTATCTGGTCCCTGGGGACGAAAATCCAATCAAGGTTGGGGAACTACCAGTCTCTAGCATTGATTATAGCATACCCGAATCAGATTCTAATGTTATTAAACAAATTATTTCTGAGTTCAAGCCAGTGTTCAGTGACACAGTAGGCAGTGTAAAAGGTTTCGAACATCAGATCAGGTTAATTCCAGGGGCCCAACCTGTGGCGCATAAGGTGCGCTCTGCTCCTCTAAGTGTGAGGAGTGAATTAAAAGAATCTTTTAAAAATCTATGCGACCATGTTAATTTTTCACAGTGGGTGGCCCCCATCGTGGTCGCACGCAAAAAGTCTGTCTAGATTAGACTTTGTGTAGACTTACGCGCCTTAAATACAAATATCATCATAGACTGTCACCCCCTGCCAAAGATACATGAGTTACTCGCAAATCTCGGTGGCGCTAGATCAAGTTGTCTTATCGAAAGAATCCCAATAGTTAACTACTTTCATCTCTCCGTTTGGGGCATACAAGTTTTTGCGGCTTCCATTTGGCTTGGCATCGGCCGGAATCGTTTTTCAAAAACGTATGGATTCCCTCTTTCATGAAGTCAAGGGAGTACAGGCATATCTTGAGGATATCTTGATTTTTGCAAAATCAACTGTAGAACACAATATAATTTTAAGATGGGTGCTTTCAATTTTAATGCAAAAAAACATGACCGTTCGTATCGATAAATATAAGTTCGCTGTTCATGAGCTCGAATATTTGTGACACACAGTTTCTGAACAAGGGAGCAAACCAACATTTTCAGTCATTAGGGCCATTGAGGATGCCAAACACCACACTGACAAAGACTCCTTACGGTCCTTCCTAGGTTTGGCAGAGTATCATGCATGGTTTGTTCCATCTTATGCATAGTTAGTGGAACCTTTACGCATGTTGTTAAGGAAAGGTAATAGTTTTAATTGGTCTCCTGACCTTTACAAAGTTTTCACTGAAGTAAAGAAAATGATTGTGTCTGCACAGGTCCTTCATGTTTTTAGGGATGATTTTACATCAGTCATAACAGTTGATGCCAGCATGTCAGGCCTTGGTGCTGTGCTTACACAAAGAGTGAAGGGTCAGGAGCAAACAGAAGCATTCACATAAAGGTCTCTCAAACTTTTTGAGTGCCAGTTCAGTACAATCGAAAGAGAGGCATTAGCATGTGTCCGGGGCGGTGCAAAAGTTCAGATTGTACATTTGGGGTAGAAATTCGAGTTGGTTACTGATCACAAACCCCTGATTTATATTTTTAACAAAGTAAATTCTTCTTGTATGTCTGGCAGGTTAATGAGACTTGTGTCCAAGCTTCAAGAATTTCATTTTGAGGTAAAGCATATCCAGGGTGGAAAGAATTTTCGAGCAGACTGCCTCTTTAGGTTGTCAATGTTGAAAGACGATGATGAGGACATCTCAACTGAGGATATTGAATGTGTTATGGTTGTGGATGCTGTGGGTGAATTGAGTTTAATTCTATCTGAAAAAGATTGGATGTCAGCTTATGAGAAAGATGTTATCCTCCAGAAAGTCATTGACTACTCCACACATCTGGCCTGAACCTAGGCGCTTAGATGGTGATTTATGTAGATTTGCTCAGATTTCTGAGGAACTTTCAGTTGAGAACGGAATTGTACGGAGAGGTGACAAGTTTGTTTCCCCATTTAGTTTACGATCATCAATTATTGACAAGGCACATCAGGGACATTTAGGAGTAACAAAGACCGTTATGACAATAAAACAACATTACTGGTGGCCTTACTTAGACAACCAGGTTAGAAAAGTGATCGATGCTTGCCCTGAGTGCCTCTTGTCTGACAAACACTGGCAAACTCTGAAAGTTCCTTTACACCCCACAGAGTTTCTGCGTGCCTCATGGGAGAAAGTTGGCCTCGATTTTTCCGGCCCCTATTCTGTTTTAAATCAAGAGAATAAGTATGTCATTTTATTGATCTATTATCATTCAAAATGGATGTATCAAGAATTTGTTAAAACCCCTGACACTGATTCAACAAGAAGATTTTCAATTTGGAAGGTGCCCCTAAAGTACTTATCACTGATAATAGTACACATTTCATATCTGAAAACATTTGCAGGTTTCTGAGTGAGTTAGAGATTAAACAATTAAAAATAGCTTTGTACTCACCTTCATCGAACGGTTTGGTGGAGAGGGGAAATAAAGTGATGAAAGAGGGGATTCAAACAGCATTATCGTGCAATCTTAATGTTGAAGATTTCATTAAACAAAAAGTGTGGAATTACAACACTGCGCCCCACTGTACCACGGGTGTATCTCCATTTACTCTATTAAGGGGCAGGGAGGTTCATTCTGTGGTGATAAGAAGATTGATTTGGGTGCAATTCATAAGAATGTGAATGACAAACAGAATCAGATGAAAATTAATTCCGATAAAAAATTCAACTCCTCCTTTGTGGACATATTGGTTGGCGACTGGGTTTTAATTAAAAAAACGAATAAGATTAAAAAGGGGGGGGATCAGAATTTCTGGAACCAGTTCAAGTTCTTAAAGTCAACAAAGGGGCTGCATTTATTGATAGAATAGGTTGGTGGAACAAACGTCAATTGGTAAAGGTTTCTTCTCGCCAAATGGAGATCATGCAAAGTAGACGGCGTAGTATGTTAGAGGATCTAGATTGGAGTCATTGGTTAGGTGTTCCCGGTAAAAATGAAACTTCAATTGTTACATCCTCTAGCGATTCAAATGCTCAAAATGTTGTTGCACGCTCTTCTCCTGGCCCAACAATTAAGGCCCCAAAAGGTTTGATGGTTTTGTCAGATATTAAGGTATAGGTTATTTTACACCTTCTTCCATTTTTTTTTGTTTTTATTGTAGGGGGAAGGTGGTGTAGTGGTGAGTGTACATCGCGCGGACAGCCGCGTGATGTCTTAAAGTTCTTAATGTATTTATTCCTCTTGTGCATGCCACGCGCATTGTATGTTTATTAGCTTGTTATTTATTTATTTGAAAGTTTTATAGAGCACGAACAAGACCCTTGCGGGTATCAGAGCGTTTAACAGTAAGTGTGTATAGGCATGACAAACAATAAAAATAATCAGGACCGTAAGAATAACATCAAAAAGCTTAATAAACGGGCAAAAGGACAGATCAAACGTGCAATAGTAAACATGGCCATAGAGAATGGTAGCAGAGAACAATCACAGATAAAAGAGCACATCAGATAAGGTGCAAAAACTGGACCGGTCGGTTTTGAAGGATGATGGTAATACATTGAAGATGAGAACATCACAATAAATGGAACAAAACTATACATATAACAAGCCAAGCATAAGATTGGTAGGTAAAAAGAGTGGAATTGGGGTTCTTCACAGTCATGTGAGGCTATGTTTACGTAAATTTCGCCATAAGGATGCCTTTTACTTCCAGTTTGAAGGAGGAGGTGGAGGGGTTCAGTCTTATTTCTGGTGGTAGGGCATTCAAAATCCTGGGTGCCATTCCTGAAAAGGAACGATTATATGGTTTTTTTCTTATAGAATTTTTGTGGTTTAAGAAGGAGGTTTTCCGCACTTCTTGTTGATCTTGATCTCCCGATATTGTGAGTTTTTGTGTGAGGTAACTGGGTGCACTATGATGTAGGGCCTTGTGCGTCATGCAAGCTATTTTCAGGTGGATTCTGGCTTCAAATGGCAGCCAGTTTAAACATTTTAGATCCGGGGAAATGTGGGCCCTTCTTTTCGAGCCAGTGATGAGTCTTGCTGCCGCGTTGGTAGAGGCTCTTAGAGGAGCTGTGGTGGCTTTGGGGAGACCGCATAACGCAACACTACCATAGTCCAGCCGAGGTAGAACTAGAGCCTGAACCGCTTACTTGAAGTCATTGGGAGGTAGGAAGGGCTTCAGCTTCCTTAGTGTATTGATCTGAAAGTTTGTTCTATTCGTTGCATTACTAATATGCTTCTGCATATTGAGGTTACAGTCCAGAGTTATACCAAGTGATTTCGCCGAATCCACAATGGTTGGTTGTACATCGAGTGCTGTGAGGTGTTTTATCAAATTGTGCATAGTGGGGACTTTGGTGGGTGGAGCAATAAGGAGGAATTCAGTTTTTAAAGCATTCAGTTTGAGGTGATTCACTGCCAGCCATGTTTGGGTGGTCTTAAGCGTATTGTTGAGCAAACTAATGTCATCCAAAGTGTTGATCTTGAGGTAGAGTTGGGTATCGTCTGCATACATGTGGAATTGCACGTTGGATGTTTGTAATGGATCGGAGAGTGGTTCCATGAAGAGGTTGAAGAGAGTAGGGGATAACGAGGAACCTTGTGGGACTCCTAGCGTAACAGGAACTGGTTTGGACAGTGTGTTGTTGGCCTTGAATTTTTGATTCCGGTTATGCAGAAAAGAGGTAAACCAGTTGAGCACTGGTCCTGAGAGACCCATTCTGTGTTTCAACAGACCTATCAGGTGTTCGTGTTTGACCGTGTCAAATGCTGAGGAGAGGTCTAATAAGATGAGGAGACATGCTTCGTTATGATCAAGTAGTTGAAGAGCATCATCAATGATGTGTGTCATGGCTGATTCCGTGCTGTGATTTGCACGGAAGCCGGATTGGTGTTTATTTAGGAGCTTGAAGTGGTCGATATGTTTTGTCAGTTAGTGATGAACACATTTTTCCAGAGGTTTGGCCAGAGTGGGAATATTGGAGATTGGGCAGTAGTTGTTGAGGTCCGTGGGGTCAGCTGTGGGTTTCTTAAGGATGGGAAACACTTGCGCTACCTTTAGGGAGTCCGGGATGCAGCCTTGTTGAAGTGAACTGTTGATGATCTTGGTCCATATGGGTAGTAGCATAGGAGTAAGATCTTTAACCGCATTTGCGGGGAGTGGGTCAGTTAGGTGAATGGAAGGCTTCAGGGCACTGAGAAATGTGCCTATTGCTTCTTTAGAATAGGGGTAGAAGTAAGACCATGTTGCATTGTTTTTCAAGGTAAACTTTGATGTGATTTGTTGAGAAACGTTTGGGGGTAAGGGGGGGATTTGGTGAGGGGGTCAGAATGAGAGATTAGGTCCTTAAGGAGATCTTTCTTGATGTTCTCCGTCTTTAGGTTAAAGTGGTTAGAAAAGTCATCACAAGATGGTTGTGGGTGAGTTAGTTCAGGTGGCCGTTGAGGTTGGTCCTTAGATTGCGTTTTGATTAATTCAAAAAGTTTTTTGGGTCAATTTCTTGCCTGGTCAAGTTGTTGGGTAAAGAAGTCTGCTTTAGTCCGTTCAGTGAGGGTTCTAGCGATGACTGGTAGTCACCATTGGGCTTTCTGCTGGAAGGACGCTCCGTGTACTGGGTGGAGAATAATCTTCATTAAACTTCTTCATTCATGGATTTCTTGGATTATAATACTTAACAAGGACACACTATTAGCTTGGCAGTGACCTTACAACTGACTATGGCCACATCCTGGGCTTCAATGTATTAACTTTCTGACGTGAAGGGTCAAGGTGAACCATACAACATTACACTCGCTGGGTACTATTCGCATCCCCCCTCCCTCAGGTGCTCGGCATGTTGTTGGTCAACTATGACGCACACTACATCCCTCCCTTAACACAAAATAAAAAACATGGACAACAAACTGAACATTCATGACACACAGTCATATTACATGATAAGATTGGTGTAACAAAACATAATGCATTCAGTTGATGCTTTAGGTGGTGTTATCGGCTTCTTCTCTCTCATTCAGCACGGTAAACTGTGTACTGTCGAGATAAGTCTGGACCTCAAGGAATATCTGCCGCTGCAATTTCTCTGGACAGGCATCTGGGCACCCTCCTCAGTCTCGTGTGATGTGAATGCAGTACAGATCTCGTTTGCTTGAAAATGGCACCACAGCTGGCAGTGCCAGGACTGGTAGAGTTGGAGGCGACCCATAAATGACATGCGTGTTTTTGTAACCCGTTCGGTGGCCCCATTAGGGCTGGGCAGGCAGCTCCTAGATGAGCAGTCCATGGCGTCGACGTCTGACAATGTCTCATTCATGGCTGGGGGCACTCTTTTGAACTGGGAGATATTCTGGGTGTTTCAATTCCATTTGTAGCCGTAACCATGGTGCCTTTGATGTCTGTGTCCCTTTGTAGCCGTAACAATGGTGTCTTAGATGTCTGTGATTGTCCAGGGTTCTGCTTCAAATGACAAACAGAACTTCCCCCATGTGATGATCTTTAACCAGGACTCAAACTCCAACATGGAGGTTGCGACATTTGGTGCGCCCCTGCACAAATATTACTCGTTGTTGCAGGCTTTCTGGGAGTCAGAATGGTTTGGGGTTTTTGGCTGAGCTGACCAGAGAGGGCGGTAGGGAATAGTGTCTGTCAATGTTCGACCAAAACACAGCAGGCTCGGGGCAATGCCAGTGGAGGAGTGAGGCATCAACCAAAATTCAGGTTGAAAGGCATAAATCTAGCTCTCCACGTTCCTGGCCTCTGCTACAGCAATACAAATGACCTTCGTAAGTGCTCTTACAAGCTTCTCTACCTCCCCATTGGTTTGAGACCACCTGGATGTGATTCGGCAGTGTATTGTGTTCTGTGACTGTAAATATTCTACCCACTCATGGCCATTGAAAGGTGGGCCATTGCCGGTGTGATGGCCATGATTTTTCTCATCCTTTGGGAGGACCTCGGACTCCTTGGTGGTTGCCACAAATTCCACTTCAGGATGCCAGGAAACGTAATCTACAAGGATCAGCATGTGTGTGTCATTAGGGAAACTGCCGACATCTGCAAAAACCTACTGCAACGGGACAGTGGGCCCATCCTCCATGATGAGAAGCACAGGAGGTTTTAGCTAGTTAGTCACTCGGCAAGGGGGACAGTCTCTGACAACTCATTCCGCTCGTTGAACGAGGCCAGGAAAGCAGACTTTACTCCTTAGCCTATTCTTGGATTTTACTACACCTTGGTGGGCTCCATGAGCCAGAACAGCCCTGTGTCTCAGGGTGCCGGAAAGAACAAGTCATGGTCCTCGCATGAGGCAGCCTTTGGTCACTACTGAGAGTTCCTGCCATATGTTGTGGAGTGATTGTAGGGTTAGTTTTTCCTCTTCAGTGCAGTGAGTGGAGTTACATTGGAGACCCCGCCAGTCTCCAGTTAGTACTACTCGTATCGCCATTTGCAGGCAGACATCTTGCTCAGTGGCTTCCATGGCATCCTTAAGGGCCATGGAGATTGGCTTGGAGTGCTCAACTACCAGACAGATATATTCTTCAGTCTCTTGTGCTTCCTTGGCTTCGGAGGGAGTCCCTGGCCGAGCAGGTGTGATAAAGTCAACAGGGTTGTGAGTGCCTGGCCGGTACTTGATTGTGAAGTAAAACCCCTGCTGCTATAGGATCCATCTATCCATCCTCTGGAGTGGTTTGGACGTGGGCCCCTGGAGCAAAGAAATCAATGGCTTATGGTCAGTAAAAACAGTGAAGTGTTGTTGGTTCAGGTAGATATAGAAGTGTCCGCACCCCGAATGAACTGAAATAGCTTCAGGCTGTATATGAGAGTATTTCTGCCCTGTCGGTGTGAGTGTCCGGCTTGTTTAGGCAACTGGAGCCTGCTCTCCGCAATTCTGATGTTGAGACTGTACAGACCATTACCCCTCGGGACTGGCATCCACTACTAACTGTGATTCGTGTATGGGGTCAAAGTACACCAACACCGTGTCAGCGGATAAAACATCTTTGGTGTTGCAAAACACCTGCTCTTGTTCCTCTCCCCATACTCACGGACTGGTAGACTTGGTACATTCATGGAAGGGTCCTGTAATGTATGACAGGTGCTTCATAAACCATCCACAGTAAGTTACCATACAAAGAAAAGTGAGGACTCCTGCGACAGAGATGGACGCAGGGGCGTCCTGAACGTCCTTCACTTTGTCTGGGTCAGAACCTATTCCTCGATCAAAGAAATGGTAGCCAAATAAACTTAGCTCTTGCGCAGAAATTTGCTCTTCCCCCAGTGGAGGGTCAGGCCGTGGTCTTTGAGCATGGCAAACACTGCTTGAAGGTGAACAAGGTGACTGGCCAGAGTTGGAGCATGCACCAGGATGTTGTGAATCACGTTCAACATCCCAGGGAGACTGGTCAACACCTCTTTGGTTATGTGCTGAAAAACTTTGGCTGTACTTGATATGCCAAAATTCAGCCTGGTGTATCGCCACAGGCCTACATGTGCAGAGAAGGCGGTTATGGGGCAGGAGTACGGATGCAGTGGTATCTGGTGTTATACATATCGAGGGCCCATTTTGGAGAACCATCTTGAAACTGAGAGTGCTCCACTGATGTCATCAATGGTTGGGGGTCAGGTGGTGCTCCCTTTTGATAGCCACGTTGGACACTTTCATATGGATGTAGTTCCTCACTGCGTTGGAATGTTTGGGTTTCTTAGCACCCACAATGGCCTGTTCAATGATGCCAGCCTCTTCGAGGAGCTTCACCGCCTACTCTACATGGGGCATAGATGAAAAGCTATTTTTCGGGGTGCGAGAACCACCAGCACAACTGATTTGTCAATATGCATGCCTTCGAAACGTAGGGTGAACTTTTGTGTCAACCTATCAATGTCGTTGGCATGGAAACTGAATGCAAATTGCATCAGCCTCAGATCTTGGATGGTCCTGGCATCTCAGGAGGAAGCAAGTCCTTTCTTGGGATACGAAGCCGTGCCTATCATGGAGGTGACATTGTGGGAGACTTCTGCGTGGAAAACTCCAGTCAGCTGCAGAGATGAGTGGTTGCCAAATGCGTACACTTTGGCCTTTGGGGTACACAGCGCCATCGGTTTTGGTTGTTTTTTATATAAATCTGCCACCATAAGGTTGATAGAGGCTATGGTGTCGATGAGAGCGGGAATTGGGTGGCCTTGGATTTTGAGGCAGCATGTGCCGGCCGTTTCGGGTATTGAGAACCAAAAGGGGATAGGTCCATAAACACGTAGTGGGGGCTAGACCTTATATTTAAATTGCAAAAACACACAGTGCCCACACCACAATTACTCGTTCAATATTCAAGAAGGGTAAGAAACCAGTTTATTGTAACCACCCTTAGACAGCATTACTCAGTGTCTATCATTTTATGCTTTTTTTCAAATTTTCAAAAAATCATAACAGAATAAAGGACTTCGTATTGGAATATTTACAAGACTAAATACACTTTGTACATACATCAAAAGACAAACATTATTTACACTCTAAAAAACGTTTCTGCATCAAACATTACAAAAAATTATAATTACATCACAACCAACAAATATTACAATAAAAAACATGAAGAAAAATGATTTCCAAGGGGGTATAAGCAACTTAATAGCTTGTAAACGCTTAAATACTGGACCAGCCAGTCCTAGTGTCGTGAAGTTGACAATTTATTCCACCCAAGAAAGACTGCCGACGCGTTTCAAGAACCAGGCACAAAGTCACTGGTCTATCATCAGGGCTGTTTATTCTTTGTATCTGAAAAGATGCAAAGACATTGTTTTACTTTAACAGGCAAATTCATAGTGAGTGCCTTTCTCCAATCGTGGGCAAGGAGTGATAATAAAGGATAGCTACATACCAAAATTGTTTTAAAGAGGGGCGTGATGGTTAATCTTCTTGTGGTCCAACTCGCTAGTTATTGTGGTGGCCAGACAGAGATGTCTAAAAAAGATGGGACATTGGTTTTCAATTTAACCCACTCGGTTCTTTTAATTATAAAGCTCCAGTCAAAGATGTAAAAAAAGGGGAGAAGCGTACCTTATTTTTTGTGAACTGCCGTAGCACGGCGAATTTTGCTTGTACGACGTCACCATCAAGGTGTAATTCTACAACAGTAATGGCATAGGTTTCAATCATGTGGTTTTTTCAAAACATTCGGGTATGGCATGATGAGACTCAGCTGTTCAGACCATGTGGACTACCTTCTGCTTGTCTTCATCCATGTCGCTCTCTGCTAGTGTGGTGGGGTGTGAGTCAACATCGCTTACGTTTTTGTCGGCTGGCCTGCTGGTTGACTCTGTGAGGAGAGACATACTTTGGAAAAGTGGCTCAATTTTCCACATGTGCTGCATGTCTTTTCACACCCAGGGCACTCACTCACCGTGGAAAGTTCTTTGGACCGTCCCAGAGTTGAAATGTCTCTCATTGACATGCTGGGTTCTTGTAGAATGCATTCTCTCAGTTTCAGAGACGCACAACCTTGTATGAACTGCACTCTCACTTCGTCCTCGTCGGACAGTCTTCATGTGCTTGCTAACTGTCAGTCGGATGTAAAACACGTCCACAGACTCATCTTATCATTGCCATACCAGCTGGAGCAAGAAATGCTCATAACCAGGATTAGCGTAGAGCTCAAAGTGTGTTGTGATAGCGTCCTTCCGCGTTGTGTATGTGCGCGATGGGCCTACCTCTGCCACAGATTTGGAGATTTTATGCATGTCAGCTCTTCCTAAGTGGAGGAGCACTGGCCTCTTCCTTTTGTCTACAGTGTCCACATCCTCGAAGTAAGTTTCAAGCTGCTCTACCCATGCCTTCCCCTGGACAGTCTGCATTGGTGGGGGGCCAGTTACAGTAAACGGTTCCAGGGCTGGGATGGAGGACATGGCTGGGTCAATGCAGCACATAGTGCCAGACGTGGATTACTCCCACCTTCCTCCTGCCCCAATGCGAAGGACAGCCTGGGTGGGTGGGCAGAGAAGACGACTCAGTGGGCACAGGTACTCGCAGGCAGGAGCGTAGGCTCAGGCACTAGAGCTCGGCGATACAATGACACCAAGTCGGGATGCCTACAGCAAAGACTGGCTGGCATGTGATGGGCAGCAGGAGCGGGTGTTGCCTGCTAGGACCAGGTGAAACACTCTTCCCCCAGAAGTTTCTTTAGCTGGCAATAACCATATGCTGCTGCACCTCGGATCAATCTCCTGCTGGAGCGAACGACTGGGTAGGCCCTCTTGATTGGGGTAGCTTGGGCAGGACCGCTATTGATGGAAATCGGCTTCTGGGTTGCACGGAGGGGCAACCATGTGGCAGAGGCTGTCTCAGGCAAGCCACCGAACTCGGGAATAGTGCCCTGCATTTGGAAGGCCCTGGTTGCTTCAGGCCAGACTTCTCTGCTTGGGCCTCCGACGTCAGCAGGTGGGCTGCAGGAGAGCATGGCAGCCGCTTGGAAGGATGAGCGCGGCAGGCTCCTTTCAGTCATTGTGAGAGGACACACCGGAAACAGCGTCGGCCGAGAAGGTGCCGGCGTAGGTTGTGTGTGGCACCAGTGTGCGAGGAGGGTCCATGCGGGCTTCTCATCGTCCTGTGACGATGGCGGGTAGAGCAAAGAAGACACCAGGACACACTAGTAGGTTGGTTTTGGCCTTACAACTGACCAGGCCTTACAAATGACCACGCCCGCATCCCAGGCTCAAATTAACTTTCTGACGAGAAAAGTCAGGGTGAACTATACAACATCATTTTCACGGGGTAATACTCAAATTCCCCCTCCCTTGGGCTTTCACCATGGTGTTGCTCAACTATGATGCAACACTACAATGCAGAAAACCCCGGGACTCCGGATCAGCAACTCTAAAATCTCCACTCTTGCTTACTGCTCCAAGCCAATCAATCTCAGGAACCTGGCGAAAAAAATGAGTGAAACTTACCTTTTCTGAAACTTCTACCCACATGCTACACCTGCTTCGAAGAGTTTGAAATTAATCAGTTTTCAGAGGAATTCTAAGCACAAATGTTTTTCCATAATAATTTGTTTCTTTACACAGCATGACATACCACTGTATTTTATATGTTCTAAAAAATTTAAACAAAAGGTGGTCCTAGTATACCGAGTTTAATGGTATTCCTTTTATGCACCTCAGAAGGTTGAAGGGGAAAGGTGTCCTTGATAAGAACCAATTACTTGAATTAACACCAGATCTTAGCACCAAGCCAGCACTTCACTCGTCGAGCCATCTTGCTGAAACTCCTGTATTGTGTAATCCATGCATTAATTGTTACATTCATTCATTCATTCACTCACAGCTGCTGTGAAGAACCACTTTAGAACAGAAAGGGTACCTTCAAAGACACCTGGATTGCACTTGCCCAAGTAACTCTTTACCTTGTCACTGATTCATATATGAAGTGCCTTGTTTGATTTAACTCTTCTTCTTTATCAGAGGAATTTAACTCTGCTCTACTTGTTATTTTCAGATTCCTTGCATCTTCAAATGTGGAAACACACACATTAAAGATAAATGGATTGTGTTCTGGGACTGTGTTGAACCCGTTCCAATATTGACTCAAGTAGCGCAACAAACGGATAGCGTTTTTGGCAGAAAAATTTAATATGAAATTAATTTGATTTGTTTTGAGAAAAGTATGTTGAACATATCCCAACTATACAACCATAACAAGAAAAACATACATAATTCAATGGAACTCCAGCAAATGCTCCAGATTATCCACATGTCCAATTGAGATACCCTTGTTCAAAATATCTGCTGTAATGGGATATAGGCAGTGTTAACTTGTTATATTGAAAAACACGAATACAAGCAGCAAAAAATGAGTATATATCCTACTCAAATTGAAGCCGTCAGTCAATGCACCCTCTGATACAAATGCCTGGGACATTTCTTCATCAACAAAATTAGAAAAATCAGATAGGACATCAAGGAAAACTACCTTCCTCCTGCCACACCCTTCATCGCCTCACATGAAACACCAAACTTGACAGCTTTCTAGATCCTCAGCCTTGAAAACCTCAATAACTTCCATGTGGCCATCAAGGCCAAGACCTATATACGAATGGCAATTCCCAATCCTCCTCACAATCCTCTCAGTTGTCAATGCACCCTGCACACATTGTGTTTTCATAACCTTGGAAACCTTTCATACCTCTCACACCTCGAGAAATCTGCTTTAGATCCCAACAGTTCCAGCAACTAGTGCCCCTATCACAAATCTCCATTTTCATGGTAAGACTCTTGAGAAAGGGATTGGCAAACAATTGAAAATCCAGGAGCAGAATAGAAACTGAAGCAACCCAGCTTGTAGAAGCTTCTTTCCACAACCTGTATGATAGGAGTCCTTCCTTTCTGGTAAAATCTGAATCTCTCTGCATTACTTTACACCATCAATCACCAGGCTCTGATAAAAGAAAAAGTCCCTCAATAAGAACCTATCAGGAATCTCAGATCTAGCAACGCGAAGCTGATCAAGACCCCCAGATTTAAACAACTAAGATGGGGGCGGGGGGCGTGGCCAAGATGGCGACCTGAACAGACGTGGGTCTCTGCGGCTCCCTGCCCCGGCCCTCGCTTCACGCACCTATCGCAGTCCATTCAGCCTCTAACACCACGGCGCTGGCTCTCCTCTGACCGCGGCGGTGGACTGCACCTTCGGGGCCGTTGTGGGACCTGTCTGGCCGTGAGGGAGACCTGACAGAGGCGAAGGGTCGAGATTGTGGCGGAGGACATGGCGGCCGCCGTGGCGGGCTCGCTGGTGCTGTGTTGACCGGCGGTCGGAGCCTGAAGGGCGCGAAGATCGAGCCGCCCCCTGTGGAGTCCGCGGTGAGACCCGGAGGCCCGCAGCCCCTGACCGAGGGATCTCCGGAGGAGCCCGACCTCCCCTGCTGCGGTCGACCGGCGAGACGTGAGTGGGCCAACCGGAGCTGCAGAAATAGAGGCCCCGGCTTCCAGCCTACTCGAGCGTGACCCAGCGGACACCGAGGGAGAACACCTGACCAGGGCGGGCGCTGGTGCAACGCACCCCGGCGCTTCGCCGGCAGAGAGGCGGCTGCGCCGAGGCCTGGAGCGAAGGGACGGCGGCCTGGATCGCGGCTGAGGCGGAGCACACGGCGGTGAGGAAGCGGAGGCGCCATCTTGAGTGCCTGGACAGAGCCGGTGGGGGCCGGGAGCAGCCGGAGCCAGCAATGAGGAGCGCCTTGGAGAGAGGTGAGCGGGGAACTCGGGGTCACGCTCGGGCCCCCGGTGTATGACCTAGCTGACACACGCGACGCCTAGGGGGCCTGCCAGGAAGGGGTGGTGGATGATCCCTGCATCGGTACCTGGGGCCTGGGCGGCGGCTCCCCACAAGCCCTGCACGAGCCATAGCTCAGAGACAACTGCTGCCACCGCGGCCTCCACTCAGCTACCGCAGCCACTGAACCGCATTCTCCCGAGCGAATTGCCAGGGACATTAGAGCGGACACTAGAGCGGACAGCATTGGGCATATCGGACCACTTGCGGGGCGGGCTGTCGCGGGGGCCTTGGGCTCGCCGCCATTGCGCCTGGGCCGGGAGCGTCATTGCCCAGAGCCCCCGTTCGCTGTCTCAGATAGTGACCCCGGGCACAGACAGGCCGGGGGGCACTGCGGTGGCCGAGGGCCCACCTGACCGCACGCCAGCCAACGATACTCGCACATCAGCAGCGAGGCCTGAGACACGCGGCTGCCGACTAACGCTGATGGCGGCCGCCGCGCCCACTGGCGGCCTTGGAAAGTGGGATACCCCGAGATACAAACGAGCCACCGGCCCAGATCCGCACCTCGGCCATGTCCTCCGCCAACCGCAGAGCTGGACGCACCATAACGGACATGTTGGTGAAGGGGGCTACCAAAAGTGAGAAGAGCCCAGACAAGAAGCCATCTACGTCACAGCCTAAAGACGGGGACCGTGCAGACGGCGAGGCACCGGCCACGAAGTCCTTTATGGAAGCACTATTCACCTCCCTCAAAGAAGACATACAGACGCTTAAACAGGAGATGGCCGGGGGATACAAGGAACTAAGGCGAGATGTGGATGAGATTTGGGAAAGGGTGGCGGAGGTGGAATCGGCGGACATGGCTAGAAGCGAGGAAGTGCACGCACTGCAGCAAGAAATACTTCGACTTCAGGAGCAACAGATGGATCTGCAGGCACATTCGGAGGACTTGGAGAACCGCTCCCGACGCAATAACATCCGCGTCCGGAATGTTCCCTCCAAGACCGAAGGGGGGGAACTGACAACTTACCTGCAGGGACTGTTCCGCGACATCCTGGGGGAGCCTGCAGACTTCGAGATTCGGATTGACAGGGCACACAGGGTGGGTCTCCCACGCCGCGCAGCGACCCCTCCACCAGACATCCTCGCCTTCCTTCCGGATTTTCCCCTCAAAGAACGCATTTTGAAGATGGCTCGGCAGAAACAGCCCCTCACCTACCGGGGCCACACGGTGGAACTCTTCCAAGACTTGTCCGCAATTACTCTTCAGAAACGACGCACGTTCAGGAAAGTCACTACCTTTCTGCGGGAGAAGGGGGTCCCATAACCCTGGGGGCACCCATTCCGCATCATCTTCAAGTGGAACGGGAGCCTACAATAGCTCAGATCCCTACGGGACACCTGCGACCTACTGGGCATCCCACAGGACGAGGAGGGCTCGGGAGACGAATCTGGCACTCCCTCGTCTCACACGGCGTCACAACAAGGCGCGAGAGACAGCTGGCAAAAAGTGAGGCACAGGCGCCCTAAGAAGAAGGTCAGTAAGCCAGACCCCGAGACGGTGGCGCAGGAACACGCCGCCGCAATCAAAGAAGTGACAAAAGACACAGCCAGCGCGTCATGAAACTTGGTGATCTGAGCCGCTGACATGCGCAGCCACCAAGTGGCAGGGGGGCCGGGGCGGGGGGCCGACGGGTTGCTGTTGCCATTGCTTCCCCATCGATGTTATACCTTCCCACAGATCCAGCTAGACTGATGACTGGAACTGGGACAATGTTCGTTGAAAAGACACTCAAGGTTGGAGTGGGGGCGGAAGGGGGGAGGGACTGGGGAGGTGCTGTGGGAGTTTGGGGGATGTTGGAGTTGGGGGGGAGGGGGGCAGGGGGGTTCTCCTTGTCCGCGTAATTTTGAGTCCACACTCAGGCAGTACGGGCCACCCCGCGCAGATCGCGGAATGACTCCGTCACAGACGTTTGCGGGCCAGGCTCCACAAGTAGCTCACCCAGCTGTCCACTTAGAATGACACATCCCCTGACTGTGCTCTCGCTCAATGTGCGAGGGCTTAATAACCCTATCAAACGCAGGGCTGTACTATCCATCCTAGAACACTCGGGCGGACATCTGTCTCCTGCAGGAAACACACCTAGTGCCTAAAGACCAGCATAGGCTCAAGTCCCGATCCTTCCCATGGCAGTTCTTTTCGTCTGCACATAAAAAAGTAGCTGGAGTTGCAATATTAGTGGCCAAGTCTTTTGGAGGGAGGGTCCTGCAGAAGGAGGCTGAAATCAGGGGTCGGTTGCTGGTCCACCGATTCCAGGTCGCCGGCCTGACATTATTAGTGGGCTCTCTCTACGCTCCCTACGAGGGGCAGGAGAAATTCCTGCACTCTACTGTAGAGGCAGCCACAGCCACAACACACTCACACCTGCTACTCGGGAGTCACCTTAATCTGGTATTCCACAACACAGCAGACCGCTCTGGCCAGAGGTCCGGTCAAGTCGGGGCACTGTCAGCGACGGGACACGCACACATCTCAGACCTTGACCTCATGGATTTATGGTGACATGCTCACCCGCGCGCAACGGCGTACACATACTACTCGGCGGCCCACAAAACATATGCGCGGCTCGATTATTTCTTGTGTTCGTCCCGTCTGGTCCCTCAGGCAAGGGACGTGGAGATCCTTCCGGCTTCCCTAGCCGATCACTCGCCGATGGTGGCATCCTTCCTCATCCCTGCTGTTCCCAGTCCCCAGAGGCACTGGAGACTCCGTGACGGTCTCCTGCAGACCCCGACCACACTGGAGCGGATCAAAACGGTGATCGCTCAGTTTCTCACGCATAACGCCAACGAGGATACCTCTAGAGCCACGCAATGGGCGGCCCTTAAGGCGGTCCTCCGCTGTGAATTTATTTCCATAGCCACGGCTAATAATAAGGAGCGCGCGCAGAAACGGGCCGAACTCACCCAATGGGTGGCGGAACTGGAGCAGATGCACCAGCGCACGGGGGCAGCACGGGCGTGGCTCCAACTCTGCACTGAAAGAAAAATGCTGGCAGCCCTGGACCAAGATGTGGCAGAGTACGCCGCCATGCGCCTCAAGCAGGTGTATTACACTGGAGGAGACAGGTGCGGGAAATTGTTAGCAAGCCGGTTGCGGGAGCAGCGACAACATGTTCGAACCCTCCAACCGGGCCATGACGCCCCTCCTACAGAAGACTCGGCTATCGCCGCAGCCTTCGGCGACTATTATGCTGCTCTCTACACAGCGGATCACCTTGACCTGCAGGATAGCCATGACTACCTACAGGGCGCGGCCCTGCCATCCCTGAATGAGGCACAGGCGGCATTTCTCGATCGTCCCATAGGCCTAGAGGAGGTCATATCGGCGATTTCGCGCCTTAAATTGGGGAAATCCCCGGGCCCTGATGGCTACACAGCGGCCTTTTATAAGACCTTTTGCCCGCAGGTGGCCCCGCTGCTGCGGGACCTATTCAACACATTTGACCAGCCGGGCGCCATCCCCCCGGACCTCCTAGAAGCAGCTATCTCCGTTATTCCCAAACCCGGGCGCGACCCCTCTTGCTGCGGTTCATACAGGCCGATTTCCCTGTTGAATATCGATCTGAAGCTATACACCGGCATTCTTGCAACTCGATTGTCACCCTACATGCAGCAGTTGGTGGAGCCCGATCAAGCAGGCTTCATCCCGCAACGACAAACAAGCGATAACACCAGGCGTGTCCTTCACCTCATCGAGGCCGGATCTCTGACGAGACCGGACTGTATGCTCCTCACAATTGACGCGGAGAAGGCCTTTGATAGGGTGCATTGGCCCTATCTAGACGTGGTGTTACAGCGGTTCGGGATAGGGGAGACCCTTCGCAACCGTATATTTAACTGCTACCGCCAGCCTAATGCCTCTGTCCGGGTCAACGGCCACACCTTCCCACGGTTAGCTATTGGAAGGGGAACCAGGCCGGGGTGCCCGCTCTCACCTCTTCTGTTTGCGCTATACATGGAGCCGTTGGCGCAGCGCGTGAGGCAGCATGATCTCATTTCAGGCATCCCGTTCGGCGGAGACACGCATAAGATCAGTCTCTATGCTGATGATGTCCTACTATCCCTGACCAACCTGATGCAATCCCTTCGAGCCCTCTTTATAGAGCTCTACGCCTTTGCGCGGGCGTCGGGCTTTAAGATTAATGTGGCGAAATCGGAGGCCCTGAATGTATCACTGTCGCCGGAGATACTCGAGGACGCCAAAGCGGAATTCGACCTGCAGTGGTCGGACTCGACCGTCCCTTATCTTGGGGTCCTGTTGGCACCGACGGTGCAGGCAACCGCAGATGCCAACTATACTAGACTCACCGCTAGACTCCGGGATCAACTCAGAAGGTGGAAACATCTCACCCTGTCCTGGCTGGGCCGTATCGCAGCCACCAAAATGACCCTGCTGCCCCAGATTCTTTACGTGTTCCAAACCCTCCCTTTACGCCCTCCGGCAGGTTGGCTCCAGAAGGCACAATCGGATTTGTCGCGCTTTGTGTGGAACGGTCGCCGCCCACGCTTTAAGCATACGATTGCCACACTGCCCCCTGAACACGGCGGGGTAGGCGTGCCGGACCTCACGCTGTACTTTCAAGCGACACAGCTGCGCACGCTGGTGGAATGGCACCAACTAGAATCGGGCAAACACTGGCTCTTTCAAGACCAGGCGGTGGCGGGCCGTCCACTCCAGGGCATCCCGTTCTTGCCGCGCTGCCATAGGCCTTCCAATCTCTATGCCTCAAGAATCACTAGCACGATACTTGATGTATGGGACAGGGTGGCTGTTGCGCGAGAACTCACTTCCTTCCCCTCACCGATGACCCCGATCTTCGACAATCCCGGCTTCTCGCCCGGCCTCGACACCCGGGCCTGTGCGGCCTGGAGGGCGACTCCCTGCAGAGCTGTGGGACATATGTTTGACCTCAAAGGCATTCTCCCGTTCCAGAAAGTGAAGGACGACTATGGTGTACCCGAAATGGATCGCCTGCACTACCTCCAGGTCCGGCACTGGGTTCTGCCTCCATCGATCCGACCCGGGGCACAGCGCCGACTCACCCCATACGAGAAGTGGCTAGTGACACGCACATCCGACAAAAAACTGATCTCGGACCTCTACCAGCATCTGCTCCTCACCAACATACACACCTCCAACGCAGGAAGGGTTAGATGGGAGAGGGATCTGGGGCGACAACTCACACGGAAGGAATGGGAAGGGGTTTATTACAGAGCCAGGCATTCTGCACATCACACAGGCCTTACTGAGACTATGACAAAAGTTGCCACTTACTGGTACCATATGCACGAACGGCTACATCAATGGGACCCCCGGGTTAGCGATCGCTGTTGGAGGGGGTGTGGCGAACTTGGGACGTTGGAACACCTACTTTGGAGCTGTGTCCACCTCCAGCCTTACTGGACCTCAATCCTAGAACTGATAGACTCCCACCTAGATACCCAATTACCTAGATTCCCAGCTTATGTCCTGCTGGGCCTCCCCAATGCTTTGATGTACCCCCTAAAATCCTGGAGAGGGAGGCTTATTGCGGTGGCACTAGGGGCAGCTGTACAGAATGTGGTGGCACACTGGAGGGCCGTCCAACCCCCACTGCAGCTGGGTTGGCTACATAGGCTGTGGGCGATATTGGGAATGGAGAAGCTGTCATTGGCCAAGGCAGGGAAAGGGGTAGAATTTGCGGCACTGTGGAGGCCATTCTTGACCCTGCTAACGGGGGAATTCCGTGAGCTGAGCTGCCCCCACTACCTGCGCCTGCTGCGCCTTGCGGACACCCCGCTCCCAGAGCCTAAGACACAGCTGCACAAGCGCATAATACCGGCACGCTTCACACTTGATGGAGACCGCTAGTGAGGTGATCATCAATGGACTCTGTTTGTATTCTACGGACAAGGAGAGGGGCGGTTGTGGGAGGGGGGCGGGAGGGGGGGGGTTTGTTAATTCCTTCTTTTGTTTTTTCTATTTACTTATGCTTCAATATCAGCGCCATCTGCACCTGCACTGCAATCTTTATGACGCGGCCGGCCCGGAAGGGTTGTAGGCAGCTTGCTGTGTTAATACTTGCAGTAAGAGGTCCCAATGGTTCTGTGTACGCTACTGGAATATTCTTGGCCGCCTTGTGCGCGAGCTGGCGCGGATGGTTGTATGAGACATGCAGTTTTTCTTCATTGCTCAATAAAAAAGATTTAATACTAAGATGGGGGGCGGGGGGAGTTTCCTGTTGCATGCAGCCAAGACCTGGAAGTAGCTGCCACTATCAATAAAACAAAGCCCATCACTTTTAGTATTCTGGAAAGCCGTAAAAACGTGGCTCTTCTCAGCGTAGCCCGATTTCCAACTTGGGCAGTCCTAGATTCTAAGCATCTGACTCAGGGCATTCGTGCGCTCTACAAATTTTTAAATCAAATCATAATTCACCATGGGCATCTCAGATCTTAAGAATTTGTTGTCGAGATGGATCCATGCCAATGTCCTGAACAGTTTCACGTGGCAAATCAGTACCACAAAAATCCAATTTTTGGACGTAGAGATCACTAGATGCAACCTTCAATTTCAAACCAACCTCTACCGAAAGCCTACAGACAGGAACAATTTATTGAAATTTGACAGCCACCACCCTCAATCTTTGAAGACACACCTGCCATATTCACAATTCCTCAGGGTACGAAGAGTGGTCTCGGAAACTCAAGAATGTCAAGCGCAACTAACAATTATGACTAAGAGGTTTCAGGATAGAGGTTATCCTGAACAAACCATTAAACCAGCATTGATAAGAGCACAAAAACCAACCAGAGATGAACTACTAAAGACCAAAATGAAACCGTCTACCAAAAGAATAACATGTGTGAGTAAATATTCCAATGTGAGTACCCAATTAAAGAACATCATCAGGAGACATTGGGAAATACTGAAATTGGAAGTAGATTTCAAAGGTACTTTTTCAGAAGAACCGTTGTTTGCGTTCACCAGAGGAAAAAATCTAGGGGAAATGTTGAAATACCCCATTGAGGGACCCCCACAAAGCACTCATCGTGGAACCATCCCATGCATGAATTGCAGCAGCTGCCACAACATCATGAAGGGGAATGAGATAACCCATCCAATGAAAGGGTTTAAAATACCGTTAAGAGTCAGTGGGACATGCGACACAATGAATATAAGATACATGTTGAAATGCCCCTGCGGTTCAGTGCATGTAGGCCACACTGAACGCAAACTAAAGACTCGCCTCACAGAACATAAAAGCAATATAAGAACAGAATCTGCTAAATCAACGGTGGCGGTCCATTTCAAAGAGAAACACCATCATATAAGCCAACTGCGGGTTTGCATTTTAGAAACAGTGCCCAAAATAGAGGGTTCAAGAAACAAGAACAACTTAATCAGAAGAGAGAATCACTGGATTTACCACTTGAACAGTTTGAAGCCCAACGGGCTAAACGATCAGACAGAATTTTTGTGCTATTTATGAACTCATATGCATCTTTGTGAAATGTATAATGTTACAAACACGTTAGATATAGCGCTTTACTCCTACAACAGATTAGGCATGGGTACATGACATGGTAAGGGCGGGCAGCCAGTATCAGACAGTATTCCTTAGATTGTTAGCGTATCGCACAGATTGTGTCAACAAAGTTCATTGAAAAACACGGCTCGCGCAGGAGTGCGCATGCGCTTATTCACCGGTAGAAAAACGCACACATTTGACCCCGGCGTCACTAGGAGAGGCAACGCGGAGTAACCTAGCTGTTTACGACGTTTAAAAGGTGAGCGCTTTATGTATGAGTGAGCGGTAAATGCCAGTCGTACCCTAAAAACTCGGCGGGGTTCGAGAACACTTAAGCATATGCAAACGATAGAGCGGCCACAAAAACCATTGTGGTAACATTCAGGCAAGCCACCAGCTAGCGTGCTTCAGAACTACAGCGAACCACAAGTATGAATTAATGTCACAAACCACAAACCAAGTAGACCACTTGAACTTCGCTAAACATTACGCAGAGTGTTTTTCTTTAATATGTGAGCACGTAACACGCTAAACTACGCATTAGTGTAATAATACTGTCATTATATCCAGCTGCTATGTACACTTATAATGTGATTGATATAAAATAGGGCAGGCTAAAGCAAGTTTTGTTTTATTAACCAACAGGTTTCCCTGATGAAGGTGCTATATGCACCGAAATGCATTGGATGTGATTTATTTGGGAAAAACAGACAAACGATGTAAAAGGAGATAACTAACATGTGAACCAACATGAAAATATTTGATTATGATGAAAAATAAATTCAAGTATATGAACATACAACGAAGTCACGTTTGAATTGCAATAGCTGGATATCCAGCAATCTTCTTGTGCCCAGGGTGAGAGGGCTATGAGGCAATAGTCCTGCGACCATTTGATTATTCGATTACACTCTGGGAGGAGAGTGATACCCTAGGAGGCACGGATAAAGTTGTTAAACTACAGGCTGTACACACCCTAAACTTTGAAGTAAATGTCCTGAACTGTGTCTCCTGCGGAATCCAACAAGGATCCCGTCTTTTTGACCATTATCATAAACTTGTAAATCCAATACTTGAAGCTGTTGCAGCTGGCCACGAAACGCATAACCAGTAGTGATTGTCCATTCCTTGCCTCACGCTCAGCTCCTCTAGAACTAAGCTGCAGCTCCCCACAAACAGCACATCCAAATAAACAGACCTTTGTCTGCAATGAACCTCAATGGAATTACCCTAAAGTTTACTTATTACACAAAATCATTTGGCTTGCACCCAGACAGCTCCTTCTCGTTCAAAATCCACATCACTAAGAAGGCTCAGGGGACACGGTATCAGTTTTCCGTCTCATGCAAGATTAAGCATGACAACCAGATCAGAACTTCATATCAAGCATGTAGAACAAGATCTTTTGCACTTTGTGGGGAACACACCATGCACGAAGCCATCTCAAACCAATGAAAGCATTATCCATGGGGCGACATATCTCATCAGAGGACAACACTAGGGTGATCTTATCACCCCACTAAATCAGTGTACTCTGGTTCTTTCTACAAGCCTGCATCCCATTTGAGGACAGCTGGTTCATACACAAGGCTGTGATGTTGAACTCTGCTGCTATCTGCCAGCGATGTTCTCCATCTCCGGTCCTCTTTGCAACAGGGGGATCCCCTCTGACATCAGATAATGAACCAGGCAAGAGTCATCCTCTGCCATTCAACCACACAGTGGAATATCACTCCCTTCAATATCAGACTTGCTTCTGCCCTCTTGCAGTTCAGAAAAGATTTGAAGACTGACCTCTTCAAGGAGTACCTCTACTACATTTGTAAACCATATTCTCAAGCAGTGGCTTGAAACCTGCTCCAGAGTGACAGCCCTTTCCTAACCTCCTCCTCGCCCTAACCCTTCACCACAAGTGCCAGGCTCCACACTTGTTGGTTGCCTTTCTGCTAACTTAGAAATCAAAATGTGTAATCCTTTTCCTCACCACGAAAACACTCTATACATTAAAGCACCCCTTTTATTATATACAGCTCTCTGTTGCTTTGAAGAATAGGTTCACACTAAATACATTTCCAAAATAGAATAGAAAAGGAATAATTACTATTACCCTTTGTTGCAACAACAAACACCCTGAAATGTTCCTGTATATTACTATTGAGACACATTTAGGATCCCCTCACAAGGGAGGCCTACCAATGGCCCATAGTATCTCTTTTTCTTCTACAGTAGAGTTGTGCGGAATTTGCATAATTTCCCAATGCATAGTAAAATGTTAGGAAAAATACACAAAATTCTGTGGATATCAAAACCCGCCATTTAGTGCTGTTTTTAGCTCAAAATGCGTTCTGGCATCCATTTTGGCCACATTTTATAGTAAAACACACACTACTAAATAGCACATGACACAAACAGCAGCCACTTGCGTTCTGTTAGTTTGTGTTTTTCCTGTGGACCTGTAATAGTACATCTCCCCGAATGAACGGAAAACTACATGATGTGGCGTAATGGTTTAATTTAACATAATCAGGGTAACTTGAAATGCCAGAAATTTGGTGAGATTAAGCTGGTGTAACAAAAATTTGCACAAGCCTACTCTAGTGTCCCTGCAGAGCATATGGTAGTTAGGTCTCGCCTAGCGTTGCAGCACACATGCCCTGCTTGCTCTGCGAGGCATATTGTAGTCTAGGTGATTTTAGAAGTGGAGTGGAAGCCCCGCCCCTTGTTTCCATTGTCTTGCGTCATCGTTCATGCTAAACGCTGGCTTTCGATTGTAAATGAGGCTTCTTAGTCCTTCCTTGTTACTGCCCTGTCTCATTTTGGCCCCGCCCATCAGGACTGGATCGTTTACTTGCGGCGTTACACGGTCTCCTTCATAGGTCTGTAAGCATTTGTTTATTTTCATTTTCAGCGCGGTACACTTCGGCTACGCTTGTTTTGGACACCGCTCGCTCTCGGTTTATTATTATTTTTTTTTAACTTTAAGAGTGAGCGTGGCGCCCGCTTCAGGGTCACTGAACTTGTTTATTTGCACCAGCTAAATGGCTTGTTAATTCTGTGTTACCTCTCGGTACATTCAGCAGCACAACAGTGGGCGGGGCAAATAGAGCTGGCGCACGAGCCACTTAAAATTTCCAAATACCTGCACTGGTTATTAGTCATGGTCTTTGCAAAACTAAAGCACCAGAATGCAAAGGAACAAACATAACTGGACTGTCTCCTCCCACGGAGCACAAGACAGCTTGAGTTCTTCTTTAAAAAAAAATGACTTCGTACAGGGTTGTTTTTACCCCACCGCCACCCTCCTGTCTCCTCCCAGAACAGGACACTAATGTCTCACGCCCCGCCCTCTTCCCCCTCTGCGAAGCACACAGTGTCAGACACGAGACTGCCAAGAGCCCCTCCCACAGGATAAGGCAGATGTGATCATTGGGACCCGCGAGCCCCGCAGCTGAAGATTAACCCTCATTGTGCTTGGCGATAAGTCTCTAACGGGACAGAAGTTTGTTTATACTTCAAATATCATTGTGTCCAGCTACAGGGCAACTGCTGCATTGAAAAGCGCAATTGCTCGAAACATCCGTAATGTAAAACCAAATTCAGTATATACAGTAAATATGGTTTTCTGGTTTGCTTCAGATAAAGTTGTTTGGCAGTTATCTGTACCGTTATCCTAAGCTATCTTATCCAAGCTACCCTTCGACCTCTCACCCCACCGCCCTGCGTGACGTGGAGTTTTCCATTATATAGCAGATGAGCACCAGAAAACCTCACACACACACACACACAGAGGCATAACCGTTTTTCCTGCCAAGAACACGCCCCTTACCTATTCAAAAGTAGTTTTAACCCAAGCAGCGTATGCTCTTCCCGATTTAAAGTATGTTCGAGTGTGTGTGAAACTGCACACCAAACCCAGGGGCACAGCTGAATGTCACATATTCAATAACTTTTTCCATTTCTTTGCCATACTAATTAATCCAAATTTAATCCATGTACTCCAAAAAATTTTAATTTCATTCCATTTTATTTTGATCTTTCCACATGTGATTTGTGTTTACGTTTTTTTTAAAAGCTTCTCATGCCGTGGATATGCAAATCCATGCCTTTTTCCAGGCACGCCGAAAGACGTAAACCATCCTCGACTGCTAGTGATTATGTTACCCAATGCATTTCGGGCTTAAAAATAGCCCTTCCTCAGGGGTTCACTATAAAATAAAACGTGACTGTTAAAATTTGGCTTCAAATTACTGTGCTTCACATGCCAAAAACTGTGCCATATATCAAAACGACCCATGTATAGCGCTCTCCCTCTAAACCTGGTGCTCCTACGCTACCATTATTCAACATGATATAATCAATCCTAGAACAAGTTTGATGAACATTAGAAAAAAAAGTATATTCAAGTGAGTCAGGGTTACATGTCTTCCAAACATCATATAATGAACGAGAGGCAATGGCCGATTGAAATGCTTTGTGGGATTTATCAGGGTTAAATTTACATTTAGATAGTCTATCAGAAAAGGGGTCAATCCATATATTAGAGCAGTCAATGTAAGAGCGTATAACTGTCTGCGGGGGCGCTAGAGGGCGCACTGCAGCATGGCCACACTGCTGTGAGGCTCCTGCAGCCTGGAGCATTGATCCGTCTATTGATCCTTATTTATCGTCGCCTGTCTCTACTCTGACCCCGGTTCCTTGGAGGGGGTGCCGCTGTCCGCACTCGGTCCGACTCCTACGAGAAACGGAGCTTCCTGGCCGACGTTGCAGGTGGTTGAGGATATCCCCGACGGACGCACTGGAGGAGAGGTGATCTGCGGTCCGGCGTCCCTGCCTACTCGAGTCCGAGGCGCCACACGTGGGGTAAGGGCCCTAACTCGTGTCTCTCGGAGAGACTCCCTGGCGAGGCGTTCTGCTGCAGACGGCGAGTGTGGCCGGCGCTTTGGTCCAGCACGGGCTTGTGCGGGGCTCTGCTGAGGGTGATGCGCTGTGCTGAGGCGGAGACGGCGCATCGAGGACACTGGACTGCCGGCCGTTGCGAGTGGCGGCCATTGTGCAGACGGGAGTGGCGGGGTGCCTGCGCCTGCTCATGCCCCCGTCTGTAGTACATCGGTGCCCGCCTGAGAGGTTTGCTGGGCATATGTGGCGGTGATGGACGGTGCTGAGGGGGACTACCGGCCATACCGCTGAGGCACTGCACAGGCACTAATTGGCACCATTGTCCTCACTGGAGCTGTAGGCTGGTGGAGACGGCCGTGGGGGATGGTCTTTGCTGCTGATGACCTTCATTTGGGAATGTGCACGCTAGAACACTAACTGTTTGCACGGACTGCCGCTTGTCTCATCCTGCTCTCTCTTGCATGCTGCTTGTTCTGGGGCGTGTTAGCCTGACGACTGGGCAGCGTCGCTACTGCTGGTGTTGGGTCCTGCACACTGCCCTTGGTGCTGATCGGAGATGGAGCTTACTTTCCTGCACTATTGTGTATAGGGCTGGGTTGCTGTTGTGCCCACACGGTACTACTTTACCTGCTGTCGTGGGGACTATCCACTGCTAATTAAGGAGCGACCACTATTGGTACTGCCAGGGGGGGCTATTCCCTGTGGACTGCGTCTGGATTGTGCAGGGGCCTGATCATTGCGGCCCGGTTTGGGACTCTTGTGTGCTGTATTTACTGCCGGGGGACGGAGGACGCACAGTTTGGATCACGTGGCGGTCAGGCCTGAGGTCTCTTTGATCCTCCTTGTGGACCTCTGTGGGTGCTGCCGCGGTCTGCAGGCGTGTTAACATGGGGAAACCGGACAATAAACAGCCTAAACTGTCCTTTGATTCTATGGCGGCCAGGAGGGGTGCTCGTCTTGCACAGGAAGCCGGGAGCTCGCGATCCCCTCCCCCGCCTGTCGCTGACGCTGCTCCGCAACCTGTTGCCCCGGACTTCCAGCAGATGATGCAGGAAATGCGGCAGGGATTCGCCACCATAGTGGATAAGGTGGATAAATTATCCTCTCGACTGGACGCAGTTGTGCACAAACTTGATGTGCATGAGGAGCGCCTCACTACGGCGGAACAACGCATCTCGGATCATGATGATACTGCAGCCACTCATACGACTCAACTGGCGAGGATGGAGAATATCCTGCGGGTGATAGCTGCTAAGAATGAGGAGTTGGAGGCGAGAAGTCGGCGTAACAATGTACGCGTGGTGGGCGTGCCGGAGACGACGAATGTGGGGAAGATGGAGACGTATGTAGAGAGACTCCTGGTCGGTGTGATTGGAGCGGAGGCGTTTTCTACGCAATTCATTGTGGAGCGGGCACACCGTTCCCTTGGTCCACGGCCGGCCACAGGTGCCCCACCGCGCCCTATCATAGCGCGCCTCCTGAACTACCGAGACCGTGATGCGGCTCTTAGGGCGGCTCGCACTGCCCGTACGCTTTCCTTTGAAGGGGTCAACTTCACCATATATCCAGACTTCACTCCGGTGGTGCAGGATCAACGGCGCAAATTCCTGGCGGTGAAGAAAAAACTTAGAGAGCTGCAGGTGTACTATGCTCTGCTGTATCCCGCAAAGCTGAGAGTGACCCATCAGGCAAAGCAGCATTTTTTCACGAACCCACAACAGGCGGAGGACTTTGTGAAGCGCCTCAGGCGGGAACGGGCTGCGAACGACCGACGAGCTGAGGAGGGACAGGAGGGGTTCCAGTCGGCGGAGGAAGATGCCTGATCCTGCCTCTCTCTGTACGGTGGCTGCTGTGCACTCTTTGAACGGATAGGTGAATGGCCGCTCCCGTTGACTGTACTCTCATGGCCTTGTACTTTTGATGGTTGCTGAGAGGGTTAACGGATTGGACCAAGTGAGCGCTACTGTGGGTCGCTGGAGGGACGATGGCTGATGATGGTAATACGCTCCAGGCACCCACCCCCCCAATGCACCTGGGCCGTGTATACGACCTGTGAGAAGGAGCACGGCGTGGTGTGAGGGGGTGGTCATGTGCACCTCTGGAGAGCACCCCGAAGGGAATGCCCCACTTTTGTTGAGGTTCTTTTTGCGACTGTCTTGTTGGGTGAATGGGGGGAGGGGTGGGGGGGGATAGGGGTCCTGACAGGTTGGGGTTGGGCAGGTGGGCGTGGGG
The DNA here is from genome assembly GCF_964261635.1 of Lissotriton helveticus. Taxonomy (NCBI): domain Eukaryota; kingdom Metazoa; phylum Chordata; class Amphibia; order Caudata; family Salamandridae; genus Lissotriton; species Lissotriton helveticus. Next base: position 557,230,681 of record NC_136068.1, read on the forward strand.
AGGAGGCACTGCATCAACAGTGTGTGTTCTACTTGGTACTTGGAGTTGGGATGATGCTGGATGTGACTGTACATCGGTCATGACTGCCTATTGGGATTGTCGGTCTGGTTCGTCCGAGATCGTACTGGGTCTGGATTGTCTACATGCGCATGGGGGGGGTCCTATGCCTTCTGCTCGTTGTTGCCATTGCCGTGAGGGAGGAGGTGGTCGAAGGCGGGGTCCTCCTGATACGAACATTGTCAATGCCGGTAGGATACTATATGCAGTGATTGCATTGTTGTTGGGGCTGACTGCGTGTCTGTTGCACGTGTGTTGTTGTTTGGGGTTGGGAGGGGGGTGTCTGGTACTGGGGATGGAAGAAGGCAGAGATGGATGTGGTGTGAGGTCGAAATGGGGGGTGGTGTATGTGACTGTAACGGTCAACTGCTCTGGGCCAGGGGCGCGGGATTGTCCAATGGTTATGTATGTCCCGTTGCACATTGATCACGGGTGATGCCAGATAACATATTAGATAGGATATCGATCTTGTCCTGGAATGTGCGTGGGCTCAATGATGCCAGGAAATGTAGGAATGTACTACAATATCTAGATAGACATGCAATACAGATAGCTTTACTGCAAGAAACGCATCTGCGTCGGACGACAGCCTACATTTGCAGGGAAGTGGGCCACAGTGAGGAAGTTTTCGTCATACTCATCATACGCACGTGGGGCTGTTATACTGATTAAGAAATCACTCTAATTTCAGGAGTTGGGGGTGCGGGTGGACCCAGAAGGGAGGTATGTCTTATTTTGGGGGAGGCTTGGGCAGGTCACTGTGCTCTTTGTGAATTGTTACGCGCCAAATGTTGATACGCCTGCTTTTTTTCTTACACTCTGGGGTTATGTCATTGCTGTAGAGGCCTCGCACATTGTCTGGGGGGGTGACTTCAATTTAGCAATGCGGGCAATGGAGGATAGGTCGGAAGGGAGTTCTCAGTACAATGTACAGGCAAGAGATGTGTTGCGGGGCATTGTGGAAGAGGCAGGCCTGGTAGATAGCTGGAGATATGCTCACCCGGGGGATAGAGAGGGTACGCACTTCACGGCGCAGGCTCGCTCCTGGGCGAGGCTGGACTATGTGTTTCTGTCCAGGGGACTTGTAGTAGGGTTACATGAGGTGGTACATCTCCCCAGAACGTATTCTGACCATTGCCCGGTTAAGGTTATGCTGTCGGTGCCGGGGCTTCACAGACCGCGGCCACCCTGGAGGCTCTTTCCTTCTGCCCTATTAGATCCCATCTTCAAGACGGAGCTTGGGGAGGAAGTGGAAGCGTTTTTTCCACGGAATAGGGGATCTGTAGATAGTGTGGAGATGATATGGGAGGCGTTTAAGGTGACGATCCGTGGTGTCACTATCTCCAAGAGCTGTGGTGTGCTTAAGACCATTGTTCGTACTCTTGTAGGGTTGGAGGCTGACTTAAAACTACTGGAACGTAGGATGCAGGCTGGCTCTGATCCCGAACTTATGCGTCAGTTTAGGGACAAACTGTCCGAGTATGAGGAGGAAGCGGCCAGGGAGGTAAAGCACAGGGGGAAATACTGGACGGCGAGGAGGTACTGCGAGGGTGAGAGGCCTGGGAAGGTACTTGCCGCGCTCACGAGACACCAGAGGTATAGTGCAGATGTGTTGGAATTGGTCTTGCCGGATGGTACACATAGTCGGGACACGAGGGAGATTCAGGAGACATTTGTGCAACACTACACGCAGTTATACACTACACAGCAAGCGGAGGAAGTGAGATATGGGGGATTTCTGGATGATCTGGCGCTGTGCTGGCTATCGGACGATCATAGGACGTTCCTTGGTAGGCCCCTTGAGGTAGAGGAGATCAGAAGCGCCATCATGTCCCTGAATAATGGAAAAGCTACGGGGTTGGATGGGCTCCCTGCCGAGTTTTACAAATGTTATGTGGATATTATGGCTCCGGTGCTCAGGGAGGTCTTTGAGGAGTCCCTTGAGGTGGGGAAGCTACCAGGGTCCATGAGGGAGGTGGCTATCACCTCATTACTTAAACCGGGCAAGGATCCCCGGGACGTGGGGTCCTACCGGCCTCTCTCATTGCTTAACTGCGACGTCAAGATATTGGCGAAAGTTTTGGCGACACGGCTCTCTGAGCTTATGCCCGTCATCGTATTGCCGGATCAGTCCGGTTTTGTGCCTGGGCGGGCGACTTCGCATAATCTTCGAACGTTGTTCTCCCTGATCCCGACGATAGCCCCGGACCTCCCTGTGGCCGCCGTTTTCCTGGACGCTACGAAAGCGTTTGATTCAGTGGAATGGGGTTACTTGATAGATGTTTTATGTAGAATGGGGTTTCCTCGGATCTTTATTTCATGGATCAAACTGTTGTACACTGAGCCGGTGGCAAGGGTGGTCGTGAATGGTGTGCTCTCCCCCAATTCCCAATCACGAGGGGGACAAGGCAGGGCTGTCCTCTCTCTCCCCTTCTATTTGCTATTGCCATAGAGCCTCTTGCATGTAGAATTCGCCAATTACATACACAAAGTGCGTTTAATTGTTTTCAGCGCCAAATAGGGATTTCTTTATATGCGGATGATGTTACGTTATATGTGAGAGATCCGCAGGCGAATCTCAATGCGCTACTACGAGAGCTTGTTGCCTTTGGAGGTATTTCTGGAGTACATATTAATTGGCAAAAATCTCAATTTTTTCCGCTCACCGCAGCGGTTCGCCGATTCCCGCTGGACTACCCTCTGGAGTGGTGTGATTCGGATCTACGTTATTTGGGCATTATGGTGTCTCTGGACAGGGAGGAAACTATTAGGCTTAATTATGGCACCGCTATTACTAAACTGGCGGATAACATCACCAGATGGATGTCTTTGCCTCTGTCTATGGCGGGTAGAGCGTCACTAGTAAAAATGGTGATCCTGCCCCGCTTTCTGTACTTATTTCAGAATATTCCCTATCACCCGGGGGTGTATTTTTTTAAACGTCTCCGTTCGGAGCTGATCCGTCTGTTCTGGGGGAGCAAACAACCGAGATTGGCATGGTCTACCTTAACGCTGCCCTATGATAGAGGTGGCTTTGACGTCCCTGATTTTGAAATTTATTATTTGAGCGCTCAAGCGCATTATGCATATCACTGGATGCGTCCCACACCATTTATGCCTCAGATAGCTGCTGAACAGTGGGTTGCACATCCTCTGCCATTGGAGGGCATGGTGATGGGAAATGTCGGTGATGTGGATACGCACCAGACTACGGTGACTTGCACGGTCGATGCTTGGAAGCGTGTTGCGAAGGTATTAGATCTCGCATTCCTCTACTCGCCTGCGCTACCCCTAGCTTATCATCCTGCCCTGTCCTTGTTACAGGAGACGGGGTTTCAGCGCATGTGCAAGCGTCTTGGGACGCTCACATGGGGGGATCTGTTCCGCGAGGGCAGTTTTCGTACCCGTGAACAGTTTTTTGGGGGAATGGAGTCTTCTCCTTTAGATATGTTTTATTATATTCGGTTACGACAGGGCCTGCGGATGCTGCTGCCTGAATTCCCCAAGGAACCAGGAGTGACTTTATCGCTTCACGTGATGTTAATCTCCGACGGACGTCACCTGGTCTCTAAATTATATGGCGCCATCAGGAAACAGCGAGATGCACCGGCTAGTCGTGTGCGCGAACAATGGAACGTTGAGCTCGGCATCACCATATCTGATGAGCAATGGGCCTACTGTTGTGGCGTTGTGGTAAATAAATAATTAATTACCGGTTCTATTTTTTAATACATTGAATGAAACAGATAGCTCAATAAATAAGAGTCAGGATTCGAGGTATCTTGAGTCTACAGGCTTTAATCAGGCATAAAGGACAGGAACAGGACAGCCTGCAATAGTACGGGATGGCAGCTGCCAGGGAAGGGACAAGGGAAGTCAGGATGGCTAATTAGCAACTTTTAATATGGGTGCACAGTATATATACTTAAACAAATACATTACATTCAATACAGTAGGCGTAGCAGTAGGCGTGACTCGTAGTAGTCGCGAAAGATAAGGGCAAAATGATGTAACAAGAAGGCGTGTACAGGGCGTATACATAGACATGTGATGTAAACGTAACAGAAGTGTCATAAACGGGGCGGAAACATGGAGGGGGCTACCTGAGCAGCTGGGACCTCTAACCTAGGGGTGCGCACAAACGGGCAATGACGTGTTACCAGGGAGAACTGGGGGCTATGACTTCTGCGCTAGAAGAGGAGACTAAAGTCTGGAGTGTCAGAGCGACATGTACCTAAGGCATATCTGGTATCTGGTGTTTGGAGTACATATTGATAGAATCCAAAAGTTATCAGGGCAAAGGCTACTAGACACTAAGACTGGTGCGTGCATAATTCTACATGTATTGCGTGTACGAGGAATATTCTATGAATATTAATACAGTATTTCTCTTACATGGAGACATAAAGGCTAGACCATGACGGAAACTATTGATGCGGTGCAGTAGCTTAGGAATGCAGAGAAGGAGGGCTGGACTGATAACTAGAATCATAACATACTCTTGGCAGACTGGCAGGCAGAGCCAGGCCGAGCCGGGCACTGTGAGGCAGAAAGTAAGCGAAGGGTCAGGGATGCAGGTGGGGGCTGTATCGCTCCTCGGAGAGGGTTCAGGAGACAGGAGCTGAATCTGGTGTCCGGGCCCTTTTGAGGCCTAGAAACGGGGACAATTCAATGAATTAACGTGCACACCGTAAAATGTGGCAACGTAGGTTTACATAGGCTTAATATTCGTTGCTTTCACAAGGACTGGAAACTGGCATACTAGAGATGGACACAACTGTAATTGCGTCTTTAATCGCTCATAGGGGGATATATGCATATCGGTCATGCACATATAGCATAATATGGGGAACACGTAGGCACATACAACATGGCAAAATTTACTTTCCTACATTCCCTCCTTGTGCCCTACGTTTCCATCAGGAAACATCAATATTCATGATACCATCTATCATTTCATATAGCATCATTTGCTCGTCTCGATTTGTCTTGGAACGAGATTTAGGACTAGGAATACAAGAGGTAGCACACATGCCGCAAATCGCAGGGCCACATTGTATACAGAGGCAGCAACTGAATATGATCATTACTGCAATACCTAGGAATGACAATACTTTCCATCCCCAGGCAGATATGATACTCCAGAGCCAACCGGACCATGTCCAGGTGCCTGGATTCTGGTGTAACTGATGGGCAATTTTATGAAGTCTGGTTATAGCTGAATAAACAGACGGCGCGTTATTAGGAATGAAAATGCAGCAACTGGATCCGATGACTCTACATGCTCCTCCTCTATCGGCCAGTATGACGTCAAGAACGAGACGATTTTGGAGCACGACAAATCTCATAGCAGATTGCTCTTCAGTTAAGTTACCTAGAGCAGAAGTAGTCTCATTTACTACAGCTTCAAGGGTTCTGGTTAACCTACGTATTAACTTACTATTCTGGATAGGTCCTATAAAAAAGAAGAAACCTTTATTGAAGTCTTGATACTGTTCTAGAGTAGTTTCAGTTTGATCGACAATCGGGGACTCGATCTCCCTTCTATGTCTGGTGTGCACTAGATGTGTGTTTCTGTGATAATCGGATGGGGCTAGAAAAACTGGTGGCAGTAGGAAGGCAATATAACATGTTCCATCCCAATCGAGGGGCAGACGGACATATGCGGTCTGACCACAAACAAAATAAGAATGACGTGAGGCTTTGAAGATAGATTTCCCACTGTCACTATACTCGACAATAGTAGTACAATCACTATGTCCTACATGTGCGGAACCATTCTTTCTGACACATAATTCGCCTTTGACTGGTAGTACTGAAATCGCAGGTAAATCTGGAGTAGTATCGGACTGAACATTCAGGACCATGAAATTCGAAGAATAATTACCTAAATCATACACTTCATTTTCTAGATCTAACCCTGTTCTATGGGAAAGACCTTGCTTGTCTGGGAAACATGTTCTATTCAGAAGGGACATATCATTGGAGGATGACGTTAACGTGGACCATGCTCCACACGAACCATTATGTGAAAACGGATAAGGAAAGAGTGGCAGAACTCCCTTCGGTGTCTGGAAAGGGGGGAGTCGACCACACACCCAACAATTAGTGGCATTGCTGGTCTGGTGTGAATAATGTAACATTCAGATGAATGTGTTATTACGCATAGCGAGACGATAGGATAGCTCGTGAGGAGGCAGATAACTAAATGTGTGCTCTACTGTAGTATTAGAAAACATATGTACATGTGAAATTGGAAAACATAAATGTAATGCATAACTTGTGCAGGTAACCATAAGACTCAAAAATAATAGAAAACATAGAACAATAATACATCTTTTAGAGTTTCGACTAACTCTCTCACTGTGGGGGTCTATCTCATACATGTCAGGAACCTGTCTAACCGTTTCACCCGAGAGGGACTTAGACAATTAAACTGGCTGACTTATTTTACTAGACCGGAGTTTCTCTTTATACTCCTGCTGCGGAGTTTTCTCTAACAGGGGAGGCTTGAGTTCAGAGTCTGTTTTTAGGCAGTCTTTAGGAATAAGGCAGTCCTTAGCAAAAGTCTTTTCTCGTAATCCATGGAACTTCTTTATATGGCTCAGGTGGACCCACCCCTTCCTGCCCTCGAGTTTAACCGCGGTCCTTGTTGTTAGCAAGATCATGCGAGGCTCCTTCCAGCGGGGCTCCAGCGGACTTGAACGATCAAAATTTCGGACGAATACGAGGTCACCGGGAACGACCTCATGCGGTTTCACCTCAGTGTTGTCTGGAAATGCGGCGGCAACCTGTGAACGACAAGAGTGTAGGGCAGACATCAAGGAAGCTAGGTAATCTGTCAGCATATTACTGGAAACATCTGTAATACTGCGGGGTCTAGGTGTACCCCACATGTTTGGGGGGCGGCCGAATACGACCTCATACGGGGACAGACCTGATCTAGAATGTGCAACCATCCTCATATAGAACAGAGCAACTGGCAGAGCTACTAGCCAGTCTACACCTTTTTCTCTACATACTTTTGCTATGCGGATTTTCAAAGTTTGATTATGTCTCTCTACGAGACCGGCTGCTTCAGGATGGCGCACACAATGGAACTTCCACTGGTACCCTAACAGAAGGGAAACATGTTTCATGAGCTCGGATGAGAATGGCTGGCCGTTATCTGAATACACGACCCTAGGGAGTCCATAGCGGGGAAAGAACTCACGAACCAACTGCCTGGCAGTGGTCGCGGCTGTATAATCTGGAACTGGATATGCTTCTGTCCACCTGGACAAAGCACATACAACTACGAGGACATACTTGAAACCTCGACATCGCTCCATCTGAATATAATCCATCTGGAGGACTTCAAAAGGGTGGTCAGGAGGTTGGAATCCACCTTGTTCCACCGGGACACTTTTACCTGGGTTGAACTGACAACATATCATACAGGTACGGACTTTCTGCTTGGCTGCAGCTCGTAAGTGCTTGTTGAACCAAAGGTTCTGAATACTGTCTAACATAGCTTTTTCTCCTAGATGTGCTGGACTATGTGCGGTATTAATAATGACTTGAACCATAGAGTCGGGGAGAAACCATGTGGCTTTTCCCTTCGTCAACCATCCTTGATCTGTCTGGACCCCTCCTTGTTCGGACCATTTCTTGATTTCTTCAGGAGTAGCATGTAACTGTATGTCTATGACATCTTGTGTAGGGTCCTTAACTGTCATACAAGTAGTCTGATCGTGAGTGAATGTCTGTGTCGTGTTAACTGGAATGTCTGGAATCTGAGCTGTAAGCTTGGCTGTTCGATCTGCTAGATCGTTACCTTGGGAAATGATGTCAGTGACTTTCGTATGTGCCTTGCACTTCATGATAGCGATAGCTGTCGGTAAATGTATTGCATCTAACAGAGCTTGAATGAGGAGACCATGCTGAATCTTGGTTCCATGAGAAGTCATGAAACCTCGTTCTTGCCAGAGCACTCCAAAGTCGTGTACGACTCCGAATGCATAACGTGAATCTGTGTATATGTTTACTTTCAGGTTCTTGGCACGTATGCAGGCTTGGGTCAGAGCTACCAGCTCTGCTGCTTGAGCAGACAGGGTGTCAATACGATGTGTTTCTATAACTTCGGTGTCAGTAGTCACTGCATACGCGGCTACTAGTTCTCCTGTACTCGTTCTCATACATGAACCATCCACATAAAGTGTCAGGTCAGGATCAGGTAATGCAATATCTGTCAAGTCTTGTCTTGGCTTTGTCATAGTGTTAACAACTTCCACACAGTCATGTGTGGCAGGATTTGAAGTAACTGACGGTAACAGTGTAGCAGGATTTAGAATGTTGCAGCGTCTGATTTCTATATGTGGCTGGAACAGTGTAAGTTCATAACCTGTTAAACGTGCAATTGTCAAGTGCTGAGTCTGTGTTCGGTTTAAAAGAACTTCCACGGAGTGTGGAACTTGTACTGTCAGGGAATGTCCTAACACTATGGAATCACTTTGTCTGATAGCTAGAGCTGTGGCTGCAACTGACTTGAGGCACGCAGGCAGAGCCTGGGCCACTGGATCTAATGTGCTCGAAAAATAAGCACAGGGCTTGTATTGTCCTGCTTGATCTTGTGTGAGAACAGATAATGCAGTACCATCACGTTCTGTAACAAAAAGTGTAAAAGGCTTACTGTAGTTGTGTGTTGCTAGAACAGGTGCTTGACATAAGGCTTTCTTTAATTCATTGAAAACAAGTGTATGTTCCTGGGTCCAAGGGAGGACAGTCGATACGGCTGCCTCCTGTGTCGTTAACTGTATCAGTGGCTTGGCTAGAAATGCATACTGAGGAATCCATTGTCTGCAGTAAGAAGTGAGGCCGATAAAAGCTCGTACCTCCTTCTGTGTCTTGGGCTGTGGAAGACTCGCTATTAACTGGATACGGTCAGGTGTCAACTGCCTACCCCACTTGGACAGCAAGTGTCCCAAGTATACCACTTGCTGGACACAGAATTGTAATTTGGAAGGGGACACCTTGTGCCCCTGCTCGGCCAGGAAATACAGAACTGTAAGTGACGCACGCTCGCAGTCACGTTCAGAACGGGCTGTGATCAGTAGATCATCGACATACTGGAGCAGGGCAGTGTCAGTTGGCATGCGGATATTGTCTAGTTGTCTCTTAAGTGCTTGACTGTAAATACTAGGACTTTCTGTAAAACCTTGAGGAGCTCGTGTGAATTTATAGCTTCTTCCATTTAAACAGAAACCGAAAAGGTACTGGCTGTCTGGATGAATGGGGACACTGAAAAATGCATTTTTGAGATCGATAACTGTGAAAAATGTAGCTTCAGAATCAATGACTGTCAAAAGGGATGAAATATCTGGGACTACTGGATACTGAGGTATGATACATTTATTAAGCTCTCGAAGGTCAATCACTAATCGATATACTGGGGGTGCATTTGGATCAGTACGTTTCAGGACTGGAATGATAGGAGAATTACATACATTGGAGTCAGTTTCTACAACCACTCCTTGAGCAATAAGTTCATCAATAATTCTGGATAAGGCTGCTACAGCCTCAGGTGGCAATCTGTACTGTCTGATTCGTGGCAAAACTATACCTTGCTTGAGAGTCACACGATGGGGTGTGATATGCATACAACCTACATCAGTTGGACCTTGCGCCCATAAATGCTGTGGTACATTCAATAATCTTGGATCAAAATCACGCAATACATAATGACCTTTAAAGTCTCTCAAAAACAAACGGACCCCTTCTGGGGAACAGCAAATAACTGCTCCTAATTCTTTTAATGTCTTGATGCCTAACAAATTTTCTGGACATGATTTCGTGAGTAACAAATCAGTGGTTCGGGACAAGGGACCAACTTCTAGAGTAACTGGTTTCGAAATTTCATTAACAATTGGCTTTCCTGAAAATCCAAGGGAAACATTTTTAGAGCCTGAGAGCGGAGCCCCTGGAACCTCGTCATGACTGATAGTAGTCCTACTTGCCCCTGTATCAATCAAAAACTTTCTGTCTTTCCCTAATACTTGACTGTGTACATAGGGACCCTCTTGATCTACAGGTATCTCGATGAGAGGCAAGCCTACCTCCCTCTCTAGGCTGTTTCATGAATACGGTTGATAATCTGGATACTCTGTCTGAGCATACTGGTACATCTGCTGTGTAACGTGCTGTGTGGCAGCTATAGGCTGCGGTGCTGTAACTGTCTGTTGTGCATTCTGTGGTGACTGAGAAGTCTGTGAAACTTGTTCTTGTCTAGGCGGACGTGGTCTCTCTTTAGTCTTACCAGTAGCTATGTTGTGTTTCAGAACTGCACACTCGTTTATAAAATGACCTGGCTGTTTACAGTAATTGCAGGTCCCTTTAACGGGAGCTGTAGGATGACTGGCTTGATTCGGACCCCTCTTCTGACTGTCTTGTGGAACAGATTGTGCAACTAATACTTTCATTTTCGTGTCTTTCATACGTCTTCTTTCGTGTTCTTGCTCTTCCCTGATTCTGTTCTGATGATACTGGAGCATTTGAAGCATCTGTGACGGAGTATTAGCTTGCCAGGTACTTTCGACTTTCAATACTCGATTTTTAACTTGTGGACTTGAATTCTCGACTAGTTTGGTAACAAAAAGATGAGGGTACGATTCACTACTTGTTTTCAGACCACTGTTAATAATAAAACATTTTTCGAATCTAGAATAAAAATCACTAGTGTCTTCATCCTGTTTCTGTTTACAGGCTGAGATTGTATCCCAGTCTTCCTTTTTCGTGGCTAGTAATCTTGGCAAAACTTGTATCAATAACTCGGGTAATTCTTTAACTTTACCCCCAAGACCGGTACCTGGTACTCGTGAATTATCTTCAGCTTCTAGAGCTGTCCAATCTATCTTTTTCTCTCCCACCTCCCATTCTTTTTCCTTGAGTTTTTCATATACCCCTGCGGGCAACAGAACTTTTAACATTTTAATGATATCAGGATACGTGTATTCTCCCATACGGAGCATGTCTTTTAATTCACGGTGGAACCCTGCTGGGTCTTTATCGTGACAGGGAATTAACTTTTTCATCTCTAAGAGTTCCATCTTTGTGATAGGGGTGTAAACAAATACTCGTTCTAGTTCACCACCCGCTGTCCTAACTGGGTGTACTTCTCGTAACGGATGCTGTCTATCTATGCAAAATGATTTACTTTCTGGAGGTGAAACATGAACAAAATGTGGATTTAAAAACGTTCGATATTTGTGGCGCTGTTCTAGAATGGTACTAATTAAATCAGTACCTAAACCTCTCCATCTATACTGGAGTAACTCGTTCAATACATCATGTAACGGACCTGGATCAGATGCTGTCCCTCATACAGTGTAATGAGGTGCTGGATCATATACATACCCACCAGTCGCTGCTCGGCTGGGGGCAGTTTCAGAAACATTTGTGCCACTATTTCATCTGGAAAAGTGGTAGAATCAGTAGTCCACCGGACTGCTGATCGGGCTAATTCTTGTTCATGCATGGTACTAAGCTCACTATAACCTATTCGTGATTTCAGAATGTGATCGGTAGCTTGGAATACTTGCTCGAGAGAACCTTGTTCTGGTGCTGGAGGAGGGAAAACTTTCTTGTGATCTAGGCGTGAATGGCGGTCGGAAAGTCTAGTTCTACCTACATACGCTATTCTGGAGGGATTCTCGTCGTCTACCTCTTCAGTAGGCGAGTCGTCTTCTTTCTCGGCTACTTGTGCTGCTTCTCGTTTCTCGTGTAACTTTATTATTTCCCTACGGATTTTCTTGTACATACTCTCTATACAGTTCTGTGTCTTGTGTCTTCCCTCGGCTATATGGTCACTCCACCTGGTCAGAACTTTCATTTCTTCCGGATCTTTATCCGGATAATCTTGTTCCCTTATTAAACAATTTATTAGAAACTTTAAAAGCATGAGCTGAATCTCGACTTTTCTTTGAATCATGGCGTCGCGAACACTTTCTGGATCTACTGCTGTACGGATAAAATGATATATTCTGTCTAGATAACCTTTCATATTGGGCAGGGTGTCCAAATATTCGGTCACCCGTCTTACACGCAATGAATATATGACCATATTACCATCGCCTGAAACTGGATCATAACGGCATTCAGTAAGTGCTCGCTTGATATCTGTAAATGTCTGAATTTTTGGCGAACGCTGTAACGCTCGTTCATGTAGCTCAAGTATCGTCATACGTCTGTGTTGAGGCGGGGTTCCAGGAGGACTTCCCCCCGTGGCCCCTAGACTAGAATCGTCGGTGTGTACTGTACGTGCTGGTAGAGTGACTGATGTAGCGGGTACATGTACTGTAGGCTGGACCGGGGGTGCCGTAACAGATGCTGCAACGGGTGCCCCGGTGGCTGGAGGAACAGGAATTACATTATTTACGGGAGCTGGCGGAACAGGATTTGCATACGCTGGGACTGTGTCGTCCAAATAGGACGAGAGAAAAATATCAGCTGCGGTCGGTTTGTGACGTAGCTTAATCGGAACCAAGGGCGGCGGAAAATTACATGGTGCTTCCGGGGTTGCTTTTGGCAAGCCCTCGGCAAGAAGAGGATACATACCCTTAATAAGGGCATTTCTCTGTCTGTCTAACTGTTCGGTTTTAACTCGTTCACCTACTTCGATTAATTCCCTTTCTTGGGCTTTTTCTGAGGATTCCCTACTTAATTCTGTTTTTCTGATTTCTTTTTCGGTTCTTCTATGAGATTCTTTGCGCCATAACTCGATGGCATCTTTCTGGGACTGTCTGGATTTCTTTTTCCATAATGCTTCTTCTACTCGCATGATGCACTCGGCATCCCACGTACCTGATACGGGCCATCTATATTTCTCTTCTAATTCCTTGGTGTAGTCCACCCATAAGTCTAGATATAATATGGCACTTAAGCCATGCTTATGATACATAAAATGACCTGGACTGTCCCTAGGCGGGACAGGAACTGCTTCCTCTAATAACCCTTTTCTGGTTTTTAACTGACGTAACTTGGAGAATAGAGGCATTGTCTAGGCTGGAATCTGGACACAATATAATACACGATAAACACAATAATGACTGGAAAAACAAATCATTCATACCACGACATTGAAAACACATTAAACGACATTTAAAATAACAGTTCGGACAGAATATTACCTGATATACTGGGAACAGAACACATGAATTTCTCGAGAACGGAACTTACTGCTAAACAGTACGAAACTTACCGGTCCCATAAAGAGACACGTCAGGACCCGCATCCACCTAGGTGGACACTTCGTGTTGGATCTGTGTACCCAAACCCACGGACCAGAGACAAATTAATTGACCCTGTCTAGATACTACCCCAGCAACGGTACTCACCGGGCAGCAAGAACGGAAGGCCTCGGACTGGACTGGACTGCTACGACGACGGACTACGAACTTCGGACTTCAGTTACAGGTGGGCCTCCGGATACCTCGGACCTTGGACTCTCGGCTTGGGCTCTGGTCGGGACTCGCCGCATTCCTCACCGCCTCGTCTGGATGCTGGACCGCAACCTCCGTCTCCTCCGTGGGCCTGAGGGATACTTGAAGCAGAAATATCTGCACGTGCACGGTATGGTTCCGTCACGGCTGCAGAGGATCAGGGGGCCTGCGTGGCTTCGCCGGCGCGTGGGGAAAGGGCAAGTCCCTGTTCGGGCGCCATTATGTGGTAAATAAATAATTAATTACCGGTTCTATTTTTTAATACATTGAATGAAACAGATAGCTCAATAAATAAGAGTCAGGATTCGAGGTATCTTGAGTCTACAGGCTTTAATCAGGCATAAAGGACAGGAACAGGACAGCCTGCAATAGTACGGGATGGCAGCTGCCAGGGAAGGGACAAGGGAAGTCAGGATGGCTAATTGGCAACTTTTAATATGGGTGCACAGTATATATACTTAAACAAATACATTACATTCAATACAGTAGGCGTAGCAGTAGGCGTGACTCGTAGTAGTCGCGAAAGATAAGGGCAAAATGATGTAACAAGAAGGCGTGTACAGGGCATATACATAGACATGTGATGTAAACGTAACAGAAGTGTCATAAACGGGGCGGAAACATGGAGGGGGCTACCTGAGCAGCTGGGACCTCTAACCTAGGGGTGCGCGCAAACGGGCAATGACGTGTTACCAGGGAGAACTGGGGGCTATGACTTCTGCGCTAGAAGAGGAGACTAAAGTCTGGAGTGTCAGAGCGACATGTACCTAAGGCATATCTGGTATCTGGTGTTTGGAGTACATATTGATAGAATCCAAAAGTTATCAGGGCAAAGGCTACTAGACACTAAGACTGGTGCGTGCATAATTCTACATGTATTGCGTGTACGAGGAATATTCTATGAATATTAATACAGTATTTCTCTTACATGGAGACATAAAGGCTAGACCATGACGGAAACTATTGATGCGGTGCAGTAGCTTAGGAATGCAGAGAAGGAGGGCTGGACTGATAACTAGAATCATAACATACTCCTGGCAGACTGGCAGGCAGAGCCAGGCCGAGCCGGGCACTGTGAGGCAGAAAGTAAGCGAAGGGTCAGGGATGCAGGTGGGGGCTGTATCGCTCCTCGGAGAGGGTTCAGGAGACAGGAGCTGAATCTGGTGTCCGGGCCCTTTTGAGGCCTAGAAACGGGGACAATTCAATGAATTAACGTGCACACCGTAAAATGTGGCAACGTAGGTTTACATAGGCTTAATATTCGTTGCTTTCACAAGGACTGGAAACTGGCATACTAGAGATGGACACAACTGTAATTGCGTCTTTAATCGCTCATAGGGGGATATATGCATATCGGTCATGCACATATAGCATAATATGGGGAACACGTAGGCACATACAACATGGCAAAATTTACTTTCCCACAGCGTGACTGCCAATATCTCGTCTAGCTGCCGTCTAAAAATCATACACTATAAATTTATACAAAGATTCTACTATACTCCGGCTAGGAAATTCAGATTCCGATTAGCGGAGGACGATAGATGTGCTCGCTGCCGGGCGGCGGGGGCCGATTTCCTCCACTTGGCATGGGAATGTGGGGCCATTTATGAATATTGGGTACAGGTCCATGACGCCCTACAGGTCATGACTGAAGATGCAGTGTTGTTTGACCCCGTAGTGATGCTTTTGGGGTATACTAAGGAGGTGCCGGCACTTTATCGTAGATTTGTGGACGTGGTTCTACTGCTGGCAAAACGGCGAGTGGCCTGCTGTTGGGGTGGGGGCAGGGTGCCACAGTTCAAGGACTGGCTGGGCGATGTCATTTATTGTCAGGACCAATACAATGTGTATGCCGAAATGATGCCTGTGCGCTGTAGGCCTAAGGACTTCTGGAGCCCGTTGCAGGTATACTTACTGACCAGGGTTGTGCAGGATTCTGAATCGGAGAGTGAAGATCGGGCTGGGATTGGTTAGGAGCGCGACGCTTACTGGAACACCAGCTATACCTATCGGATGACATGCATTACAACGGATAGGGCTGTCTCTCTGCCCTGCTAATATGAAGCTTGAGTGGGTCATGCTGTATAGTCACTGGGGGTATGGTGATTGGCCGCTGAGTGCTGTTTTGGGGGTGCTGGGGGTACCTCAGCTGAGCAAGTTTCGAACTGTGGGTGGACATTAACTACGTGGGTACTGGTGACCTATATTGACGTGTGCATACCTTAGCTCCGCATTACTGTGGTTCCTAACTGTTCTATGCTGATGTGTTGTACACTGCTTGTTTGCAGACTATCTGTTCTTGCATTTGCCTATATTGGACTGTGCCCAGGCATGGAAACGAGACTTTTAACATCTGCTGCTGTACTGTATTGTCCTTGTAACTACGCCTGATTTGTGTATGCACCACTGATGTCACCTGCTTTTTCTTCCAATAAAGGTTTAAAAAAAAAATAAATAAAAAAAAAATGTAAGAGCGTATAATCTTAATGTAATTCCAAAACTTAGGGTCTGGTTTAACAGGGCCATAAATATTTAGTAAGACCAGAGTCTTGTTTTGTATAACAACCTTTGCCATTACCCAACGTCCATCATCATCATTTTGTGTAGACA
This sequence comes from Lissotriton helveticus, assembly GCF_964261635.1. Taxonomy (NCBI): domain Eukaryota; kingdom Metazoa; phylum Chordata; class Amphibia; order Caudata; family Salamandridae; genus Lissotriton; species Lissotriton helveticus. The sequence continues at coordinate 557,246,826 of NC_136068.1, forward strand.
AAATTTGTACAGATAACGACTTATGAAACAATATAGCGACACCCCCTTTTTTGCTAGATGCAGGAGTTTAAACAACTTGACCCACCCACTGTCTTTTCAACTTAAGCGATTCTGCTTCATTACAATGAGTTTCTTGAAGAAAAGAGACCTGAGAATCTAGTTTGGATACGTGAGATAATACCTTTTGTCTTTTGACGGGATTTCCAAGACCACAAACATTCCATTTGACAAACTTACATATAACGGAGGGATAGGGGGGGTAATACATGAATGGAGTTGATACACGTCAGGAATACAGCTAAAAAAGAAAAAACACCACAAATGAGATGCATATATGGAAAATGTTACGGAGAAACAAACATTACTGATGTACACATGCAACAAGTTGAACACCACCACTAGAGCAAAACAGATATAGAGAAACCAAGAAAAAGACAATACAGAGAAAAAGAGGAAAAATAGAGAAAAGAGAAGATAGATCAAGGAAAGAAATCCAGATCTATAAGGGAGTAAAAGCAAAAGATGCATGAGATATAGCTGCACCGACAAGAGATGGAGCGAAGGAGAAAAAGATATAAGTACTAGAATTACGAACAGCCCTCATAAATATGTTAAGAATACAAAAAACAACAGGAACATTATGGATTGCAGGAAGAACCAGCTGTAGAGTTTGTAGAAATACTTTGGAGATAAGATTTCAAGTTAAGAGGATCATCAAATGAACGTGTGGAGTCATTATGAGTAATTTTACACAGGCAAGGATGAAGGATACCATATTGAACATTCAATTGTCTCATCTGAGGACGTAGAGCCAAAAACTCCTTTCTTCTAGCATTAGTGGCATTAGATAAGTCTTGAGATATGAAGATGTTGTGACCAGACCATTTGAGATGACGTTTTGCTTTGGCTGCAGAGAGGACTTGCATTAAGTCGGTAAATTCCAAAAATAACATAATTATTCCTCTAAGTTTAGAGGCATGAGGTTGAAGTCGACCAAGTCTATAGGCACGTTAGATATTTAATGTAGGCTCTGGTTGAAGATCCAAAAGTTCTGACAAGAATTTCTTTAGAAATAGAAGCATATCTGGACCGTCAGATTTTCTGGCAGACCATAAAGGCGTAAGTTATTGCGTCTATTTTGCTTTTCAAGGGCCTCTGTATGAAGCTTTAAGCATTGGATTTCCTGTTCCAAAGACGGAATTTTAGTAGAAACATTGTGTAAATCACTGATTTTGCTCCATATCCAACACCTTCGCCTCCATACTAATCCATCGATCTTCTATTTGTTGAAGCTTCTCGTTAGTCGTGGTCATAAAAGACTTAATACCTCTAACTTCATCCAAGATAATATCAATAACAGGATTTTGAGAGGACAGAATGGTACCTATTGAAGAGGCTCTTACAGAAGTTGAGGTTTCACTTTCCATCTTGAAATGATGAGGTGGGCGAGAAGTGATTTTTAATAAAGTTTTCTTTCTGCCCATAAGCCCACTAAAAACACTTAAAAAATGAATAAGGCTCCAGCAAAAAATAGATCAAAAGGATAACGTCACCCTCCTGTCAGCACTCAGGTAATCGCTATGTAAATAATTTACCAAAAGCGATAAGGCAAGTATTAAATCACAAGCCAATTTTTCATGAGGCTAAGGGGTGTGACCAAATGGAGCAAATAAATGTGAGAAACTGGTCCAAAGTTGAACAAAAATGCCATATGCTCCATAAATGAAATAGGCACTGAGGTAAATTCCACCCATTCATAGGTTGGAGAATGAGTTATACGTGGAAGAACGGGAAAAGAAAAACTTGAGGCAAATACTAGTGCTAGCATATATGGAAAATGTCATTTTGGCTGCAGGGGCTGACAAAATCATTGTAGGGCTAATAGAGGTAGTGTTTGCAAAGATACGCAGTTATTTTGAGGAAAACCTAGACGCTACACGTTGCCGCTCGTTAATAATGAAAATGCTGGTTACCTTAGGATTGTGCGAGCTGAGCGGCCGATGTAAAATGGCGGCTGCTGCTCACATTGTTATGAGAAAAAATCCCCATCACCGGCGCTGGGTCTCCGTCAGCAGTTGGAGGCATTGAAACGGGTCAATCACCTCTCCGCACCTTCACACACAGGCGTCCGACATTTGCGGTTACCGTTGTTTACGAAATCCGGCTGAAATCCGGTTAGAATCTCCGCGGTCGCACGTATCTCACGGGAAAGGTGCCCTCTTCCTGTGACGCGAGACCACGCCCCCCCATGAATCCTAAATAGAATTGCAGTTATTGTGAGGTGTATGAGTTGGCTTCTATGCCAGTGTTTTCTCAAGATCAAAGTGCCCCAGTAAAGACCTATTCAGGGGGCTTCTGTTAGGAACAACATTTAATTTATTACTTTAATCAATTAAAGGCTTTAATTCAACTCTTCATGATTCCAGACTGTTCTGAATCATACGTTACATTTTCAGAAACCAGGGCATCCACAAACAATCAAAAACTAAAGAGGACTAGCATCCATTATTCTAATGACACCCCACGAAAGCTTGAAAAAGCATTGATAAAGTCATTTCTTTTTCCGCTTGAGGTAGGAGAAGGAGCGTTCTCCACTGTTGCTTCAATGGATGTGGGAGTATTGGTGAGTGAGAGGGAGGCGGAGCAGAGTTGTCTGGTAGGGTGATGAAAATTCAGGCAGTGGTTGATGTAGGCTAGTCCTTGGTTGTAAAGGGCTTTGTAGATGTGGATCATCAGCTGGAATTGGCATCTATTATGTTTGGAGAGCCAGTGGAGTTTTCTGAGCTAAGGGTGATGTGTGGCCATTTGGGGAGGTCGAGGATGAGTCTGGCTGTAGAGCTCTGTATGGTCTGCAGTCTCCTCAGAAGGCATGTGTTGATCCTGTCGTAGAGTGCATTGCCATTGTCTAATCGGCTGGTGATTAGGGCCTGAGTGACGATACGCCTGGTCTTTAGAGGTAGCCATTTGAAGACTTTTCGTAACATGGAAAGTGTGCAAAAGCAGTCAGATGTGACTGTGTTGATCTGGGACTTCATGGTCAGTTTGCTATCCAGGATTATGCTGAGATTTATGGCGTGGTTGGTTGTTTTAGGTGATGGTCCTAGTTCAGAGGGCCACCAGGAGTCATACCAAGGGGTAGTGCTGTCGTCAAAGATCAGCTCTTCCGTTTTGTCAAAGTTGAGCTACAGGCATTTGTCCTTCATCCAGTTAGTGACGCTCATCAGGCATCTGTGGAAGTTTGTTCTTGTTTTGCAGGATTCTTCTGAGGGTGAGGATCAGCTGGGTGTCGCCTGGGTAGGATAGGATGTTTCGTCTTTGGGATCTGACAATGTTGGCCAAGGGGGTCATGTAGATGTTGAAGAGGGTGGGGCTGAGGGAGGATCCTTAATGGGACACTGCAGATGATGTCATTGGGTTCAGAGGTGAATGGAGGTAGGTGGACCTTTTGCGTTCTTCTGGTGAGGATATGCTGCAGTCTTCTGATCAGGGTGTGATGAGATACAGTGTCAAAGGTTGCTGAGAGATCGAGGAAGATCAGAGCCGATATTTCTCCCCAGTCACGAGAATGACAGGTATTGAGTCACTGGTGGAGCAGTGAGAGAGATCAGACACAACAAAATAGAGAAGTAGCAAGAGATGAATTAGAGAAAGGTGGGGTAGAAAAATAAGGTAGAAGTTGGGAGAGAGTTCAGATAGCAGGAGGTAAGAGTATGATACAAGGAGGTAGGCAAAAGTAGAGGAGTAAAGATGATTGAGCAATGTAGGGCGAGAGATTATATAGCAAAATATAAGTGAGCTAGGGAAAGAGATAGCTAAAAAGGTAGCAGATGTTGAGGCAAGCATAGGTAGAGAGAGCTGACTACATCGATGCAGAGTGAGGTGGAGATAGAGAAGGAGGTAGAGAGAACGATAAAGAGGGAGAGTCTTGTGACTGTCCCAATCATTTAAGAGGGGGGACTCTTTTGTCATGTCTTAACACATCTCTGGAGGTCAGCCCTTTGTTTTATAAATGTATTTAGGATTTTATGTGACTTGTCTAAAAAATATGCTTTTATGGTGGCTCATTATCTGTTGGCTACTCAAACTTCCAAAGCAGCACCTCCCAGTCCATTAGGATCTCTGCTAACTTTTCCTCTGATTTGTTTTTTGGGGGGTTCCAGTGCACCCATCTGTCCCACTTCGGTCTGTAAAGTGGCCACTATGTCTTCCTAGACCTTTTATATTCCTGAACATAGCCACATAATATGAATAAAGTTTGTTTCCCCCTCGCCACTCCTGACATGCTGTCACACATTTTATATTTTACTGAGTACCTTACAGGTCAAATACTTTTTATGCAAACGTTTGCTTTATCTCAACATAAACTTAGCCTTGTAGAAAACCTTTTTAATATGTGCTCAGGCCCTAGTTCATTTTACTTCTATGAGTGGTTCAGGGCATTCCTCATCGTATTATTTTATATTCTGGTACGAGTGTCCTTTGTCTCCCCTTAGCACTCTGTATAGGTATTACCCTTCAACATGACTGCCTGTATTTCTTAAGATTGTTGTCTCTTCTGGAATAACAGCGAAGAAGGATGCCTGTGTTCTTGCACCCCAGAATACTCTTATATGTCGTCTAATGTAAGAAACTTGCTATTTATGATGAAATCTCCCATCCCATTTTACAACATATTGCTTCAATCCCTATAGTGACCACCATATTGGATCTTATGTTCTTAAAGGACGGCAACCCCCAGAGAGGTGGGGCTTGGGCAATATTCTTTCCTAAGAATTTTCCCAATCAATTCCCGACCCACAGATCAAGTAAAGAGTATCACTCAACAGACTCTCTCATCTAACAAAAACAGACTGTGCAATTCCCTGTCATAGTGCAGACCCTCCAGACACCATTCCACTGTAGGTTGTAGTTGAGCAGTAATATAGTACATTTTGAAGCGTGTGAGTCAACCCTGCTTTCCTTAAGGCTGCTTTAGGTCTTGTAACTTCACTGCTGCTAAGTGTCCTAACACACACAAGTTTGACTAGCAACTGACCAGTTCTTTGAATACCTACTGTGAGAAGAGGCACATAGATCGCTAGAGAGCATTTTACCACACTGGGAACATAATAATCCACACTGCTAATGAATACATTAAGCCTCCTATGACTCTGGTCAAATTGCACTGTAGCAGATCAGTTGTCTCATGCACAACTTGAATTTCCAAATATCTAAACTTATTTGTTTGCCATGTCGCTGGCCAGTTTCAGTAGTACATGAAGTTCTTGCTTTGCCAATTCTCAGTCTAGGCACCCTGTCAAAATCCTCGGTACTTTCAGGAGGACTTTAAGGGAATGAGTTGGGATTGACAAATGTATTTGAATGTTTTCATCATACACAGAGCTCATGCAAATCCGCTCCTAAGTGTATGGCCATGTTTCATAGGCTTTTCTTAAGTTTATTCAGTTAGACTGCTATAGTGAGTGGAAATAAGAGGATCAATGTTGGCTGGCCATTGCCTTCAGAATCCAGATTTCTGAAATGACTGCCCTACTCTTATCCTTGCAGTACATGCAGTGTATAACAAGTGGACCATTCATTTATTGATGGTTCCATTGTAAACTGAACCCCTAAAAGCGTATAACAGTCGAGCCCATCAATAAACTGTGCCTTGTAGCAGCACAAACATATACTGAAAGCTTTTACATGCCTCGTGTAGCCACTGCATAATCTCCGTCTTCAGATTCCATTTCATTACTGACATAAAACAATATTTTCAAATTTAAAGTTACGTTTCTGTAAGGGATGTACATGAAATGATGTGGGTGTTTTAAACCCACCCTCACTTTCAAGATCCTTGTTGCCAAAGCCTTGCTAAGTATTTAATTGCACTTTTTATCATCGAAAATAATATATGCAATCTACAATTGAAGGGCTTTTTATCCAGTGTGGGAATTACATTTATTATCACTTCCCTCTTTGGGCCTGTAAGTAAAACATCGGTTTAATTGTTTAGGTCTTGCCTAGGCAGCGCTTGCGCTGTCTCTTCGAGACATGCTGTATCTAGGATATCAAAGAACAATGAAGGGTTTTGGGTCCAATCAGTAAGGCTGAGCCAAAATTCGAACAAACAAATTACAATGCCAATACTGATACTTGTTTACCTATTTCAACTGGCGCATAGAATTGAATCAATGTCAGCCTGGACACTTAATTCGAATAGACTTTAATCAAATTAATTCAAATTGTCACATAATTTAATCAAGTGAAAAGAATTTGAACAATTTAAAAATTTTAAGCAAAAACCAAAAAAGTGCAAAACCTATTTTTCATGACAACAATACACTTCATATTTACAACTTCTTTATACTCCAACTTTCAGCCTCTCCCTTAACCCGTTGGCCGCTGCCGCAATTTCACAACTTTGCGGCCGTTTTATAAAACCGGTGGGGCTGCGTCGGCCGTTGAATGTGCGCAGCACCAGCCAGGTAGTGCTCCGAACTTTCAACGGCCGACGGCAGCACTTAACGGGTTAATCCATTCATACTTGTCACAACTACAATTCATTCAGATGACCCACACTCCAATATGCCAACACACCAACAGTTTTCCGTGTTTTCACTTATTTACATCATATAATTACAACAAAATAACAACAAATGCCTTTGCCTAGCCATGTTTCAGAGTGCAGTACCATATGTGGCCTGAAAAGGTCCTAAGGGACACCTAGTAACAGCCTGCGGTACTGCACCCTCTCAACACTGCTTTTTTTTTTTGCAGGTGTAGCGTGAACTCGACCAGAAGGTATTGGAGCTCTTTACATGAGCACCAGTTCTCCAATTCCAAAGTGGCAGCTCACAGCGCAAACATTTTTCAAAAAGGACATTTGAATTATAATCAGCGCGACTCCTCTGCACTAATACGCTGCAGTGTTTAATTTCACTTTCCCGTTAGGCGTGCACAGTTGGGAGAGCTTCGGTGTCTGCGCACACTAACAGAGGCACCGCTTTCCTGTTATTTTTTGGGGAGTTGTAGTACAAACCAGACTGGAAGGTATCAGAGCACTTTACGTCAGCACCAGTTCTCCAATTCCAAAGTGGCAGCTTGCGAGGACATCTGAAGGCATTAGATTTGCTCCGTGGCTCACTTGTTGAAAACCATGACTTCATTAAACATCTCTCACCTTCTCTTTCCTTTCCTTTCCTTGATTTGTTCCCCTGTGAAATGGATCCAAAAAAGAAAGAAACATATTGACTGCAAATGTCTTTTTCTGACATTTTTCTATTCCAAAGTACAGCTTCGGAACAGAGAGAAAAAAAAGGTTCAAAATGCAAAATTGCACAAAATTGTTTTATTCACAACCAAACACATTAGCCCCACTTTTACAAAGTTTTCCAGTGAAGCGCTACTTTTGTTTTCTCTTCTTAAATTGGACAACAGTGTTCACTTGTGCTGCGCTGTCGCTGCCCCTCCCCCTCTCTCTTCCTCTTCCTTAGTCCCTCTCATTCTGTCTCTGTCTTCCTCCTCCTCACTTGCTGAAAATTATGACTTTAACAAATGGCCCATAGCTTATCTTTCCTCTCCTTTCCTTTATTTGTTCCCCTGTTAAATGGATTCAAAAAGGAAGGAAACACTTTGGTTGCAAATGTCTTCTTTTTCTGAGATTTTTCTATTCCAAAAAGCAGCCTCGGGACAAAAAGAGACAAAAAAAGGTTCAAAATACGAAACAAAAAATAAAACTAAATTAAGCTATACAGAGTAGTAGCACAATGGCCAGATTGGTTTTATTCCCAACCACACACATTAGCGCTACTTTACAGAGTTTGCCAGTGAATTGCTACTTTGGTTTTTGCCTCTTTCATTGAATAACATTGTTTTCCCGGGTGTGAAGTACACCATTCCTGGAGGTACTGGAATACCTGGTTGATGCATAAAGTGGAAAATGTTTAATGTGATCCTTACCAGTGGTTTCCCTAATTTTAGTTTATAAAATGTGTACCACCACTCTTTGTATAGGGATGTGGTCTTTTTAAACCATATTGCTTACAATTTGTAAGAATATAAGCAATGGACTTTGAAACAGGTCCTTTCTGGCCCTGTAGTCATGTTCTTAACTTTTCAGGCAAAAACACTCAGTGATTTCTGAATAATAAGTGCAAAAGCATTATGTTATGTTAACAAAAGCTTATAAAGCGCACGGTCACCAAAGGTTCATGGCGCTGATCCTGTGTAATAACGTTGCATATGGACTATTAGTAGGCTTGCTTAAACAACCATGTTTTCAAGGCCCTTCTAGAGCCCAAGAGGTTGTCACAGCTCCTGGTTGTCAATGGGAGAGAATTCCAAAGTTTGGGGGCAAGGTAGGAGAACCTACAGCCTCCCTGCCACTTGAGTTTGATGGCTGGGATGGTCAGTAGTGTAGGTGGGCTGATCGTAAATTGGCCTAGGGCTGAACTTTGGGCACTTGCAATGCAGCGCCTTGAAGGCAAGACAACCCGTCTTAAATGCAACCCGTTGTGCCACAGACAGCCAGTGAAGTTTTTGCAGACAAGGCCTGGCCGATTGCCAACTCGGCTGTTTGTAAATTAGTCTTGCCGCCTGATTCTGAACTATTTGTAGACGATTGAGCAAAAACAGCGGCAGACCAATATAGAGCGAGTTTGAAAAGTCAAGGCGTGAAAGAACCAGTGCTAATACCACCTGTACAAGGGCTGGGTGGGTCAGCAAATGAGCGATCTTCCTAATTTTTTGCAATTGGAAGAGACTGATAGAGACCACTGTACCCACTTGTCCTCTAAGTGAGAGATCTGCATTTATAGTGACCCCCAAACTTTTCACAGAGGGGGAAGGGGTAGGGGGGCCTAATCGCTTGGCCAGAAGTGCGGGCCCAACAGACATCGCTTTCCGGGCAACACAAGTTCCGTCTTGCCCAGGTTGAGCTTCAGATGGTTAAGGTCCATCCAATGCTGGATATGGAGCATAGTAGTTTTTAATCCCGCAGCGGAATTAGGAGAGTCCAGAGGAAAAACAAGCTGGAGGTCGTCGGCATAGTTAAAGATGGTTACCTTTCTGTTTTTTAACGAATGGATCAGGGGCCTAAGGTAAAGATTGAACAACAGAGGGGAGAGGGAAGAGCCCTGCGTAACCCCACAAGAAGTGGACACTTTGGGGGTAGTAAAAGCGCTAAGGCGTACTGCTTGAGTTCTGCCTATGAGAAAAGACTTGATCCAGTTGTAAGCAGGTCCTTGTATACCTGCTTGTTCGACACGGTTCAACAAGATGTTGTGGTCGACCGTGTTGAACGCAGCCGACAGGTCCAGGAGCACCAGAGCCTGGGGAGCCCCCATATCAGCCTTAGCTCTCAACGTATCAAGTACCGCAAGGATTACTGCTTCCGTTGAGTGCGCCGGCCGGAAGCCAGCTTGATTTGGCTCTACGTGTTCTAATTGTACGATGAAGTTAGAGAGGCACATGGGTCTCCATAATCTAGGCCAAAAAAGGGAGAGGGGAAATAGGGCGATAGTTGGAGGGGTCCACGGGGTCAGCCCCTGGTTTTTTTAACAGTGGGACTGATAGAGATCGCAGGTCACCCGGCCAATAATTTTCACCATTCACTTACTAGGCCCATATTTTTCCAATTTATCATATACATTAATCGGGTGACCTAACAACTCTTCTACCAGCAACCCTGGTTCCTTGCTATTTATTTGTATTGTACCCGACTTACCAATCCACCGTTACGGGTACCTATGACCCACAATGGATCAGGGAGCTAGCTGTAAAAGAAAAGCAGGCAAAATACAAATACCGACCTTATTTCTCTTACTTCATCAAATAACCACAGACTACTGGGAAGTTTTAAAAGTTTATCTTAGAAATCAGTTTCTGAGTGTATACATTTTACAACGAGAAGGCAATCTATTATCAGAATAATGAAGAGCACGTAACCATATGAAAGAAAAACTAAGGCAACCATTTATGAGTCTATAGGAAAATTATAACAATGCGATCTACTAAATAGATTTTAGAAAATGGATCACGAACTAGACATTTACTGTTTTAGAAAAATACTGCAAGGTAAGGATTGGAAATCCTTTTTTTTTTTAACAATTTTTATTTGCATTTAAATTTTATATACCATCGTTACCCCCCCACCCCCCACCCCAACAGAACAGGTAGCGCAATCTAGCTTACTGTTAATTTTAGCAGACATGGAGAAAAGTAAATACATTTGTACTATGAACATTTATGCTAACAAACTGAGAACAAAGTATAAACAAGAAGAGAGGGAGACATTAGATATAAAACCAGCGCGGTTGAAGCATTTCACTCCTCATGCATCCAATCTAGCAAAGGAGCCCATATCAACAAACCCTTATTCCGCTTTATCCTCCCTTTGTTTCTATAGATCGCTACTTCTATGTTGCAAGTTGCTAACAGCCTGGTTCTCCATTCTACAAACGATGGTGCTAATGGATCTATCCAGGCTGACGCAATGCACAATCTGAAAACAGCCATAGCAATGAAGATAAGCCTGTGCATTGAATGGGGTCGATGTGTGTTTGATGTACCTAATAGAATTTCTTCAGTTGAAATATTAATACGGCAATGTGCGAGGAGGGTATGAAAGTCAGAGATTGTCGATATGATATTCACTAGTAAAGGACAAGTAGCAAACATGTGAATTGAATCTGCTGATGGAAGGGAGCACCTCGGACAGTGTGTCTTAGACCCGTCCCCCCATTTTGCTAATTTGCCTGGGGTATAATAAAGTGAAAAAAATGTTTTATAAAATTGTGCTTGGAGATTCATGGACATTAGAGTTGATATTGACATCTCTAAGGCCTCCAGAGAGGTTCGAGGAGAGATGCCAAGTCTACTCTGCCATGCCGCCGTATGTTTCTCCAAATCGTCCGGCATCAGTAAATTAAGCCCTTCATAAATCTCACCAATTTTAGGGATTTTTATAGATAGTAATGTATCCATAATTTGCCATGGTTGGAATTTAATGCGTCCGCCCCCTTTCTTTAAAATAAAATCCCGCACTTGGAGATATTTAAAGAAATCTCTGTTAGATAATTTAAATTCGGTTTTTAGTTCCTCAAACGACTTTATACCATTCACAGAGAAAAAGCACCCGAGTTGTTTTATCCCCAATACGGCCCATCTATTCAAAACTAAATCTTGAAATATTTCCGGTAGATCTAAATTCTGCGTTATAGGTGTATAAAAAGAATACCGGCCTAACCCAGCTAATTTTTTTACATTCCGCCATACTTTAATGGTGCTAGAGATAGTCTTGAATTTCACCTTTTTAAAGTAATCATCGTTTAGGTGCCGCCATAAGCAACCTGCACACCCGTCACCCAGAATAAGTTCTTGCGGGGTGGGAATGTTATGGATGTCTATGTCTCCTTTTATAAGGTATGCGCTGTATCGCAGCACTGTTGCCCAATAATATAATTTAAAGTTTGGAAGTGTCAATCCCCCTCGATCTATAGGTAAAGTAAGCCACCTGAGTGCTCTTCGCGGATTGTGATATCCCCATATAAATCGTGAAAACAAATTATCTATATTTTTAAAAAGTGCTTCGGAGAATTCAAGGTTAATTGAACGAAAATAATAGAGAAACTTCTGGAAGAATAGCATTTTAACGACATTAACTCTCCCGCCAATAGTAAGCTGTAGATTATGAATGCGCTGTAATTCTTTCTTAGAGCGACTTATAAGAGGGTTAATATTATCGTCGATTATGTTTGTGATATTAGCATCGATACTCACACCTAGGTAGATTGCTTTATTAATTATTCTTGGGTCTTGCATCGTGATTTTGTTATTAATAATGATCTGGGTTTTACTACTGTTTAGTTTATAGCCTGAAACTTTACCAAAAGCATGGGCTTCTCGTTCTATCCACATAATGGCGTTATTAGGGTCACCTGTAGTAATAGCTATATCGTCAGCATATGCTAGACATTTAGTTTTTACGTTATGGACTTGAATTGAGGGAATTGAGTTGTTATTTTCCAAATTGTTAATAAACACATCAATATAAATAGCAAAGAGAAGGGGCGAGCAAGGGCAGCCCTGTCTTGTATCACGCGTTATGGCGAAGCTTTCAGATAAAGCCCCATTAATTAAAACATGCGCACTGGGGTTTACATAGAGCTGTTGAATTGCAGTTAGATAATGTCCGCCAATCCCACAGTTTGATAGGGCCGCCCACAGGAATTTCCAGGAGACCCTATCAAATGCTTTCTCCGCGTCGAGCAGTATGAGGGCCATAGGGTCTCCTGTGACACCCTTATAATCAAAAAGGGAAATAACCCTTTGAATATGATCAGTCGTGGACCTGCCTGGAACAAAGCCATGTTGTTTTTCCGATACGATATTGTGAATTACGGGTGCCAATCGATCTGCTAGTATTTTTGAATAGATTTTAGAATCCCCATTAATCAGTGTAATTGGTCGATATGAGCCCAATTCTTTCACATCTTTGTTTTTTTTAGGAAATACTATAATCTTGGCAATGGACCATGACCTGGGCGGATTCCCCCCAGAGAAGATATTTTGAAAGAGGGGAGTTACAATGTTCTCAAGTTGAGGGGCGAATGTAAGATAAAAATCAGTTGGAATTCCGTCCATGCCTGCTGCCTTTCCGGTAGCCAGGCCCTTAATTGCCAAGAGTATTTCATCATAGGTGATAGGGCCATCTAACATCTCCTGCTCAATCGTTTCCAGGTGTGGCGGGGTAAATGATTCCAAATACATAATGGGATCACCACATTCGATATTATCCTCATGATAGTGGTTCTTATAGAACTTTTGAAACGATGTTCTTATTTCATATGGATCTGATCTTAGGCCTAAATCCGCGTCCCTAACTTCTTTAATTAAAGCAAAAGATGTTTCTCCGCGAGTTCTGACAGCTAGTTGGTGGCCCATTTTTTCCCCCAGCTCGTAGATTTTACCCTTATTGATATTAGCTTTAATAGCTGCTCTATCAATTAAAATTGACAAGATTTTATTTTTAACAATAGCGACTTTGCGCTCCGCATTAGCAATTGGACTACCTTCCTGAATCGTTTTAATAAGTCCTTCTTCTGCTTTACATAGATCTTCTTCTAATGATATTATTTTTATTTTTTCGATTTTGTTGTGGTGAAAGGAGAATTTCATGGTTTTGCCCCGAACCCCGGCCTTCAGAGTGTCCCACACAATGTCGATGGCGGTCGACCCGATATTATCTGATATGAAAGCGGGGATCCAAGTTCTCATGTGTGACTTATACGCATTATTAAATAGTAAAGCTCTTTCGAAAGTCCAAGTATTTATGTTAGATTTTTCAGGACCCTTCTTTAGATTAATCTTAAGCGGAGTGTGGTCTGACAAAATTCTGGGCATTTTGTTGATTTGACATGTAGAGCGCAAGCTATTTGAGAGAAACAGATAGTCTAGTCTTACATGTTTTGAGTGTGGAAAAGAATAATAGGTACAGCCAGGGTCGCCCGGATGATCCATGGCCCAGCCATCTAAAAGGCCGTGTTGTAAGCATAGATCTTTAAGAGCAAAAAAAACTTTTGGTTTCCTGCCTTGATAAGTAAACCCAGGATCTGTGGACCAATTACAGGGTAAATGAATATTAAAATCTCCACAGAGAATCAAAGGAAGTGGCCAGTGAAATAGCTCGTTAGACACCTTAATCAGTACCTCCGGGCTATCAGTGATATCCGCATATATTGTACATATTGTGAATTTGCTTGCCCCGTTATTGAAATTGCATTCAGTAATTGCATATCTACCTAAAGTATCCGCTTTTGTGCGGGGAAATTGTAGCCCCCCACCCTTTGCTAAAATTGCGACCCCCCTGGTACGTGTCCCCTGGAGAAGTGTGGCTCACTGGTTAGAGGCGGCAGACCCTGAAGCAGAGGTCAGACCCGGGACCAGGGTTCAATTCCCGACGCGGCAGGGTCTTGAGCCCAAATATCCACGGACTCGATAATTCTCGTTTCGGTGCCTACTCGAGTCACAGGTTCACACTCTGCAGCTCTGGGCATTAGATTGCTTAATCTCCACTACGGCCCCCCTGCGGCGGGATGCCTGGCTTTCACCTTGGGGATGCCAAGTACAGGTATCTCACAGGGAAAAACCAGGACGGGTTCCCAAGGCAAGCGCCGAGATGCCTAAGGGTAATCGAGCGCTATATAAGAACGCATAATAATAATAATAATAATAATAATAATGTAGCTGCAATAAGTCGGTATCCTAAAGATTTTAGTAGATATTGTTGCGACCCTTCGATATGTGTCTCTTGAAGACAAACGATATTCGCCCCTGAAGTTCTTAGGCCTTCTGCGGTTTTTTGTCTTTTTTTAATATCATTGAGGCCGCATATATTCAATGATAATATACTAATCCTAGCCATTAAAGTTTTTCTTTATAAACTCTGATAGATAAACCCCCTACTTTGTTAGTTCTTTCCATATTGTTACGGTTAATATACTCCATGTGTATCATAAGGGTAAAAGTTTTTTTTTTTTCCGTTTGCCTTTGGTTCTCCTCCCTCCCTTCCTTTCCCCCAACCTGTTCTGCCCCCCCTACCTGGTTGTCCCTGCACACTCACCCCCCCCTTTCCATCCAATGAGGCACCCCAGGTGCGTTGGTACCCGGGTGTGGGTGTCCATGTGATCCGCCCATGTTAGCACCCTTTCCCCGTCCTAACCCTGTGTTTCTAAAGTGTGATAGTTAAACTTTAAGTGGTTATGTAATTAACAAATTCGACAATTATTGCATTTATCATCCCCCATACGCTGTTTCTCCCCCATGTGTGCTTATGTTAGAGTCACAGAGTTCACAATACTCGATGTACGTAATCAGTCCATATTTGTGCTTCAGCTAGTTTTTCCCAGACTTCCTTGCCCCAGCTTCTGTTATTTCTCTTAGGTAATCTTGGGCTAGAACCTCAGTAATAAAACTGCGCGTTTGTCCTTTATATATAATTTTCAGTCTCGCTGGGTTCTGGAGATAAACAGTAGCTCTAAGGTTTTCAAATGGTTTAAACAGTTGACGCATTCTCCATCTTCTTTCAACCGTCGGATGTGCAAAATCCGGTCTTACAAAAAATTTAAATCCTTTATATTCCCGCTGATTGGTTGGTCTTGCGATATCATATATAGCTTCTCTGAGGAGAAAGTTTCCGAAATTAATTAACATAGCCCTCGGATATTGCGGTGACTTCTGAGAATATTTGGGTAGCATCAAGGGAAATCGATGGGCCCGTTGTACCTCCTTATCCATATCCCAAGCCTCAAGTTCAGGAAATGCAGTTTTTAGGAGGCCAATCATAGATCCTCTTGCGTCATTTCCCTCAAAACCTTCCGGAATTCCCAAAAATCTCAGATTGTTCCTTCTGGATCTATTTTCCGTGTCCTCCACTTTTAGCATAAGATCCCTTATGATTCCATCATGTTCTTTTTCTTTCTTGAGAAGTTCAGTAACATCTGTTTCCAAATACTCGATGCGGGTTTCTATCGAGCCCATTCTTTCAGAGATTTCTATACAGGTGTTGCCTACTTTCTTAATTGCGCCTTGTAATTTTCCAATGGCCACATGGTTTCTCTGATTATCTTTCTTCACATCAGCGTGGAAATTTTTGATAGAGCTTAAGACTTCGCTCAATGATGGTTCGGGTAGAATACGGGGACTTCCCTTCAGCTTCCGAGTTCTTCCCTCATTTTCCTGCATGTTGTGATGTTCTTCCATTGATTTGTCCGTATTTCTCTCAGATGGGCTTTTCCGTGACTGTCTTGTAATTGTTTTTTTAGCGTCATCGTTGTTGATGCCTGGATCGGTGGTCTCTTCGGCTGTATAACCTCCTTGGTGTTTTGTCCTCCTTTTTGCCAGGTGTTTCTTTGATTTTACGCTTTGTCTGGTTTTGTCAGATGTACGAGAGTCGCAGGATCCTTGCCCATCATGCGTTTCTTCGTCAGGAAAATCTGCATTGCTCGCTGAGCTCTCTGTCATGTCGCTTGATTCACTAGAAACGGACATCCCAGTCTCGTAGATATCTGAGTCCAATACATTCTCAGTAGCTAAAATATTTAGCGATGACGGATGGTTCTCTGGCAATGATGCACAATTTTGTATTTCTGAAGCTCCGGTAGGTTCTATGTTATCCACTACCCCTGATGATGATGATTTGACCTCGCCGGGTATTATAGCCGGATCATTCAATTTGTATTTATCAGTTGACTTACAGTTGGAGTTTACATTAGTTGATGACTTGTTTTGACTTTCTTTTGTCAATGGGCTGAAGATTTCCGAGATACTAGGCTGAAAAATTGATGATATTGATGTTGTACCTGTGGCTTTTGCTGACGCTTACAAGTTCTTTATAGCCTGCAGCCGTTGTACTTTTTTGACCCGTAGAGCTATTTCTGTAGTGTCTGCCGGTTCTCTGCTCTTATCATCTGTGTTTTCTTTCTGTTTAGTTCTGGCCTTTTCCTTTTCTTTTTGTAAGTTTCTCCTAACTCGCTCTGGGCCTTCAAGCATTTCCTGCCCTGAGTTTCTTTCAGTGTTGGACTCGGCGTTGTTTTCTTTAGCTTTGGCACCTCTAGTTTCTGGTCCTTGCCCCATGTATCTATTCCTGTTTTTTTTCCTTGGAGAAACAGATACGATCTGGGTATGAGGGGTTCCACGGCTGACAGTGGTGCCATGAGTGTTTAGGTCTTCGATTTTTTGGGTTTCCCCATTTTCAGGATGATCGAGCCTCAAGGTGCTGGGCGCTGAAGCACCCACAATGCCGTCGATAGTGCATGTTCCGGGGGATTCAACCATTGTCAACCCCATTTGCCCTACTATCTCAGGATAACCATAGCTGCCATCACCCCAGGCCATATTCTCGAGTTGGGAATGTACTAGGATATTTGTGCGTTTTGTGCGTTCAGTGCACCCAACTGAATCTCCCAGCGTTGACGCTAAATCTGTATATCGGTCAGATTTCAGTTTAGGTCTCAGTTTGGGACTTTTTTCTGCTGTCGTATTTTCTACAGCCACTTTTTCTACAGCTCTTATTGAAACTGCAATTGTTTTTGAGGCTGATTCTATATCGCCAGCCGCACCTGCTCCAGCCCTGGCCCCATTTGCCTCCAGAATATCTTGTGGATAGCAAAGAGTCCGGTCTAACTCGATTTTGGTTCTCTTGGCCTCATAAATAGTGCAGAAGATCAGAAATACATGTGTTTCAGACCCCCTCCGAAGATTGCTTTGCACCATGCACTTTTTGCGCGCCTGATTTTTTTTTTGCTCTTTACTTCTAGGCTCAAAGTTTGTTTTCTTCTTGTGCTGCTGCCTCGGATTTATTCTTAGTCTTTTCCCCCGAGTTACACAGCACCGACTCATGCAGTCTCCTTTACAATGTCTTAATTTATGACTCAAACACTGCATCAGCCTCTGCCGAACAGCTCCTATGTATAGCATTCGTCATCAGCAAATCAGCAATCGATTTAATAAATTCTCGTAGCTGCAACCAATCAGAGAGCACGCTCACTCCAAATGCGTGGTATTTGTGTGCCAGCGTCGTGTCAGCAGATGACGTGTTGACGGATGAGCAGCAAAAGAGCCCAGCGTTGAGCGGTGAATTGCAGCAAAAGAGTGATCGCAATGTGCCCAACCCGCTGGCCTGGAGGGTTAGAGTTGATGTGAGGCCGAAGCTGAAGCAGAGAGCCGTGCACCGAGAGCGGAGGGTGGAGGCAGAGCAAAAGTAGATCAGTAGCAGATCACCCCTACCTCCCGAGCCGTTATTTCAGTTCAAGTCCTCTTCCGTGAGCTATGAGCCGTGAGCTAAAGACCCGGTAAGAGCGTCACAAACTTACTGCCTCCTCTGGGTTGTTTTCCCATTTGACCCTGACCCCCCCCCCCCCAGGTTAACTCGGCACCGCTTAACACTCAGTTTTGCATGGAGATCGGCAATCCTATACATCTATAGGAGGGGAAAAATGGAACACGCTATAGTCCTAGCATCATTACGTTAAATCAGATTTCAGGAGAAAATTATATACCACAGTTATGATTCATAAACAGTATGGAGAGAATGTGTTCTAAAAGGTAGGGAAACATAGGAACATGCTAAAGGAAAATATACTGTGTGACTTTTATAGTAGGTTGCGGAAAGCATGGAAAATTAACGTTTGCAAAGAAATGTCTTTATTAAAGCAAAGACAGGAAAATAGAAGGTGCAGTATAGAATTTTCGCACTATATTTACCTAGAAAGGTGTGCAGACCAACCCTGGCCACGGATCAGTCAAGGACAGGAAATACCCCAAGGAAGGACAGTCATCTATGGGACAGCAGGTGCAGATTGGACACCCCAGGACAGAACAGGAAAACCAGATTAGGATCAGGACAGGACCACCAAGGCACGACCAGCACCCGCAGTTCGGAAGCAACGCCTGCGCTCCACCCTCTCTGCAGCTATCAGTCAGAACCCCGATGGGGTTAGCGAACTCCCCAGCAAAGTGCTCCGCCAGCACTTAAGGTTTAGTAAAACCTTAGAGTCTATAGTTAAATTCGGACAGAGTGCTCCGCAGCGCTCTGTATTCAGTCACTTATTGAGTGTGTTGGGTCAGTGACAGGTCAGCTATTCAGACAAGTCGGACAATTTCTCCAGCTAAACCTAGGCTAGTTATACTGTTTTCGGGTCAGTGTACCACCCCCCAAATGTTGCAAGTGTCAGAATCCCCAATTTCGATTGGTTCCCAAGTAGGATAGGTCAACACACCAATCAGAACAAACTTCTACAAGCCTAAATTACCATTTTCTGAGACCGCCTAGCAGGTTTGGGGTTCTCACGATAGAAATAACAGAATACAATAAGGAAGTACAATTGTATCGAGTTAGGAACGAGTCAGCTCCATCTTGCTGGGTCAGAGGTTGTGTTCACAGGAGCCTCTTGACTAGGCTGCCAGCTGGCTGAGTTCCACTGCTCAAGGTTGACTTCTCCCTGGCTGCGCAACATGCGCAGTAGGGACCTTCAAGATGGTTCACGTCTCACTCAAAACCCCCAATATCGCGGTACATGAAAAGTAAGCGAAAACAAATTAAAACATAGAAATAAATGAATTCACCATATACCATGAAAAGCTACTTTATACTTCTCAAATCCGAAAAATATACTATTGCATTATAGTTAGTGCAACAGACGATAACATGAGAGCATCTGCACGAGCTTCACCACGTTATAACACTGACAGCCATTTTTAGATGCAAGCACGCATGCGCACATTTTCCCACCAGAACTGCAACTACGTCACGTCACGTGAGTGTGACTAACGCATGCGCAGAAGCAAACCCTCAAGCGGCGGCCATTTTAAGGACACGAGTTATTCGTATTAGTAAACACATAGGCGAGCATCACTAAGATACATGCATATCCAAAATAAAGGAAATTAGTAAAACATACGGGTTGTATTACAGGATTATAAGTTATTCGAGGTTCATGATTTAAGCAAGTCGCGTAATATGCGAAAACTTGCTTCATCAATCCCCTCTTTGATGATATTTACTATCATCACAAACTAATGGAACCAGATGCCAACTTCTCTCACACTTTGTGCATTTCGATTTCTTCCATCAGACGATTCAATTTCTCTTTCACATCTTTGTTAGGGTGAGAATTGTTCACCCTTTTGTAAATCTGATTATTCAAGTCTTCCAATTCAAGTTCATCCACACTCCGTTTCACACCTCTTTTATTCACAGCGTATTTCTTTGTGTGTTTGCGGCATTTGCAACAGACAAATATGAGAAATATGATGAAACCTATCACTCCAATTGGCATCAGTACCGTAAACAATAAACCTTTACCTAAATTAGCAAACCAATGACCTACAGCGAAGAGACCATCAGTAAGTCTCTTCCAGGCACTATCAACCTCCAGTGGTTTGAGTTCCTTTTCCAAATTAGTAATGTTCTTTACGTACTTTTTTGATTTGTACACTTTTGTCTGGTATGTAAGTGCAACAATGTTGCGCTTTCAACATCCGGCAGACTCCGCCCTCTTTTGCTAATAAGGTGTCAAGCGCAAGTCTGTTCTGCAAAACCATTGATCTGATCGCAACCATTTCGGTATTGACCAGCAGGAATCCATGAGCTGTGTCAGTAGACAACACATCCACTATTGTGGATAATTTGCAAATTCTGTGTGTGTTCAGAACCACTCCCACTCCAGGTATCAGTGCACTAAAAATACTACCCATTATTTCACCTACGCTTTCTCTTTTACTACGCACTAAGCCATTAGTATTTTCATTGCTTCCAGCAATTTCCTTCACATGGTATATTTTCGGGAAGACAATGCCAAAGTAGCAGCTTCCATACCAGTGATCCGGCAATTTGAAATAAGCCTTGTTTCCACATATATAATAAATTCCGGGAAACACTGGTTCTGACCCATTTTTGAAACCCCAACCTCCAATTACCTTGTAATTATGCTCACATTGACTGGAACCAATGAAAATGTTATTATAATAACTAGTTTTCTCGCGGTGAAGACAGAGTTTCCCTTTTCTTTCGAAATCCAGCAACAAAGCAGGACCACTCCCACCATTTGAGGTGCTTTCCATGTTTTCAGCCCATTTAGGAGTTCTTTGTCTTTTATCATTTGCCTTTCTTTGGAAACTCTCCCTTCTTTTCTCTGCCATGTTTAGAAACATTTTTTCTTGTTCATGTAATTACCAGGTCAAGTTATCTCTGTGTGCTTCATTCAAGTCTATGGTACCTATAGTCAGAAAATATTCTCCCATATAACGTGTAACGTCACTTTTAGTATGTACAGGATTCAGATTTCCACGTATAGGAAGTTCAGAAAATAGCACGTCTGAGTTAGAATAGTAGTACTGTAATGGTCCTCTTTTGTAAAATAAACTAGCTAAAATACTACAGGAAATTCCATAGGTCAAAGGTAGGTGATGATAAGTCACGCCTTCAGCTACAGAAGTAGGTAGCTTCATGCAGACATAGCAGTCTTCTATTTCCATAGTTTCTACATAGTTCACTAAAAGATTAGCGAAAACATTTAACTGTGTCTGGTTTTTAACTCCATGATAGTGTAGTCCTTCCTCATCTGATGCTTCTAAGTCTCGTTTTGTTTGTCTGAGTGCTTTTTCACGTCTTTCTACACTTCGTGTTGTCAGTTCTTCAGTGTCAGTGGTCACAGTCAGTGTAGGGTCAACATTAGTATTTTTGCTCACCATATAAGGAATGAAAACTGTTAGTCCTATCCAAATTATTAACACTATAGCTATGCTACATATACATACTCTGCAGCATGTTTTGCAACAACTGCGTCTAGGCCTTCCATTCACATTTGAATCAGACATTTTTGTTCAGAAGAAGATTTCTCAACCCCTCTTTGTAACTTTGCACAGGTAGCTTACCCTGCACAACTTCAGGTTGGTTCGTCTTCCTCGGCAGAATAATCAGCTGTCTGTTCTTCGTCACTTTCGTCAGTTATATCAAGATCTTCAAATTCCTCCAACACTAAGTATGTCCATTCAGGATCTTGGTATTTTTCGTTCAGTCTTTTTATTCGGTCACTCCTCCTTTGTGAACTTTCTCCAACTTGCTCTGTAATACGAGGACTTTTCCTTCTTTCTGCAAGTTTCTCCTCTACTGTTTTTATTCTCAGTCTCAGTATCTTAATATATCTCGGTTCGATATGTTTCTTCTTCTTGAGTCTTTTAGTTGGCACTGTGATTTGGCTGTCTTCTAATGCTCTTTTATTTTCGTTTGTTTGTGGCACTTCTGCTTTTGTCTCTTCCCTTCCTGTCTGACTAGTTCCAGGTCTTATTTCTATTTCTTCTGCCTGGGTACTAAGCTGGCCTTGTTCAGGTGTATTCTTATTTTGACTTTCGAGCTTCTCTGTTTCTGTGTCCTGAACACGTTCTTCTAGTTCTATCTGATCCTGTTCAAGCACTTCGATCCCTTGATTTTCTTCTACTTGAACCTTTTCACTATTTCTTGTCTGTCCCTTTTCAATTTCAGGGGTTTGTGGAGGTGTGTCAATCACTTGCTCTGTCCCTGTCTGACCTTCTTCTTCCTCAGACTTGACGTGAATCTCAATAATCTGAGGATCTTCGCCTGTGCCTATCTCTTCCTCTCTATCCCACTCTCTATCTGCATAGGTTTGACTTCTTGTTCGGATTGGGTCATTAGTCAGGTCGATTATGGGTATCCAATCATCTTGACTGGTGCTCGGTTGTTCATCATCAGCTACTTCAGGACCAACTTCTGCAGACCCCTCAGCTGGACAACCTTCAGCGTCAGTTTTCTCGTCTGGAATCACCTTCTGTGTATAGCTGGCATGGATCCACTTTGGAACGCCGGCACACTTCACCGCTGTCGTGGTCACCAGTATTATTTGGCGTTGTTTTCCCCACCTTGGTGCAAGGCAACTCGAACGAGTATGTTTCTTGAGTCTAACCCAGTCCCCAGGAACCAATTTGTGGACTGGAGTTGTTGGATTGGCGACGGCGTCTTCCCCAATCTGGCGAGAGATAGAACGCACTTGGTCACCCAGTTGCTTGCAGTACTCAAGTACCAAATCATCAGAAATGTTTAGCAGTTTATGTCCTGGTACCCATGCTTGTCTCATCACTCTTCCCATCAGGATCTCATGAGGGCTCAGGCCTGTTCTCTGATCTGGAATACTTCTAAGTCCCATCAGAACAAGAGGTAAAGCATTTATCCAGTTCATGCCCGTAGAGTCACACATTTTTCCTAACCTTGATTTTATAGTGCCATTTATTTGCTCCACCACTCCAGAAGCCTCTGGACGATATGCACAGTGCAGCACCTGTGTGATCTTGAATGCTTTACAGAGTTGCTCAATTATCTCATTCTGAAAATGTCCGCCTCTATCTGATTCAATAGTGACTGGAACCCCGAACCTAGGTATTAATTCTCGTAGTAACAATTTAGCTACAGTTATGGCGTCATTCTTTCTAGCAGGGTAGGCTTCCACCCACTTTGAGAACAGACAGACAATGACAAGGACATATCTCATTCCCTCACAGCGAGGCAGTGTGATAAAGTCAATCTGTATTCTTACAAAGGGACCTCCTGATTTTCCAATTTTTCCCAATTCGACTACTGTCCTTTTCCCAGCATTAAACTGCTGACATGTTAAGCACCTCTGGCAGAGTGACTCTGCTACTTTCCTGAACTTCGGATTGTACCATGTTTGTTGGAAAACCAGAACCATGGCATCCCTACCAGTGTGTGAATCTCCATGTATCAGTCTGGCCATAGAAGCAAGCAGATGTCTAGGCAACACAGGCATACCATTTGGGCCCACAATGACACCATCCTCACTTCTCGGTCGACAAACAAGTTTCTTCCATTTTTCTTTCTCTTTTCCTGGCACCGCATGCTGCCAATCTCTCAACTCTTCCCAGGTAGGCACCTCTTCAAACACCATAAGTTGGCAGCTGTTTCCAGGTCCCCCCAGTTTAATATTTACAGACATGCGATTTCTGGCACAATGTTGAGCCACTTCATCAGCAAATCGGTTTCCCAATGTTATAGGGTCAATGCCAAATTTATGAGCAGCACATTTAACCACTGCCAATTCTTTTGGTAATTGGATTGCTTCCAGTAAATCTTGTACGACTTTTCCATTTCTGATGGGAGTACCTGAAGAAGTCAGAAACTCCCTCTGTAGCCACAATTGGCCGAAGTCATGCACAACCCCATAACAGTACTGACTGTCAGTATATACTGTTATTCTTTTGTTTTTCCCAATTTTACAGGCTCTTATCAATGCAATCAATTCGACTACTTGTGCAGACTTTACTCCATATAAACAGGAAGCTTCTTTAATTTTGTTTATAGAGACTGCAGCATAAGCAGCACTTAGGCCTACAACTTCGTGTCTCATACATGAGCCATCCACGAACAGCTCCTCATCTTCTACAGGCAAAGGCATTTCTTTAATGTCTGGGCGGGGTTTAGTACTGAATTCTGTCAGATCTATGCAGTCATGTTCGTCCTCTCCCTCGGCTTCCATAATCATTGAGTCAGGGAGCAGGGTAGCTGGGTTCAGGATATTACACCGAGTAATGACCACATTCGCAGCACCCACGAGAATCCTCTCGTATTTAGTCAGCCGACTAGGGGTGAGATACTGGGTCTTAGTTCTGGTCAATAAAATCACAACTGCATGGGGAACATACACAGATACAGGATGTCTCATTACAATAGATTCACTCTGTTCTAGACTCGTGCAAGTTGCAGCTACTGCTTTCAGACATCCGGGTAATCCAGCAGCCACTGGATCCAAAGTGGCAGAAAAATATGCCACTGGACGTCTAGTCAACCCATGCTCCTGAGTTAGGACTGACAGTGCACAATTATCTCGTGCATCACAAAATAGTGCAAATTCTTTAGAATAGTCAGGCATCCCTAAAGCAGGTGCTGTACACAGACATTCTCGTAATTTAGTGAATGCTGTCATGCCCTCATCATCCCATTCCACTGGGTCTTTTGCTCCTTTCTTAGTCATTTTTATCAAAGGTTTTGCCAGGACTGCAAATCCCACAATCCATTGCCTGCAGTAACCTACCACTCCAAGGAACATTCTGATTTCTTTCTGAGTACGGGGTAACTGCATGTTCCGAATTATTCTGACTCTCTCAGAAGTGACTTTTCTGATGCATTTTTCTATCTGGTGCCCCAGATATTTCACTGACTTTGTACAGAACTGCAATTTGTCAGGGGACACTTTATGTCCTTTTTCACCTAGGTGATTCAGTAGAGCAATGGTGTCAACAACACAATCTCTATGACTTTTAGACGCCACCAAAAGGTCATCTATTTTTTGCACCAAAATAGATTTTCCTGGTAACACTAAAGATTCAAGGCACTTTTTTAGAATCTGATTAAAGATAGAGGGACTTTCGGTGTACCCTTGAGGGACCCGATTCCAAACGTACACGTGACTGTCGAAAGCAAATGAGAAAATAAATTTGCTATCTGGATGCAATGGGATCGAAAAGAATGCATGACATAGGTCTATCACGGTAAACCACTCAGCATCCCAGGGAATCTGATATAGGATCACTGCTGGGTTTGGAACAATAGGACAACAAGGAACCACTATTTTGTTTACCTTTCTCAGGTCCTGCACTACCCTGTACTTGCCACTAGGTTTCTTAATTCCAATTATGGGTGAGTTACACGGACTACTCATCACTTCTTGCATGATGTTTGCTTCTAGCAGTCTTTTTATTTCAATGGCGACTCCTGCTCTCACTTCTGCACTCATTTTGTATGGCTTGGTATTAGGATAAACTGCATTTTCTTTCATGGCTATTTGTATTGGGTCTACATTTGCCATTAATCCTACATCCTTTCCTGTAAAGTCCCATACTTCTGGTTTCACTGTCTTTTGGAGTTCTTCAGGTAAGTCCTGTATAGTCATTTGTTTAATTTCTGAGTCTGGTCTAATTAACATTAATTTGTATATGCCATCCTCGTCTGGGGTTTGAATTTCGACACCTTTTGGTGTGCAAAAGATGGTGCAGTTCATTTTTCACAACAAATCACGTCCCAGTAAGTTTACTGGACTGGTATCACAAACTACAAATCTATGCATTTCTTTGAAATTCCCTATTGTGATCTCCATGGGCTCAGTAACTGGGGTACTAATCAATTGATTAGATACACCCACTACTTGGATTGCTTCTCCCGAGAGGGGTAGGTTTGGAACGTCCGCTGTTCTCACAGTAGAACGGGTAGCACCAGTGTCCAATAGAAAGGTGACATCATTTCCATCAACCTTTCCTTCAATGTATGTCCCTGACTGGTCTACCGGCAAGGAGGCGCCAAGAAAACACTCCTTGTCCTCCCCTCTCAGGCCCCGTCAGTATTGGTCGTCACAGAAAAAGGTATCATTCAACAAAAACTGCGAAGTTGCTGCATTTCTATTCTCATTGCCTCCCCAGATCTCTATGTCATCACCCTGTGGTGATTTTCCTTTATAATTTGGTTTTGGCGCTCGGGGCAATTGACTTGCCTTTACCTGATGCTGAGTCTTTCTTGGTTTTTCATTCTGCGTCTGTGGAGTTAAATCAGGGGTTTGGGTATTATCATGCTATAAATATGGACACTCGTCTCTCCAGTGCCCGATTTCTCCGCACTGGTGGCAGGGAAATTTCTTTTTAGCTTCCTCTCTGCTCATTTTTACCTTGGGCTTCCCTCCACCCCCAGAGCCTTGATTTTGGGTATTCTTGTTCATTTTATTCATTTGCTTTTCCTGTTCTGCTAGCTTCACTTGTGCCCACATAACCTTCTCCTTTAGGGCCTTTCGCTTATCTGCCATCTCGTCCTCACAGTACTTTGCGTACCGTAAGACCTCATCCATTTTCTTAGACTGCCAACAAATCTTATTGTCTTTGATCCACTGGCAAATTTCGGGTCTTAAACCGTTTACAAACCTGTAAATGAAGTGGGTCATGTCCTTCATCTCGATGTTATCTTTTCCACTGTAAGTTTTGAACACCTGTAACAGTCTCTCATAAAAGGAGTGCACAGACTCAT
This sequence comes from Lissotriton helveticus, assembly GCF_964261635.1. NCBI lineage: Eukaryota > Metazoa > Chordata > Amphibia > Caudata > Salamandridae > Lissotriton > Lissotriton helveticus. Next base: position 557,273,401 of record NC_136068.1, read on the forward strand.
CCCTTTCCTGCGTGGTTCTATCTATTTTGGTCCAATCAGTTTCCTTTGCAGGCACCTTCTTTTTCAGATGTAACATGACCTGGTCATATTTTCTCATTACCTCATCAGAGGGAGCACCTGTTACAGGGTCCCTATCATACTCTTTGTTGGGCCAATCAATGGCAACCTTGCATTCGGTCCATAAATCCACAGGAACCACAATGTCGAAAAACCCATCCAGGTCTTTCCACAAGCACTTTTGCACCTTTACAAACCTTTCCACCTGCCTGTACCAGTCCACAGGCTTTTCTCGTAATTTTGAAAAGTCATTGGTAAAGGACACAATATCCTGTCTGGACCATGGAACGTGCACGTATTTTCCACCTGGCACTTCACGCATAGGGTATAACTGCTCAGGTTTGTCAGCTTCCTTTAGAACGAACTCAGAAGTCGTCTGTTTAGATCTGGCCTCATCTTTCTTCTTTGCCCATCTGGCTTTCCACTTTTCTACGTCTCCCCATTTTTGCAACACTGTCAATAATTCTTTAACCTGCGCCTTTTTCCCTGACACATTCATATTTTCCAGATCTTTGTCTGAAAAATCAGCTCTATAGGGTTTCTGCAGTGGTTTTGATTTTGAAATATCGATTCCCATACTAGCTGCAGTGTTTGTTAATTTTTCATGGAGCACTCTGGTGTTTCGGGTAAAACTCTTGCCGATAAACAGCAACTCTTCTTCAGAATAGGTATTTAATCTGTCTAAACCTACATTTCCTGCCATTAGCTCTTCCATTTCTATTGTTAGCTTGAAAATATCTAAAGGTTTCGACTGAGGAGTTTGTTTTTCTAACTCTCGACTCCATCTTTCAATCTCTTCAGGAGTCACCAATGTGACACTCTTGGTACCCGAAGTCGATTCCATTTGAATCTCCCTCGTATTGAAAGGATTGTGTCTTTTCTGTAACCTTTTTCCTGCACCCCTAATGGGCAGGTCCATTATTGAGACCTCGGACTCACATTCACTGGTCTGGTCATCCACAATTAAGGGCTCCGGTCTTGGCTGTGCTACAACTGGAGTAATAACTGGAGTCTTTGGACTTCCCTGTCTATCCCCATACAGCGGGACCACTGGTCCAATAGTTACCGGGATTGTCAAGGCTTCAGGACTTGTATTTAACTGGGAGATCTTCTGAATTATCTCGGCTCTCTGCTTAGCTAGAGCCACTCGTTCCCTGTCCTCCAGTATCCTGTCTAAAGAATTGTCATGTAATACCTGCGGGGTCAAAGTTGGGGCATAACTCGGGGCAGTGGGATGTGTCTCACTTGGTCCTTCACCGTAATTAGGTTTTGGGAACAGACTTCCTGTGCCTAGGGATCTTGGTTCCTCCTCAGACGGGGGTCTTGAGAACGGAATTCCTGACGTTGAAGGCCTTGCCTCACCCTCGTAGGGAGGTCTAGAGCAGAAGTCTCTTTCTCTCAAATATCTTGACTCCCCACTAAATGGTGCTCTTTGACAGATATCTCTAGCACCTAGAGATCCTAGCCCCTCATTATACGGAGGTATTTGACAACTCTCTCCTACACTCACTGATCTGGCCTCTTCCCGGGGAGGAGGTCTCCGTGAATTATCCCCTTCACTAGAGGGTCGGTGTCCTTCATTATAAGGAGGCGGACTTCTCATAAACATATCATATAATAATTCATCATCCGACTCCCCAATGGGCACCCAATGTTTGCATTTTTCTGTTCTCTTCTCTCCTGCAGGGGGGCCACCCATTGACATAATTGGAAACAGACCTTCTACGATCATATTCTGTCTCCACTGTTTCATCTTTTTGTCTCTAGTCTCTTGCTTTAACTTCGGATAACATTTTGTTAACCCTTTATCCATTCGGGGCTTGTCCCTCTCAAAAGCTTCGATCTCCCATTCCTCTAAAGCTTCGTACTGCGTTAATCTAGGTCTGGGATGTAAGTCATTCATTCGGGTTCTCAAATTAAATAGAATTCTGCCATTGAATGTACCTTCTAACGGAAATGCCAAAATTCCGTCATCCTTGGTGTATTCCGCCCAGTTTTCCAACCATACACACGAGTGGTACCCTTTATCAAACATCATGAAAGATGCGGGAGTATTAGGTGGTGGAATGACACCTTCTCTGGTTTTAATCGGCTTATCCTTTTTAAAATAATTCTTTACTTTGTTTACAAGGGATAGTTTTCTCTTATTTCCGTACATAATGTCGGTTTTATGCCCTTTCCACTGATCGTTCTCAAACCCTAAATGTCGTGGATCAGGTCTAGTATGCGGTCTATACGAGTGCCACATACGATTTCTGCTAGTGACTTTGTTTACAAATCACTTCCAATCCAAGTGCGTTTTTTATTTTCGTGCAACCAATGAAGTGCACGGTTTCAAATAATCTCGACCAATGGGTGCGCGGCCTTTCGCGAGACAGGTTCTCACGCTTCGGCACTCACCCCTCCTTTACAATTCCAGCTCCGCTACACACCCGCTGCGTCTACCAATCCCAGCGCGCACAGAGTGACGTCAGAGCAGCTCCGCAACTGACTCCCTCCCTCACAAGGTAACGGAAACTTAATTTCTTCTCTAAAAGTGCAAGTGCTTTGTTATTTTACAAACGAATACACATTCGCCACTGTACCCAAGTGTCTAGACAGCAAAGCTTTGTTTCACTGCAAGTAAACTACTTCCATTTACTTTTCACACACTACGGATAGATCTCTTCCGCCTACCCTTCGCGCAAGCATTAGGGAACCTGCTACTTCTTTTGACTTATCCACTTCTTTCCGGGATATATACTAAGTCTAAAGTTTCACCAGCGAACCCCTCTGCTATCACCCAAGCTCCGATGAACCTGCTACTCCTTCCGGTGTGACCCTTACTAGGTTTTTCTCACAATGGAAGTTTTGCCAGTGATCTCGTCGCTATCATTTATTCAAACATACATTCAGAAAAACCCTAGTTAGTGCTTCCAGTTCTGCCTAACCTACACTAACTTCCCTTAGGCCAGTGACCTCAACGCGAAGTGGATTCTCTTCACCACTCACTATTCAATTACCCGCGGATTCCCAACAAACATATAAACACTTTACTAACAAGTGGGTTAATACATATATCAGTACAATAATAAGAAAAACAATTTAAAACATTTCATAATTTTTCAAAGCAAACATTTCACGTGCTTGATCAATTCACACAAACTGTTTACCCTTGTAGCAGCAAGAATATTAGCAGCATCCACCCTATCTAGCTTAACTAGTCCTACCTAACTTTAACTAGTCCCTAACCATAACTCTGCTACCAGAAAATTACTGATAGAAATCGCAGGTCACCCGGCCAATAATTTTCACCATTCACTTACTAGGCCCATATTTTTCCAATTTATCATATACATTAATCGGGTGACCTAACAACTCTTCTACCAGCAACCCTGGTTCCTTCCTATTTATTTCTATTGTACCCGACTTACCAATCCACCGTTACGGGTACCTATGATCCACAATGGATCAGGGAGCTAGCTGTAAAAGAAAAGCAGGCAAAATACGAATACCGACCTTATTTCTCTTACTTCATCAAATAACCACAGACTACTGGGAAGTTTTAAAAGTTTATCTTAGAAATCAGTTTCTGAGTGTATACATTTTACAACGAGAAGGCAATCTATAATCAGAATAATGAAGAGCACGTAACCATATGAAAGAAAAACTAAGGCAACCATTTATGAGTCTACAGGAAAATTATAACAATGCGATCTACTAAATAGATTTTAGAAAATGGATCACGAACTAGACATTTACTGTTTTAGAAAAATACTGCAAGGTAAGGATTGGAAATCCTATACATCTATAGGAGGAGAAAAATGGAACACGCTATAGTTCTAGCATCATTACGTTAAATCAGATTTCAGGAGAAAATTATATACCACAGTTATGATTCATAAACAGTATGGAGAGAATGTGTTATAAAGGTAGGGAAACATAGGAACATGCTAAAGGAAAATATACTGTGTGACTTTTATAGTAGGTTGCGGAAAGCATGGAAAATTAACGTATGCAAAGAAATGTCTTTATTAAAGCAAAGACAGGAAAATAGGAGGTGCAGTATAGAATTTTCGCACTATATTTACCTAGAAAGGTGTGCAGACCAACCCTGGCCACGGATCAGTCAAGGACAGGAAATACCCCAAGGAAGGACAGTCATCTATGGGACAGCAGGTGCAGATTGGACACCCCAGGACAGGACAGGAAAACCAGATTAGGATCAGGACAGGACCACCAAGGCACGACCAGCACCCGCAGTTCGGAAGCAACGCCTGCGCTCCACCCTCTCTGCAGCTATCAGTCAGAACCCCGATGGGGTTAGCGAACTCCCCAGCAAAGTGTTCCGCCAGCACTTAAGGTTTAGTGAAACCTTAGAGTCTATGGTTAAATTCGGACAGAGTGCTCCGCAGCGCTCTGTATTCAGTCACCTATTGAGTGCGTTGGGTCAGTGACAGGTCAGCTATTCAGACAAGTCGGACAATTTCTCCAGCTAAACCTAGGCTAGTTATACTGTTTTCGGGTCAGTGTACCACCCCCCAAATGTTGCAAGTGTCAGAATCCCCAATTTCGATTGGTTCCCAAGTAGGATAGGTCAACACACCAATCAGAACAAACTTCTACAAGCCTAAATTACCATTTTCTGAGACCGCCTAGCAGGGTTGGGGTTCTCACGATAGAAATAACAGAATACAATAAGGAATTACAATTGTATCGAGTTAGGAACGAGTCAGCTCCATCTTGCTGGGTCAGAGGTTGTGTTCACAGGAGCCTCTTGACTAGGCTGCCAGCTGGCTGAGTTCCACAGCTCAAGGTTGACTTCTCCCTGGCTGCGCGACATGCGCAGTAGGGACCTTCAAGATGGTTCACGTCTCACTCAAAACCCCCAATATCGCGGTACATGAAAAGTAAGCGAAAACAAATTAAAACATAGAAATAAATGAATTCACCATATACCATGAAAAGCTACTTTATACTTCTCAAATCCGAAAAATATACTATTGCATTATAGTTAGTGCAACAGACGATAACACGAGAGCATCTGCACAAGCTTCACCACGTTATAACACTGACAGCCATTTTTAGATGCAAGCACGCATGCGCACATTTTCCCACCAGAACTGCAACTACGTCACGTCACGTGAGTGTGACTAACGCATGCGCAGAAGCAAACCCTCAAGCGGCGGCCATTTTAAGGACACGAGTTATTCGTATTAGTAAACACATAGGCAAGCATCACTATGATACATGCATATCCAAAATAAAGGAAATTAGTAAAACATACGGGTTGTATTACAGGATTATAAGTTATTCGAGGTTCATGATTTAAGCAAGTCGCGTAATATGCGAAAACTTGCTTCATCAGGACTACCGTAGAATTTTTGAAAGAACTAGGTACCTCCCCCTTACTGAGGGACTCATTCAGGAAAGGGAGAATACTATGAGGCAGTGCAGAAAAAGTGTCCCTGAGGACAGGAGGTGGGCAGCCGTCCCTGGGAGACCCGGATTTAACACGGGTCATGAGATCTAATAATGTATTAGGACATATGGCTGTGAAGTGGTTCAGGCAAAATGGATTTCTGGAGATGTCATCCAGTGATTCCATGTTGACAGTGGGTGGAATACTCACCTTGATGACGGCGATTTTATCCAGAAAAAAGTTATTTAGAGAGTTACACAGTTCTTGGGTGGGAGCCTGGCTAGATAAAATTCTCTCATCGCTACTCAGGTCGTTCACAATCTTAAAAATGTCCTTAGATTTATTATGGGCATTCAGTATTCTCGTGGAAAAATAGGCCGCTTTAGCTGTCAATACAGTTTTTTTATAATCATTGCGAGCTAGCAGGTTCAACTGTCTATCTGCGCTGGAATAGCGAAGCCTCCATATCCTCTCTAATTGACGGAGCTTGAGTTTTTTATCTTTTAATTCGCTGGTGAACCATTTGTGGGCGGCAGAGTATCTAGCGCAAGAGAATTTGGTAAGAGGAGCATGTGTGTCACTGGCCGACAGTAGCCAGTCCGCAATGTCTTTTTCCATGAAATTAACATTGGGGTTAATTATAGGTATGGAGCTGGCTACGGTGTTAATAAAACCCATTTTATCAAGAGTTTGCCACTTTCTTGTCATGCCTCCCGCCACCATGGGGGTCTAAGTCCTGCCACTAAAAGTGGCCGTGAATTCGATCAAATGGTGATCCAACCATGTGCAGGGGGAGATAGATGGTACTGACAGAGTGAGGTTATGGGTCCAAATTTGGTCCAGGGTATGCCCTTTTATATGAGATGGGGAAGATAAGTGATGGGACAGATTTAAGTTGGAGAGCAATTCGGAGAGTTCGGCCGCGTGTGGCCCGCCAAGGTCGTCAATAAACCAATAGTTCAAGTCACCGATAAGTTAGACCCTAGCGTGGTTCATGATGAGGTTTGCCATTTTCTCACTTAAAGAAAGTGGGAAGGAGGGCATGGGCTGGGGAGGCAATAGATAAGCACCAGTGCAAGAGACCGAATGTTAGTACCCAGTATGATGACCAGGTTCTCTACCTCTGGCAAATCAAGGGAGATCATAGTGGCAAACATATGGTTTTCTATGTATAATGGCCACAACACCCCCGCCCGTCTTCCCTGAGGGTCGATTAACAGCCAGGATGTAATATTCCGAGGGGAGAGCCGCTAAGATGTCTGGTGTAGAATCCTGAGTAAGCCAGGTTTCGGTGATCAGTAGGATATCCGGTTTTTCTGAGGTTAGCAACATGAAGATGTCCAGCTGGTGTTTAACCAGGGAACGAGTGTTGAGGTAGAGAACACGAAGGTTGGTCAAATTGTCTGAGATGGGGCCAATGGTGGGAGGAAGTGAGGGGGCTGGGGAAGGTAAGGTGGAGCAGCCCACCTGATCTTGCAAGATTCCGTTGGCCAAGATGCGACTGTAAGCAGCAGGATCTAACGGAACTTGCCGTTGTGCCAGCACTCTTAATGCCCTAGGGCAATAGGTGGTGAATTGGCCAGAGTCCATGGCCCCTGGGCCCGTTAGGGCGCGGACGGGCGCAGACGGGCTTGCCTTTGGCGCGCCTTCGGTGCGCCGTTGGCGCGCCCGCTACGCGCGTCCGCTGCGCGTCCTCCACTGTGCTTCCGCGTACTGATGGACATTTATGCCTGGCTCTTCCTCCAAGCTCCTCCTCCTGCCGGCCGATTGGGTGAGGCTTATGGGTGGGGAGCTGGAAGAGTATCAGGGATACGGCAGAGGGAGCGAAATTCAATTTTACAATCAAGACGCGATTCGAGTGATTTAAAGCAAGGTATTTTAACACATAACCAATTTTCCCGGGTGTGAAGTACACCATTCCTGGAGGTACTGGAATACAAGGTTGATGTATAAAGTGGAAAATGTTTAATGTGATCCTTATCAGTGGTTGCCCTAATTTTAGTTTATAAAATGTGTACCACCACTCTTTGTATAGGGATGTGGTCTTTTTAAACCATATTGCTTACAATTTGTAAGAATATAAGCAATGGACTTTGAAACAGGTCCTTTCTGGCCCTGTAGTCATGTTCTTAACTTTTCAGGCAAAAACACTCAGTGATTTCTGAATATAAGTGCAAAAGCATTATGTTATGTTAACAAAAGCTTATAAAGCGCACGGTCACCAAAGGTTCATGGCGCTGATCCTGTGTAATAACGTTGCATATGGACTATTAGTAGGCTTGCTTAAACAACCATGTTTTCAAGGCCCTTCTAGAGCCCAAGAGGTTGTCACAGCTCCTGGTTGTCAATGGGAGAGAATTCCAAAGTTTGGGGGCAAGGTAGGAGAACCTACAGCCTCCCTGCCGCTTGAGTTTGATGGCTGGGATGGTCAGTAGGTGTAGGTGGGCTGATCGTAAATTGCGCCTAAGGACATGCTTTGTGACCATGTCGTTGATTAACTTTGGGCACTTGCAATGCAGCGCCTTGAAGGCAAGACAACCCGTCTTAAATGCAACCCGTTGTGCCACAGACAGCCAGTGAAGTTTTTGCAGACAAGGCCTGGCCGATTGCCAACTCGGCTGTTTGTAAATTAGTCTTCCGCCTGATTCGGAACTATTTGTAGACAATTGAGCAAAAACAGCAGCAGACCGATATAGAGCGAGTTTGAAAAGTCAAGGCGTGAAAGAACCAGTGCTAATACCACCTGTACAAGGGCTGGGTGGGTCAGAAAATGAGCGATCTTCCTAATTTTTCGCAATTGGAAGAGACTGGTAGAGACCACTGTACCCACTTGTCCTCTAAGTGAGAGATCTGCATTTATAGTGACCCCTAAACTTTTCACAGAGGGGGAAGGGGTAGGGGGGGGGCCTAATTCGCTTGGCCAGAAGTGCAGGCCCGAACAGACATCGCTTTTCCCGGGCAACACAAGTTCAGTCTTGCCCGGGTTGAGCTTCAGATGGTTAAGGTCCATCCAACGCTGGATATGGAGCATAGTAGTTTTTAATTCCGCAGCGGAATTAGGAGAGTCCAGAGGAAAAACAAGCTGGAGGTCGTCGGAGTAGTTAAAGATGGTTACCTTTCTGTTTTTTAATGAATTGATCAGGGGCCTAAGGTAAATATTGAACAACAGAGGGGAGAGGGAAGAGCCCTGCGGAACCCCACAAGAAGTGGACACTTTGGGGGTAGTAAAAGCGCCACGGCGTACTGCTTGAGTTCTGCCTATGAGAAAAGACTTGATCCAGTTGTAAGCAGGTCCTTGTATACCTGCTTGTTCGACACGGTTCAACAAGATGTTGTGGTCGACCTTGTCAAACGCAGCCGACAGGTCCAGGAGCACCAGAGCCTGGGGAGCCCCCATATCAGCCTTAGCTCTCAACGTATCAAGTACCGCAAGGATTACTGCTTCCGTTGAGTGCGCCGGCCGGAAGCCAGCTTGATTTGGCTCTACGTATTCTGATTGTACGATGAAATTAGAGAGGCACATGGCACATGGGTCTCCATAATCTTGGCCAAAAAAGGGAGAAGGGAAATAGGGCGATAGTTGGAGGGGTCCACGGGGTCAACCCCTGGTTTTTTTAACAGTGGGACTACCGTAGCATTTTTTAAAGAACTAGGTACCTCCCCCTTACTGAGGTACTCATTCAGGAAAGGGAGAATACTATGTGGCAGTGCAGAAAAAGTGTCCCTGAGGACAGGAGGTGGGCAGCAGTCCCTGGGAGACCCGGATTTAACACCGGTCATGAGATCTAATAATGTATTAGGACATATGGCTGTGAAGTGGTTCAGGCAAAATGAATTTCTGGAGATGTCATCCAGTGATTCCATGTTGACAGTGGGCGGAATACTCGCCTTGATGACGGCGATTTTATCCAGAAAAAAGTTATTTAGAGAGTTACACAGTTCTTGGGTGAGAGCTTGGCTAGATAAAATTCTCTCATCGCTACTCAGGTCGTTCACAATCTTAAAAATGTCCTTAGATTTATTATGGGCATTCAGTATTCTCGTGGAAAAATAGGCCGCTTTAGCTGTCAATACAGTTTTTTTATAATCATTGCGAGCTAGCAGGTTCAACTGTCTATCTGCGCTGGAACAGCGAAGCCTCCATTTCCTCTCTAATTGACGGAGCTTGAGTTTTTGATCTTTTAATTCGCGGGTGAACCATTTGTGGGCGTCAGAGTATCTAGCGCAAGAGAATTTGGTAAGAGGAGCATGTGTGTCACTGGCCGACAGTAGCCAGTCCGCAATGTCTTTTTCCATGAAATTAACATTGGGGTTAATTATAGGTATGGAGCTGGCTAAGGTGTTAATAAAACCCATTTTATCAAGAGTTCGCCACTTTCTTGTCATGCCTCCCGCCACCATGGGGGTCTAAGTCCTGCCACTAAAAGTGGCCGTGAATACGATCAAATGGTGATCCAACCATATGCAGGGGGAGATAGATGGTACTGACAGAGTGAGGTTATGGGTCCAAATTTGGTCCAGGGTATGCCCTTTTATATGAGATGGGGAAGATAAGTGATGGGACAGATTTAAGTTGGAGAGCAAGTCGGAGAGTTCGGCCGCGTGTGGCCCGCCAAGGTCGTCATTAAACCAATAGTTCAAGTCACCGATAAGTAAGACCCTAGCGTGGTTCATGATGAGGTTGGCCATTTGCTCACTTAAAGAAAGTGGGAAGGAGGGCATGGGCTGGGGGGGGGGGCAATAGATAAGCACCAGTGCAAGAGACCCAATGTTAGTACCCAGTATGATGACCAGGTTCTCTACCTCTGGCAAATGAAGGGAGATCATAGTGGCAAACATATGGTTTTTATGTATAATGGCCGCAACACACCCGCCCGTCTTCCCTGAGGATCGATTAACAGCCAGGATGTAATATTCCGAGGGGAGAGCCGCTAAGATGTCTGGCGTAGAATCCGGAGTAAGCCAGGTTTCGGTGATCAGTAGGATATCCGGTTTTTCTGAGGTTAGCAACATGAAGATGTCCAGCTGGTGTTTAACCAGGGAACGAGTGTTGAGGTAGAGAACACGAAGGTTGGTCAAATTGTCTGAGATGGGGCCAATGGTGGGAGGAAGTGAGGGGGCTGGGGAAGGTAAGGTGGAGTAGCCCACCTGATCTTGCAAGATTCCGTTGGCCAAGATGCGATTGTAAGCAGCAGGATCTAACTGAACTTGCCGTTGTGCCAGCACTCTTAATGCCCTAGGGCAATAGGTGGTGAATTGGCCAGAGTCCATGGCACCTGGGCCCGTTGGGGTGCGGACTGGCGCAGACGGGCTTGCCTTTGGCGCACCTTCGGTGCGCCGCCGGCGTGCCCGCTATGCGCGTCCTCCACTGTGCTTCCGCGTACTGATGGACATTTATGCCTGGCTCCTCCTCCAAGCTCCTCCTCCTGCCGGCCGATTGGGTGAGGCCTATGGGTGGGGAGCTGGAAGAGTATCAGGGATACGGCAGAGGGAGCGTAATTCAATTTTAAAATCAAGACGCGATTCGAGTGATTTAAAGCAAGGTATTTTAACACATAACCAATTTTAAAACAAAAGCGCTAACAGGCCAGATCCGCCCGGCAATAACACAGCAATTGCCCGCTTCCCGCGCTGCAGCAGCTTATGAGTGCCTGGCCCCGCCTACAAGCTCCTCCTCCTGCCGGTCGATTGGGTGAGGCCTATGGGTGGGGATCTGGAAGAGTATCAGGGGTACGGCAGAGGGAGCGAAATTCAATTTTAAAATCAAGATGCGATTTGAGTGAGTTAAAGCAAGGTATTTTAACACATAACCAATTTTAAAACAAAAGCACTAACAGACCAGGTCCGCGTGGCAATAACACAGCAAATGCCCGCTTCCCGCGCTGCAGCAACTTATGAGTGCCTGGCCCCGCCTCCAAGCTCCTCCTCCTGCCGGCCGATTGGTTGAGGCCTATGGGTGGGGAGCTGGAAGAGTATCAGGGGTACGGCAAAGGGAGCGAAATTCAATTTTAAAATCAAGACGCGATTCGAGTGAGTTAAAGCAAGGTATTTTAACACATAACCAATTTTAAAACAAAAGCGCTAACAGGCCAGGTCTGCGGGGCAATAACACAGCAATAAGGTAAATATGTTGTTCCTGTTGACATTTCACATGTTTTCCTTAATCTTGCATTCCCAATGAGTGTTTGCCATTTCCAAGATGTTGTTCCTATTTTGTTTCCAGCCAGAATATTACTTTTGTCTCCCTTCCCTCATAAGCTATTTCCCATTTTCTGGTTCATCAGTGCCACAAGGTCATACAAATGGCAATAGCGCTATGCAAATATCATCAGTCCACTGCATACAAAAAGTAAAAAAGATGATCATTTTCAATGCCAAGAGCTCTTACTATCACAAATGCGAAACCGATTGCATTACAAATGCTTGTTTATACGTCCACTCCACTCCAAACCAAAACACATGGGTAAAACACATTGTCATTACAATACCAATAGCTCTAACTCTCGCAAATGCGAGACCAATTGCATTACGAATGCTTATTTTTTTCCTGGTTGACTTTGGGAGTCTATGTGCTACGACACTGCTAAACACGTGCTTTTCTTCTAAAACATATGCCCTGCATTGGTTTCATCTAATGGGCTTATTTAACTTTCCAGTAAGTCCATAGCAGATGTTGCAGAAAATGCAAATGCACCAGTTGCTGAGACGTTTAAGGTCACATGAGGCTGCAGTGTGTATTTTCACCACAAATGTGTATGACAAAAATGTATGGCTGCAGCTAGCATTATTGTGCTCAAAATGTTCTGCAGCTTATAAGTACGGCAGTGTCACATGGTAAGGCACAGTGCCTCTGTCATTTTGAAAAAAAACTACTTTTCTATGTAAGCTTAGTCACCCCTAAAGTATGCCTGGTAAACCCACAAGTATTGGGCACTTAATATATAAATGTGGGCCGGTCTAGATATTAAGCAGTATGCTCCCACAGAGAATAGTTACAAAATAATGTTTGCCACTGTGTATGTAAAGCTATGTTTTCCATTAACAGATGTTGTGGTACATAAAATAATAGTTACATTTAGTGGTGAAAATAGTTTGATAACTTTAGTGGAGATGTAACTTTACGGACATATGTTCTGTGCTGCCTGAGAGTTACGTGGTTTAGAACTAGTTTGACTCACACCCCTGCTCCAGAAACTGAATACATATCCCTGGATGGTAGTTAACAACCCTCCCCTTTGAGGATATGACTGGTCTTCTGGCAGCAGGAATGCAAGAGAGGTGTTATCAGTGACCACTCTCTAGGAGGCGGACAGGAACAGTTGATAACAAGCAGCTTCCACAGCTCTTACTTTGAAGTGGGTATTCGCAATAGTACTAATAGGAACTGAAACCATTATTTCTGTGGGACAACTTAGACATTTTGTTGTCTGTCTTCACAGCAGGAGGGGAGATCAGCTCACGCACGGGCAAGGGGTAGGAAACCTCCTCGGCTTAAGGCAGTGACTAGAATGAAGAACTAAGCTCTGAAACTGAAAGAAGGCTATGGATATCTTGGTTGACGGAGTCTGTGAAGGTTTGCAGTAATCTGAGAAAGGAAGTGCTGAAAAGTGGTACAAATGCTGCAAGAAATTACCAGAATTTGGTGTAGGAAATTCCCCAGTCACTTGCCAATTTATTGGTTAAGATTAACACCTTGCCACCACCGCCTCAGAACGTTCCTGACCTAGAAACACAAAACCTGAAGAAAAAAAAAGGCTTGGCTGAAAGGCGAAGAAAGAAGACTCCTGTTGGCAAGTAGATTTGGAACTGTTCTCATAAAGTTTGGTGTTTTGTGTGCCACAGGTACACAAAAGGCAGTAAAACTTCCAACTCCAGGAAGGCCCAGCTGGCTACTGTGTACTGGAAAAAAACAAAGAAATATCCTGCAGTCAACAACTATAAAGACAAAAAATGACCGTGTGGATCCATAGACTGGTTAGCCAAAAATACGCAAAATTTGTACGGATTCCCATCACTCACCGAGCCCGGTGACATGCTTCATCATCTGGGTCTCCTTTTCAGGGCTGCTACTCCACCCTAGTGATGGAGAAGCCCAAGGATGTTTTATAGAGTTTATTTTCACTACAGATATGAGCGAGTATGATGAAAAGAGTGTATGGGAAATAAGTGCAGTGCGAAAATACGTGATGTGAATCTAAAATTGAAGCGGAATCAGACTATAATTTTATTCTTGTCTGATCCGAACAAACAATAAAAACAGTGCAAGGACGGATTTCAACAAATAACCGTCCTGTAACAAGAATGGGTCAACATGTTTCAGCACACAGGTAGAAATTAACCTAGTGCTTTCATCAGGACCTCTTGGATGTAAATGCTACTGCAATACAATATCAGTGGTGTGATAAATGATAAGTGAAAAAGGGTACACTGCGAGTCTAACTGCTCACAGACTTCATTCCTCTCGCCTCTTGGAAAAATCTCAAGGGTATGGAGGAGAAACCTCACCACACCTGGCAACAGCTCAGGACAAAGGAGGCACCGCTCTAAACGTTGGTACCTCAGGCGTGCATTTCAGCCGTCGGGGAGGCTCTGAAACTGAAAGAAGGCTATGAATATCTTGGTTGAGGGATTCTGTGAAGGTTTGCAGTAATCTGAGAAAGGAAGTGCTGAAAAGTGGTACAAATGCTGCAAGAAATTACCAGAATTTGGTGTAGGAAATTCCCCAGTCACTTGCCAATTTATTGGTTAAGATTAACACCTTGCCACCACCGCCTCAGAACGTTCTTGACCTAGAAACACAAAACCTTAAGAGAAAAGGCTTGGCTGAAAGGCGAAGAAAGAAGACTCCTGTTGGCAAGAAGATTTGGAACTGTTCTCGTAAAGTTTGGTGTGTTGCGTGCCACAGGTACACAAAAGGCAGTAAAACTCCCAACTCCAGGAAGGCCCAGCTGGCTACTGTGTACTGGACCCAGCTTGAGCCTTGGCTGGAGATAGAGACCTGGTGCAGAGAAGCTTGTACCAAGCATACAGAAGTGCCCAGAAATTATTTTTCCACTACACAATGATGATTAGAACGTGGTCATTTTTTCTACCCCTAGAGGACCAGAAGGAGGTGCAGAGGCTTCCCCAGGGGAGATGTCGAGACTCTTCCTCTCAGGGCTTCTTGCCACAAAGAAAAATGCTTCAATTGGACTTCACAGTGAAAGTGTCCCACCTCATGGATCCTTGCCCAGCTACAATTTACAGGATTACCGTAATGGCTTAGCAAATCCATATGTTTTTTGGTTACTACATAGACTTCTAGAGACTTTTGCACTAATAAAATTCTGTCAGCAGTCTTTACTGCTCAACATCTTACCCTTATTGATTTTGTGAGTGTTAAGCACACTAAAACACTAATATATTTTCCTCGGTTGCTACTTCTTAAGACCATCAGCCTACCCGCTTTGTTTCTTCTCTCGTGTAATTTCTGCTGATATTGTATGGGGTGAAATTGTCCAGTGTTTCATGCACCTCTCCCACCTTATGTTTCACTGGGATAAGTGCCTCAGTTCCATTTGGGTCCTTCATGGTCTCCTTTTTCAGCCTCACAATTTTATATACATGCCTGATTTTTGGCCTTTTCTATTTCCAGTTTATGCCCATAAATTATGTTTATGCACTCTCCTCATATTATTACCTTTATTGCCTCCCATTCTTCGCCATTTGACACTATGGAACTCAAACTACGTGCAAAATGCTGCTCTATTTCAGTTGTAATGCCAGAATGAAAACCAGGGTCTCGTAGTTCTTCAATTCGCAGCCTTCAAGTGAGTACTCCAGCTCTCCACCTCCCATAAGTATAGGTCGCCTTTAACAGTAAGTGATCTAAAAGTCTTATGCACATATTTGCCAAGTCATAGTTCTAGCTTTGGAACTCTGTTGTTTGTAATCAGTCCCTAACTATGTGCCATGTAGTGCTGAATAAAAGAAGTACACATTGTCAGCTGTTGTGCTTGCCACTAGGCCTGGGCGGTGAACTCTGCTCCATTCGTGGAGTTTGCAGAGTTTCCCTTACTCCGCCGAGCACGTGGAGTTCTGAAAAACTCGGCTCTGTGAGCGCTAGTAAGGAAAATCCAATGCAGACCACCTCCCAGCGAGATTTCTCAACCCAGGCAGTCACGGATGGTCATGACCGATTGCACTGAGAAGCCATCCGTTTGCGTTGAGGAAGCTGCTGCTCGAGTAGAAAATCTACTCGAGCAGCAGAATGAAGACGCGCCCTCCTGCATTGTGCATAGTGGTGTTTGCGCTTATTTTCCAGCGGGGGACAAACACCCAGAGCTAAAAGCAGTACGAACGACGAGACCTATTACACTCCGATGCTTGTGGAACTTCGCATAGTGCCACAGAGTTTTTTGGTCACTTCAGAACTCTGGCCAGGCCTACTTGCCACATATGACCAAATCAGCTCTCTGTATAAGGATTGCCAGTGTATCTCTCATTTTGCTCTTGGAATGTGTTCTTGTGGGGTGCCTTTCCTGGGAGTTATCCAGTGTAGAGTTGACAAACTCAGCCCATATTATCATCACTCCCAGCTAAGGGGGGTACCACCCTCTAAAGATCATTAAAGAAGACTTAATTATCTCCATTTGTAGTGTAAACATTCAAAAAACAAATGTGTTGACTATCAAGCAAGCCATCCTCAGTAGAGTGGTTCTGGCTCCCAAAACAGTTGCATCGTCCTGTTTGTGATAGCACCTGCCTCTATGAACACCAACACCCTTGCGTCTCTCCTTGGGCCGCCCGCATTTGGCTCCTCTTCATGGCATAGTGTTAGACCTGGCACCATTGGCGTGGGTCTCCCTTCCATTTTCTGCTGTTGCCTCCTGTGTTTTTGCTATATGTGTTGCTGATCTAGAAGCTTTGGGCACTGTGCCATTGCTATTCAGTGCCACAGTGCAAGTGCTCCCTATGTTAAATTGATGTAACGGATTAGTGACTCCATGATTGGCTTATTTGGTTTACTTGTCAGACCCTAGTACAGTGCACTGTGTGTGCCAAGGGCTTGTAAATCAAATGCTGCTGGTTGACTTGCAGTACTGATTGTGCCACCCACCGGGGCAGCTTGTAACCTATGCCATTGCAAAGCATGTGTGCAGCCTGGGGCTTCCATGTTGACTTGGCAAGTGCTCCCACTTGCCAGTCCCTAAACCATTAATTTTCTACATATTAGTCACCCCTAAGGTAGGCCCAAGGGCAGGGTACATTGTATGTCAAAAATAGGACATGCCCTGATGTGTGTGGTATGCCCTGATAGTGAATTACAGCCATTTTTGGTTTTCACTATTACAAGGCTACCTGTTCTCATAGGCCAAAATGGGCAGTTTGATTATAACATCTTATAATCCTAACTGACTCAGGGAACTGGGTAGAAATGCGAGTTTAGTATGCCTGAACTCAGAATGATAAAATACATCTTTTAGTGAAGTTGTTTTTAACATTCTGCGTTTGAAAATACCACTTTTAGAAAGTAGATATTTTCTTGCCTAACCATCCAAGCCTGCCTCTGCTAGGTTGTGTATTCCTAGTCTGGTTTGTGAGTGACAGGGGATGGGGTGGCTCCAGGAGACAGGATGAGTCAGCACAAGGCTGAATAGACCTATCTGCATTAGGAGTGGTGGTGGGAGTAGCACCTGGGCATGAATAAGGCTCTGCCTGCCTTCCACAATGCTGGCTCCACCTCATGTGGTGTGTCTGATGACCCCGGCCCACACTGACCAAGGAAAGAAGGAGTCCTGTAAACAAGTGCTCCAGGACTGCACGGAACTGGTTTGGACTAGGTACAGACACTCTCTGCCTTCAGAGACATAGGATTTTGGTGTATAAAAACGGGGACCCAGACCTCAGAACTGAAGATCACTTCTGGCAATCAAGACGACCCTTTGCTGAGGAGAAGAACCAGAGAAGCTGAAGAAGGAGACTACCCTGTGCTGAGTGTTTGGGGGTTGGCCTGCAGTGGTTGCTTCATTGCCAAAGAAAGGAGAAAAAGGACTTAGTGTGCTTTCATCATCTTGAAGAAGAATCTCCAAGGGCTTGAAATTTGCTTGCCTGCTACTTGAAGTCTCAGGGATACAAGATTTCACCCCCAGCTCCCCCCTGAATTCCCTTGCTGGGAATTGAAGTGCCTGCTGTTGTGCTGGGCCTTCAGAGAGACTGGGTGTCGCTAGGAGCTGGAAGCGCAACTCAACGACGAGAAGTTTGTTGCCGCTGCAGCAGTTGCCAACGCATCGCCGAGTAAGCGTTCCGCCACTGCCGCTGTCACCATCGCATCCTGCAAAGCAAGTCGCATCACCGGAGAAGCATGCAGCCGCCGCAGAGGTCGCCATCGCATCACCAGAGAAGCATGTCGAAGGGCCTGTCGTGGCTCAGAAGATCACTGAGTCGTAACACGGCCGTCGGGCGTGCACGCATTGCATCTACGTTTTCGCATCGTAACCAAGACGCCATTTTGTCGCATAACACCGGAACGTCATCGCATCGTACCGGAGAGCAGTAATAAACTGACGCATAACCTCCCCACACTGTAAGGAAGCGAACATCAACTCCCCTGCACAGCAGTAAGGAACCATCGCATCCTCTCCCCTGAGTGTAAGGTACTGACCAATCACCTTCCTTGCAACCCTTTTGTTTGCTGTGAGTTACGCATCCAAGGTACTGTGGGAGTAAAAGCTTTGCATTTGCATCTAAAGTGAACTAAGCTATTTCTACCATTTTAAAGACTTATTTGGATTACAGTATTGTGGATTTTTGTCGTTTGGTCTTGTGTTAAGTCTAGTAAAGAGTACATATTTTTCTAAACCTGTGTGGTGTCCATCTGTAGTGTTTTCTCTGTATTACTGTATGTGTGCACAAATGCTTTACACACTGCCTCTGAGATAAGCCTGCCTGCTCGTGCCAAGCTACCTATGGGGTGAGCAGGGGTTATTTTATGAGTGTAGCCTCTTACCCTGACTAGAAGCAAGGATCCCTATTTGGTCAAATGTACCTACCTCTGCCAACTAGAGACCCCCAATTCTAACACATAGTAAGACCTCATTAGGCTTGAGCAGGTTCTTCTTGCAGTCTAGTAGCCAGTTCTTCCTGCAGACTACAACTGGCAACTGATTTCAATGTGAGAGTTCCACTAAGCAAAGTCTTGTGTAGCCAATGGGGGAGCTCTGAGCCCTGCTATGCCCAGCGCCACTAATTTGCGTGAATGCATTTTCTTTCTACACTGCTAACGCATACCATTAGTTTAGTTCAGGACATTGTAGTAGATAAGTAGCCTTTACAAGGAATTTTTCACTTACACTACCTATCTCCAAAATGCTTTGTGACAGCCTGGTTTTACTCTACTTTTACATTGAAAATAGGGGTGAGCACAGTGTATTTGATTATAATAGACAATGAACCCCTTTTTTGATGCAATGGTCAATGTTAAGGCCAGGATGCAGCTCAGGCAAAAGAAGCTTTGAATGATGGTTATGCCGAAATGTTGATGGGGAATTAAGCTTAATGCTTATCTCTTCAAACTGGTTAAGGGTGTAGTGTAGATAGTGTCTAGTCACAAGTGCTCTATTTCTGAGAGCTGTCAGAACTCTGCAGTATGCGCCCACCCTTGTTTACAGGAAAACATCTAAGGGCACACCACTAACTAGGACTAAATTGTGTATCCTAACCCTTCTACGACATTTGCAATGTATTGAACTGCAGTAGATGCCAACAACACTATGTAGTTCTTCCACTTGGCAATGAGCTGTTTATTGGGTTACACTCCTCCATCATATTTCCTCCCTCATCTCTCTTCTCGTTTCAGGAATTAACCTTCTTTCTAACTGATCCCTTTGATGGTTTGCTGAGGTAAGTATGCATTAAAACGTGGAGCTCGCCTACACTTCTCTTGAAAGAGTACTACTGACTTTCGGTCAAACGTATGTGCTTATTGCACTACTGTATCCAACTTCTGTTCCAAAATTTAAATGCACTCACTAGTTTAAGTAGTGGACATAGTGCTTAATTTGGAAATTAAAGAGTGCTGGTGCCCAAAGTCTTCACAGAAGACTGTGGCTGGTGCTATTAAATGTCAGTGTGCCGAATACAAAGGCTGCGCAGTCTTAAATCCACATCATGTCTCTATTTAATCGACTACCAGTCACTCCCAGCCTCTTTACCTCACTCTTGCAGGTTCCTGCTTCCCCTTTGTGGCAATTTTTCTGTTTTTCTCTTCCTCCTTCTTTGTCATTTATGTGTGTTTCCCTCTTTTGGTCTCAGGAAATATCTGATGAGGAAAAATACATTCCAGTCCCCAGAAATGAGTGCAGGTGGTCCCCACTGCATCCACCGCCTCAAGTTAAGCACTTGACATAGGGCGGATCTTGGCCCAGGAAGCAGCAAATCAATTTACAGAGACTGGCTTTGCTGTAAGAAGAGTGCCTAAAAGATTAGATGCGAGTAAAGGATAAGGTGGTGGTGTGTGTCCATTATAAAAAAAGATAATAGCAATATGTATGTAATGGAATAGAGGAGGGAATAGGTAATTGGAGCAGCACGCTGCACTGTTTATTTCATATTAAACACTTTTAAATTGCATAATTATGTTACACTTGTTTGCCTATTTCATGGACAGAAAGATTACGTGATTTATTGAAAATCCACCTTTTAAGTGCAGAAGCCAGGATTAGAATAAAAGCGCCTGGATACTGTTTCTAAAATATCTACTTTCTCTCTCCAAAATACTCCCAAATACACCTGATCTGATTAAACAACATGTCAATGATGTGCATCTATTTAGGCACTTAATTTATTGAAATGAATCCATAAAAATGATGTGATTTAGCACAGCAGTGCCGTCATTGCGGTTTTTAAAATGAGACTGCAATTTAGTCCCCTTATAGGTCCATAGTATATAGTACCAGTGGCACTCAGTGCATATGTGTTAAAGGGGTTACCAGGCCCTGCAGCACTGTTTGTGCCCCCCTGAGTGACTGAAGTAAACTACTGACAGCAAGCCTGCCATTGCAGACTGCAAGAGCAGTGCAAACTGCTTGAACTCAACTTTGCCTTCACCAGTGCTTAATTTGAGTTGGTGGTTTCGGGTGCTCAGCATTGGCACTTAATCATTAACACCAGCACTTTCCATGAGCACCAGTTAAGGACACATTCATTTATGGTAGGCATCGGGAAATTAAGTGATTTGCCCAGAATCACAGGATGGTGAGCCGACGCAGAGACTGGAACCTGGTTCCCCAGCTCCGAAGTTCGCAGCTCTGGCCATTACGGTTAGTATTTGGTTGTGTTTTAGGCGGCGCTAACAAGAGAAATGGGCTGGTGCAAGCTGTCTCCTGATGAGAGCCCCGGCACCTATTTTGTTTACAAAATAACCTCTGGCCTTCACCATGTGTGAGAAGGTCAAAGCTATATCTTTAATATGTGTCAGTCACCCCCAAGGAAGGCCTACTCAGCCCAGGAGGCAGGGTGCGTTATATTAAGGAAGAGGACATATAAGTGTAAGTTTATATGTCCTTATAGTGGCCTTTTACATTAAAGGCTACTATAAGTGTTCAGCGGTCCATAGGATAACATGAGCTGGCACCCGGACAATTTCGGGGGTTGCCAGCTCCATTATGGTATCATCAAAATATGTCATGTTTGGCATCAAACAACTTGCCTTCTCACGCCTGTCCGGATTCTTGTGCCAGAGGTAATCTGGCATGTACCCAGGAGTCTACCTTAGAGGTTGTTCACCTGGTTGCCTCAGCTTCCCTCTGCTATGTCTGGCAGCCCGCCGCTGCTGCCACCAAGCGGTACAAAAGGGGGTGGTGATGGACGGAGCATCCGAACCAATCAAACACTCACACCCAGTCAAAAGATCTGGATTTAATCCATCACCGTTCTTTAGCCCACTCTGCCACCCCAGTTCAGACATGGCCATATGCAAATCAGTCTGACCCTGTGCCTCATGGGAACAGTTCAGCCCGAACTGCCAAGCCATGCCTTCTCTGGACTGGAAACAAGCATCCTAGGACCGGTTTCTGGTATTTCAGCCGTCATCAGCCAGGCTTGCTTGAATCCAGTGGCAAAGTGAGCAAGGGACTCACGTCTGAGCATACCCTGCCAACTTATGGAGAACAAAGCGGTACAAAAGGGGGTGGTGATGGACGGAGCATCCGAACCAATCTAACACTCACACCCAGTCAAAAGATCTGGGTTTAATCCATCACCGTTCTTTAGCCCACTCTGCCACCCCAGTTCAGACATGGCCATATGCAAATCAGTCTGACCCTGTGCCTCATGGGAACAGTTCAGCCCGAACTGCCAAGCCTTGCCTTCTCTGGACTGGAAACAAGCATCGTAGGACCGGTTTCTGGCTTTTCAGCTGTCATCAGCCAGGCTTGCTTGAATCCAGTGGCAAAGTGAGCAAGGGACTCATGTCTGAGCATACCCTGCCAACTTATGGCGAACAAAGCGGTACAAAAGGGGGTGGTGATGGACGGAGCATCCGAACCAATCAAACACTCACACCCAGTCAAAAGATCTGGATTTAATCCATCACCGTTCTTTAGCCCACTTTGCCACCCCAGTTCAGACATGGCCATATGCAAATTAGTCTGACCCTGTGCCTCATGGGAACAGTCCAGCCTGAACTGCCAAGCCATGCCTTCCCTGGACCGGAAACAAGGATCCTAGGACCGGTTTCTGGCATTTCAGCCGTCATCAGCCAGGCTTGCTTGAATCCAGTGGCAAAGTGAGCAAGGGAAGACATGGCTTGGCAGTTCGGGCTGGACTGTTCCCATGAGGCACAGGTTCAAGGCTGATTTGCATATGGCCATGTCTGAACTGGGGTGGTGTGGAGTGCAAAAAAACGATGGATTTAGACCCAGATCTCTATACTAGGGTGAATGTATGACATTGTTCTGCATTCTGTCCATCAACTGTTATTTTTGCATTTGTTACCCCGAGTGGGACGGGTATGCTCAGACGTGAGTCCCGTGCTCTCCACACCACTGGAGTCCAGCAATCCTGGCTGATGACGGCTGATAGCCAGAAACTGGTCCTAGGATGCTTGATTTGGGTCCAGGGAAGATATGGCTTGGCAGTTCGGGCTGGACTGTTCCCATGAGGGACAAGGTCAAGGCTGATTTGCAAATGGCCATGTCTGAACTGGGGTGGTGTGGAGTGCAAAAAAACGATAGATTTAGGCCCAGATCTCTGTACTAGGGTGAATGTATGACATTGTTCTGAATTCTGTCCATCAACTGTTGTTTTTGAAGCTGCTGCCACCAAGACAGAATTTTGACCTCCTGCCAGGAGTGAACACGCCCAGTGAAGTTGCTCATGAAGGTGGTGGCTTCAAAGCTTCCACAGTCTTTGATATGCATCCAGGCTGTCTCCCAAATCAAGGTACAGCCACCCCCCTCCCCCCAGGCACATTTGCACCTGTAGAAGCAGGAACATTATGAGTGGAGTGGGTTACCTGGCCTGTACAGCTGAGGAAGACTTCTGCCATTTTTAAAAGTAGTAGAATAGACGGTTCCGGGTAGGAAAGGTGACCCCCCCCCCAATGGGGTCACCTGAGGTGTGGATTAACCATTGGGGCTAGTAGCCCATTGGCCACCTACACCCATGCCCTAACGCCCCTAAATCTAGGATTTAACCGCCACCGCTGACACCAGAAACTCAGTTCTGATCTGACTTGTAAGACGACAAAGAAGAGACCCGTGTCTGCAACAACTTGATCTGCACAAAGCAAAGGCTCAAACAGAGGTACCCCTTTGTGAGCCAAAGGCAACTCTAGAGTCTTCTGTATTAGTGGCACTAATACCCTGAACACGGCAGGTAAAAACAGCGAACTGGAACCAGATAATCCCTGCCATTGAGCCTCTGAGGGATCGCCCAAAAGTAGATGGTCCAGTGCAATGTAGGAAACATAGTCCTGACCTCAACGAGGTTAAAGGCGACTGCCGTGTTTCCCCGGACCTCTGGACATTGGAACAACTTTATGGTGAGCTTACCGCTGTCAAGGCTTAGTGGACGCCAGTCCGCCAACCACCACTTTTACTTGATGCTGCATCTCGAGGGAACAGCGCAAAACCTACATATGACTTCAGCAGTGGCTTTTTTTTCGACTTTTTGCACCTGGTTTCCCACCAGCGGAAAAACAGATCCCCTGCGGCTCTAAATCAGTACCTCGGACAGCCAAGACAGCTTTGCATCCAGCCTACTCGAGCCAGGTAAAATCAAACTGACTATCATAGTCTGGTGCTGGGACTTGCATCACCTTAACCCTCCTTGGGTTCCACTCGACTCGACCTGCAAGTGACTGATTGTTGCTAGTACTTTTTACCACTGACCACAATGATAAAGTTTGACAGTACTTTTTTGCGCTGATTTAATTTTGCTTCTAAAATCTATAACTCCGGTTATACTTATCTGCTTTGACTTCGTTTTGATGTCTAAATTTATATAAAAATGTGCTTTCTTTCTATAAATTGGTATTGGATTTCTGTCAGTTTGTGTCAATTACTTATCGTCCATGTTGGTACTCTGAAATGCGTAACACAAGTTCCTCTAGTAAAGCTTGACTGCTCTTTGCCACTCTACCAGGACTGAGCTATGGATTTATTATTGTGAATCCAAGGACCATCGTTTGGGTACTGTGAGTATTGCATGGCGAAGCCTAACTAGCATCACCATTTAATACTCCACCTTCCTATGTTGCAGAGGTTCCTCATGTTCCTGTGTCAACACACTTGTTTAGTTTTTCCTGCAAAGATTCCTTCAAGATTACATATGCTGCACATGTGTTGTGTAAAGACTGCAGCCAGGCTCAATTTTCAGTTTTTCCCTACAGGTGCTACAGATCATCTACGTCTTCTGCCCTGTTTAACTTGGTTACATAGCAACCCCTAGGACCCTGTAACCTTGAACAGAGACAGCTAAGCCATGGCATTTACAAAAGTTCTGAACAGGTGCCCCTTTGTTCCTTGGCACTTATATTCTACTCCTGGTGGCAGGGTTGATCCACTAGAACCAACACCCTGGTAAATGCGGCCCCCAGACTCTTTTTTTGTTGCAGTTATTGTTTTGGGCATGGGAATGCCCCTGTGTGGTTTTCTGACTGTGCACCCTTACCCAGAGTTACTCATCTGGAGGTATCCCAAATATTTTTTATATTTAGTGCCCAGAGCGATCACCAGTCATGCTTGCGCACTGAGGTCTTTTAAGTGTAAAGGTACCAAGAACCCAGATTGGGGTTTTGTTGTCGCAAAGGGCACCTCAAGCAGATCTTCCTCTTTACATGGGTCATCTGTCAAGGTACTCGTTCATAGACAAATAGTAGTGGTGGTAACATATTGTTTTTGAATCTCTTTTACCATAAAGGTCTTATTCCTGTTGCTGGTAGTGAGCAAGAAGCCTGCCTGCCTCGTTTTCCAACATTCTGCTAAAGTGTCATGACTGGCTCCTTTGCTGTCCTTTGCTGACACCCTGAATAGGTGGAGGCATGCAAGGAGTGTACAGTGTTCTTATGGATCTGTTTGGCATGTGAGTGTGTGGTTATCCATTTTGGTTTTACCCTGCTAAAGCACGGTACAGGATTGTGGCTGAGTAACCACCTTCCAGAACAGCAATGTATATTGCTGATATTCCTGAAGCTTTCTTGAAGCACCACAACACTGGGGTGTAGGAGAATGGGGACAGACCTTGCGATAGAAATCTAGCAGCCCAGATTGTTCCTACCTTAGCACTCCAGTTAGGTATAGTTAGAGAGTGAGGATGAACAATGGAGACAGTGGTACTCTTTATTAGTGCAGGTGACCATTCTGTCAGGGCCTGCTTTTTGTCTCTCCCATAGGTGCTAACTCGAAAAGGCTCATGACGGTCAGGAGCGAGGACTTCATTCCTCATTCTACCTTGTTTTGTGTGCTCTCCATGGAGCCAACACTCATCATTACCTGCTGTGGGGCCATCTCTTAAAGAGAAAGGTTATAGCTGCCTTGAAAAGGAAGGATATGCAGACTGAGAGTAGCATCTCAAATCAGTTCCAGAGCAGTGACAGTGGAATCGACATTCCCTGTCTGGAAAACCTATAAGAGAAACCTTAAACTTACTAAGATCATTCCAAGACATCTCACTGACTCATGAGATGATCCGCATCAGTGTCACGGATACAGGTGAGATTCAAGGCTGGTGTCACTAAGAGCCAGTCACCTAGAGGTGACAGGACATCACCAGAAAATCTCCAACTACCTACTGGATAAGAGCCGTGTGTCTTCCTTGGTCTACCTGCCCTGCTGATAGGGGAAAGTATAGGGAACCCACTGCAGGAGCAAGTATACTCAGAGCAAAGGCCCAGCTATAGTGACCTAGAAACTGGCACTGTGCTGGATTCAGTGACTACTCAGGAGCCGAGCCATGGCCTGGAGTGGGTCCCCCTGCATCCCCCAATTTTATCCTGGTGCACTGCGCTGGAGATACCAACGGGTACAACTACTACTGATCATACCTGAACAGGAGGGACGTTGCAGGAGTTAACCCAAGTGCTGGAGTCAGTCGCCCTGCATTCTTCCATTTGAGCCTGGTGCACTGTGCTGAATATGCCAAGTTTGATATCTGCCTGTGGTCACCTACAATCACAAGGGGCATTGCAGGAGTGGCCAGAGTGTTAGAGAGGGTCTCCCTGCCTCTCTCTCTGATCCTCCTGTGCTGTGCCGAAGAAGAGAAATGGCCGCATCTCACGGTCCTCCTCATGCTATGTCCCCAGGACCTGTGATGTGTGCTACCACCACCTTTGACCTTTGACCTCTGCAGGACGCCCAAACCTCCAACTGACTTACTAGTGACTTATCGGTAGACTCTCATCACAAGTTGGGGTATGGTTTGGGCCTGAATGGCAAACCTAAAAATTGCAGCATCCTCTGTTGCGTCTGAAGCTCCACCAGCAGTGCCAAGAGAGAAGTCGGAGCCACACATATGCACGGCACCCAGAAAGGACCTCGCACCAGGGCCCCACACCAGAGAAGGTAAATGTAAATGTAAAATGTAAATGTAGTAGTACTTGTATAGCGCACAAATCGACCTATGAGGGCATCTCGGCGCTTGTACGCATACCGCTGTGGAAACCTTCCTGGCTTTTCCCTGTGAAGTGCCCACTCCTGGGCACCCCCAAGGTGAAGCCAGGCATCCTGCTAACTGAACACTGACCCCGAGATACGTGGGGCTTAGAACTGAGAGTTTGGGCTTAATTTATCATTGCTAAAAAACAGTGCACCCATACCAGTCTGCCATGTAGGTCACAGATGCAGCTGTCTGCTTGCATTTGTCACTGAGAGGCTGCAACTGTGACTGGCCTTTCTAAATTGCTATTGCCTTACCTGTAGTCTCTCATTAGAATCATGTAATCCATTGCATAATCTATTTGTGTTGCATTATACAGTTGTTGTAATAAAGTATTTTTCCTTTTTCTTAAATCTAATCCCCTGGGTCGGGCAGTCAATATTGAATTCTCTTGGGCAATTATTGATTCTCGAGTCCCTACCCACACACTACCTTACTGAGAATCCTTGGACTGCTCACCTCTCCACCCTGAGTGTCAAGTGCTGAAAAGGCTACTTTGTGCTCAGTTTTCAGTAACCGGAGTAGGTGAGGTCCTTGAACTTCAATGGTAAGAGGTATCAAGCACCTTGGTTGTGGCACAGTAACCTCCGCGTTCCCCGGAAGCCTGAAAACTATTCTGACATTTGTACTTTCAAATCAGCTGTGGTCTCCTTCTAGAGACCATGTCCTACTGCAAGACATGCTTCCAGTATTCTGTTCACTGTGGGTTGGCTTCTTCCCTCAAGTCAGATCCATCTCATCCAGCAAGGTGAGGGCCAGTTCCCATGCACAGCTCTGTATTCACCGGGCATCTGGGCTCATCACTCCTCAAGGTAGGCTCTCCTCTAAGGGATGCAGACCAGTAATCCCTTACTTTCTAGTAGGTAGTCGCTGCGTATCCAGGCAGACTACAGGTCTCCATGTGGAGGTGTGACCCGGGGTTTCTCCAGATGCTTGGCGTCATAGCTCAAATGATTTCAACCCACACAGTTGTGTGAAAACTCACACTGGTAACGAGTATATTGGTACACTGACCTTGGTTTCTACCCAGTATTTATCCTAGATTTGCAACCAGCAATGTGGATTCTAGAAATCAATTTCTCAAGCTGGTTTCGGGCAGTCCCTGACACTTGCCCCAGGTTGGTCAGGCTAAAGTCTTTGTCACAGATTCAGGAGGATGAGGAAGTGATTCTGGATGTGTCCGATAGAAAAATGTAAAATACGGGCACAAGAGAGAGAATGCCCAGTCACCTACTATACATAACTGTGTGCAGTTACACCTCAAGGGGCGTAAAAATCACGAAACGTAGGTCTGTCACTGCACTTCCACAGTGCATCTGTCTCCCTCCTTCCTTTCACAGAAATCTGGTCTATTTCAAGGGCTCTCTAACATGTCGCTACAATCTACATTCCTGACTAGAAAACTCTCTCCAACGTAAGTACCATCTACACACGAGATACAGCATAAATCGATGTTCCTACACACTAGAGCACCACAAAAACACTCCATGCTGACTCTAATCCACACATGGAACATTCACAGTGCGCATGCACTCTTCAAGCATGTCTCTGCACACCATTCATAGCTCCCTACCGAAGAAGTCAACAGGCAGCTGGCTTTAAATTAAAGGCTGGCACTATTAGACTGCAGCTATAGTCCAATTTTAACACTGCATATCATGGGTTAGACTCCGTTATGAAGCCTAACAACCTGTCAGATGTCATAATGGTAAAATCTGGACTTTTTCACAATTTAGACCTCAATTTTCCTAAAATGTTGTAGGGTCTGAAATGGATGTTAAGATTTCTGACCGGTATTCTTTAAAGCCCTTTACCTTGCGACTTTGAAACTGGATTGTTGGACTTGGCCCTTCTGGCAGGTTCACCCCTAATCTTTTTGCTTTTAGTATGTTATCTGTGTTAGTGATTGTTGGTCTCTGCACACTTTTTTTCCTGTGTCCCAGAGTAAAGTGCGTGCGTGTAGTGAGGCTGGCCTGCCCTCCCATAGGAATGCATGGGGAATGTGTGTGTCCATGTTAATTCCTGATGTGTGGGGAGTGCAGGCTCGAGTTTGGTATGTGCAAACTCGTGAGATTGAATGCTGCGCAATGATGTATGCAGCGTGTATGTATCTAGTGGGGAAGTGCCACTTCTAGACATTGGTGTGTGTGTGCAGTGAATGTGCTGGTGTGTGATTGGCTGGAGCTGGCTGGGGTGCCAGGCTCCATGAGTCATGATGGGTCTGCCCAGTGGAGAATGGAGAGATTAGCATGTATGATGTGAGGGAGTGGTGCACCTGGGTCCTGAATAGGGCTGTGCTTTCCCACCACAATGCTTGCTCCGCCCCCTGTGGTGCGTCTAACGACCCTAGCCCTGCCAGTAAATAGAGTGAGGGGCTGAGCACATCAAGAGTGCTCACAAACCAGCTGCGACTGGTTTTTCCCCTCACCCTGAAGCCAGACAAGGGATTTAGTAGTATAAGAAGGGGCTGTGCCCCCTTACAATTTGTTCTCTTCCAGGATCCTATCTGAGGGGGGCTGCTGCTGCTGGGCGCCAGGAGGACCGCCACTGGTGACTGCCTCCCTGCCTGGAGGCCCAGTGAGCTGGCTCGGGGCCCAGCCTTGCCCCCCTGCCTGCCTCCAGAACTTTGCTGGAGCTCTGCCTTGCTTATAGCACCTGGGAGCGCTGTATTTTACTAATAGCGCTTGGGAGTGCTAGATTCACCCCTAAGCGCTTAGTAGCACTTTTATTTTCCTTTGTGGCTGCCCACGCCGTGTTTTGCTGTGTGCCTGCCCTTTGTTGACCCCTGACGGGTACCCACCCCGCCAGGGACCTTGCCGGCATAATTATTTATTTAATTAGAGGGAGCCTACCCCTTGTGTGTCCCCCCGCATTCGCCGCCGTGGCCCGTGGGCAGGAGAGCACCGAAACCGGAAGTCAGGCGGAACAGGCGGGACAACCGGAAGTCGACGGGAGCCCACCTCGCGCTCCGGTATAAGGTGGTGAAGAGAGGCGTCCTGAGGACCCGGGAGGACGGGAGCGCACCCCGCCTCCACCCAACACAGAGAAGAAGAACCCGGCACCTTCCCCGCCCCCGAGGCTCCAAGGAAGTGAGGAGGAGCCCCAGAGTACTGCCGGTGAGTGACACGGGCTGGCTGGAGCTCTCCCTCCGCAGCCAGACCCGGTGAGTGTTTCCAAGGAGCGGGGACCGTTGTTGGTATGCGCAGAGCGGCCCCGGTTGGCAGCGGGCCGCTCCCACGCTAAAGGTGCATTGTGCCTAGAGTCCAGAGGGACTCCCAGGAGCGGGACCATTGTCTTCTTGATTCCCCAGGAGGGGGGCTCCAACGAAGCTGGAGCCACAGTTGTTGCGGAGCCACGAGAGGCTCAAGGCCCCCCATTTTGTTGAGAGCCACGAGGGCTCCAGGGGCATTATTGTTTTAGGGCCCTGAGCTCTTGAGTACCATTGCTTTGTAGAGCCTAGCGAGGCTCTTGGGGGATACCAGTCATTTGTTTAGAGCCCCGAGGCTCCCACGCTGTGTTTGGCCCCATTGTTGTTCTTGGGCCCACGAGGCTCCAACGTTGGCCCCTTCAGTGTTTTCAGCTGCCCAGCACTTAGTGGGCAGCTGCCACGTTTAGGTTTGTTCTTGGCTGCCTGCGCGCCTGCCCTGACATTTGGGACTAAGGGCATTTCAGCCCTTGCGAGGCCAGTTGGCCTGAGGGTCAGCTCTAGTGTTGTGCCTATGTGCACCTTGCGCAATTTGTGATTTACTTGCTAATGTGATTTCTGCGCAATTATTATTTACCTGCACCTCTGAATGTTTTATGCATCATGTGTTTTGCTTCTTTCCCTTTGCTAGGTGTTTGATGCTTAGGTGATTGTTTTTCCTTCTATAGGTCCTGCTAATAAGGTTCTAGTTCCCTGCATGATTTTCCTAAGGTGGTTAGGGTTACGTAGGAGGTATTTACCCTTTACCAGTAATTACTGGTTGTGTGCTACATGTACTATTTTGGTGCTACAGTCATTATATGTTCTATGTGCTAAGTGTTATACCCACAAGAATTATTATTCCTACAAAGTGCTAATTACAACTAGTGCTAGTTCTAAAAGTGCATACCCCTGATATATAACCTTGTGTGGAGTTTCCTTTGTGGTGGGCCTTGGGTGTTGTTGCTGGGTGCGCGCGCAAACGCTTTACACATCGCCTCCGAGATTAGCCTTGCTGCTCGCGTCACATTACCTAGGGGGTGAGCAGGGGTTATCTTGGTGTGTAACTCCTTTGCCCTGACGTGGAAGTGGTGGTCTCTGACTGACTTTGGCACAAGCCTTGGCCAGCCGGGGACCCCGTTTCTAACATTGGTGGCAAACGGTGAGGATTTGGACTTGCGTTTGCGCTGTACCGCAGTGGCAATAGGCCGCACTACAAAACTCTGCATTTTTAGATAACCACATTTTGGGGATTATTGTTTTTTTTGTGAAGTTCCATTATTTCTTCTCCTTAAAGGTGTCATTTTGTAATTCTGTCCAGTACATTTGTTCCCTGCCCTGCTCCCAGAGTTGGTACCTGTGTCGCTTATGGTCAGGTTGAGAAATCAGGGGTGGTAGAAACTGCCTTACCGAGGGGGTGTGTGTATGATTGAGTGGTGTGTTACACTGGACAGTGGAGTGCGAGTTCTCTGAGATAGGGAGCTTGCTGAATTTTTTTTAAATTGTATACTCCTGTTAAGCTCAGACCCCTAGGTTCCCTGTGTCAAACTCTTCTTGAGAACGTCCGCCAAAATGGAGCCTGCTTTTGATCTCTGTGGTCTTTTTAGATACAGTAGGTTAGAGCTGGTCATATCCTGTGAAGAGGGAGGCATGGAGGTGAGTGAGTCGGATGCTCAGTCCCAGCTTAGGGACAGCCTGATGCAATGGCAAAAGGGTCAATGGTATCTTGAGCGCAGTGAGGAAGATAGGGCCCGGGCCGCACGCCATGAGGGTGGTGAGTCTGAGGAGAGCCCTGAGGAATATGAAGAGGATGAAGATGACAGTGAATGGGCACCAGCAGATAGTGAGATCCCAATAGATAGGAAGTCCCTTGCTGGGTACAGTGTCAGTACCAGCGCCCCGTCCCTTTTTCTGTCCCCAGATGAGTGGTTGGATAGGAGGGAAGAGCGGGAGCACCAGCTAGCGATGGAACAGCTCAGGTTAGAGCATGCCCAGCTAGAGGCTGAAAGGGCCTTGTTCAGGGAGAAGATAACCCTAGAGGGTAGGTTATCCCCTGCGCACAGTTTTAATTTTCTGGATTCCCCAGGGAGGGTTGAGTCCAGTGGTGGCAGCTATTTAAATTTCAGTGTAGAAAGTGCCACTCCCAGTTCCCCAAGTATGGTACCTGTTTCCCGAGAAGAGGAGTATCAGTTGAAGTTCAGGAACCTTAGGAAACCACCTCACCAGTCTTGGGAAGATTGTCAGGATGACTGTTGTGGGGCACTGAGTGATTGGGTACGGGTTCCCACGAAATATGATTGGGGCGTATTGTGCGACATGATTATCAATTCAAATTGCTTTATTCGATTTTTGTTTAAAATCATAAAAGCATACAGTTAAAATACATTCATGATTAAATAGAACATACATAAGAAGGCACAAATTATCTACGGATTAAAAATTAAAAACATTTGCATCCCTGTGAATATAACTATCTTGGTAACAACATACTTTACAGGACGCGTATTAACAGGTCTTCCATTACATCAGAAGGAAAGTTGATAGGGGTTACAGTGCTTAAGACTATTATGCGGTAAATCAAATCTGTTAAGCACGGGGATACTACAGCAATACGGTAAGCAAACTCCTCTACCCAGCCTGGTATTATCCTCAACCGTTAGTCGGGGAGCAGAGATATATGAGGTATTTGGGTAGAAATTGTGTAGATCCCAGGTAGATATGGAGCCATCACCTTCTTTGGGTGGCCAAGTTTGGAGGTATGGAACAATATGTCTACTCCTAAATCTTATTAGTGCCAAGTCACCAGTGATGTCTTTTGGGAGCGGACCTAGCCAGCCCACTCTCCTCACACTCATAATCCTGCCGTCAAGATCATGGGGCAGGGGTCTATTTTTTGATAGCCAAAACTTGAACCCAACAAGTCATGTTGTCTCTCTGATTTTCCCTGTTTGAGTTGCGGGTCTCCCGAGAGGACGCACACGAATGGAGCGGCCTCTGGAGGTAGATGAATTCGAGAAACCCTGTTGCGCTCCACTCTGGGAACAATATTGTGCGCTGTAGTGGGTTTAAGAGGGGCTTTAGAAATATTTGAGGGCAAAGAGGTGGGAATTAGTACTTGGGTTTGGGCAACTTTGTTTTGTGTGGTTAGTTTAGGCGCATTAGGAGGAGCAGTTGACAAGGGATGATTAGATGTTGTAGCATGGGTAGGAGGTAACAAATTAAGTTTGATTGTTTCCTCAATCTCTGTCAATCTATCCCCCAAGGTGTTAATTTTGTCAATCAGGGGGAGTATAATAGATTTGATCAGTTATTCGATCATGGACAATAAAGCCATCTGGGAAGAGGGTGCTAGGTCGTCTAATTTTTTATCTGCCTCTGGAGTTGGGGGGTAATTGGTAGGGGGCAAAGTTGGACTTTGGGACCCATTTTGTAGTTTTTGTAATTTAGATTGGCTCCCATTGTATTTATCCCCGTCATGCTTCCTTTTGGTAGATGTAGCCCGAACGGGTACTATACTTTGGGTATTGGCTTTAGTGAAAATGGAAAAAGGTTCCAGCACACTCTCATTAGGAGCTAACGGGATAATGTTCTTTATCGGGGAGGGTAATCCTACTGGGGCATACCTGGTCTTACACAGACTATTTAATTCCTCCAACAGTGAGAGGCTACACGCTGCACTGGTTATTTGTGAATAGGATTGGTTACTAGTTGGGCTGTCTATAAGCTGGACAGAAATATTTTTATCAACATCTCTACGCGTAGATAAAAATGTACTATGTATGTGCTTGTCTTGCATCCTGGAGCGCGATTCCGACCGAAGGGCTATTTTAGTGGAAACCCCATTGCGGGTCATGGTATGGCTTGGATGTGATCAAATTATTGAAGTTTATTAAGCAAATACTACTGTCCAGTACAAAAAAGTCATTCAGTAGCTTTACCTCCTCTTGGAGGGGCAAGGAGCGTGGCCCGTCCCGTCCTCCTCAGGCCTCTGAGGGCCACAGAGGGCCCACCCTTTGCCCGGGCTTAGCCCGCGCGCGAGCCCGCGACGCGAGGGTTGTCCTCCTTTTTCTATCCCCTCCGGGCGCGGAAGTAGCAGCAGAGGAGTCTGGGGGATGTAGTTTCCCCACCTCAAAGACGGCCGCTATCCTGTAGTTCAGCGGCGGCGGGGGGAAACACCGAGGATCCAAAAATGTCCTGTGGGCAGCAGTGAGCAGGTGTGAGCAGGTAGGGGTGATTCTTCCCCCAAAACAAGTATTCTTCCCCCCACAACGAGTGTTCAGAGGAGCGCCCCACGAAATATGATTGGGGCGTATTGTGCGGCATGATTATCAAAGAGCACCTGCTCAGTTGTTGTTCGCTAGGATTGTGCCAACACCTGTTGGGGTGTGGATTGTCTACAGCATGTGAGCTTGCAGATGAAGCAGACCGCTGGGAAAGTGCGAGAGGTTCATTAGAGTCATTAGTGAGTGATTCCAACAATAGTGGGTCAGGTGTCCTCCAGCCCAGCGTGGAGGAGGAGGGTCAGTGTAGCCCAGCTAGGTCCCAGTATAGTGAGGAGAGTGTAGGGGCTTACTACCTGTCTCAGTGGAGTGGGAGTGAGTGTGTGACCGAGAGACCCCAGAAGCCCGAAGCCCTGCCTCAGAGCCTGGATGGTTTCTTTAGGGAAGACCAGGTTGGGGACCTAGGCTTTCCTGTTAGTCCACTTGAGAGAGATCTCCTAGTGTGTAGAGGACCTGGAGCATCTGTAAGCCGAGCTTCTATGGTTCTAGAGTCTGGCAGTACCGCTCCGGTAGGGAGGGTACAGGAGTCCAGCGAAAGGAGTGATTGGGGAATAGTATGTGAGTCCCCAGAAGTCCTGGAGTGCCAGGCAATTATTTCACCGAAGGTTTTAGACCAGAGGTTGGGAGGCCAGGTTCAGGTTCTGCCTGACCTGAAGGATGGGACGACTGTAATCAGTGTCCTGACCGGTTCTTCTTCCAGAGGTACCGCCCCGGTTGGGAGGGAGCAGGACTCTGGAAGGGGGTGCAGAGGGTGGGAGAGCCCACCTCTGACCCCGGTGCAACCTGAGGGGTTAAACCCCAGGTTGGGAGAATGGTGTTCTGAGGGTACCCCTCGCAGGAGGAGGAGGAGGAACCCTAGAAGAAGAGGTAAGGGGAAGGAGAGCCTTCCCTGAGACTCCTGGCCCGCCTGAGGTTGTAGACCCTAGGCTGGAGAACCAGTGGCAGTCTAGCCCTGTCTTGCAGACAGGAAGAGTGGAGAGTGGCTACTATGTGCCAGGGGTTACTACCCCCCACTCTGTGAGTAGGCAGGAACCAGTGGACCTGGGTGGCCTAGGGCCTGGTCCTGGCCGAGGACAGCTGGGGAGTACCAGTGGGGTAGCCCAGTTAGTCCCTACAGTAGTTTTAGAAGGAACCCCAGGGGTTCGCCATGGCGTAGAACAGGAGGGTGTCCCTGCAGTTGCGGGCCCGTGTCTGTGTTTTATCCCCCAAAGCAGGGTAGCCCATCACGGTGGTGATTGGTCTACCCTGCGTTTTGGCTGGAAGGGGGTTGTGTTGGACTTGGCCCTTCTGGCAGGTTCACCCCTAATCTTTTTGCTTTTAGTATGTGATCTGTGTTGGTGATTTTTGGTCTCTGCGCACTTTTTTTCCTGTGTCCCAGAGTAAAGTGTGTGTGTGTAGTGAGGCTGGCCTGCCCTCCCATAGGAATGCACAGGGAATGTGTGTGTCCATGTTAATTCCTGATGAGTGGGGAGTGCAGGCTCGAGTTTGGTATGTGCGAACTCGTGAGATTGAATGCTGCGCAATGATGTATGTAGCGTGTATGTGTCTAGTGGGGAAGTGCCACTTCTAGACATTGGTGTGTATGTGCAGTGAATGTGCTGGCGTGTGATTGGCTGGAGCTGGCTGGGGTGCCAGGCTCCATGAGTCATGATGGGTCTGCCCAGTGGAGAGTGGAGAGATTAGCATGTATGATGTGAGGGAGTGGTGCACCTGGGTCCTTAATAGGGCTGGACTTTCCCCACACAATGCTTGCTCCGCCCCCTGTGGTGCGTCTAACGACCCTAGCCCTGCCAGTGAATAGAGTGAAGGGCTGAGCACATCAAGAGTGCTCACAAACCAGCTGCGACTGGTTTTTCCCCTCACAATGAAGCCAGACAAGGTATTTAGTAGTATAAGAAGGGGCTGTGTCCCCTTACAATTTGTTCTCTTCCAGGATCCTATCTGAGGGTAGCTGCTGCTGCTGCTGAGCGCCAGGAGGACCGCCACTGGTGACTGCCTCCCTGCCTGGAGGCCCAGTGCGCTGGCTCTGGGCCCAGCCTGCCCCCCTACCTGCCTCCAGAACTTTGCTGGAGCTCTGCCTTGCTTATAGCGCCTGGGAGTGCTGTATTTTACTTATAGCGCTTGGGAGAGCTTGATTGAGCCCCTAAGCGCTTGGTAGTGCTTTTATTTTCCTTTCGCGGCTGCCCACGCTGTGTTTTGCTGTGTGCCTGCTCTTTGTTGACCCCTGACGGGTGCCCACACCGCCAGGGACCTTGCCGGCATAATTATTTATTTAATTAGAGGGAGCCTACCCCTCGTGTATCCCCCCGCATTTTCCGCCGCGACCCGTGGGCTGGAGAGCACCGAACCCGGAAGTCTGGCGGAACAGGCGGGACAACCGGAAGTCGACGGGAGCCCACCCCGCGCTCCGGTATAAGGTGGTGAAGAGAGGCGTCCTGAGGACCCGGGAGGACGGGCGCGCACCCCGCCTCCACCTGACACAGAGAAGAAGAACCCGGCGCCTTCCCCACCCCCGAGGCTCCAAGGAAGTGAGGAGGAGCCCCGGAGTACCACCGGTGAGTGACACAGGCTGGCGGGAGCTCTCCCTCCACAGCCAGACCCGGTGAGTGTTTCCAAGGAGCGGGGGCCGTTGTTGGTATGCGCAGAGCGGCCCCGGTTGGCAGCGGGTCGCTCCCACGCTAAAGGTGCATTGTGCCTAGAGTCCAGAGGGACTCCCTCGAGTGGGACCATTGTCTTCTTGAGTCCCCAGGAGGGGGACTCCAACGAAGCCGGTGCCACAGTTGTTGCGGAGCCCCGAGAGGCTTAAGGCCCCCCATTTTGTTGAGAGCCACGAGGGCTCCAGGGGCATTATTGTTTTAGGGCCCGAGCTCTTGAGTGCCATTGCTTTGTAGAGCCCAGCGAGGCTCTTGGGGGACACCAGTCAGTTGTTTAGAGCCCCGAGGCTCCCAAGCTGTGTTTGGCCCCATTGTTGTTCTTGAGCCCACGAGGCTCCAATGTTGGCCCCTTCAGTGTTTTCAGCTGCCCAGCACTTAGTGGGCAGCTGCCACGTTTAGGTTTGTTCTTGGCTGCCTGCGCAGCCTGCCCTGACATTTGGGACTAAGGGCAAATCAGCCCTTGCGAGGCCAGTTGGCCTGAGGGACAGCTCTAGTGTTGTGCCTATGTGCACCTTGCACAATTTGTGATTTACTTGCTAATGTGATTTCTGCGCAATTATTATTTACCTGCACCTCTGAATGTTTTATGCATCATGTGTTTTGCTTCTTTCCCTTTGCTAGGTGTTTGACGCTTAGGTGATTGTTTTTCCTTCTATAGGTCCTGCTAATAAGGTCCTGGTTCCATGCGTGATTTTCCTACTGTGGTTAGGGTTGCGTAGGAGGTATTTACCCTTTACCAGTAATTACTGGTTGTGTGCTACATGTACTATTTTGGTGCTACAGTCATTATATGTTCTATGTGCTAAGTGTTATACCTACAAGAATTATTATTCATACAAAGTGCTAATTACAGCTAGTGCTAGTTCTAAAAGTGCATACCCCTGACAGTGGTCCAGGTGGCCCTGTCCTCTACATAATCCCCTGTAAACTCTGCCCGTGCCTGTTGGCACATTGTAAAGTGTGTGTTTTATCTAATGTGTTTTACTATAATACAAAGGGTATTTTTAATATAACCTTGTGTGGAGTTTCCTTTGTGGTGGGCCTTGGGTGTTGTTGCTGGGTGTGCGCGCAAACACTTTACACATCGCCTCCGAGATTAGCCTTGCTGCTCGCGTCACGTTACCTAGAGGGTGAGCAGGGGTTATCTTGGTGTGTAACTCCCTTGCCCTGACGTGGAAGTGGTGGTCTCTGACTGACGGTTGCCCCATCGATAGCTAACATATACATGTCCCGCTTTGAGGAACGCTTCATAGACAATGAAATAGCACCTTTTTTTGAGTCGGTTTCCCATTGGTCCAGATACATCGATGATATCTTCTTTATCTGGACCAATGGGAAAGACACTCTTCTTGAGTTCCTGGAATGGATCAAGTTGACTGACAGTAACCTTAAATTCACTGCGCACTACAATGAGAATCAAGTCGAATTTTTAGATCTTTTAATTCGAGTTAATGTGAATAAATTGGAAGTGGATCTATTGGTGAAAGAAACAGCTCGAAACACCCTACTACATTTTAGTAGTTTCCACCCCAAATGTCAACGAGAAAGTATTCCTTTCTCCCAATTTCTCAGGGATCGCAGGTATTGTTCAAATTTGTCAGATTACGACAAGCAGGCAGCTATTATGCGTAAAAAATTCCTTGATCGTGGATACCCTCATAGATTAATTAGGAAATCTTACAAACGTGCTCGATTTTACGATCGGGACGCGTTACTAACCCCTAAAGAAAATCAAGTGAATGACCGTATCGTGTGTGTAACCACCCATTCGACTATGAATGAACGCATAAGGCAGATTGTCAATGCCAATTGGCATATTTTGAATTGCAACCCGTCTTCTACATCGACGTTAGCAAAACCTTTATTTGCACATAGGAGAAATCGCAATCTGAAAGATAAAATGGTCCATTCTAAATTCAATTCAAAGCTACTCAACACTACACAGACTCAGAGATCAATACTGACCAATCTGCCAGTGCGAGGCACAGTTCCTTGTTCCTCTTGCATGTCTTGCAAGAATATTTTGATTGGAGAGAGGTTTACCCACAATGGCTCCACCTTTAAAGCAACTGATCTATGGAATTGTAAAACCACCAATGTGGTGTATTTTATCAGCTGCCCTTGTGGCATGGGGTATGTCGGTGAAACATGTAGGTCGATTCAAACACGACTTACCGAGCACAGATCTGCTATTAAAACCCAAAAATTGAATGCACCCCTAGTGAAACATTTTCTTGATTTAAAACACAAACCGGAAGACCTACATTGGCGCATCCTAGAAAAGATCAAAACTCCAGACAGCAAAGGAGGATGCGCCATTCGTAAAAAACGTGAGGTCTACTGGATTTTTGTTTTGGACACACACAAAAGGGGATTGAATAGTGAAACCCCCTGGGAGAATGCCATCTGTCTATAATAAGAAACAATATCTGTATCGGCAGTCTGTATATCCATCCTCTCTGAGTTTTTGATCCAGGAATGATCAGAAAATCTGCCAAAATTAATATGAACCAGTAATCCATGTCCCTTCTAAAGTTTCTTCTTGTCATCTATTCCCATATTCATATACAATTTCTCAAGAAATATAAACTCCCCCCATTCCCCCTAGCCGGTGTACATATAAAGCACCCTGGTATTTATCCTTGTATTAGGAGTTCTGAGTCATCATTTTTGTACTATGAATGGGTTCTTCTAGTCCAGTAAGATCCCCCCATAGTGGCCTAAGATGGATTTGTGTCCCATGGGCCTATCCAGTTATATATTAATACATCTGCTATGACTGCGATATTATTATTTCACCTTAGGTGATTTTTGAAATTATTCAGTATGGTTCGGACACTGGCAAACAACTAACGATAGGGACATTTTTAAAAAAAAGATTTTGGATATCCTTTTTTTTTTACCCTTGTTTCGTTGCTCGAAATTCGTTGCTCGAATGCGATAGTGGCTTCATCTTGATTGATATTGATATCTATGCCCTTCGAAACCTTCACCATTCAAATGGGTCAGTCCTTTTTTCCGTTGTTACCAACATCAACATTAGGGTTACTTTCCCTTTAAAGAAAAGAGGCATTGACAAGCTGACACGTCAGCGCAGGTAATCTGGAAATCCCCTTTTTAAGGAGGGGCGTTTCAGCACGTCTCGTCACCATCATTTCCAACGGCTGCGGGACGCTATCGAATATCCTAGACGTGGCTCCCTCAGGTTGATGTCACGGTTCGGTTTCCATCGCAATCGGTAAGCAATTCGCCCCCTCTCCTTTGGAAACTACACCTACTACCATATTATCACGGGATTTGTTTTTAATTGGTGGTTTATAATATTTCCACACACAGTACCGACGACGTTCTTCCAACGGCTGTGGGACGCCTGCAGATAGTCTAAACGCGGCACCCGCAGGTTGATGCTATTGTTCGCCCTTCAATATAATCGGTAAGCGAGTTGCGCTGGATTTTGAAATTATATTTCCACTTAGATCTCGCAAACATTGGTCTGTAATGGGGGGTTGTTATTTTTCCACCCCCCAGCACCGAAGATACACTTCCAACGGCTACGGGACGCCAACAGGTATCCGGACCTTGGCCCCCGCAGGTTGATGTCATTGTGCATCACCTAACATATTCGGTAAGCGAGTGGGCTCTTGCCCTCGGAAACCCCCCCCCCTCCTTTCCCCCCCCCCTCCCCCCCTCCCCCACGCCCCTTAAATAAAAAACCCCCTATCAGTATTTGCATTCTCTATCACACCCCCCATGTATCTGGCTGTAACTGGGGGCTGTTATATCTTCATCTTTAGTACTGAAACTAGAAAAGGTGAACGAGAGCAGATATCCAGAGCGTGGCTCCCCCTTATTTACGTTATCATAATCCATATTCGGTGAGTAATTTTTCCTTCGTCAATAAAAGCGACCTGCCCCCCTTTTTTCGTGACTGCACTTACAGACGAACTACTTATTCATTCGCTCGTAACTTGTAGCCTGTTGTATTTCCACTCTTAGTACGGAAAACATTGGTGGACGCTAGCAGTTATTCTGAGTGCGGCGCACTGTGGTTCACGCTATGGATTATTTTTGATAATATTCAGTAAGTTATCTGCCTATATCCCTGAAATTGTATCAACAATTTAAATCAAAGATGTATTTACCAATATAGGTTGGCTTTATTAATTGTTTCATTTTTTCTTTAGTACTGGAGACTGACATTTGGCCTCCTTCTGTACCCAGACGCATAACTTCGTCTTTTTTTTTAACGAACTTGGTAAGATCCTGGCAATTCTAACTTCTAACTACATTTCCAACATAAACTATCAGTATACCAAATGATAGATTAGAGTTTTGCTACCAATCTTCCCTTTCCAGCACCACAGCTTGATAAACGCTCGCTAGTGTATTTAGTGCATGTAAATAAAGACAGGCCCCTGACCTATTTTACCACCGTTAAGGCTGGGAACTCTCTCCGGGTTTCCTTCGTAGGTTCTGTATATCTTGACTTAGGTTTAAAATGGGATTACAAACCCTCGGTTTTAACAATTCCATGTTGATACATGAGACTAATATCCCCTTTTACTGTATTAATATACCACTGCTCAAATATATAATGACTAGTTTGTACCTTATGTGGCTACACTGTTTAGCTGCACAAGTAGGGAGTTATTGGTATGTAAGCACAGCCATATGTACTTGTAATGTTATGCTGAAGATGAGAGTTTGAGATCACTTCATCGTGTTTTTAATATGTGTTTTACATATGTTTTTCAGAATGTATTGTGGCTCCTGAAGAAGGCGTTCTCGTGATAACGCCGAAACGCGCGTCGATGATTTATATTGTTCGCCACGGTTTTAACACTGTCCATGCAATCGTGTTATAAATACAAGAATCGATTACAATTGATTATTTACATGATTACCTGGCTTTTATGTTTTTGTATTAGATGTTTTTAACATGAATATGTATACTTAGCAATGAATGCAAGTTTGTTTTTTCAATTTTGGGCTTGTGCTTTCTACTTCCCTTCTCCCTGCATGTATTATCAATTGTTTATATTTTTTTCACACTTTGGCGCAAGCTTGGCCAGCCAGGGACCCCGTTTCTAACATGGATGTATGTTGAAGATCTTTTTTCTTGCAAAACCACTAAAAAAGGTGTGAAAGCCATCATTTTTCCATGGGGTCAGTGAAGCAGGCCGAGCCTGGACCACACCGAGCACAAGGGACTCTTGCCCGACCACCATCCGAAGATACACCTTCACTGAGCTTCAAGCCCTGGACCCAGGACTCCGCAACAACAACTGCTGCTGCATCTCTCCCTGATCCATAGTAGGACCTTTCATCGGCCGACACTGCCTCCTCTCTTGCAACAGCGAAGCTCCAGCATGCACATCAACCCCCACTACACCTACTATGACCACCCCAGACCATTGATATTTGGGATACCATCACCTCCCTCATCCCCGATGTCATCTTCCTCCTCAAGACCTGGCTCAACCCCGCATACCTAGACTGCATCAACAAACATAGAAGTGAACTCACCATCATTCACAAGGAAACCATCCACTGCTCCACCAGCACAGACGATGTACCCCCAATCATGGAACACCTCAACTTCCAACTCTGAACCGTCAGCAAAACCACCATCAGAGACATCAACGCCTACAGATCTCTAGGACCTCGCCCCTTTTTCTGCAACACCCTTCACGATTTCATCACTCCACTCGCCATCGACTCTGAAAATGACATCTTCCATGGTGACCTAATTTTTCAGCTCGATTGCCCCAACGATACCAACACTTCCAACCTCCTCAAAAGCATGAGCAACATCGGCCTCACCCAACTGGTTACCAACCCCATTCACATTGCAGAGCACACACTCGAC
This sequence comes from Lissotriton helveticus, assembly GCF_964261635.1. NCBI lineage: Eukaryota > Metazoa > Chordata > Amphibia > Caudata > Salamandridae > Lissotriton > Lissotriton helveticus. The sequence goes on from NC_136068.1 coordinate 557,315,981, forward strand.
CCAATCTTTACGGCCAGTGACAGAGTCAAGTACAGCCATCTCACCGAGCTCACCTAGACCGACTACGCCATTGTCCACTTCACCATCTTGGGATCCCCGGCACTGCCCCCAAAACTCCCAGCATGTTTCACCACAGCTGGAAAAAGATCTCAGAGGACCAATGGACCAGCGCCCTCAACACCTTCCGCACTCAAACCGCAACCAACCTCTCCACCTGGATCACAGACTACTCTAACAGAGTCATCCAGATAATGCACCAGTCTCAATAAGTCCTCCAAGCAATCCAGTTCGTACAAGGTGGAACTAAATTACATTAAGCGCACTTGCAAACGACTCAAAATTAAGTGGTGCACCAGCAAGGAGCCCACGGATTAAACAACATTCAAAACTGCCCTCAACCTATAACACCAACTCCTGAAAAAGATGAAAAAAATGTCCCTGGCTGACCGCATCGAAGCTAGCTCTAACCAGATCAAAGAACTCTTCAACATCGTCAGAGCTTTTTCCAGCCCAGCAGGTACTGAAAACATAATCAGCCCTTCACAGGAACTCTGCGACTCCCTTGCTAATTTCTTTCACAGCAAGATTTCCACCATCTACTTAAACTTTGAACCCCAACCTACCGACCTCCTCAGCTATCTCGACCCGAAAGATGAGCATGACCACCCGCTAACTAGCTGGAACCAACTCACCACGCAATTCACCACAGCCAACATGATCTGTGTCCACTCAGAAGCACCCTTGGATCCCTGTCCCCACCACTTCTTCAACCTCTGGAGCAAGACCATCAGCAAGGAGCTCACCGCCATCCTCAATGCATCCATCAGCATGGCCTCATTCCCTGAAGAACAAAATCATGCAGAAGTCAAGCCCCTACTCAAGAAACCATCTGCAGATCCCAACAAACTCAAGAACTACTGTCCCATCTCTCTGTCCCCCTTTCCACCAAAAGTCCTCGAGAAGGTCGTCAACCACCAACGCACAAGAACACCTGGAGAACAGCAATCGTCTGGACACTTCCCAATCCCTATTCCGCAGCAACCACAGAATGGAAACCGCCTTGATTGCTGCCACAAACTACATCAGATCCCTCCTCAACCAAGACAAAAATTGCGAAAGCCCTGATCCTCATCTAAATCTCAGCAGCATTCAACACAGTATCACACCACAAGCTGATCAAAAGATTTCACAACATTGGAATCCAAGGAGACGCCCTCAAGTTGATCACCTACTTCCTCACCAGCAGAACCCAGAGAATTTGCCTTCCGCCCTTTACCTCAGAACCCAAAATCACCACATGTGGCATCCCTCAAGGTTTGTCTCTCAGCCCCACCCTCTTCAACATCTACATGACTCCCTTTGCCAACGTTGTCAAATCACATGGACTGAGCATCATATCCTACAACCAACCTTACCGATCTCATCGTCTCACTATCAGACGACCCCTCCGCCATGCTGACCATCTTCTGCAGGTGCATGGCAAACAGCGCTGACTGGATGTGAAACAACCGCCTACAACTCAACACAGAAAAGATTAAAGTGCTGATCTTTGGGAGCAAAACCCCCCCATGGTATGATGCCTGGTGGGCCCATGAACTAGGACCCTCACCTACACCGACCGATCACACCCGCAACCTCGGCATCATCCTGGACAGTAAGCTCACCATGAGAAGACAGAACGATGCAGTCTTTTCTGCCTGCTTCCTCGCCCTCCACATGCTCCGCAGCATTTTCAAGTGGCTCCCCATCGACCCCAGACGCACAGTCATACAAGCCCTGGTCACCAGCAGACTGGAATACAGCATCTCACTCTACATAGGAATCCCCTCACACCTCCTCGATAGAGGGCAAACAATTCGGAACAAAGAGACCTCACTCGTCCTAGACCTCCCTAAACGGACGTGCATCACCTCCCACCTCAAGAAGCTCCACTGGCTACACATTCAGAAGAGATGTCAATTCAAGATGTTGATCCACATCTTCAGAGCCCTCCACAATCAGGTAACAACATACATCAATCACTGATTGAACTTCCACCGTCCCTATAGATACCTGCGACCTGCCTCCCTCCTCCTTGCCCACACCCCAGCATCTGCCGCAGCAACAGGGAAGGACACTCCTTCTCCTACCTTACCATGAAGGCCTGGAACAACCTCCTGCTTCACCTACAGACCTCATCATCCCTGCTGGAATTCAGAAAAGGACTCAAGACCTGTATCTTCAACTGATCCCCAGCGCCTGGATACCCTTTTGGTGGCATAGCTGCGCTATACAAATACAGATTGATTTATATATAAAAAAAAAACACATGCACAAAACTTTGTGAGAATTGGCTAATAATCATGTTTTTTCAAAAATAACTGTAAATATTCAAGAAAAAAAGTTTTCAATTTCACAAACCCACCAAAGTAAACCCATGTTCTTCAGGAGCCCAGCGCTGATCGAACTAGCCAGGGAAATCACTGGACAGAAATGCGGGTGAAGCAGGCATGTTTTCCATGTTTGCTCTGAAGTCATCATGTCAACCTAACGAGAAATGTAATTAACCTCTATAGAGGTGGTGATATATGCGCGCGAATTATTGGTTTTTTCTGTCACTCCAACGCCTGCTGTAAAGCAACTTTTCATCTAATTGTAAACTACACGGAATTCACCATCTAAACACATTCTTACAACCTGATGCCATTATAGGCAATCTCGACTTTCCACCGACACAGCTGGGTGATCCTGGACAAATCGTGTTACACCGCCATGCCTTGGCTGCTTTATTTGGAATCATTACGGAGCTTAAAAGCGCAACGCCACCCAAAATATTAAACTCTATTAAAATGAAGTTGGCTTTTACACGTGGGTTGGTTTCGGTTTAAAAATCACGTTTCTTATATGGGAACATGTCACTTCTTTAAAGTTGGGCGGCATTTCCCCATTGTCTTAGTCTTATTATTTGGCTTTCATCCTATAATGCTGACAACCCCAGTCTCAGCGCGTGGATGACACGAACAGGGTTGAAGAACCAGCCAGTCCGGTATTATGTAAACGCTAGCGTGGCACCGAATTCGGCGATGCACGAGTTAAACATAGGGCACGCTTTAGTCAGCCAATCACACCAACGCCTGCAGCACCTTCATAATCCAATGAATTACTCCCCAGACTCAGAGCATGTTAACCATCAACAACTGGGCAGCGCACTCAGACGGCCGGACACCCTCTCCACACACACCATGCACCTCGCTTTTGGGGCCACGCTCTTTGCGCTCTGGGGTACGTACCACTGAAACCAATGCATTGACCCGGCATGTTCTGTGACTTTTAAAGTGTGGAAGGCGCGTGGGTGTGGGAGCTGCAGTAACTGGAGGGAGACTGCATTCCAGAAATCTGTAAATCTTGGAGTACTAGTGTGCCAAAGGAAAAATGTGGTGTCAGCTGACCCCTCCTCCCCACCTGTGCCCATGGTAACCGCTTTTAAATTAATTGTGGAGTGGGTAAAGCTACAGAGAGAGCAAGAAAGCCGAGGCGTGTTTCTCTGTGACCTTCAGAGTAAACAGATCCACTGTCTGTTATCACCACACATGATATGAGGACGCGGGCGCATCTCCAGGACGAAGGACGTGTTTTCGAAATTGGCAGAAGTGGGGAGAAATGATTTAATTTGAGGCTGTGCTGGATAAAAGATGCGCACGCCTTTCCTGCATGGCGGGGGCATATTTGAGAGCCGTGCCAGTGTGTGCCATCGTTTGTGGACGTTTTATTTGATGTTAAAAATCGAGTCTTTCGAGTTGTGAGCTCATCGTTGTCAGGTGAGCTGAATGCAATTGGCACTAAAGAACAAGCATCGTCAAAGACTGTAGGCCTGTGCGTTTAGTGTAGTCTGTAGAGAGTATGCGTTTGACACATGTAGAAGACGTTTGTGTAGTTTTTGCGTGTTTGTGGGAGTGTTGGGCGTCAGTGCGCTCTTTGTTCAGTGAACCTAAGTTCCCCCATGTCAGGAGTGTTATTTATTTTTTGTTGAAGGTGAGTACTAGGGTTGAGTGTGATATTTGTTTGGTGCACAGAGCTGGTCGACTTGCCGCAAGTTTGATGATTGTTTGGGGATTAGGGGCTGTACGCATGGCGTGAGTTTGGTGATTGACTTCTGTAGTGGGTTTGTACATCTGATCTGGAATGAGTTCGATTGTTTTTGGTGATGTGGGGTTGCACACGTGCAATCACTTTGATGTTTGCTTGTTAATTAATAGGGTTGTATACTTGCGATCGTTCTAACGTTTATTCATAGAGCTTGGACAGTGCCATACATTTATTTATATTTATACAGCTGTATATTTGAAGTAACTCGGATGGATATTTGGTGAAGAGGAGTAGTGCTCTCTTCCCACGCGTTTGATGATTTATTTGGTGAAAGAGGGTGCGCCCTTGTCAGAATCTAATGATTGTGTGGTGACGCAGTTGTACACTTAGCATTAGTTGGATGATTGTTATTTGAAGCGGGGCTGTGCATCTGCAGTGAGTTTGAATATTGTTAGTGATGCGATGTTGCACTCTTGCAATCGGTTTGATTTTCTCTATAGGGCTTGGACAATTGCCACGAGTTTGATTACTGTTTGGGGGGTGTTAAGACAGAATATCGCATCAAGAATAGCAAAGACAAAACATCAAGAGCAAAAATAGTGTGAGAGTAAGTTTCTATAGGAAAGCAAAGGTTTACTACATATAACTCTGTGTATATGTACCTTGATGATATATATATTATCGATATATCAAGTCAATCTATACTTGCATATTTGCACTTACTTTCTCGATATTTTTCTTTCCGATATTCTGTCAGTGATCCGAACTGTTGTACACTTTGCAATAAGTTTGATGACTATTCGGTGAAGATGGGTTGTGCACTTGCAAAGAGTGTAATGATTATTTGTTTTTGGGGATTGTAACATTTTCAGAATTTGGTGATTAGTTGGTAAGATTGGTTAAACTCTTGAAATGACTTTGACGAGTGCCTGGTAAAGAGGTGTTGTACATTGTAAAGAGTTTGATATGTGTTTGGTGGAAGGCGGTAGTGAACTTGCCAAAACTTTAATTTTTGTTCTAGAAAAGAGAGGTGGTATGCGCGCCTTGAGCTTGATGATGGTATTGTGATGGTATTGTACATTAAAGATTATGTTGATGACTGCGTTAAGAGTGGTTGTATACTTGAGGTGAGTTTGGCGATTGTTTGGTGAAGATTGGAGTGTCGCTCTCCACAGTTTTCTCCATCCATCCTTCAGGACCAGACGGAGAAGTCAAGTTCAGCCCTGGCAAAATAGTTAAACCATCCCCCTTCCTTCCTTCATTCTGTCCTTTTCTCTTTCCTCTCTTTTTCCTCTCTCTCCTCTAAAGCACCCACTGTACATGCTGCAATTGTCGGGGGGGGGGGGAGGAGGGGGGGGGGGAGAAAATGGCAGAAATGCCATCAGCGCCCCCCTCCTTAAAAACCAACCCCCAGTGGGTGCAGCCTAAATGGAAATGTCCGTGGATTACACACCCTTCGCTCCGCCCACCATTATGAATACAAATTGTATATGAAAGTTTAAACTAAGGAGTTTGAGTACCCCAACATTAGTTTACACAATTTAGTAATAATAAACACCACCACACAGTCTCATGCGCTCAGCCCAGCCAGACCAGTGCACAAAACACGCAGATCAGCAAGTCGTGTCAGTGCAGACGCAGGCTCCACAGAAAAGCCTCAGAAGCATGCACGTGCGCGGGCTGCCCCACAGAATAACCTCAGAAGCATGCACGTGCGCGGACTGCCCCACAGAATAACCTCAGAAGCGTGCACGTGCGCGGACTGCCCCACAGAATAACCTCAGAAGCATGCACGTGCGCGGACTGCCCCACAGAATAACCTCAGAAGCATGCACGTGCGCGGACTGCCCCACAGAATAACCTCAGAAGCGTGCACTTGCGTGGACTGCCCCACAGAATAACCTCAGAAGCATGCACGTACGCGGACTGCCCCACAGAATAACCTCAGAAGCGTGCATGTGCGCGGGCTGCTCCACAGAATAACCTCAGAAGCGTGCATGTGCGTGACGTGCGCGGGCTGCTCCACAGAATAACCTCAGAAGCGTGCACGTGCGCGGGTTGCTCCACAGAATAACCTCAGAAGCGTACACGGGCTGCTCCACAGAATAACCTCAGAAGCGTGCACGTGAGCGGGCTGCTCCACAGAATAACATCACAGAATAACCTCAGAAGCATGCACGTGAGCGGGCTGCTCCACAGAATAACCTCAGAAGCGTGCACGTAAGCGGTATGATTCACAGAATAACCTCAGAAGCGTGCACGTGAGCGGGCTGCTCCACAGAATAACCTCAGAAGCGTGCACGTGAGCGGGCTGCTCCACAGAATAACCTCACAGAATAACCTCAGAAGCGTGCACGTGAGCGGGCTGCTCCACAGAATAACCTCAGAAGCGTGCACGTGTGCGGGCTGCTCCACAGAATAACCTCAGAAGCGTGCACGTGAGCGGGCTGCTCCACAGAATAACCTCACAGAATTACCTTAGAAGCGTGCACGTGAGCGGGCTGCTCCACAGAATAACCTCACAGAATAACCTCAGAAGCGTGCACGTGCACGGGCTGCTCCACAGAATAACCTCAGAAGCGTGCACGTGCGCGGGCTGCACCACACCGGATCTGCTGGAGGCCTCACACAGTGGCATAGCAAGGGGGTGCGGTCTGCCCCCGGTGGCACGAGTTTTGGGGGCAGAGGCCTCCCCCGCTCTTACCTGTGGCCGTGTGGTGCAGCCGTTGCGGGACTCGCCACCCCCTCCCGTGCTGTTCATGCGGTGCGGCCGCCGGGCTGCAAACGCATTGGCCGCCACGGGCCACCGGCCTCACAGCCAACTACCGCCACAACCGCTTCAAACTCTCCTCAGGGCGTCTGTGGGGTGAGAGTGGCACTAAATCTCTGCACAATTTATGGCAGCATACATTATATTGCGTGTAATACAACTTTAAAATAATGTCTTGCATATCCACCACAGTGCTTTCAGTCTTCGCACTATAGATACTTGTCACCATGCCCCACAGTACAAGAAAACAACTAAGGAGTGACTTAATGGTGCTATGAGCAAATAAATAAAGCCAAGCACATCATAGGAGAAAACCTTCCACCAGCAGTGATAAGGCGATAATGGAAACAAACACAGGGAAAAAGGGGGAATACACATACAGAAAAAAAGGCAACAATTCCTATTTATTTAAGAAGAACCCCCACTCACCCTAGTGGTGACATGCTTCATCATGGGGTTCCCACTGGAGGAACCGAATGTCCCTCCAGTGTGCTTCAACGCCTGATTTACAGCGGAGCAGGTTGTTGTGAAATGAACTTACTAAGTATGTGTTTAAGTGCAGGTGATAGTGAAATATTAAAAAATATTAGTTGTACCAAAAACAACTTTATTTGGTGGTCAGCTAATATTATTAAAAACAATGTGTGGGATATTTACTAGTGGTAGTATTCCTGGCCACTTATATCCCTTCAAAAGCAGGTCGACATGTTTCAGCTGTCTCTATTAATTCATGCAGCTTTCTTCAGGACCAAAAACGTGTGTATCCCTGGTGGTCCGCGCTCGCTAAGGCGCGTCCAACCAGTGGATATATGTGAAAAAATGATTTTTGTAAAAAAATACCGGTAAAGTTCGGTTTCTGCACCCTGGGTTTTCCAGGGGCCCAAAAGATAGCACGATACTATGGTGCTGGCATCAGTGGGCTTAAGCGGGGGAGGCTCTCTTCACGCTACAGCCATTCGCTGGTAACGACTCGCCTCCAGGAACCTACTTTGTCCGCTGCCGCCCCACACATACTTAGTAAGTTCATTTCACAACAACCTGCTCCGCTGTAAATCAGGCGTTGAAGCACACTGGAGGGACATTCGGTTCCTCCAGTGGGAACCCCATGATGAAGCATGTCACCACTAGGGTGAGTGAGGGTTCTTCTTAAATAAATAGGAATTGTTGCCATTTTTTCTGTATGTGTATTCACCCTTTTTCCCTGTGTTTGTTTCCATTATCGCCTTATCACTGCTGGTGGAAGGTTTTCTCCTATGATGTGCTTGGCTTTAGTTATTTGCTCATAGCACCATTAAGTCACTCCTTAGTTGTTTTCTTGTATTTATGATTGGGGATATAGGAGTGATCCTTTGTTAATCCTCCCTCTCTTGTTGTTAATATATACCATACCCCACATTGCCAGTCCGGATTCAGTTCTAAGACTGGTCGTGCACACACTCCACGCATCTGCAGTGATTGGATTGACCAGTTGAACTTTCATAATGTAAAAGAGCGCATTTCACACCGATTACTTTAACTTGCATCTATTTTTCATTTAAGGTGCCTGCGTTATATTGTATATGCATTGAAGTGAATATGGAATGCCAACACAATAGTTGCAGAATATTGTGTTCGTTTTAGCCATGTCTCTGGCCCACCCATTCACTCACGTACCCTACCCCAATGCACTCAATATCACAATTTCCATACTTTCTTTGCACTTCAACCACTGAGTAAGAAGCTATCAAATCCAGACCCGCTTCCAACAGGTTATGATGTGAGACACAAACATGCTGTAGTTACACAGCTCCAAAGACTCGTGTAGGCTGGCTGCCTACCGTGTGAAAATAAGACACTTTGATCATATTCGGCTTCTCCTCATACAGGGTACGATGCGAGACACAAACACACAGCCACTCCCACAGCACCACCATCGCACATAGCATATGGAGTGAAAGTGAGACACATAATCATATACTCCAAACATGTCTCAGAATGTTCTAGGGACACCTCTCACAGGCTAGAGGCGGAGCCCTTACAATCTTTCATTTCCACCTCTCACAGGCTAAACGTTTAACCCTCAGAATGTCCCAACTTCACCTTTCACAGGCGAAATTGTGAGCGTTTACAATGTTCCTACACAGCCTTTCACAGATTACAGGATAAGCTCTTAAAGTGTTCCCAGTCGGCCTCTCTTAGGCTAAAAAATGAACCCTCTTAATGTGCTAATCCTACCTCCCACAGGTTAAAGGGTGAACTCTCACACTGTTCCAACCCCACCTCTCACAGATTAAAGGGTGGGCCCTCACAAATGTTCCAAACTCACTGCTCACAGGCTAACAGGTGACCCCTCACAATGTTCTAAGCCCACTCTCAAAGGTTAAACCATGAACCCTCACAATGTTCGCATTTCACCTCTCACAGGCTAAACGGCGAGCCTTCGCAATGTTCCAACCCCACCTTCCAAATCCGCCGCTTACGCTAAAGGGTGACAGGTCACACCATCCCAGCATCTCTCCGAACATTTCAATACAAGTGACGTCACACAGCCGGGCCCTCTCCAAGGCTGCACACCCACCCCACACCTTAAAATATGACAATCTGCATGAACCAGAATCATTGAAGGAAAACAAACCGTATGACGATACCACGTTAATCTTTCAATAGTTCTCTCTCTGGTGTTTTACAACAAGCCCTCGCGTGCACGGTTGTGTAACTGCGGAGTGTGGTTTGCATTCCACTCGCACAAGAAACGGAAATAATAGTCTCGCTGCAGCATACACACAACTTCCCCACACCCTGTGAGGCGTCCATAGGTTCGGATAGCGGCCTCAGTCAGCAGACGTCTGCTCCGCTCTCCCTAATCCAGCCAGGACCGCCGTTCTTTCCGTGGTCTGCGGTTTACCATTCACCCGTTTACCGCTCGTCTGGAAACCTCGGGAAAGGTCACATTTTCCGACTAGAGTTTAATCAGAGTTACACACCGGCACTAGCGCGCCAGATTCACGTTTTCCACGTGAAACACTCTTATTTCGACGTGGTTACGCTTAAGACGCGCATTGGCGTAGAATCAATGGCGTGGCAAAGATGCAAAAGCCATAAAACACGCAAATAACATGGACCGTCTCCAGGTTAGGTAGTAAAAAAAAAGAACATCTGTATTTGAAGTGCAGAGGGTCCCTCACATCTCCGAGCCCTGGTTCCAATACACCTTCTGCACTGTTTATCGATAGCTACACCCCTGTGCAGACTCCCAGTCGTTCCTGAGCCCTCCGAAAATGTCAGATTTTCCTATATGACTCCAAGGCACTAACTAGTTCACCCGAATTCATTCACTTTTACCGTTTTAATAGCATTTCTCAGATAGTGCTCCAAATTTTGCTTAAATTTCACACAGCTGGCGCTGTGGAAACATCAGACTTCCATGAAATTTGTAAAACTGTTCAATGTTCTTGTACTTATATCTCAAGTTTACAAACCGCACTTCCCGCCGAAATTCAAATTTTCTGATTTAACTGCCTTTTCGCTGATCGTTGTAGTATCTTACTTTTGTCTTATTTTCATGTTCAATATTGCCATGGAATCTCCAAACTTCACTGAATATCTTGTTCAGCACATTTTTGTAAGCAGAGTCAACCTGCGGGTATATTCGATGCTGGTAATCAGTTACAGCTGAAATGCTGCCCTCTTCATAGTTTTGCCAGGTTGTGGTGGCTTCTCCATACCATACCATACCATACCATACCATAACATAACATAACATGACATGTATCCTTGATTGGCAACTTGCTTAAAATGGCTTTTCATGGAAGTGTTTGTGTTTGTGTAGTAGGCTTTTGCGAGGATGCTTCTCCTACAAGCTCTTCGTAGAGGGGGCAACAGTTACTGTAAATTAGGTGAAAGAGACATTGTTGCCTCTATGATTGGCATGGAGGAGCAGTGGTATGCATAGGCAGGGCCTGCTATGATTGACTGCATATGCAGGAGTCCGATTGGTCATGTGCCACAGGTATTGTCTGTAGTGAGCTATAGGGACGAACAGTCTGTAGAAACCCAGGCAGCGAGATAGTGAGTTATAGAGTATGCCGAGAAGAGTAGTAAAGACGCCATCCGGTGTGGGCTTTGGCCTTGCCCAATCTGGAGGCGGGACACTAGCGTCATGAATCCCTCATGGGATCCACTGTCTTGGAATGGCTTTCCTGACGTGCAGGAAGCTAAGGGCTGAATAGGCCAACATCAGGCCAACTTGAGTTACTCCTGGGCAGATGCCCTAGAGGTTCCGTGTCCCCGGGATCTCTCTGTAGGCATGAAAAAGGACTATAATGTCTGTGCCTTTGATGTACAGTGCCAGTCTTGCCATTCAAAGAGCTCTACTCAGACCTGCAGGGGACTTGTTGTGGTGGCTCGCAAGGCTCGGGCTCCTTCAGGAGTGGAGCATGGTCGCCACTGCTTAAGCGTGGAGCAGATAATAGCCAATGTGTGGGCAGGATATGCCGAGTGGCCCTTTTGGTCAAGTGGTGTCCTTTGTGATAGCTGCAGTGTTTGGACAGGACAGTGTTTTAGCCTTGAAAAAAGCCACCCTAGACACTTGTTAATCCAGGTTTGCGCCATAAATACCTAGTGTAATGGTTAGCAGGGAACACTTGCATTCTCCTTTATGAAGTGGAGGCTGCGACTTTAAGGATCAGGAAAAAGGCCTGACAGCCTGATCCACCAATGCAGATTCCTTAGTCTTCTCCTGCTACAAGTCATGTTCAAAATATCTTTGTGGGCAACAGACAGTAAACTGTGGCAAATTGCTTTAGATTAAGTTAAACTGTCAATAAAAAACATTCTCTTTATTTACTTTTAATCTAATTAAGGGTTCGTGTTGGCTTCATGAGATTATTTAATTGTAATCAATTCTAATTGATATTAATTTATGTTTAGCAATGGAAATCAGTTAATTATAATAATGCATTTATTTTTACTTAATAAAGGTTTTGGATTGATATTGGGGCTATGATAAGAAACATTATTTAATTTATTTTCAATTGATTAAGATGTATTCTTAATATTAGGATTAGGGTTGGAATTAGGTTTAAGTAAAATAATTGAATTTAAATATAGTAATTAAGGTTCAATGTTATCGCAGCAAAAATATTAATTTAATTTAATAATAATTTACTTCGATTTACAATGATTAGAACTTAGATTTAGTGTTAAAGTTACATTTAATTTAATTTGACTTAAATGCATTAAGTGTTAATATGGTGGTTACATTAAGGAAAATAAAGCAATTTATTTTATTTTGTTGTAATTTAAATTAAGTAAGTCTTGAACTAGAGTTAGTAATAATAAGGAAAAAATAATTTAATTAACTTATAGTTAAACTCATTAAATAATAGGGTTACAATGAAAGTTAGATGAATAAAATAACACATCGGTGTAAAGTAATTAAATCATTTGACTGTAATTAGAAAGGTCTAGGCAGCCGTGGATGTATATTTTTGAGGTTCAGGTAGTAGTAAAATGCATCACAACCACACCTTAGTAATATAATAGCTGTCGATATAGTGCAGCCAGCGTTGTACTATAGAACTGTTCAACAGCACCCCATTCTCTATAGCATGAACACATTATAAAACTTATAATATGTTTTCAATGATAGAGCCGGTAGAGTAGAACTATTATTGTGGCTCCCACCTGATCCCCAAAAGGAAGTTCCCCCTATCTGCATTATCGTCTTGTTTGGTGTTATGCTGGAGGAAGAGAGGGCCACTCTTGGTGATGTTATATTTTTGGAGCCCCTAAGAAGAACCTTGATCTTACCACACCCGAGGTTTAGGCCCCTATTGCCCATCCACAATACCACCACGACCAGACTATTCCCTAGCACTTTGATTATCGAGGACCACCATGTCCAGTGTCATAAGATTGTGCATTATCTGCTTACATCCGGAGAGGAGTGGACGAAAGAAAAGAAATGTTGGAATGTATTGCCCAACTGTCACAACATCAAGTGGTGGTTAGATGCGGTTACTAGAGCAACAGCTCACATGCTGGCAAGATGGCCAAGTCAAAGCTTCATGCAGTGTTCTGAAGTCTTAAGGAAGGGCTAGTCTTCAATGCTTCTGAAGATAGATCATTGAGTTCCATAGAAACAACAAACATATTGTATGAAGCACTCCATGTAAATACTCAAGCAGTGATACATACATTTCACCCTGGTGGCATTTGTTTTGCTGCAAAGTGTACTGAGAACTGTGTGTGTGATCTTCTCACTGTATTCTTTAAGGCCTAGCGTAACTATCTTCATCGTTCCCAAACCAGTAGTGTTAATGAGTAATCGCAGTGGTGCTTGGCAATAATTGTACCAGAGATTTCATTTCAGCAGATTGCTTGTCAGACTCTGGAGGTCAAAGACGGGCTACTGGGTCACAACCATAGAGGGGGGCGGGCAGGGGGGGTCGTTTGTCTCTGTGACCTGGACAATCTTCTCCTCCTGCATGGTCCAGCACCCTCTTTCCTTCTCTGAGCAGTCAGGATTTCAGGCACTACTCAGGCCCACAGCTTTTTGAGAAAGTTGTGCACACTTCAGGTCATGTCCCCTCAACTTGGGTAGACTGGCTCTCATGCGGACACCAGCGATCGTCTCACATGAGATCTTTGAGTGCTGTGGGGAGCACTCCCTTCCTTGATCAAGAATAACTTGTACCTGGTACAAAGTGGGGTACCTTGTTCCCCTTTTCTATATTAATTTTCCCGACGTGGCATGTGAATCACCTGCCTATGTCCCTGGAATCGTTTTAAGATGATTCCCTCTCAAATGCCACTTTTTGGCTGTAGTGCAAACACGGCCTGTGTGCAAGGGAATGGAATCTCAGCAGGTAGTGATGATGCCGACTCCAAGCCGTAGTATCCAAAACATGGACACAATCAAATGGGAAGGTCCTTCACATGGCTGTCATCAGCCTTTCTAAAGCAGCATCCTAGTGGAGAAGTGTGGCTCACTGGTTAGAAGCGGCAGTCCCTGAAGCAGAGATCAGACCCGGGACCAGGGTTCAATTCCCGACGCGGCAGGGTCTTGCGCTCAATGTCCGCGGACTCGATAATTCTCGCCTCGGCGCCTACTCTAATCATGAGTCCCACGCTGCAACTCTGGGCAATAGCTTGCTTAATCTCCACAACGGCCCCAACAATGCTGGGATGCCTGGCTTCACCTTGGGGGTGCCCAGGAGGGGAATCTCACAGGGAGAGCCAGGAAGGGTTCCACAGAGTTATACAGCGCCGGGACGCCGGGACGCCCCGTTGCTGGGGCAGCTGTGCGCTTTACAAGTATACTACATTTACATTTACATTTGTTCCCTACCATTCACGATATGACAATGCTCAGGAAAATGTAACTAGCTATGCCTTGCTAACAAAGTCCTCATAAGAGTTCTACGGGTAGCTCCGCTCCCACCCTTCCACACTTCAGTGTCTGGGTCTCCATCCTTCAAGCAGAGCATTGCAAGTGACATCCTTCCACTGTCTGGGAAAGATGTATCCTTTCTCAGTCTTGTGCCATAATAAACCAGGGTTGTCCAAAATAGATCAGAGTAGTCCCAACAAACATATTCACATTGCACACTATCTCACTGTTATATATGTGCTGCTCATATGCAATGTACACATATAATTGATATGCACACAGGATATCAGGCCACGGCTCTGGGTGCCTCATAATGAACTTTTACCTGAGTGGGGCCTGTAGACCACACCCCTCTGGGACAGAGAAAAAAATTCTGTTGAGGACTGTTGATTTGCAAAAATTGGTAAACTACCACACCACTTCATATCAATAACCCAGGACATTGGACAATAGTCCTTGTTGACACATAACCAGTGTTGCACCCTGGTAGTACCATGGACAGGCCTAGGCTGGAATGAAAACGTTAGACTAGCAAGTTAACTAAACTGGTTAAAAGTTGAAATACCAGTTTCACATGCAGTTGTCTCAATCAGGGCAGAAGTGCACACCAGTATACCATGCATGAGACATTCATGTCCCAACTATGGTTATTTACTTTCAGCTCTACTTGTGATGCACTGATGGTCTGATTTAATATATTCTTCAAAAATACAGATAGCAGGGCTATCTACCTGATTCACCATGGAAGAAATTCATTTTTATCAGGGATTATGTAGACTTATTAGCATTTAGTTTAGCCATCATGTTTTTAGGTCTTCTGAGGTGCACATATTGGACTTCGAAGTAAATTCCTTTTTGAGGGATTCCGAAGTAAATTCCCTTATGAGGTTTGCAGGAATCAGGACAGTCTCTAATGGTGTGTCCAGCACAAGTGAATACTCAGTCATAAAACGACTGGTTTGTACTTGGAGAGGGGTCTAACCATGCCAATAGTTAAAAAAAAAAAAAACTTGTGGGTATAAGATATGGCCTCCAGTGTTGTGTTAATAACCAGTTAACGAGCCCAAAAATGTGCCATATCATCCAGTAGGTTATAAACAAATTGATCAATATGGGCAAAAAAGACGAATTAAAATCTCTTTTTAGGAGACCATGAAATTGTCCCAAGCCTTTTTTATGCTAAAGTGTGTCAGAAGGCAACAGAAGACCTGGGCTGTTCTATACTTAGGGCACAGTGGCCCTGTTTGTGCTGCAGTGCACCTTTAATGAGGTGCACCGTGCACAAATGAGTACAGTGTACTGTATTACAGATAATGCGTTGCCCCCAAGTCAGATGTGAACTTGCAGTCTTCCTTAGGCAGGCAGTGAGTTTGTGCAATGCAGAGAGGATGCTGGAAGAACCATTCTATCCTTCACAGTGCAGGCAGCCCCCAGCGTGCACTTTAAAGGGGAAGAGAGATCACCCTGCAAGCGAGTGTAGTGGGTGACTTGACCCACCTGAAGGTGGGTGTCTGGTAGGTCCATGGGATCCCCCTCTCTCCCTTTCAGAAGCCACGCTCAGGCAGGCACTGGCTGCAATTCCTTCCTTACAGCCTCTATTCCTCTGCTACCATGTCCATAGCACGGTGCATGCAAAGCGGCAACATGTTACTTCCTTAGTATGGAGCATTGCCTCCATGGTAATGAGGTAAGACCCTCTTAAGATAGAGCATATGGTATATGTGAACTGGCACTATCTGTATTACACTAGGTGCCACACAAGCGTCTGCAGCTCATTCTGTTATACTACAGTGCCCTTGGGGTGCAAAAATGGCATACCGTACACAACCGTAGCACCCTCTGGTTTTATATGTAATACAGCCCCTGATTTCTACTTAGCAGCCGATGACAGATGATAATAATTATGTATATATACAATTTCTTTTTTACATGCATGCGGGGAGCCGTGCGGGGAAATAGCAGACATTGGCTTAGAAGGTGGAATGTGATTACTCCCATAAATTGAGGAACCTAGGAATCTTAGGAGATTGCCCAATTGTATATAACAATATCAGTTGCAAAAAGATTATCCAACAGAAATATCATTTATAAAAATGTTGTCACTTCAGCTGCAGTCACGCTTGATGTGCGGCTCCTGCCGAAAAATTAGAAAAAGAAGGCCAGGTCCCGGGGCATACAGAATTCTTAAAAAGTACGGGGGCGCAGGGGGCCCTCCCTCCTAAGGCTCTTTTAAGCCCTAGGGACCACTACCTCCCTGGGGCTAACTGTAAATAAATTGAGGGGCCTCACAACCGCCCTGGGGACCACCACCTCCCCAGGGCAAACTTGATAGTAATGGAAGGGATCGTGGAGCCCCCCCCCCGGGGACCACCACTACCCTGGGGCCAAAATGCCATTTAAAAAGTGGGAGGGGGCCACGTGCCCCCCCTCCTGGGCCATATAAAGCCTCTCACATACCCATTCACTCACCCATACACCACTGACCCACCCACTCACTCACCCACACAGACACACACAGTCACTTACTCTCCCCTACAGCCACTCATACAGCCACTCACTCATACAACCACTCACACACCCGTAGAGCCAGTCAGACACCTACTCACACATGTAAAGTTTTTTATTAACCGAATAATAAATTATTACTCCCTTACTTACTTACCTACTCATACATGGATACACATAGGCACACAGCCACTCACATAATATGTTGGAAATAGTTTCACTCATTGGTAGTACACAAAGTTTTGTAGTGTCTTAGTATATATGTTTAACACTCAGAAACTTTTGGAAAACACTCACACTTACTGGATGTTGGCATCAGTGATGTCACTGACCATGTCATGAGTGATGTGATATGTGTGGTCATAAGCAGTGCATTGCAGGGGTCGTCTAAATTACAGTTAGCTCAGGTAACTATAACGGCTGAATTTCTATGGTTTTGTATGAGTGAAATCTGAGCCTAACTATAATGTCCCTGTAACCTTTGTTTTTTTCAGTGAAAAAAATATATATTATATTTATACACACAAAACAGCCTTCTTTCGGCACACAAAAAGAAGAACGTTACACATCGGACTTCAGTGGTAGCAGGCACTTTATTCAGTGCACAGGTGTGTGGGAGCCTGCTTTAAGTACTTATGTCTTGACGCGTTTCGGCTCAGGTTGAGCCTTGGTCACAGGTGAGCCATCCCTCTGATTGCGGCATTGCGTGACTTTATAGGCCAGTTGAAGACTACTAGATCTCAACGTAGCATTAAGGTACTACAAACCCCAGGATGCACATTAAAAGTATCATCGCAGTATTTTGTTATTCCTGTAGTTCGATTACCCTTTGGTATTCTTTATTACAGAGACAGTTCAGTCTTTAAACTTCATATATTTTTACATGTAATGTGCTCATTATTTAGATCATAAATTAGCCATGTCGGCACAGTAGTAATGGTCTCATACAGCGCCTGCATACCTTGAAATCATACGTGAAAGACCAATGTTATTTTTCGCTCTTTGCCCACTGTCAACTCAAATCAAATGGTTGGGTTCATTCCCGTACTTCTTTTGTCTTGGAATAGAACGGGCAGGTTAGGCTCCCATAACATTTAACTTCCAACACACTTTTCCTCCGCAAGGGAGCCCCGACCTCTGCAGGGTGGCCTCAACATTCGGGAACAGAGCACCCCTTGTGTATCCAAAACAGCCGCACACTGGACTTCAAAGGTACCAGGCAGTTTATGAAATACTTGCTGTAATTCCTAAAGTCCTGACGCATTCAGCTCACGTTGAGCCAAGTTCACAGGTGAGCTATCCCTTTGATTGCCATATTTCTTAACTTTGTATGCTAGTCAAAGACAATAAGATCTCAACATGGTCTTAAAGTACTACAATCCCCAGGATGCAACAACAAGTGAACAATGGAGTGGCGGTATTATTATTGCCTCATCGGATAAGTAAGGCACTAAAAACGTAGCACAATATGAAATTGATTTCTGGAGGTGAGAATGCATTTCGTGTTTTGCAAAGATGTGGCATATGTTAAGTTGTGCAGAAATTTAAATTGGGGACCAGGACAATATGGATGCCATTAATGAATGTATATATGAACCAGTGGCTATAGTGGGTATTGAATTCAACACCGTCAGGATAATTTTGAAATAGGACTGTCGATGTTTTACTAAGCCAATATATGTCTTGAGGTGTCCAGGTTTGGCAAGCCATGTGACTTGGATTTAAATACATATTGATGTTTCAAAAGAAACCCTCCTCTTTGTCAATCATGTGACGAAGACCTGCATAGGGTTGAAATCCGTTATCAGACTATCTGCTGGATTAAAATACTTGTTGCACAATACCGGCTGGTGGGCTAATTTTTCGCTCTTGAAAGGATGAGAGCATTGTGAGCAAGTTTTGTGAGCAGCTGCTCCCCGTGCCTCCCCCAGAGTGCTACTTGCCATTAGACCGAATGAAATAAACGGAGGTTTATTGCAGCAGATTTTGTGTCCGTGATTGCTGTCCGGCTTCGAGTGTGAGACGGCCTTGGTGCATATATATATATATATATATATATATATATATATATATATATATATATATATATATATATCCGCGGATTCCTCTTCAAATCAGGAAAAAGGACGACAAGCCACACCACCAGGTACCGGAAAGATTGTTTATTTTAGGGCATAAACAGACGCGTTTCGAGCTCACGGGCTCTTGGTCACATGACCACCATCTTTTTCAACCTTGTTTATATAGTGCAAAATAATAGAAAGGAAAGAAAGTTTCCGTGTTTACAAACACCACACGGAAACTTATTTTAAAGTGCAGTTTCTTAAAATCATAAATAAAGAAAACTCAAATAATGCACATTTCCCAAACGTTTGGTATTTAAGTTATTACAAATATTCAAAGGGTTTTAAACCTCAGAAAACACGCGAACAAATTGCATAAAGGTATAGTACCCATGTTGCCTTATTGAGAGGACAGGTTTAGAGAGAAAGAGGGAGCGAGAGGAGTTTAAGAGAGGTATGGATAAGTTAAGAACGAGTGGTAAGTTTAAGTTGGAATAACCAGTGGTAAGTGGGAGGAAGATGTGAAATATTGATTGATTGGTCAAGTTTATTGGGTCTAGTACCCATTTCATCATGCCTCCATATAGTTAAGTATCCATATCATGATTCAATATAAATCAGTGGGTGGCTATAGTCTCTATCTGATCAAAAATGAGTGAAAATAAACTATTTCATAGTTGATATCTTCCCAAATTATTCTATCCCGTGCTCATAGTCGTAATTTGATATTTCTCGTGTATCGGTAGTGCCCATATCAGTATTCACTATTAGTGGTTTTTCTTATCAGGACGAAATATGTCACTAGAGGGAAAGTAAGAAAATGGAAATAAAAAAAATTCATTAGTTCAAATGCAAATTCGACAGATAAAAACTATTTAGACATAATAGCATTTTCCGCATCGTTATCCTCTCTCAACATTTCAACCTATCATATTATCATAGTTAATCAAATTATAATTGATATTGCGTAAACCAAACATTATTAGAATCTAAATCATAATTTAAAAAAAAATAATACGCTACATGTCATGGAATCGGAGTATCAGTGAAGGGGGTTTAGGAAGCTTACAGTTTACTTATTCACAAGTGTACATACATCTCCTCGTCAATGTTCATCCCAAAAGGTACGATACATCCTGCTTGTAAAATGAATTTGGACTCTGCTCTGCGTAATGCTGTTAGACGGTCTCCTCCTCTGATATGTTTAGGGATTGAATCAAGAGCGAAGAATTTCGCCTTAGTCCAGTCTCCATCATGGTATTGATGGAAATGTTTGGCCGTGCTATATGCAAAATCTTTGTTCGTGATTGCACGCCAATGTTCCAAGATTCGCTTTTTCACCGGGAAGGTAGTTGAACCGATGTACCATTTGCCACTAGGGCAGGTTACTACATAGATGACATAGTCAGTGGTACATTGGATGTTTTTAGTGATTCTCCATTTTCTCTTAATTCTTTTGAGTTCAACCTCCCTTACATTGGTGCTGTGGCTACAGGCCTTGCATTTACCACACTTGAAAAAACCACCCTTTGCTGCCAACCATATTTTTTTCTTATCTAAGTGACTTTGCACTATAAGGTCTTTGATGGATCTGCCTTTTCTGTATGTTATGGAGGGGTGTGGGTCTAATCTTTCTTTTAACACTTTGTCCTGTAGAAGGATATCCCACCTCCTTCTTATTATCTGGCTGAACGCAGAGGATTGTGTATTATAGGTAGTTATCAGTCTTATAGGAGATTTGGGACTTTGTTGTCTGGCTGTTGAGTCTTTAAATAATGCATCCTTCCGGTCAATGAGGGCTACCCTATCTTCACCTTTTTTCAGTATGTTAGCGTGATAACCTCTCATTTTAAACCTTTCATGCATGGTTTTCTTGTGTTTCGTGTATGTTTCATCAGTGCTGCAATTTCTCTTGGCGCGCACAAACTCACCGAAAGGGATTGCCCATCTGAAACTGGGGGGGGGGTGACAGCTTTTGGAGTGGAGCACAGAGTTTCCTGCTGTTGCTTTCCTAAAAATCTCTGTTTCAATCTTATTGTTCTTGATGTTGAGTTTTATATCAAGAAAATCGATTGTTTTCTGGCTATGTTGCATTGTAAATCTCAAGTTCAAGTTGTTCAAATTGAGTGCATCCACAAATTTAAGTAGCTCATTTTCACTCCCCTCCCACACAAAAAAGACATCGTCTATGTAGCGGAGCCAGACATTCACGCATGTAGTCCAATGCTCCAGGTCCTCACTCCTGAGCACCTGCTCCTCCCACCAGCCCACCAATAGGTTGGCGTAGCTGGGGGCAAAGTAGGTGCCCATCGAAGTGCCCTTGATTTGTCTAAAAATAGACCCATTAAACAAAAAGACATTTTCTTCAAGACACAATTCGATCATTTGGAGTAGCATTTTGGAGTGGGCTTCCAAATGTCTACTTCTGGTTCTAAGAAAATATTCGCAAGCCTTCAGGCCATCCCTATGTCGAATGGAAGTGTATAGGCTTTCTACGTCTAGACACACAAGCCAAAAATGTGACTCCCAATTGATATTCTCTACTTTTTGTAGAAAGTCTTTGGTGTCTTTTAAATGTGAAGTCAGATCTTTGACATAGTTTTTGAGAAAGTGGTCAACATAGTGCGAAACATTTTCTAAGAGGCTGTTTATGGAGGACACAATAGGCCTTCCAGGTGGTTGCATCTGGTTTTTATGGACCTTTGGTAACAGATAAAAGGTGGGAGTAGTGGGATTTTCATTGATGAGAAATTTAGTCTCATCCCAACTCAGTAGTTTGTTCTTCTCCCAATCACGGATATTCTGATGTACCCTATTCATTAGTTTACTCAAATAGGAGTGGTCCACTCTGGTGTAGCATGTGGTGTCAGATAATTGCCTCATGGCTTCTTTTATGTACATTTTCTTATCCCACAAAACTACATTTCCTCCCTTATCTGAGGGTTTGATGACGATTGAATCGTCGTTCTTTAACTCATTTAATGCCACCCTCATACCTGGTGTGATATTCTGTTTGCCCAAAGGTCGGTTGAGGAGTTTCAACATGTCACTGTTGACTAGGTCATGAAATAGGTCTATGTTGTCTCTGGGTAACTGGGGTCTGTATCTAGATTTGGGTCTGAACGGTGTGGTTACAGTAGAAACATTTACTTCTAAGTTGGTGGATGATAAATCATCAGGTGCGGAGACAACATCTGTGCCCTCTTGGGTGGCAGGGACCTGGGATTGCGTCAGATCTATCCTACCTTCCTCATGCAGGGTAACTAAGACATTTTGCAAATCATTGTTCTGGCTTACAATTACAGCGGTATTACTAGACAATTCTGGATCACATTTCTTATATGAGTGTATTTTATGTAATTTAAGTTTTCTCACAAACATGTACATATCTATGCGCGTCTGCGTATAATCAAAATGAAGGTCAGGACAGAATGTTAATCCTAGTCTAAGAACTTTTTCGTCATCATCAGTTAATTGTCTATTTGATAAATTCATTACCGTTAGCTCTGAAGTCTGTACATCCATTACTTGGTCTTCTGTGTCTGGCTTTTGTTTCCCACTCCAGTAGTTCCTGAGTTTGTTGCGTCGTTGCCGTCGTTTCTTGCTTTTACCTTGCCTCCTCGGCCTTGATATCGGGTTCTCCCCCTTATGGATTGTTCGTTGGCCTCCATCACGAGGCGCATCTCGTCGGAAAAAAACGTTACATTAAAGTTATCTTGTGTGTTTGTATCGGTTGAACTTGCTTCAGAGCTCAGGCTGGTTCCAGATTGCCACCGGTCTTTATCTGCCATTCCAAGTGCTTTGTCTCTTAGTAGTGAAGAACGTGCCTTATCAAACTTTTTAGCAAATGTCAGGATTCTCCCTGACTTGTAATCCCGCTCATCACGCTCAAATTTGCGCTGTTTTCTCGCAATCAGATCTTTTTCAAATTTTTGTATTTTGTCATCCACAATTTGTAGGGTTTTTGATACCTCTGTTTGGTCTGTTTCCTTAGCTAATTGGTCAAGGAGCGATTGTATTTCTTTTAACAGTTCCTCATGCTCCTCCCAAGCATTTTTGACCAAAATTTGCATCATTGTTTTCGAGCATGCATTGGTGTTCTCCCGCCATGCCTTCAAAACTTCAGGTTTTGGTTTGTTTAATGTTGGAACGATAAAGATACGCAAACCGCGAGGGACTCGATCCATCTCTATATAGTTCTGTAGAGATGTCGCCTCCCACCAGCGGCTTAGTTCTTTTTTCTCAGGCGTTCCAGTGCATGTCCCTTTTGTTTCAGTGATGCCACACCAGGGGAAGTGATTTCAGCCGACCCGGTAGCTGCAGTTCCATCGGGTCCTTTCTGTTTCCTAAAGATGTTTTCTGCCGAGGCTTCCCGCCCCTTCAGATACTCCATTGCCCAGAATGCAGTTTGGTCTTCCGACCGTGTTGGTACCTGGATGCGTCTTCGACAATAGTTGTCTGGCGTACCCTGGCTGCTGCTGCTGCTGCAACGTGTTGCACCTCTCTTCAAGCGCGGTTAGCGCGGTCAACCCCACGGCGTAGGAAGTGCAAAGATAAGAAATTCAAGGTCTTAATCCAGCATAACAGCTTCTGGCAGCCGGCGGGCAGGGATCTTGACTCCACGTCAATTTGAAATGATTGCGCTATTCCCCACCCTTCCAAGCGGGTCGGGGCTGGTCTCTCGAGCGGGCGCCACCGCTCAAAAACATCCGCGGATTCCTCTTCAAATCAGGAAAAAGGACGACAAGCCACACCACCAGGTACCGGAAAGATTGTTTATATTGTATATATATATATATAGAGAGAGAGAGAGAGAGAGAGAGAGAGAGAGAGAGAGAGAGAGAGATAGATAGATGTATAGATAGATATAAACATCAAAGGAGCTTATCGAGAGTGGAAGGGAGTCTGACGTAAATTGAGCGTGATATATATATATATATATATATATATATATATATATATATATATATATATATAGATATATATTACCTACTGGCGGTCGCCAGTAGGTATATATAGTTAGGATCGATTTCCATAGGGAAATCGCAACATTCTATTTGGAATAACTTTGGCGCCGGTTGAGCAATCAGGCTGAATTTTACAGCAACTTTGCCTCGCGGCTCTCCGCTCCTTCCCTGAAAGTTTGGGGGGGATTCGTCAAGCGGGGGCTGAGATAAAAGGGGGGTCCCAAAACGTGTTTTCCCCATGTTAATTTCCATAGGGCGGTCTGTCGCAGTTTTAGCTCGAACGGCTGAATGGATTTGCACCAAACTTGGCAAAATTGTAGGGACTGGTAGCCCGATGTGCCTTTGCTATGTCTCAAGATATGTGCTCCAGTGGATTTTGAGTAATTTAGGTTTAAAAAAATTTATATATCTGTAAGCGCGCCCCGGTACGCGTAAAGGGGAGCGCTAAGGGCGCGCCACGCGACTTGCGCACGGCAAGCTGATTGGTTCTCGGGTGTCTGTAAACATTCGAAACAGTCAGCAGCGGCCGCCATCTTGTGTCTCGGTAGGATTGAGATACAAGAGGTGGCAAAAATCAAAGGGGGAAATGAGCAAAAGGGGGCAGGGTACACCCCCCCTGACCCCCTAGGTTTGATGTGGGGGCCATAAAAGGGTCCCGTGGGACAAAAAAAAAAAATGTTCGATTTTCGCGGGGGGAGCGCCCGGTACGCGCACCGGGGAGCGTACCAGGGAGCGTACTTAGGTGAAAAATAGTGAAAATAATAGTGTGAAATAATCATTTTGAGTAATTACAGTTAGGGTAGCACTGAAAAGAGCTTTTGGGTTCTGTGGTTGTTTTAGGTACCTACAAGTGAGTCCCACACACACCCACATGCACACAACCCCACACCCACACACCCACACACTCCCCACACACACTTCACACATGCACACTTCCACCCACAGTCAAACACCCCACACCCCCACATCGACACCTTACATATCCACACCCACACCCACATCCCACACACCCACACTCAAACACACACCTCACCCCCCTTCCACCACACACACACACACATGCACATACACACAAATATCTCACAGACACACCCCACACATCCCACACACACATCTCCCCCCCCACACTCACAGAGACAACTCACAGACACATCTACACATCTCACACATACATACACATCCTACACATATACCTCCCACACCCACACACACCCCACACACACCTCACACACCCACACTCCCACTTACACTCAAACACCCCACAGTCACACCCACACACACACCTTACATACCCATATCCCCACCCACATCCATATACCCCACACACCTATACACCTCATCCCCCCTAGACACACACACACACACATACACACCTCACAGACACCCCCCGCACATCCCCCACACACACCTCCCCCATGTCTACACATGGGGAAAACTAAGTGAAACACTAAAATAATAATTTAAAATGCTTAGAGGTAGGGTATCTCTGAATAGATTTGTTGTGTTGTTTGGGTGTTTTAAGTACCAACATGTAGGTACCAATGCTGAGTCTTAAAGTCAATGTACACCGTCTCCTCTGTAGATAATTTGCATGTTGTTACAGAAGTTATTGTGGTATATGGAATCTATACCATAGTCTGTCAGGGAAGCAGAAACAACATGGAGGCAGGAGATGAAAAAGAGATGTCAAATACACATTGGAGATAATATAGTGGGAGAAAGGAAGTAACTATGAGCAAAATTATTATGTAACAGAAATACGTTGCACAGTATACTATAAGTCTGAGTTTATATTATAATCAATTTGGTACTAGTTTATGAATTACATATAATAATGAATAATGTCTCGAACAATTTTTGAATATTAAATATAAATTTATTTTTCTGATTCTTTTTCAAAATTTAATAGAACGTCTAACATTTGAATGTCCGAAATGTCTTCTTTTTGACTGAACATAACTTCCAACATTTGACTGTCAGAAACGTCCTCATATTGAATTAAGAAATCCACAGATTCTACACATTGTAGAAGTTCATGGTCCCGTGATTCATCCATGAATTCCAAGTCAATGGGTTCAATGATTTCCTCATTGTTCATCTCTAGGACAATTTCAAAGGAAATGTTCTGTTCTCCTTCCATTTTTGTGCTGAAATTTGCATTAAAAAAAAATCAGTAGAAATATGGCACTGTTGGGTTTAAGTTCAGACAGGTAGTTTTGATTTTTTAATAGTGAAATTACCTTTGGGCAATGTATGGCAACAGGCAGGAAGTAGAAATATTAAAAAGTGCCTGTGAAGAAGCGTAAGTAAATTCATAATTATAGCAGAGAAGCCTAAGTCAATCTAGAAATATAACAGAGGAGCCTATCTCTATCTATAACTATAGCAGAGGGACAGTAAATAACTATCAGAAAATGTTTTTAAAAAATAACTTAAAGTGCCCCTTACAAATTATCAACTTACTTTACAGAGAGGTGAAGAAAACAAAATGCGAAAATCCTTTCAAGATGTACCTCAGGTAGTTGTAGTCAAAATGGCCGTGTTTCCCTCATTTTTCATTTATATTCATGTACATAACCAATCAAATGTCAGGAAAAAAAAATAGAAAATGAAAGTAACATTTTAATTGGTTGTCAATTCTAACACTTCAGATGTGTTTTTGTTATGTAATTTACCTCAGGATATTTAGACAGGGCTACAGGCCAAATGGCTCAATGGAATTCCACTTTATTTGGGAAAATGGTAGGGACTGGTATGTAGTATGAGCTATTCTATATTTGGTGAAAGTGTCTCCAGTGGTTTTTATGTAAATTAACTTTTAAAATTTTTAGGGAGCGCTTCCTAGTGCGCGCCCCGGTACGCGTACCGGCAGCGCTACGGGAGTCCTCCATTTTGTGTTTCGGTAGATTTAAGACAGAAAATGGCGGACAAACAACGTTGGGAATGGGTATAAGGGGGCATCGTAGGCACTCCTTGACCCTCTAGGTTTTCTGAGGGGGTCTTAGGAGGCCCAAATAGGCAAAAAGAAATTTGTTTTTATTTTTCGCGGGGGGAGCGCCCAGTACGCGCACCGGGAAGCGTTCCAGGGAGCGTACTATAGTGAAAAATAGTGAAAAAAGTTGTAAAAAGATAATCATTTGGAGTGATCAGAGATAGGGTAGCCCTGAAAAGGGCTTTTGGGTTCTGTGGCTGATTTAGGTACCTACAAGTAGGTACCAATGCACAGTCTTAAATTCAGGAGGAATATTCTATTCCCTTCATCTGAGAAGTGCACACCATCTTCTCTGTAAATATCTTGCATGTTGTAACGCAAGTTGTTGTTGTATATTGAACCCATTCCATAGTCTCTCATGTAAGCAGAAACAGATTCATTCACATGTTTCCGTGCTTTTTCAAATTGTGGACAAAATTGGTTGGACCACTTCCATTTCTGCCTTTGGCATATATTGGAATATACTAAGGCAGTTTGTGGAAAAAGTGCCATCAATTGCTCAAAGGTGTCCTTTAAAAGCATTTCCAGACCTACCCCAGTCAAAGTGCCCAAGTCATTTCCTCCACAGTGCATAATTAACAGGTCAGGGTGTGGCAAATGCAAAAAGGTTTTCACCAATGGAATCAATTGGTGACATTTTAATCCTCTGTGGCCAATCCATTTTATGTTCACGTTTGATAAATCAAGGTTGTGTAAATTTCTGGTACTAGCATACCTTTGAGCCCAGTGGATATAGCTATGTCCAATAATCCAGACAGAATACATGGTCAGAGGAGATTCTGGTGCAGTTAGATGAAGTGTGGAAAAGAAATGGCAGTTGGAATAATAGGAGTTTGCAAAAAAAAAACTGTGGAGTTTCAGTGCTCTTGAATCACAAGCAATGATTGGTAGAAGGAGATAGGTGAAAACTGAAAGTTAGGGTGCATGGTTGTGTTCTGTGTAAGAAGTAATTGAATGGTTAAAAAAAAGTTATTTAAAGAAACCTTACACCAGATAAGCTGGTGTATTTGCAGGTCAAACATCCTTGCAGAGGTGATTTGCAACATTGTAGAATAAACTTTTAACCCTGGGAGCTCAGTGAGGAGGGAGTTGCTATGGTAACAGGTAGAAAGGGCTGAGGGGGGAAAGTGTGTTGGTTTGAAAATAGAGAGGGAAGAGTTTTAATTAGTTAGGATTTTTTTGAATAGGGATTTCTGAAAATTCTATGTTGAATAACTTTGGCGTTGATGGACGGAATTGGTTGACATTTTCAGGAAAATGGCACAATTTGTTTCTGAGCGTCCCCTGAAAGTTTGGGGGCGTTTCGTCAAGCGGGGGCCGAGAAAAAAGGGGGGTCCCAAAACGTGTTTTTAACATTGAGATTTCCATAGGGCGGTTGGACTCACTTTTAGCTCGAACGGCTGAATGGATTTCTATGAAACTTGGCAAAATTGTAGAGACTGTTTGCCCGGTGTGCCTTTGCTAGGTCTCAAGATATGTGCTCCAGTGGATTTTGAGAAATTAACGTTCAAAAATATATATATATCTGTGACAGCGTCCCGGTTAGCGCCCCGGTTCGCGTACCTGACGCGTAACGGAACTTTGCGAGGAGAAGCGGATTGGCTCTCCGGTGACTGTCAACATTCTAAACAGTCCGGTGCGGCCGCCATCTTGTCTCTCAGTAGGATCGAGAGACAAGAGGTGGAAATAAACGAAGGGGGAAATGAATAAAAGGGGGCCTAGGATTGATGTGGGGCCTATTGAAGGGCCCCGCGGGGCAAAAAAATAAAAAAATAAAAAAATTCGATTTTTCGCGGTGGAAGCGCTACCCGGTACGTGAACCGGGTAGCTTACCGGTAGCGTAACGGGAGTCCGCCATCTTGCGTTAAGGTCTAATTTGGACACAAGATGGATGCTAAACAATGCTGGGATTGTGTAAAAGGGGGCAAGGGAGACATATCCTGACCCCCTAGGTTTTGTGAGGGTGGATGAGGAGACCCATATATGTCCAAAAAAAAACCTCCTTTTCACTCAGTCCGTCTTTCTAATAAAAACTGTCACTGTCTCTTCACTCTTTTACTAGTTGTTCTTTATGCTTTCTCTCTGTAGTTCAAGCACACTATCTTATTTTCATTTTTTTGCTGCTTCAATTATTCTTTTTCTATCACTTCTTCTTTTCTTCTCTCTGTTTTTTCTCTCTGTCATTCCACATGTTTTAATCCTATTTACTTTCACTCACTGTTTTTTTAACACCTTCTCTCAGGGTTATTGTTTTAGTCCGGTTCTATCCCTACCTCTTACTCCACATCCTTTACTCTCTTTCTTTTTAATTTGAAGATTCATTCACATTCTCCAAGTAACTTTTGTTTATTATTCTTCTACACTCTTTTTTTCCTTCACTTCCTTTTCTGTTTTCTTTTTCTCAATTTTTCCCTCTTATAACTTTTCTTTGTATAATTACCTATTATACAGTATCTCTGTGTTACTCCCTTTAGCTGTCTTTCTTTTAACAGTATTCTCTCTGTCTCCTTCCCTTATATTCACTCTATTTTTTTTTTCTTTTTTTTTTGGTTCGCTTCCGGTTCGCGTACCGGCGCGCGAACCAGGAAGCGAATAAAAAAAAAGAAATTGCAAGAGTGC
Organism: Lissotriton helveticus; assembly: GCF_964261635.1. Classification (NCBI taxonomy): domain Eukaryota; kingdom Metazoa; phylum Chordata; class Amphibia; order Caudata; family Salamandridae; genus Lissotriton; species Lissotriton helveticus. The sequence goes on from NC_136068.1 coordinate 557,345,334, forward strand.
TAAACATTTTAACAATTTTTTATAAATGGGAGGTAGTTCTGAAAAGAACTTTTTTTTATTGTTTTTGTATTTTTATATTTTTTTATTATTTTTCTGAACATTTTTTTTTTTGTTGAATTTTTTGAACAATTTAAATTTTTTTATGTTTTTTTTGAGGGGGAACAACGAAAAACAGGCATTAGAAACGGCTCAACAGGAGCAAAAAAAAATCACTTTTTGGGGCGTTTTGAGCACTTGTGATTTTCAAATGCTCTGTTCATTAAAATCACACTCATCTCCCCGTAGCAAAGTAGTCCCCCACAATATCTACACACTAGCTTGATGTGTTGAAAATTGCTCTGGATATTGGGGACCGTCTCCCTCGCCTCTGGTCCCGAAAGACTTTCCTGTGTTGAGGTGGTGGCCACAGGAGTTCGTGGGTTTTCACGGAGGTCACGCAGCTCAGCCACACTGTAATTTATTGGATGCCACCTTTGCATGTGGCGATGCATAGTGTAGTTCCCATAACTATATTTTTTATCTGTGCCTCGGGATAGAACTCCTTTGCAGATCAGGCATGTCACATGACGGGCATTGACTTTTTTTTGGCCTTCAGGGAATGTAAAAAATTGCCAAATGAAATTGTCCTTGTGGTGGGATTTCCGGGGCTGTTCAGGCAAGAATACTCTCTCATGTACCTCCTCTTCCTCTTCTTCCTCCTCTTCCTCAGGGTTGGGAAGGAACTGGGTAGGTGGTCCTTCCTTCCTTGGAGGAGGTGGTGGTGGTGGGGGTGCACCAGCTGCAGCTACTATTGAAGCCATCTCCTAATAATGAAAATAGGTCTTCCTCTCACAAAGTTGAAAGTCAGAGTGAGAAAAAAGGTGGGGGCTTTCATCATTTGGGAAAAAAAAATGTTCTAAACCAATGAAAAGTGTTATTTTTAGGTCACATGACCTAGCCTTACATCATTAGGAAACCAAAAGTGAAATGAACCAATAAAAAGTTTTATTAACAAGTCACATGACATGTTACGCTTACGTTACGCGTCCCGCTATGCACCCGGAGCGCTGCGCTTCGCGCCTCGGTTCGCGCTCCGGAGCACTTCCGGGTGCGCTAACGCGGCGCGCCATAAGACGCATTACGCGGCAACGCGATACGTCGCGCTTACGCGACGCGTCACGATGTTGTTTTCTAACGCGGCAGTTGCGCTAACGGAACGTTTACCGGTTCGCGGACCGGGTCGCGGCACCAAATTGAGCTAACGGGAAGCTACCCGGTGCGCGGACCGGTAGCGAAACAAAAAAAATAATAAAAAAAGATATATACATAAAAAAATTATATTAAAAACATATAAAATATATTTTTCCTTTAAAAGAAGAATACATTTTACAGCTTTTGATATTTGCTATTAAAAAACCATTGAAATTCACTGAAAAAAACATAGGTTATAGACCATATATAGTTAGGAATTAGCATTTACAAAACCTTGAAAATTCACTGAAAAACCATAGGTTATACACCATATATAGTTAGGAATTAGCATTTACAAAACCTTATTTTACTCACACAAAACCATTGAAATTCGCATATATAGTTAGTTGCACTAACTATATATCGCGCACCCGCAATCCACTGCTGATCATGTCACATATTACATCATTCATGACATGGTCAGTGACATCACTGATGACATCACTGATGACATCACTGATGACATCACTGATGACATCTCAAATGACATCACTGATGACATCACTGATGACATCTCATTTGACATTACTGATCACATCACTGATGACATCATTCATGTGATAATACGATGAACCTCTTCAGACTCTAATATAACCTTAGATACACTCAGTGTAAACAGACACTCACAGACTGTCACTCATCCATGGAGTTACTCACACACCTAGTCAGTCATGCAAAGAATCAATCACACCTCCATTTCCTCAACTATACAGTTATACACACCTTACTTATTCAAACATATACTAACACATATTTACTCTCTTATACAATCCCTGATACAAGTTCACAATGATCCATACAGCCACTCACACATTCACTGGCTCTTATGCACAGTTATTTATATATGTCAACTCTCACATGTACTGTGTTTTACATATGTACTTACTTTGACATGTAGCACTGAGATATCCATTCACTCACCAATACACTCATGCACACAGTCAACCGCCCATACAGCTGTTTCCACATGCACATTTGAACCCATACATCTAGTGAATCAACTGCTCACACATCTATGCACAGAGTCATACACCTCCCAGCCACCCACACACACATTCAGTCTCCCATACAAATACTTGGGCAACCAATCAATAACCCATATAGTTAATCATATAGCTACTGATCAACACATGCAGCAGTTTACAGAACAACAGACATAATGATGCACAAATAAAGACAGTTTAGTCACTAACCCATGCACTCAGTGAGACACATTTAATCACTCACTCATACAGTCAGTCATGCACCTACTAAATCCTTCATCCAGACACTTATACATCCACTCATTCTTCAATATGTAAGACATATTTTAACTTTACAGAAACATACAGTCACTGGATGTTGTCATATAACTATTAGTTATAGTTAGGAATTAGCATTTAAAAAACCATTGAAATACACTGAAAAAACCATAGGTTTCACACTCGTTATAGTTAGGAATTAGCATTTAAAAAACCTTTGAAATTCACTGAAAAACCATATGACATCACTGATGACATCACTGATAACAACATCCAGTGACTGTATGTTTCTGTAAAGTTAAAATATGTCTTACATATTGAAGAATGAGTGGATGTATAAGTGTCTGGATGAAGGATTTAGTAGGTGCATGACTGACTATTTGACTGAAGTATTTGTATGGGAGACTGAGTGTGTGTGTTGGTGGTTGAGAGGTGTATGACTCTGTGCATAGATGTGTGAGCAGTTGATTCACTAGATGTATGGGTTCAAAAGTGCATGTGGAAACAGCTGTATGGGTGGTTGACTGCGTGCATGAGTGTATTGGTGAGTGAATGGATATCTCAGTGCTACATGTCAAAGTAAAGACATATGTAAAACACAGTATATGTGAGAGTTGACATATATAAATAACTGTGCATAAGAGCCAGTGAATGTGTGAGTGGCTGTATGGATCATTATGAAATTGTATCAGGGATTGTATATGAGAGTAAATATGTGTTAGTATCTGTTTGAATAAGTAAGGTGTGTATAACTGTATAGTTGAGAAAATGGAGGTGTGATTGATTCTTTGCATGACTGACTAGGTGTGTGAGTAACTCCATGGACGAGTGACAGTCTGTGAGTGTCTGTTTACACTGAGTGTATATAAGGTTATATTAGAGTCTGAAGAAGTTCATTGTATTATCACATGAATGATGTCATCAGTGATGTGATCAGTCATTTCAAATGAGATGTTATCAGTGATGTCATCAGTGATGTCATTTGAGATGTCATCAGTGATGTCATCAGTGATGTCACTGACCATGTCATGAATGATGTAATATGTGACATGATCAGCAGTGGATTGCGGGTGCGCGATATATAGTTAGTGCAACTAACTATATATGCGAATTTCAATGGTTTTGTGTGAGTAAAATAAGGTTTTGTAAATGCTAATTCCTAACTATATATGGTGTATAACCTATGGTTTTTTCAGTGAATATATATATATATATATCTATATATATATACCAACAAATGCAGGAAACCCAATTTGAGGATGTTCGCCACACGAAGATAAAATAAGCACACTTTATTGAGCAGGCAGCCTGCCAGCAGGAACCTTCAAGGAGCAGCATAAGTGAAATGGATCCAAGCCAGACGCGTTTCAGGAGTCACCCTTTCTTCAGTGGCTTTACAAAACACTGCAGGCGCTGCGAGGGGTGCACATTTATTTCCAACACCTGTCCATATGGGAGGAGCCCTCTGCACGGCCCTCTGGGTGATGTAGTCCACCTCAAAATGATCCCAAGTGGGTGCTTCGTCCGCAGTTCTCTTAATGTCAAAATTAATTCACGTACATCACCAAGATGGGTCCTGCCCCGCTTTGTGGCTGCTTGCTGTGGCTATAAACTGATTTCTCCCTGCAAGACACGGTGGGCCGTTCCTCGCGACCGGGGCACGGCCGCTGTATAAACCAACAAATGCAGGAAACCCAATTTGAGGAAGTTCGCCACACGAAGATAAAATAAGCACACTTTATTGAGCAGGCAGCCTGATATATATATATATATATATATATATATATATATATATATATATATATATATATATATATATATATATATATATATATATATATAGAGAGAGAGAGAGAGAGAGAGAGAGAGAGAGAGAGAGAGAGAGAGAGAGAGAGAGAGAGAGAGAGAGAGAGAGAGAGAGAGAGAGAGAGAGAGAGAGAGAGAGAGAGAGAGAGAGAGAGAGAGAGAGAGAGAGAGAGAGAGAGAGAGAGATAGATAGATAGATAGATAGATAGATAGATAGATATAAACATCAAAGGAGCTCCTCAATAAGCCCAGACCTCTTGGGGGAGGAGTGCATCGGCTGGGGGAGCGAACCAGCCAGGAATACAAACAGCAAGGAAGTGAAAGCGCACACACCGGGCAAAATGAAAGGTATGTGTTCATTCAGCACACCAGTCCTGTTTTGGCCCAGGTCAATATATATTTATTTATTTCTATACAGTGTGATTTAATAATGTTTTATATTGTTTACATATGTGTACTAAATTAATAGGACTGTTCTTATATGTAATAGTTTTGTTGAAGTCAAACACTTTCCCTAGTGTTGCTTAGGCTGGAGTGGGAATTGTAAATCTAACCCATCCAAAGTCCACTACTTTCCCTACTTGTGTAGACTGGATTAGGAATAGTACGTTTAACGCCTTCATAGTCCAACGCTTTTCCTGCTGTTGCTTAGAATGGTGTGGGAGTAGTAAATCTAACCCCTTCGAACTACAACACTTTCCCTACTGTTGTTTAGACTGGGGTGGGAATAGTACATTTATTGACTCTGAAGTCCAACACTTTCCCTACTGTTGCTTAGACTGGAGTGGGAATAGAAAGTGTAACCCCTTCGGAAGTACAACACTTTTCCTACTGTTACTGAGAGGGGAGTGGGAATAGTAAATTAAATCCTTCTGAAGTTCAACACTTTCCCTACTGTTATTTAAACTGGAATTGGAAAAGTAAATCAAACCCCTCTGGAGTCCACTGCTTTCCGTACTGTTGTAGAGACTGGAGTGGGAATAGTAAACCTAACTCCTCCAAAGTCCAACACTTGCCCTACTGTTGCTTAGACTGGAGTGGGGATAGTAAATGTAACCCCTCTGATGCTCAACACTTTCTCTACTGTTGCTTAACCTGGAGTAGGAATACTGATCTAATTTTTTCAGATCCAACAGTTTTCCTAATATTGGTGAAATCGTTTTTATATTATTATTTATTTCTTTTTTATAGTTAATATTGTTTATTTGTATTTTTTATTTTGTAATGTTTATTATTTTTAGTAAATGTGTGCTTTATGGGTTCTAATATTTTGATATGTTGTATATTGGTGAATTGTATTAATATGTGCTTTATTGGATTGTTTACATTTTCAAGCTGATTTTTATTTGTGTATGTATATTTTCTATATATATATATATATATATATATATATATATATATATATATATAATGTATGTTTCATGGTACTAAATTGAATTTTTTTTAAACAAATTCAATTAATGTAACATAAAATATTCATTTATCATTAATTATATCATACTGTGTGTGTATACATATGTATATTATATATATATATATATATATAAACATATTTATGTGTGTGTTTATATAAATATATATTTGATATATTAATTTTATGAAATAAATATTTCACATTTACTTCCTCAAACTGCTGCATATATATATGTGGAAGTCAATGTTTTTTTATTATTGATTTTGATATTGTCAACTACATTTTTTAAGAGGTTTTTGTAATTTCCATCATAAGTATAGGAACACAATATTGTGGTAAACAATATTTTAACGCAATATTTTTGTCAGCTATATTGTTTAACACGATATTGTGTCACTGATCTACTCTAAGGGGATTGAATAGTGTCCTTGTTGCAAAACAAATCTTTTTCTGTGGCAGAGAAGGAGTTTTGTACATGTCCCAGCTGGAAGCCATACCAGTAAGCAAGCTACATAGGACCTATTATTATTATTATATTTAAATTTATAAAGCGCTCAGCTACCCGTAGGTTTCCCGGCGCTAAAAACCAAAATGAGAGGGGGGAGGTCAGAAGGAAGGCTGTTATAAATTAAATAACCAAGTTTTTACCTGTCTGCGAAATTTAAGGTAGCAGGGTTCAGTTCACAACAGGAGAGGAAGGGAATTCCAGAGATAGGGGGCCAGCCAGGCGAAGGAGCGGCCACCCATTCTGGATCTTTTGATTCTAGGAACCAAGAACAGGTGCTGGTTAGATGATCGCAGAATGCGGGGGGGACAGTAATGCTGTACCAAGGAATTAAGATAGGGTGGGGCCAGGCCAGCATTTATTCTGTGCATAAAGCATAGGGCCTTACATTTTTTACGGCTTTCAATGCAAAGCCAGTGCAGAGTGCGAAGAGAATTGGATGTAGGGGAGGTATTAGGGAGTTTACAGAGCAGTCACGCAGCCATATTCTGGACTGTCTGTAGTTTACGCGTCACCTCTTTGCAAGCTCCCAGGAGAAGAATGTTCCCGTAGTCCAGTCTAGAGGTGAGTAAGGCCTGGACCACGGTTTTTTGAGTATCCTGGGGGAGCATCCAGATGATCTTACGTAACCACTTAATGATAGTGATACAAGTGGAGGAGGTTTTAACCACGTGGTTCTTCATAGATAACTGGTCGTCAAAAATGACGCCGAGGTTGCGTGCTGTTTTAGATGGAATGGGTGGAGTGCCCATTTGCGAGGGCCAGTGCTGGGGTCCCCATAAGGTGGTATTATGGCCAAACAGAAGAAGCTCTGTTTTCCCCCGTTCAGTTTCAGTTTGTTATCATACATCCAAGCTGCGATGTTGCTGAGTCCTGCGCAGAGGGAAGAGGAAGAAGAGGGAGAACCTGTAGATAGAGAGTAGATGATTTGTGTATCATCGGCGTACGAGTAAATAGTTAGCCCAGCTTGCTCCGCAATAGCTCGCAATAGTAGCCAAAGGTCTGACATACAAATTGAAGAGCAAGGGGCTCAGGATGGAACCTTGCGGAACTCCGTACGTCGATTTATAAATTTGGGAAGCTGATGAGGAAGAGAAGACTTGGAAGGTACGATTTGATAAAAAACTGACAAACCAGTTGAGGGCTGAGCCGGTGATGCCAGATGATCTAAGGGCATTGATGAGAATGGGGTGGGAAACCATGTCAAATGCGGCACTCAAATCAAGCAAAATGAGTGCCACGGTTTCCCCCCTATCAACTCGGCATCGTATGTTTTCAGAGACCCCCAACAGGGTAGATTCCGTCGAGAAACCAGACCTAAAGCCGGATTGGGAAGGATGTAAAATTCCCCTAGATTCAAAATGGAAAGAAAGTAGAGAGTTGATGTGCTTTTCCATGATTTTTGAGAAAACCGGGAGGAGTGAAATAGGGCGAAAGTTCGATGGAATGCTAGGGTCGGCATTAGCCTTTTTTAGCAGAGGCACTATCATCGCATGTTTCCATGCAGAGGGTACCGTAGCTTCTCTAAGGGAGCAGTTAAGAAGATCCATAATGAGTTCAAGGGACGAATTGTCAAACATTTTTAATATTTGGGGGGGGAAAAGGATCCAAAGGGGAGCCAGATTTGATTTTGCTGATAATGTCAGAGAGAGTATTGATATTGAGAGAATCCCATGTGTCGATCAACTGTGACGCAGGAGGACTGGTGTCCGGTGGGACCTCTGAATCACAGGAGATCGTAAGGTTAAATCCTGTAGGGGGGGTCTGCTGTGCAGGGGTAGGGGATCTGTCCTCTAGAGTCACTTGATCAACAGATCTGATTGTGGCTGGTGGGTGAGATAGAGAAGGGAGAGGAGCAAGTTTTTCAAAATCTGAATAAATGGTATCAATTTTGGCGATAAAGAATTCAGCCAGAGAATTGCACTGTGCAGTATCTAGACAAGGTGGTTTGGGCTGACACAATGCGCCCAAGAGCTTTTGTACTGCCTTAAAAAGGGCTTTAGGACGATTTTGTGCCTCAAGAATAGTTAGGTTGACATGTTCAGCTTTTGCAGTTTTGCATAAAGAATGATATTTAGTTATGGCAGCTTTGTAATTTTGTTTGGAACACAGGTCATATTTTATGCGCCATTTGCGCTCGAGGTTTTTGCAGATGGTTTTTTCTTTTTTTAAAGCGGCTGTAAACCAGGGTGCAGGCGGATGGTGAAGGTTGTGCTTTTGCATGCGCTGCGGTAAGCATGCATCGGCCGCATGTGTAAGCCAGGCATTAACAACATCAGCTGTTTCAATACTGGTGACTTCCGTGAAAGACCTAGAAATCTCAAGACAGGAGTTGAGTTTCTTAAGGTCCAATTTGTTCCAGTTTCTAGATAATCTAGATTCTGTAGGATTAGCGAGGGTGTTCGGAAGACAACCAATGGTAACAGAGAAGGTCACCATATAGTGGTCAGACCATACAATAGGTAGAGGGGCTTCACATATAATGGTTTCAAAGTTAGAAAGAATGGGGTCCAGCAGGTTCCCAGCTCTATGAGTAGGACCAGAATTCTGTAAAATAATATTTAGAGCAGCCAAGTCCTGTAAAAGATTGATGCTGGTGGAACAGGAAGAATCATTCAAGTGCAGGTTCAGATCACCGATAATTGTAAAGTTAGTCGAATTCTGGATTAGAGGTGCTACGTACTCAGGAAGGGTGGCGGCCCAGGCACTCGCTGGGCCGGGGGGGGCGGTAAATGAGCATCCCAGAAAGAGTAAAGTTAGGAGATAGCGACAGCTTGAAAAGACCGGCTTCACTGTTTGGTAGTTCAAGGTCTTCCCATTTGCAGGAGTACAGTCTATTATAAACTTATCCCTCCACCATCTTTCATTAATCTGTTTTTACCAACATAAGTATAGTTGTCAGGGAGAGCAGCAGCAATATCCGGGCCAGAGTAGTCTTTTAGCCATGTCTCAGTGAGGAATAAGGCTGCAGGTTCCACCGAGACGAGTAGATCAAAGATCTCTCTCTTATGCTTAACTAATGATCTACAGTTTAAGCTGATCAGCGTCCGAGTTTCAGGCAGTTCTATAGAGGAATGTTTTGGGCGTGATGGAGGAAAATCAGAAGAGGCTATGTTGGTTAGGGAGGGAAAGGATGTAAGGGGGAGAGAGCAAGTCGGGCAGGTTAGGGGAACACAATGAGGGTTCATAGTAGTACAGTATGAACACTGTAATGGCCTGAGGCTAAAAAGTGCCTCCCTGGAGTAAGTATGGGGTAGACCGGAGAATGTGATACCAGGGGTTGTAGCCCCTAGTCCAAGCCCGTCGCGGACGGGCGCAGACGGGCGCAGACGGGCTCGCCTTAGGCGCGCCTTGGGCGCGCAAACGGCGCGCCCGCTGCGCTCGTCCGCTGCGCTTCCTGAAGTTGCACATTTTTATATGTGACAGAGGGCGGTTAGGGGGGGCGTGGCCTCGAAAGGGGCGTGGCCAGCGGCCTCGCCGGTGATGGCGGCGGGGTGTTCTCTGTGGGCGCGAGGTCCCATGTCAGCGCTAGATCCGCTGCACGGTTACGCTGCAGATAGGAGCGTGTGACCCCAGTAAATCAGGATCCAGTCAGGTAGGATATTTAAAATACAACACACACTGTTTAAAAAAATAAATGCAAGCTCTGCCTACTCCCGGCTTTCCGCCTCAGGAGATTGATTTCTAGTGGTTGGGCTTGTTGTGGCCATCTTAAAGAAAAGTAAATGGTGAATTTTACATCTATGTAAGGTTTGGTACCTTGTGGCAGTGACTGTGGTGAATGCCACCAGCCTCATGATTGATTCACATTCTACGGGAAGGTTATTGAGGTACTTTCAGGCAGTGACTATGGTGAGTGTCCCTAGTCTCATGGTTGGGGTAGACAGGCAAGGTTGTTTTTGTTGTGCCCCCCCCACCCCAGCCTCCCCGTCTCAACTTTGTGCTGGCAGTGGCGACGTCATATGCACGAGACTACAGAGCTCAGTCTTTTTCCATGTGCCCTGTGACTCAAATGTACGTCTCCTGACAGATCCATTCTTTTGTCTCACGCCTTCATTTTATTTTCCCTTCCTGCAAGTTGGCTCGTGACTCTCCTCTCTCTTGTGAAATGCTCCTTCCTCAGTGTTCAGAGGGGCCAAAGTCAATCAGGGTAAGTGAGACACACAGACAAAATGGTGCATCTCATCTTGGGGGTTTACAATGACGGAATGTCGAAGAAACACTTTTCACAGACTGACTAACTAGTAACTGCAGCTCACTTCAGGCCCACTGTACAACCTTTGCCACTCTTCATGCCACCAAAGAAGCTTCTAGGTCAGACTGGAACTCAAACTAGGCCCGGGCACCAAAATAAACGTGGCCATCAATAGTGTATTAGATGGGTAAAAAAGTGGCCCATGTTTGCACACTGGGGCATGAAGCATTCTGTATACTGAGAGACTGACCACGAGGAAAACTTGTAAAGAAGTTTATTCCATAAGCAGATACCATCCATCAAGATCCAGGTTACAAATCAAGACATAACAAGTATATGACATACATAGTATTCCAATATGACATGCACGTAAACCATGACATCAGTAGGTTCCAGACTATGCAGATGTCATTTAAAGAGAAACTCCACACACCTCCCTTCCTTAACCACAACAAAATACATAAATAGAATTAAACATAATCTTTAAGATAACCAGGACGTTTGATTGTCCTGGAAGTGCAATGAGCATTTTTACATACATTGCTGTTATTAACATTTTTTTAATGAACCAACAGGAGTAGGAATTGCACCATCAACATTTGCACCCAATCTACCTTTGACCACCACCACTCTGTTCAAATTCCATACGCGATGGTCCTGGGTTCTGATAGCATTCTTGAAAACTTTGAGGACCTTAAGAGGTTTCATGAACTTAGAAATAGAATTGCCGCCCAGACCATGCCGCTTGCTCATGACCCAATCACCAGCTTTCACCACAGTTCTTTTAACAGCATTTTTAATATCAAAATAAAATTTTCTTTTGTTAGCTTTCATGTCTTCTCTCTTTTGTATGTCAGTACCATCACACACCCTTTCTTTTCCTTTAGCTAACTCTTTATTAATTACCCAAGAAGGTTCAACAAATGTGTTGGGTATCCTACCACAAAATATTATAAAAGGAGATTTTCCCGTGGTACCATGAGGAGACATTCTATACTCCTCCACCTTTTTTAGAACTTCACCTTTCCAATCTAAGGACAATGACTTTGCCACGGTAAAAGTTTCCTTAAGTACTCTGTTAAATCTCTCAACCATTCCGTTGGATTCAGGGTGATATAGGGCACAAGTTTTGTGAATAATACCTCTCAAGCTTAAAAATTATTCCATTACTCTAGAAGTAAGGTGAACACCATTGTCCGTTAAAATGGATTCAGGCAAACCTTCCTTCGAAAACAAATCCTTCAAACACTTAATCACATGAGTTGAATCTATAGTAGACAAAAAAAAACTTCAGGCCAGCATGAATACATATAAATGATCACCAAAAGAAATGTTTGCATACCACCATGATGCACAGGACCTAATATATCCAAAGCAATATCTTGCCAAGGACGAGAAGGACGCCTCCTTATAATCATGGGTTGTAGCCGTGTACATTTGGTTTATCACTTAACGTGCAAGGCACACAATCTCGCACCACATGCTCTACTTGCTTGTCCATGCCAGGCCACCAATATGACATGCGCAACCTTTCTTTGCCTTTAGTAAGACCAGCATGAGTTGCATGAACTAGATCCACTGATTTATTCCTGAGACTACCTGGGGGATTTAACCTAGTCCCACGAAACAATAACCCATTCTCTACAGACAACTCATTTCTTACAACCTAAAATGGCCTCATAGATTCAGAAACAGCCATTCTCTTAGACCAGCCCTTTTGAACAAACAGCATCACTTCAGTCAAAATCGAATCATTAGCCAACTCTTCCACCCACCTTTTCTCCTAGATCATTTCATGATCCACTACACACACCCATTCACTGGAATCATCATATTCGCCACAAACAGTGGATTCACTAAGAACAAGGCGTAATAACACATTAGCAATACCATTGTCAATTCCAGGAATATATTTGAGTGAAAAACGATATTCCTGCAAACCAATGACTCATCTAGTGATCCTACTTCAAATTAGATCAAGACCTTTCTTATTAAATATTTCCACTAAAGGCTTATGGTCAGTGCGAACCCCAAAATCAATACCCCACAAGAATTTCTTCAATTTCTTCATTGCCCAAAAAACCCCAAGAGATTCCCTTTCCACTACCGAATATCTAGTTTCAGGATCTCTCAAACTTCTGGAAAGAAACATGACCGTTTGCACACCAAAAGGACTATGTTGTTGTACAACAGCCCCTAAGCCCTTCTCACTAGCGTCTGTAACAAGAATAGGTTTAATAATGGGATCAAAGCTCTTGAGTGAAGGAGCAGAATTCAGTTTTTCTTTGACACTTTTGAATTCACACTCACATAACTCTGACCATCCAAAGTCAATACCTGTACGTAACAGGGACCTCACGTTCACAGTCAAATCTGCAAAACACTTCACGAATTTTGCGTAATACTCTACCATACCTAAGAACCAAAGGAGTGATGTCAAGCTTTATAAGTGACACTTTGTTTTTCAATTTGGACTGATAAAAAACATTAGACACAATAGTGATTTTTGCACCAGAGTCAAATAAAACAAGAGTTGTTTCCCCTTCAACAAAAATGTTGACATAAGGGCACGATTTATTATTGTTTTCACTCTGAACTTGAACAATGATTTGTCTACATTCAAAATCATCTGAACTTACCACACTGTCATCAGCTTCATAAACCTCCACAGTTTTAACTTTTGGTACTGATCTACTTTTGCACATTGAAACAGAATGACCTATTCTTTTATGTTTTGTGCAAATTTGATTCAAAGCAGGACACTTCTTATCATTCGCGAGATGACCTACTCTGCCACATCTGTAACATCTCCGCTGTTCAAGAAATTTACCTTTAGCATCCTCTTTAACCATTGGAGCTATATACATACTTCTATCAACTCTATTTTGACTTTTGTCTTTGACCATTTGTACTTTTACATCTTTCTCAATGTTTTTCCTTATAACTTCAACACACTTCAATGAATGTTCGATTCTCTTAGCTACAGTGAGAACCTCATCTAGTGTAGGCTCATTGCATAACCAAAGTTCTTCCCTGACCTTTTCCATGTTGCATCCAAACATGAACTGGTCCTGAATACGTTCATCAGTTAAACCTTCAAATTTACATGAAGAGGCACGTTTCTGTAAATCTGTAACATACGCTTCAATAGTTTCTTCTTCTCTTTGAGTTCTCTTTACGAAATGATATGTTTCTAAAATTGTACTTATCTTGGGTAAATAGTGTTAATCTAACTTCTTAATACATATCTTATAGTCATTCAAATCTCTTGCTTCAGCAGGTAAGAGATCAGGTAAATGGTCAAAAATGCCCTGACCTTCTGAGCCCAAACAGTGGAGAAGTAACAATGACTTTCTCTCCGCATTTAGTGATGGACCACAGTCTCTAGCATACATTTCAAACACTATGTTCCAATTTTTCAATTGTATAGGTGGAACCCCAGGACTAGAAAGAAAGAAAGGTGCAGCCGTGATATTTGCATATTGAAGCCTAAGTTAGAAATTATTATCGGACTAAAATCTGTGAACTATTAAACATGATCCATGTGATAAACAGCTAAATATCTATAACAGTGCTGCAACTGTATTTTATATCATGAGTTATATCCAGCAGAAGTGCATTGTGTATTAAAATAATTGTTTCACAAGTAAACAATTGCTAAGAAAATACAATTATGTGTGCGTATCACTGAAAAAGTAACACGCAAAATCAAAAAAACAATTAAAGAGGTTAAGACCTAAAAAAAATGAAGAAAATTAGCACTCAGGCGACAAACGAACTTCGTGTAAATGAACCTTAAATTGGATTGACAGTGTGCGGGTCACTGAAACACACGCTTGAAGACATACCATGGAAAGAGTCTTAATTTAACAGAATAAATCGATGGCAAGCTTCCAATAAGCCTCTTCTTCTTCTCCTAGGCAAAGATAACAACACCAGGAATTTCTCAAAATGGTGCCCACGCATTCACGCTGCGTGACAACGTAGAATTCTAATCCTTAATGTCGCGTAATGGCACAGACGGCGATACACATGCGCAAGAGGCATGACGCATGAATGGCAACGAAGATGAAATTCCACCAAAGCAGGACTCCGTTCGACATTGCAACTGGTGCGTTTATTTTTAAATAACTCGGTTTGTTACGGGTTTGCGCATATATTTTCAAAAGATACTGCCACATTCACCAAAAGTTTGATGCTGTACAATCTCCAATAGTTCACAGCAAAGCAAGCAACCCACGCCATCAAATAACCCTGTTCAGTTCACATGAATTTGCTGCATTTACTTCCAAGTGATAGAGTTTGGTTAAAAAAGGTTTAATGGCGTTCAATTGCCGGTTGTTAGACGTAAGACAAACAACTTTTGACACCACATCATATAAACCAATATATAATTCTATTCAGCTCCATAAGCAAAACAAAGTCGAATCAGAAATTCTTCTTGTAGTCACTTCCCACTTTCACCACCAAGGATGAAATCGCCTCACATATGAGACAGTCAAAATCACAACTCCGTGCAATACATAGAAATCTTGGATTGGCAAACAATTATCTCCCAACCCATAAATTATTGTAAGGGTGAGCATGCAGCATTCAGCGAAGCTCCCAATCCCAGTAATATTTACATAAGGTTTAGATTTTCAAAATTCAGAAAATATTTAAATAAAATTAAAATGTCCCTCACCAAATCCTTTATGTTGAGATCTTCTTATTGTCATCCTGCCGCCTACGCCACTGAAGCATTCTGTACATTGAGAGACTGACCAGGACGAAAACTTGTAAAGAAGTTTATTCCATAAGAAGATCCCATCCATCAAGATCCAGGTTACAGCTTCAACTGAAGCTCAAATCAAGACATAACAAGTATATGACATACATAGTATTCCAATATGACATGCAAGTAAACCATGACATCAGTAGGTTCCAGACTATGCATATATTATTTAAAGAGAAACTCCACAGGGCAATTTTAAACTTGTAAAGACACGCTGTAAAACTGTTTTGGACGGTATGGAAGACTGTGTGGATTTAAGCTTGATGTACGCAGTATTTGTTTTAATATCAAGAAATCAACAGTAAAAACCGGGCCAGCAGACCTTAAAACAGGCCACAAACTGCCAGGAAACCAGCTCTCACATTGGGCTGTGAGACCAGCTCTTTGGCAGCGACGGCCGGCATGACTCACATTTGGGGGGGGTGGGCACAGGGGTTGTAAGAGTGGGCCCAGGGGAAGGTGGGGTTTGCGCGGGCGAAATTAAAAAAAACACAAATCTTACCTTGAGGCTGGTCCTGTGTCACTGCTCGTACTCTCAGGTCTCCGACTACAGGAATATGAAGCAGGCAGCCAGGCTCCTGCCCCTAAGCCAATGACAACGCTGCAATGCAGTGTTGTGATTGGTCTAAGCGTCGTGACACGGCGCTCAGCCAGGGGCTAGAGGGGTGGGCATGTTCTCCATGCAGGCTGTAATGTAGCCTGCATGGATGAGAGGGAAGTGCGCATGACTGGTTTGGGAGGTCCGAGTGGGCCGACCAAACAGTCATAGCGCACTCAGGAGTAGGCAAACATCTCCTCCCATGCCCTGCTCACGGAGCAGAGCAGCCCCGCCTACCCGCCCGCAAAGCAGCAGTTTATGTTATGAAGTTTAAAATAATAATAATAACTTAAAGTTATTATAATTTTATGTTTCTCTTCTTCACACGGCCTAAAAGCAGTGGGGCGACGCTCACAAGCATCCCAATGAACCAGTGCTTTAAGTGGGCAGGGTCTCACCGGGTCTGAGCACTGGCAGTTTTTAAAGGGGGCCTCGAAACGGGTCTCTTTCAGGCTCTGTTTTGTGCCCTGGCACAGACAGTCCGTTTTCTTTCCGGACTGCAGTGACAGCAGACACATCGATGTGCGCAAGCTTACACTGCTCACTTCTCACTAGTGTGCGTGTGCTCACACTGCTCCCTTCTCACTGGTGTGCGCGTGCTCACACTGCTCACTTCTCACATGTGGAGGTTATGGGATGACGTCATGCCAGGTGAGTGTTCTAGAGGAAGGGAAATCCTTTAAACAGAGTCATTTTCTCACTGGATTTCGCTTCTCTATTTGAAATTCGGGAGCAGCAAGACTGTCCTGTTGTCACCAAGGATTTCAGTGGCAGCTTTTTCAATATTATACACAACAAGCCATAGTTGTTGCTTATTTATCTATTGCAACTAACAACCATTGACAAAGCCAATAGTCCTGACTTGTTGGTATGACGTTACTTGTTGTATCATATGTCTAGATCCAGGGTCTCCAACCTTTTCTGTAGTGAGAGCTAATTCTGCTCAAGGAAAGTCCTGATGAGCTACTAGCATATTTTATCACTGTAAAATGATGCTGATGCTATGCATTAACATTACACTATGACCACCCTACGCACAATTATCAGTAGTAACCACCCAAAAATTCCAAGTGAAGTTATCAGTAGAATGCTATGAAAACGTTTATCAATATTAAAGGCTTGTAATCAAGTAAAATTCAAATCATCACAGGCTGTGTGTCACAAAGGATATTACGTCGAGGTGAGAGTGGAAGGTGCACAGCGTTTCTTTTATGGCGAAGTTTCTAGTATCTCTCATGGGTCGAGGGTGCCGCCTGGGTGGCGTCGCTTGTCATCGGCGACCTTTAGTAAACATACACAAGTTGTACTCCCAATTGTCATTAGAAGCATCCCCTGGCGCTCCACTCATTCATCTTCTGGCGTGCCAGAATTCCATCAGTATCACAAAATAATGTTCTCAAGAATTTCTTTTATTCATCAATATTCTTCTCATTAGTATCTTTCAGAGGCTTATATTTTATTCCTTTCATATAAACCAATATTTATTTAGTCCAATGCATTCCACACCAACGCTAGTCATGTTCGAGTAAGACTGCATTTGCTGATCGTGTGAGAGACGCCGCGGCGTCTTAGAATTTATGCAAAACTTCGGAGACATTACCGTTTAAACACCTTAACCTTTTGGTCCCCGATGAAGGGCAAAGAGCCCGAAATGCATTGGACTAAATAAATATTGGTTTATATGAAAAGGAATAAAATATAAGCCTCTGAAAGATACTAATGAAAAGAATATTGATGAATAAAAGAAATTCTTGAGAACATTATTTTGTGATACTGATGGAATTCTGGCACGCCAGAAGATGAATGAGTGGAGCGACAAAGGATATTACCACAGCAGTAAGTCTCCCCAACTCAAATTGAATTATCATTCAGCTAACAACTTTAAATGTGTTTTAGAATTGCAATACTTTGTCTTCATTAGCATATTAGTTTTTCAAAATATACATATTTTTCTATTTTTCTTCAAAATCCCTTTCCACTTTGAGCAATCAAACTCAATTTTTCAGAAGAAAAACCTTATCTGAAAAAGCAGAGTTGTTTCCTTTAAAAATCAAGCCAGTTTTCATTGTTAGAAAATACACAGTCCCTAAACATCAGGTTTTTGTTTTCAGTGGGTACCACCATGTGAAAATGCCTCTCATGGACAAATTATGCTTCAAATACCCAGGTATTGGAATCATAGGCCATGCTTCCTCATCATAACACTATGAATGCCTCTGTTATGCTAATAATGGCCACCGTTAAACCAGGGCTACCACTGTGCCACAGCTGGATGCCCGACATATATCAGTTATGGCCATTATTATGGGAGAAGCGGTTGCCACTCTGTCAGGAATGTCTAAAAGAAGGCCTGTCATGCTCTTAATATGTCAATGATGGCAGCAAGTATGTAATTATTAGACTTGTATGCCCAAAATAGTCAAGGGTGAAAATATTATGGCTATGGCACAATTATACCATGAATGGGCACAATTGTGTCAGAGATAATACTCTTATGATGGAGACCAGCATACATATTTGGCAGTCCTTGACGCTAGGAGTAGCTTTAAGGAATCCACACTGTTTATTAGGCAAGGACACAATGTCACACACCCACACACAAATGAATGTGATGCTTTTAATGTTCTCTTCCCCTGGATGCATACTCTCTCCTCCTCAGCTCTTTGGTTGACCATGCTCCCAACTAACACATTTTCACTCTAGTTCTTACAGTCACACTCTTTGGTGGGTCAGCCCTGGTTACTGCTGCTACTATACTTTGGTGTTACACACAGTGCGACTAATCGAGCAGGGCGGATAACATGGCCAATCTCCTTCTTAGGTAGATTTAAAGTGGGTAATGATGGTTAATGTGGCAGACCAATAGGCCAATGCTGCAGCTTCCACATGCTTCAACACCCTCCGCATACTCCGCAAGACCTTCAAATGAACCCACTCCCCGAATCCAGGAAGACCTTCCCCCATCACCAGCAGGCTGGACTACGGGAACGCCCTCTATGCTGGAATCAACAAATCTCTACTCCACAAACTTCAGACTGTCTAGAACATTGCAGCCAGACTAATCCTCAGCATCCCATGACAAGACCACATTACCCAGCATATACAAAACCTCCACTAGCTCCCCATCGAAAAAAAGAGTGAGCTTAAATCTGCTCATAAACACCTATAAAGCCCCCCACAACCCCGGACCCCAATACCTCAAAAAAAGAATCTCCTTCTACACCCCCAAAAGAAACCTCTGCTCCGCTGACCAGGCCTTGGCCGAAATCCTCTGCATCCATAGAACCAGAACAGGAGGCACACCCTTCTCCTACACCATGGCCAAGACCTGGAACGAACTCCCCCTCAGCATCAGATGAAGCCCCACACTGAAAACATTCAGGAAGAGAGTCCCAAGACCTGGCTTTTCACATGACCTGAGCTGCCCAAATCCCCCCCACACACCCCCCCAGCGCTTTGAGACCCTCACAGGTGAGTAGTGCGCTCTATAAATCCCTGATTGATTGATTTGATTGATAGTCCACCACATTGTGTGTTTGAGCGTTATCAACAGGCCCTGCCATTGGTTATGTAGTCGGTAACTCTTAAGGGTAGTGAAATGAGCAGAGCTGCCTTCTTTAATATACACAGAATCTTTGAGATTGGCTTGGTTTGGCTTCACCTCTGAGAGCTACTTTGAGGGTGCTGGTGAGCTACCAGTAGCTCCCGAGCTACTGGTTGGAGACCCCTGGTCTAGATGCAATGACAGAAACAACAAAATACAAGTCGGGCGGCACACTATGCTAAGCAAAGATTTTTTAGTTTGTGTTTGTAAGCCACGCCCTTAATTACACTGGTCACGCCCCTTTGAGAGACCCACCAGTTTTTGTTCATTCCACTTAAAGCCCTGCCCTGCACAGCTAGTCAAGTGCTACCCAGAATAGGCCTCCGCTTCTTACACATTCACCTGTCCCCTCACAGCAGATCTTAGTAGGTGCTAGATGCAATCCTTGTAGATGCTAGATTTTCATCTTCCTCACAGTGACAAACAACTACATAGGATAACTGAACTGAAATACAGCTAGTAGTATCTGAACATGCTACACAGTGTACTACAGGCCTCTGTCCTTGATGACTGTCAGAGCCTGCTTCTGAAATGTTCACTCTCACTGTTTGAACTATCGCTTTAGGTTTTCAGCATCAGAGAGCTAAAACTTTATTCAGAAAGACCTTCGTTGATTGCAAACTAAGATGGAGCAACAACAGGACACAGCTGTCCACAATTTGAACAATATGTCTTATGTACTAAGAAGCCAAAGCTCACCTGAGCACGGTGTACATATGGGTTATGTAAAAGAATGAGCTTTCTGACAAACGAGTGTTGCTGAGCCTATGGCCTGTGAGTAGGACTGGGTGCTTGTGCAATGAACATTTAATGACGATATCAAATGACATTCTGAGTGGGCCCTCTCATTCCAATCCCTTCGGACACCCCTGCTTGGCAGGTATTACAATTCTGAGATTTGCGGCTCTCTCACACTCCCTCGTCTTCTCCTGGCGAATGCTGGCGGATTAAATTCGACGGATAAAAACATGCAGTGCATTTTAATCAATGAGGTAAATGGGGCGGAAAAAAATAGAAATCTGCATGAAATTCCTCATGTGCACCAGGAAGACGCATGGTAAGGGGTATTTATCATATCTGATAAAACACCACCCCACATAATATCGATAGATATTTACTGAGTGCATTTAACACCTCACACGACATCCTTGGAATCGGCACCTTACTTTTACAGGAAATCTAGCAAAGGAGAAATCGAAATCCTAATTGGATGTGATTAATGCACGGTTTTACTCAAGTTCCAGTAACATTTGATACGTAACCTGCTGTACTTCTCACTGCTTTAGAGAGAGGCGTGTGAATCCCTTCGCACACTGAACAGAACAGGACTCCCCTTTCCCGCGTGAACTCCCTGGTCACGAGTGGGCGTTCATCACAGCCGGCCCTTTCCTCTGAAGCAGCCCAGGTGTTTGCACCTCACGAATTGCTTAGAGAGCTGCCGATAACTAGACAAGCAAACCAGGCTTGTCATGGAAAGGGATCTGTTACTACTCAGGGGAACCTTTCTGACGGCCGTGGCGCGCATGGGAATATGGAAAGTTTAAAGCATTGGTAGGTAACCAGGCCTTAATTAATCCAAGCAAAGCAAACCCTTCTTATCTTCATTGGTGTGCGTGTCTGTCTTAATGGAAATTTGGAGTTGTCATATTTTTAATAAATAAAGAGGCAGGCCCGCCGGATCCGCATCTGACACACATGAGAAGGAATACCAGCGTCCATGATACTTAAAGATAGGAGGAACAGATCTTTTCGAGGGGTATTAGTTGGGAATACTCTTCCGAGGAGGACATTGCAGTCTGTTGTAAATGTAAATTGATACTTGTATAACGCACTACTCACCTGCAAGGGTCTCAAGGCGCTTGTACGAATACCGCTGTGGAACCCATCCTGGCTTTCCCTGTGAGGTGTCCACTCCTGGGCACCCCCAAGGTGGAGGCCAGGCATCCTTAGCGTTGTGGGGGCCGTTGTGAAGATTAAGCAAGCTATTGCCCAGAGTTGCAGAGTGGGACTCCATGATTGGAATAGGCACCGAGGCGAGAATTATCAGGTCCGTGGAATTTTTGAGCTCAAGACCCGCCGAGGCGGGGAATTGAACCCTGGTCCCGGGTTAGACCTCTGCATCAGGGTCTGCCGCTCTAACCATTGAGCCACACTTCTCCACTGTTGTGTCACTTGGGAAGTCTGGCGTCCCGCCATTTCTCCTCCAGGCTCCCCCTTCTCCAAAGACCTGATTCTTACTGCATCGTCATACTGCACTTTTATTAAAGACACCTCTCAGTTATGGGAATACTGCATCATCATACTGCACTTATATTAAAGATATCACTCAGTTATGGAAATACTGCATCGTCATACTGCACTTATATTAAAGAGATAACAGTTATGGGAATACTGCATCGTCATACTGCATTTATATTAAAGAGATAACTCAGTTATGGGAATACTGCATCGTCATACTGCACTTTTATTAAAGAGATCACTCAGTTATGGGCATACTGCATCATCATAACTGTACTTATATTAAAGAGATCACTCAGTTATGGAAATACTGAATCGTCATGCTACACTTTTATTAAAGACATCACTCAGTTATGGGAATACTGCAGCGTCATGCTACACTTTTTTAAAGAGCACTCAGTTATGGGAATACTGCAGCGTCATGCTATTCTTTTATTAAAGAGATCACTCAGTTATGGGAATACTGCAGCGTCATGCTACACTTTTTTAAAGAGCACTCAGTTATGGGAATACTGCAGCGTCATGCTATTCTTTTATTAAAGAGATCACTCAGTTATGAGAATACTGGATCGTCATAACTGCACTTAGATTAAAGAGATCACTCAGTTATGAGAATACTGCATCGTCACGCTACACTTTATTAAATAGATCACTCAGTTATGGCAATACTGCATCGTCATACTGCACTTATATGAAAGAGATCACTCAGTTATGAGAATACTGCATCGTCATGCTACACTTTTATTAAAGATATCACTCAGTTATGGGAATACTGCATCGTCATAACTGCACTTATATTAAAGAGATCACTCAGTTATGGGAATACTGCATCGTTATGCTGCCCTTATATTAAAGAGATCACTCAGTTATGGGATTACTGCATGGTCATGCTACACTTTTATTAAGGATATCACTCAGCTATGGGAATACTGCATCGTCATGATACACTTATATTAAAGAGATCACTCAGTTATTGGAATACTGCATCGCCATAACTGCACTTACATTAAAGAGATCACTCAGTTATGGGAATACTGCATCGTCATACTGCACTTAAATTAAAGCGATCACTCAGTATGGGATTATTTATTAAAAATAAAATTTTCAGTAAAACAAAAACAAAAAACACTGGAAAAACTTCCTGAGGCATAATCCAAATGGACTGTAAATGACTAACATCCATGTTTTGTCACCCATGGTGGCTCCAATATTGCGTTCTTTGATGTCAGTGAATAATGTCTTTCACCCCCTGCCTCTGGCATGACTGATTTTTCTTATTACCTAATGCCTATAGTGTTAGATAGACTTCTTCACACCCATTAACTGGATAATTTAGCAGAAACCAGTAGTGTTACAGTGTTTGCTTTTATTTCTAGTGTGATATGTGTAAGAAATTGGGTTATTAGTTGTGATGTATGTGAGCCCCTCTCAAGCGATAGGTCCACAATTGTCTCTTTACTGGCAACCAAGTACCCTATTGGAGCACTTAACTTTCTCAGGGAAGTGAAGCAGAGCAGTCCAAGGCCTACTAAGGGATCTTGGTGTGGGCTAGGAATCCTAATTCTCCGGAACGCAACAGTACCACTCAGTATATTATTATCCACTCATTTACTTTTCATTTAAAAAGTAAACATGCTTTTATTACACACACTATTAAATACCATGCATTACATTGCAAATATATACATAAGAGTAGTGACACGTTTAACATTTAACAATTTACTCCTGTGAGCCCTGAACCCCTATAATCACAATAACCTACCACATATACCAGATGCAACATTACAATATAAAGGGGGTGTCAGGGCAGCACTTTTTTTTTACCCACATGTTATGATTCAAACATTAAGGCCCGTTAAAACCAAAAGCAATAGAGTCAACAACTCCATTCAAATGCATTCATTATAAGTATAAGCTTTGCATTGTCAATATGTTAAATAAAGAATTTGAATATAAAACAGCATGTCAGAGTCATGCTTCACTCACTACAGGCCACAAAATACAGCCGTAGGACCAACCACAATGAATCCCTGCACTTCATAGGCCAAGAGCAAAAACTCCCAATTCAGAGTGCTTTAAATTTATGGTAAACTGCTGCCAGGCTTATCATTTTAAAATGATCTGAGATGTAGAGTGACTTTTAGAGGCAGATTGGGGGCTGCTGTACCTCCTTCAGCCCTCCAAGACACATGTAAAATGGATATTTAATTAGCGGGCCATGTGGTGAGCAGAGTGACCTCCGCCATGTTCTTTTCTTTTATTTCCACTTTTGTTTTTGGGTGCCCCGGTCCCATCTGGGGCACTCCCAGCCTGATCCATTTCTTGGGGACCGCAGAAGAGACCCAAGGCCCCCGTGGCTCTGTCCGCTCCCCGCATGTCCTCCCAGGTAGCTTGGAAGCTGGCACCATTCTCTGCTGCTGGGTAGGAGCAGCCTTTGGTCCTGGCTCCTACCCAAGGCGGAACAGTCTTGATTCCCCTGCCCGCAATGAGTGCAGGAGGGAGGAAGAAGGTTGGCACAATCCACCACCCGACACATGCACTGAGAAGGAGCAACGTGCCCAGCCGGTTGTGTTTATATCAGCCTCTGAAAACTAGAGCCCACGGGGCCCATGGAGGACTAAGCAATGCAATGATTTTCCTTTGGTTTTCTTCACAACAATCCCCAGGGAGATGGGAGACTGAGGGCAGAAATTGTCCCCACGCACGCCCCCTCCCCAAAGGGAATTTTTAAACTAAAGATACGCTGACCCCCGGGCCCTGGCCCAGCCTGTGGGTAGTTGGGAAAATAGCAGCAGAGTGCCACACACTTGGTTTTCGGGCTGCTTTCCTTTTTAAAAAGTTGAACCTTCAAATATATTTATTTCTGGCGCCATGGGGCTAATTTTCTTAACCTTGTGCTTGTTTTGTTCCTGGCAGTCAGCCCTAGCCACCAGGAGCATTTTTGTAGAGACGCATACCTTACAGCAATCTGTAGGAGC
The DNA here is from genome assembly GCF_964261635.1 of Lissotriton helveticus. Classification (NCBI taxonomy): domain Eukaryota; kingdom Metazoa; phylum Chordata; class Amphibia; order Caudata; family Salamandridae; genus Lissotriton; species Lissotriton helveticus. The sequence goes on from NC_136068.1 coordinate 557,369,917, forward strand.
TCATCATTTGATCCAATGCTGTCTCTTTCAATGATTTGCTTATGCTACCCACATTAATTATTGCTAATATCAGTGTGTACATATGATTATTAGTCCTCTCTAATAAGTCCTGTTCAGGAACCAGTTTTGTGGAATGATATGTGCTTGGCCATTTGTTTGGGTCTTGTTTGTCTCAAGGACAGTTAGGAAGTCCTTGTGAGAAGCATTGCTCCTGTCTTTGAAAACATAAGAACCATGTACAACTGCAAGCTCACTGAATTGCCAAGTACCGCCATTATAGACTACGAGTCTTTGTGGGTAATGGAGGTGAAAGGTTAAGGCTTACTTTTGGGGTGGTGCGGAGTAGGACATCTAGTTTAGGCAGCACATGTATTAGCATGTGACTACAGCCAAACATAGGGACCGATTAGGATGGCGGACGGATCGCCACCGCCATGCAGGCGTTGGCGATCCGTCCGCCATCTGTGCCCGTCCGCCACCAATTTCCCCCGCCATATTACAATGGCGGGGGGGGACCGCGGCGGACAGAAACACCATCCGCCGCTTTTCCGCCCCGGTCCCCTTGCGGCCGGGGCGGAAAAGGGTTCATATGGCTGGCGGTGTCTTCCAGACACCGCCAGCCATATTACGATGGCGGGATGCAGATGCCTTTCCGTTGCGAGCCCCCAGGGTGAAGCGGGGGTGGGGGGTGCACATGGGGGGTACCTATGGTACCCCCCTGCGTTTCACAGTACAACATGGCAGGCACCGCGTGGTGCCTGTCATGTTGTGCTGTGAAACGCACAACATGCATTTTTGACATTGCTGCGGACGGTGCTTTCAGCACCGTCGGCCGCAATGTTAAAAATGCGGGATGCACCCGCCACTGTGGTGGATGCATCCTAATTCGGGACACGGTACCTCCGCCCGTGTGGCGGACGGTCCCTGCCCCAGACAGGATGGCGGACGGACTTTTTCCGTCCGCCATCCTAATCGACCCCATAGTGTCTGTTTTTTAGCGTTTTACGTGAGTTTAGTTCAATAACCGATTCAGAGTTTTGATGTTTGAAGCTTGTCTCAGGAACCCAAGATCAGTAGAAAATACCCAATATGCAGGAAAATGCAGAACAATGCGCCCTGGGAGTCTAGGAACGGTAACCTCCGAATGAAAATGTGTAATAATTAAAAATTATCGTCATGGCGATTCCAGGTTTCAAAGCTCGTGCTACCCCTCAGTGACTACTGTTTAGGAAACGCCTGCGCACCAGTGGCATGCCAGGAAGCTCCTCTAAACGAAAGAGTCTCTATAAAACTTCCCATGGTGCACCGCCTGTTCAAGGCTCCCTCTGGGTCTAAGACCAATTTGTCGCATTTGCATTGCAAAGTACACAGTTACCTTGCAAGGGCCAATTTTGCCCTGAATTGTTTGAACAAGTCCCATTTCATTATTTGATAGGGGATCAAAACTTGTACACGGAATGGAACAGAGAGGTCTCTTTTGTTTATGCAGGAGCGGTTCACCCCTATTGAAATCTTTTGCTTAGAAAAGGGGTTATACAATGTAGTTAGCTAATGCTTAATTTGTAACGCAGTAAGAATCGGGGGCCAAAGTATTGCTCCGAAGCAACACCTTGCCCCAATATCGGGGGAACTGAACATCCAGGCTGCAGAGTCTTGATTCCACATTTTGCTTCTTTCATCCACCTCAAGACACTCCCTGCATCTTTGTCTCACTATTGCTTGTTCTTTTTCATTCCTGCTTTCTCGCTCTATCACTCATTTTCTCTTTCTTTTTCATTCCCCCATTTGTGTTGTTCTCTCTTTTGCTCTGGGCGAAAGTCTGATGAAGGAAACATAAGTGCTGGCCCCCATTTATGAGTGCTTAAGTTAAGGACTGTGGACCCGATTCAAAGAACTAACATAAGACAAAATCCTAAACGTACTACTTTTGGTATTCATAGAATGCACTTACTACTTTTGGTATTCAATCAATCAATCAATCAAGGAATTTGTATAGCGCGCTACTCACACGTAAGGGTCTCAAGGCGCGGGGGGGGTCGCTACTGCTCGAACAGCCAGGTCTTGAGTTGCTTCCTGAAAGCGAGGTGGTCCTGTGTCAGCCGCAGGTGGGTGGGTAGGGAGTTCCATGTCTTGGCTGCCAGGTAGGAGAAGGATCTTCCTCCGGCGGTGGCTTTGCCCATGGGTGGGACGGTGGCGAGGCTGGCGGAGCGGAGCTGGCGGGTTGGTGTGTAGAATGCGAGTCGGTTGTTGAGGTACAGGGGGCCCGCGTTGTGGAGAGCTTTGTGTGCGTGGGTGAGAAGCCGGAATGTGATTCTCTTGCTGACGGGGAGCCAGTGCAGATTCTTCAGGTGGGCAGAGATGTGGCTGTGGCGGGGGATGTCCAGGATGAGTCTTGCCGAGGCGTTCTGAATGCACTGCAGTCTTTTCTGGAGCTTGGCTGTGGTTCCGGCGTAGAGGGTGTTTCCGTAGTCTAGGCGGCTGGTGACGAGGGCCTGGGTGACCGTTTTCCTGGTCGCGTTGGGGATCCATCGAAAGACTTTCCGGAGCATGCGCAGGGTGTTGAAGCAGGACGATGAGGCGGCATTGACTTGTTTGGTCATCGTTAGGGAGGAGTCCAGGATGAAGCCCAGGTTGCGTGCGTGGTCTGTAGGTTAGGGGGCGGTGCCCAGGGCAGGTGGCCACCAGGAGTCGTCCCAGGCCGAGGGGGATGGTCCGAGGATGAGGACTTCCGTCTTGTCTGAGTTCAGCTTCAGGCGGCTGAGCTTCATCCAGTCCGCGAAGTCCTTCATTCCTTCCTGGAGGTTGGCCCTGGCGGTGGCGGGGTCATTGGTGAGGGAGAGGATCAGCTGTGTGTCGTCGGCGTAGGAGATGATGTTGAGGTTGTGTTTGCGTGCGATGGCAGCGAGGGGGCTCATGTAGACGTTGAAGAGGGTGGGGCTAAGCGAGGATCCTTGTGGGACGCCGCAGATGACTTCGGTAGCCGCGGACCGGAACGGGGGGAGGCGATCTCTCTGGGTTCTACCGGCGAGGAACGAGATGATCCATTCTAAGGCCGCGCCTTGGATTCCGGTGTCGTTGAGGCGTTGTATCAGGGTGCGGTGGCATACTGTGTCGAAGGCTGCTGAGAGATCCAGGAGGATGAGTGCGTTGGTTTCTCCGTTGTCAAGCATAGACCTGATGTCATTGGTGGCTGCGATGAGGGCGGTCTCAGTGCTGTGGTTAGCTCGGAAGCCGGACTGTGATGGGTCGAGGGATCCGTTTGTGTCGAGGAAGGCGGAGAGTTGTTGGTTGACCGTCTTCTCGATGACTTTGGCAGGAAACGGGAGGAGCGAGATGGGTCGAAAGTTCTTGAGGTCCGTGGGGTCCGCAGTGGGTTTTTTGAGGAGGGCGCTGATTTTGGCGTGCTTCCAGCTCTCTGGGAAGGTGGCTGATGCGAAGGAGCTGTTGATGACGTTGCGGAGTTGGGGTGCGATGATGGAGTCGGCTCTGTTAAAGATGTGGTGTGGGCATGGGTCGGTGGGGGAGCCGGAGTGGATGGTGCTCATAGTGCTGTGGAAAAGTAAATTTTGCCATGTTCTGTGTCCCTACGTGTCCTCCATCTTATGTTATGTGTGCATGATTAATATGCATATGTATCCCCCATGTTCGATTAAAGACGCAATTACAGTTGTGTCCATCTCTAGTATGCCAGTTTCCAGTTCTCGTGAAAGCTACGAGTATTAGGCCTATGTAAAGTTACGTTGCCACGTTTCTCAGTGTGCACGTTATTTCATTGAAAAGTCCCCGTTTCTAGGCCTCAAAAGGGCCCGGACACCAGATTCAGCTCCTGTCTCCTGAGCCCTCGCTGAGGAGCGATACAGCCCCCACCTGTATCCTCGACCCTTCACTTACTTCCTGCCTCGCAGTGCCCGGCTCAGCCTGGCTCTACCTCTGAGTCTGCCAAGAGTATGTTATGATTCTAGTTATCAGTCCAGCCCTCCTTCTCTGCATTCCTAAGCTACTGAATCGCATCAATAGTTTCCGTCATTGTCTAGCCTTTACGTCTCCATGTAAGAGAAATACTGCATTTAATGGTCATTTAATATTCTTCATCACGCACTACATGTAGAATAATGCATGCTCCAGTCTTAGAGTCTGTTAGCCTTTACCCCGATAACTTTTGGATTCTATCAACATGTTCTCTAAACATCAGATACTAGATATTGTTTAGGTACATGTCGCCCTGACTCTCCAGACTTCAGTCTCTACTCCTAGCACAGAGTTCATAGCCCCCAGCTTCTCCTAGTAACACGTCATTGTCAGTTTGCGCGCACCATTAGGTTAGAGGTCCCGGCTCCTTAGGTAGCCCCCTCCATGTTTCCGCCCCATTTATGACATATTCTGTTACGTTTACATCACATGTCTATGTATACGCCCTGTTACGCCTACTTTTATGCCTTATCTTTCGCGACTGCTATTGACCACACCCACTGCTCCGCCTACTGTAATTCATTGTAATGTAACTGTTTTAGTATATATATTTGTGCACTGTTATTAAAGTTGTGCTAGCTAGCCATCCCAGATCTTGTCCGTGCAGGTTGTCCTGTTCCTGTCCTTTATGCTGTATTAAACCTGCAAACTCCTACTACCTCGAATCTTGACTCTTATTTATTGAGCTATCTGTTATTCATATATTCATTCAAAAATAGAGGTATTATTTATTTATTTACCACATAATGGCGCCCGAATAGGGACTTGCCCTTTCCCCACGCGCCGGTGAAGCCACGCCGGCCCCCTGACCCTCTGCAGCCGTGACGGAACCATACCGTGCACGTGCAGATATTTCTGCTTCAAGTATCCCTCAGGCCCACGGAGGAGACGGAGGTGGCGGTCCAGCATCCAGACGAGGCGGTGGAGGAACGCGGCGAGTCCCGACCAGAGCCCAAGCCGAGAGTCCAAGGTCCGAGGTATCCGGAGGCCCACCCGTAACTGAAGTCCGAAGTTCGTCCGTCCGGCGTCGAAGCAGTCCAGTCCAGTCCGAGGCCTTCCGTTCTTGCTGCCCGGTGAGTACCGTTGCTGGGGTAGTATCTAGACAGGGTCAATCAAATTGTCTCTGGTCCGTGGGTTTTGGTGGTACACAGACCCAAAACGAAGTGTCCACTTCGGTGGATGCGGGTCCTGACGTGTCTCTTTATGAGACCGGTAAGTTTCGTACTGTTTTAGCAGTGCATCTAGTTTCTGTTCTAGTCAGTTCTGTTCTCGAGAAGATTCATGTATTCTGTTTTCAGTATTCCAGGTAGTATTCTGTTCGAACTGTTATTTTAAATGTTCTTCATGTATTTTAATGTCGTGGTATGAATGTGGAATAATTATCGTGTTCATTGTGTATTGTATTGGGTCTAGATTACAGTTCAGTTATGCCCTTATTTTCTAAACTACGTCAGTTAAAAACCAGAAAAGGTCTGCTAGAAGCAGCAGTTCCTGTCCCGCCTAGGGACAGTCCAGGTCATTTTATGTATCAGAAGCATGGCATAAGTGCCATATTATATCTAGATTTATGGGTAGAGTATACCAAACAGTTAGAGGAAAAGTATAGATGGCCCGTATCAGGCACATGGGATGCCGAGTGCATCATGCGAGTAGAAGAAGCATTATGGAAAAAGAAAGCCAGACAGTCACAGAAAGATGCCATCGAGTTATGGCGCAAAGAATCTCATAAAAGAACCGAAAAAGAAATCAGAAAGTCAGAACTAAGTAGAGAATCCTTAGAACGAGCCCAAGAAAGGGAACTAATCGAGATAGGTGAACGAGTTAAAACCGAACAGTCAGACCGACAGAGGAATGCCCTTATTAAGGGTATGTACCCTCTTCTTGCCGAGGGCTTGCCAAAGGCAACCCCGAAGGCATCCAGTAATTTTCCGCCACCATTAGTTCCGACCAAGCTACGTCACAAACCGACCGCAGCTGATATATTCATCTCGTCCTATTTGGACGACACAGTTCCAGAATATGCGAATCCTGTTCCGCCAGTCCCTGTAAATAATGTAAATCCTACTCCTCCAGTCACCGGAGTACCTGCCACGGTACCCCCGGTTCAGCCTACATTACAATTTCCCACTCTGCCAGCACGAAGAGTATCAGTCGACGATTCCAGTTTAGGGGCCGCAGGAGGAGGTCCTCCTGGTACCCCGCCACCACACCAACGTAGAACGTTGGCCGAGTTACATGAATGTGCGTTACAGCGTACGCCCAAATATAAGTCCGTTGCAGACATCCGACGAGCTCTCACTGAATGCCGCTATGATCCAGTTGCAGGTGATGATAGTACAGTAATATATTCCATCCGTGTAAGACGGGTGACCGGGTATTTGGACACCCTACCAGATATGAAAGGAGATCTAGACAGAATATATCGTTTCATCCGTACAGGGGATGATCCAGAAAGTATTGGCGAAGCCATGTCTCAAAGGAAAGCTGAGATCCAGCTCATGTTATTAAAGTTTCTGATTAATTGTTTAATAAGAGAACAAGATTATCCGACTAAAGATCCGGCCGAAATGAGAATCCTGACAAGGTGGAGTGATAATATAGCCGAGGGTAAGCACAGAACCATCAGTAGTATAGAGAGTATGTACAAGAAAATTCGTAAAGAAATAATAAGGTTACACGAGAAACGCAAAGAAGCACAAGTAAGCGAGAAAGAAAATGACTCTTCTACTGAAGAGGTAGAGGACGAGAATCCCGCCAGAATAGCGTATGTAGGAAAATCTAGATTTCCAGACCGCCATTTACGCCTAGAACACAAGTCAGTCTTTCATCATCCAGCACCAGAACAAGGTTCTCTAGAACAAGTATTTCAAGCTACCGATCACATTCTGAAATCACGAATCGGTTACAGTGAGTTAAGTACTATGCATGAACAAGAACTAGTCCGATCAGCAGTCCGATGGATTACTGATTCTACCACTTTTCCAGATGAAATAGTGGCACAAATGTTTCTGAAACTGCCCCCAGCCGAGCAACGACTGGTGGGTATGTATATGATCCAGCACCTCATTACTCTGTATGAGGGTCAACATTCTGATCCAGGTCCATTACACGATGTCCTGAACGAGTTACTCCAGTATAGATGGAAAGGTCTAGGTACCGATTTAATTAGTGTCATCCTAGAACAGCGTCATAAATATAGAACGTTCCTGAACCCGCATTTTGTTCATGTCTCACCTCCAGAAAGTAAACCCTTTTACATAGACAGACAGAATCCGTTACGAGAAGTACACCCAGTCAGGACAGCAGATGGTGAAATGCAACGAGTGTTTGTTTACACCCCGATTACAAAGATGGAACTCTTAGAGATGAAGAAATTAATTCCCTGTCATGACAAAGATCCAGCAGGGTTCCACCGAGAATTAAAAGACATGCTCCGTATGGGAGAATACACGTATCCAGATATAATTAAAATGTTAAAAGTCCTGTTGCCCGCAGGGGTATATGAGAAACTCAAGGAAAAAGATTGGGAGGTGGGAGAGAAAAAGATCGATTGGGCAGTTCTAGAAGCTGAAGATAAGATACGTGTACCAGGTACCGGTCTAGGAGAGAAATGTAAAGAATTACCAGAATTGTTAATACAAGTTTTGCCAAGATTATTAGCCACTAAAAAGGAAGACTGGGATGCAATCTCAGCCTGTAAACAGAAACAAGATGAAGACACTAGTGATTTTTATTCTAGATTCGAGAAATGCTTTAGTATTAACAGTGGCCTCAAGACAAGTAGCGAGTCATACCCTCATCTTTTTGTTACTAAATTAGTCGAGAATTCAAGCCCACAAGTTAAGAACCGAGTTTTGAAAGTCGAAAGTACCTGGCAAGCTAATACCCCGTCCCAGATGTTACAGATGCTTCAATACCACCAGAATAGAATCAGAGAAGAGCAAGATCATGAAAGGAAACGCATGAAAGACACGAAAATGAAAGTACTAGTTGCACAATCTGTTCCTCAAGACAGTCAGAAGAGGGGTACGAATCAAGCCAGTCATCCTGCAGTTCCCGTTAAAGGGACCTGCAATTATTGTAAACAGCCAGGTCATTTTATAAACGAGTGTGCAGTTCTGAAACACAATATAGCTACCGGTAAGACTAAAGAAAGACCACGTCCGCCTAGACAAGAACAAGTTTCACAGACTTCTCAGCCACAGAATGCACAACAGACAGTTCCAGCACCGCAGCCTATTGCTGCAACACAGCATGTTACACAGCAGATGTACCAGTATGCGCAGTCCGAGTATCCAGAGTATCAGCCGTACTCATGAAACAGCCTAGAGAGGGAGGTAGGCTTGCCTCTCATCGAGATACCTGTAGATCAAGAGGGTCCCTATGTTCACAGTCAAGTATTAGGGAAAGACAGAAAGTTTTTGATTGATACAGGGGCAAGTAGGACCACTATAAGTCACGCCGAAGTTCCAGGGGCTCCGCTCTCAGGCTCTAGAAATGTTTCCCTTGGATTTTCAGGAAAGCCTATTGTAAACGAGATATCTAAGCCAGTTACTCTAGAAGTAGGTCCATTGTCCCGCACTACTGATCTGTTACTTACGAAGTCATGTCCAGAAAATCTGTTAACAAGAACAGGTCCCAACAGGTATTATTTAAAAGACTGTTTCAATAGGAGTATGCCACAAGCATTACTAAGAACAGAACACAAGGAGTCAGAGGATTGAAAAAAGGGTGGTATTATTCACCAAGGGCAAGGGGTAATACATTTACAGTTAAGACAGCACTGTAAAGATTAGATCTTGTGACAACCCAGTGGCACTTGGTGCAAGGTGCTATATACAGTTTGAAGTGAAAATGAGAAGTGCAAGTGCTTTTAAAAACAGCATAAGTGGCGCATACATGAAATTATGTACATCATTTAAAGCTTCAATTACAGAACAAGTTACAATCACTTGAAAAATAGTTTTTGGTAAAAGCTTTAAGTGTGATATGCGTCGTATGATTCAAGCTGTGTGGTCGACGGCGTTTCGACCACACAGCTTGAATCATACGACGCATATCACACTTAAAGCTTTTACCAAAAACTATTTTTCAAGTGATTATAACTTGTTCTGTAATTGAAGCTTTAAATGATGTACATAATTTCATGTATGCGCCACTTATGCTGTTTTTAAAAGCACTTGCACTTCTCATTTTCACTTCAAACTGTATATAGCACCTTGCACCAAGTGCCACTGGGTTGTCACAAGATCTAATCTTTACAGTGCTGTCTTAACTGTAAATGTATTACCCCTTGCCCTTGGTGAATAATACCACCCTTTTTTCAATCCTCTGACTCCTTGTGTTCTGTTCTTAGTAATGCTTGTGGCATACTCCTATTGAAACAGTCTTTTAAATAATACCTGTTGGGACCTGTTCTTGTTTACATAACGCACCCTTCCCAACGTGGTTTATGGGTTACCTCCTGTGCTTCCTACAACAGAAAATCTGTTAGGCATTAAGACACTGAAAGAATTAGGTGCAGTCATATGCTGCTCCCCAGAGGGAATACGCTTGTTCCTACGTGACTTCAAGGGTCACTATGTATTACGAGATTTTGATCCGAGATTGTCCAATGTTCCGCAGCATCTATGGGCGCAAGGTCCAACTGATGTAGGTTATATGCAAATCACACCCCATCGTGTGACTCTTAAACCAGGTGTAGTGTTACCACGAATCAGACAGTACAGATTGCCACCTGAGGCTGTAACAGCCTTATCCAAAATTATTGACGAGCTCATGGCTCAAGGAGTAGTTGTAGAAACTGACTCCAATGTATGTAATTCTCCGATCATTCCAGTCATGAAACGTACTGATCCAAATGCACCCCCAGTATATCGATTAGTGATTGATCTTCGAGAACTCAATAAATGTATTATTCCCCAGTACCCAGTTGTCCCAGATATCTCTTCCCTATTGACAGCCATTGATTCTGAAGCCACATTTTTTACAGTCATAGACCTCAAGAACGCGTTTTTCAGTGTCCCCATTCATCCAGACAGCCAGTTTCTTTTCGGATTTTGTTTAAATGGAAGGAGCTATATGTTCACACGCGCTCCTCAAGGTTTCACAGAAAGTCCTAGTATTTACAGTCAAGCACTTAAGAGACAACTAGACAATATTCACATGCCAACTGACACTGCCCTGCTCCAGTATGTCGATGATCTACTGATCACAGCCCGTTCTGAACGTGCTTGCGAGCGAGCATCCCTTACAGTCTTGTATTTCCTTGCCGAGATGGGGCACAAGGTGTCCCCTTCTAAGCTTCAATTCTGTGTCCAGCAAGTGATCTATTTAGGCCACTTACTGTCCAAGAGGGGTAGGCAGTTGACACCTGACCGTATCCAGTTAATAGCGAGTCTTCCTCAGCCCAAGACCCAGAAGGAGGTACGTGCTTTTATCGGCCTCACTTCTTATTGCAGACAATGGATTCCTCAGTATGCATTTCTAGCCAAGCCACTGATACAGTTAACGACACAGGAGGCAGCCGTATCGACTGTCCTCCCTTGGACATCTGAACATACACTTAGTTTCAATGAGTTAAAGAAAGCTCTATGCCAAGCTCCAGTTCTAGCTACACCGAACTACAGTAAGCCTTTTACACTTTTCGTCACTGAACGTGAAGGTACAGCATTATCTGTTCTCACACAAGATCAAGCAGGACAATACAAGCCCTGTGCTTATTTTTCGAGCACACTAGATCCTGTAGCCCAGGCTCTGCCTGCGTGCCTCAAGTCAGTTGCAGCCACAGCACTAGCTATCAGACAAAGTGATTCCATAGTATTAGGGCATTCCTTGACAGTACAAGTTCCACACTCCGTGGAAGTTCTTTTAAACCGAACACAGACTCAGCACTTGACAATTGCACGTTTAACAGGTTATGAATTGACACTGTTCCAGCCACACATAGAAATCAGACGCTGCAACGTTTTAAATCCTGCTACACTGTTACCATCAGTTAATTCAAATCCTGCCACACACGACTGTGTGGAAGTAGTTAACATTATGACAAAGCCAAGACAAGATCTGACAGATATTCCATTACCAGATCCCGACCTGACACTTTATGTGGATGGTTCATGTATGAGAACAAGTACAGGAGAACTAGTCGCCGCGTATGCAGTGACTACTGACACCGAAGTTATTGAAACATACCGTATTGACACCCTGTCCGCTCAAGCAGCAGAGCTAGTTGCTCTGACACAAGCCTGCATACACGCCAAGAACCTGAAAGTCAATGTTTACACAGATTCACGTTACGCATTTGGAGTCGTACACGACTTTGGAGTGCTCTGGCAGGAGAGAGGTTTCATGACTTCTCATGGAACCAAGATTCAGCATGGTCTCCTTATTCAAGCTCTGTTAGATGCCATACACTTACCGACATCTATTGCTATCATGAAGTGCAAAGCACATACGAAAGTTACTGACACTATTTGTCAAGGTAATGATCTAGCAGATCGCACAGCCAAGCTTACAGCACAGACTCCAGACATGTCAGTTAATCCGACACAGACACATACTCCTGATCCGACTACATGTATGACAGTTAAGGACCCCACTCAAGATGTCATAGATATCCAGTTACATGCTACTCCCGATGAAATCAAGAAATGGTCCGAACAAGGAGGGGTCCAGACAGATCAGGGATGGGTAACGAAGGGTAAAGCCACATGGTTTCTCCCCGACTCTATGGTTCAAGTCATTATCAATACCGCACATAGTCCAGCACACTTAGGAGAAAAAGCTATGTTAGATAGTATCCAGAACATCTGGTCCAACAAGCATTTACGAGCTGCAGCCAAGCAGAAAGTCCGTACTTGTATGATATGTTGCCAGTTTAATCCAGGTAAAAGTGTCCCGGTGGAACAAGGTGGATTCCAGCCCCCTGACCACCCTTTTGAAGTCCTCCAAATGGATTATATTCAGATGGAGCGATGTCGAGGTTTCAAGTATGTCCTTGTAGTTGTATGCGCTTTGTCCAGATGGACAGAAGCATATCCAGTTCCAGATTACACAGCCGCGACCACTGCCAAGCAGTTGGTTCGTGAATTCTTCCCCCGCTACGGACTCCCAAGAGTCGTATATTCTGACAACGGCCAGCCATTCTCATCTGAACTCATGAAACATGTTTCCCTTCTGTTAGGGTACCAGTGGAAGTTCCATTGTGTACGCCATCCTGAAGCAGCCGGTCTAGTAGAGAGACATAACCAGACCCTGAAAATTCGAATTGCAAAAGTATGTAAAGAGAAAGGTGTGGACTGGCTAGTAGCTCTGCCAGTTGCTCTGTTTTATATGCGCATGGTCGCACATTCCAGATCAGGTCTGTCCCCGTACGAGGTCGTATTCGGCCGCCCCCCTAACATGTGGGGTACACCTAGACCCCGAAGTATTACCGATGTTTCAAGTAATATGCTGACAGATTACCTAGCTTCCTTGATGTCTGCCCTACACTCTTGTCGTTCACAGGTTGCTGCCGCATTTCCAGACAATACCGAGGTGGCACCGCATGAAATCGTTCCCGGATCCATGGTTCTTGTCAGGAACTTTGATCGTTCAAGTCCGCTGGAGCCTCGCCGGAAGGAACCCCGACTGGTCCTCCTAACCACCCGTACAGCCGTGAAGTTGGAGGGCAGAAAAGGCTGGGTGCATCTGTCGCATTTATAAAAGTTTTTGGGATTGAAGCCTGTTTCAAAGAACATTTCCGAGGATTTGAAAGACTGCCAAAGTACTATTCTTAAGGACTGTCCCGCAAAAGACTATGATACAGATTCCTCCCCGTTAGAGAAAACTCTGCAGCAGGAGTATAAGCTTAAATTAAGGTCTAGTAAAATAAGTCAGCCAGTTTGATTGTCTAAGTCCTCCCCTAGGTGAAACGGTTAGACCGGTTTCTGACATGTATATAATAGACCCCCACAGAGAGAGAGTTAGTGAGAACTCTAAAAGTTGCATTATTATTTTATGTTTTCTGCTATATTTTAGCATTATGATTTCCTGCACAAGTTATGCCTTTTATTTGTATTCGCCAGTTCCTCATGTAAATAAGTCTGCTAATGTTACAGTAGAGCACACGTTTAGTGATCTGCCTCCTCATGAACTCTCATATCGTCTTGCTATGCGTAATAATTCCTTCATCCGCATGTTACATTATTCACACCAGACCAGCAATGCCACTAATTGTTGGGTGTGTGGTCGACTCCCCCCTTTCCAGACACCGAAGGGAGTTCTGCCACTCTTTCCTTATCCGTTTTCACATAATGGTTCGTGTGGAGCATGGTCCACGTTAACGTCATCCTCAAATGATATGTCCCTACTTAACAGTACATGTTTCTCAGACAAGCAAGGTCTTCCCCACAGGACAGGGTTAGATCTAGAAAATGAAGTTTATAACTTGGGTAATTTTTCTTCGAATTTCATGGTCCTGAATGTTCAGTCTGATTCTACTCCAGACTTACCTGCTATGTCAGTACTACCAGTCAAAGGTGAATTATGTGTCCGAAATAATGGTTCCGTACATGTAGGCCATAGTGATTGTACTACTATTGTCAAGTATAGTGACAGTGGGAAATCTATTTTCAAAGCTTCACGTCATTCTTATTTTGTTTGTGGTCAGACCGCATATGTTCGTCTGCCCCTCGATTGGGAAGGAACCTGTTACATTGCCTTCCTACTGCCACCAGTTTTTCTAGCCCCACCGGACTATCATAGGAATTCCCATCTAGTACATACTAGACACAAGAGAAATCTCCCGATTGTCGATTATACTGAAACTGCTCTAGAACAATACATAGATATCAATAAAGGTGTCTTCCCCTACTTAGGTACTGTCGTGAATAGTAAACTGATACGTAGATTAACCAGAACACTTGAAGCAGTAGTGATTGAGACTACTTCTGCTCTAGGTAACTTAACCGAAGAACAATCCTTTATGAGAATTGTCGTGCTCCAGAATCGTCTCGTCCTTGACGTCATACTGGCCGATAGGGGCGGGGCATGTAGAGTCATCGGATCTAGTTGCTGCATTTTCATTCCTAATAACGCGCCGTCTGTTTATTCAGCTATTACCAGACTCCATAAAATTGCCCATATGTTACACCAAGATCCAGGCACCTGGACATGGTCCGGTTGGTTCTGGAATATAATTTCCGCCTGGGGATGGAAAGTATTGTCATTTCTGGGTATTGCAGTAGCGATCATATTCAGTTGCTGCCTCTGTTTACAATGTGGCCCTGCGATTTGCGGCATTTGTGCTACCTCTTGTGTTCCTAGTCCCAAGTCCCGTCCTAAATCCAGTTCCAAGAAAATTCGAGACGAGCAAATGATACTGTATGAAATGATAGATGGTATCATGAATATTGATGTTTCCTGATGGAAACGTAGTGACAAGGAGGGAATGTGGAAAAGTAAATTTTGCCATGTTCTTTGTCCCTACGTGTCCTCCATCTTATGTTATGTGTGCATGATTAATATGCATATGTATCCCCCATGTTCGATTAAAGACGCAATTACAGTTGTGTCCATCTCTAGTATGCCAGTTTCCAGTTCTCGTGAAAGCTACGAGTATTAGGCCTATGTAAAGTTACGTTGCCACGTTTCTCAGTGTGCACGTTATTTCATTGAAAAGTCCCCGTTTCTAGGCCTCAAAAGGGCCCGGACACCAGATTCAGCTCCTGTCTCCTGAGCCCTCGCTGAGGAGCGATACAGCCCCCACCTGTATCCTCGACCCTTCACTTACTTCCTGCCTCGCAGTGCCCGGCTCAGCCTGGCTCTACCTCTGAGTCTGCCAAGAGTATGTTATGATTCTAGTTATCAGTCCAGCCCTCCTTCTCTGCATTCCTAAGCTACTGAATCGCATCAATAGTTTCCGTCATTGTCTAGCCTTTACGTCTCCATGTAAGAGAAATACTGCATTTAATGGTCATTTAATATTCTTCATCACGCACTACATGTAGAATAATGCATGCTCCAGTCTTAGAGTCTGTTAGCCTTTACCCCGATAACTTTTGGATTCTATCAACATGTTCTCTAAACATCAGATACTAGATATTGTTTAGGTACATGTCGCCCTGACTCTCCAGACTTCAGTCTCTACTCCTAGCACAGAGTTCATAGCCCCAGCTTCTCCTAGTAACACGTCATTGTCAGTTTGCGCGCACCATTAGGTTAGAGGTCCCGGCTCCTTAGGTAGCCCCCTCCATGTTTCCGCCCCATTTATGACATATTCTGTTACGTTTACATCACATGTCTATGTATACGCCCTGTTACGCCTACTTTTATGCCTTATCTTTCGCGACTGCTATTGACCACACCCACTGCTCCGCCTACTGTAATTCATTGTAATGTAACTGTTTTAGTATATATATTTGTGCACTGTTATTAAAGTTGTGCTAGCTAGCCATCCCAGATCTTGTCCGTGCAGGTTGTCCTGTTCCTGTCCTTTATGCTGTATTAAACCTGCAAACTCCTACTACCTCGAATCTTGACTCTTATTTATTGAGCTATCTGTTATTCATATATTCATTCAAAAATAGAGGTATTATTTATTTATTTACCACAGTGCGGGCGGTGTCTTTGGTGCTGACCGGGTTCCAGGTGCAGAGGGTGGCGGTTGGGTGTGCTGGATCGGTGGTTGGGTTGTTGGTTTGTGCGCTGAAGCTGTCGTGAATGTCGGCGATCTTGCGGTGAAAGAACAAGGCGAGGGAATCGCAGAGGTCTTGCGAGGGTGTGATGTCGTTGTTGCAGGTGCTGGGGTTGGAGAACTCTTTGCCGATGCTGAAGAGTTCCTTGCTGTTGTGGGTGTTGTTGTCCAGGCGCTGTCTGTAAGTGGTTCTCTTGGTGGTACGGATCAGTTGGTGGTGCTTGCGGGTGGCGTTCTTGAGGGCTGTCATGTTCTCTGATGTCTGGTCCTGGCGCCAGGTCTTCTCCAGGGAGCGGCAGGTTTTCTTTGAGTTTATGAGGTCGTCCGTGAACCACGAGGCTTTCTTGCTGTGGGGTCTGCTGGGTGGTTTCTTCAGTGGTGCGAGTTCGTCGGCGCAGTCAGTGATCCATTGTGCGAGGTTGCGGGCTGCTTCGTTGGGGTCCGTTGTGATAGTGGGAGGGTTCTGGCTGAGGGAGGTGGTGAGCTGGTCGGCGGTGATCTTGCTCCAGCTTCTGCGGGGGGCCTGTTGCGGGTGGTGGTGGGTCGTGGTTTTCTTGAAGGAGAAGTGGACGCAGCTGTGGTCTGTCCAGTGGAGTCCGGTGGAGTGGCTGAAGGAGATGTGTTTGCTGGAGGAGAAGACGGGGTCGAGCGTGTGGCCGGCATAGTGGGTGGGGGTGTTCACAAGTTGCTTGAGTCCGAGGTTGGCGAGGTTGTCCAGCAGGGTGGTGGTGTTGCTGTCATTGTTGTTCTCCAGGTGGAAGGTGAGGTCTCCTAGGAGGATGTAGTCTGGGGAGGCGAGGGCGTGCGGACTCACGAAGTCTGCGATTGCTTCGCTGAATTGAGTGCGTGGTCCCGGGGTCTGTAGGTTAGGGTGCCTCCAAGCTGGAAGCTCCGCCTCTGGGCCAGAATTTACGGCCCGAGTGCAGATGTCAAGTTAGTAGTCGTAAATCGATTCTGTGAATACCAAAAGTAGTAAGTGCATTCTGTGAATACCAAAAGTAGTACGTTTAGCATTTTGTCTTAAGTTAATTCTTTGCTTAAGGAAAATAAATCACCAGGCACCTACGTCTTCTCTACCATTGTCAGCAATGTTTGTCTTCACCAGACTCAGTGAATTCTATGTGGCACCTGTTTTATTGGTGTGGATTTTCCTTCTTTTCTTGGGTCTCTAAATGTTCTTTAATCTTCAGCAGGGAAGTAAATCAATTACTGCTACCACTTGTAAATGTCAACACGTTAATATTCAGTATAGATAGCCAGTTTTGTAAGGTAAAATACATATAACACCTGGCAGAATGTAACCCCTGTGGAAAGGTCTCTACTTTTCTTACTGCAGTATATTTATGACATCACTACTCACTGATATTAAGAAAATGGAATCACTGCTTGTACTGTAATTATTTGTTGTATATGTACCTTTGGAAGCTTTTTTCAAGAGCCTTGGATGCCAAACTCAGTTCTTCACTGCTCCTCCATTTCAGTGAGTGAAGTGAGAAACGAGTGACTCCTCTTCACCAATGCTGCTGATCTGACAGTCCAATTACTATATGACCACTGTGAAGGCTAATGTAAAATGCTTTTTACTATTGCAGCTTGTGCAGCGACCCAGGAAAAGAGCCGCTGCACACGCTGAAATAGTAAAAAGCATTTTAGAAACATCCGTGCACCGTGTGCCAGGCACCCTCTAGTGCCTGGCACATGGTGCATGGATATTTGGAGAGGACCACATGTGCGCCCCTGGCCACATAGCAGAGGCACACTGGCAGCAGGGGTCGTGCTAGGGGCCCCTAAAGTCCCTTTCCAACAGCCTTTCCATGGCAGTGAGACCGCCATAAAAAGACTGTCGGACACTGACATTCTAATCCCTATGATGGTGCCTCCATAGGCACCACCTCCTGTGTAGGGATTAAGCTCCATTTGCTGCCCTGATGGGCTCCTGAAGCCTGTCGGAGCGGGCGGTCTTTACCCCCGCCTAAATCGCTCTGATCGCCGGTATTGTAATCCAGTGGTCAGACCTGGATATCGGGCGAATGGCCACCGATGGCCTGTTGGTGGCGGTCAGCCCGACATCGCAATCTTGCTCTATATGTTATACAGTGCTTCATTGACAACCATTAGAGTAAATATTGGATCTAAAATCCATATATTCACTGCTCTTATTCCACAGTCGTGCAAAAAGGACGTTTTTTTCATAGTTGTGACCTTATCGGGAAGCACATGTTTCCTTGGTCTTTCCCCTACCTTGTCTGTGTCTCCAGAGACCCGAGGGAAGAAGAGGAATGGCAGATGATGTCTCGCTGTTGCAGCCACCTTCTCTTGCCTCTCTTAGGTCTCCAAGACTTGAGCATTGCATATGATTGTGGGCATTGGGAAAAACTAGGGTACTGCCAACTGCCATCCCCAAGTAATCCAGAGCTCTTCACAGGTACGTGCTCACAGTGAACTGTTGTCCAGGCTGACAAGCGGCCTCTCAGAGAGTTACTAGTGTCAGCAGAATATTGGCTCTGTTGGAGAGGAGGGCATCGGGTGGGAAGGGCGTGATAAGGAAGTTAAGTTAGGCGGGAGGACATCAGACATTTTGAATTTTAATGTTTTGAGTGGGAGGTTCAAGGTAATGCTGTGGTAGGACACCAGGGGCCCTATTATATATAAGGTGCAAATTCCCTGTTTGCGCCCGGCGCACCTTAAAACAGGTGGGCACAAGCACCTGTTTGCGCCCCCGTGGCACTTTGTGTAATACAGCCTCAGGTATATCTTGTATAAACACTTCGAGGGATGGCAGCAATGCAGAGCGTAGTGAGGGAGGATGCCAGCATTTTTTATTATTTGGGTGGGGGAAAGAAGCAGTGGCTAGAGTGGCTGGAGTTGGTAGCTAGACATGAAGTATTATTTTTAATGCACATGGGATTATTGCATGTGAATGGTTCCTCCTTAACTCCTCTACCACTGTGCTGCTGATCTGAGCAGGGGCACAGGCTATGTAGGGGTAATTCTTAATATTACATTCAAGCTTGGTAACTATGAATAAAGCAGATTCTTTTTGTTTACATCGGTCGGCAGATTAATGCATATCATTCACATATTTGATTTCTTTCAAACACTCAGAGAAAGATATATCAAAATTATAGATGGGTATTTTTTTAACTAAGGTGTTCTAAGTACTGTTGCCTCTGACGTGCGCGCTGGGCAGCTGCCCAAGTTGTAATTGCTTTCCTTAAAGAGTGGCCATTAGGAACGCACATTACAAAGTGTCATCCTGCTGACCAGGAGTAGATCGTCGCCACTAAAAGCAAACAAAAGACCCAGGCAGCAATAACACAGAAAGCAAGCTTTTTGTTTTCTTTCTACACATTTTAGCCTTATATTGCCAACATTGTCTTATTGCCTATATATTCCCCTACTTTACAATCTGTTTCTACCATTGGTAGCTGCTTCCAATACAAAGTGGTGGGGCAATACAGGGGAAATAATATTTACATGCCGCTGCTGGTGCCAGAGTCCAGCTTCTTTCACAAGCGCAGTCCACGGACCACATTGCGCATATTCCCCACCCAATCCAGATGCTGCTCTCATGCTGTTACCCAGCATGAGAGAAGCCCCGGGATTGGTCTGAGTGGGCTGGATTGACTCTTGCTCAGGGACAAGGAACCTGTGCCTCTTCTCCACCCGGCTTGCCACACAGCAGGGTTGGAGAAATGTAAGTGTGCATGTCGGTTTGGCCATCCTAAAACAGCCAGCCAAACTGACATGCACTTATAGTGACCAACTCTCCTCCTCCCTGCTGCTGTCCATAGAGAATAAACTGAGTTGCCCCACCCTACACTCGGGCTACTCGGCTCAAACAGTAAAAAATAAAATGATAATAAATTGTTTTATTATCATTTTATTTTTTTATCTGCTGGCTCTGAGCAGTGGGACGATACTCCTCCATTATAACATAGGAGCCACTGCTGGGTTCTACACCGTTCTGCCTAAATACCTTAATAGAGTTTAAAAACATAATGTGTGCATGAAATCTGTGCTTAATTTGAGCGGATGGTTGCAGGTTTGGCCCACCAGCACTTATTTTTGGGGACAACACTTATTTTGCCTCATCCGATGGGAGCCAAAGCAGGATAGAGAAAAACACAAAAGGGGGATACAAGAAGGAAGAGAAAATGATGAAACAAGCACAAGGCAGAATAAATGCTAGGCAGTTTGTGTTCTTCCTAAATTCTATAGCACCAATAGCAGGCCTCAAAGCTAATACATTTGTGCCTGATACATATTCTTTTATAAATTAAGCACTGCATGAAAGTCTTCTCCTTCACTTGCCATGTTTCTTATTGATAATGTGTAACATGAGAGCAAACTCTGCGGGGTCAATAGACCTCTGTTTTAATAGTCTTTGCCTTCACTTGTTTGCTTAGTCTGTCCTGAAATCGCTGTGTTTGTTAATTCATGGATGGGATTGGCATTATTGTACTTCTTCACACTTTCTTTTTTTCAAAAAAGTACTTTCAGTCAGGTTGATTTAACTTTTGATACAAGGATTTTCTATACACAGTTTAAGAATGTAACTCCTAAAATACAGATATCCAGAGCATTGTGCTTTAGTGTTAAAAGGGGGAGGGAGATAGAGATATCTGTGACTGCTATGATCAAGAAATTCGGGCTCTAATCCTTGACATAAATATTCAGCAAAGCTACGGGCCAATAAGAGCAGCAGAGTTTGAGATCCTTCCCTTACTTATGAATCAAGTTTACTGTGATCTCTGCCATTTAGTGTGCCCCCTTCCCTGTGCAAAGGAGTTAAACAGTCTAGTAAGGTGGTAAGTAGGCAAAAATCTCATGAAATCCTGCTGTGAACTCATCAGGTCCAGAGTATTTTTGATTCGTTAGAGATTCAATAGCCAGTTTCATCTCATTATCCGATAACTGGGTTTCCAGCAAATCCATCTGGACAAGAGTTATTTTTGTCATCTTAGTTTCCTCAAGGTATTCTTTCTGTGCCACTGTGCAAAGCGAATGTTAAGCATATAAGGTTTAGTAGAATTTGTGGAAAGCACTAAGTTTGCCTTCAACTCGTATTTAGAGAGTGCAAGAGTCACTTTTGGTCTCTCTGAGGTAACCCCTTTCCTGCTTTTGTCTAAGTTGTCGAGCTAACAGATTTTCTACCTCATTGCTCTGTGTGTAATATTCATTTTCACTCCTATAAGGTGTAATTGTGCTTTATTAGTGTTGAGCGGAGTAGCCAAGGGAAGGGGGAAGTTCTATTGTTCAACTCCACTATTTGTAGGTCTTGTTGAAGTTGTTCCCTCAGTAGTTGTGTAGCCCTCCTAACCGTGAACAACAAATGCAGCTACCTCGTAATAATGCCTTAAAGTCAACCCAGAGGTTTGCAGTTGACAACTCTACGTTATCCTTGCCTTGGAAGTCGTTTTTAGGGCTCGCGTCTGCGTTGCAGTGCGCAGCAATGCTCACGCATCTAGAGCCCTTTTGTATGGGGTTTTGAAAACTGACCACACGCTCATGCGTGTCATCAGCTTTCACGTGTTTTTTTTTACAAAAAAAGGCACTCGATTGGGCAAAGGCGGGCACATGTCCCGCCTTTGTAACGCCCATTCCCGACAGTGGCTAGCACGCGCAGCAGCGCGCATTCGCCTCGCTGCCGTGCTCCCTCCCCCCGCTCCTCTGTGGTGCGCGCGCACCACTAGTTGCAGTTGCAGAATCCTGCATTCCTTGCAGGATTGCACTTTAAATACAGTGCCCTATCCAACTCCTAGTTTTCTATTGTTTTTGTTATTGGGCCCTGAATAGAAACAAAGTACAGCAGACCATCTGCACAACGTAGGGCAGACGTCTGATGTACCTACATTGAGGCCCCCAACTCCGGGCTGTCACGGTAGGGTTCCAATGGCAAAGCCGGCGGAGCTCCTGCTGTCGTCTGCCTGACTCTTTAAATAGGGCGAGCAGAGCATCACTGCAGCAGACAGAGTACCCCGCCACATTGGTCACAGAGCACCCTGCCTGCCACATTATAACTTTAGCCCTGAATCACATCAGCCGGTGCATTGGGAGACAGAGCACAACACGCTTTTTACCTCTTTAGTGTCGGATTACACCACACAATTTGTGAAAGGGGACTTGTTACATTCGGCAAAGTATCAGGAGCGCCGTTACATTTCCTATGCAGCATTCCTGGTTACGTTTGGATCTTTTGATTTACACACGTCGTTGATATAGAAGAGCGGCTGATTATACAGCCTGTGGTATATTATGCGGCTAAAGCGTCCGAGCCATGATCAGATGGAAGTGGCTCCAATCGCAAAAGCGCATTCTTCAGAGGCTCTGATTTAGAATACAACGCACATTTGAACCATAACACCACTAATGCTGTCATCTGTAAGACAGACATCTCGTAAATCATTGCCTTATTGCATACTAGATGGGCAATAACGTGGTGCTGCAGTTCAAGGTTTGTGGTGAGCTCTGGACTTCAGATGCTTTTGAGTTTCATTTTCAAACCCATCAAGCCCAGTAACCACGGAATGGCACAAACCCGGGACACACTGGAACCAGATACGCTGCAATAGAATTAATATAATATATTTAGAAACAATGATATATAGAAGCACAGAGTTATTCATTGAATGGGAGTGATAATTTTGAATAAAAAAAAAAGCTTGCACCACTATTAAACCGTGGGATTTCCAAGGCTGGGCCCACCAGACATGCCCGATTAAAAATAGGTTCTTATGCAATGAGTTGTTCCATATATATCCTAGCGCGTCACGAGGATACAGGTGCTGTGCCAGTCACAAGTTCAGAATTACTTCTATCTGACTTTTAGACTAATATAAAAAGCTGTCTCACTGCTTCCTGACACCGAAGGAAGAACACCCCTGAATCACTGTTTTATCACACTGTGCAATGTCAACAGCAAACATGGCTGCCTCACTGCATGGAATACACGGGGCTGGTGTTGTAATTTAAAGCGTTAATACCATCACCATCACAATGCAGTGGCTGTATATCAAGCTATCTTCTTTTGATGATGTGCACGCATAGACAAAGACTCACACATAGAGACGTACACATAGAGATGTACACATAGAGACAGAGACGAACACACACACAGAGGCGTACAAACAGTGACGCACTCACTGACACAGTGAAGTACACACAGAAACAGTGATGCGCACATATATACGTACAGAGACGCACACACAAAGACATAGAGGCACGTACAGAGACAAAGATGCACAGTAGAGACAGTGATACAAAAACAGACAAAGTGATGCACATACAGAGACGTACAAACAGAGATGCACACACAGAGACGAAGACGTACACAGGAACAGTAATGCACATATAGAGACAGACACTAAGAGGCACAGACACAGATGCACACACGAACAGTGGTGCACAGACAGAGAGGCACACATAGACAGTGATGCACAGAGGGAGATGTACATGCATAAACTATCATATGATTTAGTATTTAAAATAAATATTAATAGATTGCTTTGCTTATAATAAGTATGTTTATTATTCAACATGACAAAGAAAATTATAAAAACATACTAATTTTGAAAACATTGCATTATTTAGCAATGCCAAAAACTCAAACTTAATTAATGCGAGACCTATTGCATTGCAAATGTTTGTTAATGTGGGTACGGAGTTCGTCCTTTAGGACAGGATCCCTCAGTAGAAGAGGGTGGAGGATCCCTTTCCCCGTTTGCCTTGGTTTATTGTGCCAGTTCAGGTATAAAATGACAGGGTCATGGTTTTAAATGGAAATCTGTCCAAACTGAGAGTTTAAACAGATGTGGAGCAACGTGGGTTACCAAAATATAGTCGATTCTTGAGAATGAGCAGCATAGATGGGAGAAAAAGCATGTGCAGCTCTGTTTATCTTTGTTCTGGACCGCCACACATCATGAAGCCTTTTAAGTCTTTCAAAGAGATTTTACGTTTTTACAAAGTATCCTCTATGTGATTCTGCTTTGTGTGTCCTATTGAACTGGGGACCTCGTACCTGATGTAAATTCTCCCATTAAGATCAGTTCACCTTTCGGAAACTCTTCTATTATAGCAGTCATGCAGTAGCAGCCAGTGTTTGGGACGAGTGGCGGGTTAGAGGGAGATGGGTGAGGGGGGGCATAGGGGTCACGAATGGAAGGGGGCAAAATAAAAAATTATCGTTTTTAAAAAACGTACCGTCAGTCGGCCACATAGCGCTCCTCTTCTTCAGGCACAGGCTCCCAGAATGCCCTTTGGCCAATCCTGAAGCTGCTCTGACATGAAAGCAGCTTTAGGATTGGCCTGGGTGCCCTCGATTAGCACTCCAGGACAGACTGGGAGTCTGTGCTTGCTCTCTCCAACCCCAGCAATGCAGCTGGGGTTGGAGAGAGCATCACTTCCCATGATGGTTTGGCTGGCCTCAGACGACCGACCAAACCATCATGTGCAGTGAAGGGAGTGCACTACCACTCCCCTCAGTGCTGTCACCCCACCATGCCTCGCCCCCAAGACTCAGCAGGAAAGGACCGCTGCCGCAGTCATGCTGTATAAGAAAGAATCCTGTCCTGTGTTCCGTGCATATGCAATTGCAAAGGTGATCCTCCTCCCTTCCAGTAAGCCCTTCACCACTAGAATCCTCTTTTCCAAATCACTTTTAGTGTATTTTACTGTGAATGACACTGTCCTCTAAAAAGGTAATGTCAGCCCATTGTGTTTCGTATCACTAGAGGAGTAGAAGGCAACTGGGTACATATTACTATGAAAAAGGTTTCTTCAGTTTTCTTAAGATGAGTTTTCTGGATGGGAAATCGTCTTAACAATGCGGGTCAGCCACGCGTGCCATTTCCCTGAAAGCCGAACCACGCATTCCTTAACAACGCATATGCCTTACAACACACTTGCGTGGTTAAGGCAATGTGCAGTCTAGTTGCAGAGCAGATGGGTGGGCACAGGAAGAAAGGAAGAGGAAGGATCAGGAGAGGATGCAGTGAGGTAAGAGGGACTGGGGCTGGGTCTTGGGGGTAGTTTTTCGGGGTGGGTGTAGATTTTAGGGCTCAGGAAGTGGTCAGGGATGTTTATAGGGAGAAAAGGGGCCCTTTTCAAAGGCTGGGAGCAGCAGTTTTAGGCATGAGGGCAGGGAGTCTGGGTCGGGGTTCTTTAGGGATGTAGGAGACAGGTTATAGGGCTCAGGGCGGGGGAGGCTGGGATTGGGGTCGTTTTGGGGGCATGGGCTTAATTTGTAGGGCTCAGGGCAGGGTGAAAAGGGACAGTTTACAGGGCAGGGTGTAGTTTAAGACCTGAGAGAGGGGAGACTGGGTTGGGGTACTTTAGGGATGTAGGGGACAGTTATTAGGGCTAGGGAGGCTTGGTCGGGGTAGTTTTTGGGGTGTGGTGTTCATTTTTAGGATTCAGGGCAGGGCAGGGGGCTGATCTTTAGCATGCATGTCTCTTTACCCATCAAGTCTTTGCCATGAAGTTGTGTGGTAAAGGGCAGGCATGCATGGTAAAGACCCATTTGTGGTTTAGACTGCGTGGTGCAGGTATGCTTTCTATCTTCTCATATGTGAGATAAATCCAGATTCTCATTTGTTTATTTGAGCAGATAAATCACTCGACAATTAAAAGCAAATATCTTAACCATGATTATAAAGTCGGTAAGGTTCTTCACCCAATGGAGAACTGATGTTAGTTTGTGCGGTCATGCTAGTTAATAGAGTGGCATGTGGAGAGTGGGTGTATGTAAAAGGGTGGACTTTAATTTCCCCTAATAATATCCCCTCCTGCCAGGAAGGATAACAAAACGTCAATGGAAACAATCTTAAGCATATAGTGTAGTACTTTGCTGGAAAGGAAAGTTCGTCCCCAAAAGATACCCTCTAAAGCCATAAAATGGTTACTTGTTGCACCCTGCAAGGGTGGTGTTCCTTATCCTAAACAGTCTTTGCCATCTACTTCCCAGTCATCCCCCCAGCCCTTTCTTATATTTGGGTAAAGTCAGTACAAATTAGGGGAGCGCAGTGTATTCTGTTCTCCAGTAAGCTAACAAAATAAAGGAAAAAAATGGTTGTAGAAGTCTAATCATTTGTGACAGTCTACTCCGAGCCGAGGAATCCACAGGCCCCCATGGGACCCCTGATGCACTGGGGGCTGCACGATCAATATTATTCCCATGGAAAAGTCAGATCGCTCATATTTGTGCTATCCGTTGGGAGTTGGACTCCTGGAGTTCCAAGAGGCACTCAGTCTTTGGTTGGTAGTATCTATTTGTAGTGTCTTAGGCTTGTTTTGGAATGTTTCTATGTGAGAACACTACGATCTAAGTGTTCTGTACTGGGGGTTCTAGGTCAGACGGTTGATGGTCCTTCACTGAGGCTGCAGCTGCTCTGCTCCGATGGCCCGGCCTGATGTGGAATAAAAGAAGTTAAATCTACTCACGTTGTCCTGATTCTTCATTCCCTACCACATCGTTTATGGCGACGGGTGCTGGGCCATCCTCAAGAACCCACGACATCTTTTGCATCCAAAGATCACTGGAGAGTCGAAGCAAGAGTTCCAAAACGATCAATCTGGCTGTCGGAACACCACAGAAGTAAGGAGATTGCATCCGGGATGCGGGCGGATTAAAAAATAGTAGTGGAAGCAGAGCGCCAACGTAAAGATCTCAGTTTAGAGAACTGGAATGCATGGTACAGACGTGCCTTCCAGCAACGTGTGACGTAAGACGCACCTAAAGGAATGCATGCTTCACATTTGACTTTGCGCTTCAACAAGGAAACGCACGGGTGAAACGCACATGAACTTCCAATGAGTTAGTCACAGTGCTCTCCCCATAGCGTTTCAACGAGGAATCTGGCAAGATTAAACCCCACGTCACCATCAGACAAAGGGGGTAGCAAGGAACAGGAATACAAGCAGTCCAGAAGAGTTCATTTTTCAAAGACAATTAAATACACTAACTTTACTTAACATATTGCCTTTGGATAATTTTAAACAACTACATGAAGGAGCAAGTTTATATTTTTTTATATAGTGCTTAAATTTGAGTCAAAGTTCTCCTGCCAACAGACATCCTGCCAACCCAAATTAGCACAATAAAGAGGTTTTTTTAAATATATTGTTAACCTTTGGATGTGTCACACAGAGTTTGATGACAAGCACTGCTTTCATTACCAGTCCACATTGCCATATGACAATATACACGCAATGTTTGTTTGACAGTCTACTATTTATGAGTATTCACTATCCTCACTGATACACACAGCATTCTTTTTTTTAACATCACTTCGTGTACATTATTACACACAACATTGGTGTGTCAGTCTACTAATTGTAAGGATCTTCATTATCTTCGCTGATACACACAGCATATTTTATTTATTTTCTATACATCACTTCATCTTTGGTTTTGTATCTAATTCACCTAACACCCTATTCATGCGCTCAACTAAGCCATTAGTCTGGGGGTCGTAAAGTGAACTCTTGAGATGCTTAATATTACAATTTTGAAGAAAATTTTCAAATTCTGAACTAACACATTGTGTGCCATTGTCTGTTATCAAAAACTCTGGATACCCTTCCTTCAAGAAAACATCATTAAGAAACTCTATCACTGTCTTGGTAGTTACTTCTTTCACAAACTTGATCTCTGGCCATTTAGAATAATAATCCATGAGAACCAAGCCAAACTTTGAAGATGAATCAAGAGCATGGAAAGGACCTACAACATCCAACCCCAACTTTAACCATGGTGCAGAAGGCATTTCTATGGGAGTGAGTGGAGGAGTGCGCAATTTAACAGCTTTGTCACAGCTTGAGCAAATTACACAGGGTTTAACATATTCATCTACAAGGCTATCCATGGAAGGCCACCAAAAGGACAAATGTACCATTTTCTTTGTCAATGTTGCACCAAGATGGCCTTCATGTGCTTTTTTAACTAGACCTGTTCTTAAAGTAAGAGGAGGTACAAGTTTATCACCCCTAAGCAACAGACCATCTTCAATTGTCAATTCATCTGCAACTTGTAAAAAAGTTTTGAAATCAAAAGACAAATTCCTCTCTTTAGGCCAACCCTTCTCAACAAAATGTATTACCTGAACTAATGAAGCATCATCTTTAAGAGCTTGGTGCCATTTTTGCTCTGACACTGCACACAAATGTGGCACATCTACAGCTGCTACAATAAAATCCTCTTTGTCCTCTTGCCTAATATCTGGCTCAACCTCCACAGTGTCAGAAGAACGGGACAAAAAATCTGCGAATCCATTTTTTGAGCCAGGAATATATTCTGCAGAGAAATCAAACTGAAGAAGCTTAGATGACAATCGTGCAATTCTGGGAGTAGAACTCCTGACATTCTTACCACTGAGAATAAAAACCAAAGGTTTGTGGTCTGTTTGGAGACAGAACCTTCTCCACCAAATAAAATTTCTGAATTTCATAACAGCCCACCAACATGCCAACAGTTCCTTCTCGATAACAGAGTACTTTGCTTCTGAAGTAGATAATACTCTGGATGCAAATCCAATGGTCCTAACATCTTCTCCCTTCTTTTGAGAAAGGACCGCTCCCAGACCAACGTTGCTTGCATTAACCGTAAGAGTACAAGTGAGAGACGGGTCATAATGTTTGAGAACCTTTGGAGAGACCAATTGTTGTTTTACCCACTCAAACACTTCTTGACACTCTCTATTCCATTCAAACAACACTCCTTTAATTAACGTTTAAGAGAATGGTCTTAACTTGCTCGCAAAACCTTGAATGAATTGTGAATAGAATTCACATAGCCCAAGGAAGGACTTAAGCGTAGCTTTATCAGAAGCAGCCTTTGATTTAACAATGGAATCAACAAGACTTGCCTTAGGAAAGATGTCATTTTCCTTTACTGAATGCCCCAAGTATTCAACCTCTTTTGCCCTGAAGACACACTTGTCTCTGCGTAAAACAACACCATAACTTTGAAATCTGAACAGTACTTTTTTAAAAATATTATCATGTGTGACATTGTCGGGAGCAAAAACAAGAACGTCATCTTGTAACACAGACAGTCCATTAATCCCCTTCAAAATATTTGACATCAAGCGTTGAAATACCAATGCCGCTGAGGCAAGCTCAAAGGGCATGCGTACATATTGGAACGTGCCAAAAGGTGAAACAAAAGCAGTAAGGGTTCTTGATTGGGGAGCTAGCTCAAACTGGTGATAGGCTGATGCTAGATCTAGCTTCGTGAACATTTTTTGCACCTTTAAGAGTGGCTAACATTTCATTGATGTTAGGGAGGGGATGAGAGTCTACTCATATTTCCTTGTTCAGGCAACGAAGGTCAACACAGACTCTCAATTCACCCTTTTGTTTTTGTGCTACTACTAAAGGGGATAACCACAAATAGGACTCTACAGGTTCAATTATGCCTTTGGCACACAAAGAGTCTAATTCCTTCTCAAGATCCTTATTGATGGTAAAAGGAACATTCCTCATTTTGTGTTTGTCTGGACATTCCCCTTCCTTTACAATGATTTCATGTTGGAAACCGTTTATCTTCCCTAGAACTCCTGAGAACACATGGGGAAACTCATTTACAAGACATTCCAGATCAGGATGATCTCTTATGGCAAGAACTTGATCTTTGGTTCCTGGCCTGAGCACCATACTAAATGTGCCAACTCCGTGAGGAGCATGTTGTGGTTTTACCGCACTACAACCCGCTCAACTACGGGTGTTTCACCTTTTGAGTTGTTGCGTAGACGAAGGGCTGCTACGACTTTTTGTCCTGCTTGGATGAGCAAATGGGTCAAAGGTACTCATGGTCTGATGAGAGTGTTAGAAAACAGGTGAAGTCAATCCAGAACAAACAAAAATCCTATTTGGTGCGAAAATGAGTGCTTAAGATGTTGATATAAAATCAGGTGATTATGTTTGTATAAAAAAACCTGTCCCTGTACAAAAGGGTTCATCAAAGGTTAGCTCACCGATTAGAGTATTAGATGTGAGAGGGTGTTCTGTCAAGCTCAGCAATGGGCAGTGGTGGAATAAATCTCTTTTGATAAAGAGAACTGTTAATTCCTCTCTACTAGAGGACATCACCACCGACAGAAATGTAGATTGTGCGAGTAAGTCTACCTCTAGGTCTCGTGCGCATACTGTTTTCTATTCAGATTGTTCGGGGGAGACTACCCTGAGGCGCAGTGTTCGAGTTAAGCAAATTCCTTTTAGATATAGGAAGTAATTCTTTTTATTCTCATCCTTCTTTTCCTTCTGTCCTCTTTCCCAGGGTTTGTCTTCTTTCCTTTTGTTTTTTATTTTAAGGGAAGACCAATGTAGTGTCTTAGGCTTGTTTTGGAATGTTTCTATGTGAGAACACTACGATCTAAGTGTTCTGTACTGGGGGTTCTAGGTCAGGCAGTTGATGGTCCTACAATAAGGCTGCAGCTGCTCTGCTCCGATGGCCCAGCCTGATGTGGAATAAAAGAAGTTAAATCTACTCACGTTGTCCTGCTTCTTCATTCCCTACCACACTATTCCCACGTACGTTGGGGGCGGCACTGATTTCTCCTTTCCAAAATTTTCGCTGTTTGAGATGTGGAGCTAATTCTTGCTCCGTCATCTGGTCAGTCTCTGCCGTTCTCTCCTGTTCTAGATCAAAATCACCACCGCCGCTCCCACAGCTGACAATTGATGTGCCTTGTAGTGGTATTCAAAAGCCAGTCCAAAAGGGTAGAGCCATTTCCATTGGTATTGTATTCTATCCTGACACAGTTTGTCATGATGGGCCTGAATGCCTGACAAGATGCCAACGTTACTGTCGCTGTTACTGGAACAGTGCACATTCATAGTCTTTATATTTGACAAAGATGAAATTTCTAGCTGCTGAAAGGGTTCCCTCTCTCTGTTAAAAGTTGTGAACTTGAATAGGATATCTCTGGGCCTCAAAGAGCCTCCCGAAGACTGCTACCCACTCGGTAGACTCGGTCGAGTCTGGTCTCACCATGATCTCCCTTTAGCAATGAAGTCACTAGTTCCCCAATGAACAAACTTTATTACTGTTGTTTAATAGTTACAGTGAATACACAGTTACCTATCAATAGTTATATATATTGCAGTGGACCTGTAACTTCACAACACCTGCTGACAGAGCTAGCAGCCAGTGGGAAAAACAATTACCTGAAATCCCTATCCTAAAATTCCAGCCATTATCTGGTGAGGTTTAAAGCGGAATCTGTGCTTAATTTGTTCTGGTGGTTGCATGTGGTGGGCACATGTTTAGTGGTAAATGTCCTAGTAGATTAGAAGGAAGACGCAGGATGCCACTTTGGTTCGAGACACATTGGGGAACATTTACTATGAATTTGCGTTGGTGTTGCTGCACTTTTGCGGCGCAGCCCCAAAGCAAATAATTTTTGGCAATTACTAAGCCACACAAAGCCATTTTATGTGGCTTTATGTGGTTTAGTGAATACAAAGTAATACTGCACAAGGCACTGCCTTGTGTTACTTTGCATCGGGTAGGCATTACATGGGGGTAGCATGGACCTTCCAATGCATTCACCCATGTATATTGACACAAACCTAGATTTAATAAAACTTGTAAACCTGGGATTCTGCCATCATAGTATGTCTACCTTACAAAGGTGCAACAATGAGAAATATCTTTATGTCTCCCTATTACTTCTTCTTTAGATTGTTTTTATACAAAAAAGTGTACCTTTCTCCACAAAAATAATCCTAACCATAACGCAGGCACCCTTGCACCATGGGTCAGGGGTGCCTACACTGGTGCTAGGCAGCCTCAAGTGCGTCAGCACAGAAAGAGAGATGAAGCGAGTCCTAGCTTAGTAAATATGGATCTTTTCAGCTCTTCCCCATTCACGCAACACAGTGTAGCGACTTGCCTTGCTGCTCTGCATGATGTGAATTCTCAATAAATCTGCCACATAGTTTATGGAGTAAAGAAAGACCATGTCTGACTCCAGGAAAGCAGCGATTCAGAATGGCCACCTATTGTCCTCGTAAGAATAGTGTGGGCCTTCTAGAACCCCCACCCTCCAGAAGAGTAGTGATCTCAAGTGAGAGCAAGAATACAAACAATCATTTAATAGTATAACCTTTAACAACACCTGATCTTGAGTACCGGTATTTATTTCTCAACATCATACTTTGACCACAAGCAAATGAGAGAAAGGAGGAAGTTAAGTTAGGGCAACAGAGATAAAGGCAGAAAGCAGGGATGGAAAAGAACATACAAGACCGAGATAAAAACACAGCTTGTGGAGAGTGATGGAAGAAATAAGCCTGATGTGAAATCAAGACTAGGCTGCCTTGGTATTCAGCTAGCCAGCAGAGGCTCTTAAGAAACACTTAGTGTACCTACTCTTTAAGAACTAAGTAGCATTATTATTGCAGCAGTTTAATAAAGGAGCAGTGATCTCTTTGAGTGTAAGGGCATGTGGTAAAGCTCAAAACCAGCTTTATCAATGACTAATATTAAACGGCTGAAAATATGTTGCCATGAAATTACAATCTGCCATTTCTGTGTCTTTTTTCACTGTCCAGGGCCATAGTTATTGTATAGTGGCTGAAGCCTGGAAACTTATTTTATACAAGGTTCCAATTTTTGTTTTTGAATAGATGCGGGAAAGGTGTGATAGCAGAACCATGTATTTTAAGGAGGATAATGAGTCCTACCATTTGTGCTACACCTTGTTATGTTACGTTACACGTATTTTTAAAGAGCACTATCACCAGCAAGGATATCCTGGAGCTGAGCAGATGTGTGTGCCTAACCCTGCCTAAGGTGGGTTAGTAAATTGAAAAAGCAGTCCTCAGCTTCTTGCAGAATTCAACAAGAAAGGAGGAGTCTCGGATGTGGAGTGGGATGCCATTTTCACGCTTTAGGAGCGATGGAAGAGAACACTCTTCCTCCTGATCTGGTTTTGCATTTGAGTGGAATGTGTATGAGTAGGAGTCCTGTGGAGCGCAGGTGTCTGGGGAAGGCAAAGCAACAGTTCAGGTAGGGGGGGTCTGAGTTGTGCAGTGCCTTGAATGTGTGTGTGAGGAGTATGAATTGGGCTGGTATGTGTATCGGGAGCCAGTGGAGTTCCCTGAGGTGTGGTGTTCTGTGAGTTCTGTGTGATAGGTTCAGGATGAGTCTGACTGCTGAGTTCTGGATAGTTTGTAGTCTTCTAGTGAGTTGCTTGGTGTTCCTGGCGTAGAAGGTGTTCCCATAGTCCAAGTTGCTAGTGACTAGGACATGAGTAACAGTTGTTTCTAGTCTTGCTTGGGAGCCATTTGAAAATCTTTCTCAGCATCTTCAGGGTGTAGAAGCAGGATGCAGTCAGTGACAGCATTGACTTGTGCAGTGCCAAGTCTAACTTGCTGTTGATGATGTTGGGGATCTTGTCCAAGAGTGTGAGTATGAGTTGCATGTGGTTGGTGTAGGAGAGGATGTTGATGTTGTGTGTATGTTTGACGTTGGCTTAATAAATATAGGGTATGTGCACCGCCTTGTTTGTACAAAAAATGTTTATACTGTGCTCATAGGAACCACTCCCCTCCTGGAGTGTATGAATAAATGCTCACTGGTTGCACACCTATAGAATCGTAGGTGCATCTCCCATGGCACCAGTGTATTTGCTGAATCAGCTAACGGTTACTCTTCAAATAATTCAAATCAGTCCTTTACTTGTAAGTTGATAAAATTATATTTCACATTGTTTTAAATTGACACAATGTATTTCCATATCATCATTTGTAGCAATAATAATCCAATGCATTTCGGTGAAACCCTTCACCTTCGTCAGGGATTTTCTACAAACAAAATAAACAGTGTACATTGTAACTCGCTTTAAATCAACAATGGTTACATTTCATTCAAGTTATCACATTAGTTACATACGCTCTTCTGATAATATGTACTTCCTTTCACATTTAATCTCCCTTCTTAGTTCATACTCAAATACATTCTGGTTTCTGTGAAACTAAGACGCTAAACCGCTGCTGCTTAACTGTCCGTTAACGCGGTGGTTAGGGACAGCCTAGGTATTCAAGCTACGCTGCTGCGCGATTAAAAAATCACTACCGATCTCCTCGTGCTTCCTGGCGTTCTAAGCTCACCTGGTGCTACTGCGATAGTTTCTTTCCGCTCCTGTCTGCGGGTGGGTCTATAGCGAAATGAGCTCTCGAACTCTGTGTAATAACGCTGACGCTGCGTGAATGACGCATGCGCAGTAAGGGAGTAGATCGATTTTTTTTCTGTGTTTCTTTATCTGTATCTTTATCAACTGCAGGTAGACATAAAGTCAAAAACTCATATATCTGGATTTATACGGTATCAATCCTGTTACGTTTGCAATTCTTGGATCGAAAATAATAAACGCGCTCCATGGATCTAACATGTAGTGCTAATTTATATGATCAGTTATATACATGCTAAATTATAAATAACATACAAACTCTGTGCGATCATTTAAACCATTCGGCTTGAGACTGTTCAGATAATAAATCCAGTGATTTTCACGTTTCAACAGGTTCTTTTTGTTCAAAGTTCCTTCTTTTCTTGGTACAATTTCCAAAACGCACGCTCTTAGTTGGTTCAAGTTGTGTCGTTTTTCTTCAAAATGGGTGGCTATTGTGGATTTCGTGGAGTGAGTTCTTATATTGCTCTTGTGTTCTGTCAGTCTTACTTTTAGTTTTCTTTCTGTATGGCCCACGTGCACACTTCCACATGGACATTTTAAGAGATAAACCACATTCGTGGTGTCGCAAGTTGCATTAACCCTTAGAGGTATTTTGTTTCCTTTCATAGGGTGACTAATGTTTGACCCCTTGATGATGTTGTGGCAGTTGGTGCAATTTAAGCACGGTACTGTTCCTCTGTATATCTGATGGGGTGTAGTTTGTTTGGGTTGTTTTAACAGATCACTTAAATTTTTGCCTCTAGAGTGAGCAAACAATGGTTCCTGGTCAAATATTCCATTGAACTCGCTTTCCATCTTGACTATTTGCCAATTCCTGTAAATAATTCTTTTGAATTGGGAACTCACATTAGAATATTTACTGACACAAGTTATCCTTTGCGATTTGGTGCTAGGCTTGTACGTGAGTAATTCTGATCTGGTTTTCGATTGGGCTCTGGCCTGTGATTTGCGAACCATGTCTTCTGGATAACCTCTGTTGATAAATCTGTGTGCCATGGTTTGTAGTTGATCCTGGCATACGTGATCCTCAGAGACCACTCGTTTAACCCTAAGAAATTGGCTATATGGGAGGTGTGCCTTCAAGGTTGGAGGGTGGTGGCTGGAGAAATGTAATAAGTTATTCTTGTCAGTGGGTTTCCGATACAAGTTCGTCATGATTCTGCCATCTTTTAGTGTGATCTCCACATCGAGGTATTGAATGGTGGTGCTGTGAATATTCCATGTGAATTTAATTCTGTCGTTTTTTTCATCCAATCTTTTAAGTTGCTGTTCCAAAGATTCTTGGGTCCCTTTCCATATGATAAATATGTCATCTATAAATCGCATGTAAGCTAACAGATGAGTTGCCCATTCCTGGTCGTTGTAAATGTGTTCCTCCTCAAACGTTCCCATAAACAAATTTGCATACGCCGGAGCGGCGCAATTTCCCATAGCGGTTCCATTCAGCTGGATGTACCAGCGCTTCTCGTAGGTGAAATAACTGTTCATGAGAGTAAATTCCATGAGTTTCAACACAAAAAGTTGTAAGTCTTGTGTGTATGTGCTTTGTAGTAGTGCTTTCTCTATGGCGTCAAGGCCTTCTCTGTGTGGTATTGCCGTATACAATGTTTTTACATCAATTGTCGCCATGATACAATCTTGTTCAATTTTGACTACTTGTAGTTTTATCAAAAAGTCTGTAGTGT
This sequence comes from Lissotriton helveticus, assembly GCF_964261635.1. Classification (NCBI taxonomy): domain Eukaryota; kingdom Metazoa; phylum Chordata; class Amphibia; order Caudata; family Salamandridae; genus Lissotriton; species Lissotriton helveticus. The sequence goes on from NC_136068.1 coordinate 557,405,448, forward strand.
CTTTTATATACGAGAGGTTTTTGATGACTAAAGGTTGCAAGTATTTGTCGATGAACTTCCCCACTGGCTCGTGGATGCTCATTTTGGTGGAAACAATGGGTCTGCACGGAGGTTTCTGCGGATCTTTATGTATCTTGGGGACCAAGTATATGGTGGGACTTTTAGGGTTGGATTGCATCAAATATTGTTTGGATTTCTCATTGATTGTTCCCTCTTCAGTGGCTTGTTCCAATATGGCCTGTAGTGTTTTTCGTATTTCCATAGTAGGATCATAACTTATTTCTAAGTAGGTATTAGTATCTCCTAAATGGGTTTGCATGGCCGCCTCATAGAACTCTTTCTCCATAATTACTGTCGCTCCTCCCTTGTCTGCTTTTTGACAAATTATCTGTGGGTTGTTGGCTATACTTTCAATGGCTCCAAATTCTTTTTTGGACATGTTTGGGTTTTTTGTCCTCTTGTGCGTGTTAATTTGGTTGATTTCCTGTTTGCATAGGTTTTCAAAGAGATCAATCATCTTGTGCGATATGGGAGGCATATAGGTACTTGGAGTTTTCAATCCTTTTAATTCATCGTCTTTAGGTATGGTAGGTTCTGTGATGACGTTTTCAAAGAAATGTCTCAATCTCATCTTACGAGTAAGTTTGAAAAGACTGACTTCCAACTCTAATTGATTGGTGTGACTGGTTGGAACGAACGATAATCCTCGTTGTAAGGTATTGATTTGTGTTTCTGTGAGATTCTGGTTAGAAATGTTTAGAACTAAGTTATCCTGGGTAGTCAATGGTGTTTCTTCCTGTCCTTCCTGGTGGTTGTATTCCTGGTTTGAGGCGGACTCTTTTCTTTTGTTCTTGTTGCGTCCCCTCCTGGGTCTTCTGGTGCTGTTGGACCTACGTCTAAAAAAGGCTCCGATGTTGTTGGTTTGTCTGTTGGTTTATTTTTGGAAGGTGCTCTTCTTTGTTCCTGTCTCTCACTGTCCGTGGATGATGTGTCTGTTTGAGAGGTGTATTGTTTCGTTTGTCTCCTTTTAGCGTAAACTTCAGCCCAAGTATAGACTTCCTGTAATTTATAGTCTAAGGTGTCTCTCCTATATTTTCTTAGTTTGCGTTCATTGACTTCCTGTACATGGTTTGCCAATTGCGTGTTAATATCATCAATGATCTTTTGTAGTTCTTCCTCAGTGGCTCCCTTTTTAAGTTCTTCCGTTACTGTTTCAATCTCTATTTTTAACTCTTCTAAGATTTTTGCCAATTCCTCTATTATCAGTAAAATCAAATCCAAACTACATTTGTTTAGTATAGCGAACCACCTTTCGGTGAATGGTTTAGAATTTTTGCACAAAGATGGTTTAAGGGCTATTCTGAGGCCTCTGGGGATTCGTTGTGCCTTGTGGTATTTAATCATGGTATTAGCATGGAGTCGTTGGTTAATTTCTCTCCGTGTGAGGTACATGAGTTGTTTAATTTGTTGTTCTTTGTTTCTGGTGACTTTTGGTTCCGAAGTTTCAGCTTGTATTAGTGAATATATTTTTTCGCTTGCTTCTGCCGTGTAGGCAAAAGTATCTGCTCGTTGGTCTGTAGAGTGCGTGATCTCTTCATATTCCATGCTAATTTCGTCGGGCGTGCTACCCACCCTGTGGGGGGATATGCTGCAAGCTTAATAAATATAGGGTATGTGCACCGCCTTGTTTGTACAAAAAATGTTTATACTGTGCTCATAGGAACCACTCCCCTCCTGGAGTGTATGAATAAATGCTCACTGGTTGCACACCTATAGAATCGTAGGTGCATCTCCCATGGCACCAGTGTATTTGCTGAATCAGCTAACGGTTACTCTTCAAATAATTCAAATCAGTCCTTTACTTGTAAGTTGATAAAATTATATTTCACATTGTTTTAAATTGACACAATGTATTTCCATATCATCATTTGTAGCAATAATAATCCAATGCATTTCGGTGAAACCCTTCACCTTCGTCAGGGATTTTCTACAAACAAAATAAACAGTGTACATTGTAACTCGCTTTAAATCAACAATGGTTACATTTCATTCAAGTTATCACATTAGTTACATACGCTCTTCTGATAATATGTACTTCCTTTCACATTTAATCTCCCTTCTTAGTTCATACTCAAATACATTCTGGTTTCTGTGAAACTAAGACGCTAAACCGCTGCTGCTTAACTATCCGTTAACGCGGTGGTTAGGGAAAGCCTAGGTATTCAAGCTACGCTGCTGCGCGATTAAAAAATCACTACCGATCTCCTCGTGCTTCCTGGCGTTCTAAGCTCACCTGGTGCTACTGCGATAGTTTCTTTCCGCTCCTGTCTGCGGGTGGGTCTATAGCGAAATGAGCTCTCGAACTCTGTGTAATAACGCTGACGCTGCGTGAATGACGCATGCGCAGTAAGGGAGTAGATCGATTTTTTTTCTGTGTTTCTTTATCTGTATCTTTATCAACTGCAGGTAGACATAAAGTCAAAAACTCATATATCTGGATTTATACGGTATCAATCCTGTTACGTTTGCAATTCTTGGATCGAAAATAATAAACGCGCTCCATGGATCTAACATGTAGTGCTAATTTATATGATCAGTTATATACATGCTAAATTATAAATAACATACAAACTCTGTGCGATCATTTAAACCATTCGGCTTGAGACTGTTCAGATAATAAATCCAGTGATTTTCACGTTTCAACAGGTTCTTTTTGTTCAAAGTTCCTTCTTTTCTTGGTACAATTTCCAAAACGCACGCTCTTAGTTGGTTCAAGTTGTGTCGTTTTTCTTCAAAATGGGTGGCTATTGTGGATTTCGTGGAGTGAGTTCTTATATTGCTCTTGTGTTCTGTCAGTCTTACTTTTAGTTTTCTTTCTGTATGGCCCACGTACACACTTCCACATGGACATTTTAAGAGATAAACCACATTCGTGGTGTCGCAAGTTGCATTAACCCTTAGAGGTATTTTGTTTCCTTTCATAGGGTGACTAATGTTTGACCCCTTGATGATGTTGTGGCAGTTGGTGCAATTTAAGCACGGTACTGTTCCTCTGTATATCTGATGGGGTGTAGTTTGTTTGGGTTGTTTTAACAGATCACTTAAATTTTTGCCTCTAGAGTGAGCAAACAATGGTTCCTGGTCAAATATTCCATTGAACTCGCTTTCCATCTTGACTATTTGCCAATTCCTGTAAATAATTCTTTTGAATTGGGAACTCACATTAGAATATTTACTGACACAAGTTATCCTTTGCGATTTGGTGCTAGGCTTGTACGTGAGTAATTCTGATCTGGTTTTCGATTGGGCTCTGGCCTGTGATTTGCGAACCATGTCTTCTGGATAACCTCTGTTGATAAATCTGTGTGCCATGGTTTGTAGTTGATCCTGGCATACGTGATCCTCAGAGACCACTCGTTTAACCCTAAGAAATTGGCTATATGGGAGGTGTGCCTTCAAGGTTGGAGGGTGGTGGCTGGAGAAATGTAATAAGTTATTCTTGTCAGTGGGTTTCCGATACAAGTTCGTCATGATTCTGCCATCTTTTAGTGTGATCTCCACATCGAGGTATTGAATGGTGGTGCTGTGAATATTCCATGTGAATTTAATTCTGTCGTTTTTTTCATCCAATCTTTTAAGTTGCTGTTCCAAAGACCGAAAGGTGGTTCGCTATACTAAACAAATGTAGTTTGGATTTGATTTTACTGATAATAGAGGAATTGGCAAAAATCTTAGAAGAGTTAAAAATAGAGATTGAAACAGTAACGGAAGAACTTAAAAAGGGAGCCACTGAGGAAGAACTACAAAAGATCATTGATGATATTAACACGCAATTGGCAAACCATGTACAGGAAGTCAATGAACGCAAACTAAGAAAATATAGGAGAGACACCTTAGACTATAAATTACAGGAAGTCTATACTTGGGCTGAAGTTTACGCTAAAAGGAGACAAACGAAACAATACACCTCTCAAACAGACACATCATCCACGGACAGTGAGAGACAGGAACAAAGAAGAGCACCTTCCAAAAATAAACCAACAGACAAACCAACAACATCGGAGCCTTTTTTAGACGTAGGTCCAACAGCACCAGAAGACCCAGGAGGGGACGCAACAAGAACAAAAGAAAAGAGTCCGCCTCAAACCAGGAATACAACCACCAGGAAGGACAGGAAGAAACACCATTGACTACCCAGGATAACTTAGTTCTAAACATTTCTAACCAGAATCTCACAGAAACACAAATCAATACCTTACAACGAGGATTATCGTTCGTTCCAACCAGTCACACCAATCAATTAGAGTTGGAAGTCAGTCTTTTCAAACTTACTCGTAAGTTGAGATTGAGACATTTCTTTGAAAACGTCATCACAGAACCTACCATACCTAAAGACGATGAATTAAAAGGATTGAAAACTCCAAGTACCTATATGCCTCCCATATCGCACAAGATGATTGATCTCTTTGAAAACCTATGCAAACAGGAAATCAACCAAATTAACACGCACAAGAGGACAAAAAACCCAAACATGTCCAAAAAAGAATTTGGAGCCATTGAAAGTATAGCCAACAACCCACAGATAATTTGTCAAAAAGCAGACAAGGGAGGAGCGACAGTAATTATGGAGAAAGAGTTCTATGAGGCGGCCATGCAAACCCATTTAGGAGATACTAATACCTACTTAGAAATAAGTTATGATCCTACTATGGAAATACGAAAAACACTACAGGCCATATTGGAACAAGCCACTGAAGAGGGAACAATCAATGAGAAATCCAAACAATATTTGATGCAATCCAACCCTAAAAGTCCCACCATATACTTGGTCCCCAAGATACATAAAGATCCGCAGAAACCTCCGTGCAGACCCATTGTTTCCACCAAAATGAGCATCCACGAGCCAGTGGGGAAGTTCATCGACAAATACTTGCAACCTTTAGTCATCAAAAACCTCTCGTATATAAAAGACACTACAGACTTTTTGATAAAACTACAAGTAGTCAAAATTGAACAAGATTGTATCATGGCGACAATTGATGTAAAAACATTGTATACGGCAATACCACACAGAGAAGGCCTTGACGCCATAGAGAAAGCACTACTACAAAGCACATACACACAAGACTTACAACTTTTTGTGTTGAAACTCATGGAATTTACTCTCATGAACAGTTATTTCACCTACGAGAAGCGCTGGTACATCCAGCTGAATGGAACCGCTATGGGAAATTGCGCCGCTCCGGCGTATGCAAATTTGTTTATGGGAACGTTTGAGGAGGAACACATTTACAACGACCAGGAATGGGCAACTCATCTGTTAGCTTACATGCGATTTATAGATGACATATTTATCATATGGAAAGGGACCCAAGAATCTTTGGAACAGCAACTTAAAAGATTGGATGAAAAAAACGACAGAATTAAATTCACATGGAATATTCACAGCACCACCATTCAATACCTCGATGTGGAGATCACACTAAAAGATGGCAGAATCATGACGAACTTGTATCGGAAACCCACTGACAAGAATAACTTATTACATTTCTCCAGCCACCACCCTCCAACCTTGAAGGCACACCTCCCATATAGCCAATTTCTTAGGGTTAAACGAGTGGTCTCTGAGGATCACGTATGCCAGGATCAACTACAAACCATGGCACACAGATTTATCAACAGAGGTTATCCAGAAGACATGGTTCGCAAATCACAGGCCAGAGCCCAATCGAAAACCAGATCAGAATTACTCACGTACAAGCCTAGCACCAAATCGCAAAGGATAACTTGTGTCAGTAAATATTCTAATGTGAGTTCCCAATTCAAAAGAATTATTTACAGGAATTGGCAAATAGTCAAGATGGAAAGCGAGTTCAATGGAATATTTGACCAGGAACCATTGTTTGCTCACTCTAGAGGCAAAAATTTAAGTGATCTGTTAAAACAACCCAAACAAACTACACCCCATCAGATATACAGAGGAACAGTACCATGCTTAAATTGCACCAACTGCCACAACATCATCAAGGGGTCAAACATTAGTCACCCTATGAAAGGAAACAAAATACCTCTAAGGGTTAATGCAACTTGCGACACCACGAATGTGGTTTATCTCTTAAAATGTCCATGTGGAAGTGTGTACGTGGGCCATACAGAAAGAAAACTAAAAGTAAGACTGACAGAACACAAGAGCAATATAAGAACTCACTCCACGAAATCCACAATAGCCACCCATTTTGAAGAAAAACGACACAACTTGAACCAACTAAGAGCGTGCGTTTTGGAAATTGTACCAAGAAAAGAAGGAACTTTGAACAAAAAGAACCTGTTGAAACGTGAAAATCACTGGATTTATTATCTGAACAGTCTCAAGCCGAATGGTTTAAATGATCGCACAGAGTTTGTATGTTATTTATAATTTAGCATGTATATAACTGATCATATAAATTAGCACTACATGTTAGATCCATGGAGCGCGTTTATTATTTTCGATCCAAGAATTGCAAACGTAACAGGATTGATACCGTATAAATCCAGATATATGAGTTTTTGACTTTATGTCTACCTGCAGTTGATAAAGATACAGATAAAGAAACACAGAAAAAAAATCGATCTACTCCCTTACTGCGCATGCGTCATTCACGCAGCGTCAGCGTTATTACACAGAGTTCGAGAGCTCATTTCGCTATAGACCCACCCGCAGACAGGAGCGGAAAGAAACTATCGCAGTAGCACCAGGTGAGCTTAGAACGCCAGGAAGCACGAGGAGATCGGTAGTGATTTTTTAATCGCGCAGCAGCGTAGCTTGAATACCTAGGCTGTCCCTAACCACCGCGTTAACGGATAGTTAAGCAGCAGCGGTTTAGCGTCTTAGTTTCACAGAAACCAGAATGTATTTGAGTATGAACTAAGAAGGGAGATTAAATGTGAAAGGAACTACATATTATCAGAAGAGCGTATGTAACTAATGTGATAACTTGAATGAAATGTAACCATTGTTGATTTAAAGCGAGTTACAATGTACACTGTTTATTTTGTTTGTAGAAAATCCCTGACGAAGGTGAAGGGTTTCACCGAAATGCATTGGATTATTATTGCTACAAATGATGATATGGAAATACATTGTGTCAATTTAAAACAATGTGAAATATAATTTTATCAACTTACAAGTAAAGGACTGATTTGAATTATTTGAAGAGTAACCGTTAGCTGATTCAGCAAATACACTGGTGCCATGGGAGATGCACCTACGATTCTATAGGTGTGCAACCAGTGAGTATGTTTGACGTTGGCCAGATGAGAATCATGTATGCATTTACGAGGGAGGGGCTGAGCGATGAACCTTGTGGAACTCCTCCTATGAGTTTGCAGACTTCCAAAGGGTTACGGTATCAGGCTGACAGCTTGTGTTCTGTCAGTTAGGAAGGAGCAGATCCAGTGGTGATTGATTACTTTGATACCAATTTCGTGCAGACGGTTGATGATGATGGGTTGTGAGACCCTGTCAAGTGCTGCAGAGAAGTCCAGGAGAATGAGGGCTGCCCTGTCTCCTATGTCAAGAATGTTGTGGCTGTCGTCTGTGGCAACGTTGATTTTTGTTTCTGTTCAGTGGTTGGGCCTGAATCTGCACTGCTTTGTGCCAAGGAGCTGGTGGTTGCTGATTAGGTTGATGAGGTGTTAGTTGATTTATTTTAGGTCTGTAGTTGGATAGCGTGACTGGGACCACAGATGATTTCTTAAGTAGAGGCATGACGTGGCATGTTTTCAGGTGTCCGTGAATGTGGCTGAGTTAATGAAAGCATTGAGAATGGGTGTTAGTAGGAGTCCTTTGGTGTAGATGTGGTGGGGGCAAGGGTCAGACGAGTTCACAAGTGGATAGTCTTCCTGGTTTCAGCTATTTCGATGGTGGTAACAGCAGGCTACATGGCCATGGTTCGTTCATCAGCCATTATGGGACGTTGAATTACAACAGTGATGCGATATGGTTGAGGCTTGAAATTGCTGTATATAGTGATGATTTTGTTATAGAACAATTTTCAGTGCTAGTTGCAAAGGTCTCGTGAGGGGGTGATGTTGCTGGAGTCGGCAGAAGGTGCAATGAAATCTTTTGAACATTTTTGTGGAACATGGTTCATTGAGTTAAACAGCTGTCCCTGACATGGTGGGGTCAGCAGGTTACTAATTCGAATTAGGCCTTCACCCTTCCAATGTTGGTAATTTGGGTAAAATGTATTGAAAATGAAGTATAAAGTCAGTTGTTATTTGTCATAGGTATTTCTGAATGCAGAGGTTGGTGTTTCATTTTAAGCGAACACACCCAACTGTCATTGTTGGCAAACCTCGCCCACATACAGGCGTGCCCTGTAGGGAGATTATATAGCTTTCTCATGGCACAAAGAAGGTGAGGAATTACGCGGGGAGTGCTGTGGCCTCACGTCTACGCATCTTTCCTTATTTCTGGCAACAACAAACTAGAGAAACCACTGAACATTTAATTTTATATGCAAGCGGTTGAATGGTAGTTATGGGTGAGAAATAATGGACGTGTTTATCAATTGCGTAGTAGGCGCAGTAACACCAAGGCCCATGTATTTATGGAGCCACTGCACCCAAACGATAGCTGTGCTATTTACTTCCAAACCGGGGAAAGGACGTCCAATTTCCTTGTTTGCATGACATCAGAGCCCGAGGCACCCTTGGCCCGCGCCACTGAACAGAAACACTTGAGCAACCTTGAACTCAGAAGTTCAGCACTTGAAACTAAAGGTGCGCGCGGAAGAATACTTCCAGTGATCTTTTAAGAGAAGCTTGTGCTGATTGGGTGACGCCGCAATCCCGCTCCCATCACGCACGTCTGGAGTTGCACTTCATATTAATTAATTTATTTCATGAACTATTTCAATCATTGGATACATTTGAAGCCATTATAGTGAGTTATGAATGACCTAGACTTCGCACTCCTTTTTCATGTTTTAAGTCGATATTGTTTGTTCTTTCTTTAGTAGAGAACGCCTCAGCCTACGCTGTCGGTCACATCTGACTGCAAAGCAGAGCGAGAATGCCGAATCCGTCACCACGTTCAGGGTCAAAGGTTCTCTTGCTGGACCTGCTTTTATTCTTAATTCTTTCTTTTTTTGTTAACCTTCAGCATCCAATGGTAAATTAGTTACTGGAGCCCTCTGTTAATGTTAACAGATGTATAATTGAATAAACATGAGAAGCTTTTAATATAAAACACACATATTCAAAATGCCCGCCCTAAACACCCTGCACCAGTGCATCATTTGTAAAAGAATGTGGGCCAGTGCCCAAAACTCCGCTCCAGCGGTGTTGTTAAAACTAACCCTGGGCGAAGAACTACGCTCCGTTCGCGGAGCTTGCGGAGTTTCGGCAACTCCGCGTTCTACGGAGAACGCGAAGCTGTCGATTACTCCGCGATCCGGTGCGTAGCGTAGTTCTTGCGCGCTGAATAACATTATCGCGTGCGCGGCAATGGCTTACCTTGGCCCGTCGCGACCGCCTGGGTAGGTTTGCGCGATATTTGACGCGATCACGCACTTTTGTAGTGCGAACGAGAAGATGAGTTCCCGAACATGTCTTACACAACGCGAGCACGTTACTTGTGACCCGGAACAGGAAATAAGGGAACGCAAGCGGGCGGGACAAACCTCTTGGGTAACTTAGCGCACTAGCTATCTCGAGCATGCAGACAGCGCCCCGAACACGCGCACTGCGCTCCCGAAGACGAAAAACGGCGCGCGAACGGGTCTAGCAAGCAACTACGCATGTCTGCGGAGCTACGCGTAGGTCGCGGAGTGCAAGTGCGTCTTCGCGTAGCTCCGCGGAGTGCGGCTCCGCGAACTACGCCCAGGGTTAGTTAAAACTCGGTGCACGTGACTTGGCGAATAAGTGACATAAAGTGCAAAAAGTGTTTGACATAATACAATAGAAAAAGTGTACATGAAATACAAATAGAAAGATGTCTGTCCTTTTTGTATCTACTGGTTCAATATGCACCATGTCACATCATCTAATCCATTTAAAGGATTTTTTACCAAAGACATGGACCAAATAAAATTGTCATTGACAACAACTTTATTTGGTCCATGTCTTTGGTAAACCATCCTTTAAATGGAATTAATGATGTATTACGATGCATGTTGAACTAGTCACCAAGTCACGTTGTGTTTTTCATGTCTGTGTTTGTGACAGCCTCATATGAAAAAATTGTGTATTTTTGGATATATGATTTTGAATATAAGCAATAAGTAATAGCTATATTGTGTGTGATATCATGGAAGAGGGGGTCATTTCCTTGCTGTCCCACTTAAAGCCTCTTAGGAACATGGGAAGGATTGATGAGAACAAGCAAAGGACAGGGCCTCACAAGCCATAATAGAGCATTGGGAATACATGCAAATGCTAATAGCAGTGTGATATTTCATTTATTGGCGAAGAGAAGCAATCTTGCTGATGCAGAAACCAAAGGCACCTCGGTGAAGATATATTTGTTGCCTTTTCTTCCCCTAAATACCCACAATGCACACAGCGTGCTCCACACTTCTTTTATGATGCACCCTATTATAGGTAGACATAGATGTTGACTTACTTGTATGTAATTACCGTATGTTGTCAACACAATATCATTAAAGGCATTTCAGCCTGAGTCCCAACTATACGCTCACGGGTTAGGCTGAACGAGAAGAAAGAGGCAATTCTGTCTGTGTTATTAATTCTAAAAGTAATCAATATTATTATAATATACAGGGCACAATGAGCGTTGAATGAACTATACACCTGTGAGGCTTTTGTCTGAGGCACCTATTCTGCAAACTGACTCACTTCCCCGAATTTCGTCAATAGTGGAAAATGAGGAGAGAGAGGTAATGCGGCTTGGCAAGTAATGCACACTGTCATCAAGTTAGGAAATCAGGGATGTATGCAAATGTTTACTTTTTGCATAATATGCAATTAAGGGCTCTTTTTAAAAGAAAATCCATGAGTATTGTGTGTGTTCCTGGAAATTTAGGAGGAAGTCCGGTGTAAGTCACGCGTAGTCTCAGGAATATGTTTGTAATTGGGTCTTTTTAAATAGGGTCATAGGCACTGGATTGTGTCTCATCCTGACTATCTTTAAACCTGTAGACATGGGTGCAATTCTGTGTGCATCTGTGTCTATGTAGAGCTGAATTAAAACAACTGCTTTCTCTACAAGCCTACATTTTTACCTGGGCACACAAGCAGGGCGCACTTGTCAGGCAGGGTCGGTTTGGCCTGTAGGGCAAATCAGGCAGTACCCGAAGGAGGTCAGTGTGTGTGTCGTTTTTTGTCTGCTGGTGGGCCCTTTTCACGGTCTGCTGGGCCGGTTTTTACTTCTGATTTCCTGGTGTTGCCACAAACATTGCCTGCAGCAAGCTCAATCACATGCTGTCTTCCATACCTTGCCAAAAACTTATACAGAGTGCCTTTATGTGTTCAAAACTGCCCCAGTGTGTAAACATGGGCCCCTTTTTTAGCCTTCTGATTCACTGATGGGGGCACTTTATTTTAGTGCCCGTGCCTAGTTTCTGTCCCAGCCCGACCGTGCCTGAAAGTGATCTCGCGGTCCATTTTACAATGGTCTTGGTTTCTACTAATAGCAATGGTCTTCGTGTATCATCCATTGAACTCACTGGCTTGCCATGAAGCCATTTGCTAGTGCTTGGACGCACTGGCGTAACGAAAACTGAGGGGGCCTCCCTGCACGGTACGTAGAGGGGCCCCTCCGGGCTCAATCATGAGCTCTCTGGCCAGAGTGCAGTGCCGAGGGGGCCCCTTGGAGCTTGAGGCCCCCCTTCACCGCGTGGGCTGCGGGGCCTGTATTACGCCCCTGCTTGGACGAACAGTTTATGAGAATGAAATATCCGTGCACTTGGACAGCTTGCTACATAGTGCATCAAAAGTGTGTCTACTTTTAACCCCTTCCGTGCTGATGACGGAACCGCTCCGTCATCAGCCGCGGTAGCGCTGTGCTGATGACGGAGCGGTTCCGTCATGGCCCGTTCGACGCGCCTGCGCGGCGCTGATTTCACGCCTGCGCGGTGCGTTCTATTGAGCGGGCGGGGCCATGACTGAACCGCTCCGTCATGAGCACAGCTCAACCGAGGCTGGTGACGGAGCGGTTCCGTCACCAGCATGGACGCACCGCGCGGCCACCCCACCCTCTTAGCGCTGCAGCGGAATAGCCGCCGCAGCGAAGGTGTTAAAGAGTGCTTATGTATGTACTGAAAACGTATGCATTTTTTCAAATAGAAAATGATGATGTGGGACTGAAAACTGGCACTTTAAGAAAAAAGTGCCTGCCCTTGGTTTGACGCTGGAGCTAGGGTCAAGCATAGGGGGATATAGTGCCTTGCTTTGCAGGCACATGCACACCATGCGTTGTGTTCTGACCCTAACATTGGCAGCACCTCGCTTTTTTTGTTTGCTCAAATCATCCAGTGGGACATGTCACCTAGGAATTTATTCATTTGGATTTGACTCCAGAAATTGTTGCTGAATTGAAAAGTGGGTTCGAGTGTTGTCCACTTACATTTCGATGTGTGCCCTCTGACGTACTGGTATCTAAGCATGTGACTTTTGAACGGTATGGGAGAGAAATGTAAATATAAACATCTGGACTGAGAGAGGGCTCCTCGCTCAGATGTTCAACCCTTGAAACTGAAATTGAATCTAAAATGGCTCCTCTGCTTTCTTGGTGAAAAGCTGTGCTGACTGGATGACCATCTGAATTATAGGACACGCCTCAATGGAGAAAGGTTCACCTGGAGCTTAGGTGACCAGCATGGCCCACACAGAGGCACTGTACTGTGTGAGTACCCAGCTGTGGCACCTTAGCGGTGAAGCTAAGTTGGCAATAGTCAGTGCATGGAAAGAATGCGCAAAGACACTAATAGTGGAATCATCAGGCAAGCAAGTGACTTATTTGTTAGCCTAAGAAAACCTCACTGTATAGTGCATTGCACACATGCAAACTTGGAAAAATAAAGAGAAATGAAAATATTTCTATACGTTACGCCTGTCTCATGGAGGCATAAGGTATTGACCCTCTCTGCAAATGTTAGAGGCAATTCCCCTGGGTGGTTGCATGGGAATGCCTATGTACCCCCAATGGAGTGCTCCCTTATGGTAAACAATAGCATAGAACAACTTTACATTACTTTGTGTGACTTTCCAATGTAAATCCTGGTTTACATTGGATACTAAATCTTCCCCCAACTCTTTGTGGCAGATTCGTGTGACTTTTTTAACAATCAAGCGCAAAGCCTTAGAAAACCTGGGCCTCTATGTTTAGGCTGAATGCTGCAGAGGTGTAATGAATATGTCAGTTTCGTTTAAATAAGTGGATTCCTAAATCAAAACATCCTGATGGTTAAGAAGTGAAGCCATACAAGGTACCTCCACGTTTAAATAGTAGCCGCTGATCAGTCATGTGGAACCACGGAAAAAGCCTAGCTGTCAGATGTAGAGCTACGACACAATATTAAAGACACACACAGCTCTTAATAAACGGTTGCAGCATAACATATTTTTCATATAAGGATTTAGACTCTCTCTTCATTTGCGGAAATGGATTAGTATTTACTATGTTTAATAATTGATAGAACATTACTGACCTGCACCAGCAATAATGTTTAAAACTGCCTCTCCCCCAGTGTCTTCAGTGGAATCGTCCAGGAGCGCCTCTGGGTGTGGCTTCATCATGAATGGGGTGTGCACGTGGCATTCTGGAACAAGCCCCCATTCACAGATTCCGAATTTCCTTCAGTGTGTCTGCTCTTGAAACAATAACAGTGTTTTGTGACTTTGAACTTTTGATGTGTGTGGCGACCTCAGTGGAACCAAGCTCTCTGGCTCAAACTTATAAAAATATTGTATTGAAGTCACAGAAATCCATTCCTCAAAGTGTCAGGTGTTGTGGAAGTGACATCATGCACCAGTTGACCCTGATGACATCACAAATGGGATGCTGTAAAGACATATTACAACAATCACAAAGAAGACATGCTTACATGTTTTCCTGATGCTGTCTAATTGAGTCTTTTGACCGCTGGCAAAGGGAATTGCCAAGAGTAATATCTACTTCTGAAAGGTTATCCTATTTGACTTCCAAAACTGAAATATTATATCATAAGGAATGACCAGATACATTTTGGGTACTCTCCTTACACTATATCTGGGCTGAGGTGACCTCTGTTGGCCCCAGGGGAGTTGTGGGGTCTGATTTGAATGCCCACAACTTTACGTTTTGACCAGCATACTCTTGCCAAACTACCCATATGAATTGAATTCGTGGTCAGGGTTTCCAATCTCTCAAGAATTGTCGCAAACACCACCACCTCTCCAAAAGATGATTGTTGGATAAGTTACAGAGTCTCCGAAATGCCACATTCATAGACCGAGGGGTGAACTCTCCCAGAACGGCAGCCATGTAGTGAGTTGTGGAGACCTCAGCATGTGATTGCCAAGTAGTGATGGCCAACATGACAAAGGGGCATGGGCCAAGGTAGGCCCCTGACCCAGGAGATATGTGATGAGTGAGAGAAGCAGTGTCCAGATGACATGGTCATGGAGGCGGGTTTCTGCTAGGACAGGGCCTTTAGACAGGAACATGGTGCAGTCTCCTGTCACTTTTGCTGAAACATCATTTGATCGAAACTTTAATTTAAGCCCACTTGCAGGAAATCGAGAACTTAGGCGCTCATCATGAAAGTAATGGGCCTACCAATTAAAATCAATACATTTTGAGAAAAGTTTGAGTATTGTTTACAGATAAGTGGGCCGGGCCTGCTGTCCTGGCTTGGGCAGTAGAGGCAGTGCCTCCGCGGTGCCAGCTGCGGCTCACCCACTAAATATAGAGTTTGCCTCCTGGGCTTTGGCTACAGTGAGGGTGGCTCCTGGTTGGAGGTTCCATGACAGCAAGTCACCATGCAGGGGGCAAAACTAGTCTTTTTTGTGAAAAAATGGCATGGTTGATCCAGCAGACTTTGATACTAAAGAGGCAGATGGGAATAGTGTTTTAAGGGCTACAATATGAGGGTCCCTCTGATGGCATTTCCTCCGGCGTCAGGACTGCACTGTGTTTTCTTCACAGCCATGGGAGCAAATGGGTGGGCCAATTTTTGTCAGAAATCCCTTTACCACTTATCTTCAAGTAGGGCCTTTGCCTTGTTTCACCCAAGCCTCAGAGAGACTAGGGGCCAGATTTGTCTAGCCTTTGCACCAATGCAGTGTCACAAAAAGTGACACAAACCTTTGCAATGGCTTGAATTGGGATGTCCTTTCCTGCGTAAATCATGATTTGTGCTGGAACGTAGTCTTCGAGTGATACAAAGTAGCACTTTGCACAACTTTGCATCAAGACGGTGGGGCATATTACTAACAACTAGCAATATTTTTCGCTAAATAAGCTTAGCGAAATTTTTTCTATCGCCGTGCATCGCCGGATTTTATCGCAGAGATAACGTGCTATTAGCAACGTTTATCTCAAATGCGATAACCTTTCCGGCGATAGCGGCTTAATGCGCGAATATCGCTGGAAATCCAGCGATATTCAGGCATTAACGCCAATAGGGTCTTAACCTGACTATCCAACTCCCATTGGATATACAGGTTAAGAACTGGTCTGAGCAGGCGTTTGTTTTCAGCGATATTCGTGATTAGTGCAAATTTTTTTATTGCTGCTCCTGCGTTGATAATAGGCGATAGCGATGTTAGCGACTGCTTTCAGTCCCTAACAGGTTGGATACGCCCACTTTGCATATCATTAGCGATAAATATCGCTGACATGCAAAGCGGGCCCCAAACTGCTCGCTATCGTCTCAAAGCTGTTGCTAACTGATGTTAGCGACAGCTTGCTAATAGGGCGATGAAATTATCGCCGCTTTGCGGCCGAAAACAGCAGCAAAAGCGGCGATATTTTCATATTGCCTGCCTTGGTAATATGCCCCGGTATTCCTTGGGTGGGATATGAGCGGTCCCATGCAAACCACCCATGGTTTTTGACAGGAAGCCCTATCTACTTAAAATGCTAGACAGGACTTAGTAGCAAAAATGCACGGCTCCTCAAGGCTGGCATAACATTTGAGAAAGATGTTCTTTTCTCAAAACTTTTCTACGTATGCATGTGTGCTGTAGTTTACCGCACACATATAAAGTTAGAAAACGTTAACACTGTCTAAGCATAGTATTTTGTACATGAAGGGTACTGAGGGCCAGCCCCATGCTAGCTATCACGCTCACTTGTGTTAGTGACGCAAGGTAGCGTAAGGAATGCCAGCACAGGGGAGAGAGAAACAGCGCCGTAATTGAGCAGATATGGCGTAGAACTGCTTTCTCTCCCTCACGCCACGCAGTACAGCAACTTTGGTAGCTGGGCTCCATTGCGTGTGTTCCTTGTAAACGTACCCCCGTGTGTGTGTGTAATGAAACTTGTGGTATTATTTAATATCCTGTAACTGGGTATATGTGCTTTGGGTACTTTTGAACGCAGATTGTCAAATTGTGATTGCTCTCATTGTGACACCCGTGTTTTTTCTTTCGATATTTAGGAACAGTGCTTTCTGAAAACTTTCGAGTGGAGGTGAACATGGCTGGAATAAAGGGTTACATTGAGTTCAACCCCCTCCTGAAGACAGCTGTTCAGAATCTGACGGGCACAGGCGTCGGCGCCTTCAACGTTTCATTGCACGAATTTCCGGTTATGTACGGCCACTTTCCAGACCCATGTGCCCAGGCGAATCTAGGAGACCAGCTCTACACCTTCACATTCAACAACTCACAATCTCCAAGCGGAGCTTTCAATGTTAATGGGCTTTTTGGCGCCAACATCAGCCTGGACGATCTGTCACTCGTGGTAAAAACGTACAACTGCCAAGCCTGTGGAAACATCCGGAAAGAAGGGGGCACAGTGCGCACTTGGCAGGCAAAATTCTACTCTGCAGTCCTTGGGGAAACATATTTTCGGCAGCGGGATGGTGACACGTCCTTGACAATTCTGACGGAGTTCGTGACAGTGCGTGCGGGAGAAAACCCAGTGCTCAACGTGTCCATGTATTTTGTACCAACGTGCAGCCCGTATGAGAGTAAAGCCAACGTCTCACTTGGCGTGTTTAAAGTAGGTATGTTTCCTATAGCCATAAAATCAGGACGAAGAGTGCCCAACATAACAGTCCAGCAATTTGTGTCCCTTCGTTTTAAAGACCAGTGGGTTTGTGCAGAATTGCACCCGCTTGAGTCTAAAAGTGTGAACGCGATAATTGACATGAACGGGGTCAAAGGACATTTGAGTTTCACCCAGGTTTCCCCCTTTGATTCTACACAGATTTCAGTGGATCTAAGGAACTCCAGTGGACTGGAAAAGTATTACCATGTCCACAAGTTCCCTGTTCCTCAGAGAAGAGACCCTTCAGAAAACCTATGTGACCAGAATAGCACTGGAGACCACTGGAACCCCTTTATTGCCAATGTCAGTGCTGCATCTTACCCCAAGGGCCCAGGGGCAACGCACGACCTGTACGAAATGGGGGATCTGAGTGGAAGGCATGGCTCTTTGGAAGGTGTGAATAGATCTTCATCTGTGTTTCTTGACTGGAACCTGCCTCTTTTTGGCAGAAACAGCATTGTTGGTCGCTCTATTGTCATACATAAAGCGGATAATGCCAGGCTGGCCTGTGGTAGCATTGGATATGGCGCCGAGGTGATCACGGGAATTGCAGTGTTCAGGACTACGGTGGTTGGCAGGGTTATCTTCAGGCAGCTGAAAAGCAACCCATACGCTGACTTGTCGATCTACATTGATCTCTCATACAGCAATGTTTCGGCTGTTTCAACATTTAACCACAACTGGCATGTCCACGGGTGCCCGATCAGTACAGAAATGGACGCTGACGTGGACGCTTGCCGCAGCACCGAAGGACATTTTAATCCTACAGGAGTTGAAGTCAATGCTAATTACAGTCAGAATTGTCAGCCTCAGAGCCCTTTCTTGTGTGAGGTGGGGGATTTTGCAGGGAGACATAAACCCCTCAACCTCACCAGCTATGCACGATCAGTCCAGGCCAAAGCCTTTTTCACAGACACCACATCAGCTCTCGCTGGATTTGCTTCATTTCTTGGGAGGTCCTTAGTGATCCATGGACCAGACCAGACATTGACTAGAATTGCCTGTGCGAACATTACTTTGCTGCGACCATCAGCAGGAAAGACAGGCCAGTGGTTTGGTTCCAAGCAAGTCGAAGGCGAATTCAACGTCTCCCAGCCCATGGAGCTGGATCCTAGCGCAATCTCCATCTCGTTCACAAATCTGAGAAGCATTTGTGGTGGTTATCATGTTCATTTGCTGCCAATCATGCAGAATACCCCAGAGGCATGTGCAGACATTCTCATCAAAGGGCATTTTAATCCATTTCTTATTAACATGTCCATGTCTCCTTCTCCTGGCATGGGCACAGTGGATAAATATGAAGTGGGGGATATAAGTGGGAAGATTGGCACCTTAGCAGACAAAAATACACATTCTCAACAGTACCTCGACTCCAATCTACCACTCTCAGGACCGCACAGTATACTTAGACGTTCACTTGTGATTCATTACATCAATGGATCTAGGTAAGTGGTATATGATTTGTAAAAAAACGTAAATGTTGCCCTTCATACCCTCATGTGTCTGCCCGAGCGTGCCGCAGCCGACAGATCAGGCCTTGAATCCCTATCTATGGGCCTGGGCACAATGTGGTTCGGCTGGTGGAGGTAAAAGGAAAGACTAACTTCTGTTGCCTAAACAGCAGATGACTATGTTGAGAGATGTGTGCAGTGTCCCCTTGTATACAACCTAGCCTTATATATGGATTTTTCGCTGGATTTACACAGTCAAAGACTGTTTACCCTCCACCCAAAAGACCACATACTGCATGCCAAGCTCCCTTTGTTGGGGATAAAGTACAGCAAGCCTATGAGTTACTGTCCCTAGGGGAATACAAGCCCACTCAGAATCTGTAGACCTGGTCTTGGGTCATGCAGAGCATTCACATTCATATGTGGGACACACTCAATCAAGGCCTCTTCACCCATGTCTTACGGTTAGTGGGGGGGGAATTTACCTTTTGGATCCTTCTGTTTTGACCTCAGCCACCACTGAAGCTTTCGAATCCACACTATAGCAGCTTCCATAATGCAATCCAAGTGGGCTTAGGAGCAGGGCCGGACTGGCTACCGGGCAGTTTGGAATGCTGCTGAGCTGGGGGCTGATTTAGTTCATGGAGACCTGCGTGTGCTAAATAAAATTAGTTTTGCTTTAATTATTTCGAAGCACACGCAGGTCTCCATGAACAAAATCAGCCCCCACCGCAGTTAAATCAGCCCCAGCTCGGCAGCATTCCAAACTGCCCGGTAGTCAGTCCGGCCCTGCTTAGGAGCTAATGATTATTATGGCCAGGACATGGTCTGTGGCCTTATAGTGGTGATCTAACATGCCGACCTATTTACTGTTCGCCCGGAATCTGATGTTTGTGTTAGCAATGGACCTGGGCAACTCTGTATTAGGACTAGTAGGGGGAGACCAGGCATATCGGACATAAAGACATACCTGCAAGCGGGTCAGGATGGTTAAATGGGGCTGGTCAAATGGGGCCATTTGAATGTGAGTGCAAGTGTAAAAAATTGGTGCAAAAACTATTTGCACCCCATTTAGCACCTGTGCCATTTAGGAGAGGAGGAACAATTGCTCCAGTGTTTGTGAGGACTCTTAGCACCAGGCTGTAACTGGTTATAACTGGCTATGCAAAACAGTGTACCTTGGGTAACAGCACAAATATGTTTTGCATAAAAATCATCTACACAGTTTGTTTCCCACTATTGAGCACAGAGGTATTAATCTGGTGCATAAGCACAATGGTATTTCCACACAAGTGTGTTTGTACCCATGCCTTAATAACCATGATTATGTGCACCAGTTGGGTTATCCAGCGAGTCTTGTTACTTCTCTACAAGGTCAGTGCTTAATTTGAGCTGGTGGGTTCTGGTGCTCCGCACCAGCACTTAATTGTTAACACCAGCACTTGTGACAATCTGCGACAAGTTGGCGCTGTCTGGATAATTTATAGATTACCACAACAACAGGTAATTATTAATTCAATATACATTAAAAATAACTATGAGCTGCTGCTTAAGCCATTCTTATAGCCTTGGGGGCTTGGAATAGTCTGAATTGTCACACTTGCAGGAGCGTGATGTTTAGTAGTTGTGTAGGTTCTGTCATTCTCAGCAAAACACACAAGATGATGGACAGAATGTTGCACAATGGCTAAACATTCACCCCCAGTCACAGATCTGGGTTTAATCCATCGTTATTTTGCTCACCAAGCCACCCTAGTTCAGACATGGCCATATGCAAATCAGCCTTGACCCTGTGCCTCATGGGAACAGTCCGGACCGAACTGCCAAGCCATGTCTTCCCTGGACCGGAATCAAGCATCCTAGGACTAGTTTCTGGCTACCAGCCTTCATCAGCCAGGATAGCTTGACTCCAGTGGTGTAGTGAGCACGGGACCTACGTCTGGGCATACCCTTCCCACATAGAGTGAACAGCAAAACACACAAAATGATTGACGGAATGTTGCACAATGGCAAAACATTCACCACCAGTCACAGATCTGGGTTTAATCCATCATTATTTTGCTCACCAAGCCACCCCACTTCAGACATGGCCATATGCAAATTAGTCTTGACCCTGTGCCTCATGGGAACAGTCCAGACCGAACTGCCAAGCCATGTCTTCCCTGGACCGGAATCAAGCATCCTGGACCGGTTTCTGGCTATCAGCCTTCATCAGCCAGGATAGCTTGACTCCAGTAGCGTAGTGAGCACGGGACCCACGTCTGGGCATACCCTTCCCACATAGGGTGAACAGCAAAACACACAATATGATGGACGGAATGTTGCACAATGGCAAAACATTCACCCCCAGTCACAGATCTGGGTTTAATCCATTGTTATTTTTCTAACCAAGCCACCCCAGTTCAGACATGGCCATATGCAAATCAGTCTTGACCCTGTGCCTCATGGGAACAGTCCAGACCGAACTGCCTAGCCATGTCTTCCCTGGACCGGAATCAAGCATCATAGGACCGGCTTGGCAGTTCGGGCTGGACTGTTCCCATGGGGCACATGGTCAAGACTGATTTGCATATGGCTGGATTCAAACTGGAATGGCATGGTGAGCAAAAAAAACGATGGATTAAGGCCCAGATCTCTGTACTGGGGTGAATGTATGACATTGTTCTGCATTCTGTCCATCAACTGTTGTTTTTGCATTTGTCACCCCGAGTGGGAAGGGTATGCTCAGATGTGAGTCCAGTGCTCTCCATGCCACTGGAATCAAGATATCCTGGCTGATGAGGGCTGAAAGCCCGAAACCAGTCCTAGGATGCTTATTTCCAGTCCAGGGAGCAGTGCTTAATTTGTAAAAAAGAAATAAGTGCCAGGGCTCTCGTCAGGAGGCCACAACAGCTTGCAGCACTCATTTCCCCTGCCAGCACTGAGAATGACAGATCCAATGCAAAAACAACAGTTGATGGACAGAATTCAGAACAATGTCATACATTCACCCAGTACAGAGATCTGGGCTTTAATCCATTGTTTTATTGCTCACCATGCCATTCCAGTTTGAACCCAGCCATATGCAAATCAGTCTTGACCCTGTGCCCCATGGGAACAGTCCAGCCCGGACTGCCAAGCCAGGTCCTCCCTGGACTGGAAACAAGCATTCTAGGACCGGTTTCGGTCTTTCAGCCCTCATCAGCCAGGATAGTTTGATTCCAGTGGCACGGAGAGCACAGGACTCACGTCTGAGCATACCCATCCCACTCAGGGAGACAAATGCAAAAACAACAGTTGATGGACAGAAGGCAGAACAATGTCATACATTCACCCCAGTACAGCGATCTGGGCCTTAATCCATCGTTTTTTTGCTCACCATGCCATTCCAGTTTGAACCCAGCCATATGCAAATCAGTCTTGACCCTGTGCCCCATGGGAACAGTCCAACCCGAACTGCCAAGCCAGGTCCTCTGCTATTGTGGTGTCAGTTGCACTAGTAGATTCTCTGCTTGATTAAGCACTAGAAATTGGCCCTTACATTTATTGAATTCTCCTGGTCTGAAAGAGTTCTGGATTCTGCCCAGGTTGAAAATCTAAGATGGCTGCGCTTTGTGTCCAATGTGGTACACTACATATTCTGGCAAAGGTTTCATAAGGCTCCTGGTTTTCTTAGCTATACAATCAGCATTCGCCACTCTTGTAGTGCTTGGTGTGTGAGGCCTGCACTGGAGCACAATAATGAAATTGAGGGTCATTATATGTTAAGAAATGTTGTTGTTGCTTTTCTCTTTAAGACAATTGCATTTAGTTGGGGGCCTGACAGAGTTTGCACCCCCATTAATTAATGTTTTCCCTTCCACTCTCCTCATACTTTATAATCTAACGTCTATTTTGGTAAAATATAATTCACCAGAATGCTCCAAACCACTAGAAAGTGAGTGACCTTGCAGAGGAAGCAGTTGCCAGATACCGCCACATATATATTCACAGTCATATTCAATAACTAGGTAGTATTTATAGTATCTATGTTGTGCTTTGAGTCTTTCATATGAAAACTATCCTGTATCCTCTCACTGGATTTTACTTGATCCTTTCTGGTCCTACATTTTTCCCCTTACACTTTGTTCATTACGGTTGTGTGAGTCCTTGTTTCGTGTTTCCACTCTCATAGGGTTTGAATGATAATAGTCAAATAATTGCTACCATATTAAATATAGGGATTTAAACTCGTGCCCTAACTAAGGATACAACATTGCGACTCTATGCATCCACAAATATGTGTCAGCCACTTTACCAACTTTGTACAGCCTCAGAAAGCGTCTAAAGATTTTATTAAAAATGTGGTTAAAAAAAGAAATCTGCAAAACTGTGCTTTGTTGTAGAAAAAGCCAGCTGATCGCTCTTGTGCATACTTATTTTTATAAACATCAGTGAAACCTTCTTCCAAGATTTTTCCCATTTGTGACTG
Organism: Lissotriton helveticus; assembly: GCF_964261635.1. Lineage (NCBI taxonomy): Eukaryota > Metazoa > Chordata > Amphibia > Caudata > Salamandridae > Lissotriton > Lissotriton helveticus. The sequence continues at coordinate 557,428,552 of NC_136068.1, forward strand.
AAAATAAAACTAGCAAATTATACTTTTTCTGCAAATTTCCCACATGAAGTTTTTTTATAAGTCGCACATTGCCAGAGCCATACGTCTTTTTTAAATTCATATATTCAAAACATTGCCACTTCGCCAAATACGAAAAATCAGAAACCCCACTCAATGTTGCCTGCTCTGAAAATTGGGCATAATGGGGAGATCGTGATTTTTGCACCAAAATCCCCACGTTCCGATATGTACCATCCTTTTCTATCCTGTATATTATGGCACCTTTGACCTGCTAAAATTTATTAGGGGAGAAATCCAACTTTTGGTAAAATCCAACAAACTCAGGATTTGTTTACTGTGCAAACAGTTGTTTGCACCGATGTCATATTTTTACGAGCCATTCATTAAGACCTGTGTAGGCAAAGGTTTCACGTCATTAGTGGCAGTTTAACACCTAAAAAGAGCAATAAGGAAAGGAAAGGCGAATTTTAACCTGTGCATCTGTCCTGCAACAGGTCAGGTGCCTTTTTAGAAACTTTTGATCCACTGAAACTGCAAAACGTTTTTTTAGCTGAAAATCTGCAAATTATGCAACTATTGGTGGATTGTGTGGCATGTATGATAAATCCTTGATTCAGATTATCTTGCTTGGTTTATGCATGGCGTTCGTTGCATGTACAGTTTAATGTTTGATCTACAGCACTATAATACTTACCAGTGCAGTGGCTCTATAGAAAAACAATGAAAATAAATAAATGATGAAACCACCACTACCACAGAATCATGTTATGTAATGGTGCTGCACATAGCACATCAACATCATATAGGACACGTCTGCAGTTAGAATCTCATTTACATACAGTACATGAAAATAAACAAGCTTCAGTAATACACATTGGCCAACCTGGTTAACCCCTCCCTTAAAATGCTCCCCCAAGATACCAAATCCACCAAATGAAATCACTCACATGCCGCCCATGTATTTAGCCTCTCCCATCTCATGGCCGTTCCTACTAAAGCCCCCAAACTCTCACAGCTCGCACCCTCTGTCCTCAACTAGCCCACCCCAGGCCCTGCGCTGTGCTCCCCCTGCCGCCCCGGGGGTGTGGATATGCCTGTTCATGACTCACCATTCCCCCAACTACTGCCTGAAGTTGGCAGTCACTAATATGGACAGGCCAGCTACATTTAGCTGGGTGCTAATTCAGGCTGGATGAATGCAGCGGCGCTCCTCCACAATGGCGGAGAAGCATCGCCCCGCTGCTTGGCTCAGAGCTAGCAAATGTTGTTGCAATGTTGTTGCATCGTTTTATTTGTTTTTTGCCGGCTCTCAGCCAGCGCTGTAGGGAGGGGTGAGCCTAGGCATGGGAGCGACCACCTGAGGCCGCCCCTGTTCCATCACAACCCCTGTGCGACTCCTTAGCTGACTATTTCTATGAAAAAGTTAATACAATCTATTCGGAATTTACGACTAATAAAAAAAGCAAAATACAGTTAACCCTCATTAATCCCCCTGACCATTGCTTGGTGCAATTTGATAAAGTTACTGAGCAACAAATTGCGGAGATAATGAAAATCATAAAGTCAGGATTGACCACAGATCCATGTCCACCTAAAGTGCTCGCTCCTGTCATCAATCTAATAGCCCCAGTAATAGCGCAATCTGTAATTCTATGTTTACAGCTGGAATCTATCCGGATTCACTGAAAAAATACCTTCCTCAAACCACTCTTAAAAAAACCCCACCTGAATCCAGAGGACACTAAGAACTACAGGCCTATAGCTAGCCTACTTTTTCTGGCCAAGGTGGTTGAGAAGGCATGAATTTACAACTCTCTGAATATATTGAGGACCACCACCTGCTGGACGACACTCGGTTTCGGTTCCGCAAACTACACGGCACTGAAACTGCTTTAATTAAAGCCTCTGAAGATATAAGAATTATTAGGGACCAGGGAGGCACAGCTGTGCTTATATTGCTAGATTTATCAGCTGCCTTTGACACGGTCGATCATTCCATCCTGATCGACCGTGTCTCGGCTATGGGCATCCAAAATAGGGCAAAAGAACTGCTCTCCTCCTTTCTCTCAGACAGGACTCAGGCTGTGACCCTAGGTTCCTTTCAATCTGCCCATCTGACTCTTCCGTGTGGAGTTCCCCAAGGCTCATCCCTGAGTCCGACACTTTTTAATATCTATGTGTCGGACCTAGCTAGAGTTATAAAAGCTCACGGGATGGGCCTTACGTCCTACGCGGATGACACCCAGTTGGTGCTTGCAGTAAACGATGATGGAGAGAAGGTTGCTGAAAGCTTTCAAGAAGGTATGCTGGCCATCAGTAATTGAATGGCCAGCTACTGCCTTAAATTGAACTCTGAAAAAATGGAGGTCATCATCTTCGAAAAGCTGTCTCCTTCATTGTCCAGTTCCTGGTAGCCACCGTCACTGGGTACTCTGCCTAACCCGGTCACCAAGGTTAGGAATTTAGGAGTTATGTTTGATGACAGTCTGAATTTTGTCTTTCATGCCAACCAAGTTGTCTCGCCAGTATTTTACAAACTCAGATTGATCAAGAAGATCGTTCCTTATCTTCCCGAAAAGCGCAGGAAAAACCTTGGTTAGCAGGCTAGTGATGTCATCTTTGGACTACTGCAATGGGTTGCTTGCTAGTGCACAAAGCAGGGTAATCAACAAACTGCAAACTGTTCAAAATGCCGCCGCTAGAATGTTGTCAGGGACCCCTAAATTTAAACCTATATCCCACGTGATCAAAAATTACCATTGGTTGGCAGTTAGGAATCGTATAAAATTTAAAGCTTTATGTATTGCCTTCAAAGCCTCACGTAAACTAGGCCCTCAGTTCCTGATAAATCAGCTACTCACATACTATCCCAACAGACAACTTTGTTCTTCCACTACACACCAGCTACAGGTACCACGAATAAAGACAGTGTCTTGGGGAGAAAGGCGTTTCGTGGTGACAGCGGCAAGATTGTGGAATGCTCTACCGTTGCAGATTCGTTCCTGCCAGTCACTGTTGCACTTCCGCAAGATGATAAAAACATGGTTGTTTAACCAATAAGCTAGCCTCTGACTCTGTCTAGTCCACAGCGCCGAGACGCTCAAGAGCATTTGTTGCGCTTTATAAGTTTCAAAAATAAATAAATAAATAGGCATGGGAGGTGGGAGGAGGAGTGCTACGTGCATTCCACTCCCTAAGTGCACATGCTTGTTTGGCCGGCCATTCTCAGGCCGACCAAAACAGACATATGCACTTAGGTTTTCTCCAGCCCAGCTGCATTGAGCAGCTCGGCTGGAGAAACCCCCACAGACTCCCTGGTCTGAACAGGGCATCTTTTGAGTCCACTCAGGCCTATCCTTGCGCTGCTCTGCAGCACGGGGATTAGATGGGAGTCTATCCCAGAGGCTGCTGGGACCCAGGAAGAAGAGGAGAGGCGATGCGACGCTGGAGACAGCAAGTTTTTTCTGTTTAAAATCTATTATTTCTAACCAAACCACCCCCCACGCAACCCCCTCCCTCTCGCACTCCCCCTCGCGCCCTACCACCATTTATTTGTGGCGGCTGCCACTGGATGAACATATACATAAAAATAAAAAAGAATGAAGTGTGTGAAACTATGTCCTCTGTTTAGGGATCGGCATGTAACTCTTTTCTTTTCCTAGCTCTGAAAATTGTATACATTTGTATCCACTCTCATGGATAAAATTAGCATTAATATATTAATTGAAATTCATAAACATTTAAATGCAGAGATGAAGCTGGCAGGTCCGGTGGAATCCGGCATTTTGACATTGTTGCCTTGTTCGTTCTTAAACAAGGGGGTTTCTCCATGGCTGTATATCCGTACATCACGCATAAGGAAAGTAATTTGAAATTTCGGCCAGTGGATAGGAAGGCGTGCCAATCCGGCCCTGGATTGTCCAATATAAATGCATCTATTCGGGGCATTGAGTTTGGTCATTCTCTCGCAGGTTTCTCCCAGGGTCAGGTTACTACCGAATTGGTGTCTGAAAGAAAGGGCTAAGAATACACGGTGCACACTAGATATATAATACACCTTTATAAATGATTGTTGGTGTGAGTAATCTTTAACGCCTCCCGTAAAGACTGGAGAATCCATAGAAATGCTCGTTTTGTGTTTAGAACAGCCTTTGTGTATTCTTTGTCACAGTTAGGTGGTGAGACCTACAATCTGCCACCCTCGAATATAAACTTTAGCAAACGCTATGAATGCTGTTGAACAAAGAACACCGGTTTAATTTCATTTTTACCCTAATGAGGTACCATAGCCTCATCGTGCATTCGGTCTGTGCTTTCCTCCTCTAGTGCACCGTGCAGTTTCGAGCAGTTCATTATGCTCTCGGACGAAGAAAAGCGACATCACTTTTTAACATGTTTCAATATTACATCAGACTATTTGTAAAACAATTATCTGTTTCAGCACTGTAATGTAATGCGATGTTTATTGTCTGATTAATACAAATCATTACAAATAACAACATAAAAATCACATTTTGCATGTGTCAGTCACTATGAGCAAATATAAAAATAGCAAAATCATTAACTTATGCCAATTGAAAACATACCATATTAATTAATCATGTGAAATTAATTACTTGAAAACATGATTATACCAAGTATATTTGGAAAAAGATGCTTCGTGTAATCACAGTGATTAAAAAAAACCCATAAAAAAAGATTTAATTTAGTGCCAGAGAGGTTACACATAGCCATTTTTAGAGCTATGATCCAGCATACTCAGATTCCTACTAAACATGAAAGGAAATATTAAAACAAACTGTGCATATTGATACTAAAGTACTCAAGTGCCTATAATTTTCCAGTCCATTTGATATCGGTATAAGGTATCCTATCAGACCTTTATAAAAAAAACTTTAGAAACAAAGAGGAGATATAACATGCTTACAGTTTAGGATAGAGATGTAAACATTCTTTTCGCCAAAGCCAGAAACTTAACAAACCGGCAAATCATTGGGATGGATTGGCCCAATAAACAAAGCTTAATAGTTGGGCGACACATTCTCACTGCTGCTTTTAAAAACAATAGCTTTAACATAATATGACCTGCCTCAAGGAGGTAAGGATAGACACAAAAATGGGCCTCATTTATGAGGCCTTGCGTCACTTTTACGCCGCCGGTGCGTCACTTTTTGTGACGCATCGGCAGCGTAAAACATGCCTCCTGTTGCGCACTATTTACAAAGTGACGCATTTAAGCAGATGCGTCACTTTGTAAACCCCTGCGCTACACTATACCTGAGCCAGGTATAATGTATGCAGAGGGGGCGTTCCCCCGCAAAAAGCCTCGTAATAGTGACGCAGTGAAATCTATGAGATTTCACTGCGTCACTTTTAGGACGCTGTTGCGTCAAAATCTTGCGCCTGCCTCACAGCAGGTGTAAGACTGACGCAAGCCCTTTCACATGGGGCTTTCCCCATGTGAAAGGATGCATTGCTGGAGTTGCGTCACTTTTGTGACACACTCCAGCAATGCGTCACTTTTGCGCTTACAGATACGTAAGAAATACTGACGTATCTGTAACTCCTTGCGACATGATGCGTCATACATTAAATATGACGCATCAGGTATGTCGCAAGGAGTGCGCACTGAGAAGTGACGCATCGCTGCTTTCACGCAGCGATGCGTCATTTCTCATAAATGAGGCCCAATGTGCACTAAAGTTTCTTGAGTATATCCTCAAAGTCTGCAGCAATTGGATGGTGTGAGAAACTGGCCTGGTATATGATGTCCACTAATGTAAGTGGGCACCCTGCACCAGTCCAGACAACCCTTATGGTGATTTAAGAGGTCGTAGACAACCTTAGAAAGCTCTCTAAGTGGTAGATGTGGAGAGAAGCCTTCATGCTTAGTCCAGAAGGAGCGTAAAGCAGCTTGTTTTACCAGATTTCAATCTTATAGTATAGATTAAGCGAAAAAGAATCACACCGTGTATTTATAAAAATATGTATTTAGTATATAATACTCACTAATACATACAAATATCTCCTACCCGGAGATATACACAATGCACACAATACTTTGCAAGGAAATCAAGTATATAGCACAAAATACACAGTGGACTCCAGGGGGGACCAAACCATATACTAAGATAGTGGTATAAGAACCACGACTCGAGTCAAGACAATGTTGAGAGGACATAGAAATGCTACCCACAGAAACACCCAAGGTAAGTAGATAGGGAACCCACAGAGAGCGTGTGCAGTGTGGGAACACAACCGCAGGCTCTGTACAGGTCAACTTGTAATTCACGTTTTAAAGATTAAGGACCCTTCCCAGTACAGCCTGAAGAAACCCCGTTTAAGAAAGAAGGTTGGAGCACCACCCCACCTGTGGATACCCTAGTACCGATATTACCTACACCAGGGAAGCCGGGTGGATACATGTGAAATGGTGTCGGAAACCGCTGTCAAACCCAATGGAGGGCTTTAGGAAAGTGCAGCTGCTGAAGAAGTAGAAAGTGCCCGGTGGAATCTGAAGGTGTATTCTAGTTGAGGGGTACCTGCAAGCAGAGGGAACAGAGTGTATGTCACTCAGGAGTGACCAGGAGAGTTGGCAGATGAATGCCCTCGGATGTTGGGTATTACAGGTGAGATGACGATGACCCTGACTCTGGAGCTATGAGGACAAGGCGATGCTGAGGAAGACCAGGAGCCATACACGAGCAGTCCCATGTTGGATGTTAAGTGATGAGCGGTCTGTGTCGGCTGGGAGCACAAACAAGCCTTGGCAAATGCAACCCGTGCAGACGCCAAAGAAGGTGCAATGTCAGGACCAGCAAGGTACAGGGGACTCACCACAAGCAGGGAGGTCAGGGCAGGCCCCAAGCAATCAGGGGAGCCCACTGGAGTCGCAAGTGGACCTCAAGCAGCTTACCAAGAGATGCAGCCACGGTGCAAGCAATGGATAAAGATTCTGGTCACAGAAGATGCTTGAGGTGGGGGCTACTTGGAACCCGAAGATCTTGGTGGAAAAAAGCCAAAAAGCCTTTGCAACTGCAAGTGGACGCGGAGCATAGGGGTTCCTTATTGCAGGGGAGGGTCTGGACAGGGGTAGGTTACTCCCATGTCGTTTGTCCAGATTCACGCCAGGGTGGGAGCCAATGGCTCCCAGGACTGGTTTGATTTGGACTATGCACGGAGGGCACCAGCAGACTTAGTACTGCTGTCAAGCGACCCACCAGGTCCCAATACACGAAATCCTGTCTGGGAGGTGGTCACAGCTCCCTGTGACTGGATGCCTATTGTTCGGCTTTCCCCTGCTCGAGCTTGGTTCAGCAGCAGGAGGGCAGAAATGTGTCTCTGGTTGGCAGCAACAATTTTGTGCTGACCGGGTCTAGAAGGCTGGCACTGGGAACACTGAGAGACTAACGGAGGGCTCATCCAGTGCTTGGAATCATACCTCCCTTAACATTTACGGTGTGGGAGGTTTGATTCCAACATGTTTGATACCAAACATGATAGGATTCATTTCAGCTAATTTCGAGAAGGTCACCATGCAATTATGTGTTGCCCCTCTATATAGTATATGTCTGTTTCACTTACAACCTGGGAGAATGGACTCCGTAGGCTGTAGGGGTGTCCTGCTCATGCAGGGGCACCCTCTCACTTAGAACCAAGCACCCAGCCCTCAGGATTATAAAGGCCTGCTGTAGGGGTGATTTATAGGTTTTAAGTGCAGTATCCATGGATATAGGAAACCTATATCTTTAGTAAGTGGTGCTAGCACCAACCTACACAGACTGCAATGGCAGGCCTGTAGTTCCAATTTGAATGGTCCCTCATGGGTGGCATAATACATGCTTCAGCCCCTGCGGGACCTCTGAGGTACCTAGGCCCTTGGTACCTTAGTATCATATACTAGGTACTGATAAGGGTAACCCAGTACCTAAGTACTGAACATAACAATTTAAGGGAGAAAGCAGATAGACTGGGGTCCTGATTAGGAGGATCCCTGTCAGACTAGTAAATAACAGGTTAGCACGAGGCAAAAAGTGGGGGTAACCATAAGAACAGATCCTACTTTCCTACAGATGTCTATTGTTGTATCAATTTTGGGATGCCATCATTGGTTGAATATCTACTAAGACATAATTTTTAAAAGATATCCCTCATAAGTGACGGAAAATATGCAGACATATAGGGCTGAATTTCCAGTTTATCAAATACATTTATCACAGACCATGGATGCTTCTTAGCTACCAGGGTACTCTTGTCAGCTGTAAAGGAGAGTACCTTTTTCTTCCGGTTCAGGAAGCGTTTAGCAGAGGCTCTAGTCATTTCCTGATACCCAGACTGCACCTCAAACTCTGGAGACAGATGGATAAATACAATCTTCAGGCACCAGCATAGATCGAGTGGTTTATTTCCTGCCAACACATATTTGCTAAAGAGCCTGAATTAGATAGAGATAGGGAATGCATACATTTGATAAAAGCTGCATGCATTATTAAAACTTGACTTTGTAGATCTAACTCCAGATGAACCTCAACTAAACCAATCTCATTTGGGATCATAAAAAAAAATATTTACATGTCTTGATCTGAAGTAAGTCCAGTAATTTGGCATCCTTCCCTTTAAATATAACTGATCGGTAAGCTAAGGTTGTTTTTATTCTTGTGAAATCACCAATAGAAGGTGATTTGGACACATAATGCGCGTTGCAGGTATTTAGATCTGGCTTGACAGCATATCTATTGTTAAACGTATTTAAAATATACAAAGAGTGGGCTTTGGCTCCTCTCACAGGAGAGTTTCTCTTGCCTCATGCTATTGGCTGTTTGGTGCCATATTTTGCTACCGATGCATGCATTACAATGCATGAAGGACTATTTCATACCTCAAAATACACGGAATAATCAGATATTACATTCTTTATCTCTCAGATGCATTATTTACAGAAAACAATTCTTCTTCTGTTTTGTTTTTGCGCTGGAATTAGGTTTTTTAGCTTTAGGCAGGACTCAAATGCCAGGCACAGATATTGGCTTTGTAAAAGCTTTATTTTGCATTGGGGATGTGCTGTACAGGAGAAATCATTTGAGCTGCCCTCAGGCAAGAGCGCGTGTTGATCTTGATTTGATAGTAGTAACAGGAATGAATAATATCTTTGGGAACTTGGGATTTGGAAACATGGTCGAAACTGGTGTCATCATGTCTAAAGTTTAAGGCCTGATTATAATGGACACTGCATGGATCATTAGCCCTTCAGGAGAAAGCGGACACACAGGTGATGGTCTGACCTACCATCATTATACAATAAAATACAATCCATCTCCTCCAATGTCCAGCAAAAGCAATATGTAAGACAAGTGGGAGAGTTGTGCACTCATGTCGCATATCTGAAGACAGAGGTCCAGGGATGCAGTGGCTGGAACATGTATTGGTGACAGCAGTGGCATGCTGAGGGAGCATGTGCTCACAAAGATCTTGGATGTTGGGTACCTTATGCAAATCAGAGCATGCAGTTTGACAGCAGGTAGGCACTGCAATAGGTCATGAGGGAAAACAGTCTATATATATATATACATAAAGGAAATGTAGCTGGTTCTCAACAGAAGGGTTATATGTTACTTCAATAGGGAACACTACAAAGGGGCATAGATAGAAAATAATCTGAGCTACAAAAACCTCTTTACTTTAACCCCTTCCACGCTCATGACGAGCTGGGCTCGTCATGCAGTAGCCTGCTCACACGCTCATGACGAGCCCAGCTCGTCATGAATAATGGGTTTTTGAAAATCCCAGCGCAGGGTTGTAAATCTGCGAGCATCGATGCGGTTAAACAGTTTCATCAGGTTTTACAAAACACAGCTATATTACAAATATTCAAACTCTGCTAAAGGAACTTAGGGTTAAGGTGCTATAGCAGTCCTTGACCTCTTGGTCTCGCCAGCAGCTTCCCTCGCCTGCTGCCTCAGTCACCTGGCTCCATGACAAAGCGCCTGCCTCTCCTCCCTACTTCCACCTGTTCAGCCCCATGGCAGGGCCCTGCCTTGTTCGCCGTCCCACTGGGGAATACCTCCCCGTAGGGGTAGTTTCCTTGCTCACTGCGTAGTCTGCAGTGGGGATTGGGCCTTTGTTTTTTGGTGGGTTCAGTGTAAAATTGGTTTGCTTTCACTTTAGTTGTTTGGATCTCACCTGGTTTGTTTTTTGTAGCCCGCTGACTGCTCACCCTCTAGCCCCACCCTTTTCCCCTGAGGCCCCAGCCACGTAGGTTTTTCCTGCTCCGTGTACATTTGCCTCCCAGCCAGCCCTTCCCATGACTACTTATGCAGGCCACTGCGTGCCTGCACTGCTCGCACCCCAAAGACAAGCCCAACTGTGTGTGTCAGCACCTGGACCGTACCCATCGCCAGGACCCCGGACGCAACCATAACTACTGCCTTGTATCACCTTGCTCCACAACGGGACCCTTCACCTGTTCATGCTGCTGGTTCACCTCCACCCAGCACCGTCTACCATCTCAGCAACCAACGCCATGCCAGCCCTAGCGACGGGTTCCCCCGGAACAGCTCAGCTGCCGCCTCAACAATGCTAGTTCGTTCTGCGAACATGCCACGGAAGCCTGGGACACCATCTGCACCCTTACCCCCGACGTGACCTGCATTACAGAGACCTGTCTCACCCCCGCATCGACCCCAGACATCGCTACGGCAGCACCCTTCGGCTACAAGATGAAACACTGTGACTGCATCAACAGACACGTAGGTGGCATCACCATTGTATACAAGGAATCAATCACCTGCACCATCTCTGATGACTAAACTACGCTAATCATAGAGCACATGAATTTCCAACTCCGCACCGATGATAACACTACCATCAGAGACACCCTCGCGTACCAACCACCAGGACCACGAGCTGGCCTCAGCAACACTATCACTGAATTTGTCATCCCGCCTGCCACAGAATCCGAACACTACACCTTCCTGGGAGACCTCAGCTTCCACCAAGACAACCCCACAGACACCAACTCCACCTTCCTCCTGGAAAGATTGCACAACATCAGCCTCAAGCAGCTGGTAACTGATCCCACACACAAAGCAGGACATACGCTGGACCCCATCTTCAAGTCCAGCAACAGAATCAGGTAGGTAGGAAATCACCTGGTTGGCCCACTCCATCGTACAGTTCATCCTCGCCGAACCTGCCTGCATCGCTCCCAACCGACACAATGCCTCCTTCCTCTGTTGGTCCAAGGTCACTCAGCAATGATGGACCAACACCCTCAGCACCACACAGCCCAAAGACACCACCTACATGGATCAGGCAGTACAGAACTTTAACTACTGGATCACCAGCGACGTCGACCGAGTCACTCCCACCAAACGAGCCAGAAAGCACAGACCCTCCAAACAAGCCAGCTGGTACCCCCCAGAACTCAGTACGTCAAATCGCCAGTGCAAACAACTGGAAAGAAGATTGCGCACCAGCAGGAACCACACCGACGGAGCCACCTTCAAATCAGCACTCAATCACTACCACAGACAGATCAAAGCCACAAAAAAGGAGGCCCTGACCCACTGGATTGAGACCAGTGCCAACCAAGCCCAGGAACTCGGTCCCTTCCTCACAGGAACTCTGCGATGCCCTCGCTGACCACTTCCACGACAAGATAGCAACCGACTATAAAAACTTCAAGCCCCAACATTCAAACCGCCTCAGCTTCTGACTGACCATCACCGCCGACCACCTGCTCACCCCATGGGAACACATCAGTACACCGAACAGAACCACTTTTCTAAACTCCATCCACTCTGGAGCACCCACAAACCCCTACCCCCACTGACTTTTTAACCTCAGAAGAGACGAGATCAACTGCCAACACACTACCATCCTCAACACCTCGATAACCAAAGGCACCTTTCATGTCACCTGGAAAAATGCAGAGGACAAACCCCTCCTCAAGAAACCCTTGGCAGACCCCAGCGAGCTCCAGAACTACCATCCCATCTCACTGATCCCATTCATCGCCAAAGTCTTGGAGAAGGCTATCAACCTCCAACTCACCAAACACCTGGAGAGAAACAACCTAATGGACCTTTCCCAATCAGGCTTCAGAACCAACCACAGCACTGAGACAACCATGATCGCTGCAATAGAAGACATCTGCAACCTACTCGACAGAGAAGAAGCAGCCGCCCTGATCCTGCTTGGCCTCTCCTCAACCTTCGACATTGTCTCCCACCACACTCTCATCGATCGCCTTCGTCTGATTGGTATCACAGACAACGCACCCAGATGGATGGCATCCTTTCTCATGGGACCCACCCAGCATTCTTGCTTCAGGACCTTCGTTCAGTGTGTGTATATTTTCAAAACCCCTGTCCTCAGTTATATGACAAGATATGTGTGCTCATAAACAGCAGCTGCATTCTCTTGTCATGTCTAAGTGCTAGTGTCTGACCAGAGAAAATAACAAGGGGCATTGCTGTTTGACCTTGTCTAGTGTGTTCAGACCAAATCCCAGGAAAGGAACAAAATACGTAAATGTGCAGTTTCTGTGTGAAAATATAATGTGGCACAAAGGCAAGTGTGTTATGTAATATAGTGTGAAAAATAAAAGCAGCCTACAACGTACACAGTTAGGCTAACACAGAGGAAACAACAATGGGCCATGCACAAACACACAACAGGACATTTTCAGTGAGGTACTATATGCTCTTCCCAAAGTTTACAGGGGGGTTAGTGAGACAGTGCTATTTTTAGCCGTTATGTTTTAAATGTTTTTGGCGCTTGTCAGGTGTCTAGAGCAGGGCCGGACTGGTGATTCCAGGCAATCCCCCGGTAGGCTGGATGGTGTGGAGGCTGTTTTTTTCAGAGGGGGCTGGTTTTGCTGGGGCAGACCCAGCAAAACTGGCCCCCTCTGAGTGCGGCCGATTTTCGGGCCGTGACTGACTCGGTGAGTCAGAGTCAGAATGTGGTAGTCTGTCTGACCTAGACTGCGGGGGAAAAAGCACAACTGCACTGCTGGCAGAGGCAGGCAGGTGATGGTGCCAGTGCGCAGTGCTGATGTCTCTCTGTCTGCGTGCCGGAGTCCTAGTCTCTACCCTTAGGGTGGGGGCGTGGGGCTGTAAAATTGTCATGCGCTTTGAGGCCTTGAGGGCGAGGCTCGCGCTGTGCAAGCAGCAGCGTAACCGCATGGGGCTGGCCCCGCGTCTTCGCCGAGTTGAAGCCTAGAAGGTAATTTAATTAATACAGTACCAGGCCCCGGCCCGGTTCTGCGCTGCGCAGCAGTGGAGAGACAACTGGGATGATGTTTGCCAGCTTGTAGGCCAGTTTGTGATTGTGAGCAGGCAGGCCTGATTGATTGTGAGAGAGAGGATCGAGGTGGCCTGATTGGGGTGGGCAAACATTTCGTTACGTCTGATATTTCATGCTGATTTGTAAGAACCCTTACATGGACAAGCGTATTTAAATATTTCCCAACTTCTCATGTTTTTTGTAGCAGCAGGTTGTGTATGCTTTCGTTTGCTGAGCATTGTGAGGCACCACATTCCATTTGTATTGGCATGTCTGCGTTAAGTTTTTGGCCATAACCAGGGCTTTAAGTGGGATGAAAAAACGTGTAGATCTCTCAAAGGGGCATGGCTGGTGTTATTAAGGGTGTAGCTTAAAAGCTCGAAAACTAAAACTCTGTGCTTAGCATGGTGTGCCTTCCGACAGGTATTTTGCTGTTTTTGTCATTGTATCCACATATAATGCGTTTCGACGGGGTGTCGTTGTCAAGTGCGAGTAGACCATATTTACTCAGTTATTAGCGTCGCGGTGAAAGTATGATACTGAAGGCACATGCAAAGTCGAACGAGGTGAAATACTCAGCAGCACCAAGCACACCACACCTATACTCACTGTACGGCTGATTTTCAGCATTAGTGCTTGTTGGCCGTCGGATTTCTTCAGATACCATCATCGCTCTGGAGCGGGCTCTTGGTGATGTCATCACACAGAGGAACGTGGGTAATGGTGGCCATCTTTGCTTGACCTAGTCCCATTGTGCCGCTTGTAGTCGCAGACTTTGTTTGGTTCCTGGGATTACCCTGTGTTCACCTACTATTCCTGCCGACTTGGGGCTGACGTTTGGTGGAACCCTCCGGGCGCGGGACTGCGAGGACCAGTGTTCCTTGCAGCTAGCCATCTGCTGCACCTGGGGCCTCTTCCCGCCCCCACCTCCCAGCACTACTTAACGACTCGCGGCCCCCACTGCGCGGGAGCTGCTCATAGTCGCAGACTTTGTTTGGTTCCTGGGATTACGCTGTGCTCACCTACTATTCCTGCCGACTTGGGGCTGACGTTTGGTGGAACCCTCCGGGCGCGGGACTGCGTGGACCAGTGTTCCTTGCGGCTTGCCATCTGCCGCACCTTGGGCCTCTTCCCGCCCCCACCTCCTCCTATTTAGCTACGCCCATATCCACGACCCGCAGGACACGCGCGGGCGCGCCTCGGGCGAAGCCCGGGACAAGAGCGGGACTGTTTGTGACCGTTAGTGGCCGAGTGAGGCCGGGCTGGGCCACCCCTCTTGGGTTTATGATTTTGTGCACTTGTAGCCTGCTATATTTTATCAGGTATGTGTTTAATTATATTTGGCACAAAAAGTTCGCAAGATATTTAGTAATTGTTGACTGCAGGATAATGAGAGCTATCTCTTAAGTGCCACACACTGTGTCATATTTAGTGTTGTATCTGTTGGCGTTTGCCGACTGTGCAGTACGTGTGCTCACAATATCTAGCCCTGTATGCATAGTGGTAGAGAATGGGGAAGAATAACCCTGTGGTATCTGCTCCTGCCCCAAAACAAAAAGCGGTCTCAAACCCTCCGCTACCTAGTCTGACAGCAATTGACCGTATGCTGCAGAAAACCATTGGGCTGCTGGCTCTCTTCCCCCCTTGCCCTCTACCAACATATCAATGTTCACCATTAACTCCCAGGACTCGATATTGGCGCCATCCTTTGCTGCTCTTCCAGGGGTCCATCATATTCCAGCAACTCAGGCTTTAGTTTCTATGATGGACAATGCATCTCCAGAGTTCCTCCCTTTATCTACAAGTCTGTCACTGACCCCCACTGCTTTCCTAAATGAGGTCATTCCCGATCTTTCGTCCCAGGTAGGGAATTTGGTGGAAAATAGGTGTAGCGAAACGCCATTAAGCCCAATCTCGCTCTCGCGGCTAAGCTCAAGCAGTGACAGTCCGCGTGTAACAACCAGAGGGCAGAAGGCTAGGCGTAAGTCTAAACACACTAATAGGGAATGCCCAACTGTAAAAAATGCTAAGGGGAATGTAGGTGGTAATAAACAAAAGAAAGTGGTTGCTAAACAAAATTAAACAAAGGGGAAGAATGTTAACAGTAATGCATCTGATGCTGTACCCATTCCAACTAATGACAGAGCTCCACCAGCTGATGCATGCTTTTGGGAAAGAATGGAGACCCTCTTTGTGAAACCCCCTATGGATCTGGTAAGCGGTGGACCAACTAGTGGTAATACTGCCCCGTCGCCTAGCACCAGCTCTAACCCAGTGCGTCCTCCAATCCCTGCAAAAGAAACTACCCTTATTGCCCACATTGAACAAATTATGAAGTCCCTCATATTGCCGGTACTCGAGAGGATAAAAGTCTTGTCAGAAAGATTGGATTGCTTCGAACAAGGGACCCTCGATAACTTTTTTTCCATAAAGGCTCTAATCAAATTACACTCAAAAAATTGCCATGATACAACTGAGCAGAAGCGAATTCAACCGGTAGACCCCTCACTAAAGGACAAACATGTATCCCTAAATCGAAAAGGCACTTCTGGGCCCCAAAGTGGAATTAATTCCCCAGCGACAGCCATTATAACTGACAATGGCAGCAAACCAATAAGCCAATCACTGACTAAAGGGGGTAGGGTAAGTAATCTTTATTGCTCAGTTAGTTAAAACCATTGCAAATATTAATACATGGGAAGAATACAATTATAAAAAGTGTAAAATGACTATAGGTTCATGATGTTAATAGTCATTGCTACAGAAATTTGTACAAATTTTCCACAAAACGTGAGTTAAAAATCCATGAGTCCCTTGTGTTACTTGACAGAAAAGTCTTACACCTTGGAAAAAAAAAATGAGTACACAATGACAATGGTTTCGTACGGTAGGAAGTCCTTGCTACTAAAATGTATGCTGCTTTCACACCATGTACCCCTAACGGTAGCGTTGGTCCCTTGTATTCCTGCGGTGACTGTGTAAAAGGCATTGCCCTGGGTTTTAAGCATCGTTGTGATGTGCGACTTGGCTCACTGTTCAGTGCCCCTTTAATTTGCTTCTTGATTTTTGCTGCAGCTGGTGTTTGCCGTCTGGCTTTCCTGTTTCTTTTCTACTTTCTCTAGAAATTTTATGAAGTGGCATGCTAATTGGATGTGTTTGCCATCGAAACAAGCCATGACCGCTTGCCGGCATGACTAAAGGGGATAGGGGAGTTCGTGATAGTGTATCTATATTGAGCCAGAAAGGTGAACACACTCGTAGCAATGTAGCGGGGCAGGGAAAAGATCAATGTAACCCACCCCAAAAGCCAGACCTGGTAGGCGGTCCGGTTACCAGTTCTATTCACATCAATTTGCCTCCTGCTTGTATGCCTTATGTAGTGGTCCTAACAGGAGTTCCACGGCTAACGCCGGAAAGATCAGAATCATACGCCAAACTCAAAAACAAAACTACATTCTGGCTAAACGGTAAACATCACTTACAACAAAACTTTTACAACGCACTACCATTACAACGCGGTCATTATAACGCAAACTATTACAACGCATTGCTCTGGGGCGCTCTAGGATAGGGAATAGGTTAATTTACTATCCAATGACCTTCCCTAGTGTCCACGGGGACTGGAGTTGGAATAGTAAATTAAACTATTCACTATCCAGTACCCAAAAGCGCTATGCGTTGTAATGGTATGCGATGTAAAAACCGCGTTGTAAAGGTAGGCGTTGTAATAGCCTGCGTTGTAACGTCATACATCCGGCTAAACTACAACAGACCCCTTCCAAGGCAATTTGATGGCCAGGTCCTCTTTGTTAGACGAGTTAACTGGGTGGGCAGCAGGACTAAGGATATCCCAGGCGATTGTATCCTTGTAAATTTCAGGGATATGCAAGTCATAAGGTCCATTTGTAATCAACAGAACATGCATGATGGTAGTGGGATTGGCACTTATGATCTGGGATACTTTCACCCACAGCCTGTATATTGGCAGCAAA
This sequence comes from Lissotriton helveticus, assembly GCF_964261635.1. NCBI lineage: Eukaryota > Metazoa > Chordata > Amphibia > Caudata > Salamandridae > Lissotriton > Lissotriton helveticus. The sequence continues at coordinate 557,445,828 of NC_136068.1, forward strand.
GGCAGAGCAATGGGAACCAACTTGGGGGAGGGCCTACAGGTGATCCCCACATCTATTCAACTTCTGTTTTTGGCAGAGGCCCCGACTGTTATGGAATTGATGCTGGGTATTGAGATTACTCACTCACTAACCGTTTGCCTGTCTTCGATGACAATAAAAGACCCCATAGGCACTGGACCCCAACTAAATCTCAAGGGACCTCCTTCATCACATCTAATCTCACCATTCTTGATGAAACTGAACTGGGGAAAAGGCTAGGGCTAGCACCCTTAATTGCTGAGAATAACAATTGCTGGAGAGCTGAGGTGGAGGTACCAGCTAATGAGCCCAAGTCTGGGAACGGATCGATCAACGATCGGGACACTTATGATGATCTCATAGGTACACGTATGACCCCAGCAGCTCAATCTATTGTCCAGAGCAATGCCCCTTTGGTGCATGTTCCCCTCCCGCCGCGCCCGGCGACCGAGACTGTAGGAGAGCAACCAAATCTATTTAGTGTACCATTATATTGCTCCCAGGAGCAAGTAGTGGCCAACACAATGGTAAAATTGATTAGCTGGAACATAGCAGGTATTTCCAGGAAGTTAGATGGCCCAGACTGGAATACCCTGGTGGAGTCATATATGATCTGCATCTTCCAGGAGACCTGGAGTCTGGAACCAAACAATAGAGTCGGCTACACTACTTATTTTTTGCCTGCGGTACCTTCAACATCTGGGAGGGGTTGTCCTTCAGGTGGGCTACTTATTTGGGTGAGCATTTCCCTGGGTTGTAGTATCACACAAAGGCAATGTAGCTCACCAGACATTTTGAGGATCTCACTGAGAGGCCCCCGTAGGGGGATAACTCTTGATACATTGAATATATATGCCAGGGGCACACAAGGTGGATCCGTATCCCCTACAATAACAATGTTGGAAAGTGAACTCAGAGATTGCCACGATGGTATGCAAGTCCTGGTCGCAGGGGACTTTAATTGTACATTTGAGCCCCTTGCGACAGAGGACATTTTGGATCTTATTGAGGATGATACTAGGAGGGGTATACCCACACTAGCAATTCAGCCAATAAAAAGATGGTCACGAAGGGCCATCCAGCTGAATGCATTGACTATGGAGTTTGGTCTAAGAGCGGCCAATGGCAGAACTATCTCAGATCTTTCCGGGGCCCATACGTATAACAGGGTCAACCATTCATCAAGGATTGATTACATTCTCCTTGATCTAAGGCTCTGGCAATTTGTGCAGGACATGGTAATATTACCTACCGTAGACAGTGATCATAACCTGCTTTCTTTGAGTCTCAATCACTTGTGGCCAATTGAAAATGGCCCAGTTGTACCAAGTACAGTAAAGTCCACTTCAAACGTTTTTCCATCTAACTGTGGAAGGCGCCTTAAGTGGCGCAAAGTTGCCCTGGATGAAGAGAAAGTCCAGACTATAGGAACATTGCTGGTAGCCTCACAAAGCGAGATGGATACGACCCTCATAGATCACTGCGACCCCTCAAGGGTAACAGCAGTTTTTCAGGATACCACTAAGTCGGTGGGAAACCTATTCCTAGTACAAACACGAGGGGGGACCGAGAGAGGGCCTCAGAGGCCCAAGGGTAAACAAGGGTGGTACACATCCAAATGTAGAAAAAAGAAGTCTGCTCTAATCAAGGCTGTTAAGGCGAAGTCGCAACCTTTGATCCAACATGCTAGGAAAGAGTATAAGCTGGTGACAACAAATGCTAAAAAGGAGTGGGAGGACCAGTACTGGCAAACACTAAAAGAGGCCAGCGCTGGGAGGGATGCTGGTCGCATCTGGAACCTCATTAGAGCTAGGAATAGTCCTGATAGCGATCTTATTACGTGTAACATTACCGGCCAGGCATGGTTTGATCACTTCTTGAAATTGTACACATGCCAGCAAGGAGTTGCTAGCGATTCTGCTCCATGTAATCTCCATATATCCCCAGGAGATAGTACTACACAGATCCGTTTACAATCCAGGAAGTTGAATATGCAATTAGTCGCATTGTGCCCCAAAAGGCAGCTGGCCCGGATGGCATCCCCGGGGACCTGCTCCGCTTCGATCGGCCCAAATGGGGTAAGCTTATCTATACTCTACTTATAGCCATTAACAAAGGTGCCGCTATCCCTGAATCCTGGAAGGGGGCTGAGGTTGTCCCTATTTTTAAAAAGGGGCGTGGGGACGACCCTTCCAACTACCGCCCAATAAGCCTAATTGATTCCACCCAGAAGGCCGTTGGAATGGTGGTACTCGAGAGAATCCTACAATGGGCCCAAGAAAATGAGATCCTCTCTGACTATCAAGCGGGATTCAGGGCTGGCACTGGAACAATAGAGCAGGCCTTTAGACTATTGCTTATTTATTGGAAAGTGGTTGTTATAGGCAAGGGCAGTCTTTACCTCGCATTTATTGATCTAAAGACTGCCTTTCATCTTGTGCCACGGGACTGCCTTTGGGGAGTGTTATCCGAGATGGGGATTCCCCCTAATGTTTTGTCAATCCTAGTGAGGCTTCACGAAGGAAACTTTGCACAAGTTAGGTGGGGCACCGAGGGCCAGAAAACCAACAGAATTCCAGTGGAGAGAAGGGTCCGCCAGGGATGTGTCCTTGCTCCCACTCTTTTTTCGCTATATGTGAATGGAGTGGTTCAGCACTTGCTGGAAAAACCATCTGATGCGCCATCCCTGGCAGGCGAGCGAATACCAACCCTCTTATTCGCTGATGATACGCTTTTAATATGTAAGACCCCAGTGGGCCTCCAAAGCCTCCTTGATAATTTCCAGGCCTTCTGTACCCAACGTGGGCTTGTAATAAATACAGACAAGACAAAGTTCTTGGTGTTGAACCCCCCGAAAAAACTTGGGCGACCCCCAGTACTAAACCACGTATCCTTGGAAAGGGTCGCTGTATTTGATTACTTAGGTAGACGCATTTCTGACACCATGCAGTGGACCCCACATCATTGTAAAATGCTGTTAAGTCACAAGAGGGTCACGGGGGCGCTCCTTAAGGAGCAGCGCTCCTCCTCAATCAGACCGATTGCCCCTGTCATTGATATTTACAAAGCAAAGGGAGTCAGCTCTGTCCTTTATGGGGCAGAGTTGTGGGGCACCTCCAATATAGATCAACTGGTAAGGTCCGAAAATAAGTTCTTAAGGGACCTCATGTCATTCCCACAGAGCACCCCAATGACACCCTTGCTACTTGACTTAGGATGCCATTCTATTAATGATCTGGCAAAAGTCCGGCCGTTGCTCCTATGGGCCCGGCTGTGGCGAGTGCCGGAGTTGGCAAAGTATGCGAAGGGGTTATCAGAAGTAATGTCGATGGCAGGATGGCATAAAATAAAATGGCTAAAAGATGTAAAATTTCTACTTTGCGAACTGGGCTTAAATGAAGCCTGGGTAAGTAGGTCCTCTCCCCCGAAGGCAACTCTAAAGACTCTCTATTGGAGATGGGTCACATCTAGAACCAGCACTGACCCAACCCTTGGTAGATTAACGGAAGAGTTCCTAAGGTTTAAGGATGTGACATTTCGGGAACCCTACCTGGATATTTTTGGGAAATCTGCTGATAGGGCTCTGTATTTTAGATTTAGGGTTGGGGCTCTTCCAGTGCGCGCTTTAACTGCTCGCTGGAAAGCCCCGTCCCAAACAACACCATTCTGCCCTATCTGCGAAACTAGAACAGAATCTGTCGCTCACATCCTGTTTGCCTGCCCGGCATATGCGTCGCCGAGGAAAAGCTGGCTTAAACCAATATGCCGGCTTTTGGGTACCAGGCACCATAATGAGGCACTTCGTATCTTGAAGTCTTACACACGGTCACTGTATGTTTGTGGTCTCTCTAAGTTTTTATCATGGGCATGGTCCATCAGGACAAAAAGGCTTAAACAAAATGTTTAATTTGGAATTTTTAACAAATAATGGTCAAATTGTGATGTCATCTTTTTAACTTGTAAATATATTGTATAAAATGTGATGCTTTTAAGATACGTTTTTATCGAATAAAGCCTTTACTACTACATATATAATGCAACAAATAACATTATACCGACAGCAAGCGAGGACTATTGGCTTTGTCAATAGTTGTTAGTTGTACACAAAGAAAAACCAACTATGACTTTGTGTATATATTATTGAAAATGCTTCAGTTCTGACATGATGAGACATTGAAAGAACTATAACGAGCCTCTTGTGAGTTACATTAAAGGCAGTGAAAGGTGGTACTGCTGCTGAGTTAAGATATTTTTCACCCTCACAGCAAGGGCAAAAATGAAAAGCCTGAATGAGACCTGTCTCAGCAGCTGCTTTTTAGAACTGCCGGCCCACTTAAAGCCCTGGCCATAACCTTGCACTTGCGTGCTAATAAAAAGCTGCATTTCTTTGCTCAGTGTTTTAATTTTTTTGCTGCTGGCAACCTTTTTCATATTTCTGAATTATTGTGCTCCCTTTCACTGGCCTGTCTTCTTGTATGACTTCTTTCGCTCTTTATTTTGCTTCCTCACAGGCATCAAACACTGCTGTAAAAGCCACCCTTCACATAGACCAAACTCTTGACCAACCAATGCAGACTTATTCTCGAACCACAAAACAACTCCATTGCGTTGTTTAAAATGTTAGTCCTGGGTTTTTTTTCATTCAGTTTCCTTGCGTTATGGACATACATTTCCCTCTGGGACCATCTCCTTTTTTTCCTCATCCATGTATTTGTACCATACTCCCAGCGACATTTAAGATGTAATTGTTAGCCAGTTTAACAGCTTTTTACTCTTAAAATCCCCCGTTTTTTCACAAAATAGGTTTCTCACATACCCTGTGGTGTGCTACCTGGAATGCAGTACCTCCTGAGTGTTCTGCTTGTTCGACCTGCCTAGGGACACCTCTGGAGTAGTGGGAATCAGATGTGCTCATTAACGAAAGCCTCCAGCAAGCCACTTGCTTCATTGTTGTTCTGAAAGCCTTTATATGTTTGTTTTAGTGTCTTTGCTTGTCTTTAACCGGAACTTTTCCAACACTTAAATTATTTTGTTAGGTTTCTTTGTTTGAAAACAATTGGCATTAAATAAGATGACCCCCTCCTCGACCCCCCCCCCAAAAAAATCCAAAGAAATCTGCAATTGCAAATAAGATTACATTCACCAAGACTGTGTAAGCAGGGCTTTAAGTGGGATGAAAAAATTGGGGGTCTCCCAAAGGGGCGTGGCCAATGTAATTAAGGGTGTGGCTTAAAACACCCATGCTAAAAATCTATGCTTAGCATAGTGTACCGCCTGACTGTTATTTTGCTGTTTCTGTCACTGTATCCAGATGTATGTGACAACAAGTAAAATCGTACCTACAAGTCAGGACTATTGGCTTTGTCAATGCTTGATAGTTGCATAAGATAAATAAGCAGGACCGCCGTAGGTACCATACCTATTCAGCCGGTCCCACGGGAGCAGTCTGCGGGGCACCTTAGGGAAATTCCTGGGGTCGCAATACCTCAGCAGGACCAATCGGCCTGCGCACCTTTAAAACCTACTGAAAAAGGTTGTATACCACATTGTATAATTATTTCTTTCTTTGTGTAGTACTGATCACTTAAGGTCCTGAGGAATTGCCATTATGGCAAGAAGCATGTCGACCTGACCAGAGGGTTGTAGATATTCTGCTTTGATAGTTTCAGGGCATATATCTCCTCTCCCACCGTTTTAATCAAGGGAGTCAACCACGCGAATAAATTACATTGTGGATAGACTCACCTTTTTTAATTCACTTTTCACGCCACGACTACACTTCCCCCGCCCTCTCACACGCATGCACCATATGGCCGGAACAAAAGATCTCCGATTAAAAGCCCCGGTTTCGGGAGCCCGTCAGACATTTCAGCGCCAGTCTGACGAGGAGCAGAACCAATATGATGAAGCATGACACCTAGTTTACTGGGTGTGTGAGGGTTTTAGTTCCAACAAGGGGATTCCCCCTTTCTGTCTTTCTAGTACACGCACTCTTCCCTCTTCCACTCTTCCCGGGGAACTTTGTACCCTTCTTGTGTTACTGATCTGTGTCTCTATCATACATCCTGTTTCCCTATCTCTCATTCACTTTCTCGTGCTCTCTTTCTAAGTGTCTCTCTCTCTCTCCAAATGTCGCTCGCCAATCCTCCCTTTTTCCCAATTTGTTAGCCCACACGTCTCCCAATCTCTCCCTCTCTCTCTCCTCCCTCTCTCTTTCTATCTCACATGTCCCTATCCCTTGTCTCCTCATCTCTCTCTCACCTCTTTGTCTTTCTCACCTTACACATCCTCTTGAATTTTCATCCCACACTCTCTCTTGCTCCGTCTTACTTCTTTACCCGTCGACCCATCTCTCTCTCCCTCCACCTCTCTCTCTCACCTTAGATATTCACCTCTACCTTTTCTCTCACCTGTCTTCATCTCTCCCCTTTCTCTCTTGCTCTCTATGTACCCATCCACCCATGTTGCCCCATCTCGCTCTTTGTCCTTAACATCTTTTGTTTCTTTAAACCTGTATTTCTATTTCTCCCTTCTGTGTTTTACATATCTCTCTCCATCTCACACACTCATCTCTCTCTTCTGTTATCTCCATCTATCCTCTTCCCCTGTCAAAGCACTTCAATTGCTTACATTTGCAAAACATGTGAAATAAATATTTTCTTCAAGACACCTCAAAGGGGTGAGACAAGAAACACAAGAGTGTGTGCGTGTAAATGTCTGCGTGCATGCCTGCATGCATGTGTATCTGAGTGCTCATATGCGTAGGTATATATGAGTGCCTGTGTTTGTATATATCTGCATGCAAGTGTGAGTTTGTAAATGTATCTCCTCTTATTTATGCTGTATATGTATGTTCATACTTGTTTATGTGCTTGTCTATGTAAGCGTGTGTCTGTGCTTGTATGTGCTTGTGCTTGTATGTGTGTGTTTGTGCGTAAGTGTGTGTGTATGCTTGTGTGGCTGCATCTATCTGTGTATGCGGCTGCAGCTGGCTATTTCCAAATGTGTGCATTTCTATGCATGCGTTTGTGTATACGTGTTTCTTTCTATCCGTGCTTGCACGTTTGTGTGTGTCTATCTGTGCATCTATGTTTATTTTGAAAGTTTTTTTTTATTGTACATAAAAAGCTTTACTAAAAACAATATCTGCAACAATAACTACTGGATGGGAAAAGATTAACCACATTTGTACCAGTTTAGGACTTAAATTCAACAATCAGCAACTCTACGGTGCCAAATTAAACTTTAGAGAGAACATGCCAGTGCCCATCACCGCATGTCATGCTTTATTTTTGTTTTGAGCTACAATGTGTTGTAATCTAAGATTATGCAGAAGGTTGTGGATTATGTGTCATGTTTGTGAAATACATAGTCCAGTTTCAAATCTTGAGGTTTCAAGAGCATATAATTCCATAGTTACTTTTTTTCCACAGCCAGCATATTATTCTTGTCTCCCCCTATTTCCCATTTTCTTGTTCTCCAGCGCCGCAAAGTCATATAAATAGAAATAGCACTATGCAAATATCATCAGTCCACTATATACAGAAAACAAAATTAAAAACCATTGTCATTTCCAACACCAAGACTCTAATTTTCAAAATTTTCTAGACCTATTGCATTCCAAGTGCTTGCTATTTTTTAGCTCTGGACTGTTGCTCTTCTTTGTGGGGCGACGCCCCTCCACTCAAGTGGAGAAGCCACCCCTCCGTCATACCCACAGTCGGCCAACAACCCTAATTTCTTACAGTATTCAAAAACAAAATAAAACAGATCAAAAAGCACTGCCCCCTTTACTAAAAGAGGTTTGTATGTTTCAGTCTATTTGGGTGGTCTCTGTAAGAATGTCTATGGGTACACATATGACTGGGTGGGTAACGTGGTGCTCTTTAAGGTCATCATCTACTATTTACTGTGCTTTGAAAGTTGATATCATTAAATATGTAATGAAAATGTGGTTTAAAATGCACCATTTTGGTCTGTCTTTTTCCAAAATGTTCTTGGGGGGAGAACCCCCCAAGCCCCTCTAGTAGTGGTCGGGCATGCTCGCTGTACTTGCTCGCGACACGCCAGACGGGGCTGGTCTGGAGAAATTTGCCAGGGCTGCTTTCAGTTCCCAGTCCGGCCCTGGTCTAGAGCCTTTGGGGGACAGGGGGTATAGGTCTTTATTTTGGGAGAAGGTCGGTCGATATGAAGGAGCATGCTTGTACAGATATATCCGGTAGCTGGCCTTTGCCCAGTGAGCTGGAGAACAGCTCTGCGACCTGGGGCAGTCAGTAAAACTGAGAAGGTTTTTAAACACAAGGACGTTAATCCAGTTACGTCTTTTCAATTGTTGGCCTTTATCCGCAAGGTGCTGGTATTGGGCTGTCAAGCCAACAGACATAGAGAGGGCCAAGAGGAAGCTGAACAAAGAAATGCATTCTTTCTGCAGGGAAACTGGTTTGGGCAGAGTAGTACCTTCAGATCTTCATTATGGGGATGTTACATTTTTTAGAGGAGATGGAGTCCATTTGTCCTTTACGGGCATGGGGCTATACTTGTTGCAGTTCAAGTTGGTTTTGGCCAAGGTGCTGAACATTAGTTAGTGTGGGTGCTTCTAATTTTCGGGTCAGGCAGAGGGTAGGGGTTGGAGGGGGCAGAAAAGTGAGGTAGCACTTTATGCTTCCCCTTTTCTGGGTGGAGGTTGGCTGAGAAGTTGCCATGAATTACCGAAGTTTATTGTTGTCAGCGGCAGTTCAGGCTGAAAGAGGGCGGTTAGGCAAGTTCACGCCTGGACAAGCTAAGAAGGTTAAGGCTAGATAGGAAGTTGAATGGGTTGAAAAATGAATAGAATTAGGAAAAAGGGAAGGGATTTTAGCGATCTCAGTTACAGTTGACCATCTCTGGTGCAAGTACGATATTGCTGAATTAAGTGGTTGGGGGGGAGGGATGTTTTAGGGGTGGGGGTAGCTTAACATAGGTGATTAACTATGTATAGTGGGGTTGTAGATTTGTAAGGCAAAGGCCGAGGTAGTTTGGTAATTTGCACATGTTTCAATAAAGTGGCCGTTTTCACACAAACCTGGTGTCAGTGGTCTGTGCTGCTCCCCTTTTCCCCAAGGGGGATTTGGGGGAAGCCAACCAAAGGGATGTCTGCCCCTGGGTATTTTGGGGAAGTGGGGCGGTCGGATGACTGCTCAGGGTTTGGGCCGCATGTAGGTTACATAAGTAGCCCAAGGTATATATATACAGCCATTTTGCGGTACCAGACACAATTTTGTCTTGGTAACATGTTGGCTGGTACCTGTGTGTAGCGGTTTTGACCCCACCCTCTTGTCCCCATATGTAGGCTTGTTTTGTGGTTTCCCGCTTTTGGGGTAGGGCAAGCTTTGTGGCATACAGGTGTGCAGAGGGATGTTATGTTATTTAGTTTGTCGCTTTCATTCATGTGCATTGGTGGTTGGCTAAGAAGTTGCCATCATTACCCAAAGCTTATTGTTGTTGTCAACGGCAGTTCATGCTCAAAGGGAATGGTTAGGCAAGTTCACACCTGGATGAGCTAGGAGGTTTAAGGTCAGGTAGGAAGTTGAATGGGTTGGAATGCTAATAGAGGTAGGGAAAAGGGAAGGGATTTTAGAAGTCTCAATTACAGTTGACCAGCTCTGGCGCAAGTACGATATTGCTGAATTAAGTTGTTGGGGAGGAGGGATGTTTTAGGGGCGGGGGTAGCTTAACATAAGTGATTAACTGTGTATAGTGAGGTTGTCGTTTTGTAAGGCAACGGCCTAGGTTGTTTTGTGATGTGCCCCTGTTTCCATAAAGCAGCCTTTTTCACACAAACCTGGTGTCAATGATCTCTACTTCTCCCCTCTTCACCTAAGATATATATCGGTGGGAGGGGTTGTGTTTGCGTAGGGGGGTTGTGTGTGTGGTAATGGTGTATCAGGTACACATTTTTATGATGTATTAATAATTGATAGGGCTGTCAAGTGTTTTAGCATTTTATTCTATTAAAGATGTATTTGCACTTCCACTTCTCGTACAAGACAGCAAGTCCCCCACCACATGCTTTTCAGCACTATACTCGTTTACATGCCACTTAACATTGGCAACACAAACAAGCCACTCTGGGTCAAAATTGCACCGACGGAGTGCTGGGGAGTCCCTTTTTAAAGGATGAATTCCCTTACCCACCCAGAGGTGGCATGCTTCATCATCGGGAACCTCCTCGCATTGCGGACCTGGTTGCAGTACAGGCTACAACCCCCTCACTGTGAGGGAGGAGCTCCGGGATATTTTTTTCTAAATAGTTGGGAGTTATACTAAAACCTTCAGATGAGCCGGGCATGGAGGGAGTGTGTGAACAAAGTGAGAGTGAAGTTAAAACTAACTACCTTGTATGCTAAAGATACATTTTAATGGAACATCCAGGGGTCGGGATTAAAAAATGTGTGGGCCATGGCAGGAAGATTCAACAAGTCAGCAGAGGTGGCTGGGGGGTTGCATAACTAGTTAGCATGGAGGAGTCTTGTTCGTTATCCGAATTAACTAGTTACACGACCCCCAGCCACCTCTGCGGAGGGCACTCAGGCTGAAACATGTCGACCATTGACCACTTAGAGACCTTGACAAGTTGAATCTTTCTGCCATGGCCCACACACCTTTTAATCCTTTTTAGTGGCACATTTCTAACATACAAATACCAACAGTGCCATGTTTGGTTTAACGGAGGGCAATTAAATGTTAGGATGTCCCATGCCATAAGCATTATCGGCTCAAACAAAAGTAAAACACTATATTTGCTGACAGTCGAACACTATGCTGTTCGGTCTCATATCAGTAATATCCCCCTTATTGAACATGTCAAAGCTCATCAGTCATTCCAGATGGCCTATCACCATTCGCCACGGTAACAGTGAACAATTGTTACATTCCATTCCATGGTAGTGCAATCAGGTATTTGAATATACCTCTCTTTTCTTCTCTGTGTACTCTCCATTTTATCCCATTTCATCCCTTCTCTGTGCTATTTGATCACTGGTGGAGCCTAAATTGACTTCCGTGACATTGCAATTGCAGGCTTAGATAGTAAGAAGGCTAGATTTATAAACTAGTGGCCTCATGCAGGAACGGTATTAGGGTTCGCAAACCCTCCGATATGGTAAATCAGTGAGCTCTTGCAAACACTAAAATCCTTTTCTAAATGTACTAAATCCATTTAGCGACTCAAGAAAGGTTTTTGGGATCACTAACTTGGTTTAAAAATGGTTGCAGGAATGCAATTTGTAAGTGGTGTGTAATCCAGTCGAAAAACATTAAAAACATACCACTTACTAAGTTGCGATTGTACCTGATTCGCACAGGGGAGGGCTGTGGCGGCTCCTCTGCTAAGGCGGAGGAGCGTCACCCCACTGCTCTTAGAGAAGAGAAAAAGAGAAAATAAAATTACAATAACAAGGTTATTTTCATTTTATTTTTTACTACTGTGAAGCGGTGTCAGGGCGGGTCGGGGATTGTGGCTCAGGAAGGAGGAGTGCTTTGTGCACACTTAAGTCTTGGCCCAGCCAAACAGTCATGCCCAGTTTGCATTTTCCCCACCCGGCTGTTCATTACAGCCTGGTGGGGAAAATGTACAGGCCCCCTGTCTTCATCTGAACACCGACCCACAGCGCTCAGACCAATCACAATTATGCCTTGCGGAGTTGGGATTAGCTCAGGGGAGCCTGTGTGCCCGGGTGCCTGGGTGCTTCCTGCAGCTTCTTAAAGACTGGAAGAGAAGAGGAGCAGAGATGGAGGAGAGGCAGCAGAAAAGGACAGTTGTTTTTCTCAACCCCCCACGCCCCTGTTCCCTACCAGTTGCCACTGGGGGAGGGGTGGGGGGTCTCTGTTCCACTCCTTCCCCTTGGGGAATCTTTGAAAAGTTTCATGATGGGTAGGCAGTGGTCATTGCAACAATTGCCAACACCCATAGAAACTTTTTACAATAAAAAACTTTATATTTTAAACAAAGTCCTAATTCCTTCTAGGAGAACTGCTGCATTAAAAAAAAATCTTTATTTAAAAACAATCACAGACATGGTGGTCTGCTGACCTTTACCGGCCATCATTCCTGTGATTGTGGCCAATTGCAGCAGGTCGCAATTTGAGACATGCCCAATTAACATTAATTAGGCAAGCTGTCCTGTGAACTCCTGTGATTTAGCATTTGATAAACTGACATATTTGTACATAAGTCAATTCAATTTGCAAAATACTATTTCATCTGCAAACAGTCAGGGTGCAATTTTTATAACCACTTTTTGAAAATTGAAAGGTAGTACGAGCCCCTTAGCGCCTACTGCTCTCTATCTTGATCAGTGGTAGAGACCCTACAAACAGCATTCAGGATGGAACAGCTTCGATCGACAAGAGACTTTGCTCCGGCAGTTAGTGATTGCCTTCCAGCATCCTACTCCTGCCAAACATCTGCACTTGTGCACACAGGACAACTTGAGAAGACCATTAATGATATTTGTAATTCTTTTAGGGGTTTAGTACACTCTATGTAGCAGAGTGCATTTGAAGCGGGCATTTCTGGAGATCACAGTACTGTGCATAAGAATTCCATCCCATTCCCTATCTTGAAATTCTCTTCTAAGATCTGCCTCTCATTGGTTCCTCAAGCTTCCTAGTCATGTTAACTATGCTTTATACAACAAAGATACCAATTTTCCTGCAGTTCCATTCCCTATGGATATTTTTTTTAAGATTTCCTAAGTTAGATACTAGCTCTTCGTCTTCTGTCAGTTCAGATGAGTTTTCACATTTTGTAACTGGGACCTACTGTCTGCATCCCACTTCAGTGCAACGTTCTAGTTGTCGCGTCGATAGGGATCCTCCGTGTTTTTAGTAGCTCTATGCGTGGTAAGGTGGAGGCTCATGCTGACCTACGTGGAGTTTTTCATAGTAGTCTCTTCCAACCTGGTAGAGTAGACTACAGCAGGCCGAATGCTTGCCGAGAATTATCGTCTGACCATAAAACAAATCGTTCAAGGGGCCATCTTGTACACTAGTATCTGAGACATCAGAGTCTTCCAGGAATTTCTAGTTCATCCATCTTGCAACCCATTGTAACTGAGCAGCCAGAATTAGAGCTCAAAATCAGGCCCTCCTAGGCTGCCCCTATCGTATTATATATACAAGGAAGTAAAGCAATGTTAAACAATCAAATCACACAAAGCTTCCGAGACTTTGGTAAGTCAATGTGAGTAGTTGAACAACACAGCCATGATAGCAGGCCCAAGTCTCCTAGGGGAATGTGACTGAACACAACATTGGTTGCAATTCTGCATTCTCCTCCACACTTCTCAGTGTTGAAAGAACGATTAAAAAACCTTTAAGAGCTACTGAACAGTATGCTATAAACCTTTACAACTTTGCAAAATGGTAGGCTCAATTAATTCCTACGTTTGAGTAACGGCTGGATGAAATGCATGGAGTGAGGTACTAGAAGGGCTGTTTGTTGATCGATCAACTCAAATATTTCTTAAACTGTGGAAAAACGTCTGTAAAACAATGTTGTTAATATGCTGAAGAATGTTACTTGACTGCATATGAGGATATTATCTGTCTAGCTGTCTATCTATCTATCTATCTTGCATGTTTTGCCTCATGCATGGTATCTATATTTGATCATTTAAATGGATTATATATGCCTTGTTTCTCCCTGAATAAAATATGAAAAGGAGTCTCTGCAGGGCTGATTAGGCTGTATGCAGGGGTCAATTACAGCGTGAGATGGGATTAAATGGGCTGATGGGATATATCCATGTTCTGGCCAAGTAAGCAGTGGAAATTAGCGTCAGGCTGCTCCTACATAAACGGTGACAGCAGCTTATTTTTCCAGCCTGAAAGCAGGGTAACAATCACTGCAGCTTGATGTGCTGATGAACTGACCACTTCACCACTACTCCGACTTGTAGTGACGTGAAAAGATTCCTGTCATGCCATTCAGCCCCTTGGATGGCTCCAAACCCTATTGGCCAATTAGTGGTGGTAAGGATGAGAACATTCTGTGCAATACTGCCCAAGGTTATTATCAGCTCATCAGTATCCTTCCAAGTTTCTTCTTTGGACACCTTTGGCTAACAGCTAATGAGGGGCAGACAAAGGGCAAGGACCTGTACCCTAGTTTAAGTTTTTTTTTACACCCAATCTCTCCGGATTCATGTCTACGTTGGCATTGACTTGTAGAGTAGCAGGCTTGAAGGTACTTTGAGGTCGGTTTCAAGACATCTTGGTCTATTCACAGGGTTCTTCTAAAAAATGGGATAACAATAACAAATGAAGTATTGGATAAATAATAGAAATGTAAAATGTGGTCCTATAAATGTCTCAAAGGTAGTGCATCTCTGTGTTCATTTGCTCTCATGGTCGAGCATTCTCCATCTGCTCTCCACAGAACTAAGGTTTAGGAACTCACTGCACGTGTTATTTTTGTTCCCTCTTTTCCCTGACAATGAAGACTACAGTGTGCCAACATTGAGCCTCAGAAAGCAGAGGATGGAGAGTGGGTTCGGGCAACAGTGGAATTCAATGGAACACTAAAGGGAAACATCTCGATGGTAAGGCGGTCCTGTGACTCAGCTACCTGCTGTACATCTGGTCTATGTAGATTTAGAAATACTGCTCCCACTGTTCCTGAAGTGTGGCATGTGCACATCCTGGAATGTAAATCAACACTTTGTACCAGAGTAAAGTGACCAAAAGGGAAGCACAACAACGCAGAGTGTTGCTTTGGGATTTACTATCCGGAAAGCAGCCCAAAAGTCACTTAAAGTAGCGCCTTGCAAAGGGCCGTCCTATAGGTAGTATGTAGGTATTCCTATGCAACTGACATCACTCTAACTAAATCAATTAAGAGGGTTGAGAAGTATGATCGAGACTTTCTTTATACGACTGAGTCCAATGCCAATAAAATAAACCCCCAAAAGACAAGAATTCAAGTCAAAACCATAAGGGTTTATTCAAAATTAGGTTAATTACAGACAGCAAAAGGGTATTCGTTACATCGTTACAGGGGTAGCAGTAATTAAGGATCAATCACTATTAATCAAAAGAGGAGAAAGGATCAACATAAGGTCACAGTCTAAAGCAAGCAGCAGCCAGAAACAAAGTATAATTCAGCAAGAGGACTGACATAGAATCTACCTCCAAAGCAAGTGCAAAAAGTCTAAGTATAAATCAAAAGACAGACTGTCATGAAGCCCGTGTTCAAGGAAAGTAAGCAAGCATCTAAGATTAAAGTGAGTAAACAGATTAGCATAGATTCTACTCTCGAGAAGTTAGCCAAACAACTGGGACATTTCCCAAAAACCTAATCTTTTAACTGGTTTTATGCAAAGAAGCCAATGGTGGCTGATACCCTAAATATTCAGTGGATCAACCAACCAACCACTGACCAGCATGAGGTCAATGCCAAAGTTATCAGTCATGCCTCGTTATAAACAGTGGGCCATAATTACAAGCCCCTTGTGCTGCTGGCGTTTAACACTTTTTATGATGCTCCTGCAGCGCACAGTCCTATCTACGATGCCACTCAAAGTCACTCTGCGTGCCTTTTTATTGCCTCGTAGATATGGTGTATGGCAAACCAGTACAAGTCGCTGCATTGCCTCACACTGCTTCAGGGCAGCATTCCATGGGCATTGCAGTGGGTTTTCCCGTGCAACACCCATGGGTTTTGACACATTCCCGGATTTACAAGGATCCGTAAACCTGGGAAAGTGTCAAAACTGTCCGCCACTCCAGGGGAGGCATAACAAGGAGAAATATCTTGATTTCTCCTAGTTTCTTCCTCTTTCTATGTGTGCTGAATTCTGCCGCACACATCGAAAGAGTACAAATCCTCCATGGGTTATTTTTGTGCAGGAGGGTGCCTCTTCCTGCACAAAAACAATCCAGCCAACAAAGCAGACACCCTTTCACCATGGTGCAAGGGTGCTTGCGTTGGTGCAAGGCACCAAATAATGCACTGGAGTAGGCAGAAAGGAGAGGAATGCACTGTATCTTGTAAATATGGTGCATTCCTGCCCTATCCAATTGGCTTAGGACAGCACAGCAAAAAGACTTGCGTCACTGCCCTACATCAATTCAATGTGTTTAAAACAAACCACGACTGAGAGCTCTTGCATTGAGGCTGAAGGAAGTGCTTGTCAGTGGGAAAAAAAATAAAAAAAAGAATAATGTAAACTAAAAATGTACATACCAACTCGCCTCATCTGGTCCTCCTCGTGGTTTAGCCCTTTGGCGCTGGTGGTCTCTGCAGCAATTAAAGTTTCCAGTCCAATCCAGGAGCTGCTCTCATCCTGCTAATAATGTTAAGCAGCATAATAACAGCGCCAGGATTGGCTGTAGCAGGCTGCCTCGACGCTCCTGCAGGTACTGGGGGCCTGTGTCTGCGCTCTACCAAGCTGAGTGGAATGGTTTACAGTGCACATGCAGGCTGTCTGTCGCATAGCCAGCTGGGCAAAATGACGTGTGCACTCTGAACTGGCGAAGTGAGCACCACTTCCCTTCTGCCAGTCAGCTGCAGTCGCCCAGCCTCCAAACACGGCTGGCTGGGGAAAGGGAAAAATAAAATGGTAATAATTTAAATGTATTTTTCTCCTTTGTGGCACTGGCAGCAAGGGGACAACATTCCTCCGCTCTAATGGAAGAGCTGCCCCTGAAAGAAGCGACACATTCAGTATGGTCAAGTATAACACAATAGGGCTGGACTAACAATAATACGTCATGAGCAGCCAATCATCATTAAAAAAAACAAGAAAAATCAAATAAGATGTAACTAGTAAACATTTAGTACACTTCATATCTAGGAATCAGGAGTGAATAGGAAATGGGAGAGTGACATGATGCTTTATATCAAAACAAATACAGTGGCTAGTTGGAGCAATAAATAGCCTCGAAAAAGCGAACTTGAATTGTTACAGAGACATTCTGGGGTAAACAACCTTTACAACGAAACTTTTACAACACACTGCCATTACAACGCAGTCATTACAACGCGAACCATTACAACGCATTGCGCTGGGGGGCGCTCTAGGATAGGGAATACGTTTAATTTACTATCCAACACCTTCCCTAGTGTCCACGGGGACTGGAGTTGGAATAGTAATTTTAACTATTCACTATCCAACACCTAAAAGCACTATGCGTTGTAATGGAGTGCGATGTAAAAACCGCGTTGTAAAGGCAGGCGTTGTAATAGCCTGCGTTGTAACGTCATACATCCCATTCTGGACATGGCTTCCTTCATCAGTAGCACAAATTAATACAACATTGTTAACTTTATATGCAGGGACAACAACGGAGGCTATGTCTAAAATAATTTTCTGAAATGGAAAAAACACCGGTAAACAGGCAGGTAGAAGGGCTCGTTCATGTAAGCTAAAAGTGCACATCTCTCTCTACAAATATGAATTGATGTCAATGCAAGCTGTTAATGCTAACTTAAGCTCATGTGAATTAGGCATTATTTCTTATTTATGAAACCTTCCCTTCACAACCACCAGTGGTTTTTGATGCAAAGCCATATCTGCTATGATTTATAGAGAGGGATTGTCACCAAAAAATCCACTTTCTCAATGCAGGTGCATAGTTTGAAGAAACAGTTTCTTTTCACCAAAACTTTCTAACTTTGCATGTGTGCTGTACTGTAGGGGACACATATAACATGGCAAACGTTTTAAATTATGTCTGAGTGTAGTATTTTGTACTAGAAGGGTACCCAGTCCTCACTCAGACACCTATGCAGTATGCTGAAAAGGTGTGCACATGGTGTTAGGCGGCAAGAAAGTGCAGCAGGGCGTGACAATTGTAGTACCTTATCTTTGTCGATAGGCTACTGCCCTGCTCTCTCCCTTTCATGTAATGCAGCACAGCATCTTCGGTTGATGTTCTCAATTGCTTGACATATTAATAAGTATCCCCTACATGTTTTTGGGGTTGAGACCAAGCATGTGTTACCAAATACAATGTTTTATTTTCCATGCATCTGATTTGCACTTTCTGTACAATATTTACATTGGAAACATGTTTAGCAAATGAGAAAATGAAAGGAAAAGCATGATGTGCTCACGCATAGTAAACATCTATATCTTATTGGAAAACAACTTATTTTTACAGCTCCTAGAGGTAAGGCGGATCATCTTTGGTAGGGTTCTAGCACTTAATAATCATGTGAAAAGCCTCAGCTATGACGAATGGACTGCATAGATGTTTAAATGCATGGGAAAATTCTGGTTTATGTTTACTGACTGATGTGTGGCAAGCCATTGAGGGCACTTGGCGATCTAAATGAGGCAAGCAAAGTTGGTCAGATGGCCTCACAAATGGACTGAATACTAGACCATGAAAGAGTTGGTTTCTGGCAATGTAAGGCTGCCATAGACACACTGTCATGCATACCTACATGCACCAATGGTAGTGGAAAGTGGGATTATTTACAGTGATGTTCTAGAATGAAAATATGATGGAACATGCAACAAGCAAGGTCATCTTCATAAATGGCTTTGCAAGTGCGCTTTCTGGCACACGCCTATCCCACTCAGTGTGGATGGAGCTCGACGTTGCCGGTTCTTTGCTCTCAGCATTGTATGCCACCTAACATGTAGCTTACAAAGATTGCTCAGTCTGTAGGGTGCACATCGGCATATCACCCATTCAGATGCTCTGTTGGCACAGCCTAATATTGGTGCTAAGTGTTTGGGGCCTCACTAATATGAGCTACAGCAATAAAAAGGAAACTTTAACCCCTTCGCTGCTTCTGCCGGCCAATGGCCGTCGCGAGCACTACCTCTGCAGTGCTGTGCACGTCCGTTGGCCGACGCGGCCCCGCCCATTCCTTTAAACTGCCGCACTGCTGCGGAATTTGCACCGCGGGTAAGAAGTTAAGTTTCACTGCCCGAGCAATCCAGGCTCTAATCATTTGACCACTAAAATAGCCATTAACCAAGGAGCTTTAGACTGTTTCCCAAATTTAATGTAATCCAGTGCTGCCTTTGAAAAAGAACGTAGGATGTGATATAGAGTTTGGTGGACAGTGTAATCCGTCACAAACATAGCAGCGTTTCCCTTATGGCAAACGCTCGGTTCACCTGTTCTATTTAGTGATCAGTCATGTTTCCCTTGGCAGAGGCTCCTTTGACTCTACTGGAGGAAACCTTAAGTGAGCCCATGGACTCATTGGTATAAAAACCTCAGAACATCAGCCCTGATTAGGGCGGACATTCTGACATACTGTGTTTTCTGTTGGGGACCACGAGAGGGTGTTGTGGTGGGGGATAGATTAAGATCTTTCCCAGTTGTGCATATTACTGATGTCATTTAAACGCGACTGGGCCTAGTATTGCTAGTAATATTTCCAAGTGTGATTTATGCCCAGAAGGAAATGATGCTCTTGTTGGATTGATTAATTATTGTGTGTTGAATACAAACGTTATTTACATACATCCTGTGTCTGAAGTCTCTTTTGTGACGCTCAGTATGTTTATTGTGAGTGAGTGCTGTACCAATGCTTTACATATTGCCTCTGTGATACGCCTGACAGCTCAGTGCCAAGTTACCCAAGGGTGAGTGCAGGTTATAGAGTGAGTGTAATCACCTGCCCCTGATGGTAATGATAAGTTCTGACTGGCTAGGGTATCACCTCAGCCAACCAGAAATGCTGGTTCTAAAATCAACAAAAGCTTGCACTTTAATAATGCATATTAGGGATACGCTTGAGTAAACAATTGAGTGTTGCTTAAGTGCTGCTTCAGGCTCCCACAACTGAACCAGGTGTCCTGGTTTTATGTCTGTTTTATATTTTTGGGCACAACTTGATGAGTGACTGATGCTGCTTTGTTGCTGACCAGGCATGGGCACTCACTTTTAGGATGTATGTCGTTACAACGCATGCTTTTGCCATGCATGCCTTTACAACGCAGGTTTTACAACGCAAGTCGTTACAACGACTTGGGTTGGGGGGCGCTGGATAGTGAATAGTTTAATTTACTATTTCAACTCCAGTCCCCGTGGATAATAGGGAAGGTTGTGGATACTAAATTAAACTATTCCCTATCCTACAGCGCCCTCCAGTGCAAGTCGTTGTTACGACTTGCGTTGTAATTCCTGCGTTGTAAAGGTACTGCGTGGAAAAAGTTTTGTTGTAAAGGATGTTTCCCTCACTTTTACTTTGGCATGTGGAGCACCAGTTACTGTCCAGCCAATCAGTGAGGCTGGAATGGGTGCAGAAGTAAAATGTTAAGTATGGAGTTGTACAGTATGTTGGTGGAAAATGAGTGGTTACTTCCAGTAGAGGCTGGTTGGTATCCTACATTATGAAGAATGTCATTTATTGTTTATATGGGATGCACCACCTCTCCACTGCCTTGGGATCAGCAGTCATACCCTTTTAGAGTTGAAATCCCTTTCGGTAGGCAACGTGTGCAAATTACTTGCCGGAGACCTCTTTTTATGTTAAGTCCTGATGTATCCCATGAATGTGCACATTGAACAGTTATTGACTCCTAGAGCGAACCTAAAGCTAAAATATGGATCTGAATTTCATTGAGTAGAAAAGTTCTAAGGGCCAATTACCCCATGGTCCGCTAAAAGGGAGATACATACAGCTGACAACTCCTTATCACATTTAATTATTCGTCTTTCTACCAATTTGTGAGCAAACTCTGAAATTTTGATACTCTACTGGTTTGATTGCTCCTGTCCAGTGTGAATGTCATTTTAGCTGCTTTCACCTGAATGAGAGCCCCAGGTCGCACATTGGATACCTATTTCTCCATATATTTAGTACCTTGTAATTCATATGCCTTAGAACAGGAAATATTGCTTATCCCGGGACATGCCATCATAACTCTGCGACAGCCCAAAAAGAACTAAAGTAGATCCTACCTTGGTGTCTTTTGTATCATTCTTTTTACTGATAAAGAGGACACATTTAGGTGCTCAATGCTTAATATTCCTGCAAGCTACAGTATTCCAATATCATACATCATGGCCCTTTTCATCCCCTATAATGGAGCATTTCCCTATTGAAGCCACACATTGTGTGATGTTTTACAGTATCATATTACCAGGGCCACTGGAGTTATGTGATTCTGTGGCTGCTGCATTTTTCGCATTAATTCTAGATTTGCTGCATTTTTTGCCACATCATCTGCTGCATAATTTACAAATTTTAACAAAAAAGTGTTTTTAGTCAAATGGATTAAAAGTTACTAAAAAAAAAGCGGTGATGCTCGTTGGTATGCATGGGAAGGCGCTTCGCAAGGGTGACTGTTCACCATTAAGTTGCATATTGCTGAATTTGGGTGTTAAACTAGTACTAATAAGGTGAAACGTTTGTCTATACAGTGTTAACGTGCAGAAATGACAAAATATTGAACTGATACAATTACCAAAATGTATCGCTTCATAATGTATATTTTGTATTTTCTTGCTGCATAATTTAGTAAATCCTGGCGCAAAATTCCAGTGGCTCAGTATATTACTCTGTCTCTTGTCCTCTGTGTGCTTTCCAGGGTGATCATATCCTGTCCCGTTTCTTCAGACAGCCCTGCCCTGTCTTGACCAAATACAGAAGAGATGAGATAAGTCTATTATGTTAAACCAATATTCTTCAAGAGCAGGGCAATTCCGGAACCTGTGTATGTCATCTGGCGCATCGCACTGTGGACAGAGGACACACGAGCCTCAACTGAGTGTGGACTTTTTCTTGTGTTTCCTATAGCTTCTGTGGCAAGTAACTAAGTGTTTTTTTCCTCACTGTGTCAGATTTGACAATGGAGTATAGCATGGGACCAGGGGTGAGGTGCCAGATTTGAATATTAGGAGTGTACCAAAGGTAGTGGACATTTTGTATAGAATTGCTGTGTGTCGAAGGGCTTGGGCTTCAAGATTGTAAAGGGTGTAGATAGTTCCTGCCTTGAAGTTACATGCTAGTAGAGGTTGGAATTTATGGCTAGGTAGGACTTTGTGTACCAGCTTAACACCTGCCAGTGACCAAATATGATACTACAGACTCAACATGCATAATGGCGCAACTGATGCCTTAAGCTAGGCTGAGGACTGCGAGTATCTTTTCGTGAATATGTATACCTGTGGAGGACATAGTGAAGTGCAGCATAGGCAGGGGCACTGGAATAATGCAATTGTGCGGCCGCGGCGATTTTTGCATAGTTATAGATTTGCCTCATTTACCATATAATCCATCATTTACTGTATAATCTGCAGATTAAAAAAAAACATTTTGTTTCTAGCTAAAACAGTATCAAAGTAATAACAAATACAGCACCACATGTTACCGTGCAGTGGAAGACCTTTTGCAAAGGTTGACTGGTAGCATTTCTGTTGCTTATTGATATATTTGGGTACCAAACCGGAACTAATGAGGTGCACCTAATGCCCAGACAACATTGAAAACGTTTAAAATAATGAAGCACTCCGTTAAATTTTTTTACCACATTATGCCACATAATTTACCTTTTCTTGCCACATAATTTATTAAACCTTGCCACTTAATTTAGAACTCTCCGGTCGCATAATTCCAGTGGCCCTGACCATGTGTAACGCAAGCATAGCACTTGAATATGGAAAGATACCATTTTGAATAGTGAAGTAATTAAGATCTCCAACCAAGCAAGGTGGTGAAGTCTTCTGCATGGACATTCAGATAACAGTCATGATACCACAAAATGGTTGCTGAACTAAAGCTGTATCAAGTGGTCTAGGAATACGTGCAGACCGTGGGGGTCGCATATGGGCCATACAGAGATACTTCACTAACAATATGCTTTCTTGGACTATCATTGGAGTGACAAAGATCAAGGAGTATGGTGTAGTTTCAGTTTGTGGTGCTTATGCACCACTTTACAGCGCACGAAGAGGGGAGGAGCCTGAATCGAATAGACACTACTTGGAGTGGTTTAATCACGTGCAATACAACTAATCGACTCTTGAGATTTTCAGAGTTTCATCCAATGTATTCATTTTATTTTAAAGAAGAATATATTCATGAGCAGCTAGAAGTTAGGAAAGCGGAGATGCAACATAAAAACCAAAGAAGAAAGAATATGAAGAGAGAGTTCACAGAAAATGTAAGCGTTCAGCAATTGCTGGAAGAGATAATCCTCAATTCGCCACAGGGAAGGCTGCATTCCATAACGTAGGTCCTTGGACACAGGAGGGTGAGCCACCAGAGACTTGTGATTGAAGCACTCCACTTTAAAGAAATGGAGAATGCGAGGCCTTAGAGGTCTCTCTGCCGCATGCGGGATCACCACACCAGAGAGGAAGGAGGTCTACTTGTGTAGAAGGTGTCATGTATGGCGCAGTTCCTTTAAATGAATCCTTTGCTATACAGGCCGCCTTTGCATCTGTCGTCAAGCCGCTGATGGAGTCTTGCACTTGTTTGGCTTGTGGCCCAGGCAGAATGCTAAAATCTGGATATTTTGTAATCCTGAAATAAAAGAATCCAGTAATCCAATGTAAAGGACATTGCCCTAATCCAGACGAGAAAGAACACTCTCCCAATGAGCCTACCAGGCTTATCACCCACATGTTTATGAGGGATTTTCTGTTACCTGGTCACAGGAGAATGGATTTCTATGGCCATTTTCTTGACTATTAGAAAAATTAAACTTCCTGGTTCAGTAATCGGGCACTGCTCAATTTACTTTGAATAAGGAAAACAGTTGTTGTCTCTTTGTGAGGGTGAGAAAAGGAAGCTGAATAAGGATAATATTTCTCAGCTCGGAGATATAATTTTGTTTAATTTGTGTGGGAATAAAAGCAAATATTGAATTACAGGTATTCTTTTTCTTTAGAATCGTTAGCATTGTTATCCCAATTATAGTCCAACTGTTTCCTAACCAGAGGAACAGGTCAGTCTTTACAGTTACTGGGGTATGTGGGTGCCGGGGAGGGCAGATTGGGTAGAGTTTGTTACATGGTTGTTGTTTGCAGCAAACTGTGATGCATTGTTTTTCAGACTATATGCAGGCGCGCCACAGTCGCGTTTGAGGGAAGGACAAAGGGCTAATAATCGAAAAAAGTCAATTAATCAATTACGCAGTCAATGGCCAGATATCAAGATATTTTTTAATACAGCTTCAACAGCGTCAGATCCGATTTTAATGGAGGTGGAGACACGGTCAATATCTGGAGAGTCGCTGATTCATCTCTCTCTGTATGGCATACAGAGAGAGATGAATCAGCGACTCTCCAGATATTGACCGTGTCTCCACCTCCATTAAAATCGGATCTGACCGAGTGGCTCCAGATCAGGCAGAGATCCCTCCTCCTGATTACCATACTATCCACCCCCACCCCTCCTGTCTTGATAAAGACCACCAACTGGGGCGCATTAGGGTCAAAACGTCGACACTCACCTGTGGTCCAGAAACTCCAGGATCCTTGAAATGAATGCTAGGATTCCTTGGATGTGAAATAGTTCTGGCCAACTATACCCCTGTACATAATTGTATATTTGTATTGTTCGATTTCAATGTACATTGCTTCATGCACCAAGCACTTGTCACCAATTGTCACATAATCTTCACTTATGTTTGACAGTCTGCTCAACAGTATCTAATGTCATCATTGAATGATTCAATTCAAATGTAACATGATTGAATTACAATATAAATTCATTGAAAATCACCCCTTGGCTTTAAGAAATTGATTATTAGATTGCTTGAGTATTCATTATCTCATTGCATATGTTTTTCAGAGATTTTGTTCATACGTTTGTTTTGCATTAATTAGCATTGTCAAAGTGATTTGCCTTACCCAACAGAACCACTTTTGTATTTAACCATTCTGAAACACAACCATTTTTTAATAAATTCAGTGAATGCTAACCAAGAAAATCAAAGCTCCTTCAGTATAAAGGGACGGTGTTTGCCCCATGATGTTGCACAAAGCAATAAGTCATCAAAAACGGAAATGCTTTTCTGGTGCTTAATGCTACTAAGCAATGTTTTTTTGTGAGAAGGAAACATACGTTTTTGGGATTGTGAGTAAGATTCTAGGTATACAAATATTCTACCGGGGCTCATTGATCTGTAGTTGTCCTATCAAGGAGTTAACTGCACTCTGTCCCCTATAGTAAAAACTGTCTTTCTTTCATTATATTCCATTGATTCAGCTGCTGACGCCGTAAACCCTCCCACGCTCATGACGAGCTCAGTTCGTCATGAGCCACGGTTCTCGTGTGCTCATGATGAGCTGAGCTCGTCATGACCGTTAGAACGCTCGCACGCTGGGCAAATTCCCCTGCTGTGCGAGCGTTCTAATGAAACGGGTGTGGTCATGACGAGCTCAGCTCGTCATGAGCACACGACCACCATGGCTCATGCCGAGCTGAGCTTGTCACGAGCACCGGGGCGCTGTGCGCGCCCCCCCTCCCCCAGCATGTCAGGGGAATGACCTCAGCAGCCAAGAGGTTAATGGAGACATTTCTTATGATTATGCCCCTTAGGGCCATATGTAGGTAAAACGTTTTTTGCGATTCTCATATTGCAATTTTTAGGGAATCGCAAGTAGAGAATTGCAAAACGCAATGTGAGTAGGACTTGCAAAATATTTTGCGAATCCTACATATTCCTTACGAGCGAATTGCAAATTGAGATTCGCAAGTAAGGAATACCTTCCTATTCATTCCTATGGGCTATAAGGCCCATAGGAATGAATGGGAACACATTCCCATTTACACATTCCCACATTCCCATTCACAAAGTGATTGGTGGTGCTGACTGCCCATTTAAAAAGAGGTGGCACTCACGTATTCCCGATTGGCTGATCAAGAACACAGGCAGGCAGCAATGCATAGCCCACATGCAAGCTTCAATTTCCTTGCTTTACAGCCTGAGAATCACCATGAATGCCGCCAAGTCCACTCCCAACCCCAGCCATTTCTGGAGTCCATCCTAAATGCCACTTCAGGCAAACCCTACCCTAACCAAGGGTGCTAGCAGTTCAGCAGCTGCTGCCTTCTTTTCAGCCCCATCGTCAACATATGGGCAGAACCGAAATGCACGTACTATGTATGATGGTCTCATGCATCCATTACAAGAGTATCTTTTGGCACAATGTTCATAAGCAGAGGGTCATTGGGAAGATCTAATGCTGTTGAAGGCCAGTGCCCATTGCTGTCTGTAGTGGTGAAAGAGCAACAACGTGTTGCAGGACAGGCCCTTCACAGACCCAATCTTGCAGGTTACCATTACCAAGGATGCATCGCTCTCAGGCTGGAGTGCACAGCTACACCATATGACCATAAAGGGGTTGTGGCCTGCTCAATACCAGGGGTGCCACATCAACTCATCAGCTACCTTGAGCTCCTGGCTATATACCTAGCTCTTAAACCTTCCTTCAGGTCATTCAGTGCAAGGCAGTACTCATCAAGACAGCCAACATGACCACCATTTATTATCTTGAGAAGAAGGATGATACACATTCTCCCTAGCTATCAGCACTAGCACACCAGATCCGGCACTAGGCCATCCACCATTGCATACACCTCCTGGCAGAGTACCTTCCATGGGAAGACAACGAATTTGCCAACATGCTCAACAAGATGCATCAACAAGCCCACAAGTGAGAACTCTACCTGCAAGTCCTACTCAGTTACTTTCACCATTGACAGACCCCACGCTAGGCCTGTTCACCACCTATGTCAATGCAAAATCCTCAATCTTTGCCTCCAGGCACCCACACCTGCAGTCTATGGGCAAAGCTCTATGAATTAACTGGTCAGGGATATTTGCCTATGCTTTTTATTGCCTCCCACTCCTGTACATGTTGAAGAAGATGCAGCAAACATATATTCCGTTTATCCTGGTGGTTCCCACTTGAGCCAGGCAACCTTAGCACTCAACGCTTCTCAAGATGTCTATCAGTTCACATGAGAAGCTCTCCAAAAGCCAAACCTTCTCACAAAGAACCAATCCTTAATCAGGCACTAGAACCCCAGACAGCTGAACATAGCAATCTGACACCTTAGAGTTTGGCTATCTCAGTCTCAGGAGTGCATGACTAACTTGTGCAAAGTCTGCATACCTACTGCAAGCTATATTGAAAAGAGGAAGAGGCTTGTCCACTACTGTGTCTCCAAGCACCTGGACTCATTAAAGTAATTTTTCACCTCTTGCACCTACAACAGTCAGACCCTGCCTTCACCTCCTTACAGCTACACAAGGCCACTATTGCTGATTACATTTAAACCATTCAACATTTTTCCTTATTTGGAATCCCTGTCATCAAGGCATTCATGCAGGGCCTCAAGAGAAACATACCTCCCAGGGAGACCTCTACCCTTGCATGGAACCCTAATGCTGTGGTGGGTGGAAATCCACGCCGCTGGTGGAGGTCGCGTCATTTTGTGCACTCCACATTCTGCTTGGAACGCAAAGTTCAGGCAAGACTCCACCAACTGCTACATGAGTTTTTACATCCCCTATTGAGATTTTTGGATGCTAGAATGCCTCCAAGTGAGATTTCTCAATGTGGGTGGTCATGGCAGGTTGCGACCGTTCGCATTGAGAAAGCTGCCGCTTGAGTAGAAAATCGACTCGAAGGGCAGAAAGAAGCAGCATCCACTAGTGCACCGCATTGTGTCGTTCCGCTGATTTTACAGCGTGGAACAAGATTACAGTGCTGAAATCAGCACGAGCAGTGCGACGTGCTGTATTCCGCTCGCTCGCGGCACTCCACGAATGTCGTGGAGTTTGTATGTAAGCATGGGCGGATCTAGCGGATCTCGCGTACGCGAACTTGCGGATTTACGGATTCGCAATCCGCGAAGATCCGCGAACTCTAGCGGATTTGCGGATTTTCCCGTTTTTTGTGTTGGCGCGCGTTCGCGCCGATTTTGGGACAAGTTCGCAATTGCGAACTTACTTTTCGGCTCGCAACGGCCGCGACTATGTTGTTTCAACGTCTGGTTTATCATCACAGGTTCACAGCACCCTCTGTTTCACCACTGCCACCCTCTGGGACACCCATGCCACCCTCTGGTACATCCTCACTGCCACCCATTAGGTTTATTTATCACTGTAGATTATGGTGGTTGAAAAAAGCAAGCACACCTGCCCTTCTTCAACTGCCATCAATTAATTTGTGTTTCATTAATGTGTCAGTAATTTTGAAAGTTCCAGTCTGGCTGGCACCTGCTTCCTTCCTTATCTGTAATTTGCTTTTTGTTGCAGTGAAATTTTTTTTTCACAGGACCTTTATGGTCTACTTGTAGCTATTCTATGAGCCTGCTGTTTGGGTCATAGCAGGGTCATAGAATAGTTGCAAACTTTGGAGGGGCCCATCAGGAAGCACTACCTTGAATGTTACTAATGTTAAGTTTGAACTTTTGCACCTGCTCATTGCTTTCAGTTTAGCTAAAATCGTTTTTTTCTGCAATTTCGCGCGTTTTTTGGGGCGCGAATCCGTGCGAGATCGATTTCGGAAGCCGCGAATACGTGCGAATACAAAATTGTTTTTTTTGCGACGTGTATGTTCGCGTGATCTTGCGCGTGTTCGCGAGGCGCTTCTAGCTATACGTTTGCCAAGTTACCCTATCGGTCGTACACGGGCGCGGCCATCTTGTTGGCGTGACGTAATTCCGTTTCCGCCCGCTATGTGTAATCTCGCAAAGTGTGCTGCTCGCTAGTACAATTTCGCGCGTACTCGCAAGGAAAATCTCGCGCGAACTTACCCACGCGGTCGTGAACGGGCGCGGCCATCTTGTTTCTCATTCATTGCTATGGTTCTGGGCATGCTTTCTCTATCCTCTCTCAATCTCTGCCATCCTTTGCTTGTTTGAAGTTTTTTTGATCTAATTTTACTTATTATCTATCCCTCTATTTTTCTAGCTCTATATTTTTGTGTTTTCTGCAGCTTTTAGTCACTTTTAAACTACTTTTTTAAACTCTTTTCTTTTCTTCTTCACTATTCTATTTCTTGTTTATCATTTAACTCTATTTCTGCCCAGACCATGGTAAAGGGAGCCGGGAAGCACCCTGAGAAGGGGAAGGGTCCCGCACCCCGTGCCCGGCTCCCGTGCGGGCGTTTAAGGGGGGAGCAAGTGGTCCCGAGGGAGATCTTCAGCGCGGAGGAAGTGGCGGCACTGATCTTCCATGTCCAGCGCCGCCTCCCCAAGACGATCCTGGGAGGCGGCAAGATCGCGACTGGCTATGGCATCCGGGAGCGTCGCAAGCGGTGGGAGAAGGTGTGCCGGGCCATGTACAAGATCTCTGGGGTCCGGCGCACATATAACCAGACCACCCACCGCTGGACCGATGTCATGGACCGGGAGCGGGACTTGCTGGACGCGCTCGGCGTAGAGGTCCCCGGGCTTGGTGAGTAGTAGTAGTAGTACATTTACTACTCTGTTTTATCCTGCTCTGTTATTTGCAAATCTTTGTTCTTTACCAAGAGCAATAATGCTGCCGATTACATTGAGGTAAATTATATTTCAAAATCTTCTATGCATTTCAGGTGCACTGCTCTCCTTCTCAGTAGCCTTGCTTGCTACTATGCTTCTTTGTTTTGTATGTTGTGTTCAGAAGCATTTCATTGGCCTGAGAAATTATGTATGAGTGTAGTGTAAAGAAAAGAACTGCGTAATGCTAGACAGTAAGGGTCATATTTTCAATTACCGGCGCATCCCTGCAAAGTAGCAGGGATGCGGCAGTAATTGTGTGCCATGCCACCACCACCCATTGGCCCAAAACGTCACAGAAGCCTTACGCATCTGTGCCGTAAAGGCAGCGCATTGCTGGAGTTGCGTGCCAACGATGGCGCAGCTCCAGCAATGCTCTGGGGTACCCTATCTCCCCAATGCTGCATCAAGCCGTACGTCGGCTTCAAGCGCGCAGGGTTTGAGTCATGCATCATTGTCCTAAAAGTGACTGATTGACATCTTGTAGATTTCCCTCAGCCACTTTTAGGATTCGTTCTTGCGCAGGTACGCCCTCCCTTGCGCCGGAACGCCCCCTGATGGCGCAGGGCTTTACAACGTGATGCATCGCCCATATGCCCATATGTGTTTTTTTTTAATATATACGCCGCACCAACACCATGGCGAGTCTTTTGTTCTGCCGCTGCGTCACAAAAGGCACGCAACAATGGAGGAAAATGAGCCGCAACTTCCGCAAGGGACTTCTAAATCAGCCCCAACAGACTGAAGTCCAGTCCTTCCTTTAGACACATGGCTATAAGAAGAAATAGTGGCGGTGGTGGCGGGTGGATTGATAGTTTGAGTATTCACTGATCTGCAAGCAGGATGGACTTTGTCTGTCACTTCGCGTGTTGCGCACTGCTGCCTGCAGTGCCAGGCCTAGGCAAACCTCTTTAGTAGTCTGTTTATTGAGTTACATAGGAACTTTCTAAGTCAACGTTCCGCAAATCAGGCAATACGAATAACGTAGTATACCACATGAGATAGATCCCGTGGAATAGTTGTCTATCTATTTGCTAATTTTCCAAAATATTTTGTTATTGTTCTTTTGAAATGTTTGATTTGGTTGAAAAATCTCATCCATGTTTTCTGGTTTTTCTTTCTTTCATGTTGTACATCAGCTCCCCCCAAGGGCAAGAGGACACAGGAGGAGGGTGCTGAGGATGCAGGCCAGGATCGGGCAGGCGAGGGCTCCTTTGCTGGCCCCAGTAAGTTTACATTTTAATAAACAGTACCTATTTTGTCCTAGCGTTCCTCATTCGATTTTTTCTAAATCGTCTTTGATCTTCTTGTAGACTGGATATAAATTCTTATCCTGCCTCGAATATGACTCCCTGTGGTATTACTAGACTATTCTTATTAGTCTGTCTGTGTAGCTAACTAAGATTGGACATTTGGCAATTCCATTGGACTCCCATTATATTCAGCAATACCTCTATGCACTGTCTCCTTACTGACTAGATAGTGTGGCAGAGTCATTCAGCTCCCGAAGTCACCGATTATAGATCCCCAATGATATCTAGATTATCGTACGCAGGACAAGAGAGTAGTACGGAGTCACAGCACAGTCAAGAAGTGTCAGAGGCACTCATGCTTGCAAAAATTCCAAAACCTTTAGCTCATCCACTCTAGTCTAGAGGAACAAAAACCACAGAGTCTATTTAAGTTTAAAAGCTTTATTAAAAGTAAACACATTTATTAAAATCTACTTTGTCATAAAACTATTTAACTGAAAACGGAAAAGTGGTTAGTGCTGACGATTAATTGGACAAATTTCTTGTGGTCGAGCCGAGCTCTCACCTGGTTTGAACTTGATCCTGGTCGTGTTCTTAGGAGTCAAGCTTCTGTCTGTAAGGAGAAAAAGTGGTGCGTGTTAAAAATCAAAAGCAAGCATTCATCAGTTGTGCATAAAAGTGCAGCAAGACAACAGCCTTCCCTGGAAAATGGGACATTTTTACTATGGAGTAGACAGTCACAAATTATTACATTGTATTCTGTTTTTTTAACATTTCTCCTAGACCAAATATTATATAGTAGTGAGTGGTGTATTCTAACATTCTTAAATGTACTTTGTAGGTGTAACATCTGGTGACGGGGCCAGCGCGGAGGTGGCTGTGTTGGACCAGGACTCGGAGGCCTCTGGGGAGGAGGCGGTGCAAGAGCCGGCGGACGTTCCTGTGGGGGATCAAACGGTGGTGGCGGAAACAGGTAAGCTATATATTCCTTACTTATTGAGATTGAAGACTGCATAGTGTGCTTTCTGCACGGGTGTATTACAATTACAAATCAACCAGGTAGTAGCCTCCTCGAAATGTACTTCGACTTAGCTGTGAAGTTTTTGGTGAGAAGAATCCCAATAAGTTCTTAGACGAACGTGATGGATGGGATGAACGAAAAGCGAAAGAAGGGTGTAAGTAAGTGGGACGCGAACTTGTATGATGGCTGGCAAAGAAGAACGATATGTGTTTGCTTGGCCCCCGAGGTGGCTGGGAAGGAAAGAATATGGTATGGTGCATGGCTGGGTCAATGATGAAGCAAGGATGGGTGGAAGGACAGCAGCCTGGGTGGGTGAAACAGAAACTGTATGTGTGCGTATACTTTGACTGAATGGATGCCTGGAGCATGGTATTCTCTGACTCTTAGATAGCACATGTGTATCTAGAGAGAGTAGATGGTCGCCAGGTGAAGTAAGTGTTACCTTGAAGAGCATGTACCACCGCACCCGCACGTCCGTTCCAGTGCAGGGAAGGCAAGGAAAAGAAATTGTAAATGTGTCCAATACTACCATGAATAGTAGCAGTACTTTGTATTGCGTTTGCATTCACAGCATATATCTGGTTATTACGGTGGACACTTCGTACCTCTCTTAATAACTTTAGTTTACTTGTAGTACGTCATTCATGTGTGGGTGTATCACTGTTCACTCAATATTAAGCAAAGCACCTAAAGTCATCTCATCTGCCATTAAATACGTCCCATGTGAAGTGATAGATAATCAAATTAGTTAGCTTCTTCATTTTCCTTTTCTAGTACTCATTTGCACTGTAGGGTGAAAGGTAAATTAATTAAGCAGTAGCCCTTGTAACAGAGTATTCTCAGTGCCACCCGTAATAGAAAAGTAATAGCTTCACCACCTGCATGTACTGGACCGGTACAGTAACGCAAGTCTGTCTCACTCATCATGGTGTGCAACTTTTTTTCTCGGGTGCAAGTTCACTGTGCTGTCCATGTCATTCTGCCGGCTTGCATAAGATAACGTACCAATTTCCCTAAACAAGAGAGAAGAAGAAGAATAAGACTGGTGTACTGTCATAGTCGACTGTAATGGAAGTCCATAGTGGTCGTAGAATTTGTTCATTAAACTACCACTAATGTTAGAGCAAGGATGCAGAAGTGGGAGGTTACATAGATACTGTCCTCAATAGTTATGTACTGTGCTTTCAATTTGCTACTTGTACTCTGTGACCCAACTTCCTGCTCAATCACTTTGTGTTATTAATAAGGAGCATTGGTTACAGACTATGTCTTTCTTTCTTCATATAGTTGCTCCTTCCAAATCAACAACAAGGAGGGAGCAGGCTAGATTGGCCCGGCAACGGAGGCTGGAGGCCACAGTCGCCGAATATCGGCGGCTGGTGGCCCTGGAGGAGGAGGAGGACACGCAGTCGAGCGGGGCAACAACGACATCCTCGACTGTGACCACTGCATCCTCCTCCGTGACTAAGCCAGCGGGACCGAGCCGGGCTAAGAAAGACGACCGCCACCGCCAAGCAACCGAAATACCAGCTGCCCCCCACAGGAGCTGCAAGGACCGCCAACGCCGCCTACGAGTCCGCATGTCCAACCTGGAGCAGGAGGTCCTAAAGTATAAGAACTTGGTTAAGGGCCTCCGCTCCGAGCTTGCCACCCTCCGCAAGGAGTATGATGCCCATGCCGCATCATGCACCAGCACCAGCACCCTCCAGTAGTGGAGTGTCCCTTGCCCTTTTTTTATAGACTTTTGGGGGGTGGGATTTAGGAGTTGGGATAGTTTTGGGACGTTTCAAAGACAATCGTTGGGGTTAGGGTGGGTGAGGGAGATTATTTTGTTAGGGCTAAATAAATATATTTTTAAACTTTATCTGACCATACCTGTTTTTTACTGCTTTTCAGTCTGGTGGGTGGGGGGCGGGGGTGTAACAGTAACTTTGTTTTCCTGAACAGTCGTAGGACTTTAGTAGTACAACCGTCAATCTCTTGTCTACTCCGAAATAATACTCCATTATACTACCTCCCACCAAACGCTTATCTTACCTGTAATTTGTGTTAGAAATTAGGGCTAGGCCCAGGGCTGGCTCCAGGTGAAATGGGGATTAACGTTGTCAATCCTGGGCGGGTGACATTTCCTCATTGCGGTGGTACTAGTGGTGTGACACAGTGGCAGTTGCATGCCTATGGAAAAAAAGAAAACGAAACCTTGTTTGTCCTCCTTACTGTAGCATTACAACGGTTACGGTACGATCGAGAAAATAGCAGGTGACAGTACACTAGAACAGTGCCATAATGTAGCCTAACAAATGGTAAAGTATTTGCTTGCAAGTATAACTAGTACTTGCGTTGAATTTATTTGACATTGGCTACTACTACTAGAAGATATAGTACTGAAGCTGAGTAAGTCTAGAAGATATCCTCGTATTCCTTCACCAGCCTGTTGCTGCTATGACCTTATCCTCCCCAGCAAGTGTGTGGAATTATTGATGTCATTTTAGTCAGACATCAAGCAAAACAACACAGCCCGGGGGAAGAGGGTTAGGGTTTGTAAAATGGATGGGAATGGGGGTTTCTTTTTGGGTAGGTTTTGTTGAGAGAAGAAAAAAAAAGCAGAGCATGGACAAACAATAATTGAAGATACAGACAATCTTTGGTTACAAACTAAAGGTAAGCACATGCAGTCACACTCATAGAATAAAAGACAACAATGGATACTGTATCTGTATTGCGTATGTTGTTGGAGTTGTCCTGTTGAATTTGGTAAGTAAGTTGCATGCAGCAAACAATTCCTCTTATTGGCGGCACTCCTCCATTCCAGCTGACGCTTCGTCCATCAATGTGGTGACCACTGACAGAAGACACCCTGTCCACTGCCTGCCTGGCGGATGTTGACTGAAACCCGGCCTGTAATTATTGAACGGAAAACAGGAAGTGCTATTACAATACCACTGATAAATAAATAAAAGGTATGTACGCTGTGTGGTGCAAAAAGTCACACTTTGATTTCCCTAATAGACAGTACAATATTTTTGAAATTGCGTGCTCTGTCTGAGTCACCTTTTTAAGGATCAATAAGTATGGCCAAAATATTATAGCGGATCTTTCCCCTCAAGGTAGGTGTACTACTGTGTTTTAGAACAAAATTTGACCTTCCCAGCAATGCTCCCACCAAGACCCTTACTAAAGCCAGTCGCAAAAATGTAGAAGAACCCCAATCATATCTCCAAAAACGATGCCTAGCAGAAAAATGTTTACAAAACGTACTTTGAAAGTAACAGTAGGCCCAAATACAGACCGTGGATTGTATTCAAACCACTTGCAAGCAAGCAAAAGTATCCATAGCCAGCATCGCTCCAACAGTGCTCTACAACAACAGAACCGCGTTGCAATAGAACCCCCCGAAACACATGCAATCCTGCTGCTAGGGCTAACCCTAACGAACCCTAACTTACAAAAAGTGCCAAAACTGGTGTTTCCTTATGGATTTTGTCCAACAAACTTCTAGACGGTATTAGACCTTCCCAGGAATGCCCCAGGCAAGACCCGCCAACCCACCCGCAAAAAAACACCCGACACAACACCCCCAAACAGCGAAAAAGCTAAATCTCATACTTACAATGTCTCTCGGCCTTCGGTCCAAACGCGGCGCTGTGCAGCTAGGTCATCATCATCATCAATCATCATAACTCCTGTTTTCCACCACGGATTTCCTGAAAAGCAAATGCAATCAAGATTAGACTGTCGCAGCAGTGCTTCGACAGAGACCCCGGCCGCAACCCACCCACGAACAGCAGGAAGCCCCCCAAAACGCTACATTGAGCAAGATGTCAGAAGAAATAGCAAAAAAAAGGCTGTTCCTTATGGATTTTGTCCAAAACACTTCTATCCGGTATTAGACCTTCCCAGGAATGCCCCAGGCAAGACCCGCCAACCCACCCGCAAAAAAACACCCGACAACACCCCCAAACAGCGAAAAAGCTAAATCTCATACTTACAATGTCTCTCGGCCTTCGGGCCAAACGCGGCGCTGTGCAGCTAGGTCATCATCATCATCAATCATCATAACTCCTGTTTTCCACCACGGATTTCCTGAAAAGCAAATGCAATCAAGATTAGACTGTCGCAGCAGTGCTTCGACAAGACAGAGACCCCGGCTGCAACCCACCCACGAACAGCAGGAAGCCCCCCAAAACGCTACATTGAGCAAGATGTCAGAAGAAATAGCAAAAAAAAGGCTGTTCCTTATGGATTTTGTCCAAAACACTTCTATCCGGTATTAGACCTTCCCAGGAATGCCCCAGGCAAGACCCGCCAACCCACCCGCAAAAAAGCACCCGACAACACCCCCAAACAGCGAAAAAGCAAAATCTCATACTTACAATATCTCTCGGCCTTCGGTCCAAATGCGGCGCTGTTCAGCTAGGTCATCATCATCAATCATCATAACTCCTGTTTTCCACCACGGATTTCCTGAAAAGCAAATGCAATCAAGATTAGAATGTCGCATCAGTGCTTCGACAGACACCAAAAATTACCCACAAACACCCGGAACCCCGCCAAAGAGCACCTCAAAGGCAAGCAAGTCAGCAAAAACGGCAAGAAATTTCCACCTCATATTTGGTCCAAAACACTTTTGTTCATTATTAGAGCTTCACAGCAATGGGCCCAAATCCGTCAACTCACCCGCAAAGAAGTACAACACCCCCACAAGTGCTGAGTCTTTCTTCATTGGGCGTAATCCAGCACTCTGCTTGGAGGGAAATCGCAGTCTGGAGGAGGAGGATAGAGGAGCATGTTCTTCAGAACTTGTGAACCTGAGGAATGTAGACTGCGGCACCTTCAAATCAATAAGCAAACAAGTGAAGACAGTTCTGATGATGGTCTTGTTTTTGGGATTAGGTGATTAAAGTTTGAATTAAATTAACTGTGCAAAACAAAGAAAGAGAGACACAAAGCACACAGGAATAAAAGTGAATAAGGACGAAAAAGAAAGTTCTTGACTGATTGTCTCATTTTCAGGGCTCGGTGTCAGGGAATAAGAACAAGATTTCGTCATCATACTCTGCGAATTCAGGCTGGATGAGGTCAGTGACACCGAACAGAGAACAAATCCCCTCATCTACGTTGCCGTCCTCCTCGTCTTCATGCGGCGTGCTTTCTCGTACTTTGTAATCTGGTGGTATGAGGTGCTGATTCATCTTGATCATTGTCAGCCGCTCCACATTTTTGGGCGAGAGGCGACTCCGTTTGGGAGTTACAATGCCACCAGCAGCACTGAAAACACGTTCAGAAGACACACTTGCGAGTGGGCAAGACAAATAGTTTATAGCCAGGTTGAAGAGCTGTGGCCACAATTGTTTTTTGCCATGCCAATACTGCAATGGCTCATCATTAAGAAAGACCACTGTTGAGTCATTCAGATAGTCCTGCACCATCGACTCAAGGTCAGCAACGGTTCCTCCACTTTTCTTACTTTTTGCTGTGGCTGTGACATTTTTTCGAGAACCATACCCAAGCAAACTTAGCCAATCCTCTACAACAGCCACTGTTTTTGTTGTGTGTGGTGCAGATGATCCAGTTGCCGGTGTCTTTAACGGCTGAGAGGTCACTTGTGCCCCAGCCACAGGTGCAGAAGTGGATTCTTGTGACTGGGGATGGCCTGCTGATGCTGATGCTGATGTACTGGCTTCTCCTTCAATAACCTGCCGTTCTTTTTCAAACCTCTTGGCTGACCAGGCTAACCAATGTTTGTACTTTTGAACATCTGCATCAGCAAAAGGAAAGAATGCTTCGCCTGCCAGCGCCTTTTTGTAGCGTGGATCCAGAATAGTAGCACAAATGTAATGCTGATCTGACTTGATCTTTTGAAGACGTTCATCACCACGTAGGCGCTCTAATAATTTCTCAGACAAAATAAAATGGTCTTTTTTTTGTACATCTTTTTCAAACTCAGAAGACACCGCCATCAGTTGGTGCTCCAGCATGCACAACAATGGGATAGCTTTTCCCAAATTACAGTCCTCCTGGCTGACTGCACGCGTGAAGAACTCAAAAGGACGAAGCATGTCTGTCAGGCTTTTAACTATGTCCCATTGCGCCGCACTCATCCGCAGGTCCTCCTTCTGAGATGTACCCTCTGTGAAGAAATAGTGATCGAGTACCGTATACTGCTCATACAGACGCTCAAGCATGTAGAAGGTTGAGTTCCAACGTGTTGCCACCTCCTGGATGAGTGCTTTCACTGGCATTCCACGTTGAAATAGCAGTCTCCGCAGATGCTTCCGGGCCTTAAAAGAATGGCTGAAATGGTTGCACATTTTGCGGCAGGTGGCCATTACCTCGAACGCTGTACTGTCTTTATCACTCAAGAATTTTTGAACTACCAGGTTGATACAGTGCGCCAAACACGGCACTCTAACATGGTCACCCTTCTGCATGGCCTTTACTACATTGGCGCCATTATCCGTGGAAACATAACCAATCTTGAGTTTTAGGGGGGATAGCATTTTCAAGACCTTTTTGTTAAACTCTTCCAAAAGGTTTTCTGCTGTGTGACTTTTCTCCAAGCCAAACATGGCTAGTGTTGCATGCTTCCGAGCAGCTTTGAAAACTTTGTCCGGGTCAACACCTGCGTTTAGCTTTGCTAAAACACCTGAAAAAGAGACCCAGTGTCCAGTGATGCACATGTAATCAGCGCCTGCGCCACTGGTCCACATGTCTGTTGTCAGATGTATTGTGTGAACAGCACTCTTCTGCAAAGCTGCCCCAATCGCCTGCAGCACATCTTCATGTAGTGCTGGAACCGCAACTCTGGCAAAATAGAACCGGCTCGGAACCTTCCATTTAGGGCAGAGCGTTGCCACTAATTCAAGAAAACCTACCGCTTCTACAAAAGAAAAAGGTAGAAGGTCCACAGCTAGCATTTTAGCCAGCTTAGTGTTATACAGACGCGTCAGTGGGTGGTTGCGTTCATATGGCACGTCTGAAGTAAGCATTGTTCTAATGTTGCCCTGGACCAAGCATTTACGGGCTGATAATGACTTCGTTGACCCAATTTTGCTCGCTGGTGAACTTTTGTGCGTTGGTGTCTCACTCGCTCCAACACTCTTAGTGTGCCTCACATTGGGTGTGCTGCTGACAGGGGTACTGGGTGTAAGGGAAGTGTTTGACACGTCTTCTTCCTGCTCGTCATCATCAGATGAAACATCAACGTTTCCTTGAATTTGGCCTTTCTTGATCGCATCTAGGTGCGCAAACCATTTGACAGTGTGCTTTCTCTCAAGATGACCTCTCTGGCCGCCGGTACCATAGTTGGTACCTGACTTACCACGACTAACTGCAAGCTTACAAAGGGTACAAATGGCAAACTTTGGATTTTTTGGACAAACAGTAAAGAAGTCCCAAACTGGGGACTTGAAGTGTCTGTGGGACATGGAGGAGGCGGCGATACTGGTGGTGGTGGTCATGAAGCTAATGCCAGATGAAGTGGAGGATGTGGATTGCCCAACTTTTGTACGTTTTGCACTTTCACCGCCACTAATTAAGGTCGAGGTTGACGGAGGTCTCTTCTTGCCAGAAAGAAATATGGAAGCGGGACGAGTTGGTGTACTACTTAACTCCAATGATTGTGGTGTTTCCACTGCCTCCTCATCGACAACATCATCATCACGCTCAGCAGCTCTTCGGGCTAGGGTCAAAATGTCTGTTTGCTGCATGCCCGCTGGGGCTGCAGTGACCTTTATGATGACTGGGTCGTCGTTGGCAGAGTCTTCATCAGCAGCAGTATCCGCCACTTCTTGTTGAGACTCATCACACTCCATAACTCTGAGACTTTGGACGAGCTTCCTTTTACGCTTAACTACCTTTGTTTGTTCCCAAGTTTGATCCGTATCATCAGAAGGAGGTGTGCTTGAAGAGGATGTAGACACCACCCTTGATCTCTTCCTTGCTAGGGGTGTGGAAGACAATGAAGGATCATCAGGAGGAGTGGCTTCCTCAAATGATACCTCGCCTTGATTGTCGATTTCCTGATGTGCCCCTACTTCGGGAGGAACAACTATTGTGGGCACTTGTTGTGACCCTCCATGCACCTCTGCTTGCGCATCTCCTTGCGCTGCCTCTCCTTCCACATGTACTTGGGCTTGTACTTGCACATGTGATTGTTGTTGCGGCTGTGGTTGTTCAACACTCGTCAGATGAGCTACAACAACCTGTGTTGATTGAGGGACATTGCTGCTGCTTTCTTGCGATGAGCCAACATCACTGGTCGATGGTGATTGAAGAAGTATACTGGCTGCCTCTGCAGCACTCAAGGGCTTGGACTTAAGTTGGCGTGGTGGTGGTGGTGGCACTGAGCCCAATGGAGCGGGGGTGCTGCTGCCAGCTTGGTCCCCAGCAGATCCCGCTGCAGCTGCTGCAGGCATACTTTTTTTTTTACTCCCAAAAAAAGGGGCGGGCGGCACACCAGTGTCCTTGGTAACTTGCTTCTTCTGCTCCTTACTGGCACCTTTCTTGCTAGAGGAGCTACGGGTTACTTTCTTTGGGGCCATCTTCTTCAGAGCAGGTCAGCAGGCAGCAGTTGCACGAGTTGCAGAGGGTTCTGTGTCCAGACGTGACGTCGCGTGACGTTATGCTGCACACACCGCTGCAGGACTTCTTCCTGGCACTGGTGGTTCTATTGAGTCTTCTTGTGCACCTAAAAGCAATGGAAGACAGAGGAACATCAGTTCAGTTATACACCCCAAAAAATCGACAAAACACAGAAAAATGAGCACAATCCCATGCCATCCATGATGTTTACATTGAAGACACCCCACAGAAAGACTAGGGACATGCAAATATGCAACACTCACTACCCCTGGGCATAAGGGATGAAAAGTAGGCAAAATAAGTGCAGGCCTCAGACACTGCCTCTCCTCAAAATGGCCCCCTTACACCCCAAGCACATGTTGCCTGTACCAGCCAGCACTCAAGATGGCCACCACCACCACCCACATGG
This sequence comes from Lissotriton helveticus, assembly GCF_964261635.1. Taxonomy (NCBI): domain Eukaryota; kingdom Metazoa; phylum Chordata; class Amphibia; order Caudata; family Salamandridae; genus Lissotriton; species Lissotriton helveticus. The sequence goes on from NC_136068.1 coordinate 557,486,564, forward strand.
CCAGTCCACATCAACAGTACACCCCCAAAAAACAGAAAAACAGCCAGAAATCACCACAATCCAATGCCATCCATGATGTTTACATCAAAGAGAGTGAGACCACACCACAGGCACACTCAGTCCATGCACCACCACCACCCCTGGGCAAGCAAAAGGCCACACCAGCAGCCCCCCAAAAACGACAAAAAACAATAAAATAAGCACAATCCCAGCCCATCCATGGCCTCAATTATGTTTAAATTCAAGAAGACACCCCACAGAAAGACTAGGCCCATGCAACACTCACCACCCCTGGGCAAAGGGCCACACCAGCAGGCCCAAAAAAACGACAAAAAACTATAAAATCTGCACAATCCCAGCCCATCCATGGCCTCAATGGTGTTTAAATTCAAGAAGACACCCCACAGAAAGACTAGGCCCATGCAACACTCACCACCCCTGGGCAAAGGGCCACACCAGCAGGCCCAAAAAAACGACAAAAAACAATAAAATCTGCACAATCCCAGCCCATCCATGGCCTCAATGGTGTTTAAATTCAAGAAGACACCCCTCAGAAACACTAGGCCCATGCAACACTCACTACCCCTGGGCATAAGGGATGAAAAGTAGGCAAAATAAGTGCAGGCCTCAGACACTGCCTCTCCTCAAAATGGCCCCCTTACACCCCAAGCACATGTTGCCTGTACCAGCCAGCACTCAAGATGGCCACCACCACCACCCACATGGCCAGTCCACATCAACAGTACACCCCCAAAAAACAGAAAAACAGCCAGAAATCACCACAATCCAATGCCATCCATGATGTTTACATCAAAGAGAGTGAGACCACACCACAGGCACACTCAGTCCATGCACCACCACCACCCCTGGGCAAGCAAAAGGCCACACCAGCAGCCCCCCAAAAACGACAAAAAACAATAAAATAAGCACAATCCCAACCCATCCATGGCCTCAATTATGTTTAAATTCAAGAAGACACCCCACAGAAAGACTAGGCCCATGCAACACTCACCACCCCTGGGCAAAGGGCCACACCAGCAGGCCCAAAAAAACGACAAAAAACAATAAAATCTGCACAATCCCAGCCCATCCATGGCCTCAATGGTGTTTAAATTCAAGAAGACACCCCTCAGAAACACTAGGCCCATGCAACACTCACTACCCCTGGGCATAAGGGATGAAAAGTAGGCAAAATAAGTGCAGGCCTCAGACACTGCCTCTCCTCAAAATGGCCCCCTTACACCCCAAGCACATGTTGCCTGTACCAGCCAGCACTCAAGATGGCCACCACCACCACCCACATGGCCAGTCCACATCAACAGTACACCCCCAAAAAACAGAAAAACAGCCAGAAATCACCACAATCCAATGCCATCCATGATGTTTACATCAAAGAGAGTGAGACCACACCACAGGCACACTCAGTCCATGCACCACCACCACCCCTGGGCAAGCAAAAGGCCACACCAGCAGCCCCCCAAAAACGACAAAAAACAATAAAATAAGCACAATCCCAGCCCATCCATGGCCTCAATTATGTTTAAATTCAAGAAGACACCCCACAGAAAGACTAGGCCCATGCAACACTCACCACCCCTGGGCAAAGGGCCACACCAGCAGGCCCAAAAAAACGACAAAAAACAATAAAATCTGCACAATCCCAGCCCATCCATGGCCTCAATGGTGTTTAAATTCAAGAAGACACCCCTCAGAAACACTAGGCCCATGCAACACTCACTACCCCTGGGCATAAGGGATGAAAAGTAGGCAAAATAAGTGCAGGCCTCAGACACTGCCTCTCCTCAAAATGGCCCCCTTACACCCCAAGCACATGTTGCCTGTACCAGCCAGCACTCAAGATGGCCACCACCACCACCCACATGGCCAGTCCACATCAACAGTACACCCCCAAAAAACAGAAAAACAGCCAGAAATCACCACAATCCAATGCCATCCATGATGTTTACATCAAAGAGAGTGAGACCACACCACAGGCACACTCAGTCCATGCACCACCACCACCCCAGGGCAAGCAAAAGGCCACACCAGCAGCCCCCAAAAACGACAAAAAACAATAAAATCTGCACAATCCCAGCCCATCCATGGCCTCAATTATGTTTAAATTCAAGAAGACACCCCACAGAAAGACTAGGCCCATGCAACACTCACTCACCACCCCTGGGCAAAGGGCCACACCAGCAGGCCCAAAAAAACGACAAAAAACAATAAAATCTGCACAATCCCAGCCCATCCATGGCCTCAATGGTGTTTAAATTCAACAAAACAGTTGTATCATGCACCCATAACCAACCCTGGTCCTACTGGATACTGTGGCTACCCACAATATAATTTATTTAATTTTCTGAAAAAGTTCAAAAATTGTACTTGCAGCAACTGTAATGCCCCAAACAAACTTACTTGTGAAAGTTGATTTCTAATCCAAAAGTGATCCAAAGACAGTCAAAAAGGCCTCAAATCCAAATATCCAGCAGCACCCACAAAAAGTAATCCTTCCAGCTCCAGATCCAAATGAAAGTGACCAGGAGATGGACAAAGCACTGGGAGGAGCCTGCTGGACAGGAACAGGAAGTTGGAGACTGTGGGGCACTTCCTTCCTCCCCCCCCCCCAAAATGGACTCCTTGCAAAAAAAAAGGCCATGCAAATGTCAACCTGAGGAGTGATTCTGATAAAAATCATAATTTTCTGAAGGTTTATCCTGTTTGCTGGTGATTTTCTTGTGCGAAATTGCAAAATCTCTATTTCGCAAGTGCGAGATTGTTCCTTTCCGCCGCAACTACGTGTTCGCAATTGCGAACTCTCGCGAGGTGTGCTGTGCAAGGTGGCAAGCCGCGAGTACGTATTCGCGGGCGACAAACTCCCGCGGGAACACGCAGCAAGATCTAAAATGGCGCGTCACTCGCAAAGAAAAACAACTCGGCAAACGCTAAAATGACGGAAAGTGAACGCCGTGCACCACGCCGCGCGCCGCAACCAAGCAAAAAATCCGCCGCGAGCGGATTCACGGATTTTCGACAAATTCGCGAGAGTTCGCGGATTGCGAATTTGCCGAAAATCCGAAAAATCCGCGAGCGGAGCGGATTTTACGCCCATGCTTATTTGTATGTAATTCTGCATAATTCCGTGGAGTTAAAATCGGTGAGTTCCACCCACCCCTACTTTGAGCTCTTGTAGTCTTGCCCTCTACAGTTCCTTGTGTGGAAGGGGGCCTTTCTCGGATCACTGACATAATATCGTCAGTCAAAATATCGAGGTACCAGAATATCGTGGTCAAAATATCGATGGGCAAAATATCGACTTCCTATCTCCACACAGGTACGTACTAAAATATCATTACCACCTATCGTTGTTAAAATATAATTGTGTAAAAATATCGATTTTTTCAATGTCTTAAAATTAATATAAAATTAATTAAATTATTAATATAATTAAAGACAACAGTTAGAATTATTTAAAACATGTTAAAATTAATAAATAATAAACGGAACGTTAAAAATATTAAACACGCATAATTATTTTTGTAATATTATTAAACTATTAATAATTAAATGATAAAGTATTAAAAACATAATTAAAATTATAACTACATATATCTAAATAAAACTGTAATATAAATATAAAAATTATTTCATAAATAAAAAAATTAAAATATTATTTTTTTAAAAATATTTCACACTACATTAATTATAACAGTAGGGAAAACATTGCATAGCATAGGGGATAAAATTACTAGGGAAAGTTTTAGATAGCAGGTGGGTAAAAATGACTATTCCCACTCCAGCAAATGCAACAGTAGGGAAAGTGTTGGATAGCGTGTGGAAATACTTTACTATTTTACTCCACCAAGTGTAACAGTAGGGAAAGTGTTGGATAGCTGGAGGGTAAAAATACTATTCCCACTCCACCGAGTGAAACAGTAGGGAAAGTGTTTGATAGCGGGTGGGTAAAAATTACTATTCCCACTCCAGCAAATGCAACAGTAGGGAAAGTGTTGGAAAGCGGGTGGAAATAATTTACTATTCCCACTCCACTAAGTATAACAGTAGGGAAAGTGTAGAGGTTTAATTCAGTATTCCCACTCCTGCAATATAATTAACATTAATTAACAATTAATTAATTTAAAAAATAGTTTTTACCTCCCACCATATTCCGCTATAAACATCACCATCAATATAGTAAAATATTAATATATTAACATAATTAAATAATTAACTAATAACAATTAACAATAAAATTAATGACCATCAAATATAAATTAATTCACACAATTAACACTATAAAATAACTTTAAATAAATATTACTTAAAAAAATTTAAACTTTTAATAAAAATTAAATTACTTCCCACCCTACTCCCTTATCAACCCACAACCCACTCTTAAATGAAGTACACAATTAACTATTTAACAAATACATTATTAATAATGAATATCAAAGTAATAACTTTTTTAAACAATAAATTATTATAAATCAATGTATAATTAATTAATAATTAATTAATTAACACAACAATATAAATGATTAAATACAAAAATATGATTAACCCACAACTTACTACGGAACTAAAATACTCAAAAATATTTAACATAAAATTCATTACTTTAAAAAAATTCCAACATACATTACAAAAATAATATATACCTTTAACACATATACTAACACTTAAAACATTAAAAAAATCAATATTTTTAACAACTATATTATGACTGCGGGAGAGGTGTGGCGCCGCGGCCAGGGCGACTGACGCTGGAATCTGGGGACCACGGTTCGATCCCCGGCTCCGGCGGCAGATTAGCCCAGCACCATGTGACTCTGGGCAATAGCTCGCTTAATCTTCCCGACGGCCCCCAGCGCCTAGAGACCCTTACGGGTGATTGTGCGCTTTACAAATGTGGACTTTACTGTCGATATTACTAACTTCGATATTATAAAAAACTATATTTCTTACCTGCATTTCGATATTCTGCACCACTGTATTTTTGAAAGTCGGTATTATGTCCTTTTGATATTTAAAACTCGATATTTTGCCATCTCAATATTTAAAATTTGATATTTTGACTGTTTACTAGCCTTTCTCATTTTTTTTGTTTGAATATGTGTTATTGTTTTCACAAAAACATGAACATAACAACTTTCATTGACTCAAGCCTTAACAGTGCGTGGTATCCCCACGAGTCTATGCATTAAATACATTGTAACATTATAATCATGATATCATTTGTGTCACACCTTATGGAGGCGGGGTGCGCTGGTACATGGTTGATCATGATGGTCCTGTGGTGCGCTAGGTGTCTCGGTCTCTACTCCCAATGGCTACCTCCGTCTAGTATTCACCGGGGGGATCCATCTTACAGTGTGTGACCTAACCTTGGTGTCGCGGTTTTGTTTGTCAGCGCAGTGTTAGTTGCGGATCATGGTGGTGGGACTGATGTGTCGTCCTCATGCCTCAGGGTTGACATGAGGCCAGTCGTCGCCTTATCTCAGGACTGAACCCGTTTGCCCAGTGTGCCCGTTACCTTGTCAGAGGCACTATTGTGCATCCCCCCCGCTCAGGTCTTTCAGTGTGTATGCATCATAGTGTGGTCATGTTCGAGCGAGAGAGCATTGCCATGGACACGTGTGCTTAAGTCTGATCTTCCGATCAGCGTGTCTGCTAGTGTGGTAGTGGAGCCGTCTCGGCCCTCTGGACCCAAGCTCGCTGATTAGTCAATAAATCAAAGGAGAAAGAAGAGGGGAATTTATAGCATGTGTAGGAAAAAAGGATTAGAATATATAAAATAAAAAATAAAAGGAGGGGGGAAAGAGGGAGGGGGGAAAGTCAACTTGAAAGTGTGCGGTGTGTGATAAGGCGAGAGTGCGTTAGCTTAATGGGAGCTAAAGATGGCTGCTGCTTGCGGCCAAAGTCAGTGCATCCGTCTATGGTCAGCCAGTTCAGTGGCCGGTGGGTGGATCGTGGCGGGGTGGGGGAGTGAGTTTGCACAAGTTCGCCGTGTGTATGACTGGTAGGTTGCGGGCGCCCCCGACTGATGTTCCGTGTCTTTGTTTGATGGGGCCTCGATGTCTATGGCTTATGGTTCCTGTACTGCAAATCACGTCAGGGTCTCATCGGGAGGGGTGTTAGTCGGGGAAATTCCCTGAGTCAGGCATTCTCGGTGGAAGGAGCTCAGTGTCTCATCCCAAAGGTTCGCTATGGGGAATTTCCGAAGTCCCCCTGTCTCTTCATTGTGGAGTGTAATGCTCTCGGCCCTTGCCCAGTTGCTAAGGGAGGCGTGCCAATGCTCAACGAGTGGTGGCTCTTCGCGCTTCCAATGTTTGGTGAGGAGCCTCCTAGCTGTGATGAGGCCCAGGTCCCAGAATCGGATGGGGACTCTATTGTGCTTTATCCTCTTGTAAAGGCCCAGTATACATGCTTCCCATGTGTGTGGTACTTGCATGGCCGTGCCTTTCTCTAGTAGTGGCGTTATCGCTTGCCAGTATGTCTGGATACTTGGGCAGAGCCACAACATGTGAAGTAGATCCGCTCCCGTCAGTGTGCATCTCAGGCATTCTGCGGAGGCACCTGGGAAGTGCCGATTGATTTTATCCGGCGAAAGGTATGCCTTGTGCAATATGTAAAACTGTATTAGTTTAAAGTGTGCATTGCGTGGAATATATCTGGGACTTTCAACTACCATCGCCCATTCCTTGTCCGTCCACTCCCTCCCCCTGTCCATTGCCCATTTATCACGCAGCGGTTGCAGGGTATGCTGTGTGTGTGACAGTAGTGCCTGTGCTAACCAATGGATCAGGTGTGAACCATTCCCCATGACATGCAAGTACTGCATAAGCTGATGCGTAGGTGGTTCCTCCCCAATGTTTCCCCATTTCTGCTTGTATGTCCTTATAATGGTGGCATATTGCAAGAATTGTCCGGCTGGCAATCCCGTATCTTCAGCGAGTGTCGCAAAAGGGATCAGGGCGCCATCGGCGTATAGATCCGCCATGGTGTCCACCCCCGTTTACCAGCCTTTCTCATAGCGATAACTTCCCTCAGACAAATCAGTGAATTGCCGGGACATCTACTGCGAGAAACTTTCCTTCAGGTTCAGAGGGACAGAGTCGTTTTCAGACCTAACCCTAAAATTCTCCCCAAGGTAGTATCCCCTTTCTGTGTCAATCAGACTATAGAGCTCTGAGTCTTCTTTCCGAAGCCTGACTCTGCGGCGGAAACTCCACAAGGGCCATCATTTCTCAAATGCTAGCACAGTCAGTCGATTTGTGTCCCCGTCATCCTCCCTTCCTCTTTCCTTTCTGCCTCTCACCCTCCCCTCCCCTTTCCCTCCTTCATTCTCTGTCCACTTCCCCTGCTTCTACCCCCCTCCTCTAAATCTCTCCCCTTGACTGCTTTTTCCCTTACGTATATGTCCTTATTGTCTATCTCGACCTTACACAAGTAACTATATTGCCATGCTCTAACAACTGTGTAACCTTTATAATGATGTAACCTGCAACTATGGTCTGATACTCATGTAAAGCGCTCTGATACCTCCGTGTCTAGCCAGCGCTATATAAAACCTTTAAAATAAAATAAATAAATAAAATAAAGTGCATACAGACCTGCTACCACACAGAGAAAAGAACATTGCCTCTTCCCCCCAAGGCACACCTGACCCGCAAAAAAAGGCTGAACCATTGCCTTTTTGGCCAACAGTCTACTAGCTGACATATGCAAAGCAGCCACCTAGTCAACCACACACATGTTTACAAAACACTGTTAGGTTTTTAGCCTAGTCTATCGAAAGGCAATTTTTGACCAGACAGTACTAAGATGGTATTTCCAGATATCTTCACCATCGCATATAGAGTTTGCTGCAATACAGTCTAGGCAGATCATATGTATCAAAAGCCACACATGCTATGAACGGATAGAAAATGTTACTTACCCTGTAAGCAAATGTTCATCTTGTGTAGGGCTGTAGAGCCATATGCACCCACCCTCCTCCCCGTGGTCTATGTCTGCTGCAGATCCTCCCTCTTGTCACCTGTTTCTTACATGAACAATACTCATAGTCAACATGCCGCTTTCACTCACCACTTCATACATACGCTTGCCCGCTGTGTGAAAAAAAACTAATATGCGTTGGTGTCCAAGAGCATTGGCCCCAAAGGGAAGAGTCACGGTGTATGTCATGACTCAAAAGATTTCGTCAAAGAAAAACGTTTTGCAAACCTCCCAGTCCATCACCAGATGGCAAGAGTATGTACACCATGTGGACCTACAGCACTACATGCGACAAACAGATACCTATAGGATAAGTAACTTTATGCTTATCTGCTTCATATGAATTGCTTGATTGATTGATGCTTTATTTCGATATGCACATATCATAAAAGCAGTACAAAAAGATAAAAACAGCATGTCGAAATAAGTAAGACTGTACAAATGGAATGATAATTAAAACACGTTATGTCAGCATAAATTAGATAAAAAAGAATTAAATTGTTATGGTCAGTCTTCTAAGTCTAATCAACCAAGCCCATTTAAAAAATTTAGCAACAGCACAAACAATAGGAGGGGCTGTATTAGTTAAAAGAATCCGAAGGGCAGCAGAGTACTGACGAGTCCCCAGTTCTCTGCAAATGGGGCCAAGCCAACGTGATCTGGGGCGACCATAGTCCGGGCATTCGAAAAGGAAGTGTGGCACCGTCTCTGGTTTGTCCTGACAAAAGGCACAAAAGCGTGATGTGGGCTGGGCTTTATTCCACCTTGAACAGAGGTCGGCCAAGGGCAAGGTTCCTAGCCGAAATTTAATGTACAAGGACCTATCCATAGCAACTGATATAATATCCATATATGGCTCATACAAGACAACGTCTTTGAACAGCAGGAAAGCTGCGGTGGTTTTGCAATGCTGCTGGCTTCTAGAGCGCTTCACGCCAACCCACTCCCAGAAAAGTTTTTTTAGAATCTTCTTTGGAGGAGCGGAGTGACTATGCCAGCAAGAGGCCAAACCAAGTTCCCCTAAAAGATGTTTTATGTCCTTCAGCCATTTGATGCTACTCCAACCATCAGCATGCATCACTTCTGCCAGCCCATTGGCATAAGATTGTAGCTCCGGGACCCTCCACAAGCGTGCCCAGAGCAGAAGGGGACGAAGCCGAGCCTGGTCCCTTATGGCTTTACAGCCAGTGTCCAAGAGCACTGGGATGGTCGGGCTGCTCGATGGAATAGCAAGTAGATCCTTGATAAATTTATTTTCGGCCTTACTCAATGAGTCGACCTTGCCCAAGCCCCACAGTTCCGATCCATAGAGAGAAGCTGGGACCGCACGAGCTTTGTAGATCTCAAGTATAGGAGCAACACAATGTTTTGTGGAGTTATTGTACTCCTTAAGAAGGGCGCCCCCCACCCTTTTGTGAGCCAGAGTCATTTTATCAATGTGGGCAGTCCAGCTCATTGCATCATTCAGTCGGATCCCCAGATAATCAAATTCCGCCACTCTTTCTAGGGGTATAGAGTTCAGAATTGGAGGGCGACCAAGTTTGCGGGGTGGGTGCATGACTAGGTACTTGGTCTTGTCTATGTTAATGACGAGGCCTTTAGTGGTACAGAAGTCCTGGAAGCGGTTCAGCAATGTCTGTAGACCTTGGGGGGTTTTGGAGATGAGGAGGGTGTCGTCGGCGAACAACAGAGTTGGAATTTTTACTCCACCCAGGCTGGGAGCGTCTGATGGTTCGCCCAGTAGATGATCTACCACCCCGTTAATATAGAGGGAGAATAAGGTAGGGGCCAAAACACAGCCCTGTCTTACTCCCCTCTCGACCCTGATCTTATCGGTCTTTTCCCCATTCAGCCCCCATCTAACCTGGGCATAGGTGTTGATGTGCAGGTTAATAAGGAGGTTCAATAGGTACGGGGGCATCCCTAAACCATGAAGCACCCTCCAAAGTTCCTCCCTTGGTACCAGGTCAAAGGCAGTCTTAAGGTCAATAAAGGCCAGGTAAAGACTGCCTTTGCCCAGCACCACCACCTTCCAGTGTAACAACAAAAGCCTAAAGGCCTGTTCAATAGTTCCTGTACCCGAACGGAACCCAGCCTGCATGTCGGACAGAATGTGATTGTCGTCCACCCATTGAGTGATTCTCCCCAAGATGGTTTTCCCGGCCAATTTCTGGCTGGAGTCTATTAGGCTTATAGGCCTATAGTTCCCGGGTAAGTCCCGACTGCCCTTTTTAAAAATGGGGACCACCTCCGCACCTCTCCAGGAGTCAGGCACAGGCCCTCCCCCCATGATTGCATTGAGGAGTGCAGAGATTAGTACCCCCCATTCTTCCGGGTAAGCACGGAGGATGTCCCCCGGTAGGCCATCCGGGCCAGCTGCTTTCAAGGGGACCAAGGTTTTGATCTGCTTTGTTACATCCAGGGGGGAAAACAATTCCAGGTCACGAACTAGAGTAAAGGGTGGGATTTTAAAGGGATCATTAAGTGGGCCTTCAACAGCAGAATAAAGATTTTGGAAATGGGAAAACCAAGTCTGGGCGTTAATGGCACAAGTCCTCCGGGAATCGTCGGGGCGATTCCTTTTGCCCACCATATCCCAAAAACCTTTGGCATCTTTCCCACGACTGGCAGCCAGGAGGTCCTGCCAGAAATTAACCTCCCACTCCATCCTTGCATTTTTCTGGCAGAGTGCGTAGTGTCTCCTGGCCTCCCTAGTCCTAGACGGTAATTTGGACTTGACTGCCTCGATAAGAAGTGATTTCGCCTCCCTACACTTTTGGTTGTACCAGCCCTGACCCGGTCGTAGGCTTGGTTTCCTTCCGCTCGGGTGAGCTGGGACTACAAAGAGGTCGCCAATGGCCTGAATTATGACACAAAACCTAGGTGCCACCTCCATCAACCCTTCCTCTTGGCAGTCAAGATTGGCTAGGGCTGAGACCAGAAGCTGCCTAATCGCAGAGGTTTTCTCCTCCGAAAGAGCTAGCTTCGCCCACTTTAGCCTTCGTCCACAGTTCGTGACCACTGACAGGTCCGGAGCGGGGTTACAAGGAGAACTACTCACGGTGCTATTGACGCACCTGTGGGACAGGGTGAGGGACAGGAGGTTGTGGTCACTCTCCACAGAAGGTAGAACTACCATGTCCTCCACCAGGCTCCACAGGTGTATGTCAAGGAGGAAATAATCAATCCGTGACGTGTGTCCTGGCCTGTTGTAGGTGTGCGCCCCTACTTTGTCGGACCTGGTCCTGCCATTGGCAGCTCTAAGACCAAACTCCATAACTAGAGAGTTAATCTGGAGGGCCACTTCTGTCCACTTTTTAACAGGGCCAAGCTCGAGGGGCGGAATCCCCCACCCATTATCAAGTTCCTCTTGATCTGCTAGGATGTCCAGGTCCAGGGGCTCGAAAGTGCAGTTCAGATCACCTGCCAACAATGTACAGGACCTGTATGGAGATGAGCGGAGTTGCGCTTCCAGGCAAGCTATAACTGGGGATTCTCTTCCCCCCTTAGTGCCACGGGCATAGATGTTAAAAATATTTAAAATGACTCTGCCCTGGGAATTTCTAAGCAAAATATTTAGGAGGTCAGGGCATTTAGTGTCCCTCTCCTCCACCCTACAGTTAAGTTCGGTGGCTACCCAGATTAACAGGCCACCAGAGGGGCGGCCCCTGCCAGTTGCACTTTCTACTGCCGGCAAAAAGTGGGTGGAATAGCCCGCCTTGTGTAGGGGCACCCGACTCCAGGTTTCCTGGAACAGGCATATGGAGTATTGCTCCACACGCTCGCTCCAGTCCGGCAACGCCAACTTCCTTTCGAGGCCCGCAACATTCCAGCTGAAAACCCTAATCTGGGGGTCCGTTACAGCTGCAATGCTACAATCCTCAACAGGGGGTGACAAGACCACAGAACCCACATCAGGGGGACCAACCAGAAAATTATAGGATGCCCCAGTCTCCCCCTTCCCCTCTACAGACTCGGCCGTAGCCTGAGTCTGCGGTGGGGAGGAGGAGCCATTGGATTTGGGGTATGGTGTTGACTCAGCGACAAAGCCTGGGGCCACAGCATCCTCCCCCGGATCATAACTGAGTCAACAGCTCCCAGGTCCCCAATTTGGTATCACTGGAGCTAGGCATAGCTGCTGGGAAAGAACTCCCGGGGTCGAAAGGCCGTGGGCAGTGTTCTCCACCAAAAATTGGCCCCCTGGGCTGCTAATGAAGGTGGGTTGTCCAAGGTGGATGGTGGGGGTGGTCATAATAGACCGTGGGTAAAAAAATGTCAAATCGACTATGTCGATACCCGATCCAACCGTGGGTTGACCTTGAGAGCATATTAAATGGGCAACCCTAGCATCTTGGAAATTTACAACCACACAATCCCCTTCGAGCGATTTTTTCCCGTGTCCAATCCAACCCACCCTGCGTACACCAAGAATAATTCCATCCACTCCCGCAGGCAAGGGCCTGTTGGCTTTCAGCCAGTGGATGACCTTATTCTTTAGTGCCTGATGGTACTCCCAATAGGGGGGACTTTCGTAAGGATGACAACATACGGGTGGCACTCAGGGGGGAGGTTAACTGGGGGGCACTTGCGTCTACTGTTCTGAGGAGGACCCAAAGGGGGACGATTTGTAGGTGGGACGGGAATAAATGAGTTGATGCAACACCACCAGTTGCATCAGATATAACAGCCCCAGGTTGCGAAGTAGGGCCCGTCCCTCCCTTCTGGTGTTGCCTTAGGTCCTGGGTAGCCACCGGGGTTATTGCTACTGGGGGAAGGGTAGCATGCACGTGAGCAGCATGAGTGGGAGCCTTCGGCTTTATCTGTCTAGGACCAACCTTAGGAGCAGCCAAGATAGTATTCCCAGGGGCTGGGTGCTTGGGCGGCTGCATCAGCTGATCTCCATGGGGGGGTCTCACTGGAACCTCTATCCTATTGGACTTATCTAACCTATCTGTCCTATCCTCACTGGGCTTTGGCTGGTGCTTGAGAAGGGTCTTTAGGGCAAAAAAATTGTCCCTAGTAGCCTGCTCAAAGCAGTCAAGCCTGTCCCCCAACCTCTTGACCTGGTCTATAAGTGGCAACACAAGAGACTTGACCAGCTTCTCAATCGCCTCCATGGAGTGACCCACGTTGGCCTGGACAGGCGTTAGTGGGGCCGACAAGGAAGGTGGTACTGTATCAATAACAGCTGGAACGCAAATAGGTGTCCCTGAGGATACAGGTCCTGCGGCGCTCAGGGGGGAAGGGCCCCTCAGGGGCGGGTACCTGGGATGGTTAGTAATCTTAGATGGGCAGCCCTTTCGAGTGTGAATTGCCCTTTTCCCCTTCCTTTTGATAGGCTCCTGGTTAGGTCGCTTTTTAGTCGGAGCTTGTGGGACGGGAGCAGGAACCTCAGGGCAGTGTTGGGACTGAATGCCAGGTGAGCCTGCTAAGGAGAGCTCATTGCATGGATCTATAAGCACGGCACATGGACTGGTACCGTGGTTACCGATCAGTGAGCTTTCTAACCCTTCTATACCACCCATTGAAGGTGCAATAAAGGAATCCCCAGGTAGATCCCCAAGCAAGACTGCAGGGGAAGTAGGATTTAGAGGGGACAACACTATTGCTGGCGATGGACTTTTAGCAGGAGGAAAGTCAAGAGAAAGGCGCCGTTCAGATATGGCAAGTTCATTGTCGATGACAGCCGCCACCCTTGTCAGGAATTTGTCCATAGAGCCAAACATAGCACCCCCGGGGGCACTCTCCCCGCAACCCCTCAAGGCCTTACCGGAGCGAGTTGACATGCTGAGATGCGGCACCACAAGTTGAAACCGGTACGGTTGATGGAAATGGGGTGGCCCTGCCCTGCCTCCTCCTGCCCCGGACGGCCACAGACGGCCCGCCCTCTGCCCGGGCTCTGCCCGGCGCTGCCCGCGCGCGTCCCGCGACGCGGAGGGAGTGCCTGGACTTTGTAGCGCCTCCGGGCGCGAAGACAGCGGGAAACCGGAAGTGCGCGCTGAGCCCGCTGGGAGCTGTAGTCTCCAGCCGCGCTGATGGAGTGATGGCGGCGAGACCTACAGCGTTCCCCACCCAGGGACTGGCGCTGCGTGCAGGCGTGCAGGTAAGGTCCTCCTGGCTTGTCCCCCGCTCCACCGAGGGAGTGCCTGGACTTTGTAGCGCCTCCGGGCGCGAAGACAGCGGGAAACCGGAAGTGCGCGCTGAGCCCGCTGGGAGCTGTAGTCTCCAGCCGCGCTGATGGAGTGATGGCGGCGAGACCTACAGCGTTCCCCACCCAGGGACTGGCGCTGCGTGCAGGCGTGCAGGTAAGGTCCTCCTGGCTTGTCCCCCGCTCCACCGAGGGAGTGCCTGGACTTTGTAGCGCCTCCGGGCGCGAAGACAGCGGGAAACCGGAAGTGCGCGCTGAGCCCGCTGGGAGCTGTAGTCTCCAGCCACGCTGATGGAGTGATGGCGGCGAGACCTACAGCGTTCCCCACCCAGGGACTGGCGCTGCGTGCAGGCGTGCAGGTAAGGTCCTCCTGGCTTGTCCCCCGCTCCACCGAGGGAGTGCCTGGACTTTGTAGCGCCTCCGGGCGCGAAGACAGCGGGAAACCGGAAGTGCGCGCTGAGCCCGCTGGGAGCTGTAGTCTCCAGCCGCGCTGATGGAGTGATGGCGGCGAGACCTACAGCGTTCCCCACCCAGGGACTGGCGCTGCGTGCAGGTAAGGTCCTCCTGGCTTGTCCCCCCTTGCTGCAATACAGTCTAGGCAGATCATATGTATCAAAAGCCACACATGCTATGAACGGATAGAGAATGTTACTTACCCTGTAAGCAAATGTTCATCTTGTGTAGGGCTGTAGAGCCATATGCACCCACCCTCCTCCCCGTGGTCTATGTCTGCTGCAGATCCTCCCTCTTGTCACCTGTTTCTTACATGAACAATACTCATAGTCAACATGCCGCTTTCACTCACCACTTCATACATACGCTTGCCCGCTGTGTGAAAAAAAACTAATATGCGTTGGTGTCCAAGAGCATTGGCCCCAAAGGGAAGAGTCACGGTGTATGTCATGACTCAAAAGATTTCGTCAAAGAAAAACGTTTTGCAAACCTCCCAGTCCATCACCAGATGGCAAGAGTATGTACACCATGTGGACCTACAGCACTACATGCGACAAACAGATACCTATAGGATAAGTAACTTTATGCTTATCTGCTTCATATGAATTGCTTCTTTCTACAGTTTTACATCCTCAGATTGATTAGTGTTTAAACAGGCCTTCCTCCACTATATTCCAAAAATCCTGCACAAAAAAATTGACCTTGACATAAAACTTTGCTTGTTCCGCTCCTTTTCTTCTTTCAAAGGACCCTCTCCTTACCTTATATCACCTGTATGACTCATTTCTCTGAGTACAGCCTACTCTAAGTTGCATGCCCTTCTGTATTAGTCTCTGTTATTGCATTTCTGGTAATTGCTTACATCTCATTTCATAGATCACAATCTCTCCTTCTTTGAAAACATATGCCTGCAACCTAACAGTACCCAATTTCCTCCGGCGCATTCCTTCCGGTAAGGAGTGCCAACATACAATTTTCTTAAGGCTGCCTTCGGGTGGCACTTGAAATCTTTTACTTTCCTTGTAAATGCGTTACGTTAGAATGCTTGGAGTTGCCTGGCTCCTGTCCATGTTAGTGGCCATCTTAGGTCAGCCTCCACATACTTTTAATATGTTTTTGTTTCTTTTTCACATGTTCATTTTTAATTTATTATTTTAATCTTACTGTTACTTTGCCAGTATTTCCTTTTGGAGGGAAGACTACCAGAAGGAAACGGAGCTTGTGGCCTCCAGTTAATAGATGAATTGCTTGCCCCCGATCTATCGGCACCTGCCACGCCTAAGGCTTAGCCACGCCCTCTTGAAGGTAGGCTATTTAGATATAACATCTGGGCGGCCATAGCGAACTCAATCTGGTAAGGAGCACTGACACGCAATTTGCTTAAGGCTGCCTTTGAGTGACACTTGAAATCTTTTACTTTCTTTGTAAGTGCATTAGTGCGCTCTGGGTTGTCTGGCCCCTGTCCATGTTGGTGGCCATCTTAGGTCTGCCTCCACTTACTTTTATTATGTTTATGTTTCCTTTTTCACGTGTCTATTTTAATTTCTTATTTTAATCTTATCATTATTTTGCCAGTATTTCCGTTTGGGTGGGAAGCTTGCCAGAAGAAATGGAGCTGCTGGCCTCCAGTTGCGAGATTATTTGCCCTCCCACCCCCCACCCCCGGTCTATCGGTGTCTGCCATGCCTCAGCCTTAGTCACATCCTCTTGAAAGCAGGCTTTTTAGTTATGGCAGCTGGGCGGCCATGTCGCTGGTGTGCCGAAGGTGCGCTTAAGGCAAGCAAGTCTGTGCCCCCCCATGCCTGAACAGCTCCAGGGGCCAGGACCCCTGCCGGTTCGGAGCTAAACATCAGGCGATACAGAGCAAATGAATCTTGCAACTTGCCCCTATTAGTGTCGAAGAATGTCTACATCCTCTGGACTGTTCTCAGGATACAGAGGTCTGTGGTAAGTGCAGGTATGTGTTTTCTACAGTCTATTTTTATCAGAGACATAGCTAACTGAAAATTTGGCACCTTATATTTTTGCCGCTATTACTTATGGTTATGTTATAGGGAGACTTGACAGACAGGCTGAGAGAGGGTGAGGAGTAGCGATTATTTTTAAACAGTCCATTCTTTGCACCTTCTCTAAGATAAAGATTGTGGGCTGAGAGACAGCCTTTTTTACCATGACTCTAACATGTAATCTTGCCCTAGCTGGGTTTTTGATTTGCCTCCCGCCTGATTTGGCTTCCAATTTTGTAACCACATTAGCGGACATTTGACCATCTTTCTCGTTGCGATCTACTAATTTCCTAATTTTTGGTGATTTTAATCTTCATTTTGAGAAGGCAACTTGTCGTCTGGCTACTACTCTCACTGAGGACATGGAACCACTCCAGTTTACCCAACTGGTATTTACTCCAACGCATAATCTAGCCCATATGCTGGTTCCCATTTTTTTCCAATTATACTAGCGTGACGGTGGGCAGTCCAATTCCACTGATATGGTCCAACCATTGCGTCAGTCCCATGCCCACTTTGAATGGAGGTAAACGAAGTAGGTTGTGGAACTAGACTAGGGTGACTCCCGCTATTTTGACGGACACTCTGACTAAGAATTGTCTGACTCTAATTGATTGTGTTGACATGGCAAATCAACAAGTAGAGAACTGGATAACTGAAGCACTTGATATTATTGCACCTATGACGAATCACACAGTGAGGCGTGCTAAACCTTCTGCTAAATGGTTTATTGAGAAGCTTCTCACGCAGATAAAGATTTGCTTAGAGAACTTCTGGTGCAGAAAGCCTAGTGTTGAGGACAAAGAAAACTACTGTAAGGCTTTGAAGGACTACCATAGACAGATTAAAATTACATGTAATCATTCCTATGCTAATATAATCGAGTTAGCTCACAATTCATCCAGAAATCTATCCACGCTGGATCGCATTTCTTCATCTGTTGCTCCTTCTGTAGAGGGTTGTAAATTGATTGCTCAATTCTTTTTTGATAAACTCTCTAATATATTTGCAACCTTCCCGGAGGCAGTCAGAGACGCTCCATGCCTTGAAAAATGGTTCAGACCATTGGACTCTAACATAGGGCTATCCAGTGTTTATATTCTAACTTTAGAAGAGCGTCATGTTCTGCTGCCTAAGGTGAAATCAGGTTCACCAGCCGATCCTGCCTCACCCATGATGTTAGGACGTGAGATGGAGGGTATTTTACCTGGACTTTGCGATTTGCAATAAGTCCTTTGGATGTGGTAAGGTTCCACCAGGGTGGAAACATGCTACTGTTGTACCACTCCTGAAAAAACCTGCATTGGACCTTGCAAAGCCAGATAATTTCAGGCCTATTTCTCTCCTCCCATTCTTCTCTAAAATAGAAGAGAAGCACATTAACACTCAGCTGATGAGCTTTATTGAGGCAGAGGACTGACTGCAAGAGACCCAATCGGGTTTTCGTGTAAAGTACAGCACGAATCAGTGCTACTGTTAGCTTCTGAGTCTCTCAGTTATATTGTGGATGGGGACAAATCTCCTGCATTAATAATGCTGGACTTAAGTGCAGCCTTTGTTACCGTATGCCATGGTCTTCTGCTTGAACGGCTATGGAAATGCGGTGTAGGTAACTTGGCTTTGCGGTGGCTAGCCTCGTTCCTTCAGGACGTACCTTTCAGGTGGGCCAACAACCGTTCTCTTCAGAGGTATTTCTGCTGTGGCAGGGGGTGGGTGCCACGGGGCTCTGCACTAAGCCCTACACTGTTCAATCTTTACATGCCCCCCTCAGCTTACGTCATTGACTGTCATGGCTTTAATATGGTATCATACACCGATGACACACAGCTTATTATTACTCTATCTCAGGGTGAGGGAGCCACTGCAACTCGGCTCAGATCCTGCCTGGTTGAGCTGATGGAATGGATGGACTATGGCTATCTTAAGCTTAATGCCAGAAAACCTGAGGTACTGGTCCTAGGAAAGCAGCCATAGATCTGGTCCTCTGCCTTGTGGCCAGATGTTCTCGGACCAGTGCCGACTCCTAAGCCAAAAGTGAAAAATCCTAGGCATTTAGTTTAACGCTAACCAACATATGACAGACAGGGCTCCAGTTTAGCAGGAACATGTTTTGGAATATTAAAAACATTAAACAAAATCCTCACAGCCAACTTTCCGTAAAAAACTCAAAACCTGTTTTTTCAGACAAATCTAGTTACTGCTGAGTGTGTGTACTAGGCCTCTGTAGCTAGAGAAAGAATCCTAAGCGTTGAGACACTCTGGATGGAGTAGCCATGTGCTCTACAAATCACCTATTATTATTATTATCTACTCATCCCACCAATCATTTACATGAACTCATATAGCTCCCATTAATGACCACACATAGCTCAAATTAATTCATTCTACCGCAAAGAAACTGGAGTAAATGCATGGGATGGGTTGCATGAGTGCACAAACCTAATCCCAGTAAACAATATCCTTTGGATTAGCCACAAATGTTCTTTCTGAAGTAGCATGTTACTCGCCATAAAAACACTTTAACACCTCATGAGGGGGAGTAAACGCTATATAAATGCAATTGCAGTAGAGGGTACTAGTCAGCCTGCGAGGTCCCCATTTTGTTGGTGAATATAGCGACACAGCACAGAGAGCCCCTCACGCCCCTGGGCCCGGTGCCACTGCACCCGCTGCATTATTGATAGCTACGCCCTTGCACGTGGAATGAAGAGGTGTAGGGCGGGCCTCGCTGCCTAGCGCAGCTCCCTCTGAGCGAGCTCTTCCGTTCCCGGCGACCTTGCAGTCACCGTGCTCCGCTGTCAGAGAAAGCTGCCAGCTCACACAGTGGGTCTTTTATTCGGACTTTAGAAAACAGGGCAATCCAGGCCGGCCGCCCCCTTATCTGTCACGGGAAGCTGTTATCTGACAGACACGGTTCGGGGTAAGACTGCCCCAGGAGCCTAGCCAGGAGGCTCTTAGCAAAGACGGCTATCAAAAACAGCTCACCACCTTAATTTAGATCTAAACATTGTTAATAGTAAAAGTGGGGTTGCATGACATTCAGAGTACAGTAAAGCTACAGTGTACTGAGCACTGCAGACGCACGTTTCATCTAAAAAATGCTTCCTACACACTTTACTGTAACCACAAACACACATGAAAAGGATAATTTTCTTAACTGCCCTCCTGCCGGTATAGCGTCTAACTTTTGAATGCCATTACGTTCAATCTTCACGTCACATGAGATATTAACAAGTACACATTGTGAAATTGGACACATTTCAGATAATGTTTGTAAAATGTTATATGAAAATATAATGATTTCCCACACACGTAGGCGCACAGCAGGTCAGGGGGTCACAAGTAAAAAATAATAAAACTTTCTGTGAACAGGTTGAACGTTGCAGCCCTATAAAGTACAGCACATAACATTTGGGCATAGCTGCCAAGTTATCATGTTTGTGTGTCACACTTCCATATTTCCGTAGTGCGTATCTAAGGCAATCAATTACTGTATGTATGAACCTTAGAGTGACACTTTATCACGGGTAAAACCACAGAGTAGTTCTTGTAATGAGAAAAAACAGAAATGTCCCCTCTATGTAAAATACATGTCAGCATTTTCGAAAGCTAAAGGGATGTTTAGAACCGGTAGTGGTTATGCAAGGTCACTCACCTACTTCCCTTTTCTGACATCATGATAGTCCTTGAAATATTTGTGGTGGCATGATAGGATGCAATCTACAAGCCTTTCTCTGGCAGTAGTTTAATTGATTAAAGTTGTGTGGAGTAATGCCCTCTACATGTAGTTCAATTTATTTCAGTTTGCTATATGCCATGTTTGGCAATACAAATATTAAGAACAGATTTTAAAAAAACTTATCCTGTCAAAATTCCTTTTTCATAATTTCGTCAGCCAATATAATATTTCACCAATGAACATGCGATAACACTCTTGCATATCATCTCAAATACTTGGCAAGCCAAGTTCTAATCTCTGTGTATATACCGGAGGGTCTTTTCAAAATCCTTAACCATTTTTTCCAGATTTCTTCCCTACCTTTTGAGTTTTTACACAGATGTTTGCATTCTGATCATTCAAAATCAGACTATAACCTCATTGTTTTAAGTCAGATGTCTGCAACAACTTCTCTACTGACCCACATCCTCCTAAACAGAGCGTTGGATAAATGTAGAGATATAACAGAATTAACATGTTGTTTAATTTACATAGGTAAAGGTCACCTCTAGATAACAGTAATTTGAGGCCATCTCGCGTGGCATCTCATTTACATCAGGATATTTCTTTTGTTTTTCCCCTTCTGAATATCATTAACTTTTCCAAATTTTTAGGTAACTGGATTCACAATGTGAGGTAAACTTATTCAAAGCATGCTGCAAGCCTACTGGATGTAATCTTTTTTCAGGTCTCGGCTGGGGTAGGCTGCGCTTGCGTAGTCTCGCTTGCGAGATTTTATGTTTCTAACTTATGATCTAACTGCGATCTCACCCCTGAGGCGGAAGCCGGGGGCTCAGTCCTGTTTTAAATAGCGTGTTTCTGATTTACTTTGTGGCAATCGTTTTTATTTCCTTATTGCTAATTTTAAAAGTTAGAGCCTCTGCTACAGTCACTGACGCGCACTCACGCTGTCACCAGCGCAGCAGAATACTTGCTGACGCTGGAAAACAGTGGTGAGCAGCCTCCATATTGGGGGTAGGAAAGGGTGCCGCGCCAGTAGCTGGCCGCCTCCCGCCCTCCGCAAACACTGGATAAAAGACGAACGTCACCCCGTCCGCGCAGCGGGCGCGCCAAAGGCAAGCCCGTCTGCGCCCGTCCGTGCCAGGACAGGGCCCAGGGCCACCCCCCCTGGCTCGATCGAACTGGACGATAGATGGGTATATTCTACATCACATTTGTTAGAGTTGCGCCCACCCTCCATTTACTGTACCAAACATGACCTGGAGTTCGATGTAACTTCTGCAGTACCCAGCTGCCCCCATTTTCACTTTGCCGTTCCCCTTATTAACAGTAAGGTGAAATCGAATCTTAAAAATATTTTTAAATCCACTATGATTTGTATAGCACTTATTAATGCTCGATCTGTGGGAAAGCACAGACAGGAGATAGCGGACCTTATCTCAGATAGGAAATTAGACATCCTTTTAATCACTGAAACCTGGATGGACGACACGTCTGACCCGGATCTTATGATTGCGGTTCCGCCTGGATACAAGGCTTATCGCCAAGATAGAAATGGCAATCGAGGAGGTGGGCTGGCGATAATTGCCAGGTACAGCTATATAGTAAGAACATCTCCTATCCCTTCCCCGTGTTGTGAAGCTTTATTTTTTGACATCAAGCTAACTGCCTCTTTTAATCTCAAAGGAGTGTTACTATATCGACCTCCAGGAACACGGGCAGGTTTCCTCTCCAACCTAGGTTCGATATTGGAGTCTCTGGTGGCTGAAGACTCTTATATAGTCTTGGGTGATTGGAACTTCCACCTAGAGCAGATCGATCATAAAGACACACAATCCCTATTAACTGATATGGAAATGTTAGGGCTCGACCAACTGGTTACCTCCCCCACTCATGAGGCTGGCCATATATTGGATGGCGTTTTTTCTAATCTGAAGGGCCTTTGTATAACAGATATCCTCCCTTTGCCATGGTCAGACCATCACGCCATCTTAAGTAGACTAGCTGTTATGGAGAGCATAACTCAAAGGGCCACTATTACTAAACCTGCATCATTTAAGGTCTGGAAAGATTTAAATAAAGCAGACCTAAAAGAGCTACTGGACAGTACCCGCCCTACTTTATCCACAGATCCTAATTCTGCCACTCGTCAATACCATGAATGGTTAGGGCATGCCACCCATTCACTAGTTCCCACAAAAACCTTGTCCAGAAACAGAGCCACCCCTTCAGCACCGTGGTTCACTGATGATTTGAGGAAACAAAAACAACTCTGTAGGAATAGGGAAAGGCTTTGGCGAAAATCCTATTCCTTAGAGAGCAAAATCAGTTATAAGGAAATGCTCTCTCTCTATAAATCTATGATTATCGAGGCAAAGAAGAAGTTCTTCACTGAACAAATAGATAAGGCAAGAAACTCTAGCAGGCAACTTTATGAGATTACAAAGCAGCTTGCGGGAAGCATTCCTGATCTAGCTCCAACGCCCTCGCAATCACTTTGTGACGCGCTTGCACACTTCTTTTTTATGAAAGTAAACGATACATATTTGGCTTTCCGCTCTAAACTGGATATCCCCCTGAACCCTATCTGCAACACTGTTCCTCACTCTCCTCTACTGCAATTTACTGATCTGACCGACGACCAGACAAAGGACATCATCTCATCCATTAAAACGGGTTCAGCTCTTGATCAGTGCCCCTTTAAAGTCCTGCCTCCAGTAATGGATTCGCTTATTACAGTGGTCACACAAGTATGTAATTCCATGTTCAGATCAGGGATCTACCCTGACATACTGAAAAAGACCCTCTTAAAACCATTGTTAAAAAAATCAAATTTGGATAGGGACGAGCTAAAAAATTACCGACCCATAGCCAGCCTCCCTTTTTTAGCAAAGGTAGCTGAAAAAGCCATGAACCAACAGCTTTCACGCTTTATTGAGGAACATCATCAGCTGGATAGTACCCAATTTGGCTTCCGTAAATATCACGGGACGGAAACAGCACTAATCAAAGCAGCTGATGACATTAGAGTCATCCGAGACCAGGGAGGTACAGCTGTCTTGGTGCTGCTCGATCTATCGGCAGCCTTCGACACGGTCGATCACAAGATCTTGATGCAAAAATGCAAAAACAACAATATATGGACAGAATGCAGAACAATGTCATACATTCACCCCAGTACAGAGATCTGGGCCTAAATCTATAGTTTTTTTTGCACTCCGCACCACCCCAGGTCAGACATGGCCATATGCAAATCAGCCTTGACCCTGTGCCTCATGGGAACAATCCAGCCCGAACTGCCAAGCCATGTCTTTCCTGGACCGGATGTGAGTCCCATGACATTGTTCTGCATTCTGTCCATCAATTGTTGTTTTTGCATTTGTCACCCCGAGTGGGATGGGTATGCTCAGACGTGAGTCCCATGCTCTCCACACCACTGGAGTCAAGCTATCCAGGCTGATGAAGGCTGATAGCCAGAAACCGGTCCTTGGATGCTTGATTCCGGTCCAGGAAAGACATGGCTTGGCAGTTCGGGCTGGACTGTTCCCATGAGGCACAGGGTCAAGGCTGATTTGCATATGGCCATGTCTCACCTGGGGTGGTGTGGAGTGCAAAAAAACGATGGATTTAGGCCCAGATCTCTGTACTGGGGTGAATGTATGACATTGTTCTGCATTCTCTCCATCAATTGTTGTTTTTGCATTTGTCACCCCGAGTGAGATGGGTATGCTCAGACGTGAGTCCCATGCTCTCCACACCACTGGAGTCAAGCTATCCAGGCTGATGAAGGCTGATAGCCAGAAACAGGTCCTTGGATGCTTGATTCCGGTCCAGGAAAGACATGGCTTGGCAGTTCGGGCTGGACTGTTCCCATGAGGCACAGGGTCAAGGCTGATTTGCATATGGCCATGTCTGACCTGGGGTGGTGTGGAGTGCAAAAAAACGATGGATTTAGGCCCAGATCTCTGTACTGGGGTGAATGTATGACATTGTTCTGCATTCTGTCCATCAATTGTTGTTTTTG
Organism: Lissotriton helveticus; assembly: GCF_964261635.1. Taxonomy (NCBI): domain Eukaryota; kingdom Metazoa; phylum Chordata; class Amphibia; order Caudata; family Salamandridae; genus Lissotriton; species Lissotriton helveticus. Next base: position 557,510,872 of record NC_136068.1, read on the forward strand.
CATTTGTCACCCCGAGTGGGATGGGTATGCTCAGACCTGAATCCCATGCTCTCCACACCACTGGAGTCAAGCTATCCAGGCTGATGAAGGCTGATAGCCAGAAACCGGTCCTTGGATGCTTGATTCCGGTCCAGGAAAGACATGGCTTGACAGTTCGGGCTGGACTGTTCCCATGAGGCACAGGGTCAAGGCTGATTTGCATATGGCCATGTCTGACCTGGGGTTTTGTGGAGTGCAAAAAAACGATGGATTTAGGCCCAGATCTCTGTACTGGGGTGAATGTATGACATTGTTCTGCATTCTGTCCATCAATTGTTGTTTTTGCATTAGTCACCCCGAGTGGGATGGGTATGCTCAGACATGAGTCCCATGCTCTCCACACCACTGGAGTCAAGCTATCCAGGCTGATGAAGGCTGATAGCCAGAAACCGGTCCTTGGATGCTTGATTCCGGTCCAGGAAAGACATGGCTTGGCAGTTCGGGCTGGACTGTTCCCATGAGGCACAGGGTCAAGGCTGATTTGCATATGGCCATGTCTGACCTGGGGTGGTGTGGAGTGCAAAAAAACGATGGATTTAGGCCCAGATCTCTGCACTGGGGTGAATGTATGACATTGTTCTGCATTCTGTCCATCAATTGTTGTTTTTGCATTTGTCACCCCGAGTGGGATGGGTATGCTCAGACGTGAGTCCCATGCTCTCCACACCACTGGAGTCAAGCTATCCAGGCTGATGAAGGCTGATAGCCAGAAACCGGTCCTTGGATGCTTGATTCCGGTCCAGGAAAGACATGGCTTGGCAGTTCGGGCTGGACTTTTCCCATGAGGCACAGGGTCAAGGCTGATTTGCATATGGCCATGTCTGACCTGGGGTGGTGGGGAGTGCAAAAAAACGATGGATTTAGGCCCAGATCCCTGTACTGGGGTGAATGTATGACATTGTTCTGCATACTGTCCATCAATTGTTGTTTTTGCATTCGTCACCCCGAGTGGGATGGGTATGCTCAGACGTGAGTCCCATGCTCTCCACACCACTGGAGTCAAGCTATCCAGGCTGATGAAGGCTGATAGCCAGAAACCGGTCCTTGGATGCTTGATTCCGGTCCAGGAAAGACATGGCTTGGCAGTTCGGGCTGGACTGTTCCCATGAGGCACAGGGTCAAGGCTGATTTGCATATGGCCATGTCTGACCTGGGGTGGTGTGGAGTGCAAAAAAAAGATAGATTTAGGCCCAGATCTCTGTACTGGGGTGAATGTATGACATTGTTCTGCATTCTGTCCGTCAATTGTTGTTTTTGCAGTGGCCTAGAGTGGACACCACCGATTTCCAATATTATCTCAGTCATGGGCAGCTCCATGTCATGTGCAATAGGTCTGTGTCAACAGCTCAGCAGCGCAGACAGGCGGCGTCTACACCAACATAAAATTTGTTGATTTTGGCTGGGGTGAGGCATGCCCTCTGGGTGAAGAAGTACTGTATGAGAAGGAAGCGCATGTTTCTCGGGATATTAGTCAGTCCTTCCAATACCCTACTCCATTCAGCGTCCGTAAAAGGGTGCCTTGCGAGCCCGCCTGCTGACAGAGTAGTGGCGGCGCTGTATGTGGCCTGAGAGAGGCGGTGAACTACTTAATGAGGTGTCTCCCCTGGCCCATTACGTGCAGATATTGGATGGTTAAGTGCGTTGGGGGCTCTATCGTCATGCCTCCCCAGTGTTTTTGTAGGGTAGCTATGATTGCTCAGTTGATGAGGAATTGTCCTGGTGCTACCCCGGAGCTGACTACAGGTGAGGCGAAAGACATTAAATTTCCTTCAAGATACAGGTCTCCCACATCTTGTATTCTGCTGTCTGTTAGACTACGCATCTCACGGGAGGTGATGGGGCCATGGTCTCACGGTGTGCCGGTTAGGGGCAGTGCGGGGGCATATGGCTTAACGCTACGCGTCAGCCAATGCACAAATATAGTTCTTCTTATTTGTGATGCTGCATCTCTTAGACTAATGCTTACAGCACGAGCAACTGCAATGAATTTAAAAACAGACACACAACTCTCGTTCTCCTTGAGCCATAGAAAGTCCACCGCCTTAAGCAAACTACACGTAATTTTGCAGCAAATGCATCAGGTTTGTTTGAAACTCACACCATTATCTGCTTTTTATCTTCTGGCAATATTATTTGGTGCACTTTTGTCAGACCTCGATCATGAGGACACAGGTCAGGCAAGGGCTACTGGACCAAAACCATGCTGTTGAGGCCTTTTTACCACGGTTGTCTCGGGCACCACGCTAAAATGGCAGTGCAAACTAGGCCAAGTACAACCATTTCCGGTTCCCTTACCCTACTTAGGGGCTGATTCCGATCTGGGTCGTAAAGCTCTCCGACCGAGCCGGAGTCCTGCAGTCCGACCGAGCGAGTACAATGCGGCCATATGCTGCTGGACTCGGTTCGGTCGGACTTCCATAGAAGTCAATGGGAGCCGGTCGTACGACACGTACATGGGCTCCCATTGACTGAATGAGTACGTCTCGCACAAGGGGACCCCCTACAGTGGGTACGCGTCGGTGCCATCCGCACCGTACATGCCTGTGTTGGGGAAACCCTTGGGTCTCTCCCTCTGCCCGAGTCATAGGGCTGCGGGTGACAGGGGGTCCGACGCGGACCCCCAAAGCCAACTTCCTGGACGTTGTGCCTGCTGGACACTCCGACTCGCACCGGCTGTCTGACGCGTGCATCATCCCGGCTCGGTCGTAAATTGCATCCATTGCACGCCATGGTTAGCTTACGGCTGAGACGTACGGAGCGGTTTGGACCCGGAAACGACTCAGTCGGTGAATTTCACGTAGCTCGCATCGTACTTGCTCGCTCGTACAGCTGAACGAGTCGGGCAGAAAACGCGTACGGCCCGTAGTTTTTCTGGCCGGATCGGGTTTGGTGCCCTTCCGACCAGGATCAGAATCGGCCCCTTAGTAGCAAGTACTAGCAGTCACAGGCTTCTCAGTGAGGTTGGTGTAGGGATACTCAGGCTCAAGAATCAATACCACTTCCCCACTCCCCATAAAAGCCAAATAAGATGAATATCAAACCTAGTGCTTCTCTTTGTATAACACAGAAAGCATAGAATTCAACTACACATATGGTAATGCACGAATACCCGATTTGTGGGAGTGAGTCTTAATGCTTTTAGGGGTCTTTGCCTACTAGTCCAGTTAGCCCTCCACCTATCCCTTGTGGATACCCTTTCTGTGGGTTTCCCCCAGATCCAGAGTTCGAGGTACTGCCAATGGGTGCAGCTCATGCTCACCCACCACCTGTATGGTCTCAGCACTCAGTTTTTCAGGCCTATGCCCTTTTAGTCTCTCACCCAATTTGTAAGAGCAGCTCCAGGCCATGTTCCGCTCTCCTGCAGCAGTGGGATGTCACTGGTAGCTGGGAGGTTCCAGACTGAACATAGCATTCTTTTAGGGTATTGGTTGGAGCCGGCCGTGCAGTGCATCGCTCGGAGAGTCATGTTGAGAGCGGAGGATTCTGTCAGTGGCCCTCTTGAGGGCAACTGGTGGTATATCTCTGCTCGTGGCGTGGCTCACTCCGGCGCTCCATTGGGTACTCAATGCTTCTTCTTGAGCATGACAGCCACACAACCGCTGGTGCTGGTTCTTCAGTGTGGTGATCGGCAGGCGATATCTTTGCCACACAGTCCATCGAGGCAATAACCTCAATTCTTCAAGAGGCATCCCCAGGGCACCTCTCTGGTCACTTGATCTTTAGGAGTAGTAAGGAGTTTACAGGGCTGGTGTAACTCGACCCACAAATATCTGACCCAGTAATCCCAGGCACAGAGACACCAGAGAGAGGTTGTGTCAAGGCAGGGTCTGAGGGCAGGAGCATTACCCCCTGCAGTAGCATGGGAAGAAGCTCTCCATGTTTCTCTAGAATCCTGTCCAGCCAACAGGCCAATTCCACGCCTGTCATGCCCTCCAGTCACAGCCCCAGGCCATGCATAGAAGCCCAGGGTATACAGAGCATAGAGAGGGTGGGGGAGCAGGCAGGGGCCCTGCCCATGAAAGCCATTACCTGCCTTGCATATACCCTGAGAGTGAGTGTGGAGAGTGCGACCCTAAAAGCCAGGAGACTCCCTGAGATCACAGAGCGTTTCCAAATGTTTAGCAAGATAAAGTAATACATCAGGTGGAACAATCTTAAGAAGAACCCGACTCACCCCAAAAAAATCTCCCAGCCACCTTGTACTTTTATCGTGAGCACCCAATTTCTCAAGAGGGCCTAATTCCCAATGGGAAATGTACGCTAAGAGGGATGCTTGAGCAACAAAAAAATAATCCATCTTGGATGTATCACTATTCCCTAAAAATGTTATAAAGAATCTTTTCCTAACCTACGGCCTGATGTATAAAGCACTTTTTCAGTCACAGTCCCTGTGATGCACAAAATCATATTCAACTCTATTCCTTTATGGGTTCCGCTATCCTTCTGGATCCAAATAACTGACTAACCTGTAGACCATTCAAATTACTTTCATATTTCACAATACTAATTCAACACTAATCCTTTATGGGTTCCGGAGTAGCGTGTTACTCGCCGAAAAAGCGCTCTTACGCCTCGTCAGTGGTAGGAAGCGCTATATAAATGCAATTACAATACAATATGGTTTGCAAACAGTAAGAGCTTTATACTATGTAGAAAAGCCCTTTTACGAGTTGGAAAATGCTTTCCGATTCTGAGTCATGAAAGTGCTTTTTCAACCCTTTATGAATTGCAAAAATGAGGGGGCATGAAAGGGGCATCTCCCTCCTGTTTGTGAGTTGGAAAAGTGTGTATCAGTTGTTTGTGACCTCAGCTGTGGTTGCAAACCGTTGATCAGTTACCTTTACCCGAGTTGGAATGGTAATTGATTCACAAATGTTGAGCTGTCCAATATGGCCAACTTCCTCTTTGGGATCTGTGCTGGGCAAGGAACAATGCCCGCTATCTCAATGTATTCCCAGGAAGGAGCCTTTTGTTTTTTAAAATCAGCACCTGTCCCTTTAATGGATGAGGGGTATTTAAAAAAAAAAACGTTTCCATGATGGGAAGGCAAATGGAGGGATGCCAGTCTGCTGACCCTTGATGGCTTCCACCCCTGCATTTACAGCCAATCACAAGGTGTCAAATTGAGACCTGCCTACTTAATATTCATTAGGCAGTTTTTTGCAACTGCCAGCAAATGAACAATTTTGTAATGTGACCTACACAATTTGCACCGCAAACTCCACATCTGTTTGAAAACCAATCCGTGTGCAAAATGGACATCCTGGTATGCATATAGATATTAGTACATCAGCCTGTTAGGCTGCATCACTCACCCTTGAAATAGAAACCACATATGGAGTCATTACCAGAGAAGACGCATGAGATCCTTAGAGAAATGCTTATTTGACTTGAGCTTTTAATTTAAAAAACATTCTGCAAGAAGATTAGAAAAATGAAGGGATTACTCGGAATGGACATGGTTCACTGTTCTTGCTGCATCTCCCCAGGGAAGTCATCTTGAAACACAAATCCTTCTGTGAAGCAAAGATATTGGCAAATGTGATGCAAATCAATATTAATAATAATAAAATTAATTTTAATAACAATAGTAAAGAATACAGCAAGGGTATGCTTAAACATCGCTTTAGCAACAAAGGACCGATATAGAGTTTGGTGGGTGGCTACCAGTTCTCTGGGTCAGAAGAAGCCTTCGCCTATTCAACCTCCCCTCCACCTGCCCTCCCTCGGCACAGTACTTACATGTTTAGAACTTCCCCCACCAAGTGCATCCATAGAGATCATCCATTTTTGTTCTGAATTTCTCATTGATATTATGTTGTGTTTACATTTGCCATTACCCCTGTGCATACTTCCTCTACTTTAGCCACCTTAGTTTACAGCTTTTCCACCCTTAGGGTCGTATGCATCATTATACTGGTCGCAAAACCTGTTCGCAATTTGCAAACTAACTTATATTTAATAGGTTAGTTTGCAGTGGTGGCTCCTCTGCTATGGCGTAGAAGCTTCGCCTCACTGCTTTTAAGCAGGGTAAAGCAGAAACATGAAATGATAATCATTTTGCGTTATTATCATTTTATGCTGCTTCCTGCTGATTTGTGGGTGGGTGGGTGGGCTGCTCTGTTCTTAGAGCAGGACGGGGGAGGAGTGGTTTGCTCACTCTTATGTACAGCAATGACTGTTTGCTCAGCCCTCTCGGGACACCCAACCCAGTCATGTGCACTTTCCCCATTCTCCATGCAGGCTGCGTTACAGCCTGCATGGAGAACATCCCCAGGCCGCCATTCCCTGGTTGAGTTTCGAACCAGAACACTCAAAACCAATCACAATGCTGCATTGCAGCCTTGTGATTGGTCAAGGGAGCCTGGGTACTTACCAATCACAATGCTGCGGTACCACGCATGAGCTATGGCAGCCGCCATTGTTGGTTTGTAAAATTCTAAATTGGAGTGGGTCACTATCCAATCTGCCTAATTAATATTTAATAAGTAGGTAGCAAATTTAGACTCACTCCGATTGGATAGAATAGCAGGAATGGTAGACTGCAAGAGCCAATAGACCACCATGTCGGGAATTGCATGTACATAAAGAAGCTGCTTTAAAAGCAGCCTAATTTCCTTAAAGGAAATAGGGATGCTCTTAAAAAAGTTTCCTTGAGAGTTGGCTGTGTGCCCAACCTTTTCCATAATTCACAAAGGAGTGTGGATCGAAAGAGGATCCCTTCCCTTTTTCGAGTGAGTTACCTCCAAACTTGGGTGTCTGTTAATGTAGGAGAGTAGGGTCTGCTATCCTATGGTCACCCCAAATTTTTGCTTTTTGCTTCACTGGTTTTCGACTACTGAGGCTGTGGGCCTGCTGATCAGACCCCCAGCCTGCTGTTCTCTCACTAAATTAATGACACATGTGCTATAGGCACATACCAATTGGAAATGGACCCCTTGTCAGCCCCTGTATAATGCACTATAGGTGCCCAGGGCATAGGGGCCACCAAGGCCTACCAGGGGCTGCAGCATATCTTTTGCCACCCCTGGCTGGTTCTTAAATTGACACAACTGGCTGATCACTCAGCTGGGGTAAGGTGGTGTAATCACCCCTTGCTTAGATATAGTATACCTGTATCTAAACCTATATCTGGACACATGTAAACCTGTGAGCCACTCCTATGGAAGGCCTCATCAATCCTGGAGGCAGAGTGCGTGGTTTTATGTGAGATGGAGCTCTAGCATGAGCTGAGCCTGTCTGCAGCTGTCGGGAACAACTCCCTAAGCTGTTTCAGGATAATGCCATACCATATACTCTTAAGTGCCTTATAATCCTCGCGGTTAAATAGCAACTTTGGTTTGGCTTTATCAAAACATGTCGTGTAAGGTGTCATACGATTTGGAATACTATCCCCTCGCCAGTTCTGGCGACGGGGATAGCATTCCACCCCTCTAGAGGGGTAAGACATGTTACTTCACTTAAATGCGGTTAATTTCTCCAAAGACCTTAAGATCCACAAAATGGATGCCTCTGCCACAGACAAATGTCTGGACCCCTGCAGTTGACCGAAACTCAACCAAATGGGTCCTGGACAAAGGGTTTCCTGTCACAGGAGGGTGTCACCGCCCTCCAGACAGGAGATAGTGGATTGTAGCAGGGAGGTTTGAAAGAAACCAGACACTGCCTGGGGCGCACAAGGCTGCCCCTTGCATAATCCGGCCAAACCGGTTCTGGGGCACTCCAGCCCTCGTGCCAGGGCGGCCTGGATCAAAGGAAGGGGGTGTATCCACCCACTTCCTGGGTCCCACCCATAGGAGGGGACCTAGCAGGTAATCACGCCCCCCAGATTGGAATAAGAGTGGGAGCAGTGCCAATGCACATCAGATTTCCTGGAAGAAACATTAGAAACGAAACTCTGGACCCTTGGACCTCCATCTCAACGTGGAAGCCCGAAGAATCTCCCTTGTGGTCAAGGAGTGACCACCCTGCAGCAGCAGGCACCATCCAGCCCTCGACGTCTACTTAGTTGCAGTTCCCGCCGGAACTCGAGCGACTGAGATCAACGAGATTAAGCTTGCCTGCCTTTCAACAGCCCGATCCACAGTCCCTGCAGAGCTGAGACCCGTGGAGGCGACCGGAAGCGTGGGGCACGCCATCTTGAATTGACCACGAGACGCTGACCGTGCAGCCCACGAGTGACCCTCGAAGCTGTGCACCGGGGTTTGAGAAGCCCCCACCCTGAGCTACTCCTGAGCCGAAGTTCAGCCCTCCACACTCGACGAGTGCTGCGTGGGGCCCTTCTGCTCCATTTGGCTCAACGCGTTGGCCCGGTCACTTGCCAGCCGGCTAGTGGTCCCTGTGCCGACGAAACTACAAAGAAGACTCGTGAATCTGGTTGCTCCAGATCCACACCAGCTCCCCTGAAAAGGAGCCCTGACTCTGACCTTCCTGGTCCGAGTGAGAAGCAATCTTCCGATCCCGCGTGGATTGCTCTTGCCAAGGCTTGTTTGCTCCAAACTTGAAGCCGACTGCACCGACGGTGAGAGCCTGCGTGGGACAGATCGTGACCTGCTCCTGGACGTCGCAGATGCCCCAGAGCCCACGTGACAGCGGAGAGAAGCTCCTCAACGACCACCTGATTGCGCCCGACATTGCCTGGTTCCGTCCTGGTTCCACCCTGGTCACTGCTGAGTGACCCAGACTCTGTCCCCTCTGCTTTCAGGTACCCTTCGACTTGAGTCCACCCTTGGACTCCACCGGACACTTCATCTTTAACCCGCCTGCAGCCCTTTCAGCTTCAAGCACCAAGAGCCTGCGTGTCAAAACCCGACGCCACTTCGACCCTGTGCACCCACTTCCTGTGGGTGAGGTAACTTTGCTCCGCCGGTGTTCCCACACTGGTGCACATCTCTAGGGTCTGTGTGTTAAGTTTTGTTCCTCTAGGTCCAGCGGAAGTGTCCTTAAACTTTAACTTTATGACTTTTACGCACCATTGGTTAACATTGGTGCATGCGTGCGCTTTCCGCACATCTCCCGAATCCCGAGGGCCATTCCCGACTTCAGCATTGCTTGTCCTGACTGCTCCCAGCGATTCCCTAGGCCCTAGGCCTAACCACTGCTCGAGTGGCATCTCTTATACCACTTGTTTAGTATATGGTTTGAGTGGCCACCCGCCCTCATCCATAATTGTGCAACTTGTATGTTTAAACAGTGCTTTTGATTTAACGCTTGTGCCCCTTTATTCATAAAGAATACTGGGGATTGTTTTTAGTAATAAACACATATATTTTTATAATATATACTTGTGTGGTGTCCTTTCATTTGATATTACAGGATTGTATGTGGTAAAACAGCTCGCTTAACACGACCTCTTAAGTTAAGCCTTTAGGCTGCTTAGTCCATGCTACCCCTAGGATAGCTTGTCTAATAAGGTTGACTTACAACCAGACACCATAAGGGATTGTTTGGTCAGATAGCAGGTGGTTCCAGAATTGGAAACATCCCCTATCAGGCCAACTTCTCACATTGGTGAGCAGCGGTGCGGGTTTGAGCTTGCTGTTGTTTTACCATTGCAATCTTTGTATCAAATTGAAAGATCACATCAAGTACCTCTAGGTACATATAAATCAAAAGCTTAGCATATTAAGTTCTACTGAACTTAGTAGTTGTAGATTAAAGGGAGTAGCACACCCTGACTACAACTCACTAGTAAGGTACAGTAGGAAAACACTTAGTGTAGGTAGGTGCATCACTTACACCACACTAGAGTCATGTCTGACACAGGAAAAGCCTCAGGGTCTACTCCTGTGACAGTTGACCTTACCCAGGCAACTTCCAGCTATGACAAACTAACCCGAAAGGACTTGGTTGCCTTGTGCAAATCAAGAGGGTTAAAAAGGGGCAGAAGCCCCACCTGTCCAATCCTGATAGCCATTCTAGAACAGGATGACTTAGAAAGGGCGAAGGGAATTCCCCTAAGGTCAGGAGATGGAGAGAACCCAGCTGTAACTGGTACCCCTCAGGAGGAAGAAGGAGAAGAGGTGGATGAGGACTCAGAGGTTGAGGACACAGAAGACCAGGGTCAGGAGGGTAGCCAGGTTGGATTTGCCAGGCTTAGCCAGGCCAATTTAAACCTACTGGGAAATGGAGAGGGCCAGCACCTCCCCAGATCCCACAGTCTTATTCTCCCAGGCAACAGAAGAGTGAGATCTCCCTCAGGGGACTCTCATATTTCTAGTGCCTCCAGAGAATCTGAGAGAGGTATGACTGCCTCTCAGAAGACTGAGCATAGGGCCAGAATGAGGGCTGTCAGACTCCAGATAGAGAGGGAGGAGGTAGCCCTGGCTCAAGCTAAACTTACCTTGGCTCAAGCTAGACTTACCTTGGCAAGAGAGCAGAAATTAAGTGGCTTAGATGCCACTGGTGGCAGCAATTTTCCAAGAGAAAAAGACAGGGGCTATGACAATAGAAACCTGACAAAAATTGTGCCCCCCTTTAAAGAAGGGGATGACATCCACAAATGGATGACTGCTCTGGAGAGAGCCTGCATGGTACAGCAGGTTCCTCAAGATCAGTGGGCTGCAATTTTATGGTACTCCTTTTCTGAGAAAGGGAGGGACAGGCTCCTCACAGTTAGACCTGAGGATGCCAAAAACTACTCTGTTTTGAAGAGTGCTCTTATTGAAGGGTTTGGCCTAACCACTGAGCAATACAGGTTGTTGTTCAGAGACACCCAGAAAGCACAGACTCAAGACTGGACTGATTTCGTTGAGTGTGCCACTAAGGCTTTGGAGGGTTGGTTGCAGGGAAGTAAAGTTTCAGACTATACAGGATTGTACAATCTTATAATGAGAGAACAGATCCTTAATAACTGTACAAACCAGCTGTTGCATCAATACCTTATTGACTCTGATCTGACCTCTCCCCAAGAATTGGGAAAGAAGGCAGACAAATGGGTCAGAACAAGGATTAAGCAGAAACCCCAGAACCAAGGTGGTGACCAGAAGAAAACAGACCAGAAGGGTGGTAATCAGAATCAGAAAGATAAAGAAAAAGACCAGAAGTCTTCAGGCCCCCAAACTAATAGTAAGGAGGGTGGTTCCCAAAATGGAAACAAGAAGAAGAAGAACAAAGGTCCAAAGACACCTTGGTGTAATACCTGCAAATCAGTTTCACACTGGGGCAGTGAGTGCACCAAGGCAAATCCAGTTCCCACCACTACAGCTCCTAAAGCAACTGCAACCCCAAGTACAGTAAGCAGTGGTGGAACACAGTCCAAGGGTGTAGCTGGGTTGACCCTGGGTATTGAAGTAGGATCTGGCCTAGTCAGAATCCCTACACAGGCAGTTCTCCTGTATGATGTGGACATTGAGTTGCCCACTGCAGTAAGCCCCAGTAACCTGGGCAAATACAGGCAGACTCCCTTAATTAATGAGAAACTGGCTCAAGCCTACAGAGACACATGTGCCAGTGTCACAATGGTGACACCTGGCTTTGTGGACCCTGGACAGATTGTACTAGGTGAGAACTACCTAGTGACCAACGCCAGCAACTCCACTACCTCCCATAGTGTGGCAGTTGTGAACTTCTCCTGGGGAGGGGTAGATGGCCTAAAGAAAGTTGTGGTGAGTGCAGACCTACCAGTAGACTGTCTGTTAGGCAATGACCTTGAAAGCTCAGCATGGTCAGAAGTGGAGTACAGGACTCATGCAGAAATGCTAGGGATTTCAGAGCATGTCCTTGCCATGACAAGGGCTCAGGCTAAGAAGTGCCTTCCTGAACCAGTGGTGGATCTTGAAACAATAGACCAACCACAACCCAAGAGAAGGAGCAAGAGAGGAAAGGCTCAGCCTTCCACCTTGCCCCAGGTTGAGGATCAGGTTTCAGAGGAAACTGATTCTGCAGTCCAAGAGGAGACTGTCTCTGAGGAGCTTGAACCTGACCAGGTTGAGTTTTTGGGGACAGGGGGACCCTCAAGGGCAGACCTGAGGCAGGCTCAATTAGATTGCCCTTCCCTTGAACCCCTCAGACAGCAGGCTGCTGCTGAGGCTGCTGGGGATGCCCAAGGTACCCATACTGTGTATTGGGATGATGGACTCCTTTACTCAGAGGCTAGAGACCCCAAGCCTGGCATGACCAGGAGGTTGGTCATACCTCTGCAGTTTAGGGGGTTCCTTCTTACCTTGGCCCATGATATTCCCCTTGCAGGACACTTAGGCCAGAACAAGACGTGGGACAGGCTTGTTTCACACTTTCACTGGCCTCACATGTCAGAGGATGTCAAGGAGTTTTGTCGCTCCTGTGTCACTTGCCAAGCCAGTGGTAAGTCAGGTGGCACAACAAAGGCCCCCCTAATACCACTACCTGTGGTGGGGGTTCCCTTTGAAAGAGTTGGAATTGATATTGTGGGTCCAATGGACCCCCAAACAGCATCTGGGAACAGGTTTATACTGGTGGTAGTGGATCATGCCACCAGGTATCCAGAGGCTATTCCCCTGAGGACCACCACAGCACCTGTGGTGGCAAAAGCCCTCATTGCAGTTTTCTCAAGAGTGGGCTTCCCAAAGGAGGTGTTATCAGATAGGGGCACTAATTTTATGTCCAGCTATCTGAAAGCAATGTGGAAGGAATGTGGAGTAAACTATAAGTTTACCACCCCATATCATCCACAATGCAATGGGCTTGTGGAGAGATTTAACAAGACCCTTAAAGGCATGATAAAGGGATTACCAGAGAAGCTCAGGCGGAAATGGGACATTCTTTTACCCTGCCTGCTCTTTGCTTACAGAGAGGTCCCACAGAAGGGGGTTGGCTACAGCCCTTTTGAACTTTTGTTTGGCCACCCTGTGAGAGGTCCATTGTGTTTGGTGAAGGAAGGATGGGAGTTACCTCTCAAAAAGCCCAAACTAGACATAGTGGACTATGTACTTGGTCTCCGCTCCAGGATGGCTGAATACATGGAAAGAGCATCCAAAAACCTGGAGGCCAGCCAAGAATTGCAGAAAGCTTGGCATGACCAAAAGGCTGTACTGGTAGAGTTCCAACCAGGACAGAAGGTGTGGGTACTGGAGCCAGTGGCTCCAGCAGCACTCCAGGACAAATGGAGTGGACCCTATCCTATCATTGAAAAGAAGGGAGAAGTCACCTACTTGGTGGACTTTGGAACACCCAGGAGCCCTCACAGGGTAATCCATGTGAATCGCTTGAAAGCATTTGTGGACAGGGAGGACATGAGCAGATGGGGATCAGGAGGAAGAGAGTGACCCTCTCCCAGACCTGCTTTCTCAGAACCCTGATGATGGTTCAGTTGATGGAGTAGCCTTGGCAGGCAGCCTCACTGACCAGCAACAGAGGGACTGCAGACAAGGTTTGCAGGCCCACAGGCATTTGTTTTCACTCACACCCAGCCAGACTGACTGGTGTACCCATGTAGTGGACACTGGTGACAGTCTGCCTGTGAAGAATAAGATCTACAGGCAACCTGACCATGTCAGGGATTGCATCAAGGCTGAGGTGCAAAAGATGTTGGAGCTTGGAGTGATTGAGCCATCAGAGAGCCCATGGGCCAGCCCAGTAGTCCTTGTGCCAAAACCTCATACCCAAGATGGAAAGAGAGAAATGAGATTTTGCGTGGACTACAGGGGTCTCAATGCTGTCACTAGGACAGATGCTCACCCCATTCCAAGAGCAGATGAGCTCATTGACAGATTGGCTTCTGCCAAGTTTCTGAGCACATTTGATCTGACAGCTGGCTACTGGCAAATCAGATTAGCTGAGGAGTCAAAAGCCAAAACAGCATTCTCTACCCCTAGTGGACATTATCAATTTGTGGTAATGCCCTTTAGTTTGAAGAATGCACCTGCCACTTTCCAAAGGTTGGTGAACCAAGTCCTTACTGGGTTGGATGACTTTTGTGCAGCATATCTAGATGATATTGCTGTCTTTAGCTCCACCTGGGAGGATCACCTGATCCACCTGAAGAACGTTTTGGAGGCCCTGCAAAAGGCAGGCCTAACGATCAAGGCCACCAAGTGCCAGATAGGGCAGAGTAAGGTTGTATACCTGGGCCACCTAGTAGGTGGAGGCCAGGTTCAGCCACTGGAAAGCAAAATCCAGGCCATACAGGACTGGGCTCCTCCAGTTACCCAGACACAAGTCAGAGCCTTCTTGGGCCTGACTGGGTATTACAGAAAGTTTGTGAAAAACTATGGGTCTATAGTGACACCATTAAATGACTTGACATCCAAGAAGATGCCAAAAAAGGTTCAGTGGACAGTTAGCTGTCAAAAGGCATTTGATGACCTGAAGAAGGCCATGTGCTCTGCACCTATCCTGAAGAGTCCTGACTACTCCAAACAGTTCATTGTTCAGACAGATGCTTCTGAGTTGGGGGTGGGAGCTGTGCTCTCACAACTTAATCAAGATAGTGAAGACCAGCCTATTGCTTTCATTAGCAGGAGGCTGACTCCCAGAGAGAAACGTTGGTCAGCCATTGAGAGGGAGGCCTTTGCTGTGGTTTGGGCATTAAAGAAGTTGAGGTCCTACTTGTTTGGAACTCACTTCCTGGTGCAGACAGACCATAAGCCCCTCCTATGGCTTAATCAGATGAAGGGTGAAAATCCCAAACTGCTCAGGTGGTCCATTTCCCTACAGGGGATGGACTTTACAGTGGAGCACCGCCCAGGGACTGACCATGGTAATGCAGATGGTCTCTCCAGGTACTTCCACTTAGAACATGAAGACTTATCTGGTCAAGGTTAGTTTAATGTCCCTGCGTTTGGGGGGGGGTTGTGTAGGAGAGTAGGGTCTGCTATCCTATGGTCACCCCAAATTTTTGCTTTTTGCTTCACTGGTTTTCGACTACTGAGGCTGTGGGCCTGCTGCTCAGACCCCCAGCCTGCTGTTCTCTCACTAAATTAATGACACATGTGCTATAGGCACATACCAATTGGAAATGGACCCCTTGTCAGCTCCTGTATAATGCACTATAGGGGCCACCAAGGCCTACCAGGGGCTGCAGCATATCTTTTGCCACCCCTGGCTGGTTCTTAAATTGACACAACTGGCTGATCACTCAGCTGGGGTAAGGTGGTGTAATCACCCCTTGCTTAGATATAGTATACCTGTATCTAAACCTATATCTGGACACATGTAAACCTGTGAGCCACTCCTATGGAAGGCATCATCAATCCTGGAGGCAGAGTGCGTGGTTTTATGTGAGATGGAGCTCTAGCATGAGCTGAGCCTGTCTGCAGCTGTCGGGAACAACTCCCTAAGCTGTTTCAGGATAATGCCATACCATATACTCTTAAGTGCCTTATAATCCTCGCGGTTAAATAGCAACTTTGGTTTGGCTTTATCAAAACATGTCGTGTAAGGTGTCATACGATTTGGAATACTATCCCCTCGCCAGTTCTGGCGACGGGGATAGCATTCCACCCCTCTAGAGGGGTAAGACATGTTACTTCACTTTAATGCGGTTAATTTCTCCAAAGACCTTAAGATCCACAAAATGGATGCCTCTGCCACAGACAAATGTCTGGACCCCTGCAGTTGACCGAAACTCAACCAAATGGGTCCTGGACAAAGGGTTTCCTGTCACAGGAGGGTGTCACCGCCCTCCAGACAGGAGATAGTGGATTGTAGCAGGGAGGTTTGAAAGAAACCAGACACTGCCTGGGGCGCACAAGGCTGCCCCTTGCATAATCCGGCCAAACCGGTTCTGGGGCACTCCAGCCCTCGTGCCAGGGCGGCCTGGATCAAAGGAAGGGGGTGTATCCACCCACTTCCTGGGTCCCACCCATAGGAGGGGACCTAGCAGGTAATCACGCCCCCCAGATTGGAATAAGAGTGGGAGCAGTGCCAATGCACATCAGATTTCCTGGAAGAAACATTAGAAACGAAACTCTGGACCCTTGGACCTCCATCTCAACGTGGAAGCCCGAAGAATCTCCCTTGTGGTCAAGGAGTGACCACCCTGCAGCAGCAGGCACCATCCAGCCCTCGACGTCTACTTAGTTGCAGTTCCCGCCGGAACTCGAGCGACTGAGATCGACGAGATCAAGCTTGCCTGCCTTCCAACAGCCCGATCCACAGTCCCTGCAGAGCTGAGACCCGTGGAGGCGACCGGAAGCGTGGGGCACGCCATCTTGAATTGACCACGAGACGCTGACCGTGCAGCCCACGAGTGACCCTCGAAGCTGTGCACCGGGGTTTGAGAAGCCCCTACCCTGAGCTACTCCTGAGCCGAAGTTCAGCCCTCCACACTCGACGAGTGCTGCGTGGGGCCCTTCTGCTCCATTTGGCTCAACGCGTTGGCCCGGTCACTTGCCAGCCGGCTAGTGGTCCCTGTGCCGACGAAACTACAAAGAAGACTCGTGAATCTGGTTGCTCCAGATCCACACCAGCTCCCCTGAAAAAGAGCCCCGACTCTGACCTTCCTGGTCCGAGTGAGAAGCAATCTTCCGATCCCGCGTGGATTGCTCTTGCCAAGGCTTGTTTGCTCCAAACTTGAAGCCGACTGCACCGACGGTGAGAGCCTGCGTGGGACAGATCGTGACCTGCTCCTGGACGTCGCAGATGCCCCAGAGCCCACGTGACAGCGGAGAGAAGCTCCTCGACGACCACCTGATTGCGCCCGACATTGCCTGGTTCCGTCCTGGTTCCACCCTGGTCACTGCTGAGTGACCCAGACTCTGTCCCCTCTGCTTTCAGGTACCCTTCGACTTGAGTCCACCCTTGGACTCCACCGGACACTTCATCTTTAACCCGCCTGCAGCCCTTTCAGCTTCAAGCACCAAGAGCCTGCGTGTCAAAACCCGACGCCACTTCGACCCTGTGCACCCACTTCCTGTGGGTGAGGTAACTTTGCTCCGCCGGTGTTCCCACACTGGTGCACATCTCTAGGGTCTGTGTGTTAAGTTTTGTTCCTCTAGGTCCAGCGGAAGTGTCCTTAAACTTTAACTTTATGACTTTTACGCACCATTGGTTAACATTGGTGCATGCGTGCGCTTTCCGCACATCTCCCGAATCCCGAGGGCCATTCCCGACTTCAGCATTGCTTGTCCTGACTGCTCCCAGCGATTCCCTAGGCCCTAGGCCTAACCACTGCTCGAGTGGCATCTCTTATACCACTTGTTTAGTATATGGTTTGAGTGGCCACCCGCCCTCATCCATAATTGTGCAACTTGTATGTTTAAACAGTGCTTTTGATTTAACGCTTGTGCCCCTTTATTCATAAAGAATACTGGGGATTGTTTTTAGTAATAAACACATATATTTTTATAATATATACTTGTGTGGTGTCCTTTCATTTGATATTACAGGATTGTATGTGGTAAAACAGCTCGCTTAACACGACCTCTTAAGTTAAGCCTTTAGGCTGCTTAGTCCATGCTACCCCTAGGATAGCTTGTCTAATAAGGTTGACTTACAACCAGACACCATAAGGGATTGTTTGGTCAGATAGCAGGTGGTTCCAGAATTGGAAACATCCCCTATCAGGCCAACTTCTCACAGTTAACTTTTCAATGGTTTGCGGCCATAGCTCTTGTTACAAACCATTGATACATAGGGTCAGATTTTGTGTTTGGAAGGGACACCCAAAACACACCTCTTCCAACTATGAATCAGGTTCCAGCCACTATCCCTTTTTTGGAGTTGGTAAAACTTTACCAACTCATCAAATGGGATTGATACATGGGAAACCAGTTTTTTTAAGTTGCACACTCGAATTCCAAGTATTTGCGACTGTAAAAACGGTTAGTACATCTGGCCTTTAGTTCTTTTTAAACAGTTTGTGAGTTTCTTTTCATTGAAGAGCTAGGCATTCATTGGAAATTATGTTGTACTGATTCCTTTACCATTTTGATTTTTGTGCAGCTCACTTTGACCCCTTTTCAACAGTTTAGAAATGTACGCCATTGAAGGATGTTCAGGCGTTTTAGCCTCAGTTAAAGAATCTTTATTGCCAAATATTGTAGGTTAGAACGAAGCCCCACGTTCCTAGTTTTTTTATTGTCAACCTTTATTACTGGTTTCCTAGTGATAATACTTTTTGGGACAAAATCTGTGGTTGTACAGCCAGTGCCTTTGTTGGTTCTCATTTCTATTTGGCTCATTGGGAACTACTTCAGATCAGATAGTTTGTGACCCTCCTTAGTAGGGACAACATGTATGCTACCTTATGATTTATACTGCGTTCTAGAGATTAATCTGAGTTAATGTTAATGAATGCACTTGTCCAAACTGTACTTTTGTAAAAGAGCCTACTTGGCCAATTTGGCCATGCATCAACGACGATGCAACATCCCTCCTGTCCAAACAGTGGCGCTTAGTCTTCCAGTAATGCAAAGGTAGGTACAAAGAGTGTACCCCAGATCTGTCTTTGCATCTCAAGGCAGCCCCCACTCCCCCAGCCATGGGACTGATGTATTGTGGCTGGCCCCATTACAGTAGACATTTTCCCCAGTGGGACACAAAGAGGTATTTCTAGACTGAAAATCTCATTGGGATCCTTCACAAAAATGAGCTTCTTTCTTAAATCTAGACATGGATATGGGACTTTACCACAATTCCATGGGCCCATGAGTCAAATCTTAAGTGGTTCCTCCTATCTATGCAGTCTTTTTCCATGCAGGATTGAGTAAATAGCTCCAGTGTATCTTGGTGCTATGTCAAACCAGTTACATGGGGGCAGAGGACAAGGGGCAGACTTCTATAAGGTAGTTGTATACATAATTTTTCTGTTGATTGAGTAGCCAGTTACTGGGGCTGCCAAGTTGTAACCTAGGTGTAAATAGGCATGCCTTAGTAATCCTTTCTAGAGGACTGGATCAATTTGGTTTGAGCATGTAAGTTAAGGCTGGATGTACATGAGTTCACTGTTTGCTTCCAAGGGAGTTTGTACAGGGGTTGGCACCATGATGTGTGACTTTGGGTGATTGTGTCAAATCTGTGTGAAGAAGTCCTGAAGAAAGTGAGTGGACTCAACTGCATAAGGAAAGCAACATCTGTCCATCAAATGTAAATGTAGTTGCCATTTTCAGGCCTGTTATCATTAATTTTGCACCACCGCTAGGTTGTGTCTGCTACCTTTCCATGCCATACAGAAGGGCCAGCCCTGAGGGCATGTAAAACCCCAAGGCCTAGGCTCATAATGATGAGCAGATATTATCCTCGGTGTGAAGTGTATTTCGATAGTATATTTGGGGCCCTGGTGGTTGATGATGTTTTTCTAATTGGTGTGACTTCTTCATGGATGGCAAAGATGGCATACTGCATCATGGCACCCTGACCTTAACAGAGGCATGTTACCAGTGGCTTAGGGATAATGGTCAAACATATTGAATTTGAATCCTAAATTCACTCATGGCAGGGAGAGGGAGGGGATTTATGGTGTCAGACAGGACAACAACCATTTATTCTTCTTTTCATTAGGAATATATTTACAGGGCTCGAAAAATCATTAAAAATGCACTAGACCTGCTGGTCTAGTAACCTACAAAATCTCCTCGACCTAACTGAAATGCACTTGACCTCTGACTGACAGCTGAGCAAATGTGACAAGTTAACACGATTTAAACGCATTTTTATTGCTCATTTACTTTGTGAGCAATAAAGATGCCTTTAAATCTTGCTATTTTGTCACATTTCCTCTGCTTTCAGAGGCAGAGGTCAAGGGTCAGTTTGTATTCGAGTAGGACCTAAAAATAGCTGGTCCTGAATTAATCTGACTCGCAAATGCAAGCGGTCAAGTGAATTTTTCGAGCCCTGATTTATATATATTTTTTACTTTCTACTGCTATTAAGATCGTTTCAACCTTGCGAAGATGGGCCGGGTAGCACTTTACAATACGTGTTCAGGTAATAAACAGTATCAAGTACAGAATAATGCAACTGAGATCCAAATTCTTAGGCCAGGGGAAGGAAATCAATCTTTTTTGTATATTCCCCTAGACTTTTGTTTTTTGTAGACCTTGAAAGCTTGTGTTTTGTATCGGTTGGTAGTGAGGAACTGCTAAGAAGGTCCTCACCGGAAGTGACTTTTCATATAAACATAGTAACTATTTTGGCTGTCAACTATAGAAGAGCACAAAAATGGAGAAAGGCATACCAGCTCCAAGCATAAACCTAATTGATAGCAAGTCTAAGCCATTAGTCAAGATAGAGTTTTATTTTATTTGTTGTAAGATTTACTTTTATAAATTTGCTTTTTTCTGCCTTAGGAAAAAACTGGTTGGCCAGCGACCGTAATCATTGTCTGGGCGGCTCTTTGCTGCTCAACAATAATTAGTTTCCATCACATCTCATCCCTGTTTGGTGGACATGCTTCATGGCAGTACATTACAGGGGCTAAAATACGTTGTTTATGACCTGTAGTATTCTGAAGTATCTTGCAACTGCTTTACATGTACTCCAGGTTCGATTACTTTTCCTGTCAGCACTTCCTGGACCACCGCGTATGGAGCCCATGATAGTGTTCTCACACAGAATCCTTTGTTATGAGCCACTTGCCTTTCCTATACAGGTACCTACACTAGGTGGCCAAAAAGAGTCAAAGTCCATGTCACCCGACTTCCCTAACATTTCCAACACCTAATAGTTTTCGTGTTGGCGGATTCAAAATCTATATGAAAATTTCAAAGGCAAATGGCTGAAGGCGTGACCTTCTTTGCGTAAGCTTTTTGTTGATAGTAGGCAGGTAGGGAAAGTTCCTGTGATAGTTTCCCGGTAGGCCTGGATGAGATTTTAATGTTGCAGATGAAATTAATGCAATTAGTGAATTATGCTCCTTGTGAAATTTGTAAATGTTCTCATTAATCTAATTTTTTGTAACTGTAGACTGATGGATGCAGAAAACGTCTTGCCAAGAGACATCTTCTGCTTGAAGAAGTATCCTTCAGGTGTATCACGTGTTTTGTTTAAAAAAACCTCATGCGAGATACCAGCAAATTACGTTTCACTCCATGAATGGAATTTGATGTGATTTTAAGAAATACTCCTAGAAGTTTATGAAAAATGTACGTAATTTTGTACACACTGAGGGTCTCATTACGATGTTGGGCTGGAAAGTCTCCGCCCAACACCGACTTGGGATCGGGACTGACAACTTGCGGATGGCGATTCCGACCGCCAGATTATGATGCGACCCAACACTGTTCGGTCGGAGTCACATTGTTCCCTATGGGAGCTCGTATTCCACCTGACAATCGGCCATAACACAGGCTCCTATGTGTATATAATGTGTATATGGGGGTGTTTGCTGAAAACCCTGCTTCCTGTCGTAGGCGTCCCACAGTACCTGTCACACAGTGCAGGGTTTTACAGGGGGGGGGTCCCTTAGGTATCCCCTCGGGCATCAACCGTAGGCCGCAGGGGCAAGGGGGCCCTGCCAGAGGTCCCCAAAGTAACTTTACAATAGCCTTTCCATATCAGACAGGCCATCGTGGAAAGGCTGTTGGAAATCGACATCCCAAGGGCATAAACGCTGTCCATAGGGTTGTACGATGTGGTACCGACCGACATGAATACTCCATGAGTCGTTCAGAACCGATTTGAAATGAACGTGCGGTTTACATTCCGACAGCGAAAAACGTAATTGGGCAGTCAGAATGAAAACCGACCGAGTTCGTCGGAAGGGCTCCGACGGGGTTGAGGACATCCAACTATCGGGAGGAGGCTTTCCGCCCAACATTGTAATCGGCCACTTAGTTGCTAGGTGAAATATACATTTATTCAAGGAGTAATGAGAATCCTGCTATCTAACTGGAGAATGGACATTTTGTTCCTTTTTTGTAACATGCACATTCAAACTTGCCTTAATATTATATGTTGCTGTTGTTCCAGGTTCAGCAAGTTTTCCCTGATGGCAGTTACTCTGATACAACACTTGAGGTGAATTTACAATCTTCAGATGCACAGGTATGTAATATAAAGCAAATCCTTTTGGTGTAGATGCTAAATCTAACCTTGTTTTATAATGGTCCTTCTTTTATATTCTATAAATTTATCATATAGGAGGCTTCTTTCTAGCGGTAACTGTGCTCCAGTGTCACCATAAAACCATCTGCAAACTTACAAGTAGTAGTATGTTGGATATATGTATGCTGTTTATAAATCTGCACAATAAATATATGTAACACTATCAAGTTTAGCATTATCCCAATACCCAGAATTAGGATTCTCATCTGAAGGCAGTTTACAGGAAGGCAAACAAGGTAACTACAAAATGGCCACTATGTTACTAAAAAGTTAGAGCATTCGTTAAAATGTTGGGAGGGACAGCCAATCGGATTCCTTCAAATAATAGGGAGTGCCTCACAACCAATGAACAGCCTCTTACCTAAATGCTTGAGTGGAAAAAACAGATTGTCCTCTTGCGGTACTCCTTCAGCTTCTTCTACATATGTACTATGTGAAGGTAATTGTATAGTAACATTTGTTTAGAGACATAACCATGCCCCACATTCTGTGGTGTTTTCCAGTTAGTTTGTTTTTTGAACTGTCATTGATATGAAATGTAATGAGAAGGGAAGAAGGTCCTCAGCATCTCTCTTACTAGGGCCCTGTGAATTTTCCTCTGCATGGCCCTGTGTTTTTTCCTCACTGAGTTTAACAATCAAGTGAGCCTTCCGATGGTTCTCCTGTTTACTTGCATGAGATATCGGACCTGGGTCTGATGTCGAAGTAGGCACTCAAAGTGCTCCCATCTTTCAGGCAGCGTCCACTGCTCTCTGCACCCGAGCAATCCAAGACTGATACACAGTCATTGGTGGAGTGAGACTCGGTCCATGCCCTACTAGCTTCTACACATAATGGGTCGGGCTAGTGGGGCTGAGGCTCATTACCATGAAGCCTGGCTTTCTATCATGCCAGGCCACAAGGATCTCTTCCCTTTTAGGC
This sequence comes from Lissotriton helveticus, assembly GCF_964261635.1. Taxonomy (NCBI): domain Eukaryota; kingdom Metazoa; phylum Chordata; class Amphibia; order Caudata; family Salamandridae; genus Lissotriton; species Lissotriton helveticus. The sequence continues at coordinate 557,533,795 of NC_136068.1, forward strand.
CATCTCAAATCTCTGAAGGTCCAAGCCACTCTGTTCCTTGGAGTTATGGGGAACAGACACCAGGGGCCCATGGCTCCTGTTGTAATCGTTCTATCGCAGCCCTGGGGCAAGTGCTGGACTTGCCATAGCGGGCATTGGGCATTTCGACAGTGGGCCGGAGCGGGCCGCTCCCAGGGCCGAGCGAGCAGCAATCTGCTAGGGCTTGTTGCTGTTCCTAGTCCGGCCCTGCCTGGGGCAGACCCATCAGGTAGTGTCTTAGGGAGTATCGCCCTAAGTCACGAAGCACCACCATGGAGGATCCCTCCCCTGTGAGTTCTCGCTCAACCACTCCTTCATGGGTTGTACCTTGTAAATTTGAATTTTTAACTGAGAAAAAGGAGCAGCTCATTGTAAGACTTTGAAATTGAGGTATGAGCTATTGAAATTAATTAATTGCAGGGTTAGCAAGACTTCCTATCTTTTTTGCAATTAAGCTCAAAATGGGTGTAACACTCTCCAGCACAACTAAAGTAAACACATTCCAACTGTAAAACTAGACAAATGTAATCATGTGTGTTAACTCTATACATTGAGGGCCAGATGTAGGTAATTCATATTTACCGACTCTTAAATACCGAATTTTACCGATTCGGTATTTAAGAGTCGGTAAATATGAAGGGGGGAGATGTAGGTATTTCCAGATGTTGAAATACCGAATCTTTAGAATTCGGTATTTACCGATTCGGTAAATACCGAACAGGTATTCCCTATTGATTCCTATGGGCTGTGAAGCCTATAGGAATCAATGGGAAATACCGATTTGGTAATTACCGAATCGGTAAATACTGAATTTTGCAAAGGTGCAGGGGGTGTCACTTTGACACCCTCTGGCACCCCAAAAATAGGCATGTGCGCCATGTGGCACACAGACATGCCCTAAGGGCATATCTGTCTGTCACATGGCTAGGTGTGCATGCACACATGTGCATGCACACCTGAATTCGGTATTTTAACACCCAATTGGATTGGGTGGTAAAATACCGAATTTGTAGGGCCTTTGGGACTCAGAAGAGTCCCACCTACATCTGGGATTTACCGAATCGGTAAAAATACCGATTCGGTATTTTACAGAATCGGTAAATTTACCGAATCGGTAAATTTACCGATTCTGTAAAATAATGCCCCTACATACCAATTCTTAAATACCGCTCGGTAACGGCCGAAAATACCGATTTTCGTCTGTTACCGACCGACCTACATCTGGCCCTGAACAACTTCCCAAAACCGTAATCCTACACCCCAAACACTTAACCCTCAAGTTGATACCCCTAATCCTTTAAACCATAACCTCTTAACTAATACATTTTCCGCCTGTAACACTTAGCTCTCTACCCCAAACCCTATATCCTTAACGCTTTACCGTATACCTTTAACCAATAATCTTAACCCCCTCACCTGTAAAATCAAGTACACAAATCTTTAACCCAATAATATAAACTGTATACCTTTAACATCAAAACCAATATCAGTAACTCCTAAATCCCTAATCATTAAACCTATACCTCCATTCCACAAACCTTTGAACCATAAACCTTTACCCTATTCCTTAACCTGCTTCCTAAAACTCTTTACCTTATACCCCAAACCCTTATTCCTGTGTCCCAAACCATAAACTCTACATCGTTAAATCCTACACCACAAACCCATAATCTTATACCCAAACCCGTAACTGATGCATGCAGAAAATGTCTTGCCAAGACACATTTAATGCTTGAACCAGTCTCTTTCCTGTTTATCACATGTTCTGTAAAAAAAAAAAAACTTTTGGCGATACCAGCTAACTACGTTCTGCACCATGTATGGAATTTCATGTCTGGTGTAAACAGTAGTAACTAGAAGATATTTCCTTCCCAGGACGGATTCCCTCTCTGAAAGTAAGCACATCAATAGACACCTTTCGGTGGAGAAATAGGGTATCAAGGAAGAGATCAAAGTGATGTGGATCTGAAAGCTGCATCAAAACTGAAGGGTGAAAACCTCCAGTAAGCGCAGTAAAGGTGCAAGCCTCCCAAAAGAACTTAGAGATTTTGAAGGAGAGACTCTTTACCTTTGTGTTTAATAAAATCGGTATTGGACTTCTTCAAATACCCTCTATGGTCTACTAGTCTTCCTTCTACCACCCGTCTGAACTATCCAGTATAGGATCTATCCCCCAGATTCATCAAAGTCCCGTTTTGCGAGTCCTTAATAGCGATTATTAAGGAATCGCTATTAAAGACTCGCAAAACGGAATTCACGTAGAAATCGCAAAAATTATAGCGATTTCTACTGCCTCCTTATTTGCGATTCGCTAATTGCTAATCGCAAATAAGGAATGGCTTTCCCATTCATTCCTATGGGCCTAAAGGCCCATAGGAATGAATGGGGAGTCATTCCTTATTTGCGATTCGCAATTAGCGAATCGCAAATAAGGAAGCGATTTCAAGGGTGCCAGGGTGTCTAAAGGACACCCTGTAGCACCCCTGAAATGCTCATGTACACTGGTGTTGCGCACACACATGTCCAAAGGACATGTATGTGTGTAACATACAACTTAGAAAAATGCACTAAAGTGCATTTTTCTAAGTTTTCGCTATTTACCACGAAGTCAGACTTCGCGGTAAATAGCGGCCCCAGATTGCGAATTCACAATTTGTAAATGGTTCATGAATTGCTTTTAAGGAATCTCTAATTTAGATTCCTTAAATGCAATTCTTCGCGAATTTGCGATTTCTACAAATGTGATTTTTGCATTTGGGATGATGAATCCCAAATGCAAAAATAGCACTTGCAAAGGGCCAGATTCTCAGAATCTGGCCCTTTGCGAGCCGTTTTCGGCTTAATGAATCTGGCCGTATAAGGTCTGCGGTACAGGGAGTATATATGTGTTTGAGGTCCTCATTTCTACTCATTGGACTGGTAATGATATGGCATATTTTTCTGCTTCTGCTCTGAGCACAAGAATTGCTAGAACAATTTAAATGATCCTGAGGTTTACTGCGCAACAGTGTGGGTAAGACAGACTTCAACAACAGAATGTCATCACATGGAAAACATGCTAACTTTGCTAATAGCAAACATCATGCATGAACTTGCCAATTTACTGGTTTTTCTCCTCAGGGAATGGAGATGCAGTGGCACATTTCAAGCCAGTTCCTTTATGGACCCCATCACCAGTGTCCCATATCCGAGATGGACGAGGCCTACAACCCTTACAGGATTTACAAAGGAGTAAGAAACAAGCCTTCTGTGCAAAGGTCTATGAGTTGCACATACAATATAATGAAAGAACAAATAGATATTTTGAAAGAAAGTGATTATGCTAAACTGTATTTTTGGGGACAACTGTATCAACCATTCACCCTTGACTGTACATCTGATGTAATCCATAGATCCTCTATATTAAGGTGAATATCCTGAGATCACAGAATATGAAATAAGTTTCATCATACTATTCAGTGGCAGAGAGCCAAAAAGGAGTTGTGACAGATTAGCAAAGTCCCAAGTGGTAGCGTCCATCTTGTGAATGGTGCCTGCCAGCACCAGAGGGAGGATTCAGTGGCCATAAGGCATTGCATGGCCCTCCATGTCATTGTCTTTAACCCCTTTGACGCTATTGACGGAACCGTTCCGTCAAGCCCCTCGGGTGGGCTGTGCTCGTGACGGAACAAGTCCGTCACGGCCCAGCCGCCGCGCCTGCGCGGCGCTGATTTCGTGCCTGCACGGCGGGTTTCATTAAGCGGGCGGGGCCATGACGGAACCGTTCCGTCACAAGCACAGCTCACCCGCGAGCCGTGACGGAACGGTTCTGTCACCAGCGCAGGTGAGCCGCGCGCCCCCCCACGACCGTTAGCGCTGCGGCGGAATAGCCGCCGCAGCAAAGATGTTAAACTTCAGGGACTGCTTTCAAGGAGATCAAGGTTTGCTGTCCCACACCTGCCATCCCTTCACAATAAGCCACTCTGAGTGTCGCTAAAGGGCTATTGCTTTGTACATATTGATGAGCCGGGACTTCCTGCGACTCCCTTCAAATTGACATTTTTAGTATGACTGATGAGTACGTCAGCTGCACCACAGAACATAGGAGGGTTTACAAACGAATAGCCTGCAAAAATAAGTATTTGCAATGCAATAGGCCTCACATTTACAAGAGTTTCAGCTATTGGTATTGTGAATGACAATGCATTTCATTTATGTGTTGTTTTTAAAACAGATAAATAAAAGGCAATGCCATTAGCATAAACCCTCACAAATGCAAGACCAATTGCATTGCAAATGTGTTTGTGCCATAAAAAAAAATTTGTAAGCGTTAGGAGAGAGTGTGTCCTGCCAGCAGGCAGGACAAAGCTATTTGGGAAAATAGTGCTTGGAGGCTGTAATTAAAGCCTACCGAGTAACAACACATGTAACAGAGGGTTTCGCCATGGGAGATTACAAAATGAGTCAAGGAGGGACTACTAAGCCTATTAACCAATGAACAGCCACAGTTTACAGTGGACAGTGGCACAAACCAATGAACAATATGGGCGGAGAGTGGACGGAGCTTCAAGTCGCTGCCTGAATACAGCATGCCTCGTAGAGCAGCCCATATGCTGCCCAGGCTTGACCTAAACACATAGACTGGTTTGTGTCCTGGGTTTAGTAGACCAGGTGCAGAATTAGATTGGGCAGTTTATATTCTCTCTCACATTCAACTGGATCAGGAAACCCCTCCCTTTTCTTCTTCTGTTTTTCATCTCCCCTCACAACATCTTTTCGTTGAAGTTTCTTTCTTATTGTCACATATTTTTTACTCTTATTTACCGTGTCAGGGCCAGGTCCGCCCTCTGTTTCAAAATTATATTTGACTCATCTTTTGCCCATACCCACAAACAATAAAAAAGAATTAACCACAGAAGTCATCCTGCAGTAAGCTCAAACATGAATCTGTGTCAAATATAGGAAGAGACTTTAGTGGAAATGATAAGTGAAACATGAGACGGGCAATCCTTTGCCTGCTTCTACCAGTTAAAGGAAAGAAAACAGAATGTGTTTTTGAAGGGATTTTTCATCCTATTCCTTGCAGAGCAAACAGGAGTTAAAATATGTTCTTTGTTATGCAGGGCTTTCAGTTGCCCGTCTCCTGAGGTGAGTCCCCCTCAATGATTTGGAAGGGGACGAGGAATAAAGACAAAGTGGTAATGGTTTCCTCAATTCATTGTCATGGCAAAAATTGGACATTTTTAAATTAGGCGTATATTAATCAAACCATACGTGTCAGTACTAGGATCTGTATAAAACACATTTAAAATTTACTCAAACAAGGGAATCTATACCTATTGTGTCAAATCTGTTGGTGATCCCTAGATTGGAGTAGAAAATAAACAGAGCAGAACACAAAAAAGGCTACCACAGTATATGAGCTACTTTTAAGCATGGTAAATAGACTGAATCGCAAACAGGTGATTAAGTCACATTATCTATATTGATGCAGCCTTCTTTTGAAATATATTAGAGTTGGGTTAGAAATTGTTGGAACAGTTGCGTTTTGAGGTGTCTGTACAAAGTACCAAGAGGGGTGAGCTTTTTAAGATTTACGGGTAGAGAGTTTTATGTGGTAACACCTGCTCCAGAGAAAGATTGTTTTCTTGCTAGTGAAGACTTACATTTGTGAACTCTAATATCAAAGAGCCTTTGCTTATAGGCATTTGGATCCTCTTGAGATGGTTACCCGTTCCGCTAGATATGGAGGACAGTTTCCATGTTCGGCTTTATAGACACAGAGCTTGAAACATAGCCTGGCTTCAATGGGAAGCCGATGTAGATCAAAAGTAATTGCAGTAATGCAGTCTCATTTTTGGTTTGCGTTATAAGCTATTCTTGTCGCTGAGTGAAAGATAGCTTTGATTGGGGCACCATGTGGCGGCGGAATTCCAGCTAGTAAGTAGTTTCCAAAATCCAGCCTGGATATGACAAAAGCCTGCACTGTTGTCTTGAGGGACCTGGAAGGGTTTAGGTGACGTACCTTCTTCATAATAGGTAGAGGAAATGTTGCTGCTTTGGCAATCTTGTTAATGTGTGGGATAAATGAGAGTGAATGTTCAGTGGGGAGTCTTAATGATTTAACTGATGGTGCAGGAGCAGCAGCGAAGCCACTGAGGTTAAGATGGTTCAGAAGAGCCAGATCCAAATGCTAACAAGGAGAAGAGAAGGAATTTGTTTTCCTCTGGATTCAAGAGCAGAAGTTTGCCTTTCAGCCAGTATTGGTCTCAGTGGCGTAGCTAGCACTTTGGGCGCCTGTGGCAGTTTCTATGTTTGTTGCCCCGCGGTAGCATTGAAGAGCAGGTGGGATGGTGGGAGGGTGCTGGCCAGGTTCAGCCCAGATTGCCACCCCATGACTGCCGCTTTGGGAGGGGGTTGATTGCCACACCGAGACGGCGGGTAAAAGCGGGAGGTGGCCTCTGCCCCCAAAACTGATGCCGCTTGTGGTGGACTGCCCCCGGCTTCCCCCTTGCTACACCACTGATTGGTGTAGAGAGAGGCATGCTGTCAGCGTGTGTCGAGGACATGAATATTTGATGTCTTTAAGTACAGTTGGGGTTCATCAGTGTAATGGTTTACACCAGAGTCTCTCATTACGAGTCTCTCATTACAAAACTTAACTTACTAAAACTAGTATTTGGTGCAAATAGCATGTGATTCCATTACAACTAATTTAAAGTGCTGCAGTATGGGCACATCAATTTAAAATGTAAATATACATTGGGTGATAGATGTACGGATTTTATTACCTATGACATGAGCTGGGTCTAGTAGTGGAAAACAAACTTATTATTAATGGACAGTGTAATTCAGTAGTAAAAGTAAAATAAAGCACATGCAAAGCCATTGTTCTAACCTTTCTGTGGCATTGTCAGGGCTTTAAGTGGTAAAAAAAACCTGGGGGTGCTCTAAAAGGGGCGTGGTAAATCTCTTAAAGGGGTGTGGCCTATCCGAGTAGGGACGTGTCTAAATCAAGATAACTAGCACTGCTGCTCACGGGATCCCTTCAATTCCCCGATGACTTTTTCCCAACTAAAACTGTGCAGTTTTTCTGCTTGACCTTTCAGGTTGAAAGCCGGGGCTATCAAGGGCAGCCAAGTATAAACAACATTATTTTTGTGCCCGTATCACATCCACACACTCCTTTCACTCCCCCCCCCCACTCTTCTCTCTGTGTTTTGTCTTCCTCTCTTTCTGTTGGAATGAAGGTCCTCTACTGTGAACTTAACCTCTAGAATATTTTCTGGCTGACCCTCTAATCTCCATATTTGGTCATTTGATTGAACCAAAACATGTCAAAAGGCATTTTGGTGACCAGTTTTGTTTTAGGTTTACGTTTTATTTTTGTGAATCACACAAACAGCATCTAACAAATGCAAATATCATCAATATGGAAAAGCCGCCATACATAGTATCTCACCCAGGAATTATGTTTCAGCTTTTTATTTTATCTTCATTAGTTTATTTTTGCAATTTTATACGGTGCAGACTCGACCCAAAGGCATTGACGCAGGAAAGTAAGAAGTAGCCTTTGGATAATAGACATCACAGAGTCAAAGATCAGCATTACGGAACTAAAAATAACAAACAATTCGTTGCAGCGTGGACAGTCCCTTGCCAGGAGGCACTTGGCTGTCAATCACAACGCACACATAAAAAAATAAAGATGCAAGTTTGTAACTGGAATCTACATTTTTATCAAACTGTGGGGATAACCCACTGCACTTACAGATCAAGGATGGGGCTCCACAGGTAACAAATGGTGAAACTAATTTCCCCGACCTCTCAAATTCAAAACACGGCGGCAATTCATTAAGTGAAGGTTGTGTAGGTCCTGCTGGAGCAGGCTGCCTGGGGCAGAGGCGCAACTAGAGCCAAATTTTTTGGGGGGGGGCTTATAAAAAAATCGGGGGGGGGGGGTGAATCTTTAATCAATGGGCAGAGTGGAGCTGCAGGGGCTCTTAGAAGGGGTGAAACAACAGCAAGGCCTCATTAACAGGCACGTTGTCTTAAAGACCTGTGAAGTGCTGGGGTGCGGCTGTCGCAGGCATGCTGACACACACGAGGGGGGAGGGAGTGGGGGGGGCTGCCGCTGAAGCCCTTTGAGTCCAATGGGTGTTGCGCGCCTGGCTGGGGTCCTCTGCCTCTTCAGTTTTTCATCGTCCCAGGCTGGCACCACGTCATGCCGTGACCACTTCTCAGTGAGGAAACTGAGCTCTCACTGCAGTAGCATAGGTTCAGAGATCGCGTTCTAGCCCCGTTAGCTGTAAATTCGTCTCCCTAAATGTCACAGACACGTTACCTAAAAGAAAATGGTAAAACATTACAGCAGTAACCGCCAGGGCTTTAAGTGGGCAGAGTCTGAGCACCGGCATTTTTTTTGGTGGCGTGAAAAAAAAAATGAAGAAAGGACTACCTTTGCCAGCCGCGAAAATAGAGCCCGATAGAGACCCGTTTCGAGGGCCCCCCAAAAAAACTGCCGGTGTTCAGACCCGGACAGACCCGGCCCACTTAAAGCCCTGGGCATTGTACAAACTGATCCTAAATGTGCTTGAAGAAACAAGCGTTAAGGTTTCAAGTAATATGAGGGCCATACAATACATGTGTACAGTATACATGGCAATCACAGAATAGACATGCTGTGTGGAGTCACAGTATGCGCTTAATGCATAGCAGTTACATAGTTCATACAGAACATGGTTTTATGTCAGCTGTTCTTAAGAATTTGACTTCTGTGGAGCCCAGTGAATCATTCCTGGAAGCTGAGGTCGTCTGCCTTAACAATGTCTATGATTTGAGCTTGAAAATAATACAGAAATAATACACAAACAAGTATACTTTAAAAAAAAATCACGAATTATGAAATATTTTATTTTATTCAAAAACAAAAAATATACAACAATTTAATTCTAATGGGAAGGCTGGGTCTTTCCAAAATGCAGTTTTATTTCTAAAAGATGAGGGGACATACTATGTTGCTTGCATAACACTTTGTCTTTTTTGCCCCAAATGTATGCTCTATATTTGTCGGCGCAAACCATTGGTTCATTTAAGGCCCCTAAACGTCCATACTAGATTTTGTTTGCTTTACTTGTGCTGCTCCCTCAAATCAAGATAATGGTGCAATTTGATTTGTATTCTCCATTTTGAAAATCCGTTAACATTCAAAGAGCGTTTTCATTTTTTAACTCTTAGTTTTGCGTATCTATATATCTATATTAATCTGGTAATATTATTTAATTATCTAAACTGTTGCGGATCATCTAAGTACACATTGACCCTAAGGGGTCTTCAGAAGACTGCCGTTCTAGATTGTATGTCATGTTACTCATACATACACATGTCGATTAGTCACTCAGTCAAAAATAGTTTATTAGTTAATAAAAACCATAAACATGAAGAAATACATACATTTATCAAAAGCGGTAAAAGAATTTTAAGAAATCCCTGATAGGGGTACAGGCTAAAATGCTAAGTATCACCCTGTCTCCATCCGAATAGGATCACATTGCCACTTTAAAATTCTTAATTGTGCACAATAAGATAAAAACTCTGAATGATAAAAGGCTGCAATGCATAGTAGACAGAGACATGGATCCCAAAAGTAAAAAAATGAGCAGAAAAGTGCAAAGTGCAGTCGAGCAACATTAATACCCATTGTACCAAAATCCCAGATGTTGTGATATCGATATGCCAAAATCCGTTATCATCGGGCTTCAGGCAATTGGTTCATTGTTTTTTTGGCTGCGACAGATGGTATCAAAGGTTTCCCGGTTTTACACATGATGCACCCTATTACAACTCAGCAGACAAATCTGCATAATTTTCTGGCTTGGGCTAGTCAACTCTGCTGAAAATGAACTTTGCTCTTATCAGGTTCTTGAAAATGTCAAAAAACTGCACCAGCTGAATGTTCAAAATGAGATTTCATATTTTTTAAGTAGTAGTAGTAGTATAAGGCTTTATTCGATAAAAACATATCTTAAAAGCATCACATTTAAAAGTACATTTACACGTTTAAAAAAGGATTTGTTGATCTAATTACACCAAATTTAAAATCAATGACATAAATAAGATATATCAAACAAAAAAAGAAGAATCACAATTTATAGATAAAAATCGCAATTTAAACATTTGCTTTAAGATCTCAAATTAAACACTTTCTTTAAGCCTTTTTGTTCTAATGGACCAAGCCCATGATAAAAACCTTGAGAGTCCACATACATATAATAACCGGGTGTCAGACATCAGGATACGCAATGCCACATTATGATGCCTGGTGCCCAACAGGCGACATATTGGTTTGAGCCAGCATTTCCTTGGTGACGCATATGCCGGACAGGCGAACAGAATATGGGCAACAGATTCTGTTCTTGTCTTACAGATAAGGCAAAATGGTGTTGTTTGGAGCGATGCCTTCCAGCGGGCAGTTAAGTTGCGCACTGGAAGGGCCCCAACCCTAAATCTAAGATACAAAGCCCTATCAACAGATTTCCATACAATGTCAAGGTAGGGTTCCCGAAATGCAACATCCTTAGACCTTAAAAAGTCTTCCGTTAATCTGCCAAGGGTTGGGTCAGTACTGTTTCTGGTTGCGACCCAACTCCAATAGAGGCTCTTCAATGTTGCCTTAGGGGGCGAGGACCTGCTTACCCAGGCTTCATTAAGGCCCATTTCTACAAGTAGGAATTTTACATCTTTGAGCCATTTTATTTTGTGCCATCCCGTCATTGACATTACTTCTACTAGCCCCTCAGCAAACTTTGCTAGTTCTGGCACTCGCCACAGCCGGGCCCACAGTAGCAGCGGCCGGAGCTTTGCCAGATCTTTAATCGAGTGCCTTCCTAAATCGAGTAACAAAGGTACCAATGGGGTGCTCTGCGGAAGTAACATAAGGTCCCTTAAAAACTTGTTTTCGGACCTTACCAATTGATCAATATTACAGGTACCCCACAGCTCTGCCCAATAAAGGGCAGAACTGACTCCCCTCGCTTTATAAATATCAATGACGGGGCAATGGGTCTGGTTGAGGAAGAGCGCTGTTCCTTAAGGAGCGCCCCCGCTACCCTTTTGTGGCTTAATAACATTTTGCAAAGGTGAGGGGTCCACTGCATGTTATCCGAAATACGTATACCTAAGTAATCAAATACAGTGACCCTTTCCAGGGATATGTGGTTTAGTACTGGGGGTCGCCCAAGTTTTTTTGGAGGGGTTCAATACCAGATACTTTGTCTTATCTGTATTAATTACAAGCCCTCGTTGGGTACAGAAGACCTGAAAATTGTCTAGGAGGCTCTGGAGGCCCACGGGGGTCTTAGATATTATATGCATGTCATCAGCGAATAAGAGTGTAGGAATTTGCTCGCCCGCCAGGGATGGCGCATCAGATGGTTTTTCCAGCAAGTGCTCAACCACACCATTCACATATAGCGAAAAAAGGGTGGGAGCAAGAACACATCCCTGGCGGACACCTCTCTCCACTGGGATTTTGTTAGTCTTCTGACCCTCAGTGCCCCACCTCACTTGCGCAAAATTTCCTTCGTGGAGCCTCACTAGAATTGACAAAATATTAGAAGGAATCCCCATTTCGGACAACACTCTCCATAGGCATTCCCGCGGCACAAGGTGAAAGGCAGTCTTTAGATCAATAAACGCAAGGTAGAGACTGCCTTTGCCTATAACAACCACTTTCCAATAGATTAACAATAGTCTAAATGCCTGCTCTATTGTCCCAGTACCGGCCCTGAATCCCGCTTGGTAATCAGAGATAATCTTATTTTCTTCAACCCATTGTAAGATTCTCTCAAGTACCACCTTACCAACAACCTTCTGGGTTGAGTCTATTAGACTTATGGGGCAATAATTGGAGGGGTCGTCCCTAGACCCCTTTTTAGGTTTCGACCTGGCGAGGGCACGAAGTGCCCCTCCCAAATCGAAAACTTTTGTCAATAGTATGGATGTTCGGACGGCCTCTGTTTGTCATTGGCTAGCTCCATAAATGGACGCTAGCCATTGGCAAACAGAGGCGTCCGTCATCCTTCGAGGCGACTCGTGGGCGTTCCTTGGATGTTTTTCTCATCCAGCCCCTTTGGACACGTCATGCAGCTGGGGGCGTGTTGTGTTTTTTTTTTTTGGGCCGCCTTTCATTTTATCATTTGCCCCGACCTCTGGTGAGTGCTTGCTGCTGTCCTGCCTTCCTCCGTGTCCCTCCTCCCGCCGTCCCCCCTCCCGCTCTCCCCCCTCCCGTTCTCCGTGTGGTCCTGCCTTCCTCCGTGTGCCCGTCCCCCCTCCCGCTCTCCGTGAGCCTGTCCACCCTCCCCCTCCCGCTCTCCGTGAGCCTGTCCCCCCTCCCGCTCTCCGTGAGCCTGTCCCCCCTCCCCCCTCCCGCTCTCCGTGAGCCTGTCCCCCCTCCCCCCTCCCGCTCTCCGTGTGCCCGCCCCCCTCCCACTGCAGTTGCCACTTCCTGTCCACACTCCAACTCGGAGAAGCGCACCAGGGACCGCGGGACCCGCTGCATATGAGGTAAGAGTGAGACATATACCAGGGCACAGTACTGGCTAAAGCGCATCCATGGTGGAGTTTCCCTTTACTGCGCAGGGTAGTTAGCGAACTCCCCTGACGTTTTTGCACAGAACGCAGATGTTATGAAAGAGGGCGGGGGCTTATGTAAGGCACGCTTTGCAGGCTGCAGCCCCGGTGTCCTCGGTCCCCATGCACTCCACGGATACCGGTTTATTTGGGAACTTCTGCACCTTAAGACTGCATTTGCTTGCGAGGCGTGGGGACGTTTCCTTTCACTAAATAAGTCGGCATTTAAGTTTAGAATGTGTTTTTGTTGTTACGCAAGAAACTCCTGCGTGGCATTGTGCTTTGGGGGTTGTGGGCGGCACCTTTGCTCACCTGGGGGAGCAGGTTTGGGAGTAAGATTAAGGGACATATTTTTTTTAGAGGTTTGATAAAGTTCAGCGGTTCATCTGGTGAATGACATGCTAATAGACGCTATTTTTATTTAACGTCCGTTTCTATGTTCTGTAAATAAGAGAGATTATTACCCACTTTAGTGGCCGTATTGTATTTTAGCATTTATATAGCGCTTACTACTCTTATGTGGGGCACTTAATTGCCTGTCGAGATTGTTTAGTTGTGTATAACAAACTGCATGATGGGGGAGGGGCGGGACTTCACAGTTCATCCATCAAAGTGAGCTTCTTAAAACTGATAGCTAAGGTTTAAGTCAACAAAACGGGCATTCAAGAAATAAAATCAACCAAACCAGCTCTATCTGTTTGCCAATGCACCAAATATATTAAATTAACTACATGGAAGTTAGATGAAACATGCATGAAAGCGGTCAGACTTGTCCAGAGTTGTTTGTGTGTGCGACATGCGAGATATATATGATACATTTCAGTTAATTCCAAGATGCACAGACCAGTCCTGAGCAGCACCCTCCCTGTCTGAGCACGGATCTCCGTTTTCCTGTTTGCTCTCTCATAGTCTGTGCTAGGAGCCGTTCCACGCTGGATTGTTTGCACTGCAGTTTTTAATCGAGGCCCCTGAGGTGAAATGCATATGCAGATTCCCTTGCAGGTGTTCATGTCATGTTTGCAGACCGCATTCATGGGAAACCGGATGGAAGGGAAAGCTTGGAGCTGTGACTTGCGCTCAGTTTGTGCTTCTGGCTGGGGTACCTCGCCACAGCTGAGGGAAGGCGGGGCTTAGCAGGGTTCAGGTGGTGATGGCACTAAGAATGTGAGGGTCATGGGTACAAATCCCCACACTGACAGATGAAGTCTTTCAAACTTCATTTCCTTTCAATGACAGACATGTTAAATACCGGTCTCTGAGATGGCAGACAGGGCAGTCAGTAGAAGCAGAGGTCTCAGAGCATTTAAATCTACCTTTCCCAGTGTCTGCACCCCAAACCGCATCAAAAGTAACACGCTGCACATTCAGGGGGGAAAGGACAAGCAAGGCGAATGACATCTTTGCCTAATACCTTATTTAGAAGAAAATAGTAACCAACTATGTCCTGTTTATTTTTTGTGCTTTCAATCATTTAGAAGAGGCAAGAATATCACGACTTAAGTCCCCAGGAACACTTGCTATGAAACTCTCATACCCCCTGTCTTGTCACTCATACGGAGTGGCAGTTCAGATCTGCATACCTAGAACTGGTCCTATGTTGATATACGTCCCTTCTCTGACTATGAGATATGAGAGCTGTGTGGGCTGTGTGGGCTGTGAGAGCTGTTGGCAATGTAAATAACAATGCCATTTATTTATAAGTAAAAAAAAAATGAAATGTCATGAGCAATGCCAATAGCTCTAACTTTTCCAAAGGCAAAACCATTGCATTGTAAATGCTTGTTAAAAATTGGGACGACCTCAGCTCCCTTCCAAGATTCTGGAATGGCGGCACCTTTGTCAATGGCGGTAAGTAGCGTGTGGATAAGCTTCCCGCATTTGGGCAAATCAAAACGAAGCAGGTCCCCAGGGATGCCATCAGGACCAGCTGCCTTTTGTGGCACAATGCGACTAATCGCGTATTCAACTTCCTTGACTGTGAAATGATATGTATTATTGTTTCCTGGGGGTATCTGGAAGTTGTGTTGAAGGGAATCGTTAGCAGCTCCTTGTTGACACATATACAGTTTAGAGAAGTGGTCGAACCACACTTGGCCAGTAACGTTACATGTGATGCGGTCACTATCAGGGCTATTCTTGGCTCTTATGGTGTTCCAGAAACGACCAGCATCCTTCCCATTGCCTCCTTTAATGTTTGATAAAATACCCCTCACACACTAAAAGGGCCCTTGGTGTCATGCTTCATCATCGGGGTCTTCCGCCCCGCTGCGGGACGGGGCAGTGCTGCGACAAGCGACTACGCTGGAGCACCTTTTTAATGTGGGTACTATGTGAGTGAATTGGAGTGAGTGTCATTGGGGTCAGGAGGGATGATAAAAGTGAAGTTAAAAAATACCGGGCCAAGTGGTAGAAAAAACTATTTAATAGGCATTGGCTGGTATTGTTAAAAAGGGTGATGCGGAGAGGTAAAGCAAGTTACTGATTATCACGGAAACCGCTGACGAAGGAGGAAGCACCGTGGTGCTGGGGGTTGATTGGACCCCCATTACCCTTCGCCCAGCCTTGGCTCAAGGGGTTTTGACTCCCTATTTCCAAAGCTTACTACATCAGAATTTCTGATAGAGCTAAAACACGTATATTTATATAACATATTTATACACATTGATAACGATAACATTAATTTACACCCATTAATTGTGGTATAACATTAGTGAGTGACAGGGGGATCTACACCCGGTCCTGACGAAGGGGCATGTCGCCCCGAAACATGTTGACCCACACAGGAGAGTAAGCCCAGTAACTTGCTTTACCTCTCCGCATCACCCTTTTTAACAATACCAGCCAGTGCCTATTAAATAGTTTTTTCTACCACTTGGCCAGGTATTTTTTAACTTCACTTTTATCATCACTCCTGACCCCACCGACACTCACTCCAATTCACTCACATAGTACCCACATTAAAAAGGTGCTCCAGCGTAGTCGCTTGTCACAGCAGTGCCCCGTCCCGCAGCGGGGCGGGAAGACCCCGATGATGAAGCATGACACCAAAGGCCCTTTTGGTGTGTGAGGGGTATTTTAACACACTGAGTGTATTCCATCAACACCAGAATATATACTAACTTCATATGAGGTGGTCTTTGTTGATTATTTGTACTTTCAGAAGAGGAGGATTTGCCCACCTCGGTGCCGTGTGGCACCACCTCTTCACTCCCCCTTTTGATATCCTTTACTCCTTTAATGTTTGCCAGTACTGGTCCTCCCCCTCCTTTTTGGCATTTGTTACCACCAGCTTATACTCTTTCCTAGCCTGCTGGATCAAGGCTTGTGACTTCCTCTTAACTGCCTTGATTAGTGCGGACTTCTTATTTCTACATTTTGATGTATACCACCCCTGTTTGCCCTTGAGCCTCTGGGCCCCTCTCTCAGCCCCCCCCCCTCTTATTCGTACCAAAAATAGGTTTCCCACCACTTCAGTAGTATCCTGAAATACTGCCGTCGCCCTTAAGGGATCACAGTGGTCTAAGGCAATCGTGTCCAGCTTACTTTGTGCGGGTACCAAAAGTGCCCCCATAGACTGAACTTTCTCCTCATCCCGGGCAACTTTGCGCCACTTCAGGCGCCTTCCGCAGTTCGATGTACAAACTTTAGAGGTAGACTTTATTTTACTTAGTGCAACCAGGCCATTTTCAATTGGCCACAAATGATTCAAGCTCAAAGAAAGCGGGTTGTGGTCGCTATCTATGGTTGGTAATATTACCATGTCCTGCACAAATTGCCAAAGCCTTAAATCAAGGAGAATATAATCGATCCTTGACGTATGGTTAACCCTGTTATAGGTATGAGCCCCGGAAAGATCTGAGATAGTTCTACCATTTGCCGCTCTCAGACCAAACTCCATGGTCAATGCATTCAGCTGGATGGCCCGTTGCGACCATCTTTTTATTGGCTGAATTGCAAGTATAGGTATGCCCGTCCTGGCATCGTCCTCTGTAAGATCTAAGATGTCCTCTGACGCGAGGGGCTCAAATGTACAATTAAAGTCCCCCGCGACTAGAACATACATACCATCATGGCATTCTCTGAGTTCGCTTTCTAGCATTGTAACTGTGAGGGATAAGGAACCGCCTTTATTGCCCCTTGCATATATGTTAAATATTTCGAGAGTTCTCCCTCTGTGTGGCCCTCTCAGTGAGTTCCTTAACAGATCCGGTGAATTACATTGCTTTTGTGAGATACTGCATTCCAAAGAAATGCTCACCCAAATCAAGAGCCCACCAGAAGGATGGCCCCTCCCAGATACTGGGGGTATTGCTGGCAAAAAATAGGTAGTATAGCCGACTCTGTGGTTGGGTTCCAGGCTCCAGGTCTCCTGGAAGATACAGATCATATGTGACTCCACCAGGGTATTCCAATCTGGGAGATCTAACTTCCTGGAGATACCCGCTATGTTCCAACTAATAACCTTGATCGTGGTATCTGCCACAGCTTGCTCCTGGGATGGGTGTGATGGTACTCTAGGAAGATTTATCTGCTCTCCTACGGTCTGCAATGGGATGGAAACATGCAATGGAGAGGCCTCACTCAGATCGATAGTTTGACCTACGAGGGTCATACAGGTACCAATGGAACCATCCTGGATAGCCTGATCAACAGACAGTCCGGTCCCAGACTTAGACTTATTAGCTAATACCTCAACCTCAGAGCTCCAACAATTGTTCTCGGTAATTGGGCTTTCAGGCCCTAGCCTTTCCCTCGATTTAATTGCATCCAAGAGAGCAAAGTTGGGAGGGGTGAGGGGGATCCCATGGGGTTTAGCAGGGGTCCAGGGCCTATAGGGGCTAATATTATCATAGGTGACAGACGTGGGTTAGCAAGTAAATGGTCACTTTGTCAACACCCACCATCAATTTCATAACAACCTGATCCTCTACCAAAGACAGGCGTTGGATAAATATAGGAGTCACTTGTGAACCCTCCCCCAAATTCATTTTGACTGCTCTATGTTGCCAATATGCAGGCTGCAAATGAAAGTAATCCAGATCATATGTACAAATTCCACTACCATCATACCCATTCTGTTGTTTACAAATGAACCTTGCAACTCGCGCATCCCTAAAATTAACAAGGATGCAATCACCGGGGATGTCCTTAGTCCTACTACCCACCCAGCTAACCCTTCTTACAAAGAGAACCTGGCCATCAAATTGGCTTGGGAGAGGTATATTGTTGTTTAGCCATCGTGCAGTTTTGTTTTTGAGTTCATGGTATGATTCAGATTTGTCCGGTATAAGCCGTGGAACTCCCGTCAGGACAGCTACATAGGGTAAACATGCCGGTGGCAAAGTAATATGTGTAGAATTAGTATCAGTGGTAACTAGTATATCAGGCTTTTGGGGTGATATAAATTGGTCGTTACCCTGCCTCGCTACATTAGTACGGGTATGTTTATCTTTCTGGCTCTGTGTGGGTACATTTTCACTGGCTCCTTTATCCCCTTTAGTAAATGATTGGTTTATAGATTTTCTGGCATGTTGGGTTGTAATAGCTGTCATTGGAGAGTTAGTTTCATTCAGGGGCCCAGAAATGTTTTTTCGGTTTACAGATACGGACTCGCCAGTTTGTAAGGGAACAACTGATGGAATTTGCTTCTGTTCAGCTGCATCTGGCTAATTTTTAGAATGTAGTTTAATCAAAGCTTTTACAGAAAAAAAATTGTCAAAGGTCCCTTGTTCAAAGCGGTCCAATCGTTCTGACAAGACTTTTACCCTTTCTAGTACCGGCAATATGAGGGACTTCACAACATTCTCGATATGAGCGATAAGGGGAATTTCTTTTGCAGAGCTTGGATTGGAAGCTAAGTTTGGGCAAACAGTTGGCAACTGGACAATATTAGCACGAGTTGGTTCAATGCTTGCTGGAATGTTAGAGGATTTCTCAGATCTACATGAGCCCAATGCTTTTCCATGTGTGCTATGTGTTTTTAGCTTCAACTTTTTTGCGGTTTTGAAGTATCCCCCCCTTAGCCCACTACCAACTCTCTTCCTTTTGGTGGCTGCTATTCGTGTACTTGCCACCTTTGGGTATACTAAGGTTCCCTGGGGAGACATAATGCTAACAGCACCCACATGGACGCTATTACGTACAGCTTCCGCTTCCTGCACAGGCGGAGTGTCCGCCTGATTTGGTGAGTTTAGTACAATAGGCCTCTCCTGATTCGCTTGGACACGGTGTGGACTGGTCTGCATACTTCCGATAGTATCACCACGTAGGAGCTCATGAGTGTTGGCCGGGGAAGCTGCCATCGCAAGCGGTCCCAAAGAGGAAGGCTTGCGGTTCAGTGGCTCTAGTGAAAGGCGACGCTCGGCGATGACAATTTCCTTTTCTTTTTTTTTTTTTGTGTCATAATTTTTTATTGGAGTTCAAAGATAGGCAATTTCATAGGTTACAAAACAATATAATAAATATAAATCAGTATGTGACAAATTATATACACCTGTAATATATTAAGAAAGAGGAAAAAAGGAGGGAAAAGGGAAAAAGGAGAAGGGAAAAAGCTATATATAGGGAGGGAAAGAAAAAGAGAATTCGAATTTCAGGAATCGCAAAGAAAGGGGGTCCACACCTGCTGGAATAGTTGTTCTTGGTCTTGTATCCTATAAATTACCTTTTCATAGGATGATGTCTGTATCATCGCAACCATCCAGTCCTCTTTGGAGGGAGGGCTAGGTGATTGCCACAGCCTTAAAACACAAAGTTTAGCAGCAGTAAGTGCAGTGTGTAAGAGTCAACTTTGAGGTCGTGAAATAGGAGGAAAACTTCTAAAGTCATGTAGCAAAATAGTGACAGGTGTGAAAGGGAGTGAAAGAGGAATAGTTTCTAGTAGTGTAGATCCTATTTGCTGCCAAAATTGTTTTATAAAAGGACATTCAAAAATGATATGCAGGAGGTCACAATTAGCTTCAGAGCATCTCCAACACCTAACATTAAAAAATTATAGACAATTTCCTTTTCAAGTACCGAGTATGCTCGAGTGATGAACTGGTCGAGCGTGCCACTGACACAACCTCCCCCCCCCTCCCACCCTCTGAACGAGTAGACATTGGCATGAGAGATGTTAATAACTACAAGTTGAAGGAGGTCCCACAAGTACAATAAATTACTTCTAGATGGTCAATGCAGTACCGTGATGGTATACGATACCTTACAGAATAGTAAGCAGTCAGTGGGAATTAGGGGGGTAGCCCAGCCCAGCCTCCTTCGGCCCCGGACGGCCACAGACGGTCCGCCCTTGTCCCGGGCTTCTCCCGGGACGCTCCCGCGCAGCGGGTGCCTGTGTCCGTTATATACCGTGGGCGATAAATTGTGGGCGGGGCTGACAGGCGAACGCAGGACCAGGTGTTGCAGATCTAGGTCTAGCAGGGGCTCCTGGTAGATTGAGTCCCTGCTGGCGTTCAACGCAGCCCTGTCAGTGCCCTTCTCGCCCCCACAGCGCATACAGCAGCAACCGTCTCAGAGGCAGCTCTCTCCCTCAGAGTCCACGGACGAAGCAGGGTGGGAGAAACCCCACAGACTCCATGGTCTGAGCAGGTTGTCTTTCCTGCCTGCTCAGGCCAATCTCTGTGCTGCTCTCACGTGAGAACAGCGGGGGAATTGCAGGGACTCTGTGACGCGGCACCAGTGCTTGCTGGGACCAGGAAGGGCTGTGCCAAGTGTGACGCTGGGTTCAGCTCCAGGTACGTTTTTATTTTAAATGTATTTTTTATAATAACCCCAGCGCGCTCCCCCTCCTGCGCTTCCCCACTTCCCCTCCATCCGCCCCACCACCTCTTTATTGTGGCGGCCGCGGCTGCTTGTGATGCAGCTAATGTAGTAACGCCACTAGGTTACCCCATATCCTGTATGTTTCTCTTTTCCCAGTGTGTATGCTTTCTTAATTACAAGCTGCAACTTAGATCAGACACCAAAGAGGAAAGAGAGTGAGAAAGAGGAAGAGAGAGAGTGTGTGTGTGCACACGTGTGTGTGTGCGTGTGTGTGTGTAAATGTAAGTTGTGTTTTGTCCCTCCTTGAAGGGCTTAAGGTGTGCAAGGGATCGGCACCCTGGACCACGGACTCTGCTTATGATTGCAAGTCAATACACTTACGGCGTGTTGGGGGCTTCCATTGTATTGCCTGTGCTAGGAACTATGTGTACACAAATTCTATTGTTTGCTCTGTCGGTGTGCTGACATTTTATATATTCCGTGCATTACTGAGAATTAATAAGTGCTGTGTATATATGTGTATTCAGTGAGCACGTGCTTTGTGTCTGTGCAAATGGCTATGTATTATAATAAGCTGTGTATTCTGCTTGCATGATTTGCACACAACAAGTTGAAAACCCTGTACAGAGCATGTTTGGGAATGCATTCTGTAGGTTGTTAAGTGTGAGTAGTCTGTGAACATCACAGGTAATGCATTTTGTGCATCCTACGCTGTCCATTTTTCAGTTGTTTCTGTGACAGCCTAACCGTTTGTATTTGCAGCGTGCTATGCGCACTTTCACTTCAACAATGGCTGAGCTTGTGTGTCAAACGATTGTTCTTGGCATTCCTCACATACATTTTGCGTGTATTTGCCCACAGTACATAAGGACATTTCTTGTGTTAGATAGAAGTGCGCATTTTGCTCTCAATCGCTATGGAGGCTGGGCTAGAATGCTGTCAAGGGGGGGGGGGTTAGATGTCTGTATACACACTATATAGTAGGACTGGTAATGCATTTCTTGGTGCGTGAAAGATCCCAACACCGATTTCCGGTTTTCCCTTTCTTGCGACAATCTAGCATTATAAATGCCAATGTATTTTACCTAGCCATGTTGCAGTATCATATGTGCCCAAAAGCGGTCCCATGGGCCCTCTTTTGGCCACATATGGTACTGCACCCTGCAACATTACTAGGTAAACAAGCATTGGCATAGCCAATAGGTCTCGCCTTTGGGACCTTCTAAGTGTTTAGCCATGCAACACTTGATGTTGTTGCACCAAGGATATTGTGCTGGATAACTAAACCCTTATAAGGTCCCAAAGGCGAGACCTATTGGCTATGCCAATGGGAGTGTTAACTTTTTGCACAAACCTCAGGCATTGTGTGTTTTTTGCTTATCTTTGTAGAAGTATATCCTCTGTTAAGCCAAAATGTGACTTGGAGTGATACAAAACCACCTAGACAGATTTCTGACTTGTAAATAAATGCTCCTAAACTCCGCACTGAGTTGGCGTTGGCTGTAAGTTGCCTTGCTGATGCATACAACTTGCAATCAGGTATTACTTAAAAGTGTAATTATTTCATCCCAGTTGTGAATTATTTGTGTACAGTTAATTTGCTGACTGGAATGGTTACATCATCCGACCATTACCTAAAGTTTGTGACCAAGAGCCCTGAAAGCAGTGCTAGCTCTCAGTATGAAAAAAGTTGCTAAAATCGTTTCTGCACAAGAGCAGTTTTTGCACCGAGGAGGTTGTGCAAAAAAGGTTTTGCACAGAGAAGACCATGCAAAACCTACTTTTCGTTGAGGAGGGCAAAGCCGGTTCTGGTGGTCAGTGGACTACGCATCCTTTCTGGAATGTCTCTTTCACCCCATGGTCACAGGTTCGAGTCCCGTGCTTTCTCCCTCCCGAAGCCCTTAAAATGTGATCCATTGATGGATGACACTACACACCAGCCTTCAGCTCCAACTTATGTGTCGTGATGAACATGTGCTTCACAAATACACCGCTAATGTTTCAAAAGTTTCTATGGGACAGATTTGCCCCCAAGCTTTTTTGCAGGAATTTTTGCTGGTATTGAAGATTTGCTAACCGGGGAAGATGTTTAGGTTCACAATATTACCTCTATGTTTAAATTGCATTTATATAGCGCTTACCCCTGACAAGGCGTTGAGGCGCTTTACGGCGAGTAGCTCGGAACCCGGGAGCCCAGAGTTAGTGGCCAGTCCATTTGTTTTTTGTAGGTTAGTTTTACATGCTCACTCCATGCATTCACACCAGTTTCTTTGTGGTAAATTTTTGCGACATTATCACTTCACACCACTTTTCTGTCCATAAAGCTGCTGTTTGGTGCATGGCTGGACTTGCCTTACGTCAGCGGTGGGCTGTGGCGCTAATATTCCCGAATGTTCTGTTTTCTGGCATTTTATTCTCAATACAAGATCTCATTTCATGAACTAACGTGGCAACTGCTGGTGCAAGGTGAAGGGAAAAACCTTGGAATTAAACATTTCTTCTGGTTGCGCTGGGAGTAAATAATTATTATCTCCCAAGATGTAGGACTCTCCAAGAAAGAAGTAAGCCCACCCCCAGCTGTTCTTTGATGTGCTCTGAAGTTTTCCGTCTGTGGTAGAGGATCACCCGAATGCCCAGATGGCCAGATAGCAGGCAGACATCCGTTCAGCTGGGATTACAGGCCACCCCCGGATAGCGAGCAGCCTTGAAGGACCCTCTGCTTTCAGTTTATCCATAACCATGCCCGCTCAAATCTCGGACGAGAGCAGCTTCTTAGCGAAATATGCCGATAATTAATGACTCCGAGGTTTTCTGTGAGGAAACAGAGTATGCATTAAAATCCTTAAACACATGTTTAAAGAAAGATGTTTAGGAAATACAAAATGGGAAAAACCCACAAAAATCATCCCAAATCATTGGGCTTTCACTATTCTTTCGAAATGTTCCAATTTGCAGGCCTTCAAATGAAAGCAGCAGATGTAAACAAATATTAACAAAGGCAAGCAATGTGCTGCCTACCATGCAACAAGCAGTCAGGCATTAAGCCAGGCTTGCATTTTGAGCCCAGACTTAAATGCATTAAAAAATAAGCAAGGAGGTGGTGCGTGCGGCGTGCGCCTCGCGCTAAAAGGGTTGCGCAGCCGTGAAAGTGACGCGGCTGTGAAAGCGAAAGTAATCGCAAGTGTGCCTGCGAGCCATGTGGCCGCGCCGCCAAAGTGAAAGTGATCGTGAGGGTGCCCGCGAGCGATGCGCTTGAGCAATGCCCTTAATAAAAAGATCAGAATGCCAGATGGAGGCTGCTTGCGTGCACGGCTGCGTAACTGCAAGCTTGAGGCCAGCTAAAGCCTTTGGTAGCACTTTGAAAACCCACTAAATGTCTCGCAGAGCAGCGCATGTGCTGGCTCAGGCGAGACCTAAAAACATTGGCATTTATAATGCCGATAACTCCAACTCCCATGTTGGGATTTGACCTCCCCATGCCATAAAAACAATAAAGCATACTTTCATAGAAAACGTACTTCTCATGTAAAGCGCTTTAATCTGCTGGGTTAAGTTCACGCTATCTAAAACTACAACAACAAAAAAACACCGCGTGGAAAAGCATGCCCTCCACATGTGACTCAAACTTGACCAAAGGGCGTTTGGCGCTCTGACAGACATTAGTAGTTTATTCTAGTGCTGGGATGCAGCTGCAGTCTTACACTAACTGACAGGCGACAGTCTGAATGTAGGGAGCTCTCACCTTTAGACCACATTCCTGATGGGATTCCAATTAGAATGTAGGGCTGCAGGCAGCAGCAACCCGCACCCGAATATATTGACTATTGACAGACAGAGCGGTTCATAGACACTCTTCACTCAAGCCTCGCTCTCAGCAGCACTTGCACTGCATGTACCTCAGAGTCTGAGCCCAGGTGCCACTCGATTACTAGTACTGTTCTAGCAGAAGGAGAAGTTCCGGTACTCAAGGGGAGAACACTGAGAAGTGCAGGTACTCAGTACAGGTGAGTGCTGGCCCATTTAAAGCACTCCCAAACACAATGTGAGTAGGCTTCCCTAACACCTCCTTATTTATGGGCTTTTTTTCTGAATGGGCCCAAAGTGTTTCTTAATATTCCGCAGCAGGTGCCGCTGACTTCCCGAGCTGCCGAACACCAAACACTGCCTTGTAATGATTCCCTGTGGGGCATCTCTCTTTCGCCTTCTACACTTACTCTCCTGTTAGCTCGCTCTTGCAGGTTCTTTTTCATACTTGCTTTCTCTCTGTGTCATTGTTTTTCTATCTTTCTCTTCCTCCTCCTTTCCCCCCTTTCTTTCTTTCTCTTGCTCTCAGTCGATGATAAAAATAAGCTCCTGTCCCCAAAAACGAGGCCAGAGCCGACCTCCTTCAACTACCGGCGCAAAATAAGCACCGCTTTCAGATACATTACCGGCCAGAGTACCAACAAAAGTGAACATTCCCCTCTTTGACTTATGAATGGAGACAGACGTGATTCACACTTCTTTCCAGCCATTGAGCGGAAGTGAAGTAACCGGAAGCATGGTGCAGAGAAGCCACTGGGAGCGATGTGACTAAGAGGCGGACAGCTGCATTCATGGTCACTCCATGAGGCGTAGTCCAAGGCGCGCTCCTGCCTCCAAAGCTACCTTCACTTGCTGTATTTGTATCTTTAATCTCAGATGGGAAACACATCTGCATATGAAAAGCGATTTTAAAAACACAGCAACATATTTACTATGGAGTGTCAGGCAGATTTTAACTTAGTTGCCAGATCTGATTTTGGTTGCTGGCCCTAATAGTATAGAGGAGGAGTAACAACAATAGGAAACTGACAGTTGTGGCCAGGAAGGAGCGTGTTTAGTATCACCCCTGGCTAGAGGTGGTCGAGCCATTGAAAGCTTGAGCCAGATGCCTGGCTCTGGCGCAGCTCAAGGTCCAATGTTATGTTAAAAAGATTTCTTAAGCGCGCAGCTGCCCCCAGAAAAGTTGCTTCCCAGTACTGATCACAAGTGAGAAAAAGCAGCAGTGGGGAGAAGAGCAATTGCAACCTAGACTGAAAACAGCCAGGTGTTCAACGGCTTCTGGAAGCCTACATGGTTTTAATCTTTCTTAGCTTAGGGGGTGAAGAGTTCCATAAGGTCGGAGCCAGAAATTGAAAAGAACATCCTCCCACTCTGGCTCTTATGGGGCGATGTATAAAGGTCAAGGTTCACATCTGCAGAGCATAAAGCTCTAGTAGAGTAGGCAAACAAGATTACATCAATGCAGCCAGGCTGGATGCTCCTTGCTTGTGGAGGATTGCACGAGAGATGCATACAGATTGTGTACTTCATAGGCTTCTCAATTGGCAACCAGTGAAGCTTACTTAAAAGTTGAGAATCTAAACATATTTAGGGAGAGAAAATAAGCCAAGCAGCAGCATTTTGAACAACCTGCAGTCGGTTCAAAACAGATCTTTTAGCGCCCAGATAAAGAATATTGCAGTAGTCCAGGCGTGAAATAACAAGGGAGTGTACGATTAGTTGACAAACTTGTAGAGTGAAAAATTCCATGATGTATTCGAGAATTCTCAAGATGCCAAAACAGTGACCATCTAGGGCCATAACTTGGGGTTCAAAGGACGAGGAGTCATCCATCCATACACCAAGGTTTTTTTTACCACCGATTAGGGTTGGGGGGGGGAGGGGGAGGACCATAGCACTTCTGGTCTCCATTAATGTCCCCAGAGATGGGTGTGCCTACCCAGAAGGAGGATCTCAAATTTATTGGCGTTAGCTTTTAAACAGTTGTTGTACATTCAGCTGGCGACCACTGTTAAACAGTTTTTAAAATTAGCGCTACCATCAGCCAAGTCCACTGTCAAGGAAATAATTAACTTAGTGTCGTCAGCATAGGACACTAATGAGATCCAAATGAATTTCACCACATCAGATAAGGTCATAGCGACTGATCCTAGCTTGGTAATATTGGTGTTCCGTGTAGTCGATCGAAGTGCAAAATTCTATGTGAAGCTTGAAGAGGAAAACTATGAATCTAGAGCAAAGCAGGTTTCATTTTTTCACAGATTTGAATATGGGTACTTCAGCCAGTCAGAGGGACTTGGTGGCTGTTACAAGACAGTTGTTGGCGAGGGGGTTGAAGGCTCCTATGGCCGCTCAGAGAAACAGAGTTGAACATGGGGGGGAGAAGGGTTAACGTTTCTTTTTCCTCAAGTGCACTCTGTTATCTCATTATGGACAGAATGGAACTGAACCCATTTGAATAATGGTGACAGATTGTACATTGGACTTGACTTGAAGGCGGGGTGGGGTGGTTGCTTGCTCTTGAGATAGATGCGGACATGGAATATGCCTCTTTGATGAAGAGGAAACAGACCTGTTGCTTGATTTGGAACCAGTGGACCGTGCATTCTGGTTTCTCTCTACTGTCTGCCTTGTCTTTCCTGACTCCTTGGACTCACTGGATTATTTTGACAACTGTGCTATTTTTTAAAGGCGTTATTGATCACATATCTGTGTTATCCTCACTGCTGTGACTATTAGTCTATTTATGAAATCGCAAGATAAACTGATGGGTTCAGAAATTATAATTTTTGAAAAATGACTCTAAAAAAAATCAAGGAGTTCAGAAATTATCATTACAAATAAAGTGAGCACCCCTAAACCTCAGGAGAATGTGAAAACTTGATTGTAATTGAAGCTTCGCTTATAGAAAAATCATAGAGGCTAGACTGTTATTTGGAAAGCAACCACTAGCTGGCAGTGCTCACCAAGAATTTAATGACAAACGACTTGTAGCCTCTCGACTGGAAATACAATGTATTATAAAATGCAGAAGCAAGAACCAGGTATTTGTGGTTCACAGACTGTGTGGCTAGTGCGTGGCGCCCCTGGATAGCTTTGATGGCACACCTGGATGCAGCGGTGCACAGATTGGGAACCACTGACAAAGGGTCTGACATAGATATTAAAAAGAGTAGGGCTAAGTGCCGAGCCCTGCGGGTCTCATATACCAGCACTCTTTGAGATTATATGAGAGGAAAGGGGGTGATATTACTTGAAAAGACTGATCCTTTAGAAAAGAGGTAAACCTAGTCAAGGCTTTTCAATTGAACCAGTGACCGACCACTTCCTTGCCCCACTCAAAGCTGGTGGAGGTGACAGTCACAACACTGCTGGGTTGGGGAGGTCACCCAGGAGAGATGGCGATCAGAGGACTCTGGTCTCTGGTGGTGACCTGACTATACCTTAATCTGGTGGAGTTGTGGGCTATTCACTTGGCTTTGAAAGCTTTCTTGCCATCCATCAAGAGAAGGCTGGCCCAGGTCCTCATGCAGGGCCGGAATGAGAACCAAAACCGGCCCTGGCAAAGTGCTCGGCCGGCCCCCTGGGGGTGCGACCGAGCTCTTTGCCGGGGCCGGTTTTCGGCCGATTTTGTTACAGGGCCGTTTTTGCAGCTATGCTGCAAAAACGGCCCTGTAACAAAAACGGCCCCTAGGGCCCAAAACCGGCCCCCACCCTTGCGGCGCACCGGGGGATTGCCCGGTGCCCGCAACGGCCAGTCCGGGCCTGTCCTCACGGATAGCAGCTCCGTGGCACTGCAACAAAGAGCGTGTTGTAGGGTCTTCGGCCCTGCGCCAGGAGGTCTTACACCTCTGGAAATGGCTCAATCGTCAGGGCAATCCACTGATCGTGGACCATCTGCAAGATCTTCAAGAATTAACTCAGCTGGCAACATCTAACGGATCTCAAAGGGAAGATACACTCAGAGGTGGTATAGGACGTTGTTGTAATCCAATATACATGGGAATTCAAAAGTAAAAAACAAGATATATTTTTATTATAGGAGTGCAGAGATCAAGCAGTGCACACACTGCAGGCAACCCAGTTCTCTAACAGAATACAGTTAAGTCATAGAACATCAGTGCTATGGAAACTTAGACTGGCATTAGACGATGCAAAGCATTTAAAGCTACAGACACATGTATACAAATATATTCTTAAATTACATTTAAGAATATAACACATCCTCCTCTTTTATTATTGTAAGATACAAGCTATATACACAATTGACAAACCTAAGTTTATTAACACACTGTGAAGTAAAATTTACAAATCCCCACATATGTAATCATTCAAATATCTAGGAGGACCTCTCTGCCTCTGAGATCTTGCAGAAGTCATGGCTCCATCACCAGAACTTCCTGATGACATACTAGGTACAATATTGTCAACAACCACTCTCTTCCCCACTCTCTTCCCCTTCACCTCAGGTCCTGCACCCAATACACACTTTTCCGCAAGGCGTTAAAAACCTATCTTTTTTCTCTAGCCTTTTCTCCATAAACTTCCTCCCCTTTTCTCTCTTCCTCTGTCTTTTTTGCCCTCCTGGGCTCAGTACTTCACAGCGCCAAGAAACCGCCAGGTGTACGTGCGCTATATAAATATTTTTAAACTCAAACTCATTCCATAAATAAATGTGGATTAAGACCCACATCAACTCCCTCACTCACAACAGTGTCTTTCAAATTCCCTCTCTTATATAGTGCCACTCTCCTCATGTTCCAACTCTCTCCATTGTATAAAG
Source organism: Lissotriton helveticus (assembly GCF_964261635.1). Taxonomy (NCBI): domain Eukaryota; kingdom Metazoa; phylum Chordata; class Amphibia; order Caudata; family Salamandridae; genus Lissotriton; species Lissotriton helveticus. The sequence continues at coordinate 557,562,770 of NC_136068.1, forward strand.
TTACATGTCTCCTGTACACACTTTTAACTTTATACGGGCCTCGGAATTTTGTAAAACCAGCTCCCAACCTTCCCGGTTTGACTTTTACCCAATCATTAGGTAAAATGCTTGACTTCTGCATAACAACTTCCTCTTTATTTTCAGACAGGTTGGCCAAACCAAGACAATCTTTCAACCATGCTGGATTGAATTTTGTGCTAGTAGGACGCCCCCTCATACACACAAATGGAATTTTCTCAGTAACCATATTTTCCGTCGTTCTGTAAGCCCACACCAACTCATTTACCACTTTTTTGACATCAGTTCTACTCGCCACTGCCATTTGTATTGCTCCTTTTATCATGCGGTTGGCCCTCTCAACAATTCCATTACCCTGTGGGTTATATAAAGATGTTCTAGCAAAGAAGCTGTATCTACAGTTTAGATATGGCACACTGCCTCTGCACTCATACACAGACAAATGGAAAGAGGGTCCAGCTCGCCCCTGCCCAGGTTGCGAAAACCCTAACGAGACCTTAATGCATGTAATCTTGTTCTGTCCTGCCTACTGCAACAGTAGAAAGAAAATGGATTATACAGCTATGTGTGAACCTGGGAGTTAGGAATTATCTAGAGTTTTTTAGAATTTTAAAATCCGATACTAATGCACTAATAGTTACAGCCATTGCTAAGTTCCTGTTTTCTATGTGGTTAACAAGACGGAGAATGTTTCGGAAGTAACAAAGCTTCCTGGTTTGTTGTTAGATAACTCTCCCAGGAAAACTTTGGGTTTCTATTGTATTTTAACTTTTTAATCTGTTAATATATAATTTATTGTCTTAAATATCTTAACGGGACTCCGCCACCAAATGGAAACTTGTGGACTATGTATATGAACTGGGATGTAACATGTGTATTATTTCATTGCTTAAAATGTGTTTTTCTTTTTTTTTTTTTGTACTTTTATGGTTCATAAACAAACCGAAATAAAGTTTAGAATATTAAATAAAAATAAAGATGTTCTAGCATGCACAATACCACAATATTTAAAAAATGAAGTCATTTCATTTGAGACCAGTTGTGTACCATTGTCAGTGATTAATTTGGCAGGAAATCCTCCCTCACTGAAAACTTCAAATAATATTCTTATAGTACTTCTTGTTGTTATTTCTCTTATGAATTTCACAACCAGCCATTTGGACATAACATCCACCATGACCACTCCAAATCTACACTCACCCCCATACCTGCCAACGCACCAATGAAATCTAAACACACAGTGTGCCACGGTAAACCTGGATCTTCAATTTTCCCTAAGTCCAATTGACTTCCCACTTTTAATCTCTTCTCACCCTCAACACATATGGCACACTTCTCCACCCATTCTGAAATTTGAGGATCAACGGCAGGCCACCAGAAGTGTTCTCTCACCCTTTTCTTAGTCAAAGACTGGCCCAGGTGGCCCTCATGTGCCAACTTAAACAAACCAAACCTAAGCTCCTGCGGTGGAATTATTTTATCACCCTTCAACAATTTATACACTTCATCATCAGCAAAGGATAAATCATCTAACATTTTAATAAAAGGTCTAACTGCAATGGGAAAACAACTTTCTCTTTTCCCCCCTGTAATGATCACTTCTTTTACCACTTTCAAGGTCATATCCTTGTCCATACACTCTTTCCATCGATCCTTACTTATCGCTCCACCACATACTACAATGACATCCTCAATGGTAGCAACAGCATCTTCCCGCTGAAAAGATTCCACATTTGCCTTGTCAACTTCTTCCCATGGTAACGGTAACCTCGACAAACCATCAGCTTGACAATTCTTCCATCCTGCTAAGTATTCCACCTTATACCTGTATTCTTGGAGTCGTGCAGCTAGTCTAGCTAAGCGTGCTGAAGTTTTGTGTGCACCTCCAGGACTTAAAATTTTGATAAGAGGCTTATGATCAGTCTGTAATGTCAAATCAAAACCCCACAAATACATCCTGAAGTACTCTATTCCCCATGCAGCAGCCAACGCCTCCTTCTCTATAACGGAGTAATTTCTTTCCGACACTGTTAAAGATCTCGAAGCGAATGCTACTGTTTTTACATCATGATCATGCACCTGTGCAAGTACTGCCCCAATACCTACTGCACTGGCATCAATCGTCAAGACTGACCTTAGTTTCGTGTCAAATGGTGTAAGTATATTAGTCTTGCATGTCTCCTTCTTAATTCGATCAAAGGTACTCTGCTGTTCTTTAGACCAAATAAATCTGTTGCCTTTCCTGGGAAGCATTTTAATACACTCCGTTTTTTCTGCAAAATTCTGTACGAATTTCGCGTAAAACTCAATGAGGCCCAAAAATGACCTAAGTTGGTCCTTATCAGCTGGTGCCAGAGCCTTCTGTATAGCTTCCAACAAGTCACGTTTAGGTTTGACACCCTTGGCAGATAATGTGTAACCCAAACATTCCACCTCTTCAACAGCGAACTTACATTTTTCTTTTTTGAGTGTCAACCCAGCCTCCTCCATTCTGTTCAAAACATCTTTCAGCACCACATCATGTTGTTCTCTTGTCCCTCCAAACACAAACACCATCCTTGTGAAACACCCCAGCGGCTGATGCCAGACCAAACGGCATCCTTGTAAATTGAAATATCCCCTCTGGGGTGATGAACGCCGTTAGTTTTTTTGAGTCGTTATGTAGTTTGACCTGATGATACGCACTACGTAAATCAAGTTTCGAGAAATATTTCCCCTCTTTTAATAACAAGACCAGCTCATTAATATTAGGTAACGGGAAATTGTCAACCACGATATTTTGGTTCAACGTACGTAGGTCCACACAGAATCTAAAACTATTATCCGGTTTGCTTGTGATAACAACTGGAGAAATCCAACTTGATGTTTCAATTTCCTCAATAATCCCTTGTCCCACCATCTCATCCAACATACGCTTCACCTCATCTCTAGCTATAATGGGTACCTTTCTAACCTTGTGCTGCATTGGCATGGCATTGGGTTTCAATATGATTTTGTGAACATATCCTTTCAATTCACCAATCTTTTCCGAAAATAGATTATTCATCCTGTTGACAATTGTCTCTGTATTTATCTCATCCACCACCATTACCTGTTGCTTCACCCTGGGGTTAATAATAATATGTAAATCATATTGGTGTACCCAACCCAGTATTGGCGGGCCACTATACGCCACATAGACTTTACCTTCCACCTTCCTACCCTGAAAGTTTATACTGCCCAGCATGTAACCTATGATGTCAATTTTCTCCCCTTGGTATCCCCCAGGATTGATATCTTTGGGTAATAGTTTCTCTTTGGGCCAATTTTCCTTAAACGTGAATAGTGGAATGATAGTCCAAAATGAGCCAGAGTCAACCATCAACTCTGTCTTCTTACCATTGATTTCAAATATTGCCTTGGGTCTATATCTTCTTCCTGGAGCCATTGCTTCCCCACCATCATTTACACACAAGGTGTCATCATCAACACATAATAATGTGTTTACCCCTTCTACCGTACAGATTGGAGATTCACTCTGCATTAAATTGTTGACAACAGATACCTTTTGTCTACTCTTCGATTTGCACATCTTGAAGAAATGACCCTTCTTACCACATTTCTTACATTGCTAATCCAACGCATAGCATCTCTTATAGTCTGCAGTATGATACCTACTACCACACCTGGTACACACTTTCTCCGGAACTCTGTTTTGTTCTGGATTCGACCCAGACGCACTAATACCCTTTCCGCTGGGAAATATCTCTCTACCAGGATTTTCACTACTTTTGCTTTGACCTGTTGCAGCCACATCTTCTTTTACTACACAGGCCACATTGTTTGTGCTTGTCTTCTTCTCAATTTCCTTCATACAGCACTCCGATTGTTCTACTACCGTAGCTATATCAATTGCGTTGCTCAATGTGGGGTTCTTCGCAGTCCACAATCTCTCTTGCATTTTCTTGTTGCAAAACTGTACTATCAATTGGTCCCTTATCATCTCATCTCTCAAGCTCCAAAACGACAATTCAGAGATAACTCACAAAGCCTCGTGACAAACTGGTCTATTGTCTCATCAGGCTTCTGTGGTTGTATATAAAACTTGTGTCTACACATCGCTATATTCACTTCTTTACCTTACTGTTTTGCAAACCTCGCTTTTGCTTCGTTGTATTCATTGCTAATTACTCTTCCCTCACCATCTACTCCTACCGGTAGAAACCTAAATGCATGCTGACCTTCTTTGCCTAAAGTACTTAGTAACAGCGCTTTCTTTCTTTCTACACAAAAGTTTTTCCCATCCAAGGCTATAATATAATTTTCAAAAATTTCTATCCACTCATCCCACTCAATAGGGGGTTCTCCTGCTTGTTGGAGAAATAGTGGAGGTGGAACAACAGTATTACCTTCCATATCAAAACAATAAAAGAAAATAATAAAAAAACAAGAATATAATGCAGTAAATAATGCCCAAGTAATTACCAAAAATTACTAGAAATTATAAGCATTACATTTGTGCTGTAGTAAAAATTTTTGAAAATAAAATATGATCGTCCAGTTTCTGTCTTTTAAACTAGCATCTTGTATCAACAGCCTTTAACTTGAATTATCCAGTCGCTCCATTAAAGCTGTAACCAGACTGTGACTAGTATCAACAATCTTCGAACTTGGATCGTCTATTCACTGTTTTAAAAAAAAAAACGGTGCCAAGAGTACCTCGCAATATGTTTCGCCTTTAAATCTCACCAAAAGAGTTATTCGGTATATTGTGCTATAATCGCCATTCGTCGTTGACTATAGAAGCCTTTCTCACTTCTCTCGTTCGCCGTTGTGTGCTCGCTTCTCTAATTTCTTTGTTGGTTGCTAGGCTACCGTCAAAATGCCCTTCAATGACGTCTCCACGCAGCCCACGTTACAACGTTGATGACGCCTTACGTTCACTGATGTTCCACGTAGTTCGCAGTCGTCACTAAGCACGTCGTCATCACAAGGAAGATCTCGAGATTCAAGGTACCAACATTACATGTAATGATTTGAAAGATGCATAACTGAAAATCTACCTTCGTTTCTTGGAACAAATACACCAATTTTACACTAAATGATGATGATTAATTGGCGTATAGCACCATAAAATCAAACGCACGTAACAATGCAGGTAACAATGCCTTTTCTTTATATTAAAAAATATATATATCGGGCACAAACAGTCAACTGTATCTTCTTTTCTCGTAGTTAGCATACAAGATAACAGTTCACAAGCGCAGCGTGACGCAAGGTCAAGAGATGTGTAAAAACCCAAATTGATAACAAAGGTTTTTTCTTTCAATAAAACTAGCGGGCACAATAAGACAACAGTACCTTTAAAAATTCCTTTGAAAATTCTTTGTGGTTACCACCTTCCAGTGTCTTCCGAGTTGTTATGAGTTGAAAATAGTCTTCCAAACGATTCTCCACACCATTAACGTTTTTGTGGTGATTCTTATTTGCACATGGGTTCTCCGTTCCTCTCTAAATGCTTCCTGAAGTTCATTTCAAAGAAATACCCTCTGTACTCCTCTTCATTATACTCCAATAATGTGTTCCATCATCACCAATTGTAATCCAATATACATGAGAATTCGAAAGTAATAAACAAGATATATGTTTATTATAGGAGTACAGAGATCAAGCAGTGCACACACTGCAGGCAATCCAGATCTCTAACAGAATACAGTTAAGTCATAGAACATCAGTGCTATGGAACCTTAGACTAGCATTAGAAGATGCAAAGCATTTAAAGCTACAGACACATATATACAAATATATTCTTAAATTACATTTAAGATTATAACAGATGTCATCCAGCAATGGGTAGAACCCTGACTCTATCTCTTTGTCACATCAAGAGTGTGCAATGTCAACACTTTGCAGCTGGAGTTTCTGAAAAGGCTCTTCCTCTAAGATGCATTCCAGCTAGAGTGGTGCTCAAGACTCCCGTATACTTTCCCTCCTCTATCTCACCTGCCCAGAGATTTGGAGAAGATCAGGAATGACTGGGTCCAAGTCATCTTAGTGTCTCCGGATTGGGTCTGAAAAGTGTGGTACCCAGGGCTTCCGGCATGACCATTTATCCTTCGATCAGACTGCTGCTTCAAAAGGATCTTCTGTCACAGAAGAAGGGCAGGGTTTCACACCTGGGCCTGTGCAATCTACACCTTCATGTGTGGAGACTAGGTCCCGAAGTCATAGACATCATTTTAGTGTCAGGCTCCCATCTACAAAATGTGTCTATAATGGTTGCTGGGATAGGTTTGTGGCCTGGTGTGGCTATCGGAGTACAGACCCTGTCCAGGCAAAACCGTTGGATGTCTTGCTTATTTATTTATTTGTTTAACCTATTTTTTATTGATTTTCATGCCAATATCGCATAAGCAAACTACAAGTAGACTGATCTGTGTTATATATCCAAGTTTAGGAATCCCACCTTGAGCTCTGCACATATATGACAACATATCAAGTCTGAAAGGAGTAATTGGTCCAAAGTATAAACAGTGAAATTAAGTAACTTTATGTCACAACATTTGCAGATATCGGTATAGACATTTAAAGGACTATATTTGTCCTCCCTTTAAGTGATCCTCTCACATATATTCTATCACTTGCATATAAGGAGTGTGCAGTGTGACTGCTGGATGATCCCACCCTATGCTCCAGTACTATCATTTGTGTGGTGCACAGCTTCAAGAGGAGAAAAACAGGGGAAATCGCCATGCCTATAGCATGCCATAACAGCCAATAATCTGATTCTGCTCCCCTCAATCAGGGAGATTTTCTTTTAACTCTTGCAGCTTTTGGAGCAGTGCATCCCAGTCTACGGCCACAGGGACCTTGCGCAACCCTCAAATCTCCTCTCGTCTTAATGCAATGGATTCCCCCTTACCCCACTTAAGTGTTGCAGAGCACCAGTGCTTTATCCCCGGGAGTGTGGTTGCCTTCCAATGGATAGCAATAGATCTGCAAACTGTAAGCAACACCAGGCCTATAAATTGGTTTATCGTGCTCCCTGCTTTCCTGCACTTGAACAGGCCCTGAACGCCTCACGATACGCATCAATGTCAATCAGTACGCTCAGACCTCCCTCCACAATGCCGCTGCTACTGGGCAGTCTCAAAACATATGAGCCATGTCTGCCTCCGGTGTTCCACATCAAGGGCAACTCGAGTCAGACCCCAATCTTTTGCAGAAAGTTGTGTCTTCATTTCATGTTGGACTCTCAATTACTCCCCTGACATTCTTTGCTCCACCTCACCCCTTGAAAGAGGAGGAAATACTCCACTGTTTTAACCCCAAAAGACTGAATAGTCGTCTGTATAAAGATCTGCTATGCATTGGCTTAGAAGCATCCTTCAAATGGCCTGAGGGCTTATTCCACTATAGTCAAAGCTGCTACCATTGTGTTGACATGGATAACTCTCACGCTGATATGCGGGCATCCGTACACACAACATGAAACACTAATGCCTTGACAGTCGGGTCTGCCGAGATGTGCATTTTGCCAATTTGACCCCGCAGGACTTTTTAATCTGAGCTATTCCACAGAATGGTATGGACTATCCACCCCTATGTTCAATATAGCATAGTAGTCTCCAGCTAAGATCCATGGGATTCCCAGCCAAGCCGCCAGATGGCTGGAAAGGAAGGACATACATTGCAGCTAATTAGTTTTGAGGTATAAATACTGTCCTAAACAAAGGGGAGCCCATCTAGCATGAACCTGCCATCTGGGTTAGGGAGTGTGATCTCCACTTCAAAGCGGATCCTGGTGTCATGAACTCTGGGGACTTACTAGAAGTCTTTGTTCTGTGGAAGTACCATGAATACACAAAGGCTTGCTTCAACTATCCCAAAAGGCTCTCCAGACCCACACAAATTCAATGTGAATCATGAATACCCAAGGGAAAGAAGAGGAACAGGATAAGAGAGAAAAATAACTGATGTAAGTCTTTCTTCACATCAGAAACATTTCAGTAAGCACACCTTCTGTGCTCTGGTCTACAAAAGAACATGTAACTTATAATGTTTCTTTTGACTACTATCATAACCTAGATTCTAATATCACATTGTTTTAAAGCAATCTAATATCTACTTTACAAACGCCTCTCTTTCAGCTACGCTCCTTAAATTTCTTAAATATGTAAATGTAAATGTCGGAATTTTGTAAAGCGCACAGCTACCTCCACCGGAGGTGTCCCGGCGCTGTCCATATACCGCTTAGGAACCCTTCCTGGCTTTCCTGGGAAATGTCCACTCCTGAGCACCCCCCAGGTGCAGCCAGGCATCCCAGCGCTTTTGGGGCCGTTGTGGAGACTAAGCAAGCTATTGCCCAGAGTTGCAGCGTGGGACCCATGATCAGAACAGGTACTGAGGCGAGAATATCCAGTCAGGGGAATTAATGAGTCGGAGACCCGCCGAGGCGGGAATCGAACCCTGGTCCCTGGCCAGAGCTCTGCATCAAGGTCTGCCTGCTCTAACCATTGAGCCACACTTCTCCACAATATATGAGTGTATCTATAACTAAATGAATATCACAGTGTTTACTATTTTATGCTGACATCCTTCATAGAGAGCATAATAAAAATGCATGTTAAAGAACTCACCCTACTTCTAGCAGTCTCTAGGAAAACAAATAAAATATCACAATATCATAGTAGGTGAGTTAACAGCACTCACAAACCAGTAAGGGTCATTAAATATGCAGAAAGTTCAGTCTCTGACTTCTTATAAAATGGTTCCCAGTTCAGCAATCTTCATTCTATATGGTGGATAGAGTCAAAAGCAAAGCCTTCCAAGAGATTATTAAAGTTCAGGAAAATACGGTCTTCGATGTATATAGACCCTCTTCCCAAATTCCTAAGGCCAGTTGTAGTGTCAAGAGAAGCAGACATCCATTGCAACATGTAGAACAAAGTCTCCAGGGTTTCCAAGACTCTGACAGCAAACTTGGGAAGCAATTTCACTTCCCTTTCTTCTTTTATACTGAAGAGTCAGGATGGCCACTACCACGAAATATTACACAATGAAATTACCAAGTCTTGAGATATATAGTTTTAGTTTCACGTTTCACTTTGTGGCATCCTTGTCAACAGTGCCCACCATACTGGATAAGGCATCACTGCAAACAAAGTTCTGCAATGGAAGTGTGTTAAGGAATTTTGCAGTAAGATTTCATTTTCTTTTATTCCAGCCTGTGAGCCCACCTCTGTATTCCTCTTTAAACTTGTAAACAACCTTGACAGCCAGGACATACCCATATGATGTCCCCTCTGGCATAGATCAAATAAGTAGTGAAAAACGGATCACTGACATAATATCGACGTCACAAATATCGAGATACACAAATATCGAGTGAAAAATATCGAGGGACAAAATATCGACTCCCTATCTACAAACAGGTAAGTACCAAAATATCGACTCCAAAATATCGACTTACAAAAATATAGACTGTCAAAATATCGATTTTTTTAAATGTCTTAAAATTAAGTTAAAACTAATATAGTAATAAATATATGTAATATAAACTTAGAAATAATTATTTTAAAAATGTAATTTTAATAAATAATTGCTATAATTAAAAAAATTATATCACCAAAAATAATACACATATATATATATATATATATATATATATATATATATATATATATATATATATATATATATATATTTCTCACACAAGGTTACCCCAATGGAAGGAAGCCAGCAAGCAGGTATTTGGTTCCATATTTTAATAGCAGCATTCGTGCAAGCAGGCAGTTGGAAGTCCAAATGCAAAGGGTTTATCTTGAGCCAAACGCATTTCGGGAACCCCCGTTCCCTTCTTCAATGGCTGACGATGCTTTAGTAACTGGACGGCTCACAACACTTTAGTAAGTTCCAAGGTACCGCCCCAGTGGGCGTGGCAATCTGCATTGCACTCTGGTCCTTGTAGTGTCATAACGTAAGACAGTCACAGATAACTTAATGCTGCAAGTATTCCCCAAGTGGGTCAATGCACAAGTCTCTCAACATCACCTGCCCCGCTTTCCCAAATGGCGCTGGACCACCGCTTCCCGAAATATTGACGCCGGAATGGCGCCAAACAGGCCCGCTGATAAGGCGGTGAGCTCCCCTCCGCGGCCTGGCAAAGCCGCTAAACATTTCTCACACAAGGTTGCCCCAATGGAAGGAAGCCAGCAAGCAGGTATTTGGTTCCATATTTTAATAGCAGCATTCGTGCAAGCAGGCAGTTGGAAGTCCAAATGCAAAGGGTTTATCTTGAGCCAAACGCGTTTCGGGAACCCCCGTTCCCTTCTTCAATGGCTGACGATGCTTTAGTAACTGGACGGCTCACAACACTTTAGTAAGAAACGCGTTTGGCTCAAGATAAACCCTTTGCATTTGGACTTCCAACTGCCTGCTTGCACGAATGCTGCTATTAAAATATGGAACCAAATACCTGCTTGCTGGCTTCCTTCCATTGGGGCAACCTTGTGTGAGAAATGTTTAGCGGCTTTGCCAGGCCGCGGAGGGGAGCTCACCGCCTTATCAGCGGGCCTGTTTGGCGCCATTCCGGCGTCAATATTTCGGGAAGCAGTGGTCCAGCGCCATTTGGGAAAGCGGGGCAGGTGATGTTGAGAGACTTGTGCATTGACCCACTTGGGGAATACTTGCAGCATTAAGTTATCTGTGACTGTCTTACGTTATGACACTACAAGGACCAGAGTGCAATGCAGATTGCCACGCCCACTGGGGCGGTACCTTGGAACTTACTAAAGTGTTGTGAGCCGTCCAGTTACTAAAGCATCGTCAGCCATTGAAGAAGGGAACGGGGGTTCCCGAAACGCGTTTGGCTCAAGATAAACCCTTTGCATTTGGACTTCCAACTGCCTGCTTGCACGAATGCTGCTATTAAAATATGGAACCAAATACCTGCTTGCTGGCTTCCTTCCATTGGGGCAACCTTGTGTGAGAAATGTTTAGCGGCTTTGCCAGGCCGCGGAGGGGAGCTCACCGCCTTATCAGCGGGCCTGTTTGGCGCCATTCCGGCGTCAATATTTCGGGAAGCAGTGGTCCAGCGCCATTTGGGAAAGCGGGGCAGGTGATGTTGAGAGACTTGTGCATTGACCCACTTGGGGAATACTTGCAGCATTAAGTTATCTGTGACTGTCTTACGTTATGACACTACAAGGACCAGAGTGCAATGCAGATTGCCACGCCCACTGGGGCGGTACCTTGGAACTTACTAAAGTGTTGTGAGCCGTCCAGTTACTAAAGCATCGTCAGCCATTGAAGAAGGGAACGGGGGTTCCCGAAACGCGTTTGGCTCAAGATAAACCCTTTGCATTTGGACTTCCAACTGCCTGCTTGCACGAATGCTGCTATTAAAATATGGAACCAAATACCTGCTTGCTGGCTTCCTTCCATTGGGGCAACCTTGTGTGAGAAATATATATATATATATATATATATATATATATATATATATATATATATATAAAACATATAATTAAATAAACATATATAACATTTTTAGCGTAGCATAGACAATGGTTAAAATTTATTGTAACAACTATAGTGAGTTCAACATTAGCAAAAGTGTTGGATAGCGTAGAGGTAAAATTTACTATTCCCACTCCAGTGGGTGCAACAGTAGGGAAAGCACTGGATAGCGTAGGGGTTAAAATTACTATTCCCACTCCAGGGATGTATGACGTTACAACGCATACTTTTACAACACCTACCATTACATCAAAACTTTTACAACACAAAAACTTTTACAACTCATACATTTACAACGCAAGATTTTACAACGCATATACCTTTACAACGCATACCATTACAACGTAAGTATTGGTAACTATATAATATTTATTTTAATATAAATTAATTTAAAATATTATAATATAATTTAATTTTATTTATTTTTATTTAATTAATGTAATTTAAATGTAATTTTACTTTATTTTTACAAAGTACCCCTGTACCCCAAAAACCCTAAACTGACCCTGAACCCTAAAAATACCCCTTTACCCCAGAAACTGAAAACTGACCCTGAACCCTAAAAATACCCCTTAACCCAAAAACTGAAAACTGACCCTGAACCCTAAAAATACCCCTTTACCCCAGAAACTGAAAACTGACCCTGAACCCTAAAAATACCCCTTAACCCAAAAACTGAAAACTGACCCTGAACCCTAAAAATACCCCTTTACCCAAAAACTGAAAACTGACCCTGAACCCTAAAAATACCCCTTTACCCCAGAAACTGAAAACTGACCCTGAACCCTAAAAATACCCCTTTACCCAAAAACTGAAAACTGACCCTAAACCCTAAAAATACCCCTTTACCCAAAAACCCAAACATATAACATTTTAAAAATAATTATATACTTAGCAATACTTACGTTGTAATGGTATGCGTTGTAAAGGTATCTGCGTTGTAAAAACATGCTTTGTAAATGTATGCGTTGTAAAAGTTTTTGCGTTGTAAAAGTTTCGTTGTAATGGTAGTGCATAGTAAAAGTTGCGTTGTAAACGTTGCATACCCACTCCAGTGGGTGCAACAGTAGGGAAAGTGTTGTATAGCGTAGGGGTTAAAATTACTATTCCAACTTCAGAGAGTGCAATAATAGGGAAAGTAAATACTTCACAAATAGATATAAATAACATAAATAGTAATACCAATTACAAATAAATAAAATATTTTACTTGTGTATAAAAAATATTAAATATTTATTTATAAATACAAAATAAAATTATTTAATTATAAAAATTGCCTACTCATACTAATTAATTACCTTTTAACAATAAATTAATTTACAATTTAAACATTAATAAATTAATTTTAATTACCAATTATATTTTAATTAATTACCTAATAAAAATTCATTAACAATTAATTCAAAATACATACCAATAATTTAAATGACATATGTAATTAATGAAAATTAAATTATTTCCCACCCTATTCCCCTATAAACCCACAACCCACTACAGAAAATAAGTGAATGAAATTAACATATTTATCAATTAATCAATTAAAATTATTTACCAATCATATTTTTATTAATTACCAATATTATTTAATTAACAATGTATTCCAAATAAATAAGAATAAATAAATTAACATATTTAATTAATTATAATTAAATTACTTCCCACCCTATTCCCCTATAAACCCACAACCCGCTACAGAAAATAAATTACTAAAATTAAAATATTTATCAATTAATCAATTATAATTAATTACCAATTATATTTTAATTAATTACCAATTAATAATTAATTAACAATTAATTCTAAATAAATATCAATAAATAAAATAACATATTTAATTAATTATAATTAAATTACTTCCCACCCTATTCCCCTATAAACCCACAACCCGCTACAGAAAATAAATTACTAAAATTAAAATATTTATCAATTAATCAATTATAATTAATTACCAATTATATTTTAATTAATTACCAATTAATAATTAATTAACAATTAATTCTACATAAATATCAATAAATAAATTAACATATTTAATTAATTATAATTAAATTACTTCCCACCCTATTCCCCTATAAACCCACAACCCGCTACAGACTTATATTACACAAAAAATAAAAATTATTATTAACTTACCTTAAATTCGATATTTTTGTTGGCTATATTATGTCTAGTCGATATTATGTCCATTCTATATTTTCAATTCGATATTATGTCCATTCTATTCGATATTAATTTTCTCTAGTCGATATTTTGTTGTCTATATTATGTCTAGTCGATATTATGTCCATTCTATATTTTTTACTCGATATTCGGTCCAATCGAAATAAATGACTCGATATTATGGGTGCACACCGTGAAAAACACTTGCCATCTCAATCTACTCCTGCACTATAGTTCGCTCAATGTCATTTAGGTGAACTTCCTGCAAAAATGCAATGAGAACATTGCACCTTTGGAGTGTAGAGTGTATGGTATACCGTTTGCTAGGGGGGAGCATAACTCGGATATTCCAGATCAGTTTTGTCCATGCATTATGAGCCACCTGAGGATGTAAGACATATAAAATATACAATCCATGTCAAGCCTGCTTTTCAGTTAAAACACCCACATGACAAGGCATGTTCTGTTCTTGTAAAGAAATATATCATAAATTGAGTACTCAGTTTTCACTATTTAGCCAAATAAAACCTAGCCCAAGCTACCAAGCCCTGGACAGTTCATAAACATATGTGTCTGTAAAATCAAGTAATTGAGGCACAGGAGGACTCAGGATAAGGTTTATTCCAGAGAATAAAAGGTCTCATCCATCCAAGAGCTTGAGCCAGGTGCAACTGACTCACATATCTTACAGTAGATTCTATCACCATAGAGCTACTCAAATTGAAACAAGGAGACATGCCTAAGAGTAGCTGAGAGCTACATGAAGGGTAATACATGCATAGTAATAAGCACATTGTTACACAGCTTCCCTCTATATGATACAATTGAAGAGGAAAGAGAAACAAAGCAAAACCAGAGTAATAACAAAACAAAGATAAACCAAACTAGTATGAAAGTGTAGAATATACCATTATTATTTCATAACAAAGAAATTGTACCTTAAAGGTGGTTTTCTCGCTCTTCTTTCCCCTTGGGTTGCAGTTGGATGTGCAGTTGGACAAACAGCTGAACTTGTCGGTTGCCCTGCAAGCCTATTGTTCAACAAGGAACTGTTTTTGACTATAACTCTATTGAGATTCCAAATACGAGAATCTTCAGTTTTTATTGCATTAGTAAAAGCTTGACAACCCTGTGTGGTCTTTGGAACAAACCTGAAGCTTTACGACCAAAAGGTTCCCTGATCATCACCAAATCACCAACTTTCACAAGAGTGGTCTTAACCACTTTCCTTGCATCATTACTAAGTTTCCAGTAATCATTTTTTTCTGCCTCTTTGGCCTTCCATTGACTATGCGAGAACATCCTCCCTTTTCTTGGTTCAGCATCATTCACCCAACAAGGTGCTATGAGTGTGTTGGGATGTCTACCTTTGATTAATTCAAAGGGTGTACATCCAGTAGTTGCATGAGGAGAGATTCTATACCTCTCTACCTTTTTATTAACCTCTTGTCTCCATTCTAAACTGTTCTGTTTAGACATGGCAATAGTTTCTTCAAGAACAGGCGTTCCACCATACCATTCGTCTCGGGATGATAAAGTGAACAGCATTTGTGTTTGATGGAACACCCTTGCAAGAAGTCTTCCATGTCATTAAAAACCAACTGAACCCCATTATCTGGTAATAGGAAACCAGGTAGACATTCTCGTGTAAAAATCTCTTTAAGAAAAGAGATAACATGTCTGGTGTCAATGCTCTTTGTTATCTTTAGTTTAGGCCACCTGGAGTACATGTCTACGAAGACAAAAACATAACACTTGCGGTCTTTACTCTGTATAGGACCCAAGATATCTAATGCTAATTCTTCCCAAGGTCCTTTGGAGCGTTCTCAGTTGACCATGGGTTGTTACCTCGGTTTAAGACATTTTTCACTCAACGTACATGGTAATCATTCTTTAACCAGGTGTTCTAATTGTAGATCCATCCCTGGCCACCAGTAATTGAGTCTTAACCTCTCTTTAGTTTTTGACATCCGTTAATGCCCTTGATGAGCTAACTCAATCAACTAACTGTGAAGAACCATGGGAGTAATCAGTCTGGCTCCTCGAAAAATCAATCCATCAGACTCCGACAACTCATGTCTTACATTCCAATATTTCTCTGAGTTGCCTTGATTTTTTTTCATTCCACCCTTACTTGATCAAAGAAGAAAGTTCTAACAATTCTATATCAGATCCACACTCTTCACGCCATCTGCCTTCTTTTATGCCATCGTTTTCAATGTTACACACCCATTCACTCAGTTCTTGTTCCTCATGGCAAAATTTGTCGTCAATGGAAGGTACAAGTCTTGAAAGTGTGTTAGCAATGCAGTTCCGTGCTCTAGGCAAATACTCCACATTAAAATTATAACCTTGAAGAGCCAACACTCACCTGGAATTTCTGCTCGATACTGCATCAATTCTTTTTTTACTAAAACTTAGCACAGAGGTTTGTGATCCGTACGCACAATAAACTTGGTACCACAAAGGGGATTTTTTAGTTTCGTAGTGGCCCAGTGAACCACAAGGGCATCCCTCTCTATGACTGAATACCGTAATTCTGCCCCTCTGTGACTCCTAGAGAGGAACGTTATCACATTAGTAGTGTCACCATATTCTTGCTGCAACACAGCCCCTAGTCCCTTCATGCTGGCATCAGTGATTAGAACCGAGTTCAATGAGGGATCAAAACTCCTCAACTTGGGGGTTTTCTTAAGTAATTCTTTCACCTCATTAAATTCAGCTTCACATTCTTCTGACCAGATGAAGTCTACACCTTTAAACGGCAGGGTCTACATGTTAACACATTTTCCAACAAAACCCTTGACAAATTTGCTGTAATACTCAGCCATGCCAAGAAATTTCATAAGTTCTTCTTTATTCGTTGGTGAGGCCAATTTTTGTATGGTTTCAATCAACTCACACTTGGGTTGCACACCCTTCCCAGATATAATGTGACCAAGATAATCAATGGAAGATTTCCTAAATTTGCATTTATCAATCCTCACCGTGAGATTGTGTTGATTGAACTTTTGTAACACCTGTTTGAGTCTCAAGTCATGTTCTTTCTCATCTTTGCCGTAAATTAGGACATCATCTTGGTAGATTTTGACACCAAGTTGTCCCCTTAAAACGTTTTCTAGAGCCCTTTGAAAAACGGATGATGCTGATACCAAACCAAACGGTAACCATATGAATCTGAAGGTTCCGAATGGAGTGACAAAAGCAGTATAGGGCCAGATGTAGGTGGCCATTTACCGACCGGTAACGGCCGATTTCGGCTATTACCGACCGGTAAATGGGTATTTGGGATGTAGGGGGCCAATTTTACCGATTCGGTAAATTTACCGAATCGGTAAAATACAGAATCGGTATTTTTACCGATTCGGTAACTTTGAGATGTAGGTGGGACTCCTGAGTCCCAAAGGCCTTACAGATTCGTTATTTTACCACCCAATTCAATTGGGTGGTAAAATACCGAATCCAGATGTGCATGCACATGTGTGCATGCACACCTATGCCATGTGACAGACAGACATGCCCTTAGGGCATGTCTGTGTGCCACATGGCACACATGCCTGTATTTGGGGTGCTAGAGGGTGTCAAAGTGACACCCCCTGCACCCTGGCAGAAATCGGTATTTACCGATTCGGTAATTACCGAATCGGTATTTCCCATTGATTCCTATGGGCTTCACAGCCCATAGGAATCAATAGGAAATACCGATTCGGTATTTACCGAATCGGTAAATACCGAATATTACCGATTCGGTATTTCTATTTTTAAAATACCTACATCTCCCACCTTCATATTTACCGATTCATAAATACCGAATCGGTAAAATTCGGTATTTATGATTCGGTAAATACGAATTACTTAGATCTGGCCCATAATCTTTTGAATCCTCATCCAGCTTTATTTGATGATATGCAGACTTTAGATCTACTGTGGAAAATACCTCAGCTCCTTTCAAAAGCATAGGCATATCAGATATTTTGGGAAGTGGATAGCTGTCCACAACAACCTGTTTATTGAGCTCCCTTAAGTCGATGCATAGACAAAGACTACCATCAGATTTGTGTGCAGCGACGACTGGCGACAACCATTGTGTCCCTTCTACCTCCTCAATTATGCCTTCAGACTTACATTTTTCCAATTGAGGTTTCATCTCATCTCTCACAGATAAAGGAACACCCCGAACTTAGCTTTCTACCGAGACCACCCCAGACACCAACCTAATTTTATGCAAGTATTCACGAAGGCATTCTAATTCACTCCTGAACACTTTAGGAAATGTCCTTCTCAGATTTGAGGTATAAGAATCATCACTGTCTTGAGAGTTAATTTCATTTACACGAAAATTATCTTTCAATAATATTGGGGGATCACTGTTGGGATCTAACATGATACCTGAATCACTCTGGTGAAACCAGCTTAGATTGCTATGACCTTTATGAGGTATGTAAACTTCCCAGAGATGTACCTCCCCTTGTACTCAATCAAACTATTAAAATAACCCAAAAGCTTAATAGGTTTTCCTCCGAAAGCAAAGGGTTTGATGTCAGCTCTTAGAATTTTAACTTTATCTTTTAAGTTGTGAGTGTAGAAATGTCTAGAAATAATGGTTATTTTAGCCCCTGAATCAAATATTACACGAGTACCACAACCTTCCCCCACATCAAGTGGACCCTTCTTTTTTTTTTTTTTTTAAAGACCTTTATTGTCCGACATACAGTATACACAGCGTTGTAGCTTACAACCCAGCCGGGCCAGCCGCAGTTAAAGAACATTATTTTGGGTGGGATAAGTGAACACAGCTTCAAGGCCGACAACCCTGGGGTCCGGCAGCGTATATCAGTACATCACATATCACTGTAATCATGCAAGCATTCGTTGTCATGTAAGTGTGTGGTCTATGGGTTTTCCTTATTTAGTCAGCGGACCAGAGTAGCTGCGCTGGACCAACCCTCATCAACAGCAGTTGCAACTTTCGAACCCGTTATATCTTACATGTGTCATTGGTAAGTGTTTCTGTGTGGGTCGACATTCAGACGGGTACGGTTTCATATGAACGAGTGATGAGGGTGTGCAGTGCCTAAGCGTGTTTGGGGCGCATAACCGCCTTGTTCGCCCATTCCCGTGAAAATAGTTGCTCTGTATCTCAGCGCCCAGGAGAGGTGTCTAATTCCTAGCTGTCACATCCGAGGGTGCCATGAGGCTCAAATGGTATGAAACGTGGAGTTGTATGTGTACGGATATGGTCTAAGAGGAGATAAAACCAACTCTATAATGAACTACAAAACAGGAACATGGGCTATATAGGAGGCGGGTAGGGGTAAGTGTGGGCAGAATTCGCCATAATGTTGAGAGGGGGGGGTCGGAATCAGCGTGTGAGCCGTGTCTCACGGGGTATGTAGGCAGGAGATCGGGGGGGGTGGGACAATGCAGGCTGTTCATGAGGCAGTGTTATATTGGGGGGGGGAGGGAGTCCCCAAGCGTTCGTCAGGTGCGGTATTCCGGTGTAGTGTCCGGGCCCCTGTTGCAGCGTCTCTTATGGTGGCGCGCGTTCGGGAGTGGGGCAGGTAGTCGTCAGTGTGAAACTGTAAAACACATGTCAAACGGTGTGCACTGCATACTGGTCAGTTGGGTGGCGTATGGTGCGTCGTGCATGATTCGCAGGAATGCGCATTAGGGAGTGGGGGGAGGCGGTACATAATACCTCACATAACTCCCTGTTCCACACATTTCTGTTGGAAAGAATGTAGTATGTCTTCCCATTGTTGTGCGATGGGGAACTTTCTGAGCCCTGCTGTCTCTTCCCGCTTCAGGACGGAGCTCTCAGCCCTTGCCCAGTTAGTCAGCGATAGACACCAGTGTCGGAGGTGCGGGGGCGTGGCCACTTTCCACCGCTTGGTAAGTAGTCTTTTAGACGTGATAAGCCCAAGATCCCAATACCTAGTCTGGGCTTTATTTAGTCTTGTGCGTTTGTACAAACCCAATATACAGGCCTCCCACGTGCGCGGCACTCGCTCCTTGGTACAATGTCTTAGTAACCTGGTCACTCGGTCCCAGTACTGCTGGAGGGCGGGGCAGAGCCAGAGCATGTGGAGGAGATCTGCACCTAGAAGGGAGCAGCGGCCGCAGGCAGTGTCTGTGACTGAAAAATACTTATTTATCTTGCCCGGGGTGAGGTACGCGCGGTGCAATATGTAAAACTGTATGTTTTTGAAGCGAGGGCTGCGGGGGATGTTCACTGGGCTAGCTAGGATCATAGCCCACTCTTTATCCGTCCAGTCACTCCCCCTGTCAGTCACCCATTTTTCCCTCAGGTGTATGGTTGTCGGGTGTGTGTGTAAAAGGAGTGCTTGCGTTAACCAATGAATAATGTGTGTGCCGTTGCTCATGACATGAAGGTACTGCAGGAAGTGATGTGTTGGTGGCTCACTTGACATGTCTCCCCAAGCGGTAGTCAATGCAGGAACGAGGGACGCGTGAGTTAGGAACTGTCCAGTCGGGAGGGATGTATCTCTCGCGAGGGTTGCAAAGGGGAGGAGGGTGCTGTCAGAGTAAAGGTCGCCCAACGTTTCCACCTCTGCGGTGATCCAGCTATCCAACCTCACAGTGGTCAGGGTCCCCGCCGCTGTCGGAGTACCTAATAGTGGCAATACCGGCGCATATGGAGTTGTCGCTCGCGTTAGACGCAAGCAGCGGAGGAAGCATCTGCGCGCCACCGCGAGTAGCAGTTGCGGCGGTCGGGGAGTCCGTGTCAGCGGATGGAACAGTACGTGAATTTGGAATAGGGACCAGACAGTGGTGTCCGTGGCCGTGTCGCCCAGGTTTTTACCACCCAGCCAGCCTGACACCCATTGCATGTGTGCTGCTAGATAGTATAGCTCCATGTTGGGAACCGCTAATCCGCCCTCCTCAGTGGGCATATAGAGTTTCGTCAATGCAACTCGAGGCCGACCCTTGTTCCAAATTAGGTCTCGCTGCAGGATCTCGAGATCTCGGAACACCCGGGTGGGTACATACGTTGGTATATTCGCAAAATAATATAACAGCCGTGGTAGGACTATCCTTTTTGCTAAGGCTATGCGGCTTGGGACATTCAGCGGTAATGTATTCCAGAACCCCACCTGTGCTCGGGTAGAAGCGATCGCCCTCATCAGGTTCCCTTCTAAGATGTCTATGGGGTCTCGATAGATGTGTATCCCGAGGTATCTGAACGTGTTGGGGTACCACTGCAACCTCTCACCTCCGATATGTATGTCACATTCGGGAACGTTCGGGCTGAAGGAGTATACCCCCGATTTGGCCCAGTTTACTCGCAATCCCGACATCTCCTCAAAGGTGCCGAAGATGGCAGTGAGGGACTCCGGGACGTCACTCAGGTCTCTAACGTACAAGAGAAGGTCATCAGCATACAATGACACTACATGCAGTCCATCCGCCAATGGTATGCCCCAGTCATTTCCTTGTGACCGGAGTGTCGCAGCCAGGGGTTCTACTGCTAAGGAGAATAGTAGGGGTGACAATGGGCAACCCTGTCTGGTGCCTCTCCGCACACGAATGGGGTCAGAGAGTAACGCGCCAGTGCGGACTCGGACCGTGGGTTTGCGGTATAAGAGGCCGACCATGGTCAGATAGTCATCCCCCAGCTCGAGCTTCTCCATGACCGCTCGTAGGTAGGGCCACTCGACCGAGTCAAACGCCTTCTCTAGGTCGAATACGAGGCACCCTGCTCGTGGCCACTGTCTAGTGGCGTATTCCTGCAATCGGAACAGCCGGCGGATGTTGTGGGATGTGTGTCTCGTCGGTACGAACCCATTCTGGTCATGATGTACCAGCGCAGGAACTAATAGGGGCCAGCCTGCGAGCAAGCGCGGAGGCAAGAATTTTGTAATCTGTATTCAGGAGTGCGAGAGGACGGTAAGAGCCCATCTGTGTGCTATCTTTGCCAGGCTTAAGTAAGGAGACAAGGGTTGCCTCGTTAAGTGTCGGGGGTAAGGCGAAGTCATCTACCGCCGCAGAGTACATCTTCACCAGGTGTGGGATCAGAATGTCTGAGGCGGCCTTGTAGAACTCGGCCGGCAAGCCATCCGGTCCCGGAGTCTTGCCATTCGAGAGATTAAAGATGGTGTCGCGGAGTTCCTCGGGATCCAGCGGTGCCCCGAGGTCATCCTGCTGCGTCGGTGGTAGGGTAGGTAAAGGTATGTCAGAGAGATATTCCATGATGGCAGTCAGTGGGACGCGTAATCGGGAGCGATACAGGCCTGTGTAATGACCCGTGGAGAAGTGTGGCTCACTGGTTAGAACAGGCAGACCCTGGAGCAGAGGTCAGACCCGGGACCAGGGTTCAATTCCCGACGCGGCAGGGTCTTGAGCTCAAATGTCCACGGGACTCGATAATTCTCGCTCCAGTGCCTGCCCTAATCATGGGTTCTCACTCTGCAACTCTGGGCATTAAGCTTGCTTAATCTCCACAACGGCCCCTCCGCGGCGGGATGCCTGGCTTTCACCTTGGGGATGCCCTGTAGGGGCTATCTCACAGGGAAAAGCCAGGACGGGTTCCCAAGGCAAGCGCCGAGATGCCTCCGGGTGATTCGAGCGCTATATAGGAACATACAAAAAAAAAAAAAAATGCCTCGTGTATTTGGATCAAGTGGACCCTTCTTACTGTTATCTGAAACCTGTGATACTATTTGTCCACAGTCACAATCAGAATCTGAGTCACTATCACAGTAGGTGTCCTGAGAAATTAGATTTACGCTCGTCTTACTTTTCTTGACTTTTGCCAACAGCAGTGAAATGCCCAATTTTTTTCTACAATTTGCACATGTGGCTTTTAATCCCGGACACTTCTTATCATTAGCGAAATGACCTGGATTCCCGCACCTGTAACACTTAGGTTGAAAATTTGATTTTTGAAAACTGCGAGACGCACTCATTTTTGTGTTAACCTTATACCCTTTTTTAACGTACTTTTCTTTTGAGGACGTATTCCCCTCATGTACAACATCAGTTTTCGTTTCATGTTTGGTGATGATTTCAACACATTTTTGTGGATGTTCAATTTTTTGGTAATGGCTATCACTTCATCTAACGAAGGATCATACTTTTGTCAAATATCATCCCTAACTTTTTGTACAATACAACCTAACATAAATTGGTCTCTTATTCTCTCTTCCAACAAAGCACTAAACTTGCAGGAGGATCCTAATTTTCTAAGAGCGGTAATATAGTTCTCAACGGTCTCACCATCATTTTGGTTTCTACGACCAAAATGGTATAGCTCCAGGATAGTGCTTACCAGAAAGGGATTTAGGCAAAGCCACAAATAAAACAGTTATGTCAATTGCTACAGTTACAATAAGTCATTCGCAGTTTGTGGGGGTATTTACTTGCATGGAGGATGAGCCACCTGAGGCAGATGTCTGTAGGGATTCTGCATCTCATGCAGAGCTCGTTGATTCTTGAACTGATCTCCTCCTAGTGGCAGATTTTAGTTTAGCTGTGATCTACAGAACAGTACATCTCTCCTCCTGTGCTTGTGACAGCAAGGGCATGATTTCCAATGAGGGGTGTCATTGCCGATCTATCCGGTTCCCCCTGGGGTGTCCGCAGGTGCCACGCCTACTGAGTCAGTGGCCAGATTGTCCCGCATTGTTGTTTGACCATTGTTCCACCCAGTTGCAAGAATCATGAGGGTCAGTAAAAAAATGGCCCGCTGATTGGCAATGATCTTGAGCTTTGCATGGAAGAAGAGGACATATTTGTGTCCTAACACTCTTTGGGGCTTACTTACAAGCTCATTGTGTCGCCTGTGTGTCACTTTTAATCTGGGAATAAGTAACACAGCTGCGGGTCAAGAGGCTTGTAAATAAGCCCCTTTCTTTTTTACATGCATAAAAGACTCTCATCGATGTTGCACTGCCAGTGTTTAATTAGAAAAAATCCCTATGATGGCGGCTTCCAAGTATAGTCTCCCTCTGCCCTTGCAGCTTGGAGGATCATGTCACAATCTCAGTAGTTAAGTTTACCAGCAAGCCTGGGACGAGTGGGGCCCCAAATGGTGGTCTGTGGGCTGGGTTCCTATGTGTCCAACCTCAAAGTAGGTGGAGGGGCCTTGGGTGGAACCTCAGTCTTGAGCCAGGCTTCAATGAAATCAGTTATTTTTGGACCTTCAGGGTTCCCGAGAAGGCCCACAATTCATAGGTTATTTAGTCATCATTTGGCATCCTCTGCCCTCTCTTCGAGAAACCAAACACAATTAGTGGGCTCTTGCATCTTCCAAGGCGTATCTGCTGCATGGAGGAGCAGCTTTTGAAACGCACTTTCATTATGTGGAATTACATCATACTGGATTTGAATATAGAATTTTATTCAGAAAAGACCCTTTTGTGCTTTGGTTTAAATCCATTTAGTAGTTTACAGGATAATTGAATTACAGAAGGATGTAGGTGTGATGGAGAGCGGTAATTTCTTCTGGTAGTTTCTCAATGCAAAACCCTCATGCTACCTCTATTTTACCGCTCAAAAGGTGTTGGGCCCTTCACACCATGTATTACCATCAGGAGAAATTTAAATAAAGATGAACAGTCAAAATGCAATTATTATTGTAAGCCAATAAAGAGAGTTGTTGATTATTTTAAAGGGTTTTATTTTCTAGTCAAAAAGTTAATTTTTCTCTGACCCTTTATTCATTAGTAAAATATCAATTAGGTTACAGAATTTTGGAAACCAGGAAAAATATCAATAATACAGAACACATTACAGTCTGCATATAAGCATTACATGTAGTTATGAAAATGTGGCGCAAAATTTCAGTCACAATTCTTAAAGAGTTTCTAAGAAAAATAGTCTTGCAAAGCTCATCAATAATTAAATAGTTGGCAAAAAATCTCCCATTAAGAGAAATAAATGCATAAGACAAATAAATCTTTTAGACCTAATTAATTAGTCAAAACATGAACTTAAAGTTTAGCATCTATCCTGATCCACTGCACTCTCTGTCTGTCTGTGTCTAAAGAGGAAAGCAGCCCCTCCTTCACCAGACCTCAAAGGAATGCGGCATGAAGTGCCAAGATATGACGTGGAAGCAAGAAACCTCCCCCTGAATCTCCTCGGACGCAAACCTGCCCTTCAGCAATCTCCCGAGACGTTTCTCGTACCTAACCCATAGAAGCCAGCTGAGCTGAGAAAAAAGAAGAAGTGGTGGCTCCCATCCAGAGAGGACAGTATTTATACCATAATTATTGGCAGAGTACACAAAGATGTAACATTTTTCAGGAGAACCTTACGTGATTGGTCAGTCATAAAGGCATGAGGTCACACTTCCCTGACTCATTCTAAAAACCTGACTTCACTAGTCTTAACAAAAGAAGCATACATGAATAACTACATTTATAAACATTGCAACATTTACTAGGAAAAATGTTTCAATCTAATTCATCTTTTCCTTCCTTCTCAGCGCAGTAGATGGACACTTTTAACTAACTGGTACATTGGCAGAATGACAAGAATTCAGGTTGTCCTTGACTTTTTGTCATGAGGAAAGCTGCCACAGTCTGCGCATGCTCCCTTCTCATTAAATTTCAAGCCATAGTCTTGATGGATTCACAGGCAGCCATGTTTTGTGTAGGCCCCAAAAATAAAACAAACACAAAGATAATATTAATTTCATGTAAATGAGTCCATTATGTGTCCCAAGTGCATTATTAATTCACACACATTATAAAAAGAGGTGTTATTAACTGAAAATGTTTATCAAAATGTGCAACAAGTCAAAGTCTATTAAGACAGGAATAATACATTTAGTTTACATGGATGTACTGGGAAGAGAGAAACACATTCTATTAAAAATCTTCAAAGGTAAAAAAGGCCACTTTTTCTCTACATTGCAAAAAAAACACATGTTAATTTAATTCAGCAAAAGCATTTTCAGTCTGAAGTGAATAGGCCTCACTTTTCATGTTTTTCATGTGCCATGTTTTTAACCTGCACCAAAATGTGCGTGGCAATTTAAATGCAGCCTGTCTGAAGCACAAAAAATAAAACAATGCATGACTGCAGATGAAATCTGCTCCATCAATCCACCCTCTTGATAATTCAAATCATAATAAAATGATTTATAATTCATCACACATATTTCATTTCATAAGTGACAATTCTTTTTTTTTTTTTTATTGCAAAAGCTGAGCATATAAGAATGTTACTTCTATTTCTAAGGCAAACACAAGTTTGGTCTGTAATCAGATCATATATAGCCAAGCTCAAATGTTTTAGTGCAGAGATCTGTAAGTAGCTTCTTGGAACAGTTAGTCTTCTTTAAAATAAGTAACTAAAATAATAAAAAAGGAATTCAACAGGACAGTTTCAGCATTTCTTTACTCATTGTCATCAGCTTGTCATCAGTATGGCTCATACTTTCCATGCAAATTGGACTACTTAGGTGCTGAGAAACTCTGACAGAGCACCATCAATCCTTTGCACTTTTTCAACCAAGGCCTTTCACTCTTATTTTCACTTTGATCAGATTCAGATGTTTCACCACAACATCTCTCAGATCAAAACCGTTGCACCATCCATTATGCAGATCTTGTGTAGCAGCTGCAATCTGGTGAGAAACTGCACACTGTACATCAACCAGACCTACACAGCAATGGCTAGTGTTCTCCTCAGTGTTTTCCACAAGTGCATTTGCATATGCATTTTCAAGCCACTTTGGTAATGCTGAAAAACAGTCTTTTGCAAAAGGTAACTCTGTGCTGCCATTGTTTTGCTTTATTATGCGTGACACTTCAGGCAGATAGCTACAATCCATTTCTTGTCCAATCTGTTGTTCTGCACTCATTATCTTTGAGACCACATTATGATCTGATTTCAGAGAAACTGGCAATTTATACCTGGGCATCAGTCTTTGCAATAACACATTTGTCACTTTGCAGTTGTCATTTTTCTCAAAAACAGTTCTGATACAACCCTGTTGTGCTGCTTCAAAAACATTTTCTTGAGCCTCTTTAAACTTAACTGTGAAGATTCCATAGAATGTATATGCTAACAGAACACAATTTTGTGCAACTGAATTAGCATTTCTCTCTCCCATGACAACAGTGACTCCCAATTGAGCAGATATACTGCATGTTATGGTAAGGGCAATCAATTTCGAATTTTGGGCTGGGGTAATTACTAAAAGCCATGAAGCTTTGACAACATCATGTATAAGGAGCACAGCATGTGCTGCTTTTAATGTGTCACCTTTCAAACTTGGGCCATCTACAAAAAGGACACTGTTGGGCTGACTCAGATGTTCATCCTTCAAGTCTGAATTTGGCTTTATGCATATTTTCATGATATTTAGACACTCATTTTCAGTTTCATCACAATCCAATCCATTTGCTGACATTTCTGTGAAGTTAGGGTCAAAGGCCACTGGGCAATACATCACAGACCTTTGAAAACATTCATCTTTTTGAATAAGCAATGAGAGAGCGCAGCCCTCCCTCTCACTGCAAATTAGTGTATTTTCTTTCAAATAAACTTTCATTCCTAGTGCTGGGGCGCGCCATTTTTTCTCTTTCAACTCTAGGAATGCTTTTGTGCAATTGTTGTCCAATGGAAGCGGATCAGACACACTTGAGTGTGTCAGCCTCAGTAAAGGCTTAGCCACTAGGGAACTGTTTATTAACCACTCTCTACAGCAGCTAACCATTCCCAAAAATGTCCTGACTTCTTTCTGAATTTGAGGTGGATTCATCTTGGAAATTATTTCCACCTTCTCTGGTGACACCTTTCTACCTCCCTTTCCAATTTTGTGTCCCAGATATTCATCTTCTTTTTGACAGTACTCCTGACTATTCTCATGCAATGGCACTGTGACATGAACTTGGCAAAAATCAATAAAAGTAAGCCATTCTTCACCACATGGAATGTGAAAAAATATATTGGCTGGATTCGGTACCACAGGACAACATGGAAAAAATATGCTTTTAATCTCCTGCACTATTCTGTTCTTTTCATTTATTTTCTGTGAACCTATGATCAGAAAGTTACACAAACTTCCAATCAGTTCCATCAAAAATCCTTTTATTGGTAAAATTCCTGCAACTGATTGTGTTCCTGAATACATATCATCTGGTTCAAATTTTAATAAGACATGTTCAGCACATTTTATTAGCCTGGCATCCTTCTCTGTGAACTCTCTTATTTCTGTGTTTAATATTTTTTCCAAAGCAGAAGGTAATTTTTCAACTGTCTTTTCTGAAAACAATGCTACAACTGTGTCTTGATGGGCCATTTTAAAATGTACATCCTCATCAGGAATCTGAAAAATAGCATTATCTGGTGTACAGTAATCTGTGCTGCTTAATTTGCAAAATAATTGTTTTCCTGCTAGGCCTGAGTCACAGACAACAGTTTTGCAATCTTCCTCAAATGGGCCTAATTTTGGTGCACAATTTTCTAATACTTGGTTTGTAATTTCTTTCTTTAAAACTCCTGCAACTAAATCTGGACTTTCCACTGCCCTCACAATGGAATTGGTAAATTCAGAATTGTGAGTGTTAAAACTCTCATTTGCAAAAAGAGCAACCTGTTGGACTGGGTTCTGTTTTTGTCTCTGGAAACAATTCACATTTACTCTGGGCAACTCATTTAAATTAATTTTAGCATTTTCCATATTTTGTGGGACCATCTGTGCTTGAAAAATTTCTGCCATTGGTACCTGTTTCTGAACTGACATTTGCATTTGCTTAACTGGCATATTTTGCACCTGCATTTCTCCATGTTTTTGTGCATCATGTTTAAATTTAGTTTTCTTCTTCCAATGCTCAAATCTGTTATAAAGATGGCAAAAGGACACATTTTCCAGCAGTACAACATCCATACCTGAATTTGCACAAACCAAAACACCTTTACTTCCATCCTGTGTTCTTTTAATCTGTACCCAATCAACATCCTTTGCTAGCACTCTGCCCTTTAGGAAATAAATCACTGCCATATTTTCCTCCATAACAACAGAAAATGATGGTGCATTCATGCAAACCCTTTTCATTGTCTCTTCACTTGGCCCTTGAACAACAACTTTAGATTCAAAGCACAATTTAGTCAGCATGGCAATATAAAAGAACATTTCCAAATTAATGCACAACTCTTTTAAAAAGTCATCAAATCCATCAACTTGTGGGTACCACAGCACAATTCTGTCTCTCAGTTGTGGGAATGTGTTCAGAAATGCTGCAAGTTCACTTTTATTCTGTGGCATATGCACATACATTTCTCCCACCTTTTCTCTCAATGAGTAAGCAAAAGCCTCTCCCTCATTCTGTTTATTATTTTTCTCAACTAAATCTGGTGGCTTCTTTTCCTTATCCAGTTTCCTTGCTAGGTCTGGTCGTTTCTTTTTCTTCTCATGTTTTCGTGCCCATTTGTCTCCTAATTTCTCAAACCCATTGCATTTGAAAATATATTTTATTTCTGCAAGGTGCAATTGCATTTCTGAAGAATACATTTTCTCATTTGCTTCATCATCCATGTGTACCCTGAAACTTTTCTGAAATGGAAAACTTCCTGAAACATCAGTTTTATATTTTTGAGCCAAATCTGTCAGTCCATTATGAGTAATTAATGAACATGTAGCTGTTTCCTTACTCAGGGAAATTAATTCTTTTTCTTGACACTGGTTCACATTTTCATTATTTAAACAGCAAGGACTGTTAATTTCTTCATGTTCACATGTTCCATTTAAAACACTAGGCTGTCTCTCTTTTCCAGGGCCTGTGTTAATATGTTCTCCCATGTTTTCTATCTTTTTAATCACTGCTGCTTCCTCAAAGCAGGTTTGAAAAATCCCATTTTCAAATATATTTATTTTATCCTGGGCTGCAGATGTTGTAAATACCATTTTTCTCTCACCTTTCAGTGCTTGGTGTACTTTCTGTTCAATAATCTGAGTATTCAGAGTTTCTGAAATAAACCCTTCCATAATCACTCTTTCTGCAGCTCTTTCAACCTTTTCAGTAGGGACCATATTAATTGGGACAGTCATAATTTTTCTAGGCATTATCTGTGCATCTGCAGTTTGCAATTCTTGGACTAAATCAGGCACATTTAAAGCAGTAACACCTGGAGGTATCACTGTCAGTACTGAATCAACAGGTAATGGTTCAATATAAAATGTCTGCACAGTTCTCTCAGTCTGTATTTCTCTCTGTTCAACAGAAGCAGTAGCCCCTGTAGTATTTACTGGTGCACTATTTTCAGTATTTTTCATGGGAACCACATAAAGTGGTGGACACTCAGTTAACAATGCATCCATTATTTCATCCCCTGAATTATTATTTATTTGAAGCTCTTTTTCAGCATTAATTCCCTTCTCCTGTATATGGTGCTTTACCTTTTCATCCTCACTTGCTTTCTCTCTTGCTGCTTTTTCCCACAGGCTTAAGGCCTCAAATTGTGCAGCTTTAGATGGTGTCTTTATTTCACATAACACTTCCCTTAATTTGTCAATAATTTGCAATTCAAAAGTACCATCTTTTGGAAACCTCAAAGCACCCTCTTTTTCAGTAATCTTGCACCATTGTTGAACCCACATACATGTGTTTTGTCCCAAACTGGTAGACATAAAATGCACAGGTGTTCCTTCAGGAGCATCACCAATAAAAAACGAATTTTTCACTTTACCTCCTAACAGCTTCTTTAAACCTTCAAACAGTTTCATTTTTGCAATAGTTCAATGCAATTTCTTTTCTCCAAAGCTGTCAATCTAAATTTCAGTCAGTTTTACTCCTACCACTGACCCTCCACAAAATCTTACTGCAATATTTCTCTTAATCAATAACTCTGTTAGTAACAACATAAATACATTCGCTACTCTGTCTGTTGTGCTAAATAAAGGATAGATTTATATTCACTGCGAGTAACACATTCCGCTTACCCTTCACAAAGTAAGACTTTCCGTTTACTCTTCAAACACTACAGGTAAATCCCTTCCGCTTACCTTTCACTCAAGCTCAGAAGAACCTGCTACTCCTTTGGACTTATCCTTCAGGATATATCTTAGTCCAAAGTTTCACCAGCGAACCCTTTTGCTGTCAATCAAGCTCAGAAGAACCTGCTACTCCTCTAGTGTGACCCTTTCTAGGTGATATCAGACCAAAGTTTCACCAGCGAACTCTTTGCTATCAATCACTCACACAGAAAATAGTCCCTAATTTAACACTGCCAGCCCTCCTTAGCTTCTCAGTGTTATTCCAACAGATGAGTAACCTCAGTGCAGTGTGGCTTCCATTTACCACCCGCTATTCCTTCCCGGGATTCCACAGGTGTGCATACCTGCGTGTTCCAGACAACATAGAACAAGACACTAACTTAACATGAAGAGTTAAAACATGTAATCAATAACCAAAAAAGTATGTCCTATGAAATTACCAATATAATCAATAACACCATCAATTCAAAATGAGCAAAATATCACCAACAGTAAAAAATCCTTACTATTTTCAACACTTCAAAAAAAACATGCTAGCATATTAACACCATTTCACAACCCTATTGATACTCACACCACTTCTTGCATCACCTGCCAGTACTGCTTTGCCAGTCTTCAGGTTCTGAACATTGGAGTCAGGAATCAGGACTTGGACATTTATCTAACTTGGGCAATTATTTTATTTCCCTCTTAAGGTCAATGATCCATTAGTTGAATAGTTGATGGTGAAATCAATAATCATTAATCACCAAACTAATCAATAATGACCATCCTCTGCTTACCAAAAACTGATGGAGAGTGGTAATTTCTTCTGGTAGTTTCTCAATGCAAAACCCTCATGCTACCTCTATTTTACCGCTCAAAAGGTGTTGGGCCCTTCACACCATGTATTACCATCAGGAGAAATTTAAATAAAGATGAACAGTCAAAATGCAATTATTATTGTAAGCCAATAAAGAGAGTTGTTGATTATTTTAAAGGGTTTTATTTTCTAGTCAAAAAGTTAATTTTTCTCTGACCCTTTATTCATTAGTAAAATATCAATTAGGTTACAGAATTTTGGAAAACAGGAAAAATATCAATAATACAGAACACATTACAGTCTGCATATAAGCATTACATGTAGTTATGAAAATGTGGCGCAAAATTTCAGTCACAATTCTTAAAGAGTTTCTAAGAAAAATAGTCTTGCAAAGCTCATCAATAATTAAATAGTTGGCAAAAAATCTCCCATTAAGAGAAATAAATGCATAAGACAAATAAATCTTTTAGACCTAATTAATTAGTCAAAACATGAACTTAAAGTTTAGCATCTATCCTGATCCACTGCACTCTCTGTCTGTCTGTGTCTAAAGAGGAAAGCAGCCCCTCCTTCACCAGACCTCAAAGGAATGCGGCATGAAGTGCCAAGATATGACGTGGAAGCAAGAAACCTCCCCCTGAATCTCCTCGGACGCAAACCTGCCCTTCAGCAATCTCCCGAGACGTTTCTCGTACCTAACCCATAGAAGCCAGCTGAGCTGAGAAAAAGAAGAAGTGGTGGCTCCCATCCAGAGAGGACAGTATTTATACCATAATTATTGGCAGAGTACACAAAGATGTAACATTTTTCAGGAGAACCTTACGTGATTGGTCAGTCATAAAGGCATGAGGTCACACTTCCCTGACTCATTCTAAAAACCTGACTTCACTAGTCTTAACAAAAGAAGCATACATGAATAACTACATTTATAAACATTGCAACATTTACTAGGAAAAATGTTTCAATCTAATTCATCTTTTCCTTCCTTCTCAGCGCAGTAGATGGACACTTTTAACTAACTGGTACATTGGCAGAATGACAAGAATTCAGGTTGTCCTTGACTTTTTGTCATGAGGAAAGCTGCCACAGTCTGCGCATGCTCCCTTCTCATTAAATTTCAAGCCATAGTCTTGATGGATTCACAGGCAGACATGTTTTGTGTAGGCCCCAAAAATAAAACAAACACAAAGATAATATTAATTTCATGTAAATCAGTCCATTATGTGTCCCAAGTGCATTATTAATTCACACACATTATAAAAAGAGGTGTTATTAACTGAAAATGTTTATCAAAATGTGCAACAAGTCAAAGTCTATTAAGACAGGAATAATACATTTAGTTTACATGGATGTGCTGGGAAGAGAGAAACACATTCTATTAAAAATCTTCAAAGGTAAAAAAGGCCACTTTTTCTCTACATTGCAAAAAAAACACATGTTAATTTAATTCAGCAAAAGCATTTTCAGTCTGAAGTGAATAGGCCTCACTTTTCATGTTTTTCATGTGCCATGTTTTTAACCTGCACCAAAATGTGCGTGGCAATTTAAATGCAGCCTGTCTGAAGCACAAAAAATAAAACAATGCATGACTGCAGATGAAATCTGCTCCATCAGGTGCACTTCAGAGGGTTGGCCTTTGTACCCTAATTCATAAATTGTACAGATGTCTGGATCCAAGGAAGATCTGAGGATAAACTAATGAAAACAAAATTCATATCTGATTGGATGAGGAAGCATTTTTTCCATTTGCTATTTTGGTAGCAGTGGATTAAGAAGGATCCACAGACCTGCGCAGTTTGATTGGCTGACTGCGCTAGAAAACAGTTGTGTCTACCAATGAGCACTGCTGCGTATCTGTGAATATTCATGGATCCGAACTCACACAAAATAAATTTGAATGTGTATAAGGGGACTGGAACAGCCTCTAAACTCAGGTAATTTGAGGTTGGATCAGAAAGGGCAGAACCTGACCTCAAATGGTAAAAGATATATATATATTTTGCAATGTTAGATGCCCCTATATTTAAATGGGCATACAGCGATACAAATACAAAGAAATCTTTACTGAAGAGCTGTATTTTTTGTGTGAAAGAATAAAAAGCATGCACTACATTTTTGAAACGCAAATTTACATTGTTAATCCAATAATAAAGCTCGGTTTTGAATGTCATAGAATCATAACCTGAAGAAACGTATGCTTAGTTTTTCACATTTCAACCAAACATCTCATTCATGTCGATTGGCATGAATTAAATACTGTTGATTGACAAGTGAAAACAGTTGTATAAAAAGAATACAAGATACAGTGAGGTATCTAAGGGATTCTAAGATGGTCGCTTGATTTGAACCTATAGAGAACGTAAACTCTGTGGTAGATATGAAAGAGAGTTCCTACTGTGAAAGATGGAAATAAAGAAAATATTCATGAAAATAATGAACACGTTATCTGTGCATTTGAGAATCCTTTGTTAGGTGGTGTCTTTGAAGTACAAGTGTCAAATGTAAGTCAAGGAGTGCCAGATGCATGCCACATACTTAGGGTCTGTAAACTAGATGAACCTCAAAAACCAGAATGACCTGGGTCGCACCAGTGACCCATACATAAATGATGTGAGAGTTCTTACAATCTTGATCATTACAACTGTTCTCCTGGAACCAGTGGATTGTGTGCCATGCTTTGTAAAGGTATTGTATTTACCCTTTCACTGAACAAGAAGAATGCAGGTTTGCCAAAACAAGATTATGCGTTAAGCCCTTTTGATGAAAGGTAAATGCGTTGAAAAAGCAGAGTAAAAAGATGGCGTTTATACTGACTGCGAAGAAAGAAGAAATGTATTGTGAAATAGATGGACTTCGTAGACCAGAATGCACTGGGTCTACACCTGTGACTAATACTTGATACTGATCTTAGAGTCTGAAGCTCGTGAGAGGAGTGCTACAAACTACATAGGTTCTGAAGCTATCTACATAAGACATATATACATACACAAAATCTATATGGAACTCATTTACATAGTCTTTATCTTAAAAATCTAAAATGAATCTTACTGTCCTGAACCTATTTTGGACACCACTGCCCAAAGGAATGCTTCAAAAGAGCTACATTAACTAAACAGTGAATTATTGTAGATTCTTTGCTTATGTGCTTTAGAATCCCTACATTAAATACAGTTCTGATGAGGAAGGCAACCAAAACAATGAAGTCTAGTTCTAAGTTTCAAGATACCAGAAGTTATATATTATAACTTATGCAAATACCTTGGCAGGTTAAGATATATACACATAGAGCACATCTGATGGCGACATTTCTAAATACTGTTTTTCTTTCAGACAGGTTCGAATTCCAGCTGCTCGCAAGGCTATCCTTTACATTGTGCTGTCGGAGATATGACAGGCAAACACGGTCCTATCACCTCAACCAAGAGACACTTGGTGACTGATTGCAACCTGCCATTGACAGGAGATTTCTCAGGTGAGGAATCACATAAGTAAATAAAAAAGATTTATACCTAGGAAAAGAGAGGTGAAGCAAAAAGGATTAAATCCATTATATAAATAAATACAATGCTAAAATTGTTCGAGATGTGGGTCAATTTTTGGTTACCTAAATAATGTGTCTGTAAGAAAGATAAAGATGAAACATACTGCTTTTTTTTAGCTTGATCGTCAATTAATTATTTCTCCATCCAAATTATTTTGTACTGCCTCCTTAAAGCTTTTAGGTCTGGCCAAGAGACATACAGTGTGGGCCGGGACAGGTAAGAGTAGTGGGGTGGGCGGGGAGAGGTGGGGGGAAGTCGACAGGCAACGGGATAGGTCAAATTAAATAAAAAATGTTAAAACCACTTACCTTGTGATCTCCGCATTGCCGAATCGGCGATGCGGGGAGTGCAAGGTAAGGGGTTTTATTTATTTGTTTATTTTTACCTATCCCGTCGTCTGTCGGCTCCCCCCCACCCCGCCTCAGCCCCGCTTGGCCCCACCATTCTTACCTGTGCCGGCGGCCAAAGGAAACATACATACAATATATATACATAGAGGGGCTTTCTGTGAGGGCCCTTCACTCATTGACTTGTTCAAGTGTCCTTCACCATTTGCTTCCTCACACCACAGCATACAACATGGAGCAAAGGGTCAGCCCACATCAACAACTGTCTCTCAACACTGTAATTGTATTATGTTCTTGCAAATATGCACATTAAACTCAAAAGTAATTCACCTCAGTGTTAATGCTGGTAGGCAAATCTCTTATTTAATTACATTTTTGATTTTTTTTCATTGATCAATGTGATGGGTCAATTTTTATTTACTTTTTTTTACAAACATATGGGTGGCACCATCTATATTGCTACTGTGGGTTGCTTTTACACTTTTAATATTGCATGTTAATATTCATTACTATTTAATATTATATTTTGCATATGTTTGCAAGTAAATAAATACATTCATAATTGCTTTTTTGCCCAGGCAGACTTTTTGCTTTGCATGTGCTTGTTTTTACTGCTGTGTAAAATATTTGAATTTGCCACACATGGACAGAATGATATTCAGTGGCACAACCTGATCCAAAAAGTTACCATCCAACCCTATTTTTCAAGGACAGTCATAGATTTCAGTGTCTGTCCATGCATGGCCATTGCCCCCAAAAGTCCATAGCACTGCCTTGCATTGGGAAGGCTTTCCATGAGTGGAGCATTGGCGTTCCCATGCATACAGCCATGGATTTTGGCCCATTCCTATATTTCCATAGACCTGTAAGCCTGGGAATGTGTCAAAATGCTACGCCTTCCCCCTGTGAGGCGTAACAAGGAGAAATATCTTTATTTCTCCTTGTTGTTTTCTCCACGTGTGCTGCATTCTTTGACACACATAGAAAGAGGAAAACATTGCTGAAGATTGTTTTGTGAGGGAATGTGTCCCTTCCGCCACAAAAACAATCATGTCTGAAAGCCAGGAAAGAAACGAGTTTCCATGGAGTGCCTAAGGAAAATTAAATAGTAGCCCTTTCACATCAGCTCTCCCTGCGCCAGTTCTCCTATCCAGCTTGCCCCCAGTCCTCTACCCTCTGCTGCCTGTCTATCTGCTGCCCTCTGTTTGTGCCTCCTCTGCTAATTTTTTGCTCTGTTTGCCTTTTCTACTTGTTTTTCTTCCATCTGTTTTGTATTTTCTGCTTGTTTTTTGGCCCTGTTCTGCCTTTCTGTTCGTTTTTCTGCCCTCTGTTTTGCCCTCTTCTGCTCTGTTTTGTCGTTTCTGCTCGTTCTTCTGCCCTCCATTTTGCCATTTTCTGCACATTTTTCTGCCATCTGTTTGGCCTTTTATTCTTGTTTTTCAACCCTCTGTTTTGCCCTCTTCCGCTCTGTTTTGCCTTTTCTGCTCTTTCTTTTGCCCTCTGTTTTGTCTTTTTTGCTTGCTCATTGTTCCTGCCCTCTGTTTTGCCTTTTCTGCTCATTTCTTCCCGCGGTTTCCTCAAGACCTGCATTTTCGACGGAGACCTCACATCCCAGTGCACAGATAAACCCAGGGGTGACAGTGCCACGCTCTACAAATGCTGATTGATAGATTGATTGATTGAGGGTGCGTCAGCAATTCTACGCTCCAGTGCCAGGACGAAAATAAGAATAGAGAGAAATGTCATCAGAGAGCTGAGAGAGACAATACGCCATCCAATCATTAACAAGAGGACCATCCAAAGCCTGCTCTATTTATATTGTATTGTAAGCAATAGGTCATTAACAGCAGAAGGCTAAGGCTTATTGTAGGTTGAGACCTGAAAGTAAGTAAACAGAAGATGAATGCATTGGAAATACGCAGCATATAGTATTGGGAAAAATTGTACTATTGGCTGTGTTTTCTGGTGTCAGTGGCAAATACTATCACCTTCAGCCAGGTCACAGACAAGAGTTTTCAGTGCCTTAAGAGAAAAATTCATCTTTGCCTGTGGCACAAACACTCCACGCCAGCAGAATATCTGTATTTTCGAGCCCCCCCCCCCCCACATGGATTGCCTGCACTAGAGCATCTAGCCCATGGCAAAGCCAATCAAATGGTTGCTGACAAAAAAGAGTTGTAACTCAAGAGACTAAATTAAGACGTCCTTAGATTCGTCTATTGAAAATAGGTTAATTTTACAAAATAAAAGTTGGAGGAATTGTGAGAGTCAGAAAACGTACTCAAGCATGCATTTGCACAGGGTGCCACAGGGGTGCAGCATTGAAGGATAGATCATCACAGGCCAGACTACATGATTGATGTCTTAGAGCTGATTAGAAATTAGATTCCTGTGTTCCATGAGAAAAGCTCTGCTGGTGGATTTTCTAAACCTCATGGATCTTATAGGATAATATATCAGAATCGCTTATAAGAACACATGTTCCCATGTCTACATTACAACTTGTTGAAACCAGGCTTTTATAAAAATATGAGAATATACAGGAAGACTGTGGAAGAGTTTAAAGGGAATGGAATGTAATAGGAGTATTCACTCGCTCAAAGCCCAATGTAACAGGAATACTCCCGTTTGGTTTGAATTAGAACCATTCAGCAAGGCCCCTTTAAATAGCAAAGCTGTTACTTAGAGCTAGCTGTAGGGGTGAACCAAGGACTCAGACCAGCATTGAGTTGTCCCACGTGACATCCAGCAAAATAGATCAATCCAACGACCTAATGATGATCACAGTTCATCTAAGTCATAGGGATGTGGACCATAGCAGTACAAGGAAGCACAGTGAACTTATGAATTCAGATTTCATCCAGGTAGGAGGGAGGAAAAGGAAATAAATGAACTCTTGGATACAATTAATAGCCTATTCTGTGTTCCCTTGTGCTATGGTGGATACTGGTATTTGTATTGCACTTACTACCCCTGACGATGCACTGAAGCAATTTGCAGATGGGTAGCACACTTCTCTGTTGGGTTGTGTGTGACATTGCAAATTTCCTCATATGTGTAAGAAATTGGGTTTTTAGTTTAGGGGGGTGAGAGCTCCATGAAGTATTAAACACAATCCATATCAGGGTGAGACTCAAACGTCACTAAATAAACTCATGCTTAACCCTCTGGTAGCTTGGCCCAAATCAATTAGGCTTAACTTAAAGACAAAGTGTAAAGTATTTATGCATCGCTCAGACAGTAATACAATGAAAACACAACACAAGAAAAATCCCAAACCACACTACATTTTTAGCAAATAAAATGACACCAAAACAACAATGCGATAAGTAGGACTGGAGTTATGAATTTTTAAAGTTTGAAGTGTAAATAGCACAAAGCGCCACAAGCTGGTATCTGGCTATGCTGGACCTGGTCAAAGTCCCAATTTCAGGCTGACTTCGATGGAGCATGTGTAGGATACAGGGACAAGGTTTGTTCCAGTGAATTTACCTTCACTGAGTCCAACTCCATGCAAGAATCCTCAGCTGGAGCTTCATGTTCACGGGGTCCGCGAGGAAATCATTGTTGATGCAAGGAGCAGCTCAGCAAGCGATTCATATTAGAGGGAGATGTGGGCAGTTGCTGGTTGGTGCAAAGAGCTGGTTGACGTCAGAACTTTGCATTGATCCTTTCTGTATTCTTAGAATTGGTCTAAGTTTTCAGGTGAGAAAACTTACAATGTTATGCTCCTTTGGTGACAGTGGAAGCAGGTTCAGTTAGGAGCAAGCCACCACTTTATCTGCATTGTGTTGCCAAGCTTGCTGTCCTGGTGGAGGAAATAAAAGCTTGGAAATCAATTGGAATTAATCTCAGACACTTTACACTTGGATTTACCAAAGAGTCTAGGTGCGAGAAGAACTTGTGGCTCCAAGAGTAGAAAGTGTAACTCCTCTGGGTTCTGTAGGCTCAGTGACACACATAACCCAAGTTCATTTCAGACACAAAAATGTGCCTAAGTGCTCACATCCTGTAGACACGAAGCCCCAGTTATGTATCTATTCATTTCTAAGTCCACCGCCCATTAAGTTCACCACTAATATTCAATCTGCCCTCCGGGAGTTGAGATATCAACCGGCAAGCTCAACCACGTCTCTAAAATGTGACGTTCTTCCCTATTGAAGCAACGTTCAACGCCCTCAAAGAAGCTGCTCAGTGCTGTGGAATCACATCTGGTCACATTGACAGAAAGCGACATGGACGGTGATGAAAACGATGCAGTTGTTCATGTAGTTAGAGCAATTGGTCCGCTCCACAGAACACACCAGTTGACTCACATGTGCCGTGTGGACGTACAGGGCCACCCAGTCTCAGCCCTTATAGATCCCAGTGTCTCTATAAACCTGTTCCCTGAGGAGTCTTGCTGACCCTCCCACTTGCTATTGCAGCTGGAAGGCATATTCCAGGCTGACCTCACCCATAACTCCACCTGCCAAAGAGCCAAAGTGTATGTGTATCAGCTGTCAGACTGCCCAGGAGCTCAACTTGGTACAACTCGCCTTCAGCGACAATGACCTTGACCAGCTACTAAATTACTTTGCCCCCTGTTTGATGGCATTGGCTGCCTGCTGGGCCCAGCCATCTGCCTACACAATAATGACACTGTGGCTCTGGTGGCGCTTCAGCACCACAGAATTGCCTTCCACTTCCCCCAAGTTGTAGAAAGAACTGAAACTCTTAGAAAAAGCTAGCATTAGTGAAAAATTGAGAGGCCAACCCCGCGGGTCTCTCCCATTGTGGTGGAGTAACAACCTAAGCAGGACACCACAATCTCTCCTTGAATTCTGCAAGAAACTGAAGACCTGGCTATTCAAATAGGAGCCCAATAAGCCTCCTCACCTACTCCAGTGCCTGAATACCTTGTATGTGACAAGTGTGCTCTACATATCCACAAAACATAACATAACATAATATAACATATAACTTAACATAATGTATCATGCATGGCTCAGATTCGCATGGGAATCAGAAGTTTTTTTTTATCCAACTAGAAGCGACCTGGGCCTGGGCAGCTGAGAAGAAAGATCTGGAGAGAACTCATTCAACGCAAGATGAGACTAACAAAAATCAGAACAAAGACTAGATGAATCACCCCAAGTACACATATGGAGCTAACAGGAAGCGATAATATAGTGGAGGAGACCCAGATCTGCAGACATACTCAAACTCTGGGTCTCTGAGAAAACCTAAGCAGCCCGACGCAAATGCGTGGACATGAGAATACCCAAACTGGCAATCAAACAAGAGTGTCCTTTAACACCAACCATTGATGACATTAATGGAGAACTGTCAGGGTCAAAATGGTTTCCAAAGATGGATCTTCAATCTGGTTTCCACCAGATACCACTACACCCAGACTCATGTTCAATCACCATGTCCTCCATTCATGCTGGCCTCTGGAGGAACAACCGTTTAAACTTTGGAATCTCCAGTGCAGCCGAAGTCTTTCAGCATATCGTCAGAGATACTGCATGGCCTTCCAGGGGTACTAAACTTGAGTGATGACATTCTGGTACATGCCTCAACTCTTGAAGAGCACCTCACTTGCCTCAGAGATGTATTCCTCAGACTCAAAGAGTGTGGTCTAAACCTTCATAGGGAGAAATGTGACTTTCTAAGAAACAATATCAGTTTCTTTGGGCACCTGTTCTCTGACCGAGGAATTTGCCCTGACTGTGACAAAGTGAGCGACATTCAAAACACACCAGCCCCCTCCTCCATGTCAGGCATCTGCAGCTTCCTTGGAATGGTCTCATACTGCGTATGTTTCATGCAGGATCTCTCTGACATCACCAGGCCCCTCACGGAACTTACCAAATCCACCAACCCCTGGATATGGGGAGAGAAGCAGGGGGAGGCTTTCAAACAGACCAAGGATGCACTGTTCATCTACACAACACTGGTGTATTTTTTATCTGAAGAAAGACTCTCAACTGGTTGTGGACGCCAGCCCTATTGGGCTAGGAGCCGTGCCGGCTCAACGTCAGGAGTGTGGTGAGTCGACACCCGTCTCTTATGCCAGCGGACACTCACATCAACTGAGCCGCATTACACCCAGATTGAACAAAAAGCAATTGCTATTCTGTGGGGGTGCCAACACTTCTATATCTACTTATATGGGCACACATTCACTGTTGTCACAAACCCCTAATCCTCTTATTTCAGGAGTCCTCATCCAAACACCCCCAAGAATTGAGAAATGGATCCTGCAACTGCAGGAGTTCTACATCCCACCAAGCTCAACCTGCCACCCCCTCAAAGTCAGCAGATACCCTTGATATCAAAGAATGTGTTCGCCTGGTGGTGAAACGTTCTAGGCCAATCCACATGTCCCTTGTGGAGGTAGTGGGAGCCACAAAACATGGTGAGTGTTTATAAAATTGCAATGCAAGCAACCCTGACAGGAGATTGGCAACCCATTTGCTGCCCGGGCTCCATACCGCTCCGCTGAAGCAAAGTCAACACACCTGTCACTGCACAAAGTCCACCAGGAACTATCCATTACTGACGAAGGCTGCCTGATGAAAGGCACACAATTATTTCTCTTGGACCACCTAAGACAAAAGGATTTTCTTCAGGCCCAGGGTGAATATCAAGGCCCCATCAATACGAAGAACAGGCTGTGGAGCAAAGCCTGGTTTCCTGGCCTGGACCAGAAAGTGGAAGTAGTCATACAGAGCTGCCCTGCCTGCTAGGCCACCGGCTAACCTGATCGTCTGGGGCCCATCATTATGGAAGAAGGCCTGACCACTCCATGGCAGCGTGTCAGTGCAGACCTATTGTTGTGGATGAATATCCCCAGTATCCGTGGGTAGAAGTTGTCTCAATCACTGCAGCGTCCAAGGTCATCCAAAAAATGGAGACGCTGTGGCTTCTTTGGTGAAATCTGCATGGATAACGCCCCCCTTCAGTGGCTATGAATGGGCCGGGTACCTTTGTTACAGAGTCACACAGTACTGTCCCATCACACCCGGGTGGCCCTAGGCCAATGGAGAGGTAGAACACTAGAGGTAGAACGCTTAGTGAGGACCCTGACTAAGGTGATCCTCATTGCAGTGACCGAAAATACCAACATTGAACAAGCTAGCTACAACTTCCTGACTTTGAAACCGGCATCGCCCCTAGCAAGTTATGCTTCAGACGGACACTGATAGACACTATTCCCTATCACCCCATGTGGGTAGACCAACTAAATCCTCTGATTCCAAATGAGCCCACAACAACTACGCTTCAAGTAATCGGTGAGCCAAACGATCCACCTTTTGACTTGTACATAAAGTCCTTGTGAGAGACAGCCACCCAAGAGGCACGTTCCGCCTATCTTTTGAGATTGAGATTGACCCCCAGACTTTTACCGATATCAAAGGCACTATGGTGACTGCTGTGAGAGGAGCAGAGTGCATCACCAGAAATGTGTCTCAGTTCAAGAATACTCCCGCCTCCTGTTCTGGAGTGTGATCCACTAGATGATGGGTTGGTGAGTAGCTTGATGGTGAAGAAAAAACCGATCATGGCCCTGCCAGTCCGCCTGGTACACAGTTGCCTCAGCTGACTGCACCTTCCTCGAGTTTGGTCCCAGCATCCAGTGCGATAGGCTAAGCAGCCTCCAGTTCTCCTGATACCGGGAGGTCCTCCCCTGCAGCCCCTGCCTGGAGTGGCTGAGGGTGATACCACCTGAGACCCAACCCAGAGCTGCCCCAGTGTTATGCTGAATTTCTAACTGACTTGACATGGGTCCATTGCTTTGCCCTGTGAACATTCCTAGTAACCCCGCTGGGTCGTGTTTCTGACGTCATTATTGATGCAATGTTTCTACTGTTTAGGTTACTGTTTTCAAGTCCATGGTTAAGGAGGAATGTAGTGTTGCGATGTTCCAGACAACACCATGGGAGGGGTGATCTGTGGACGGAATATGATGGCGGGTGGAAGGAGATGGAGCTGGCAAAAGTACAAGCACTTTGTAAAAAGAAAAAAGAAGGTCTGAAAATGGTCATTAAAGCAGGAGCAATGGATGTTTATAAGTACTTGGTTCATGCTCTAGGAGACAGTAAAACACAAGAAGAGGCATGACCATGCATGCCAGGGACAAATGATGACAAAGAATTTGGGAAGCCTGTGGGCGGGCTGAAGTCCACAGATTAAACACAGCATGTCTCTTCGAGACAGTGCATGCTCTGACTAGCCGAGACCTAAAAAGGAGGAAGTTAAGGATGAGCTGTTAGGGGCATATATATTTGCTCTGAAAGCAGAAAAGGGTGTTTATCAGCATTGTCACATAACACTGGTTCTCGTCTATGTGTATATAAGAAGAAGGTTAGTTCATGTCTGTTTTTTGTGAGTGTATTTCATGCACCCTACAGTTGGTTCCCATGGTTCCCTGGAATGAGGCGTGGTAAAAACTGCAATTGTTGTGACGGGCCCATTTCACATATATGGTTACACTCCAAAAATATACACAGGACTCCCTATTGTAAAAATATTCGGCGATGCAACAATTTTTTTATATCTGAAATCTTGAATATCGATGGCAAAATAAAAGCAAACTCCCTTATCTCGATATATGAACCAAAATTCTGCCAAATGAAATTAGGATAATCCATAGAGTAAATATCAGGCCAAGCTAGCCAGCTTTTTTTTAGCATTACCAGAAACATTATTTACATTAATTAAGAAAAGTAAGGTAAATTTAAAGCCCCCCATAAACATTCCCTGATCACATTTTATTTGAGGAGAAGGTTCCTAAACCTCAGCTCTCCAAATAAGCTACATACAGTAAGAACTTGCTATTGTCTAGATTGCACTATGCCTGTAGCGCTTGTTGGGGCTTGACCATGTACATAATGCAACTCTTTCAAGGGCTACAACATTCAGCAGCCCACTTAGAGATGCACTTGAAGCTGTATTACAGAAGTCACCAATCTCTTCTAGGATGAGGGCTATGTTTGATCAATAGAAATCTTCTTGAGCTACTAATATATTAACTGTTATAGTAGTTACCACCTCAGACATGTTCATCA
Organism: Lissotriton helveticus; assembly: GCF_964261635.1. NCBI lineage: Eukaryota > Metazoa > Chordata > Amphibia > Caudata > Salamandridae > Lissotriton > Lissotriton helveticus. The sequence goes on from NC_136068.1 coordinate 557,607,163, forward strand.
AATTATTTAATTTAAGTTTGCACACTTCAACTTCAGCTCTTGGAGTCCACACTTGAGGTCATCTGCTCTTCCTTCCTAGACCAGAGCATACACACAGTGTTGAGTCCCCTTGAGTGGGGCCTTTGCTGCATGGTGATTGGGTATGTTGCAGGCTGCATGCTGTCAATCACATTGTAAGTTACGTTTGAGAATGGGACTTTGGAATTGATTATGCTGGCTGCCACTTCTAGGGTCTACAACTTAGTGGTGCTGACTGCTGCGCAATGCAGGATAAAGCAAGACTTAGTATCCGATCCACTTAAAAATATGCTGGACTTGGCTCAATGTCCAAAGGCCACCTACTGGCAGCTGGTGAGATACTGTTAGATCCTCAGCTACCCAAGAGAGACACCTTCCTCATGATTATGTTATTCCAACACTTAAGTCTTTTTATTGGCAACATTTTAGTCGTTCTGTATGGCACATCGAGTACTTCAGAAATGGGATTTGAAGGTTATTCAGATAGACGTTGCTCTTTAAGATCTGTTATGGTCACTGATTTATGATAATAATTCAAGTGAGCCCATGCAGTGGTTCAAGCCTTCTTAGTGCAAACAGCCAGACTGTGGAACATGTTACCATACATATGCAGTTTACAGCAGTAGTATCTGCAATGGGCCTGTTTCCTCAGAACACATCCAGTCATCCACGGCCCGTGCAGGTAAGAGCGGTGGGGCGATGGGGCCGGGTTGAGTGGGAGGGGGGATTTGACAGACGACCAAGAGGGATATTTAAATAAATATTAAATTTTTCCTCTTTGTAGCCGTCCGTCAGAAATACCCCCTTCCTGGCCCCACTGCTCTTACCTGCACGGGCTCCGGCTGGATCCAGTTCGGATTTAGCATACCAGCACATTGTGAAGGAGAGTTCAAGCTACATTCTAGCTCCAAAAGACCAGTTTGGAGTCAAGAGATGTACTAAACAAAAATGTTTGACATTAAGATCAGCATTAATCGTAGAGTGAGCAGTACTACTATGCTTGACTTTGCAGCTGAGAGTCGAGGTCTTGTGGCAAACCCAAAAAACACTCAGCACTCTAGTGAATGCCCCTAGTCCTGAACTTTTCACATACAAGTCATTGATTTTGGGTATGCTAGTCTAATTAGGTAAGTGGAAGCAAAACAGACTACAACATCCAGAATGCATTAGGCTTTCATACAAGTGACAGTGCTGTGAACAATGTGCATAATGACCTGGAGGGAGGTGGTCACCCTAGTTAGCATAGTCAACCTCAACATATACAAAGGGTCAATTGTGCCTTGTTTTCATAACTATGTATGGGAAAGACATGTCTCAGCCTCATTACACAGAGAAATGCCTGACTCTGTCACTGCTAAATTTGTTGGTATTATGGAGATAGCTGTATCAATCTTGGTCCAAAATTATCTCAGGTTGTCAACTGCGACGGAGGATTCCAATATGTCTGACAAAAGTGCACAGGTCTCCTAGACTAAGTGCAACATGTTTTTTTATATGTTAAGATTGAACCTGAATCTGGTTATCTACTCATTGAAGGACAGGAGGCAATAGGGGGCATTGTTTCTGGAGGCAGGGTGATATTTCAATAGCAACTGCTTTCCATTGGTGCTGGTACAAAAACATAGGCTAATGAATAAATCAGTGAATCAGTGGGAGAAGGTGAAAAACAAACAGGAGAAAGTGCAGAATCCTGAAATTGAGAGTGGACAATAAAAAAAGACTACAAAGTGTAAGTGCAATGGTATAAAATAATTATATTCCGAGTCAACCTTAATACGTAACGGATTCGACTATCTCCTAGGTCCATCTGATAAAGGGACTAAGCAACAGGGTAATTTTGCCACTATAAGCTAGACATAAAAGTAAGCATTGGGGTAATTAAGCCCATGTAAAAAATTCAGAAGCAGGTGAAACATTTCAAAATAGCTCAGTGATTTTAATGTAGGTTAAAACTCCAAGTATTTGACAAACGTGCCATATTTCATGACTTCCCTGGGCTTGGAATTAGCTATTAGGCATCAGAAGGGCATGAGGAGATAATCAAATATTGCAAACATGTGGTTACTCTTCAAGAAGTGGAATGGAGGGCTGCTTCCTGTGAAATTTGCTGTATAAGAGAGTGACACAAAATAAGAGTATATAAGTAGAACTGCATTCATAGAAAAAAAATATATTTTGAGTTAGGCCTAATGCAAACCTAAAACCATCTTAGATGCGAAACTAATCACTGAAGTCATGAGGTCCCTCTTCTCAATCAGGAAGCTAGACACCCAGTATTTAAAGCCGCTGTGAGTTGGTAAAAAAGCTATTTAAAACAACAGTTTCAAGAGGCACTGTAAATTCAGGTGACCATGGCTGTTCGTGCCTTTTAGGATATACTGTGCTGCATTGGAATAACTAAAAGATAGAAGTGAGATTTGAAGCTCCATCAAACATGGCATGTAATGTGAAGACAATAACCCGTGAACCTAGTTATGTTACCTAACGAAGGATTGCCTCTTTTCTTTTTTTTAGTTGTTGGTCGAGGAATGCTGCTGAAAAGTGGCCAAGAAGTGCTGGACTGTTCTACAGTTACTTTTGACGGCCCCGTGATTACCCTTGTTTTTCCCATTGTGACAACTTTTAGCAGGTATGTGCAGAACAAATGTTCTATAGCGTCCAGTACAGCAATAACCAAAGCTTTGAAACACAAATACATTACTCAACATATGCTCTGTCTTCCAGTGTTGTGGAGATGTGAAAATAGTGCCTCGGGTAGAGGGCTGGCCATATCCCACTGAACTACTACATTTGTTTTAGGGACACTGAGGGCCAGATTCACAAAGGGGCGGAGGCCCCACAGTCGTGGGGGAGTGTCCCCATTCCTGGCAAAATCTCTACAATGAGAATTCAATGCGCAGATTCAACGCTATGTGCAGAGACTCCTCCCCCCCCCCCCCCATCTCTGGGGCCTCCCCCGAGTGCGGGCCCCTTTTTGAACCAGCCTCACAGTAGAAAATGTTTGTTGTTTATTTGACTAAGTCAGAAAAAATACTTCATTGTAATCACTTGTGTTGAAAATCAGGTAGGGCTATAAAAACCATTACTATTGCTGAGACACTGGTCGTAGCCGTCTCCTTTGCCCACCTTCCAAATATTTTTGTGTCCAGGTGAGAGTAAGAGCTTGAACTGGGAGGAAGCAAGTGGGAAACCCGCAAGAATGATAAATTTCCTAGCTATCGTAACAGAAAGTTTCAATTCAATTAAGGACACAGAGGCAGCAATAGGCTGATCTTTCTGCACTTCATTGTAACCAGCAGCCATTAAACATTCTTTATTTAAACTGTATAAACTTCATTTCCGATGAGACATTGGGAAAGAAACAGAAAACAGTCCATCCAATCAAAGCCCACCACGTCTCTCAAGAACCTCCTGCAGACGCTCTATCCCACTCCCCCTTCCTGTGAACACAGCCCGTTAGTCTGGACTTCTATCCTGTTTAGAGGAGTCTGTCCCTGAAAAGACATTACCCTTATATAATAAATTGTTTCAGAGGAAGCAGCATAAAATGCTGGTTGACAGTGACATATTGGAACAAATCCTTTGGAACAAATGTAAGTAAACATAAGAAGGATTCAGAATGAAACAAGTAAAAAATTAACTGTAAACGTATACATTTGTCTGAATAAATCATCTCTACATAACTCCTTCAAAGGGTAGGTGCAAAATATTTAATTTTAAAAGTAGGGGGGCTAATCCTCTCCTTCTTGTCCTTAATAGAATTGAAACTTCCTGTTACTATAGTTAGGAAATGTTTCATTCTATGTAAGGACCGGAGGCGAGGATTTGGTTAATTTAAAGCTTTTTTGACCACTAGAGATGCCAGGGACTGTTTAAAATAATACCTCTTAAAAGTAGAATCTGAGGACTAGCCTGCTGCACTAAGGATAGCTGCTAAATGAACTTCCAAAGAGAAGGCTTTGGATGCCATGGCCCCTCTGACTAAATGAGCTCTGACCTTTCAAGTGTCAATACCAGCTTCTTGCATGGCACATCTGACACACCTGGCAATAGTAGGGGAGGAAACCGCTCTGTGAGGTTTGGTGAGGGTAATGAGTCATAAACTCATAGGTTTTTATAGTCCGTACATGCACAACTGTGGAACATCTGGAAAAGTCAGGTATAAAACATCTTTTGAATTGCATTTTGTTCTCCTGGAAATATGAAAAGTCACTCCATCTGGAGTAAATACTCCGCCTGATATGTCCAGTGTTCGCACGTCTGAGACTCTCTGACAGGACACCAAACACAGTAAGGTAGCTAATTCTGCTGACATCTGCTTTCTTGACAAGTATTTATTCAAAGTCCATGATTTAAAAAGACTTAATACCTAATTACCTTTCCATAATGTAGAATACCTGGGTTCAGGAGGGAAGGATAATCTAATGCCTCTAAGAAGTTTACAAACCAATGGATGTTCTCCTACAGGAATACCATTCAATGGTGAATGGTCTGCCGAGATAGCTGATTGAAAGGTATTAATAGACCTGTATGCCAAACCTTCTGAAGCTAAGGAGGTATGGAAATTCAAAATGTGAACACCTTCCAACCCCACAGGATCCAATTGCCGTTGATGACACCAACCCAGCCATTGAGACCAGGCCGAGTGGTATCTTTTATTCGTGCTATCTGCCCAAGCCTTGGCGAACAAGGAGGCAGCCTCCTGTGAAATACCTGGGACTTTCCTACATTCCCGGAATCCTCCACACCATGAGACAAAGGGAACCTGCTAGGATAAGGAGATGAGGATTCCCATGGGGATCTCGGGGGAGATACGGAAATAGGGGGTAGAGGGATTGGAAATATCCAAGAAAGCTCCATCAGAACTGGAAACCAAATTTGAGGCCCCTAAATTGAGGTGATTACCACCAAGTCCGCCTGCTGTCTCCGCATTTGGGTAGATAGTCTTATGATCATGGAGAACAGTGGAAACTAACATTTCTCCTTGCTCCAATTCTGGATAAAAAGCATGGGTTGCTACTACATTTGGATCTGGATGCCAACTGCAGTATCTGTCCAACCGTGAGGCGAACAGATCCATCATACACGGACCCCAATAGGACTGGTTTCCCTGAAACACCCGTGGGTGTGGTTTCCATAGACTGGCATCCTGCCAGTGCCGAGATTGCCAGTCCGCCAACGGTTTCTATTTTACTGGAAGATGTTCTGCTGAGACTGAGATCTGATTGACTAGGCAGTAGGTCCAAAATATTGGAGCCAAGGCTGAGAGGGTCTTCAATCTCGTTCCTCCTAAGAGGTTGATGTAGCAAACAACTGCTACATTGTCCATTATGAGAAGGACACAACATTGGACCTTGTCTTTGCTCCAGACCTTCAAGGGCAAAGGATTCTGCCATCAGTTCCAGACAGTTTATGTGAAGGGATCCCTCTGCAGCGAGCACCCCAAGCCGAACTGCTGGCATCCGACTCTATCACGAGATGGGGTCGGGAACCGAAACCGAAAATGGCACGGCCGTTCCTGGCCTCCATGCGGGAGATCCACCATTGCATTTCTTCTTTTGCCTCTTCCAAGAGGGGGATTGATTGTAAGTAAGAGAGACCCTGTTGAAGGTGGATAATCTTGAGGCGTTGCAATGCCTGATAGTGGAGAGGGCCACGAAGACAAAAGGCCCACTATGTGGGCAAGTTGATGCAGGGAAGTCAATGGTTTGGCCAGAGTTTTCCTTAGTTAGTACTTTATTTCGGTAAGCTTCTGAGATGAAAAACCCAGGGTGGCTATGACTGAATCCCCCACGAACCCCAAAAATTGCAAGGAATAGGTCGGAGTCAGAGAAGACTTCTTTTCATTGATCATGAAATCAAGAGATTCCAGGAGATTGATAGTCTTCTGTGGATGATTAGACAGGGGCTCTGGACATTGATCTATAATGAAGATATCGTCCAGGCAGATTATTAATCTGATACCTCAGGACCTCAAGTTTTCTACCACAGGCTTCAAAACCTTGGGGAAGCACCATGGAGTGGAAGATAGACCAAAAGCGTCTGATCTAAGAGCCTCCCAGTTGTGAAAGAACTCTACCAATCTGCCCCCAAATCTGATCCCCTCAGAATATTGTACACTTACCTTGAGGATTGTTATAAGAACCATTGCTTCTTTTTTTTTTAAAAGAAGAAGGAGCAAAAGAGGGACAAAAAACTAGAACGCCCTCCACTCAATAATGTCAATATACAAAGACCTGGTTACAGATTGCACATAACATGTATTTATTATTATTAGTTTGTTTAAATTGTAAGGGAAAGTCACAGAATTTCTTTTCTTGGTGGGACAGGGTTTGTTATCTAGTGATATACCGCCATATGTGTCTTCTTTAATATTTAAAACCAATCACAGCAAGCCGGAAACCCTCAGAACTTTGACAACTAAGCAGGTCTCAAAAAGTGAGTTGAATCAAGAAAACGCCTCACGTAAGCTACACCAGGAGAGATGCTAGTAGGTACTCACCAGTTAGCTTACTGTGTTAATATCTGCACTTTTCTGCTAATGGAAACATAACCAAGCTCCCAGTTATGTGTCATTTAAAGAAAAAAGTGTATCAAAATAAAGTAATATCGAACCAAGAATTAAGAACTAAAGATCCCTGTTATACAAAGGAGACTCAAAGAGCTCTCCTATAAGGCTGAAATTGAGTTGCGGAAGCACATTACTCCGGTCTTTAATTTTTAGTGTCTGTACTTGTTTAAAACCACCATATTATGTTTAGACCATTTTAACCTGAATAACTAAAGAAATGTTGACCCTGGAAGATCCTCTCAACTCTCTTCGACGGGGCTAACTTCCGGTTGGGTAAAAGTTGTTGAAAAGGCTGGGGTCCTACCACTGTCCTTGTCAGATGTCCCCACCCCTAGTGAAGGCTTAATGAAAGGTTCGGCTGGTGCAGCGCCCCCAACCACACCCGATACTGGTAAAAACACGGGAGTTAAAAATCCTTTTATAGAGGATTCAGCTTTATCAAGGCAGTTAAATATGTTCATGAACTTCCCAGTTTGCGGATGATGGGATCTCCAAAGAGGCTCCCTGCAACGGCGGCCTGTTTGGGTCAGAGGTTGCGGGCAGGAGGGGGGAGGATGATGGGGGAAGCGGGTGTAAAAAAAAAAAAAAACTTACCTTCTCGCTGCTTCCTCACCGCACCTCTTCTCTGTAGTCCTCCCTCGCTCAGCCACAGGAAGCACACCCAGGCTCCAAGTCAACCAATCACAAAGCTGTCTTTGCAGCATTGTGATTGGTCTGAGCGCCATGCTTCGGGGCTCAGACGCTGACTGGATGCCTGGGCATGTTCTCTACGTAGGCTGCAATGCAGCCTGCATGGAGAACATGCGAAGTGTGCAATACTGTTTGGACAGCCTGAGAGGGCTGGCCAAGCAGTCGTTGCGCACTTAGAAGGGTGCTGCCTACCACGTAACGCTGCGTAAGTAGGAGAAAATAAAATGATAATAACGCAAGTTATTATCATTTTATTTTCCCTTTGTTTATCTGCAAAAAACCAGTGGGGTGACGCGCCTCTGCCTTAGGGGAGGAGCCGCCGCTGCTCCCCTGCATATTGGGACCCACCTCAGATGTTATCTACTCACCTAGTTTCGGGTCAATTTTAATTTAAAGGATTCTGCGCTTCTCTGTAGCCATCATGCAGCTAGCATTCCCTAGGAATATCATAGCTCTCTGCACCTAACTAGACAATGTATCTGAGAAAATGAGGGTACACATGCTTTGGCATCTTCAGCTATATCCAGGATCTTGGACAGGGGCCCTGCAACAACCAATAACTTATCCTGGCTTGAGCGCCAGGAATGGTCTAACTCTTTGTTGCAGTCCCTCACAAATTTCACTAGAAAGGTAGCTATTTAGGCATCAATTGAAGGTGTGAGAGGGACTTTGCCCTCTAGGTAGGGTCGAGAACACTCTGCCCGAAAGTGGCTACGTACCTCCTTGTCATTCGTATTCCATAGTCGAGTCCCTACATAAGAAGCCACCTTTGGTGCTGGGGACCATTCCACAGAACGAGGCTGCAGCACATCATCAGGGTCCAGCATATCTGCATTGGGGGCCTGGAGAGGCATATACGGTGTAGCCCGACCCCCAGGATTGCCAGAAGGGTGCCAGGGCCTGTTCCGTTTGCCCTCCCCATCCGAGATGTTAGGGGAATCATCCCAGTCTAAGGGGTCGGGGAAGTGGGAAAAAAAGAGGAACCTCCCAAGGTACCCGGAGTTGGAATTACCTGTGGGTTGGGGGGTTGGGATTCAATAAATGCCTTCTTGAGGCAGCTAAGGCGTCTAGATCAACCCCAGTGTCATCTGCGTGTTTGCGCTTAGTGTCTCCAACTAGCTGCCTTTGACCCAGTCTACCATCCCACCCTCATGTACCATGGGATATCGAATGGCATCCATTGATCATGTACATTACTTGTTCTCCTCCTACCTTTCCAGACAACACTAGTTTGTTCACATGGTCACCTCCAGGTCTCAAAAGATCCCTATCATCTTTGGAGTCCCCCAGTGCTTCATGCTTACCCCACGTCATTTTCAACCTCTTCACGGAGCCGCTTGATGCTCAACTCACAGATAACAGCATCAAGATTCATCAATACGCCAATGATGCACAGCTCTACTTGAAAGTTTCTGCTTCCCATATTCAGCATGTCAGACAGTGGCTGTTCATCATCAAGACCTGATTGTTCAGGGCCTACCTGAAGCTCAACCCGGATAGGACAAAATTCATGTTAATTGCCAACAACATAAAATAAGCAACAGTTCAAGAATTTTGATGATTTTGAACCTCAACTTTGAGAAATACCAAATAAGTTTGATTTACCCTGGACACCAGCCTCATCCCTCAAGGAACACATTGCTAGTAAAACAAAGGCGTCCTAGTTCTCACTCTCTCTTCTGAAGAAAGTGAAACAGTTTCTTCCAGAAAATTGCTGTTCAAGCCCTTGTATGCATGTATTTGGATAGTGGTAAGGCCCTGCTCCATGGTCTTCCATACTGGCACCCCTTAAGGGCTCTGCGGCCTAAGGCCTGAGATTGTGAGATCTGTGAAACTGCTCCTTTTTCCATTCTTCTACTCCTTCCAAAATGATTCTGAGACAATTGAGAGATAATCTAAGGGACATAATGAGAGAACTTGAAAAACAATCACAGGATTTGTGACAACACCGGGGAACAAACCTGGGGATATATTTACGAGAGCTTTGCGTCATGCTTGCACCACTCAAAGGCAGCGCAGCACAAATCATTGTGTTGCTTTACTCTGCGTAAGGGAGGCCTTCCATGGGCGTTGTGATGGGTGTTCCAATGCAACTCCTATGGTTTTTTGTGCATTCCCAGGTTTACAAGGACTTGTAAACCTGGAGATGCACCAAAAAGAAACACCTCCTTTCTTTATTTCTCCTTCTTTTTTCCTCTTTCTCTATGTGCTGCATTCTGCAGCACGCATAGATAGAGCAAAAAGCCTTTCAGGACTGTTTTTTCGCAGGAAGGTCCCCCTTTCTGGACACAAACAATCCTAACTACAACACCACCCTTGCACCATGGTGCAAGGTTGCCTGCATTGGCGCTAGGCAGCCAACATGGCACCAGTGCAGGGGAATGGACAGGAATGTGCTGTATGGGATCAAGATGGCACATTCCTGCCCTTTCCCTGTGATGCAGGGCAGCACAGCAAGGTGACTTGCTGTGCTGCTCTGTGCCACAATATTCATAAATATGCCTCCTGGTTCCCCAGTTCCAAAGTCAGCAGCTCTGTCCATTAGACCACATCCCTTCCACTCTCGTCTATTCTTTCTGCCTTCTCATGAATATTGTGTGGCTGCCAGTAAAGTGATAAGTGCAGCAGAAAGCCCTTCCTTGAAGGACAGCTGATTTTGAACTTGTAAAGATCGCTGCACAAGGGATGACAAAAGCTGATGACAGGAATCTGAGGGCATTCTGGGACCAAGGTCAGCTTTTGATGACCCATGGATTCATTTAGGGGTTGGTAGAGCAGAAGCTGTGCTATAAATAAACAGGACTCCTGCTGTACCACATTTGTGGACTGCCTTATTCATAGGGGGGGGGGCAAAGAGTCGGGTTTCCAGCTTCAAAGCAGTCTCTGCCACTGGAAACCTTTAACTGATGGCTGGTTCCCAACAGGGCAGTTAATTCGTGCACTGCAAAAGGAACACCCAATCCAGCAGGGTCCTTCCGATATAAATATTTCTTTTTTGGGACCGCTAGGAAATGCCTAGAAGTCTTGAATAGGGATAATTAAAATGACCCCCAGACGCTGAAAGAAAACTCCCAGCGTTTTAAAGCCATTTAGTTTTGGTGTTCCTGAAATAAACCTCTGCTTTGGTGTTTTCTTCTGAAAAAAATGGATCTTAAAGCTGAGCAAGGCCTAAACAACAAAGGAGCAGTGCCACAAACGTCCCTGCTTTCTGTGCAACTTCTGCACTGGATCTTATTATATGGCAAATGGTCTTCTGCCAGGGGAGCAGAGGCAATGCTTGCCACTCACCCACTCATGTCTAAATGGCATCTCTCCCACTATAGTAAATGGGCCGTAGAACTGTAGTGTGCATGTCTGCAGCCAGTGCATAGGACCCTTGAGCTCTGGGCTCCTTGGCCACTATATGAGCTGTTATCATTGCTAGCTATGCACCTGTTGGTGTATTGACACCCCCAACACCCAGGGCTGGTTCTAGGATTTTTAGTGCCCTAGGCAGAAGGGGAATGTGCAAGGTCCCTCTAATTTGCATAGACTTGACCCATTGAGGGCTGTGCATCTCAATAGATATCCCCTGCTCCTGAAGCTGCAGCCCCTCCCTCTCAGCCACCTACAAGCACCTCTTAACAGCTCATAAAGGGATGAAGGTGTAAGGGTTGCTTCTCTCCAAAGAGGGTTAAGACTGCCAGGGAGCTAAACAGCCAGGCGATAGTTCTCCTTCTGTGCCTCTGTGTGGGTGGGGGAGGAGGCCTAATTGCTGGTAAAAACTGAGGACTGTGCCTTCTTGCAACTGGGACTGCCCCCCACCCCCGGCTTTGCTCGTTCCACCATAGCAGTGCGGCCAGGGGAGGGGCCCCTTAAGGTGGTGCACTTGCAAGGTGGTATCTTTCATAGCGTGGCCTGACTGTGTCGCATTTGTGCAAGGCCCCAAGGTGGAAAGCTGACTGCGGGGCCATGGGCAGTGGCCCACTCTGTCCATGCCCAGCGCTGGCCCTGCCAACACCAGAGATCTCAGGGGCGTAACACAGGCCCCTGCAGCCCCCGCTGTGCGGGGGAGCCCTCACCCTCCAGGGGGCCCCGTCAGCACCGCACTTCTGCTGGGGAGCTCTAGATTGAGTCTGGAGGGGGCCCCTTCACTTACCCTGTAGGGGGGCCCCCTCAAGGTTCGTTACGCCACTGAGAGATCTGGTTCTGTCAAATGAACGCTGACTATTGTGTGCCTCCCAGCCGTTAGTGTTGTGTGTTAGCCATGGCACATGAACCCATGTCTTACCTAAATTGTTTTTCTATTGCACAGATATGAGTTCCGCAGCACCATCGCCCAAGCTCTCTCGGTGCCTCTATGGAAAGTGAACATTTTACCAGAAGGATCAATGGAGGTCGTGCTGGAAAAATGCCAGAAGATGAGCTTCTTTGTGATAGGTAACTTACTACTCATTGTTACCTGCCATTTTGGGATGCATTCTGTCACTGTGTTCTTGCTCCTTCACAACTAGATGAGAAGTGCTTGTATTGTAAGGAGGGACGTGTAAGGTTATAAGTCATAAAAGATGATGTCACCCTAAATGATTTACTGATGACCCCAGCTGGATCACTAACTGCTCAAGCTCAAACGCCCCACCCACCTTTGTGATGCATCCCAACCCCAAACTAGTTTCATAGACGGGCTTCTCCTAATTTTAGCTTTCTTTGGTCATCTCTCTACCCAGATGGATTCTTTTTCAGTCAAATATTTGGTTTTTGATTGGCTTTTATAAATACTTGCCTTTGTTTTCTGAGAATGCAGTTAAAAGGGAATATTGAGGTAATGTATTTGATGTGGCTGCTTCTTCTCGCTGACCTATGCAAGGTCTATGTTTAATATTTATATATGATAATTTACTGTCCAGTCTGCCATGCAATGCAGCCAAGGTCACTGAAGATTAGACTACTGTCACAGTCATAGGTGGGAACATTACTGGAAAAGGCCACCTACTTTGTGACGGTTGTTGCATCTGGGTCAGAAGGATTGGGCGAGGACATTTTGAGCAAGAACGGCAATCAATACCAATGCAAGGGCAACTTAACTCATTAAGAGGGGGTCTCAACTGCTAGTTCAGGAAACACTGGTTGTCTGTGTACTTAGAAGTTGGAGGGCATCCAGTCATTTGGCTAGGGATTCTGAGATACTGACCTTCTCAAACTGCATATAAGGTGTAAAGTCCCCCGTGTCCTAGATTCTAAGGATGTCACAAGTCGCCAAGGAGTTCCATACTTATAGTGGATGAGACTGAAGGGTGAGTTCCTTTATAAGGTAATAAAAAGATAGGGTACATTATTACATAAAATATATGGTCACACCATCACCTTTCCCCAAAACCATTTAAACCCTTGTTGTGTAGCTCTTTCAGAAAAAGTGAGCATGTTTGCAAACACGAAGACTAAAAATAGAGCCTCTTGTGCAAAATTAAACAAATCAATAAACCTGTTAGATATCCGAAATATGTCAATAAAATTCAGTAAAAAACCTGCCATATCTCAGATCGTGAACAAACATGTAGAAAGGCTCTAACTTCTCTATAATTATCTAAGGAATACAAAAATAATCATGTTCCTTCTGCTAGTCACAGTAAGCTAGAAAAATAGAGAAGAATACAGAAAAGCAACATTTAATTTCTATTGCTTTAAGCAGCTGCTCCGTGACCTGACTTGCCATTCACCTCGGCTACTGGCTCTAGCAGCAGGCGTTGTGACGTCAGAACTCACCTGTAATAACTCATAATAGTAGAATTCTGACATCTTTTTTTATAATCAATATTGTGCCAAATCCATTTCATGAATCCAATGTCTTTCAGCGTCTCTGCGCAATTCCATCATAACCAGGTAGCTCAAAACAGTTCACAACTTTTACAGATTTTTGATAATAATATATTTCTGAAATAGATGAAAGGGCTTCTGCTTCCCAGTCAGTGGCAGCCGGTAATGTCTGCTTACCCAAGGTCAGCCAATGAAGGAAAGCAGCAGTTCCAACCTCATCACAGAGTGGGATGGGGTCAGTGAACTGCTGACCTCACCCCACTCTGTGATGAAGTGTCACTGATTGACACTTGGCCCTGGGCACATCAGGGCTTAAAACTGAAGCACTCAGGTCTGAGGCAATGAGTGACGCTACGCCTTGTCACCAAGTGGGAGGGCCTCAGGACCTTTTTTAAAAACAATTTAAATTATTTTTTATTATGAAAAATATCGCTGACAAACACAGCAGTTCGTCGACAACCCTGAGGCCGGCCACGTATATACATAAGGCACATCTCACAGCATCGCCACCCACATCCCGGAGGCTGGGAAGCGTTGTTCTTAAGAGATGTAGTTCCGGTCAATGTACAAAGCGTGTCCGTTGCATTTCTGTAATGTTAAATTAATCTCAAAAATACATTTTCCTAACAAACAAACAAAGAGGTGTCAGCTCAGCCTTTTGCCATCAGGACTCCCACAGTAGTATTCCAACACGACCACAAGGTTCTAATTCTGTCGCCAATCAGACCCAGCTCCCCCGCCATCATTGTTTCCCTCCACTAATTCCCTCTCTTTAGTCCAGTCCCACCTATTAATCTGAACTCAGCATTATCCCCTGCCTGCAGAGCACATCCTGATCCACCTATTAGCCATGACCTCTATGGTGCTGGAGCACTGTTTCCCACTTCTACCCCTGTCGTTGTCTCTGCAACTGTGCCCCCCCCCCCTTTCAGGTATGTGGTGTAGAGTCCCCAGAAGTTCTTTGGTCTGCTTCGCGCAGGAAGTAGTTTGCTGAAGTTTTCTGATTGTGTGCTGCAATAAAGAACATCGCATGACCACTGCAACACTGTAGGCAAAGGTCCCCTTATAACACATTGCCACTCTGCGCTTTGCCACCAGCAGTCCCAGATCTACCAATCTACGAGCTGCCTTCGGCAATTTTTTAGAGTAGCCCAGCAGCACCACCGCTGAGTCAGGGGGCATCTCCAACTCCCCAATAGTGCACATTTCACTGAAAATGTTTCCCCAGAATTGAAATACACCCGGGCAACCCCATGCTAAATGTATAAAATCAACCTTCTGGGAATGACATCTGTCACAGGTTGCGTCCTCTCTCAATCCATACCTGTGCAATCTCTCTGGCGTATAGTACACACTATTATAGAATTTGAAAGGAATCAGTCTGTGTTTGCCGTGCAGTGATATGCGCTTTGTGTTAGTGCAGCAGTAAACCCACATATCAACATCAATTAACATGTCCAAGTCACGTTGCCAAGCCAGTCTGGCTTTGGTATACTGATTAGCCCTCTGGGACATTGCCAATTTATATATATTGGAGACTAGTTTGCAGGGAGATTTAGTTTTAATGAGATACGATAGTTTTCGCACCTCAGGGGGCTTGTCCATGTCATCCCCTAGTTGTTGGCACAGTGCTCTTTGCATTCTGTGGAACTGGAAGCGCTGCAGCAGGGAGGGTGCTTCTATAGTGGTTGTGACTTCGTCCCATGTTTTAGCGACGCCATCTGAAAACAGATCTCACACTTTGTGAATGCCCAGCGCTCGGAGCTTGCGAAAGGACCCCTTTATCACTGCAGGGGGTCAGCCAGATCGCCCAGTCCACAGGCATTTCTGGGGAATATAACAATGCCCCAGCTTGCTGGTGTAATAAGCAATGCCAGGCATATGGTATGGTATGTTATCTGCGCCGTGAATCCAACTGTGCGCTTGCGCACCCTGCACCGCCCTGTAATACATCTCTAGATCAGGAGCACTCAATCCCCTCAGGTGGTATGGCAATGTGAGGACCCGTCATTGAACACAAGCATGCTTGCCCGCCCAAGCCGGCCTCACCAGTGATTTATTAAGTCTGGCGAAAAAGGAGCGCGGAAGCACTATTGGAATATTTGCAAACAAGAAAAGCAATCTAGGTAGCACTACCATCTTCATGATGGAGACCCTACCAATTAGCGACAGCGGCAGTCCAATCCAAGTTTCGACATCATCCTCTAGTTTAGCTACGGCTGTCCCATAATTTTCTCGGAAAACAACTGCCGAATCTGTGTGCAATCTAATGCCAAGGTACCTAACCGAATCAACAGACCACAGCAGCGGGTACTCCATCTCAAATGGTGAAGTGGACAGAGTGAGCGGGAAGGCTATGGATTTTGGCCAATTGACATTTAATCCAAATAGTGCGCCATAGTGCACCACCTCTCGTAGAACCGGGGAGAGATTGTTTTTGGGATCCCTCATGTATAGCAGGGTGTCATCAGCGTTGATACCACGATTTCGTAGGTGGGAAAACTGACGCCTCTGTGGCTGTGGTCTTCCTACTGGCGTAGCTAGGGGGGAGGCGAGGGGGGCGGACCGCCCCAGGCGGCACCATTTTTAGGGCGGCCGCGGCTGCAATGTTTCTATTGTAGTGAGATACCCCCACTCCGGAGTCCCGAGTTCGCATGCGCATTACTGCCAGCATTACTGCCATCGACCTTACAGGAGCCAGTGCTCATGGTTGACTATGTGAGCGCATTGGAGACAGACACAGTCTAAGGTGGGGGATGAGTCACAGGTCCCCCATTGCCCTGCTGAACTCAGCTGCTGCCCGCAGTGTGCCACCCTCCCTTATATCTTAAAGGACACAGTAATATTGTAGGTCATTCCAAAATCACTTCACCTTACACCCTAGTTAGTGAACTCCGTGTGCCTATAAAACAGGACTGACTCATGGAAAGGTCACTAGTGTCACAATAACACCAGTCATCCAATCAAGGCTGCAATGCTGCTTCCTGGTCTGTTGTTTTTTAATAATAAGATGGCTGGCACACAATGGCGGGACCTGTTATTTTGTCTCTTAATTGTGCTCACCGTCCTTTTTCCCCAGCACCCCCCCCTCCCCCTCTCCCAAGGGGCGGCAATCTGAGGAATAGCCCCGGGCGCCACAAGCTCTAGCTACGCCCCTGGATCTTCCCTGAGGTCACATGCCAAGGGCGCAGCAAATGAATGCATATACCGTCGGCGACAAGGGGGAGCCCTGGCGAGTTCCCCTGGCAATAGAAATGGCGCCTGTGACAGGTCCCCCAGCCGGATTCGCGCGGTAGGCGCATTGTATAACACCCCGATCATTTGCAAAAAGACAGGGCCAAGTCCCATTCTGGTCAACACACGTCGCATAAAGGGCTACTCCACCGAGTCAAAAGCCTTTTCCATATCCAAGAAGACTGCAACAGCCTTTGTGTCCTGTCGGACATGTTGTATTGTGCCGAAGACTGTGCGGAGATTATACATGAGGTTTCTGTCAGGAACAAACCCTGCCTGTTCCGGGGCAACTAGTTCCAGGGTCAAAAGGCCTAAACGGTTAGCTAAGATTTTCTCGAACAACTGAGTGTCCACATTTAGCAATCAAAGCAGTCTGTAAGATCCACATTCCTCCGGGGGTTTACCTGGTTTGGGAATAGCTACTAAAATGGCTTCCCGCATTGATTGTGGCATCTGTCCCGTTACGCACATGTCATCAAATAACTCTGCTATGTGCGGGAGCAGAAGATCCATGAAGGTCTTATAAAAGTTCACTGTGTTTGTCCGTCCGTCCCTGCGGCGCTATTCGCCCTCATTCCCGTCAGTGCTTCGAGAATCTCATCTCTTTCAATGGGGAGAGATAGGAACTCTCTGTGCGTGTTTGATAGGAAGGGTAACTTAATATGCTCCAAGTAATCTAGTATCGCCCCGTCTATATCCGACAGGCATGAAGCGTACAGGCTCAAATAGTATTGTTTTAATCTATTAGCGATATCTACTTCCTCTGTAAGCAGGTCGTCCTCCTCCGATCGAATTGTAGTGATTGAGGTCTTGCCCCATCTGGCTTTCAGCATATTGGCCAACACAGATCCCGGCCTATCTCCCTCTCCATACGCGCGCGCAGTGGCATATTTCCCCAAATGCTGCACTTCGCTGCCGCCGCCTCGTGATACTCCTCTAGTAAGGCCTTCATTATCTCTGTGGACTCCCCGTCCATCCCAGAATGCTGGCTGGCCTCCAACTTACCCAATTTGCACTCCAGAGTCAACAGTCTCTGTCGAATGTCATGAAGAACCCCCGAGTGTTTAGACATGGCCACCCCCCTAATATACTCTTTAAAAGCCTCCCATACTATCTGGAAACTATCCACTGACCCAATATTAGTAGCAAAAAATGTTTGAATCACTTCTGCTATCGTTTCTTTAAAGAGGGGGTCCAGCAGTGAGTAAGGAGGGAAACGCCATGTAAATGGAGGGATTGTTTTCTTAGGGGTGGACAAGACCAACAAGATAGGAGAATGATCTGACAGAGTGCACTGCAGAATCTGACAGGAGCGGATCGGGGACATGAGAGGCGACGATACCAGCCAATAATCAAGACGGTATGTAGGTTATAGTAAGCAGAGTAGTGTGTGAAATTACCGTCCAACGGGTGAAGTTCCCTCCATACATCCATGAGATCCACGCTAATCATAGCCCTTTCTAAAGCTCTGGCTGCCGTCGCCGGCCTCCTTAATGGGCCTCCTGATCTATCTAAGCTCGGGTTCCTGACTAGATTGAAGTCACCACCCCACAGTATTTGTGTCGTCTCGCACCCACTCACAGTGTTAGCCAATGTGGCAAAGAACTTCGGGCAGTCATAATTAGGGCCGTAGACATTAACAAGAAGCAGGTCCAGCCCCCTACCCTGACATCTGGAGATCACAAACCTGCCGCCAGTGTCTGCTGTCCGCAGCCGCAACTTATATTCGGATCTGGGGTTAACCCATGTAATTACTCCCCTTGCGTGAGTTGTAAAGCCAGCAGCGTTAACATTCCCCGGAAGCCCCCTGGAATGCATCATAGGGCTCTGCAGTGGGAGGTGCGTCTCCTGCAGGAGGGCGACATCTATATTATGTCTAGTGAAATAGTTCAGCACCTTGCGAAGTTTGCGATGGTCGTTGAGACCCCTCACATTCCATGACAGTCCTCTGAGGGAATCAACAGGTCACTGTCCCGTGGCCTCCCTAGTGGTTACCATCCTGTCTGTCGTGCATAGCATAGCGTCCTGAGTCCTGTGACTGATATATGTACTGTGTAATATACAACAATATGGCTGATCTCTCTGACCTCCTTAACAAAAACAGTGTCCCCACCCTTTCCTCCCCTCCCCCCACCCACAGCTGACCACCCACAACTCGGTCACGCAGCATCCATTATAGGGACCTCCCACACTTCCCCCTCCCGCCCCCAACTTAGTTAACAGCAGTGGTGTTGTCACTTGCAGGCGGAGGTCTCTCTGTATGCAACTACAAGCTTAATGCCAGTTTTCCCCTGTCTCAACCTCCACTCACCGACTTCAAGCATTGTCCCCACCACTTAACTGCAATTCGTAACAATACGTGTCAGTGTGACACACCGCAACCTAGTGTTGTGGACCAACTAATATCGTGCATCCCAATATGCAGCTCCTTTACCTAATGCTGAGGTTATGATAGGATCTCCGGGTTACCTTCTAACATTCGCATTCCTAATTATAGCGGTTAGTCTAAAAAAATATATACAAATCAGAGTGTCTGTAAGTGTCCGCCCCAGCATTACGATATATACATTCCTACCAAACTCCCCTTCTCCCCCCAGCCCCCCAACTCACAGGATACTTATCAAGTGCATGCAACCGGTCGAGTCTCAGTCCTGTTCCTCAAATGATCCCCCAGCCGCCTCGTCCAGGAGCTCTCATTCTGGGCTCTTTCGTTGTTCCCTAGTCCAGTCTTTAAGCGCCTTCTGCAGAGCCTTCGGTTCTACAAAGATGTGGGAACGTCCTTGCCTGTTGACCCATAGTTTGGCCAGGTACAGCATTGCATAGTCTTAACCCAGCTTCCGTAGCTGTTTCTTCATGGGGACAAATTGCCAACGTGCGTCTTGTACTCGGGCAGTGAAATCCGAATAGAGCAAAATATTTGACCCTTCGTATGGCAGCGTTTGTTTGTCCATCGCCTTGCTCAGAGCAGCATCTCTGTCCCAGTAATTTAGCAGTTTTGCTATGATTGGGCGTGGTGGGGCTCCCAGCTGGGGTCTGGGCCCCAGGGAGTGGTGCACCCTCTCCACCACAAACTTGTTCGAGAACACCTCTGCTCCTAGTAGGTCGACCAGTAGCTTCTCTAAAAAACGTTCCATGTTGCCACTTTGTGTTGTCTCCGGCAGGCCCATGATCCATAAGTTGCAGCGCCTCGAGCGGGCCTTAAAGTCCTCCATTTTATCCTGCAGCACCTGCAGAATCCTCCCAAGCTGTTAATGATCCGAATCCAATGTTGGCTGTGCCTCTTCAACTTCCGTGAGCCGTCGTTCGGACATATCAAGCCTCTCCGCGTGCTTGTCCGACCGTTCCCCCATTCTGTCCATCTGGTATGAAAGTGTTGTGTAGCGTTTTAGAATCCAAGCATAATTTAGCGATTCATGCCCCTATATAGGTATAATTCACCTTGCCCTTATATAGGCATAGAAATCATAACCATATTTAGACATAACCCATCCAGTCCAAATACAGTCATGGCTACTTCCACTAGTTCCAAAAAGCCACAACGATTTCTTGGAAAACTCGGCTTCAGCAGTCAGGGACATCCCCTTTCTTGAATATTGATTTGTCCTAGAAATCATGGCGTTTTCAAAGAACTAACATTCCCTTGGGGTTCTTTGGTGACGGTATTATGTCCGACTTTACGTCAAACTAGGCACCTTCAAGGTATAAATATGCCTACACTTGCCCTAGCAAACACACGGTGATTCGGAGCAGCTCGACTAGGAAGCCGACCCTCCAGCTGACACACTGACAGAGAAGCTGTCCTTTCTCTCACTGAGAATCCAGCTCCAGTGTTTCCAAGCTCCCCTCGCGGGGTGTTGGGAAATCGAGTCCTGAGACAGAGATACCAGACCTCCTTCATTCTAACCCAAGGTACGGAGCTGATTAGACCCTAAGAGAAATCTTGGATAGATTCTTGGCAAAGAAACTAAACCTATGCTACACCATACTTACTTCTTCCCCCGTACTAGACTTAGGTTAGGTACATTGGGGTAGGCGTATTTTAGAAGCACCAGTTGAGTACTTTTAGCTTTGTTATTTATGTATGTATTTTAGGGTTTAGAAACCATACCATGCTTTTACAGTATTATTTTATAATACTCTTCTTGCTGTACACATTATACTTTACAGCCAGTATTACGATTGTAGCAGTTCATTTCTTTTGCATGAGAAAGAAGACTTCGATAAATCCTTTTATTGAAAACGCCTGTCTCTCTATTGCTCTGCACCTCTGATGAAACGAAGCATGCACGATTGACTGAGTAAAATATCTATCCATTGTTTCCACAACTTTGAAGATACGTTTTATCTTGGGGAAACAAAGTTGTCATGTTTATGCGGTTGTCAGAAACTAATCCCTTCTTGTGTATTCGAGAAAGTTTCTAGTGACCTGTGAGCTAGCTGGCATTCACAATTAAGTCTAATATATTCAGTAGAGACCTAGTCAACCTCAGTCTTATGTCAAATCTATAGGATATGTTATTCCAATGCGCAGAGCCTATTGGGAATATAGGAACTACACTACAAGAGGGCGTTGATTTACGTGCCTAGAGAAGTGATGCCACTCTGGAATCCCTTTTCCATTGACAACAGCAGACTTCGGATGTCCGGTTCATCTTCTATAGGGGGTGTGGGTCTATTCGCCTCCTCCGAGGTGGGGGTCATGTGACTTAGAGCGTTTTTGTTCAAAGGACAGCTTGGACTGGGTCCTGTCCGTTCTGCCCATTGCCTTCTCTTGTGAGGGATAGTTGTGCGAATACCGTTACCTGATACTACTCTAGCAATGAGCAGGTAGAGGCCAGGCCGTGAGAGCTCTCATGGGCTGCAGTCCGTGGTGCTTCAATCCAGAAGCTGATGTGCGGTATTCAACAGTGGCACCAAAAAGTTTCCCAGCTGCGGGAGGTGCTTCTTATTGTTGCTTGTGTCGCTTCTTATTGCCGTGCCGCCTCTTCGCCAGAGGCTGTCCAGCTGGGCCTCGCCCCCTTCGGGCACCTCTTAGGACAGCAGGGTCCGACCTGCAGCTGCCCCCGTACTGCGCTGCGCTCGGTCCACTCTGCACTGCACGGCGCCTTGATGCCTTCGGGCTAAGTCGCGCGGTATAAGATTCTTTTCATTTCATTTCATTTCAGGGGCTGTGGATGTTAGTGTTGCGCCTACTAGGCGTGTCGCTACTGTGGGAATATTGCGACCCCCACTGAGAGACCACTCCGCCACCTTCACCGTGGCTTGGCACGCCTCGCACTTTCAGGCCTATTCTCTAATGGCCTGTCGTCCCCGGGTGTGCGCCTCTACATGCAGCGGCATTCAGTCCCTTGCTGTGAGCACCAATCCACACAGGTCTCCTCAAGATTGCAGGCTCCACACCCCACTTAGTCCCTTGCTTTAGCTGGCGCACATGAACTGTCCGGAAGCGCACAGGTTTGCTAGCTTTACCTGGCTTTAAGTCTCTACACATTAAGGGGCTCATTAGGATCACGGATTTCCCGCATCCTCCGGGCTGGCGGAAGCCACCGCCGGCCCGGAGGATGCGGGAAAACTGCAGCGGATGCTTTAAAGACCCACCGCCAAATTAGGATGGCTGGTGGGTCTTTGAATCTGTCCACCACTTTTCCGCCGCAGTCGCCTTCCGACCGCGGCGGAAAAGCATTAACATGGCTGGCGGTGTCTATCAGACACCGCCAGCCATATTATGATAGAGTAAAAAGTATGCTTTCCCACGGCGGCTTTTCTGCCGTGGAAAAGCATACGGACCTTCACTTCAGGGGCCCGTTGCGGGCCCCCTGGGTGAAGGAGGGGTGGGGGGTGCACATGGGGGGTACGGTACCCCCCTGCATTCGTATGAACAAAGCGTCAGGCACCGCGCGGTGCCTGACGCTTTGTGCACGCAAATGCCATGCATGCATTTTTAACATTGCGGCGGGTGCAGCTTGAAGCTGCACCCGCTGCAATGTTAAAAATAGAGGATGTGACCGCCACCCTGGCGGTCACATCCTAATCTGTATGGAGGGACCGCCGCTGCCCCTGCGGACGGTCCCTCCTACTCTATGGTGGCGGACGGACTCAGGTCCGTCCGCCATCATAATCGGCCCCCAAGTCTGTATAGCAGCGTTTATAGGGACTGTGCAATAGCTGCCCGGGGCCCCCTCCATGGCGGGCACCACGGCCCGCCGGTCACGCAATGCTCGTCTACGTCTCAGCTGTGCAGTCGTCCCCGGGTATACGCCCCGCAATGCTGTGCCTCTCCAGACCCCACTGCTAGCGCCTACCTCCACAGTACTCAACCAGGCTGCAGGGCACGCACCCAGTATGTGTCCTCGTGGTTGCTTGTGCTCCAGATCCTCCTGGCTGCATTCAAAATGGCGGCGTTGCTCAGCATCCA
The DNA here is from genome assembly GCF_964261635.1 of Lissotriton helveticus. NCBI lineage: Eukaryota > Metazoa > Chordata > Amphibia > Caudata > Salamandridae > Lissotriton > Lissotriton helveticus. Next base: position 557,629,884 of record NC_136068.1, read on the forward strand.
GTCTTTTTTCCCCCCGCCGTCCGTGCTGTGCGCAGCAGTTTGTCCCCCTCCTGAGCTCACTTGTACAGGCGTCCCCCTGCTTTATATTTCCACAATTGGTTGCCTCTGTTGAACCCGCTGCGGCTGCGGCCGCTCCAATCTCACCGAGGGGGGGGAGAAGGGGGACTCTTCGCTGCTTCCTCTATCGGGCCGCTCAGCGCGCACACTCGTGCCACGTTAGCAGACCCGGGCGCCTCCCCCAAGGCAGCGGCAACTCCGCCCAAGTCTCCGGCAGCCCGCACGGGAACCCGCCCGGGCCAGACTCCAGTAATGCAGGGGGGGGGGGCGGTCGGACTGTGCTGCACACACAGAGACGCAGCTCCGCCCCGCACCCTACTCGAGTTCGGGGATCAACAGCCTCCCACTTCGCCTCTAAACTATTGCCGTATCTTTGGGCAGGAAGAGCCTGGGAGGGTCGGGGTTGGACCCACGGGATGCGGCGACTTTCCGATGGCTAGGCGTCGGTCCATAAGTGGTATTACAGTGGTGGGAAACCGGATATCTTCAGGAGCGTTGTTGCGGAGCTCGAGGCTCAGACGTCCATCTTCATCGCGAGCCAAGGTCCGCCCCCGGCCTCAGGAACCTTTGCTGAGCTGAGAGGGTCATGCCCACAGGATCTGTGAAATCCTCAGCCCAGCAAAGTTCAGCTCAGGCAGCCAGGAGCCTGTGCTTTTGGCCCATGTCTAGCTCCTGGCTGCCTGACCTGAAAATGAAGAGTGTCTGTCAGGCTGACCTTTGCTCAGCCTGACAGGCACGAGTAGCGGCTGTTACCAGACGGGAGTGGTGAGCCGGGGGGGGGCAATTGGGGCGAGAATTTTTGTTTAAAAATAAACCACTTACTTGGAACAGCTGCCTTCTCTCCTTGGTCTTCTTCCTTCTTCTTCTTCCTACAGTCTCGGTGAGCAGCAGGAAGCACCCAGGCTCCCCTGAGCCAATCACTATGCTGCAATGCACTGTTGTGATTGGTCTGAGCGCTGTGGCATGGCACTCAAATGGGGAATGGGAGACTTTCAATGTTCCTCACCAGGCTATGTAATGCAGCCTGGCTGGGAAGATGCAAAGTGCGCATGACTGTTTGGGTGGCCCAAGAGGGCCGGTCAAGCAGTCATGCCCACTTGAGGAGTGAAAACCAATCCTCTCCCTGCTTTTCCTAGCCCCGCCATGAGAGCCACTGAATTCAATAGGAAAAACACGATAATAACGATACATTATTATATTTGTATTTTTCCTTTTGATCAGTGGGGCGTCGCTCCTCTGCTTCAGCGGAGGAAGCCGCCACTGACAGACACTCTTCTTAGAGGCAAACGGTGAGGGGGCGTGGCTTCTTAAACCCTATGGACCGGCCGCCGTTGTTTCCAGTACCGGACACCGTAGCAGAGCCTGAATTGAACACTTTTATATGCATAATGAAAAACAGAAGAATAAGGGAAAGCACATGGAAAAGTATAGAAACAGACACAAAAAAGACAGTGGTCTTGCTTTGCCAGTGCTTTGCAGTCACTGCTATTAGCTTTGCCAATGCTTTTAAAACTGTACAGACATTTGCAAAGCCAATGTCGGCCTCCAACTATCTTGCAAGTATATATCCTTTACTTTCAAGATGGCCACCATGCTGTTTGTCATTCACATTCTGCCCCATTATTTGTTTTGTTATTTGTTTTATTCTGCTCAGTGACCCTAGAGGTTATGTTACCTTTACAATGATTCATGATTCATTTTCATATACTGACATTTACATCACATTTTAACGATGCTTTTTATTTACATAGACTTACATTCACATTGTATTTTTATAACGCATTGTAAATTCATGTTTATTTTTTGTTGTATGCTTCCACTGTCAGTACCTTTTAAAACTATGTGCCAAATTCATTTAAAAAATCATGCAACTCAGCAAGCCACCTTGCTGAGCTATGTAAAAGAGAAAGGGCAGTAATGCACCATATTTACCATTATACAACACATTCCTGTTCTTTTCTATCAGAGGCACACTTTTGCTGCCTAGCGCCAATGCAGGCACCGTTGCGTCATGTTGCAAGGGTGCTTGCGTTGGAGGCAGGATTGTTTTTGTGCAGGAAGGGAAACCTTCCTGCACAAAAACAATGCTTAAAGGCATTTTCGTTTGCCTACTTGTGCTGCAGAATGCGACACACTTAGAAAGACGAAACAACAAGGAGAAATAAAGATATTTCTTCTCATTATGCCTCTGGTGGGGAAGCATACAATTCTGACACATTCCCAGATCTAGCCTTGTTGGTAAAGCTGAGAATATGTCAGAGTCTATGGGTGGATGCGTGGGAACACTCACTTGTCACCCATGGCACACATCCCTGCTGCAAAGTTACGCAATAAAGCGATTTTTGCTTCCTTGCATTACTCTAGATTTATCAAGCCATGCAGGGCCACGCAAAGGGGCCTTGCGTGGCTTGATACATCTAATTTAGGTTTGCGTCTCCCTTGCGACCCCTTGTATGGCACAAGGGTCACTCAAAAGCTTAGAAATATGATCCTATGTATTCTATTTAAGGGAGGAATTTGTTCTATATCTTCAATTATTGTTTAGTGTTATAACATTTATTACAGAATATCCTTCATTTTTGAATCAAGTTAGAAAAGTGATGTGGAGCAAAAGGTGGGAAGTAATGTATTTAATTATTTCTAATTTATCTGAAGTCGAATTTGATTCTGTTTATTGTGGTATTTTTAGTGATATGGGGCAAAATGTGGGAAGAAATTTCTTTAGAAATTAAATTTATGATTGTTTTCATTCTTTTACGCTTGACTTAAGAAAGGGTCAAATAAATATTATAGGGGCAAAGTGTGGGAAGTGATTTAATTAGCAACATTTTGTTAAATGTAATACATGTATTTCATATTTTTTGATGATTATTCTATTTAAGAACAGGTAAATACATTGATATTTCTTCGAATTTCAAGCACTTTGAGAAGCACTAAATTGTTATGGGGCAAAGGGTGTGTAGTAATTTAATTAGGAAACATAAAGTACAATAAAAGTGAAATAACATCAAAAATGTAATTTACATTATTGTAATTTATGTTAAATATATTTAAGCAAACGCTGTTTTAGTTATGAACAGGTTGTTTGAGTGACATAGATGGAAGGGGTGGGTAGTATTTTAATGAAGTACATTAATGATATTGCATTTTATAAATTAGGGCCCCGATGTAGGTAAAAGTCATTTACCGATTCCAAAATACCGATTCATACCGAATCGGTATTCTGAAATCGGTAAATGATATGTAGGAAAACAAATTCGTTAAAATACCGATTCGGTAACAATCGGTATCGTGTTTCTACACTTACCGAATCGGTTATACTCGAATCGGTATGTACCGAATCGGTATTTCCCGAATCGGTATTTCCCGATTCTGTATTTCCCGAATCGGTAAATACCGATTCGGTAATGGAAATACAACCGTACGGGCCAAAGGCCCATAGGAAAGCATTGTCAAAACCGAATCGGTATTTCCCGATTCGGTATTTCCCGATTCGGTATTTTCCGATTCGGTAAATACCGAATCGGTAAATACCGAATCGGCAAACACGTGATCGGCAAACAAGGAAGTGAAACTAATGAAAGCAGCCAATGAGGTGGAAGCACCCTCCCCCACCCTAGCAGGGAGTGGCTACCCATGCAGGTGCAACTCAGCAGAACTTTCTGGAAAGGAAGCCAGAGCTGAACAGGGAGGGAGAGTGAGCAGCAGAGAGAGTTTTGGGAGTACTGTGTACACAGTCAAAATGGCAAGCAGCTCTGAGAGCCAGAAGGCTGACAGGAAGAGAAAGGTCAAGTTCAGCAGCTTGGAGCTGAAAGTATTGGTGGAGGAGGTGGTGATGGTACACAGGCAGCTGTATGGGAGGCTGTCCCTCACAGTCCCAGAGTCAACGAAGAGGAACCTGTGGAGTGCCATCAGCGAGAGGGTGAATGCAGTTGGTGTGACCCCCAGGTCCATTGATGACCTCAAGAAGAGGTTCTATGACATCAGGAGCCTCACCAAGAGGAAACTGGCGGAGATCAGCAAGCAGGCAGGACTGACCGGTGGCAGCAGGAACCCCGCGCCCCCCCTCACTGAACTGGAGGAACTGGTATCGACAACTATCGAGAGGGAGAGTGTGGTTGGAGTTGGGGACCTGGACAGCTCAGCCAGAGCCAAAGCTAAAGGTAAGAAGCATGCACAGCATGACACACCCTACCAGACACCTCCCCATTGGCCCCCATGTACAGCCAAACCCCAGTCCAGTACTGCTAGCAATATAAATGTGCAATGCATGATGGGAAATGTAGCCAGCTAATGTAGGAACATTTTACAGTGCACATGACACTGCAATGCACCTTAAGAAATAATCTGAGTAATGAACTTGACATGTGCAATGCATTTATTGTAGTGACAGGAAGACATTTCCACTCAGTTGACAAATGCTACTTTATTCCTAGGGCCACCATCAGGTAGTGGAGCAGCAGCTGCACAAGCCTCAGCACCAGCAACAGCAGACAGTGCGGTGGCAGGGCCAAGCAGCATGGCTGAGTCGCAGGAGGTGGAGGACAGCAGCGAGACTGCAATTGAGGATGACTCAGGACATTCCCTCTTGTTTCCCCACTCCCCCCAATTGTCGCAATCCCCAACACTCCAGTTCTCCCCAGAGGACACACCCACACAGTACCAGCCAACACCTGCCACAGCTACAGCCAGGAGGATTAATGTGGCCCCATTGTCCATCATGGAGGGAGATGCGGGTCAGGCACCAGATCCCACACCTGTCACACCTGTGGCACAGCAGCCCATACAGCAGACCAGCACCGAACGCCGCCGTCCACGCACTTCCAGCAGTGGCAGTGCTAATCCATCACGGGAGGGCAGCGTCTTCCATGGCCTAGAGGGGAGCATGGTCCGGATACAGCGGATGCAGGCCAAATCCATCCTTGCTTGTCATCGCCAATTGCGACAGCACAACCTGCAGATGGGGGAGTTAACAAAGGGGATTGTTGACTTAGTTGCAACCAACCGGGAAATAGCCACAGGTATGGGCAGAATGACAACTGCCATGACACAGCTGTGTGCAAAGTTGGACCAACATGAACACATACGGCGCAGGGATGCCCGAGTACAGAACCGGGCAATTAACAGGCTTGCGGCATCAACAGCCCTGCTATGCCGCCGAGGGGCAAATATGGAGGAGTGCCTCACTAATAACACTGCAGAGATGACCAGGGGCATGGCCCGCATCACCACTGCCATGGAGACACTGATTATTTCTAACACTGTCGTGAATCCTGCCCTGGACGTGGCCGAGGCTGGGGACAGCAGCAGCCGCAGCAGTCCTGCCAGCGCAGTGTCCGAGCCGCGCAGGAGCTCCAGGCGCTCCGCAGAGGCAGCCGGACATGCAGAAGGGGGGGAGGCGCATCCCAGTGGGTCTGCAAAGCGCAGCAAGAAATGAGACTGCCAGTGTGGGTGAGGCAACCCGGCCCATTTCCTGACCACTTATTGTTGTTTTTGTTTACATTTGTTGCACATCAGTGCTGTGACGTTAAACGGCAAATTAAAAATGGCATTTCCTCACATTCACAACGTGTCTGTGCATCTGTACTCACTCAGAAATAGTTGTCTGTTATCTCCTCACGTCTGTACCTCCCATCACTTGGTGTAGACACTCCAGCAAGTTGTGTTAATGGCACAGCTATGTCATCGTCAGGGTCCTCGTAGTCAGACAACTCTACCTCTGTGCCCTTCTTGACCGCAAGGTTGTGCAACATTGCACATACAGCTATCATTTTGCAGCAGGTGATGGGGGTATATTGTCTTGCACCTCCGCTCTTGTGCAGGCATCTGAACCTGCTTTTCCAGATGCCGAAGGTCCGTTCTACTATATTCCTTGTGCTTTTGTGCGCACGGTTATACCTCCTTTGGCTGGGTGTTGAGGGGTTGAGGTAGGGGGTGAGAATGAATGAGCGGAGGGCATATGCACTGTCGCCTAGAAGAGAATGGGGTAACATTACTCACATGCATACATGTACTTCACACTGCTATTTAGGTTATGGGGGTCTGACACTGTGTCTTACCTAGGAGGTATCCTTCACCGAATTCCCCTGCTGTCAGCGGTGCATAAATGCCACTATTTTGAAAGATATAGGAGTCATGGGTACTCCCTGGAAATTTTGCTACCACGTCAGTGATGACACACTTGGCATTACAAATAACCTGCACATTTATGGTGTGCGTTGATTTCCGATTACGGTATATGTATTCCGTGTCAGCAGGGGGACAAATCGGAATGTGTGTGCCATCTATGCAGCCAATGATGTGGGGGAATCCTGCCATCTGGTAGAAGTCTGCTTTTGTCTGTACCAGTTCTGCATGGGTTGCAGGGAAGGAAATGTATTGGTCCATCCTTTCGATCATGGCGTCTAGGAACTTGTGGAAGAACCGGGACAGGCAGCTCTGGCTCACCCCTCCTACCGTAGCTACTGCACTTTGAAAGCTGCCAGACGCAAGCAGGTGTATGCTGCATAGCACCTGCAGGTGCACTGGGATTGCGTGTGCCCTTGGGGTGGGGTGCTGCAACAGGGGTTGGAGGTCCCTAATGAGCTGTAAGATGGTCTCTGGGTCCAGCCTGTACCTCTGTAGGATCTCTGCATCTGTCTGCATGGACAGGGTGAGACGCTCTCTATACACCTGCTCCTCTCTCTGCCATTCCCTCTCTCCATCCTGCTGTAGCCGTAGCCGTCTTGCTATGACATAAAAAGCTGCCATGGTGCAAGCAGAAATGCATTTTGGGTCCTTTTTTATAGGTTGCACCTGGTTACCACCTGATTCAAATCTATGGTAAATACCGATTCTTAAATACTGAATTTGACGCTAAATCGGTATTTCAGAGCTTTCCTACATCTCAATCTTCAGTTTTGCGCACAGAATCGGTAATTTTACCGAATCGGTAATTTTACTGAATCGGTAATTTTACCGAATCGGTAATTTCACCGAATCGGTATTTTTTTCCGATTCTGTGTTTTTCCGATTCGGTATTCTACCGAATCGGTGAATTTTCCGATTCCATATTTTTTTACCGATTCGGTTTGTTACCGATTCAGTATATTTGCCGAATCGGGGTAATTTCCGAATCGGTATTCTAACGATTCGGTAACTTTTCCGATTCGGTATATTCAACGAATCGGCCGGTTTTGGGACTGCTACATCCCGAGGGCTCGATACCGGTCGGTAACGGCCGAAAATGGCCTAAAATACCGATTTTCGGCCGTTACCGACCGACCTACATCGGGCCCATAGTTAGGTTCAGCAACTTTCTTTAATTTGAATAATGTTAATTATATATTTTTTTAAATCATTTAATTTTTGAATGATTAATAAAAGTGATATAGAGGCTAAGTTTGGGTATTACATTAATTTAAAATACATTAATTACATTCTAATGATAGAAATAGAAATACAAAAAAAGTTAAAAAGACTTGCTCAGTCTGGCTGAGAAAAAAACAAAAAACGAAGCGCGGCCCATGCAAGCCTTTGGATTTGCCGGCGAGTATTGCATTTGGGGGTGAGAAAGGGAGTTGGAGGGGAGCCGAATGAGGCTGTTACCTGCGTGTGGCAGGTTCTGGACACAGACGCTTTATTGACATTGTGGACCCACTTACGAGAGTGCACCAGCTTTTTCTTACGGACCATACTTACCTGCAACACCATTCCTGAGCTTGCGGTATGAATTAAATCATTGTGACTTTACAGACATCGTACTGTGGCTCAGGGTGAATTATGGGAGGTGAAGTTTGGCGGCAGTGAAAGACCTACCAGCATTAATTTTACCTGGGACACTGCGCAAATGTGATGGGAAAACATTTGATAAAAGCAGTTTGCTGAAACGCGTCAGGTTCATCATACCTTGTTTGTGCCTGCGGCAATCAAAATAAAAGCTGTGTTTTTCCAGAACTTGGCGCTTTGGTTTTTGGGATATGTATATATATATGTGTGTGTGTATGTGCGTGTGTGTGTGTGTATATATATATATATATATATATATATATATATATATATATATATATATATATATACATTCGGTATGTTGTCGTCCAAACTCAGCCTGCTCAGCCGAGCAGAAGGATGAAGCGAGACCCGATTGTTTGTTGTAAATTAATTTATTGCCCAACAACAGTCAGCCATGACGCGTTTCGGCTACCAAAAGCCTTGATCACATGACACCGTCATGGGGGCTGGCCACCCATTTTTAAAGTGCAAGAGTGCCTGTTATTGTATTATGGGAAATGAAGTTGTACATTAGACTTCTATTCCCAGAAGGCAGCAGGGTTTTCCGTTCTCCCACCAATGGGAGTGCCACGGATATTTAAAGGAGGGAGCAGGCGAGAGCGGGCTATCAGCAGCATCTGAGGAAGACGAGATGCATCATGCTTCTGCTGGCAATCTGTGAATAAAGGCTTCCATGGTATCCCCGCTGTGTCCCTGGACTTCTTTTTAGTAAAGAGGATCGTCTTGGTGATATATATATATATATATATATATATATATATATATATATATACATTCGGTATGTTGTCGTCCAAACTCAGCCTGCTCAGCCGAGCAGAAGGATGAAGCGAGACCCGATTGTTTGTTGTAAATTAATTTATTGCCCAACACCAGTCAGCCATGACGCGTTTCGGCTACCAAAAGCCTTGATCACATGACACCGTCATGGGGGCTGGCCACCCATTTTTAAAGTGCAAGAGTGCCTGTTGCGTAATAGATATAGTATAAATACTATGTGAGTCATTGCATAAATGCATAAAGCGTAATACATTAATAGTAATACATGCTTATTTTGTTGTTCATTGAAATGTATAATACATTAATAACAGGTCATTACGCTAAAATCAAATAAATATATTGCACAAGTGAGGATAAAATCAGTATCAGCAATACAGAATAAACACGATAAAACATAAATAATAATAAAAATGTTTTAAAACGTATAAATATTGCTAATCTGTGCTGATATCATGATACATACATAATTATCACGGTAAAGAGTAGTGACTAATAAAGCCCACTGTATGCTATAATTGGCAACAGGGGCGTTTGTGCAAAACATGCAATTGAAAGTAGTACATTTCATGAATGCAAACCGTGATAGTAATCATGCCCATGTGGGCTAATCCTACTTCTTGTGCAAAATATAAAGCGTAGATATGCAAATTTGCTGGATGTGCAAAGTACGCAACAGTAAAATCAATGTGCTACCGTGAAAAAAAATGTGCGTGTAAATATAAACGAAATAGATAAAATATCTCATGATTCAAAAGGTTATATAAATAGTGTGGAGGACCAGGGTAGTTCTATGCTTTTTCAAATACAGCTTCGGATCAATAGGTTAAGTACATAAATGATGACAGTTCGTAAAATGTACAGGTAGGTGTGACAGTCCTCACTGGTATTAAGCCCGTTTGGCATCTTGGTATCTAGCATGATAATATACCTGGTTTCTAGTTTATGTAGTAGGGATTCTCTGTCGCCACCTCTCCTCTGGGGGGGCACACAGTCTATAACGAAGTAAACTAGTCCAGTTGGATTTTTCCCATGTATTTTTTCAAAGTGCCTAGCTACAGGATATGTAGGGTCTGCATTGCTAATCGCTCTTAGGTGTTGCAGAATCCTTTTATGCACTTGTGGTCTTGTGCTCCCTACATATCTCAGGCCGCAAGGACATTCTAACACATAAACTGCGTATTCTGACCTGCAATTCAATGTCTCTCTAATTTTAATGGGATTGGGGGAAAGCGGTGTCCTGTACTCAGTTCTACTAACACCATTCTTACAGGCTTTACAGGATGCACATCTCAAAAAGCCCCTACTTCCACCTAGCCACGAGCCCGTGACTATTTCAGGGCTGCTTGAGACCAAACTGTCCTGCATTGATCTGGCTTTCCTGTATGTTATGCTTGGCGATTTTGTTACCATCTTACCCACTATGGGGCCACTGGTAATTAGGGACCAGTTATCTTTGACTATCTTACGGATTGATTTGTGTTGATTGCTGTAGCCAATTATTAAACGTGTTTCATTGGCAGTTGTAGTTTTAGAAATTCTAACACAATCATCCGAAGAGCTCAGGAGCTGCTTTCTTTCCTGCCTGTTGGCTCTACTGATGGCCTCATCAATAGTAGCCCTATTGTAACCTCTGGCTAGGAATCTGATCTTGCTCTCATTTTGGGCGTGTAAACACCCTGTTTCCTCACTGCAGATTCTCCTGATGCGGAGCATTTCCCCATAAGGAATGCTCTATATCAAGTGTGCTGGATGGTGGCTGGTGGCATGCAACACCGTGTTGCCGGCCGTAGGCTTTCTATATAGCCTAGTCTGTAGTTTGTCATTTTCAATAAACATTTCAACATCCAGAAACACCACAGACTGAGCACTGATAGTACTTGTAAACTGAAGGTTTGAGTCATTAATGTTCAGTTGTTAAATAAAAGTGGCCACTTCACTCATGGAGCCATCCCATATAAAAAAGAGGTCATCAATATACCTGAGCCAGCATTTTACCTGTGTGTTCATAACAACTGTGTGGTTAGGCATGAGGACCTGCTCCTCCCAGTAGCCCATGTGGAGACAGGCATAACTGGGAGTAAAGCAGGCCCCCATAGCCACCCCTCTAGTCTGCATGAACAACTGGTTTGAGAATAGAAACACATTGTTATCTAGACACATGGAGATCATGGCAATAATCATCTTGGAGTGTTCACGGTATTTTACGGGTCTCTTGTTCAAAAAATGTTGGGGGGCCCTGATACCGTCCCTATGATGGATGCTTGTATATAGGGTGGTCACATCCAATGACACTAGGAGAAAACCTGGTTCCCACTTAAAGTCAGAAAGTTTTTTCAATAGGTCTCCTGTGTCGAGGATAAATGACGGCAGGTTTCTGACGAGCTGCTGCAGGAAAAAGTCAATATACCTGCTTACATTTTCCAAGATGCTGTTGCGTGCCGAAATAATCGGCCGACCAGGCGGCTGTTGGCAGTTCTTATGAATTTTGGGGATAAAGTATATCACAGGGGTCACAGGATAGTCATTTTTCAAGTATTTGAATTCCTCAAATGTTAACAAACCTTTGCTTCTCCAGGCCATTAATTTGGAGTAGATCTAATTTCTGGCTTAATGTACCTCCTGGAAATTGGTCCTCCTATAGCAGTCTCTATCATTTAACTGCTTTAATGCCTCGTCCAAGTACATTTTACGTGGCCATAGTACGACGTTGCCGCCTTTGTCTGATTGTCTGATCACCAGGTGTTTGTTGTTTCTCAATTTTTTCACCAGGTTATGGTATTGCATGTCTCTGTAATTTCGTCGTTTTTTAGCATTGGCATTTTTTACTTGCAGGTCCTTGAGCTCAGATGACACTCGGTCGTGGAATAAATCTAAGTTGTCCTTCAGCATCAGGGGCCAAAATTTGGATTTAGATTTGAAAGGCGTTATGCAAAGGGGTTCCTGGTGGGCTACTTGGCCCCCAGGGACCCCCAGTATTCAAGGGGAATTATTTCCCCCTCTGCAAACGCACCAGGGGGTGCGTTTGCAGAGTGGTGCCTTTTTTTGGAGTGGGGGATCGGCAGGGTACGCGTACCCTACGCATATCCTGTGATTTTTTCAACAAAAAAATAAATTGGGGGAGGCCTTGGGGGTCCTTGTGGGACCCCCTGAGCAGGCCTTGGGGGTCAGGAACCTCCAGTATGCGCCAGGGGGCTGCCTTGCAGAGTGGTGTAAAAAGGGGCGTGGCTTCATTACACCTCTCTGCAACACAGCCCCCTGGCGCATTTGCTGAGGGGGAACTAATTCCCCTTGAATACTGGGTGTCCCTTGGGGCCAACTAGCGCACCAGGAACCTCCTGTATGTGCCAGGGGGCTGCGTTGCAGAGAGGTGTAAAAAGGGGCATGGCTTCATTACACGTCTCTGCAAGGCAGCCCCCTGGCGTGTTTGCAGAGGGGGAACTAATTCCCCTTGAATACTGAGGGTCCCTGGGGGCCAACTAGCCCACCAGGAACCTCCGGTATGCGCCAGGGGGCTGCATTACAGAGAGGTGTAAAAAGGGGCGTGGCCTCTTTACACGTCTCTGCAAGGCAGCCCCCTGGCGCGTTTACAGAGGGGGAACTAATTCCCCTTGAATACTGGGGGTCACTGGGGGCCAACTAGCCCACCAGGAACCTCCAGTATGGGCCAGGGGGCTACGTTGCAGAGAGGTGTAAAAAGGGGCATGGCCTAATTACACCTCTCTGCATTGCATCCCCCTGGCACGTTTGCAGAGGGGGAACTAATTCCCTTTGAATACTGAGGGTCCCTGGGGGCCAACTAGCCCACCTGGAACCTCCAGCATGTTCCAGGGGGCTGTGTTGCAGAGAGTTGTAAAAAGGGGCGTGTCCTCTTTACACGTCTCTGCAAGGCAGCCCCCTGGCGCGTTTGCAGAGGGGGGAACTAATTCCCCTTGAATACTGGGGGTCCCTGGGGGCCAACTAGCCCACCAGGAACATCCAATATGCGCCAAGGGGCTGCGTTGCAGAGAGGTGTAAAAAGCGGCGTGGCCTCTTTACATGTCTCTGCAAGGCAGCCCCCTGGTGCATACTGGAGGTTCCTGGTGTGCTACTTGGCCCCCAGGGACCCCCAGTATTCAAGAGGAATTGTTTCCCTCTCTGCAAATGCGCCAGGGGGTGTGTTTGGAGAGTGGTGCAGTAATTTTTTGGGGGGGATCGGCAGGTTACGCGTACCCCACGTGTATCCCGCAATTTAAAAAAAAAAAATTGTGGGGGGGCCTTGGGGGTCCTTGTGGGACTCCCTGAGCAGGCCTAGGGGGTCAGGAACCTCCAGTATGCGCCAGGGGGCTGCCTTGCAGAGAGTTGTAAAAAGGGGCGTGGCCTCTTTACACTTCTCTGCAAGGCAGCCCCCTAGCGCGTTTGCAGAGGGGGGAACTAATTCCCCTTGAATACTGGAGGTCCCTGGGGGCCAACTAACTCACCAGGAACCTCCAATATGCACCAAGGGGCTGCGTTGCAGAGAGGTGTAAAAAGCGGCGTGGTCTCTTTACACGTCTCCGCAAGGCAGCTCCCTGGCGCATACTGGAGGTTCCTGGTGGGCTACTTGGCCCCCAGGGACCCCCAGTGTTCAAGGTGAATTATTTCCCCCTCTGCAAACGCGCCAGGGGGTGCGTTTGCAGAGTGGTGCCTTAATCTTTTGGGGGGGATCGGCAGGGCACGCGTACCCTACGCGTACCCTACGCGTATCCCGCGATTTAAAAAAAATAAAAAATAAAAAAATGTTTGGGTCTTGGGGGTCCTTGTGGGACTCCCTGAGCAGGCCTAGGAATCAGGGTCTGTCTACCCTGCGTCTTTTGCGCACTTGTTTATCAGTTTTCTTGTGCCTCGGTTATACCGAGACATAAGATGGCTGCCAACACTTCCTATATATATATATACATATATATATATATATATATATATATATATATATATATATATATATATATATATATATATATATATATATATATATATATATATATATATATATATATATATATATATATATATATATATATATATATACAACAATGTTCCTGCTCTTGAACGTGACTTCGTCAGAATAAACAAGAAAAGGCAGCAAAGTCTCTCTCCAGTGAAAGCAGGATGTTTATTTCACACAAATGAAATTAAGAGACATGGTGTCGTCCATGACGCGTTTCACTCCTAGAAGGAGCTTGTTCACATAACGCGCCCCGAAGTTCAACCACAATTTATAGATTGCACACAGGTGATTTGATTAGAAACATGTCAAACAAATGTGAAAATAAAAATAGAAAACAGATTAAAGTGAGCGCCATATTGCATGAGTCACAATAATACAATGACTAAATGAATTTACAATATTGGACTAGACCATACTTTGTAACGATTTGCTCAATGTCAAAAACGTTGCAACAAAGAATTGTGGATGAATATATACAATGTATACGAAAATTCATATGAACAAACAATAATTGACAAGTGTCTTAATCAATACATTTTGAATACTGGGGGTCCCTGGGGGCCAACTAGCTCACCAGAAACCTCCAATATGCGCCAAGGGGCTGCGTTGCAGAGAGGTGTAAAAAGCGACGTGGTCTCTTTACACGTTTCTGCAAGGTAGCTCCCTGGCGCATACTGGAGGTTCCTGGTGGGCTACTTGGCCCCCAGGGGCCCCCAGTATTCAAGGTGAATTATTTCCCCCTCTGCAAACGCGCCAGGGGGAGCGTTTGCAGAGTGGTGCCTTAATTTTTTGGGGGGGATCGGCAGGGTACGCGCACCCTACGCGTATCCCGCGGTTTTAAAAAAAAAAAAAAAAACTGTTTGGGCCTTGGGAGTCCTTGTGGGACTCCCTGAGCAGGCCTAGGGGGTCAGGGTCTTTCTACCATGCGTCTTTTGAGCACTTGTTTATCAGTTTTCTTGTGCCTCGGTTATACCGAGACATAAGATGACTGCCAACACTTTATAGATATATATATATATATCACACACAGGAGGCCCAATACTGCACAGGATTCTTCATTTATTAAAGCCTTGCAACCTCATAGCACGAAGTAACCTTCCAAACTCCTAACGTTCAACAACGGCCTTGTTCACAGGTGGAAGGAATGAAATCAAATGCAAAGTGCGTTTCTGCGTGCTTTAAAAGTTCACTGCATCACGTGCCTTCAGATGAGAATACAAATCCCATGCTGCACCATTCTTATCATATTCAGGCAGTCCTCGAATTAATGGCAAAGTGCATTCATAAATGTTCTTATGCCGGTGCAGCATAATTAATGGAAATCATACCCAGTAGGCAGGTGAGTATATTGCAGGTTGCAGAGTCTATCCACATGGCTTGGCAAAAGCGTCTTCCTGTCAGCACGTTCGTTAGCAATATTCCATTACCACGAACCCTTTCCAAACACGCGCACATCTTTTTCACCTTCAGTGGCTTTCCTTCATAGGCTGAGGCGCGTGAGTGGGTCATACTCCTCTTTAATGTTCACACAAAACTCCTCCGTTCACGGAGCCTCCGACCCTTCAAGGTGGCCTCCTAAATGGTGCAGCATGGGATTTGTATTCTCATCTGAAGGCCCTGATGCAAGGAAGCCCACGCAGATACGTGCTTTTAAGAAAGCTATTTATTTCCAGAACCGGCAAAGCACTTCAATGTCACAATCCCTTACGCGTTTCAAAGCCGGAAAGCTTCTTCATCAGAGGGTGACACTGAAAAGACTGAAGCTCGTCAAAGCGCCATTAAATGCTTGCATGGGTTGTGTGGGTTTGTGAGTGCTTGTATGGGTGAGTGGGTGGCTGTGTTGAGAGGCTGTATGGGTGAGTGAGTGGGTGTGTGAGTGGCTGTATAGGTATATACGTGGATGTGCGAGTAGCTGTATGGATGAGTGACTGGCTGTATGAGTAGCTGTATGGGTGAGTGAGTGGTTGTATGAGTGGCTATATAAGTGAGTGAGTGGGTATGTGAGTAGCTCTATGGATGTGTGAGTGCGTGTATGGGTCTGTGAATGGGTATGAGTGTTTGTGTGAATGGGTGTATGAGAGGTTGTATAGGGCTGAGTGGATGTGTGAGTGGCTCAAATACTCACACACCTACTCACACACCTACCGAACCCCTTACATATCAATGTACACATCCATAGTACCACTCACACACCCATTAACTCACCCTTAAAGCCACTCACACAGACATTCACTCTCTAATACAGCTACCCACACCCACTCACTTATATTCACACACTCAAACAGCTACTCGCTTACCAATACAGCCACTCGCACTCACACACTTACTCCCTCACCCATACAGCCACTCACACACCTACTCCCTCACCCATACAGCCACTCACAGACCCACTCAGTCACCCATATAGCCACTCACAAACCCACTCATACACATATGCATCCACTAACTTATACATACAGCCACTCACACAGCCACTCACTCACCCATACAGCTACTCCTGACAGCTTCATTACCTGGTATCAGGATGGTCAAGTCCTCCACTGTAGTCTTCAAATGCTGCAGCTGCATGCGTAGACTGAGTGGCACCATTAGGATAGTTTTGTATTTTTTATGAGTTTGCAAATATAATATTGGCAGTCAGGGGACCTGCTCGCAAATCCTCCTATGCAAACAGGGAAAGTGCACCTTATTACATGGAATGCACTGCCCTCAGAGCAACTGCGTACTTGTGCAGTCCTGAGGGCAGCACATTCATTTGAAAACCTTAGGGGCTGCTTTGAAGCTGCTCCATGTTTCACAGTGCAGGCGGCAGCCCACCTGAACTTTGAAGAAGGATTAGAGATCCCCTTCCAAACGGGTGCAGTGAGTGACTGCACCCATCTCCAAGGGGATGTCACCCCCTCCAGAGAGCTGCCATCAGGGGGTGCACTTCCATTGCACCATCTTGTAGGTGGCGCCCTATCACTACACCTCCTGACAGCTTCTTTGCCTCTGCACCTGCATCTATAATACGGCACAGGCACAGCGGCAAAGGGATTCCCTCATTTGCATGGAGCACATCCCCGTGCAAATGAGGGAATGCCCTCTGAAGATAACGCTGGTGCTATATTTGTACCAGCGCTATCGGTATTACAGAAGGGGACACTCAAGTGTCTGCAGCCTTTACATAATAGGGCCCCTGGTAGTCATGTCTGCTTTCATATGTAAATCCTATCATGTTTCCCTCTTAAGATCAGAAGTAGTGGCAAATTTTCTGAAAAAAATTCCACCTATTCAGTTTATTTTTCCTCAGTGGGGTTTGAATCTCGCATTGGTCATCTTGATGACAGCCCAAATGTACCCAATGCACAGCTGCCAAGATTAAATTGTTATTGTGAAAACAATTCTGCTTGTGGGAATTACTTTTGTTTGTGAGGCTGGACAAGTACAGGTCCTCTCATTTCGTAAACTGTTCACAGTGTTCCACCTGAATAAAATGCTTCTCTGCGCCTTGACAATTGTTCTTGCCCAAGTTGGTTTCTGCATTTCAGTTAGACAATCACGTTACTCTTCCATCCTTTTTAACTCCTCCACATTCAGTCATAGTAGAGGAATGGCTGCATAGGCTTGATCTCAGACATGTGGTGTCATACTACACTAATCACATTAGACAAGGCAGTGCCGACCAGCTCTTTGTGTGCTTTGCTTTAGTAAAAAAAAGCATACAAGATTGATTAAACCTGCATTTTTGTGTTGGGTCATCTTCTGTATCACAATCTGTTATGCCCTGTGTTAGATCCATTTCGGGGGGCCACAGGGCAGACATGGCTACTTGTCTCCAACCGTAGTGGTTGAGGTCATCATTATCCACTAGTGTACTGGGGTCTGTCCTACTATTGCTCAGCAAACTTGGCTAAGTACAAACCTTTTCGTACGTGACTTTCAGGGGGATGAGGGTGAACATTCAAAGGCCTCTCGGAGTTAGTGTGATTGTGTACAAACTCAGAACTAAACAATCAAGCAACAGACACAAGGGGCCAGATTTGCAAATCTTTTGCACTGGGTTCGCATTACAAAAGTGATACAAACCTGTGCAAAATGATTTTATTGTATTTATTTTCCAGTACAAAACTTGTTTTGTGCTAGAAAGTTGCCTGAGAATAACGCAAATCAGCACTTACTGGTTCTGGAGACTCACTGCTGGGTAAATGTTTTCCAAACCTGTCTGCAGATTGGAGAGTAGTGTTCATAAGGTGAAGTATCTATCCACCAAAAACTACTGCTAGCTTTTTCTAATTTCTAAGTTTTCTAATTTGACTTGTGATTGCTGCTGTGCCTTCTGAAAACAGGCTTGCACTAAAACTCTCAATGGGAAGTGTCCCCGGCTTCCAAATTTCCTCCTTGAACAAGAGTATTACGAACTGTTCGGATAATTGGCTTGATGTATTATACAGGTTTCTTTGACTCCTGCTTAACTTGATTTGTTTAATGTTCTTTCTTAAATCACTTACAGCAATGGTCTTCAAACCTTTTAATGCTGCAACCCATGGTGTGAAAAAAAGAACAGTGGGCACCCCAGAAATGTTCACAATTATTCTACTAAATTAGAAATGTTTAAATATGTCTAAAAATATTTAAACATTGTGTAAGAAAGTGTTCTTTTCTGAATGGTCACCCCCACGTTTTCCTCCAATTGCTTATGGTTATGACTCTGATAGGGTTATATGTCGTTACTACGAGTTCCGTTGCAACGCATGCCTTTTCCACGCATGCGTTACCACGGAATTCGTTTTCCCCGCATCACCTTTACCACGTCGCTCTTACGTCGTAAAGAGGAAGCGGAAGTTTATTCCGCTTCCTCTCTAACTACGCTGATTTCTAAGGCACGGCGGGTTTGGGTTTTTATGGGGGGGAGACCCCCCGACCCCCCTTTTTAATCCTACGGGTTTTTTTTAATGCGTGGTAAAGACGATCGTTGAAGGCATAGGCGTTGAAAAGACGTTTACGTGGTAAGTGCTTCGTTGTAAACATTACGCGTAGTAATGCCTTCGTTGTTAATGATGTTTCCCCTCTGATAGAGCACTGGAGTCCACTGCCCAGAGCCCAGTGCCTGTGCTCTCTCTATCCCTAAAACTGGTATGTTCACCATAGTAAACCACAAATTGGCAAATAATTTACTCCCTTACAAGTCCCTGGTATTTGGTACCAGGAGTAGCAAGGGCATTAATGGTAAAGGGAGCCCAGGGCTGCAGCATGAGTTTATGCCACACTGAGTGACCCAAACAAACTACTTACAGGAGGCCTGCCATTGAAGACTGCAGAAACAGTACACACTGATCCATGTTGGGTTTAACCTCACCATGGGCCAGATGTACGTCCCGTTTTTGCATGGGTAAACAGGTTTACAAACCCGTTTGTGCATGCAAAAACTACATGGGCCAAGTATAAAGCCTATTTAGCAAGTCGCAACTTATTTGCGACTCGCTAAATAGGTTTTGCGACTTGCTATTTGGAAGGGGCTTTCCCCTCCAAATAGCGTGTCTCAAAACCATGTACTAATGTTTTGCGACCGCAATTGCGGTCGCAAAACATTCGCAATTACCACCTACTTCAAGTAGGTGGTAATTCATTCGCAAATGGCAAGGGATCCTCAGGAGACCCCTTCTCCTTTGCAAATGCATGTGAACATATTTTTTAAGGGCAGGCAGTGGCCCCAGGGACCACCGCCTGCCCTTAAAAAATGATTAAAAAAAAACATTTCAATCTTTTTTTTTTTAAATGCATCCCCTTTTCCTTAAAGAAAACGGGCTGCATTAAAAACAAGCATTGGCATAGCCAATTGGTCTCGCCTTTGGGACATTATAAGTGTGGGGACGTGATTCTAAGCACGGAGGCACTTTGTTCGTTTTAACTGCAGCGGCATCTTCTGGACTTTAGCCCACACTTTAGCCCACACTTTAGCCCACACCTCGCCGCACCCGCTCCGCGGGTGCCGCTTCGACTCACCAGGGTCCGGGGCAATTGTTGAAGGGCTGCAACCAGGGCACCGGGTGAGTGTGGTCAGCGGGGCTGCGAGCGTGCAGGGGACTCCAGTACCCAGGAGTCCCTGCAAGACCATCTTCGACCTTCCGGTCCGCTCTCCCTGCTGCCACGCCCCCCGTCCCTCACGATTCCCTATTTATTGTCCCAGCTCTCCCGCAGCGCGGGACGCAGCCCGGGGCGAAGACCGGGCTAAGAGCGGGCCGTTTGAGGCCGTTCGAGGTCTGAGCGGTCTGGTCTGGGCCCTCTCTCTTTCGCCCTTCCCTCGCTCTTTGGTATTTGTGACTGCTCATTATTGTTGTCCTGGCTGGTAGTTCCTGTTTTCCCGTATGTGTACTCGTGTAACTCGCAATAGGGCGGCCAAGGGGGGGCTGGTCCACAATGGGCCTATGGATGATATCATCACACGTACGAATATCGCCATAGACCATGAAATTACCAAACTCCAAACTAGAGTGTCCCTTGACCTGGAAGCTGCCAGGAAGCTGTCACTCGAATTTGCTACTCGCAAGAAATCCTCCCTAGGGCACATAGCATCTGCCACCACCCCAAATCGCGCACACAATTTACAGGGAGTATCAACGTTGGTTGATGTTCACGACATGCCAGTCTTGCTTATCCCCTCCACACCTCCGTGTACACTAGTTCTGCCCGAGGGTTCGCCCATCACTGTGGGTAGCCCTGCCCATCCCCTCATTTCTACTTCATATCCCTCAGATATTTCTGCTGCATCCACTTCCTATGGTGGACTAGATAGCATCCCGGCCAATCTGAACAAGAGAAAACGTTCCCCCAGTACAACTTCTCCACAGAAAAGGATCAAAAACCAGGGGGTTAACTTGTCTATTGCTGGTAACACAACAGCTGATGGTAGCACCGGAACGCCCTACACTTCCTCGCAGGCTCCTTGGTGTAACAATAATGTGGGGCTAGCTCCAGTGGCAGCAGAAAGTACTTTATTAACTGAGAGAGCAGACCTTGTTCTAAATGACCAGGAGGGGAGGGAAAGGGAATTTATAGGAGTGGTTTGGGACACCCTAAAAAGTCTCTTATCTCCCCTGGATTTAAGGCTCTCTCGAATTGAGAACAACCTCCTAGAGATGGAGAAAAGCATTATTGCTTTGGCCACCCTTGGCCTGAGAGGTCTTGAACACCAGGGCTTGATAGAGAATAGTATGGCTCCTCAGGTTCCTACCCCTTCCTCCACAGCTTTGCCTGGCCCGTCTCTTAACCCTATTGCGCCTTGTCCCACTCAGCCCATCCCTAAACCACGCACTAAGAGAGTCGTCACCACAAACCCGGTACCCCAGCCCAGGGTTAACACCCCAAGCGCTCCCACTTTACAACCACACATTCGCACTAACTTGGCTGCCCCGAGGTTACACAATCCCATTAGCTCTAGTCTCCGTTCCACTCAGGTCTCCCAGAACAAAATCTCTAATCGCCCTTCTGGGGGTCCTCATACTAAGAGCAATTTCCGAGGGGGATATATTGATCTCCCTCCTGAAGCCAATGATTACGTGGTGGTCTTGACGGGTGTCCCGGAAATAGAGAATGGCCATTACGAACATCAGCACTCCCTACACAACAAGGTCATGCATTGGCTCAACACCTATAGACCGATTCCTAATGGTAGGAGGAGTAGAGTTACAATGGTACGCAGAGTACCGTGGGTGGGAACAACAAGGAAACTCATCCCCGGCGACTGCATAGTCGTAACGTTTGACGATCTTTTCACGGCTAATCATATCTGCTCCTGGGTGAGTCAAGATGGGGGCTCCTCCATTGCCCCGAGGCCCTTGTCTTTTTTTTACCCACCTCGCGCTGCATATCCACAGGGGGGCAATTGGTCCATGGTTCCCCAACAGCCCAGCTGGGGGTACTCCTCCAGGGAGCACAATCTAACTAGAGGCTGGCTCGGTATCACAACTTCCAACAGGTTTGGCAGCCTTGAGGACGTTGATTGACTCCCAATGTCTCCAGCTCCGGTACCACCAAGCCAACCCAATGCCTCTCCGTTGGAAGCTGAGATCTGCCCCCTGTTGACTACCCTGGGTATGACTAGTACTGCCCCTTTGATCCAATCAATGACCCAGGTTTCCCCTGTACAGGGCCTGCTGCACCCTCCCAATTTTGACTGTACCACCAGTACTTCCGCAGTTGTGAGCAAGATAGCCCTTGATCCGTCGCCATCTATAGCTCCTCCCCAGTCCTCCCGGCTTGGCGGCCTCCACGCTGCTCCCCCAGCTCCTGCCCCCCAGCCCTGTAAAAGACCTGCAGGCAACTCCCAGCTTAAGATCCTAAGCTGGAATGTGGCAGGGCTTGCTCGAAATTTCGATAAGCCAGACTGGAACTCCTTTGTGGAGCCTTTCGGGATTTGCCTCCTACAAGAAACCTGGTGCTTGGAGCCCCTGCACAGGGCGGGTTTTACGACATACTCTGTACCAGCTTTTAGGTCCAAGGGCAGTAAAGGCCGCCCTTCTGGTGGCCTCCTTATCTGGGTCAGTATCTCACTGGGGCTCACCATAAGACATATAAATACCCAATCCCCAGATCTTATGAGACTTACTATTCAGTGTCCAGGGGGCAGGATCCTAGAAGTGTTCAATCTGTATCTCAGGGGGGCCAGGGGGGGGGAACTCCTCCTCCCTATCTTCAACCGGAGTCGAAGAGGAGCTTAGTGGTTGCAACATTGACTCCCTTATTGTCCTGGCTGGGGATTTTAATTGCTGTTTCGAACCGCTGGCCAGCGAAGACATTTTGGACACCTGGGAGGACGATGCTAAGAGAGGCATCCC
This sequence comes from Lissotriton helveticus, assembly GCF_964261635.1. Taxonomy (NCBI): domain Eukaryota; kingdom Metazoa; phylum Chordata; class Amphibia; order Caudata; family Salamandridae; genus Lissotriton; species Lissotriton helveticus. The sequence goes on from NC_136068.1 coordinate 557,652,267, forward strand.
TTTGCTCGCTCTTGACCCCATCAAAAAATGGACACAGAATGCTATTGATATTAATTCTCTCTGTTTGGAATATGCCCTTAGAGCCACAAATGGCCGTTCCAAATCAGATACCAGGGGTGCGCACACCTTTAATAGGGTGGGCTACACCTCGAGAATAGATTATATACTGTTAAACCATAACCTTTGGGAGTACTTCCAAGACATGGATGTCCAACAAACATCGGATAGCGACCATAATCCTCTAGTCCTATCACTTGCCCTCCCGTGGGAGACAGGGGATTTAGTATCGCCTTGGTCTAATTGGAAATCATCCCACGAAGTTGTCCCATCTAATTGTGGGAGGCGTTTAAAATGGGCGAAAGTCGCCTCGGACGAATCGAGAATGACCCAAGCTGGGACTATAATGTCGGAAGCTAAGCGTCTCTTGTGTGCGTTGGATTCCGATAATGCCGTTCTCACGACATTTACGGAGACCATCGCATCACTTAGTAATCTGTTCTTAGTTCCCCAGGGTAGGGCCAGGGCCAAGCGGAGAGCTGTGACCAGGGGTAGAGACCAATGGTACTCCCCCGCCTGTCGCATAGCTAAAAGCGAACTTATCCGGGCGGTTGGCAAGAAAGACCCCGCTCTGATTTCACTCGCTAGGAAAAACTATAAAAAAGCCCAAGCTGTGGCAAAGGACACCCATGAAACAAACTTCTGGAGAGATCTAATGAATGCTTGCTCCAGTAAGGACTCAAGGGGTTTCTGGGCCTTGCTTAGAGGTAGGGACAGGCCGGTCGACTCAATGCTGACATGTAACATCACTGGGGATGCCTGGTTGGCTCATTTTTCTAAACTCTATTCTAACCCACCGGGGGCTTTGGGCCAGATTAGGGGTCCCAGCTACAGAACACCGGACATTAGCCCACATCTAGACCCCATTTTTACACCTAAGGAGGTTGAAGTAGCGATTAGGTGCATTGTGCCCAATAAGGCGGCAGGCCCAGATGGCGTCCCTGGCGACTTGCTCCGGATTAACATGGAGGTGTGGAGCTTATTCATTGCCAAACTCCTGAATGAGGCCATGCAGGGCGGAGGCTTTCCAGATTCATGGAGGGGTGCGGAAGTCGTCCCTATTTTTAAAAAAGGGTGTAGGGACGACCCTGCTAACTACCGACCTATAAGTCTCCTTGACTCCACCCAGAAGGTAGCAGGGAAGGTAGTGCTAGGTAGGATTTTGCAGTGGGCTGAGGAAATGCAGGTCTTGTCTGACTTCCAGGCCGGTTTCAGAACAGGAACTGGCACGATTGAGCAGACATTTCGTTTCCTAATGCTCTATTGGAAAGTGGTCAAACTGGGCAAAGGCAGTCTGTACCTCGCCTTTATAGATCTGCGGACTGCCTTTGACCTAGTCCCACGTAACCAATTGTGGGCTGTCCTCGAGGGATTGGGCATGCCCTCGTATTTGTTGGCATTGATCACTAAATTCCATGAAAGCAATTTCGCCCAAATCAGATGGGGCGCGCAGGGCCAAAAAACACCCCGTATCTCTGTAGACAGGGGTGTCCGCCAGGGGTGTGTGCTAGCCCCCACTCTGTTTTCATTATATCTAAACGGAGTGGTGGAGCATCTTCTCCAATTTCCAGCAGACGCACCCTCCCTGGCGGGCAGGAAGATACCAACTCTCCTGTTTGCAGATGATACCCTGTTGATCTCGAAATCCCCGATGGGCCTCCAAATGCTGCTATCAAGGTTCCAGGGCTTTTGTGACTCCAGGGGCTTGGCTATTAACATCAGTAAAACCAAGTTCCTGGTGCTGAATCCCCCTAGGAAGACCGTTCACCCCCCATCCCTTGACTCAGTTCCATTAGAAAGGGTAAGGGAATTCGATTATTTAGGCATCCGACTCTGTGACTCTATGAGTTGGAAGGCGCACCACCAAAAAATCATTCTGACTCACAGAAGGGTCACGGGCGCTTTATTAAAAGAACATCGTGCCTCTCCCCTTAAACCCATTGGGGTGATACTAGATATTTATAGAGCAAAAGCTGTGAGTGCGGCACTGTACGGGGCAGAGTTGTGGGGTACTCAGAAAATTGACACTCTGTCCCACCTTGAGAACAAATTTCACAAAGACCTAATGAGGCTCCCTCATAGCTCTCCCACTCTTCCTCTCCTACTTGACACAGGCACACGATCCATAGCCGAGCAGGCCAAGCTACGCCCACTTCTCTTATGGGCCCGTATATGGAATGTCCCTGAACTCTCAAGCTACGCGGATGCACTACGTGAACTCCTCTCAACCCCGGGATGGTGTAAGATCGGTTGGCTCTCGGAAGTAAAGCGCCTCCTTTGTGAACTGGGTCTGGGAGATGCATGGGCCAATAGATCTTCACCACCTAAACAGTTGCTAAAGAAAATATTCTGGTCGTGGGTGGAAAATGAGAGAGTGAGCCACTCTAATCTATGTAGATCTGCTGCTGAGTTTTTGGTTATTAAAAACCTCCCGTCTAGAGAACCCTACCTGGATGTAATCTCCAATCCAACAGATAGGGCATTGTATTTTAAATTCAGGGTTGGAGTTCTGCCTCTTGGCACATGGACAGCTAAATGGAAACCACCCTGGCAAACTATAGCAACTTGCCCTTTCTGCACTAACAGGGACGAATCCATTTCCCATCTAATGTTTGAGTGTCCAGCATATGCTGCTCCTCGCCGCAGGTGGCTGAAACCGCTCTGTTTGAGGCTGGGCACTCGGTCATACTTGGAGGCCTTACAGATGCTAAGATCAGACCCTCACCCCTTGTTTGCTTGTGGCCTGGCAAAATTCTTGAGATGGGCTTGGAGGATAAGATCTGCGAGGAAAATGATCCTCCAGTAAGGGCACCTATCCAGATTCTACTGACCCCAGCTATTCATTGCTGTGTCCCTTTTCTCCCTTTAAGGATGATTCATTATGTGTGTGTATAAATGTATCTTAGATGGCTGATTCCCACATGTGTTGTATATTTTATATTGTCTTTTATCGATCTGTCTGTTTTGATGGTCAAACTGCATAACTGTTCTTATTTTTGCATCCGTTTTTACATTGAAATGCTTTTATGAAATGATAAATATTTCGAAATAAAGCTATACAACAACAACAACAACATTATAAGTGTTTAGGCATGCAACAGTTGATGTTGCACCAAGGATATTGTGCTGCAGAATTAAATACTTATAAGGTCCCAGAGGCGAGACCTATTGGCTATGCCAATGCTTGTTTTAAATGGGAGAAATTTGAAGTGGAAAAAAACGTTCCATCAAGTGCAGAATTTTTTTCCTTATTATGAACATTTATGCTGAAAAATTTTCTGCACTTTAAATTTCTCCCATTAAAAGAAAATAGTTGCATGTTTGTGTTGTACATGTAACTGCCACATTTGGCAAAAGGTACGTCCTGTGCCACAGGACCATATGACACAGGTTCTCGGTCACCCATACACATATATCCCATCACTTCACACACATGTTCATACATCCCCACAGACCATGTACTCACAGATGCACATGGTAGCCCTATCATAGTACCCCTATTGATAGTACTTTGTTCAAACCATAGTATCAGGCTCTATGGACATTAGGTATAAAGTCAATAAAGCTGGGCGCGAGTTACTTGGCCTTCAGTAGCTCACAACGATTTTCACTAATCAGAAGTAGCTCTCATTACAGAAAAGGTCAGAGACCCCTGTTATACAGTAAGATTATAGTTTATTAGATCAAAAACAATACAACTGGTATCCTGATCTCGCGAATTTGAAAGTGTTTTCTTACAGCAACATCAAGAAAAAGGAATTTTGGTGAAATACAGTATTTGCCTAGGATCACACAATTTAAGTGGGTAAGCAGTAATGTATTCAGGTTTTATGATTTTTATTTGTACAAATCAGCCACTAAATCGTTATCTGTCTCTTCTTTGTTGTAACCACTTGTGCATTTTTCTGCAGTTTTAATATAGTGCGAACTTCATCACAAGGTATTGGACCACAGGAAGATTACGTGATTTGTTAAGAATCACAGTATGTTGTGCTGGTGCTGAGACACAGTGGTACAAAAGGGGGTGGTGATGGACGGAGCATCTGAACCAATCAAACACTCACACCCAGTCATCAGATCTGGGTTTAATCCATCACTGTTCTTTAGCCCACTCTGCCACCCCAGTTCAGACATGGCCATATGCAAATCAGTCTGACCCTGTGCCTCATGGGAACAGTCCAGCCCGAACTGCCAAGCCATGCCTTCCCTGGACCGGAAACAAGCTTCCGAGGACCGGTTTCTGGCATTACAGCCGTCTTCAGCCCAGCTTGCTTGAATCCAGTGGCAAAGTGAGCAAGGGACTCACGTCTGAGCATACCCTGCCAACTTATGGCGAACAAAGTGGTACAAAAGGGGGTGGTGATGGACGGAGCATCTGAACCAATCAAACACTCACACCCAGTCAAAAGATCTGGGTTTAATCCATCACCGTTCTTTAGCCCACTCTGCCAACCCAGTTCTTACATGGCCATATGCAAATCAGTCTGACCCTGTGCGTCATGGGAACAGTACAGCCCGAACTGCCAAGCCATGCCTTCCCTGGACCGGAAACAAGCTTCCAAGGACCGGTTTCTGGCATTACAGCCATCTTCAGCCCAGCTTGCTTGAATCCAGTGGCAAAGTGAGCAAGGGACTCACATCTGAGCATACCCTGGCAACTTATGGCGAACAAAGTGATACAAAAAGGGGTGGTGATGGACAGAGCATCTGAACCAATCAAACACTCACACCCAGTCAAAAGATCTGGGTTTAATCCATCACCGTTCTTTAGCCCACTCTGCCACCCCAGTTCAGACATGGCCATATGCAAATCAGTCTGACCCTGTGCCTCATGGGAACAGTCCAGCCCGAACTGCCAAGCCATGCCTTCCCTGGACCGGAAACAAGCTTCCGAGAACCGGTTTCTGGCATTACAGCCGTCTTCAGCCCAGCTTGCTTGAATCCAGTGGCAAAGTGAGCAAGGGATTCACGTCTGAGCATACCCTGCCAACTTACGGCGAACAAAGTGGTACAAAAGGGGGTGGTGATGGACGGAGCATCTGAACCAATCAAACACTCACACCCAGTCAACAGATCTGGGTTTAATCCATCACCGTTCTTTAGCCCACTCTGCCACCCCAGTTCAGACATGGCCATATGCAAATCAGTCTGACCCTGTGCCTCATGGGAACAGTCCAGCCCGAACTGCCAAGCCATGCCTTCCCTGGACCGGAAACAAGCTTCCGAGGACCGGTTTCTGGCATTACAGCCGTCTTCAGCCCAGCTTGCTTGAATCCAGTGGCAAAGTGAGCAAGGGACTCACGTCTGAGCATACCCTGCCAACTTATGGTGAACAAAGTGGTACAAAAGGGGGTGGTGATGGACGGAGCATCTGAACCAATCAAACACTCACACCCAGTCAACAGATCTGGATTTAATCCATCACCGTTCTTTAGCCCACTCTGCCACCCCAGTTCAGACATGGCCATATGCAAATCAGTCTGACCCCGTGCCTCATGGGAACAGTCCAGCCCGAACTGCCAAGCCATGCCTTCCCTGGACCGGAAACAAGCTTCCGAGGACCGGTTTCTGGCATTACAGCCGTCTTCAGCCCAGCTTTCTTGAATCCAGTGGCAAAGTGAGCAAGGGACTCACATCTGAGCATACCCTGCCAACTTATGGTGAACAAAGTGGTACAAAAGGGGGTGGTGATGGACGGAGCATCTGAACCAATCAAATATTATATCATATATGTTTAACTGAAACGCACAGGAGCCTCCTTTATTAGTGAGAACTACAAACACAAGAGGCAATCTCAGCAGGTGTTTGGCTATATCGATTGATCACCATATGTGCAACTAGATCATTTCAATGTACTCTTAGATACCTATATGCATGTGGGTTTGCACAATGCAAACCTCGCATCAAATCAATGAAACATTGTACAATATATGTCAGGGGGAGAGAGCAACAACAGAGGATAGTGTAGGGTCTAGGCAAGAGGCGAGATATAGAAGGAAAGGGGAAGGGGGGCTTTTAATGTGGGGCACTTATAAAAGGACAAAAGACCAGTACAATCCCCAAAGAATGTTCACCAACAAACATGTTGGGTACACTTCCAGGGTCTAAAGGTCCATGCAGCTGGGTAAGTTGCACTGACAATCAGAGTCAGTGCTTTCTCTAAGTTCAAGGGATCCAGCCAGTCATATGGGGGTTGACATTTCCCTGCTAAAAGAGGAGATCTGGGAAAGTTGTCTGCCCAGAAAGCAATGCATGGATTGGTACCAATATGCAAAAGACCAGACATCCATTAAACAGTGCTTAATTTGAGCTGGTGGTTTCCATGCTCAGCACCAGCCCTTAATTGCCAACACTGCCCCTTATGACAGCCTGTTGAATGGTGGCGCTGTTTGTTTTATTTGGAGACCAGCACAACATATTTTTTAATTCAAAATACATTAAAAATAACTAAAACCTACTGCCAAAGCCATTCTTATAGGTTTGGGAGCTGGAATAGTCAGAATAGTCACACTTGTATGAGTGGGATGGTTAGTAGTTTGGTTGTTACTGTAGTTGGCAGAATTGACAGCGGCAATGGGTGGTGCAAGCAGAAGTGGCCTCCTGAGGAGGGCCTTGGCACTTATTCTTTTTACAAATTAACCACTGCCTAAAGACATAGAATGGTAGGGAAAGACGTGATGGGAGGCATGATACTCATCTGTGGGCAGCATCCACCCTCCATCTAACAAAAAAAATGTAAATGTTTGCAATGATCCAAGACTAATCGTAGCAAGAGATGCTAAATGGAAACCATCAAACGATTCTGGTTAAAGTGCCTCTTGCTGCCTCCAAGCTCCTGATAATTATAAACTTACAAAATTCACCTAACGAGTGTTGCAGTTCATGGTCTTTGAAAGCATAGCCCAGAAAAAGCGTTGCTCCTACTCAAAACACTCACACATTGATAGGTGAGATACTTCCGGCTTTGGTACTTTATTTAGGTCAACACCTTTCTCGTGCTCTGCCCTCTGGTGCACACATTACAGCTGGCTGGTTCCCACAAAGAACGGTCAAGTGTTGTCTCGAGCCGCCCTGTGCCCTTCAGCTCCCGGGTTTGAAACTGGAATCTCGCCTCCCATTCTGGAGAGGCGAGTGGTGCCCATGGCAGCATTCTGGGGGAGCAGCAATGTCGATTCTGTTTACATTCAGCCACATACAGTGACTGAGCGATGGACAGAGGCCTGCCCAGGGAGGTGGGAGATAGCAGCGTGCAGTGAGTGATAAGAGCTGTGGGTGGGAATGGCAGCACAGAACAGGCCCTTAACTGCATATCCTGTTGGCAACGAAACAGCAGTGTGAATTGTGCATGACTAACAAACACACTAAAATGGTAATGAAGGGCCATGGGCACAGAATGCACTCACGCGGGCACATGCCTGAGGCAGGAACAGTGCCATTGCTGCACGTGACTGGGGCTTTTAAGAGTGTGTGTGGTAGCAAACATTTCTAAGTAAATCATGTCATATACAAACACCAGTACTGGAAATTAAATCAAGAAGAAACACAAAAGGGGGGCTCCCCATCTTCAGTCATGTTTTAAGTGCACACGATTTTAGATGTTCGAAAGACATGAACCTGAGACGAACACTGATCCCATGGTCTGCACACTAATTATGTCACATTTTAGCGGCGAGAGTGTAACTCCGTGAAATGTCTAACAAGCTATGAAGAAACAGATGGCCGTGAAAAGTATCTACACGAAATATGACTTTTCAGCAATTTAACCCTGTTCAGTTGCGACAGCAATTCAGGAGATATGCTATTAGAGGCTGAAACCTGACGGTGTGGCAGGTAGGGAGGTGGGTGTGGAGGTGTTGGACACCTAAGTCCCAAACAAACAACACTTGGCTGCTGCAAATAATAACAATGATTGTGCACGGTAAACGGGAGGGGTGTGGGGAGGGGGGCTGTCACGAGATAATCCCACGTTGTCGAGAACGACATTTGAAGTCCGTATTTACTTTAAACAAATGCGTTCTGGGAGTGGGGGGGTCTTGGTTCACTACTATTGAATGTACACAGATGAGTTGAAAGGAAGATGGTGCCCCAGCTGCAAACAGAGTCACCTTGTAACTTTACACTGACCCAGGCCTGCTGCAGTAGTCTCCAGGAACACACTGCCATTTTCCCCCAGCCACACTCGTATTCCCGAACCCCCTAAGGTCATCCGCCAGGCAACCCTGGGGCTGGAGAGGGAGTGAACTGACCTGGAGCTCTCCGGTGCGAAACCACCGACGGATGATGCAGAAGAACAGGCACCTGAAGCCTGATAAACCCAGGGTTAAAATCAGGAGACGGTGTTTGCAGGTCGGAGAGTCTTCAATGAGCGTGCGCCGCCACACAAGAAGGTCAAATCAGGCGGCAAGTTACGGGGGCGGAATCACGAGACTCTGTGGAAGCACAACGCCGCGCTCATTAAAGGACACCCATTTGCAAACGTGCGGCTGTGACTCTTTGGGTATCATGAAGCGCTAAATGAACAAGCATTGGCCGCGCGTTTGAAACAACAGACGCGTTCCTATCCTTCGGTGATAATCGCTGGTGGGGGCACAGCAGAGCTGTCAAAAACTCAATAACAATATATTAAATAAAGAGAAGTTTCAAACGTGGCTTTCTTTGGCGTGGGACACTTCTTTTGGCTTGCGGTTTTGGTTGGAGTGTGGTTGGTGTTTGTAAAGAGACCTGCAGAAGACAGAAAAAACGGGCTCACTAAAAGGTATTTAAAGCCCAGAGACGCACAATTCACTCGTCATGACTCACGATGCTGAAGAATACAGCAAGGACATAGACGAGTTGCCAGGCGTGAGAAAAAGATGGGACAGTAAGCAAGAAAAACAAGCATTGGCCACAGCAAAGCGGCTGCGAAAGTGAAAGTGATCGCGATCGCGATCAAGCACGCGAGCGATGCACTTAATAAGCATGACAAGGAAAGCCATATGGCACCTCTGCTCGTGAGCGCATGCCCGCGCACGTGCACTCAAGCTCTAGGCCGGCCATGGCAGCAATTTTTGAAGCCCTCACTAAAAGTCTCGCCAGACCAGCGCATGCGCTTGGTCAGACGAGACCTAAAAATGGCCTTATTTGAAAGCAGTCCTAGACTTGGTGGTCTGCTGAGCCCAGCAGGGCACCATCCCTGGGAGGGCCTGTCATTCCCAATGGGCTCGCAAATTGCGAGAGGCTCATTGCTATTAATGAGCCTTGCAATATGCGATCCCATTGGGAATCACAAACAGTGTTAAACACACTGTTGTACATTTCATTATGCGTCTTGCAATTTGCAAAGCGCAATTAGTTGCAAATTGCGAGACGCAAAATAAAATGGTCGTACATCTGGCCCCATGTGCGCTAAAGTCAATGCACTGCTCATAGTATATGTCAGTCACCCCTAAGGAAGGCTTCCTGAGCCCAGGAGGCAAGGTGCCGTATATTAAGGGTTAGCACATGTAAGTGCAAGCTTATATGTCCTTATAGTGGCCTTTACCATTAATGTACACTGTAAGTGAAAGGCGGTCCATAGGATAACATGGGCTTGTACCCAGACCCTCTACGGGTTAGTAGCTCCATTATGGTACAAATGAAATATGTCATGTTTGGTATTAAACATAATGCCTTCTCACCCCTGACATGAATCCCATGTGGAGGGGGACATTATATGCATTCAAGTGCCTATCTTAGAGGTGCCAAATGGTTGTCCCCCAGCCTAACTGTGCTCTGGCTGGCAAGCCTGGGCTATGCGGTGTCTGCTGCCACCACGGACAGGTTTCTGCCTCCTTCTAGGCAGTGTGGAACACTCCCAGGGCTCAGCAACATGGGCATGGTAAGGAAGGACATTACAGCACCCCCTCCAATGCAGACAAGTGAATGAGCACATCAAGGAAGTAACCTTCAACGACTGCATCGCCTCTGATATGCATCAGGGCGGACTCCCAGCAGAGGAAACAGCCTTCTCCTGCCACAGGCATATTTGCTCGGGTGCAGCCAGGAAATTAGCTATGCAAGGTAGTATACAACTCCCAGAAGGCTGACCACACCTCCTGGGTGAGCAACGGTCTGTACACTATTTCAATTTTCTGCCATGTTCAGGAGTGCAGAAAAGAGGGTTCTGGGTAGAAAGGGTGATCCACCACACCTGATGTGGTCACCTCAGGGACAGATTAGCTGCAGGAGCTATCTGTCCATTGGCTACTAGTCTCCACACCTCTAAATCCCCTAAATCTAGGATGTAAGGGAACCCCCTGACACCAGAACATCAGATCTAACCTGCATCAAAGAAGGAACCCGAGTCCATGACCTGTGTGCTAAAGTCAATGCACTGCTCATAGTATATGTCAGTCACCCCTAAGGAAGGCTTCCTGAGCCCAAGAGGCAAGGTGCCATATATTAAGGGTTAGAACATGTAAGTGCAAGCTTATATGTCCTTATAGTGGCCTTTACCATTAATGTACACTGTAAGTGAAAGGCGGTCCATAGTATAACATGGGCTTGTACCCAGACCCTCTACGGGTTAGTAGCTCCATTATGGTACAGCTGAAATATGTCATGTTTGGTATTAAACATAATGCCTTCTCACCCCTGCCATAAATCTCATGTGGAGGGGGACATTACATGCACTCAAGTGCCTACCTTAGAGGCGCCAAATGGTTGTCCCCCCAGCCGAACTGTGCTCTGGCTGGCAAGCCTGGGCTTTGCGGTGTCTGCTGCCACCACAGACAGGTTTTTGACCTACTGCTAGGTAGTGTGAACACTCCCAGAACTGAACAACACAGGCATGGTAAGGAAGGAGATTACAGCACCCCCCGCCAATGCAGGCAAGTGAATGAGCACATCAAGTAAATAAGCTTTAACGACTGCATTGCCTCTGATATGCATCAGGGCTGACTCCCACCAGAGGAAACGGCCTTCTCCTGCCGCAGGCACATTTGCTCTGGTACAGCCAGGAAATTAGCTATGCAAGGTAGTATACAACTCCCAGAAGGCTGACCACACCTCCTGGGTGAACAACGGTCTGTACACTATTTTAATTTTCTGCCATGTTTAGGAGTGGCAGAAAAGAGGGTTCTGGGTAGAAAGGGTGATCCACCACACCTGATGTGGTCACCTCAGGGATGGATTAGCTGCAGGAGCTATCTGCCCATTGGCTACTAGTCTCCACACTTCTAAATCCCCTAAATCTAGGATGTAAGGGAACCTCCTGACACCAGAACAAAAAGATCTGATCAACCTGCATCAAAGAAGGAAAAAGAAGGAATAGGACTTTGTCCACCATCCAAAGCTAAAGAGGGATTCCCTGTCTCTGTGGCAACAGATATGGAACTATGAGAACGAACTTCGTCCTTTGCTCAAACTTGGTCTCCACTGGACTGGTGGCACCAGTTCCCTGTACACTGCAAGTAAAAACACTTCTAGGATCCTAAGAATAAGCGGCCTTCGGGCTTGCTGAAAACCAGATAGTCCAGTACATTGTGGGAGTTGTAGGCCTGCCTGTCCCAAAGTTTCAGGCGCTACCTCAGGTCCCCGACCCCTGTGAATGGCCTATAACTTTTCGCTGTGGTTACCGCTGCTAAGGCTTGTTGGTTGCCAGTCTTGCAACTTAACACATGTTCCTTTAGTAAAGCCTGACTGCTGTTTGGCACTCTACCAATGCTGAGCAAAGGATTTATTAGTGTGAATCCAAAGATCATCTTTGGGATATTTTGATCATATTACATGGTGAGAACTAACACCCTTGCCACATAATATTCCACTTTCCTACATTGACGTTACAGCGTTGGGAATCCTGAAAATGTGTTGCTCAGTACCAAAGCGTCATAAGTAATTTGTGCATGAGATATTTGCCAAATTGACTTTAGCATCAAACATTGTAAAAAAAAAAATCTTTTTTAAATTGGTTTTTAAGGGCCCTGTGTAGTTCCCTAAGTTTAAAAGTTGATTCTAAATTTGAAAAAGCTCCTGACTGCTAGACAAAAAAATTAGGTACAATGGAAGCTGCACAGAGTCTCACCCAGTCAGTCATCCCAGCTCTGAAGATCAATGATCTAAGAGCTTTGTGCAAATTTAGTGGTATTTCCTACAGGAGCAGGCCAAATTAGATATACATAACCAATCCTAAGATCATGAGCTTGATGAAGGTGAAGATGAAGTCCTGGCTCAAGTTGGAGAGGATGGATACGTGAATGAAGAATTTGAGCCTCCACCCTTCCCCAGACCCCCTTCACCAGTGGAAAGTTGTGGTAAATAAATAATTAAATACCTGTGCTATTTTTGACAAGATATACTAATAACAGATAGCTCAATAAATAAGAGTCAAGATTCGAGGTATCTTGAGTTTGCAGGTTTTAATACAGCATAAAGGACAGCAACAGGACAACCTGCACGGGAATAGGATGGCAGGGCCCGGCAGCTGCCGGGGCAGGATCTGGGATGAGCGCGCTGACTTTAATAACAGTACATGACATATATATACTAAAACAATTACATGGCATTCAATACAGTAGGCGTAGCAGTGGGCGGAGTTCGTAGCAGTCGCGAAAGATAAGGCTGAAGTGGGTGTAACAAGAGGCGTGTACATAGACATGTGATGTAAACGTAACAGAAGATGTCATAAATGGGGCGGAAACATGGAGGGGGCTACCTAAGGAGCCGGGACCTCTGACCTAGTGGTGCGCGCAAGCTGGCAATGACGTGTTACTAGGGAGAACTGGGGGCTATGACTTCTGCGCTAGAAGAGGAGACTAAAGTCTGGAGAGTCAGAGCGACATGTACCTAAACACTATCTAGTATCTGATGTTTAGAGAACATGTTGATAGAATCCAAAAGTTATCAGGGTAAAGGCTAACAGACTCTAAGACTGGTGCATGCATTATTCTACATGTAGTGCGTGTTGAGGAATATTAGATGACCATTAATACAGTATTTCTCTTACATGGAGACGTAAAGGCTAGACGATGACTGAAACTATTGATGCGATTCAGTAGCTTAGGAATGCAGAGAAGGAGGGCTGGACTGATAACTAGAATCATAACATACTCTTGGCAGACTGGCAGGCAGAGCCAGGCCGAGCCGGGCACTGTGAGGCAGGAAGTAAGTGAAGGGTCAGGGATGCAGGTGGGGGCTGTATCGCTCCTCAGCGAGGGTTCAGGAGACAGGAGCTGAATCTGGTGTCCGGGCCCTTTTGAGGCCTAGAAACGGGGACTTTTACTGAATTAACGTGCACACTGTGAAACGTGGCAACATAACTTTACATAGGCCTAATACTCGTAGCTTTCACGAGAACTGGAAACTGGCATACTAGAGTTGGACACAACTAGAATTGCGTCTTTAATCGATCATAAGGGAATACATATGCATATTGATCATGCACATATAACATAAGATGGGGAACACGTAGGGACACAGAACATGGCAAAATTTACTTTTCCACATTCCCTCCTTGTCACTACGTTTTCATCAGGAAACATCAATATTCATGATACCATCTATCATTTCATACAGTATCATTTGCTCGTCTCGAATTGGCTTGGAACGGGACTTAGGACTAGGACTTGGAATACAGGATGTAGCACAAATGCCGCAAATCGCAGGGCCACATTGTAAACAGAGGCAGCAACTGAAAATGATCATTACTGCTATACCTAGGAATGACAATACTTTCCATCCCCAGGCAGAAATTATACTCCAGAGCCAACCGGACCATGTCCAGGTGCCTGGATTCTGGTGTAACTGATGGGCAATTTTATGAAGTCTGGTTATAGCTGAATAAACAGACGGCGCGTTATTAGGAATGAAAATGCAGCAACTAGATCCGATGACTCTACATGCTCCTCCTCTATCGGCCAGTATGACGTCAAGAACGAGACGATTTTGGAGCACAACAAATCTCAAAGCAGATTGCTCTTCGGTTAAGTTACCTAGAGCAGAAGTAGTCTCATTCACTACTGCTTCAAGGGTTCTGGTTAATCTACGAATTAACTTACTATTCTGGACGGGGCCTATAAAGAAGAAGAATCCTTTATTGAAATCTTGATACTGTTCTAGAGTAGTTTCAGTTTGATCGACAATCGGGGACTCGATCTCCCTTCTATGTCTAATGTGTACTAGATGTGTGTTTCTATGATAATCGGATGGGGCTAGGAAAACTGGTGGCCGTAGGAAGGCAATGTAACATGTTCCATCCCAATCGAGGGGCAGACGAACATATGCGGTCTGACCACAAACAAAATATGAATGACGTGAGGCTTTGAAAATAGATTTCCCACTGTCACTATACTTGACAATAGTAGTACAATCACTATGTCCTACATGTGCAGAACCATTCTTTCGGACACATAATTCGCCTTTGACTGGTAGTACTGAAATTGCAGGTAAATCTGGAGTAGTATCAGACTGAACATTCAGGACCATAAAATTCGAAGAATAATTACCTAAATTATAAACTTCATTTTCTAGATCTAACCCGGTTCTATGGGTGAGACCTTGCTTGTCTGGAAAACATGTACTGTTCAGAAGGGACATATCAGTTGAGGATGACGTTAACGTGGACCATGCTCCACACGAACCATTATGTGAAAACGGATAAGGAAAGAGTGGCAGAACTCCCTTCGGTGTCTGAAAAGGGGGGAGTCGACCACACACCCAACAATTAGTGGCATTGCTGGTCTGGTGTGAATAGTGTAGCATTCTGATAAACGTGTTATTACGCATAGCAAGACGATAGGATAGCTCGTGAGGAGGCAGATCACTAAATGTGTGCTCTACTGTAGCATTAGAAAACTTATTTACATGAGAAATTGTAAAACATAAATGCAATGCATAACTTGTGCAGGTAACCATCAAACTCAAAAACAGAAGAAAACATAGAATAATGATACATCTGATAGAGTTTTGACTAACTCTCTCACTATGGGGGTCTATCTCATACATGTCAGAAACCTGTCTAACCGCTTCACCCGAGGGGGACTTAGACAATTAAACTGGCTGACTTATTTTACTAGACCGGAGCTTACTTTTATACTCCTGCTGCGGAGTTTCCTCTAACAGGGGAGGCTTGGAATCAAAGTCTGTAGCGGGACAGTCCTTGAGAATGGAACAGTCTTTAGAAATGGAACAGTCTTTAGAATTGTCATTAAAAGTCTTTTTCCGGATTCCATGAAATTTCTTGACGTGGGACAGATGGACCCAACCCTTGCGGCCTTCTAGCTTCACGGCCGTGCGGGTGGTCAGAAGGACAAGTTGAGGTTGTTTCCAGCGGGGCTCCAGCGGACTTGAACGATCAAAGTTCCGGACAAGTACAAGACTTCCTGGGATGATTTCATGCGGTTTCACCTCGGTATTGTCTGGAAATGCGGCGGCAACCTGTGAACGACAAGAGTGGAGGGCAGACATCAAGGAAGCTAGGTAATCTGTCAGCATATTACTGGAAACATCTGTAATACTTCGGGGTCTAGGTGTACCCCACATGTTCGGGGGGCGGCCGAATACGACCTCATAAGGGGACAGACCTGATCTGGAATGTGCGACCATGCGCATATAGAATAGGGCGACTGGCAGAGCTACTAGCCAGTCTACACCTTTCTCTTTACATACTTTGGCGATACGGATTTTTAGGGTCTGATTATGTCTCTCTATGAGACCTGCTGCTTCAGGATGGCGTACACAATGAAACTTCCACTGGTACCCTAACAGAAGGGACACATGCTTCATTAACTCAGATGAGAATGGCTGGCCGTTGTCTGAATACACGACCCTAGGGAGTCCATAACGAGGGAAAAATTCACGAACCAGCTGCTTGGCAGTGGTCGCGGCTGTGTAATCTGGAACTGGATATGCCTCTGTCCACCTGGACAAAGCGCATACAACTACAAGGACATACTTGAAACCTCGACATCGCTCCATCTGAATATAATCCATTTGGAGGACCTCAAAAGGGTGGTCAGGAGGCTGGAATCCCCCTTGTTCCACCGGGACACTTTTACCTGGATTGAACTGGCAACATATCATACAGGTACGGACTTTCTGCTTGGCTGCAGCTCGTAAATGCTTGTTGAACCAAATGTTCTGGATACTGTCTAACATGGCTTTTTCTCCTAAATGTGCAGGACTATGTGCGGTATTAATAATGACTTGAACCATTGAGTCGGGGAGAAACCATGTGGCTTTTCCCTTCGTCAACCATCCCTGATCTGTCTGGACCCCTCCTTGTTCGGACCATTTCTTGATTTCTTCGGGAATAGCATGTGACTGGATATCTATGACATCTTGTGTAGGGTCCTTAACTGTCATACATGTAGTCGGATCTGGAGTGTGTGTCAGTGTCATGTTAACTGGAATGTCTGGAGTCTGGGCTGTAAGCTTGGCTGTTTGGTCTGCTAGATCGTTACCTTGGGAAATGATGTCAGTGACTTTCGTATGTGCTTTGCACTTCATGATAGCGATAGCTGTCGGTAAATGTATTGCATCTAACAGAGCTTGGATAAGGAGACCATGCTGAATCTTGGTTCCATGAGAAGTCATAAAACCTCTTTCTTGCCAGAGCACTCCAAAGTCGTGTACGACTCCGAATGCATAACGTGAATCTGTGTATATGTTAACTTTCAGGTTCTTGGCACGTATGCAGGCTTGGGTCAGAGCGACTAGCTCTGCTGCTTGAGCGGACAGGGTGTCAATACGGTGTGTCTCTATAACTTCAGTTTCAGTAGTCACTGCATACGCGGCTACTAGTTCTCCTGTACTTGTTCTCATACATGAACCATCCACATAAAGTGTCAGGTCGGGATCAGGTAATGGAATATCTGTCAGGTCTTGTCTTGGCTTTGTCATAGTGTTAACTACTTCCACACAGTCATGTGTGGCAGGATTTGAAGTAACTGACGGTAACAGTGTAGCAGGATTTAGAACGTTGCAGCGTCTGATTTCTATGTGTGGCTGGAACAGTGTCAATTCATAACCCGTTAAACGTGCAATTGTCAAGTGCTGGGTCTGTGTTCGGTTTAAAAGAACTTCCACGGAGTGTGGAACTTGTACTGTCAGGGAGTGTCCTAATACTATGGAATCACTTTGTCTGATAGCTAGTGCTGTGGCTGCAACTGACTTGAGGCACGCAGGCAGAGCCTGGGCTACTGGATCTAGTGTGCTCGAGAAATAAGCACAAGGCTTGTATTGTCCTGCTTGATCTTGTGTGAGAACAGATAATGCTGTACCATTACGTTCAGTAACAAAAAGTGTAAAAGGCTTACTATAGTTCGGTGTTGCTAGAACAGGAGCTTGACATAAGGCTTTCTTTAATTCATTAAAAGCAAGTGTATGTTCAGACGTCCAAGGGAGGACAGTCGATACGGCTGCCTCCTGTGTCGTTAACTGTATCAGTGGTTTAGCTAGAAATGCATACTGGGGAATCCATTGTCTGCAATAGGAAGTGAGGCCGATAAAAGCTCGTACCTCTTTCTGTGTCTTGGGCTGAGGAAGACTCGCTATTAACTGGATACGGTCAGGTGTCAACTGCCTACCCCTCTTGGACAGTAAGTGTCCTAAGTAGACCACTTGCTGGACACAGAATTGAAGCTTCGAAGGGGACACCTTGTGCCCCATCTCGGCTAGGAAATACAGAACTGTAAGTGACGCTCGCTCGCAGTCACGTTCAGAACGGGCTGTGATCAGTAGATCATCGACATACTGGAGCAGGGCAGTGTCAGTTGGCATGTGAATATTGTCTAGTTGTCTTTTAAGTGCTTGACTGTAAATGCTAGGACTTTCTGTGAAACCTTGAGGAGCTCGTGTAAATTTATAGCTCCTTCCATTTAAACAGAATCCGAAAAGGAACTGGCTGTCTGGATGAATCGGAACACTGAAAAATGCGTTTTTGAGGTCTATGACAGTGAAAAACGTGGCTTCAGAATCAATGGCTGTCAATAGGGAAGAAATATCTGGAACAACTGGGTACTGGGAAATGATACATTTATTAAGCTCTCGAAGATCAATCACTAATCGATATACTGGAGGTGCATTTGGATCAGTACGTTTCATGACTGGAATGATAGGAGAATTACATACATTGGAGTCAGTTTCTACAACCACTCCTTGAGCAATGAGCTCGTCAATAATTTTGGATAAGGCTGCTACAGCCTCAGGTGGCAATCTGTACTGTCTGATTCGTGGTAACACTATACCTGGTTTCAGAGTCACACGATGGGGTGTGATTTGCATAAAACCAACATCAGTTGGACCTTGTGCCCATAGATGCTGGGGGACATTCAGTAATCTTGGATCAAAATCTCGTAATACATAGTGACCCTTAAAGTCACGTAAAAACAAACGTATTCCTTCTGGGGAGCAACAAATAACTGCACCTAATTCTTTCAGTGTCTTAATACCTAACAAATTTTCTGGACATGACTTCGTAAGTAATAAATCAGTAGTTCGGGACAATGGACCTACTTCTAGAGTAACTGGTTTGGAAATCTCGTTAACTATTGGCTTTCCTGAAAATCCAAGGGAAACATTTCTTGAGCCTGAGAGCGGAGCCCCTGGAACCTCGTCATGACTGATAGTAGTCCTACTTGCCCCTGTATCAATCAGAAACTTTCTGTCTTTCCCTAATACTTGACTGTGAACATAGGGACCCTCTTGATCTACAGGTATCTCGATGAGAGGCAAGCCTACCTCCCTCTCTAGGCTGTTTCATGAATACTGCTGGTACTCTGGATACTCGGACTGTGCATACTGGTACATCTGCTGTGTAACATGCTGTGTTGCAGCTATAGGCTGCGGTACTGTAACTGTCTGTGGTGCATTCTGTGGTAACTGGGAAGTCTGTGAAACTTGTTCTTGTCTAGGCGGACGTGGTCTTTCTTTAGTCTTACCGGTAGCTATGTTGTGTTTCAGAACTGCACACTCGTTTATAAAATGACCTGGCTGTTTACAATAATTGCAGGTCCCTTTAACAGGAACTGCAGGATGACTGGCTTGATTCAGGCCCCTCTTATGACTGTCTTGAGGAACAGATTGTGCAACTAATACTTTCATTTTCGTGTCTTTCATACGTTTCCTTTCGTGATCTTGCTCTTCCCTGATTCTATTCTGGTGATACTGAAGCATCTGAAGCATTTGGGACGGAGTATTAGCTTGCCAGGTACTTTCGACTTTCAAAACTCGATTCTTAACTTGTGGACTTGAATTCTCGACTATTTTAGTAACAAAAAGATGAGGGTATGACTCACTACTCGTCTTCAATCCACTGTTAATACCAAAACATTTCTCGAATCTAGAATAAAAATCACTAGTATCTTCGTCTGGTTTCTGTTTACAGGCTGAGATTGCATCCCAGTCTTCCTTTTTCGTGGCTAGTAATCTTGGCAAAACTTGTATCAATAGCTCGGGTAATTCTTTACATTTATCTCCTAGACCGGTACCTGGTACACGTGTATTTTCTTCAGCTTCTAGAGCTGCCCAATCTATCTTTTTCTCTCCCACCTCCCATTCTTTTTCCTTGAGTTTTTCATATATGCCCGCAGGCAACAGGACCTTTAACATTTTAATTATATCTGGATACGTGTATTCTCCTATACGGAGCATGTCTTTTAATTCACGGTGGAACCCTGCTGGATCTTTGTCGTGACAGGGAATTAACTTTTTCATCTCTAAGAGTTCCATCTTTGTAATCGGGGTGTAAACAAATACTCGTTGCATTTCACCACCCTGTGTCCTAACTGGGTGTACTTCTCGTAACGGATGCTGTTTGTCTATGTAAAACGGTTTACTTTCTGGGGGTGAGACGTGAACAAAATGCGGGTTCAGAAACGTTGTATATTTGTGGCGCTGTTCTAGAATGATACTAATTAAGTCGGTACCTAGACCTTTCCATCTATACTGGAGTAACTCGTTCAGAACATCATGTAACGGACCTGGATCAGAATGTTGACCCTCATACAGAGTAATGAGGTGCTGGATTATATACATACCCACCAGTCGCTGCTCGGCTGGGGGCAGTTTCAGAAACATTTGTGCCACTATTTCGTCTGGAAAAGTGGTAGAATCAGTAGCCCACCGGACTGCTGATCGGGCTAGTTCTTGTTCATGCATAGTACTAAGTTCACTATAACCGATTCGTGATTTCAGAATGTGATCGGTAGCTTGAAATACTTGCTCTAGAGAACCTTGTTCTGGTGCTGTAAGAGAGGAAACTTTCTTGTGTTCTAGACGTGAATGTCGGTCGGGAAGTCTAGTTCTACCTACATACGCTATTCTGGAAGGATTCTCGTCGTCTACCTCTTCGGTAGGAGAGTCGTCTTCTTTCTCGCTTACTTGTGCTGCTTTGCGTTTCTCGTGTAACCTTATTATTTCCTTACGAATTTTCTTGTACATACTCTCTATACAACTGAGTGTCCTGTGTCTTCCCTCGGCTATATTATCACTCCACCTTGTCAGGACTTTCATTTCAGTCGGCTCTTTATCTGGATAATCTTGTTCCCTTATTAAACAATTAATTAGAAACTTTAAAAGCATGAGCTGGGTCTCAGCTTTCCTTAGAGACATGACCTCACCAATACTTTCTTGGTCCTCTCCTGTACAGATGAAACGATATATTCTGTCTAGATCTTCTTTCATATTCGGTAGGGTGTCCAAATACTCGGTCACCCGTCTTACACGCAATGAATATATAACCATACTATCGTCACCTGGGACTGGATCATAACGGCATTCGGTAAGAGCTCGCCTGATATCTGCAACGGACTGGTGTTTGGGCGTACGCTGTAACGCACGTTCATGTAACTCGACTGACGTTACACGTTTGTGTGGCGGCGGGGTTCCCGGGGGTCCTCCTCCCGCGGCCCCTAAACTGGAATCGTCGACTGATACTCTTCGTGCTGGCAGAGTGACCGATGTAGCGGGTACTTGTAATGTAAGCTGGACCGGGGGTTCCGTAACGGGTGCCCCGGTGGCTGGAGGAGCAGGAATTACATTATTTACAGGAGCTGGTGGAGCAGGATTTGCATATTCTGGGACTGTGTCGTCCAAATAGGACGAGAGAAAAATATCAGCTGCGGTCGGTTTGTGACGTAGCTTGGTCGGAACTAATGGTGGCGGGAAATTACTGGATGCCTCCGGGGTTGCTTTTGGCAAGCCCTCGGCAAGAAGAGGGTACATACCCTTAATAAGGGCATTCCTCTGTCTGTCTGACTGTTCGGTTTTAACTCGTTCACCTATTTCGATTAATTCCCTTTCTTGGGCTCTTTCTGAGGATTCTCTACTTAATTCTGACTTTCTGATTTCTTTTTCGGTTCTTTTATGAGATTCTTTGCGCCATAACTCGATGGCATCTTTCTGTGACTGTCTGGCTTTCTTTTTCCATAATACTTCTTCTACTCGCATGATGCACTCGGCATCCCATGTGCCTGATACAGGCCATCTATATTTCTCTTCTAATTCCTTAGTGTACTCGACCCATAAGTCTAGATATAATATGGCACTTATGCCATGCTTATGATACATAAAATGACCTGGACTGTCCCTAGGCGGGACAGGAACTGCTTCCTCGAGCAGACCTTTTCTAGTTCTCAACTGACGTAATTTGAGAACAGAGGCATGACGTAAACTGGGATCTGGACACAGTACAATACACAATGAACACAATAATGACTTGAGACTGATCACTCATACCACGACATTGAAAACACATTGAAATGACATTTAAAATAACAGTTCGAACAGAAACATTACCTGGAATACTTGAGAACAGAAACACATGAATTTCTCGAGAACAGAACTTACTAGAATTACTAGATGCACTGCTGAAACAGTACGAAACATACCGGTCTCAAAAAGAGACACGTCAGGACCCGCATCCACCTAGGTGGACACTTCGTGTTGGATTTGCGTACCCAAACCCACGGACCAGAGACAAATTAATTGACCCTGTCTAGATACTACCCCAGCAACGGTACTCACCGGGCAGCAAGAACGGAAGGCCTCGGACTGGACTGGACTGCTACGACGACGGACTACGAACTTCGGACTTCAGTTACGGGTGGGCCTCCGGATACCTCGGACCTTGGACTCTCGGCTTGGGCTCTGGTCGGGACTCGCCGCGTTCCTCCACCGCCTCGTCTGGATGCTGGACCGCAACCTCCGTCTCCTCCGTGGGCCTGAGGGATACTTGAAGCAGAAATATCTGCCACTGCGCAGGATGGTTCCGTCACGACTGCAGAGGATCAGGGGGCTTGCGTGGCTTCTCCGGCGCGTGGGGAAAGGGCAAGTCCCTATTCGGGCGCCATTATGTGGTAAATAAATAATTAAATACCTGTGCTATTTTTGACAAGATATACTAATAACAGATAGCTCAATAAATAAGAGTCAAGATTCGAGGTATCTTGAGTTTGCAGGTTTTAATACAGCATAAAGGACAGCAACAGGACAACCTGCACGGGAATAGGATGGCAGGGCCCGGCAGCTGCCGGGGCAGGATCTGGGATGAGCGCGCTGACTTTAATAACAGTACATGACATATATATACTAAAACAATTACATGGCATTCAATACAGTAGGCGTAGCAGTGGGCGGAGTTCGTAGCAGTCGCGAAAGATAAGGCTGAAGTGGGTGTAACAAGAGGCGTGTACATAGACATGTGATGTAAACGTAACAGAAGATGTCATAAATGGGGCGGAAACATGGAGGGGGCTACCTAAGGAGCCGGGACCTCTGACCTAGTGGTGCGCGCAAGCTGGCAATGACGTGTTACTAGGGAGAACTGGGGGCTATGACTTCTGCGCTAGAAGAGGAGACTAAAGTCTGGAGAGTCAGAGCGACATGTACCTAAACACTATCTAGTATCTGATGTTTAGAGAACATGTTGATAGAATCCAAAAGTTATCAGGGTAAAGGCTAACAGACTCTAAGACTGGTGCATGCATTATTCTACATGTAGTGCGTGTTGAGGAATATTAGATGACCATTAATACAGTATTTCTCTTACATGGAGACGTAAAGGCTAGACGATGACTGAAACTATTGATGCGATTCAGTAGCTTAGGAATGCAGAGAAGGAGGGCTGGACTGATAACTAGAATCATAACATACTCTTGGCAGACTGGCAGGCAGAGCCAGGCCGAGCCGGGCACTGTGAGGCAGGAAGTAAGTGAAGGGTCAGGGATGCAGGTGGGGGCTGTATCGCTCCTCAGCGAGGGTTCAGGAGACAGGAGCTGAATCTGGTGTCCGGGCCCTTTTGAGGCCTAGAAACGGGGACTTTTACTGAATTAACGTGCACACTGTGAAACGTGGCAACATAACTTTACATAGGCCTAATACTCGTAGCTTTCACGAGAACTGGAAACTGGCATACTAGAGTTGGACACAACTAGAATTGCGTCTTTAATCGATCATAAGGGAATACATATGCATATTGATCATGCACATATAACATAAGATGGGGAACACGTAGGGACACAGAACATGGCAAAATTTACTTTTCCACAAAGTGACAGTCACTCTAGTGGACCCCCCAATGGTAAGGTGGTAGTACCCTTAGAGGATGAGCTTGACCTGCTCTCACTGGAGGAGAGGAAGCTTGAACTCAAGGAGAAGGGACTAGCCCTTGAGGAAAGAAGGGTCAAGTTGGGCCTAAGGCCCAAAAATGGTGGCAGCACGGGAATTGAAAAATCCACATGCCCACTCGCAATGTTGAGTGAGATTTTATCAGGTCGAGCTATTTTTAGCATTTTCTCGTCCGTGCTGGCGAGTTAACTTAAACTGGGAGGAATAGGTGTTCTGTTCATTCAGACAGCGAATGAGCAATAAAAACGCCTTTAAATCTTGTTTTGGCCTTAACACATTTTTTGTCTGTTCAAGAACAGAGATCAAATGTCAGTTTGTCTTTTTACTAAGTGTTGCTTATCTGTTCTTGGAAAATGGTTTTTACTTTTCTTTCTGTTGTTATTGTTAGTGCTTTTTGTCAAGTGTGTTATCTGACAATAATTGTGAAACAAAAGGCTGTAAAATGTCAGTTTATTTTTCTAGCACATTTAAACAACTTGTAAATTAGTAGTAGAATTATTTTAAAAATATATCAGGAATTATGAAATAACTTATTTCTGTACTTACATAGGAGCAAAATAAATCAAAACACTTTACTTGGTAATATGCAAATGAAAAATATTTGCAGAAACTCGATTTCGAGACTTTGTACACTATATAGTTTTAAAACGACAGTACATCCTCTGCCCCAGACCCTAAGCCAAGAGCACGTAGAGCCCTGCACTCCATGTGCGATCACCTCACATTACTAGACTTGGGACGAATCCGGGACCCGGCCCACACCACGTTTACACATTACACCAGCGTCAGGGACACTTGGACACGGCTTGATTATTGGTTGGCCTCCCCTGAAATATCTAAATGGTTCCACAGCATAGAGACATTACCTAGGTCGTATTCGGATCACTCCCCAGTATTACTGGGACTGTTGGTTCCTCGCCCTGAGGGGTTTGAAAGACAGTGGAGATTCCCGAACCGTGCTCTAGATGACGAAGCGTTTAAACAAGACCTCTATGTAGCCATAGAGGACTATTTTGAATTAAACACTGGCTCTGTGGATTCTGAGGCGGTGCTGTGGGAGGGATTTAAGGCATACTTGAGGGGGATATGTATCTCAAAAAGTTCCAGGGTGCTTCGTGACATACGTGGCACACTTTCCCGTTTAGAGAAGGAACTGGCTACACTGGACACCGCTCAGACAGCAACTGCCGACCCGGGCTACACCATGAAACGAGCAGCGCTGCTCTTAGAATATAAAGAGGTAGCAGACAGGGAAATACTTTACATGGGGAAATATCATAACGCCAAAGTTTATGGAGAAGGGGTACGCCCTGGACGAGTTCTAGCACAAATGCTCCGACCTCCTTACGCGAAAGCATACGTCACGAAACTCTACTCCACATCAGGGACTACACTCAAGGACCCACTGCTAATACAGAAGGATTTTTTTGCTTATTTTAAGACACTATACACATCCAGACTAGGGCAGGACTGTACCGGTCAAGAATATATTTGGAGAAATATATGCAAGATTTTTTAGCGGAGCCCATCACAGCGGACAGCATAAATGAAGCCATTACAGCCCTAAACCCATCCACAGCCCCGGGTTGGATGGATTTACAGGCGAATTCTACAAAAACCTATAAAGACCTTTTGATCCCTCGACTTTTAAACGTTTATGCTGAAGCTCTATAAAAACAACAGCTCCCTCCTACCCTATGAGAGGCGGGTATTATTCTGCTCCCTAAACCTGGCAAGGATCCACTGCACTGTAGCTTCTATAGACCCCTATCATTGTTAAACTTAGACTATAAAATTCTGGTCAAGGCTCTAGCATGCCGCCTCTCGCTACTTATGGAATTTATGATATCCCCTGTGCAATCAGGTTTCATTCCTCATCGATCTACTGCCTTCAACCTCCGCACCCTTTTTAACGTCTTGCACAGAATAAATCCGGGGGTTTCCGGCAGCCGCAATCCTACTAGACACCGAGAAGGCGTTCGACTCCTTGGAATGGCCTTTTTTGTTTCCATAATGCAATGCATGGGAATGCCCCAGGGATTCAATGCCACTACGGCTTTGTTATACACGCAGCAGACAGCTCGGCTCCGGCTAAACGGCACCCTATCGACCTCCTTCACACTATCACGTGGCACGAGGCAGGGTTGCCCCCTCTCCCCTTTATTGTTTATTTTAGCAATAGACCCACTGATAACACATTTCCAGGAACTACATTCACACAGGAGACTGCAATTCAACACAGGTACGCTATTAGTTCCCCTTAACGCTGACGACACTATCCTATATGTTCGAGATCCTCAAACAAACCTAGACCCTCTCCTCAGAGAGATCCTCAGATTTGGCACCTTCTCGGGCTAGGGATAAATTGGCATAAATCAATTATTTTCCCCCTAACGGCTAGCACAACCCGATGGTTCCCGAAATTCCCTTTGGACTGGTGCGAGGACTCGGTAAAATACTTGGGGATACATATACAGTTAGACATGGACCAGATTATATGCCGTAATTACGGGTTGGCCATTTCTAAACTGGAAACGCAAGTCGACTCCTGGCTTAAACTTCCCCTTTCCATGGCGGGACGGGTCGTGCTGGCAAAAATGATTGTTCTCCCAAACTTTTTATACTTGTTTCACAATATACCAATCCCACTCACTAATAAATGTTTCAATACTCTGAGGTCGCACCTGATTAGACTGGTATGGGGCGACAGGACACCCAGAGTAAAGTGGGAGGTAATGACACTTCCCTGCGACCGAGGAGGCTACGGGGTCTCGGATCTTCAATTATACTCTCTGGCCGATCAATGCAGTTTCGCACAAACATGGTATCACCCAGACGCAAGGATTACATACCTGCGCCCAGAATCTTATTTAGTTTTACCCAACACACTTGCTACCATACTACCCAATGGCTTCGCTAGAAACCCCAAAGACATACAGCCAGTCTCTACCACCAGCTGGGAATGGCTTAAGCTGTGCCATATCACTCGTACTCAAACGTTGTACTCCTCCTCTCTTCCGCTTCCTAATGCCACTTTCCTTCCTATAACTGGCGAAAAGCTGGTACAAAAAACCTGCACTAAATTAAATATCGCCAAGATGGGAGACCTCTATCCAGCTGGCCATGTTTTTGACCCAGAGGTTATGTATACCTTTTCAGATGCCACGTTCATGGACAAATTTGTTTTGGCCAGATTACGTTCTGCCCTGCGAGCTCGGCTCCCTGAATACCCGCTAGAACCTCCCTCATTTTCCCCACTTACGTTGGTGATAACTAGCAGCAAAGGAATCCACATTATATCTCACTGGTATAGGGCGTGCTCTGACCTGGTCCCAGTGGACTATAACAGACTGCGTAGTTCATGGGAATTGGACTTAGGCAACCCAATTACTGATGAACAATGGGCAGCCTGGTGCAGATTTACTAAAACTGTATCCCTCAACAGCAGGCACAAATTAATACACTTTAAATTTTTACGTAGAATCTATATTACACCGGCCCGAATACATAGGATAGACCACCCCAGACCGCATTGCTGCCGGCGCTGTCAGGCCCCACAGGCTGACTTCTCACATCGCGCATGGACATGTCCTCGGGTCCGTGTCTTTTGGGTAGCTGTGCACGATCTATTAAGTAAAATGATACAGATTCCTCTGGTGCAATTGCCCGAGATAGCCCTCCTGGGATATGTAGTTCAGGTCCCCCTGAAGGTGTGCAGATTCGTCGCTATCTCCCTACTTCTAGCTAAAAGAGAGGTCGCAATTTATTGGGGTAGCAGGAGGGCACCAGCGATATCTAGCTGGATCCAAAGCCTTTCGACCTGCTCCATGAAGAGCGACCTGTATGCGAACACTGTCCCGCCCTCCTCCAGGCCGAAAGACATATAGGGACCCTTCCTGGCTTTCCTTGCGTCTCAACAGCAAGACCCCCCCTCGCCACATTAACAGGGTATTGAACCAACGGGGGTGGGTTAGAGGAATGAACCGCATTCATGTATGCTCCTTGACACATCCCACGTGTATATAACACACAGGCCTACAGTGCATCCTGGTGTATGTGGATAGAGGGGGTCTTGGGGCGGGAGCGTGGGAACGACACTATGTTGGACCGCTTAAGGGAGTCTTTATGTGTATCAAATATGGTATTGTCATTACTTGATTGCTCAACCGTGCCTCAATTGACCTATTGTGCTGAATGTGTTCAAATGTACCCAAATGTACACTACAACTGAACTCTGTGCTCTGCTTTGCTTTTCACAAATGCTAAATAAAGTTTAAAAAAAAATTATATATATATATATATATAGTTTTAAAACCACATGTCAGAGGGAAAATCTGTGGGCATTTTAATGTAAAACTGCTGATTGCAAGTGACAGTGTGCTGCTACTTTATGCTTTAGTTGTGAATTAATTAAAAGTGACAGTTTTTAAACATGAGTTGAGAAACATTTTTGCCCCACACTGATGACAATGCGTTTAATGAACTGAGACAAGTCAGAGGTCATGTGTATCCTATATGTGGCTAGATTTCTATTATATATGGAGCAAAAGTTTAGTCTATTAAACTAAACAAGAGTTTTCTGTACATAAGACACGCTAAACTTGCGTATTTGAAGAGTAGAAGTGGAGAGGCCAGAGGTTACACAGAGGCTACTTTAGGTCCCTGGGTGGGGTGGATGTTGAAGCCTGGCTGTCTGCACTGCAAGCCCTGGAGAAGTCAATCAATCAATCAATCATGCCATTTGTATAGCGCACTACTCACCTGGGAGGGTCTCAAGGCGCTTGGGGGGAGGGGTATGCTACTGCTCGAACAGCCAGGTCTTGAGTTGTTTCCTGAAGGCGAGATGGTCCTGGGTCAGCCGAAGGTGGATGGGGAGGGAGTTCCAAGTCTTGGCAGCCAGGTAAGAGAAGGATCTTCCTCCGGCGGTGACTCTTCGGATGCATGGTACGGCTGCGAGGGCGAGGCTGGTGGACCGTAGCTGGCGGGTGGGTGTGTAGAAGGTCAGGCGGTCGTTGAGGTACTTGGGGCCCAGGTCGTGGAGAGACTTGTGTGCGTGGGTGAGGAGCCGGAACGTGATCCTCTTGTCGACGGGGAGCCAGTGCAGGTTCCTCAGGTGGCTGGAGATGTGGCTGCGTCGGGGGACATCCAGGATGAGTCGGGCGGAGGCGTTCTGGATGCGCTGGAGTCTTTTCTGTAGCTTGGCTGTGGTTCCGGCGTAGAGGGCGTTTCCATAGTCCAGTCAGCTGGTGACGAGTGCCTGGGTGTCAGTCTTCCTGGTCTCGGTCGGGATCCAGCGGAAGATCTTGCGAAGCATACGCAGGGTGTTGAAGCACGATGAGGAGTATAGACAAAGGCCAAAGATTAAGGGGGCTGAAGTAGAGGCTTTGAGGAGACAGGTGCTAGTGCCACTATGGTGCCAGCCATACTGGTTTCCTCAGACCAAATGTTGTCTATTGTCAATCACCAGGTTACCAGTGCTGACAATGAGACTAAGCTCCATCCAATGGCCTTGGTAAGCTTAGAGTGGGTAGGGGTTACTGGCCCTGAGAAGATGGTTGTATCCCCTGCCATCCATGTGGAGTGTCGACTGGGAAATGATCCTGAGACTTACGCATGGCCAGAAATGGAGAGGAAGACTCATGTAGAAATGCTGGGTCTCCATGAGTGGGTGTGTGTCAAGCCAGTGGCCAGACACTCTCACAACCAAAGGATCCCCTAATTCCACCACCTGCAGTTGGGACTCCCTTTGAGATGATAGGGATTGACATGGTTGATCCCATTGACCCTCAGACATCATCTGTAAAATAGATTTATCCTAATGATATTGGACCAGACCACAAGATATCCAGAGGCAATTTTCCTCAGGACTGCTACTGCTCCTGCAGTAACAAAGGCCTTCCTGGGCATTTTCACCAGGGTTGGGCTTCTTAAAGAGGTGGTCTTAGATAGAGGGACAAACTTCATGTCTGCATACTTGAAAGCTATGTGGAATGAAGGTGGCACGAGCTACAAGTTCACTAACCCCTTCACCCTCAGAAAAGTGGTTTAGTTGAAAGGTTCAACAAAAGCATGAAAACAGTCAACATGGGCCTCTGAAAAACACAGAAAGAGTTAGGATGTCTTTTTACCTTGCCTCCTGTTTGCCAACAGGAAGGTGTCACAAAGGGGGGTTGGATTCAGCCCTTTAGAACTTATGTTTGGCAGTCCTGTGAGGGGTCCACTAAGTCTTGAAAGGGAAGGATGGGAGAGGCCTCTCAAAGAGCCCAAGTAGAACACTGTGGATTATGGGCCTGTGGTCATGCATGGCAAAGTACAAGAAAGGGGCAAATAAGAATCTAGAGGCCAGCCAGGAGCTTATTAAGCACTGGTATGATGAAACGTCAACACTGGCTGCGAGTATACTTGGTTACCGCGGGCGCCCTGTTTTGAATCCTTGCCCAGCGACGAATGAAAAAAGGGTTATTACGTACCCTGTTTTATTATCACTTTCACTTGCTCTGCTGCCCTCACTACCTTGAGCTAGCCACTGTGGTATTTAGTATACTCTCCTTTACATATGAAAACATCCCTGATCTCCGAGCTCTCAGAGGGGGGATCGTGGCCCTTACTGTGACTAGGCATCACAGAATGAGGAGATTCCCAATGATGACCCCCCCTTTTAAGCTAGGTCTTCCCTTATAGCAGTTGCATGTTTCTTAGACCCAAGGGTTTCTTGTCTTTAGTAGACTCTGAAGTGCTTTTCACATGTTCATTTAGTAAAGCCTGACTGCTCTTTGCCACTCTAGAAAGGACTGAGCTAAGGATTTATTAGTGTGAATCCAAGGACCGTCATTGGGGTATTGTAATAATAATACATGGTGAACACTAACCCCCCTCACCACATAACATTCCACTTCGTACATATGGCAGTTAAGTTCAGTTACCCCTTTTAAAAATGCAATCAAACACATGATAGCCAAACATACATTCAGGTCAAAGCACTGTTATCCGCATGATTCTTCTTTTGGCCATAGCCTGGCGCCCCACCTAGGATCAATTAAGGCCCCCACCAGCCCCCCAGGGGGTCTGCTCCCCTAGTTTGAAGACCTCTGACTTACAGATATCGGCCAAATTTTCCTGCAGTTACAATCTTTTTACATGTTGATGTATGGTGGGCATCCTCACTTTCTGCTAAAAAATATTTACCCGTCTTCTGACGGAGAAGGATTCCGTTTTTCTGCACTCTCCCACTTTACTCTCCATAAGAGATTACCTTGCCACAAATCAAGCAATGAGAGCCCCCGGTCACAAATCAAAGAATAATCTTGTATTGCTCTTACTGAAAGGCATCTTTTAGCAACCTCTGTCTAGGAAGGATGGCATTTTGCAATGCTAAAGCAGATGTAGTTGCATTTCCTGTATCCCTCTTTCTTCTAAGCATTGAACGGTTGTTCTTGCCAAGCACTGAGATGCTTGTGCATCAAAGATGTTCCAAAGCTGTACCTCCCTCAGCTACCCCAGTCAGTTTCATGTCACACAATGTGCATATAAAGTCCTTTGAGGACAATGAATTTTTCTCAAGGTAGAAGAGTGAACAATTTTCAAACAATGAATCCTGGGTGCTTTTTTGAATCCTTTAGGTGACTATCTTCCAGGTCTGCATTTCTCTCCATATCATGTTCCTCAGGATTTCCCCTCTCCTGGTCTTGTTGTCCAGATGCCATTGCAAATGAGCAAAACATTTTGAGTCTCCATAAAAGAAAAGCATATCATACATACTATACAGTCTCCCTTACTGCATAGCTCATCTACTGCAAGGAGTGCAATGATATGTGCAAGAAAGATCAAGAGCAATTTGAATATGGAAGTATACATTCTCAGGAACCAATCAAACATCTTCAATCGGCTGTAAGGATTTGTTGTCTCTCCACGGTTCCAAAGAAATAATCATGGGTGGATTGTACACACAGGGACTGCAATTCTGATTCCTGGTACTGCAACTCCATCAAGTCTTTTAACGTGGAAATTTGCAAAAGTAACACTACAGCTGTGTTATTTACGGTGCAGTCAGCACACTCACACCCTCAAACAATATAGATAAAATAGTTTTCTTGCCACACACAATTTACAAATAATTATAGCATTTGTGACACACACTTTTTGGGTTTTGCAGCACTTAAAAAATAAGTCCCACCTGTCTTATCTTGCGAATGCCCCGCAACCAGAAAAACAAGTCATGGCACTGTAGCGTTGTTACTATTTGAGGTGATATATGGTGGATGCTTTAAAAAATACACAGAAAAAAATGATTGCCTTGTGTAAAGAAATTGCTACATACAATGTATGAGGCAGTAAAAAGTGTTTTTATGACCACATGTGAACATCTGCCTGAGAAGAAGTACATTTCAATGTGAGTGCTGGTGTGCCTAGATGGGCCTCCGGGCCATATCTTTATTTGTATGTTTTTTTTATTTATTTTGCGTATTGCATACTACAAAAAATAGATGTCTAAACAGGAGCTTATTTTGGCCCAAGTGATAATGAACAGTAAAATATAATCATGATGTTCCAGTTTTAGAAGTGGAAACGTGTCTCCTATTTGATATAACTACAGACTGAAAACTGAACAATATATATTATTCTAATGGTCTGCGTTACTGTTGCTTTCAGTGTCAAAAGACAGATTCGTAATAAAAGTGAAAGTGTTGCGCAATCAGAATGTGTCTTGCAATAAGGTGGTTGGCCATATATTTTATGCAGGGCACTGACTGTACATGTATTACTTTCTTTTTAGGGTATTCTGACACACAGAAGTTGAATTCCATTAAAGATCTTGAAGAACTGCATAAGTTCAAATCTTCGCCTCTGTGCGTTTCAGGTGATCCAGGTAAGTAGTTGTATGCAATAAGTATATTAAGACGACATTTTTCAAATGACCTTGCCTTCTGCTCAATGCCATGATTCAGGGGTTAAGCACAGTAGCGGCCCTGCAGGTAAGCACAGTGGGGCAGGGCGGGGGTGTTGTAGGTGACAAACAACGGGATTGGGAATGTAAAATAAATAAATAAACCACTTACCTTTTGCTCCCTGCATTGCCAACTCGACGATGTGGCGAGAGCAAGGTAAGTAGTTTTATTTATTTATTTTACATTCCCTGTCCCGTCAATTGTCACTTTCACCACCCTACCCCGCCCCCGCACCGGTCCACTGTGCTTACCTGCATGGGCCGCCACTGGCTAAGCATCAATAATTGTATAAGTTCACAAATATAATAAGAGTGCTCGTCATCATTTTAGTGGGTGCTAACATTAGTAATGGTATAAAATTAATAATTGACAACCAGCTAACCTCTCCCCCTACACACACTTTTAGTGGTACTAGGAAGCTGGAGATGGGATCAGGATACATCTAGATTTGGAAGTCAGACTAAAACTTTTTTTCACAAAAAACAGCCAGGTGATAGCTTCTTTATTCTCCTTTCCTTAATTAAGTGAACACTTCACTTTACTTGGTGCGTGCTTGTTTTTTTTAGTTATATTTCTGTATTCAATTAATTGTGCTCTCTTTAGGTTTCTGTTAATTATTGTTATACACACACTCCCAGAGTTATTTTTAATATAGCACAAAGTATTATTCAAATCATAGTCCATGTTTGTGTAAGCAGCAATACATTAAACAGTAA
This sequence comes from Lissotriton helveticus, assembly GCF_964261635.1. Taxonomy (NCBI): domain Eukaryota; kingdom Metazoa; phylum Chordata; class Amphibia; order Caudata; family Salamandridae; genus Lissotriton; species Lissotriton helveticus. The sequence goes on from NC_136068.1 coordinate 557,685,565, forward strand.
TAGTCCAAAACACTTAGGGGCCGATTCCGATTCGGGAAAAAAAGCGTCCGTCCAAATCGTATCCGGAGCCCTCTCCGTATGAATCATACACGTCCGTCCGAATCGCGTAGTACGATCTGTATCTCGTCAACCCGTCCGAATCGTCGTGAACCGTGCGAATTGCAAGGGTGAAACCGTACGACACAGACCCTCACAGAGAACCGTAAGATTCGTAAACATGCTCTACGACCCGACGAGTACGATCCGGACCGGGGTATAAGGTCGCAATTCGTACGGTCCACGTCAGATAAGGGCGATTTGTACGAACAACCACACAATCACATACACACCGTACAGTGCGTACACCCCATGATCGCAGGGGTACGTGTGTACCCCTGCGATCATGGGGTGTACGCACCGTATCCCATGATCACAGGGTGTACGCACCGAACACCCTACGATAATGGGGTACGGTGCGTATACTCTGCGATCATGGGTTACGGTGTGTACACCCCATGATCGCAGGGGTACGCACCGTACCCCTGCAGACATGGGGTGTACGCACCGTACCCGGGGGGGGTTCCGTACCTGTTTCAAGGTGAACTCTGCTTCTCCGGCCTTTATGGGCTCCCGTAAAAAATGCGTTGTATGGTGCGTACCCGACACGAATCGTACTTGCTGAGTCGGGAAAACCGGCTTCGAACCGTATGGATGTTGCGTACAGCGGGTTCCGAGGGAGAATCATGCGGCGATTAGAGTCATACGGTCTTTGTACGATTCGTACGGAGTCCTGCACCTGGTACGAATCGTACTTCATCGTACGTAAGGGGACGTTGCAGGGTACGATTCGTACGGGAAAATGCTCCGTACGGCTATTCGGAGTGGTTTTTCCCGAATCGGAATCGGCTACAACATCTAAAAGACCGACAGTCGTTTACGGTCCTTCTGACATCTGCCCCATTACGATACATCGGGCAGAGGCATCAAGCAAAGGGAACGTCTGCGGTGCTTCCGATGGGCTCAAAGAGCTCGTCCGTAGGCACCATAATCCCCTAATGACGCCCTGGTGATTAGGATGGCACTCTCCGACAGCCATTTCATGTTGGCCTTTCCAACATGAAAAGGTTGTCAGAAAGTTTCTTTGGGAGACCTTAGCAGGGCCCCCTGGCCCTCCTCAATAGGGCCTTGGGGGCACCTATACTGCGCCCCTTTACATCCCTGCACCGTGTGGCAGGCCGCCGATGTTTGAGCAATACAGTTTGGAAAGGCCCCAAAAACAAGTGAGGGTATATTACTTTAGGAATATTTCAAGAGGTGCCAAAATGCTTCAATAAACTGTTACTTTTTCACAGGAGTCCTGAAATATGGTGCCCAGATTCCATCTCAAACTGAAGTTTTGTTTCTTTAAATTGAACAATTGTCAGCAACTTGGTCAAGGATTCCTGCTAGTTGCTTCAATCGCACGGAGAGCAGTCTCTCTTAGACACGGCTTTCATTGTATATTTTATTTGGAGGTATTTACACTGTTCAAATATTCATGTCCTGTAACCTTCCTTCAGGGGGCACCCTATATTCTCCTGGTTATTCCCACTACTCAGATCTTTACTCCCAGCAGCAGAAACAGCCTTGGCATCATCGTAATTGGTTAAATTAGAACACATACCAGATGTAATTATGAAGAGGCTAATGTGGCAAAGTAGTTGGGAGAAAGGACGCAGGGGGCAGAGGGTGAGGTGTGCACAAGCACCACGCCACATGGTGTCTGATGTTAGCCCATCCCCCACCCAGCTGTGCTGACACTCTTGCATGCTATGTCATTTCCAAAGAGGACAGTAAGATAATTCAGGGTGTTGACACATACATGTGGATGCAGTCATCAAGTCGCCGTTTTTTAATAAGCTCGGCCTTTCATGCGCCATTAGCCGATAAAAGCAAAGCCAGTATTCTGCAGTGTTGTGAAGTGGCACAGAAGTGGCACAGAAGTGGCAGCAACCATTTCATAAAAGGAAGTTCTTTACATAGTTGCGGAAAGGAAGAGGTTCTGGACTGTGCCTACCCATACGGTCTAGGTTATCAGCAGCTCTGGAAGGCTGCCAGTGCCGTTCCAGGACCCGGTCTCTGCCGACGCACAAGGGACCCATCAGGGGCGCCAGCCTGCCAAGTAGAGGGGGGCGTGGGTCATTCTGCTCTAGCGTCTTCCTCACAAACTCACAACCGACCTCTGTTTCCCACTCCCTCTCCTTTTACTTCTCCCCTTCCCCATTCTTCTCTAACCATCCCTGTCTCCCTGTCACTCAAGCACACTTTTCTCTAAACTCTCTTTCACTCTCTCTGTTTCTCCCGCACATATCCTGCTCTGGTATCACACTCTCTCCTGCCATGCATTATCCCCGACCCTTTACAGCTACTCCTTTCCTATTTTTTAATTATTTTTGCCATTTGTGTCATTTTCCAACTTCACTCCATTGTAACCTTTTTCCCATTTTCTGGTTCGCCAGCTCCGCAAGGTCATTCGAATGGCAATAGTGCTATGCAAATATGATCCCTCCTCTGCAAACAGAAACACATTGTAATTTACAGCGCCAATAGCTCTAACTTTCACAAATGCAAAACCGATTACACTGAAGGAGAAGTGTGGCTCACTGGTTAGAGGAGGCAGACCTGGAAGCAGAGGTCAGCCCGGGACCAGGGTTCAATTCCCGGCTCGGCGGGGTCTTGAGTCCTAAAATGTCCATGGACTCGACAATTCTCGCTCCGGTGCCTACTCGATTCACGGGTTCACACTCTGCGACTCTGGGCAATAGCTTGCTTAATCTCCACAACGGCCCCTCGCGGCGGGATGCCTGGCTTTCACCTTGCGGATACCCTGCCGGGGTTATCTCACAGGGGAATACCAGGACGGGTTCCCTAAGCAAGCGCTTAGAAACCGCTTGGTGATTTGCGCTATATAAATTCCTGTACATTTACATTACATAAATTCCTGTACATTTACATTTACTGAAAATGCTTGTTTTTTTTTATTAAGCTCTCCATAACAATGCATCTGTTTTCCTGCACTCTCCTTGTGTGCACCCCCCAAAACACCCACCGTTCTGTCTGTGTTTCTGTCTCATGTACAACACCTCCGTTGTACGCGCCTAACTCAGCTACCTGTTGCTGTCACCCTTGTGTGCTGCTCTCTCTCTTGAGTACTTTGTCTATCAACCGTTGTGCTCCATGTTTCTCACCCCTCATCCGCAGCTCCATCATATGCTTTTCCCCTATGTGTTGCTCTCTCTCCCACCTGTGTGTTGCTCTCTCCCTCATACCCTACTTTCCCCACCTCCCCCGACCACCAGTCCTCCCACCTTTTCTCCTTTGCCCCCTAACCCCTGTGGTCTTTTTTTATGCTTTTGCACAAAACAATCTTCATTTTTTAAATTTTCCAAGTGGTGTCTGCCATTTTGGATTTGTACATAAAAATCAAAGAAAATGGGGCGCGTCTCCTTCACAGGCATGCACATGCATTGTGATGAATGTGTTTTTTAGCAGAATAATGCAACCATTGTGCCGTTTTTCTACTTTTTGGTTTTTTATTGATGCTGTACAGCCTGGGAAAAGTATTTTCCTCCAGTGAAGGGCAGTATTGTGTAAAGCCTTCTAGCTAAAAGGTCCCAGAGCCAAGACATATTGGCTTTGCCAAGGCTCTTTATAAATGTTATCCTCAGTCATTGACACATACTTTCGCTCACTCAGTGTAGTTGAAAGAGCTGCACTCTTTTTCATATAAGCTGAATCATACTTATGAAGGAAGGGCTGTGGGGCCTATTCACAAACTGCATTTTGTATTTTTTTAGCTTTAGTAATACTACAATAGTACTTCTAAACTATTACAAAATAATATTCACAAACACACAAGTGTAAATCTTCACCTCTCCTATCTTTTCTATGGGGAGATCCTCAGACATGTAGGTTTACTTCTTACTGGTAAATGTGAGATGGGCCAGGGGAGTGGCTGGAAAGAGGGGCACATTTACTACTAAATGGGAGGGGTTTAACGAGGGGTTTTTGGAGGGACATGAATCCACCCACAAAAGAAAATGGCCACTCCTATTCACAAACTGCATTTTTAAAGTTACTACAGCCACTAAGTGATCCAAAACTGTAGTAAACTACTCCAACTCACAGCTGATGTAAGTCCAGCATCACACATGGCCAACCACTGGTACTGTAAAATCTTCCCAACGAAAATAACAGAGGTATGGACATTAAATTAAACACATTGGGAAATAATGTTAAATTAAATTATTTGAAATAGTTAAAACATGAACAAATATGTGATGTTAAAACATCTCAAAATAAAACTATTTTATTATATACTATTTTAGCAAACTTCTTTGAATTTACAAATAATGTACCATTAGTTTTGATTAAAATAGATTCATATTACCTCTATACATCACGTTTTAATATTAATGCATACTATTTTTTCACTGTCGGTGGGATGATTTAATTTAAACGCAAAAAATGATTTTCTTGTTTAATTTAAAATTGTGAAATGATTGATTTAATTCAAAATTAGGTTACTACTTCTTTATTTTGTTCTACATTTAAAATAAATACATAAAATTAATTTGCAAAAATATTTAACATAAAACATGTTTATTTAGTTAAATAAACCTTTTTACGTTTCCCTATATGTTGCCATTGGGAGACTCTACTGAGATATTCTTGTGATTCAATGAACTAGGGAAATAGATAGGGAAGAGGTGGAGCAGTAGGAGCACCAGCCCTAACTCTGTCTCCAAAATGATTTACTTGGTATTCCAGTCTCCCCCAAGTCTGTTTGATACTATAGATTGGGGACCCTTGTCTGCGTTTGTTCACTTTCTGATAGCAATTCAAAAACACTGGCCATTGTTCTGCATCTACTTTATCTTTCGGATCGTTCAATTTATTTCGAAGTTATTCAATCATTCCAAGTCAAAGGTACCACTATAAAGGAAAGTATTTTTTTCCAATCCTTATTAGTGAGTCCCACCCACTGTTTCAGAAATCTTCATGTCACTGGTGGTCCACAGCATGGACAGGAGTTCCTGTCAGTAAGGTTTCGGTATGCTTAGATTTTTCTACCACCATTATGTTTTCTTCCTTCATTTATAGGACACAAAAGCATCTCTCCGGGGGGGGGGGAGTGTAAATGAAAAGTATGGTAAAGGGTGGTGCCTTAGTCAATTTATTCTAACTGATCTCATTGGAGGGAAGGTATAATGTAATCACAGTCAAAGATACAGTTGCATTCGGACGGTTTGTGGTTGTGCACCTGGAGAGACTAGGAAAGAAGACTGTGTGACTGGATTAAAGAGCCTCTTTCTCAAACACATTCGTTCTTTAAGGATCTGTGCTTCGGGTCCTGGTGCTCCTGACTGTCTACCCAGTACGCACGCTATTCTCCACAGCCAACTCACTCTGGAGCATGTATTACATGGACACTGTCTCTTGTGGGACTCCTTCCATTCCTATCTACTCTACCAGTCTAATGTAGCACTGTCTTCTAACCAAACACTTTGCTGCACTTTTCGGCACATCACATACAAAGAAGAAAGGCTAAAATCAGTAAACATGATCAGATATCACCTTCATTTATTTCTGTATGCTTACACTATCTGGCCAGCATCCCAGGTGCAGCACTAGGTGGTGTTCCAACCCAGTCCTTCTGTAGACATCTCTCCCTTACTTTGGTAGCTGGGGTTGTCATCTGAAGTCCCATCCAGCTCTTGTGCCCTTTGGTGTCTGAGTTAAGACTCTTCCCAGCACACAATGCACCAGGTTCAGTGGAAGAAAAACACCTCACTCTGAGATGCCACCGAAGTTTTTTACATGTTAAATGGCAAAATCGGGCAAGCAGCAAACATATTCTAAGGGCCTGATTTAGATTTTGCAAATGGGAAACCCTGTCACAAAAGACGGATATGCTGTCTGCTATATTACGAGTGTTATGGTAGAAAGCGGATTTTACTAAATCTGCAGTTCTTACTTCTCTATGTCAACTTCAATATGAGACTTTGCATACTCGAACAGCCCGATCAAATGGTGCATAGCACAACATCGAGATGCAAGATGGTAGTGTACACCTAATATGCAAGTCAGTATTAAAAAATGCTGTCTTTGGTAGTAAGTTAAGCAAGTAGAAGACTATTGTATGGAAAGAAGACCAAATGTAATCAGTTTACCCCAGTGCATTATGGTAAGTGCACTGCTTGATAACACTTACTTCAGTGACAGTCTTAGTTGTTCACCCGTGTTAGTGCACCAGTGTTGTGTTTCTCTAGGCATGTGTTTCAGGATAATTGTCCTTCTTCAGTAAAGAGCAACACATTGTTTTGGGGGTGCTGCAAATGCTGCCACAACTCTTCTCATGTCTCAATACCACTCAGTTACTTATCTGGATACTGTAGCTCTCAGGTACTGGTTTCTTTAAAAGATTCACATGCTTCAATCATCCCTGTCAGCTTCTGATTGGCTAGTGCTCGATTTTCTGTGACATTGCAATATTATTTGTGTGTAGATCAGCACCTAAGAGGGTGGTTGGGATAGTTGCCAACTGTAAATTCAAACTGGTGCTGAGTAACAACATATCTATTGATGTTTGACTTTTCTGAACCACTGGGTAACCTTCACAGAATTAGGATTGGAAAAGGAGTCAGGATACCACCTAGAGTACCTCTGTGAGATCCTGTGTCAGAGATATATTCTAGAATTAAAACGTCTGTGTTTGCTGTGAATGGATAAAAAAGCTAGACTGCCACAAGTGCGAAGAGCTGGCCTGAACTTACTTCCATGAACCACAAAGCCCAACTGTTATGAGCATTCCATGAGGATTTCCCACCAACTCTTCCTGCTGCCCAAAGGACGGTTTTTCAAATAAAAGTCCGATTTATATTTTAATTGCTGTGGCTATGCTTTGGCTCACCAAATATTTTTCAGAATATATGCTTACATTTGTTATGCTTGACTCCATGATCCATTTCGGGTCCTCTTACCTACTTCTTACATATGTGAAATACGTAATAATAACCATATCAAGTTCAATTGTGGGCCTGATTCACAACTTTCTTTCCAGTGAGTCAGTGTATCATACTCGCAAACAAAATCTGGAGTAGTTCATACTAAGTCAAGAGAAAGACACAAATACTTCCATAAATTAATTGTGAATTTGACACATCTATCAGTTTCATTAAATATCAACCAACCAATCAATCAGGATTTATAAAGCGTGGCTAATCACCAGATAGGGTATCCAGGCGCTTGCAGGTCCCGGAGGCTTATTCGAACAGCCAAGTCTTGAGGGCCATTCGGAATTACGGAAGTGAGGTGATAGTCCGGAAGTGCATGGGGAGGCTGGTACAGGTCTTTGAAGCAATGTGGGAGAAGGATCGTCCTCCATTTCTGTTTCGGGCAATGCAGGGAGTATGGGCAAGTGAAAAGGAGGCAGCGCATATTCTTTTCTGCGGGAGGTGGAAGTTCAGGCGGTGGTTAATGTAGGCTGGTCCTTGGATGTGTAGAGCCTTGTGTTCGTAGGTCAGCAGCTTGAATCAGCATCTCTTCTGTACGGGGAGCCAGTGGAGCTGCCTGACGCTGGTGTGATGTGGGTTTATTGGGGGAAGGCTGAGGATGAATCTGACTGCGGAGTTCTGTATGGTCTGAAGTCTCTGTAGGAGGTGTGCAGCGATTCCAACGTAGAGAGCTTTGCGTAGGCCAGTCGGATAATGACGATGGCCTGTGCCATGGTGCGTCTCGTGTGTAAGGGTAGCCCCTTGAATATCTTAAGTAGCATGTGCAGAGTAAGGAAGCAGGCAGAGGAGACGGTGTTGGTCTGTGATTTCATGGTGAGCTTGTTGTTAATGATGATTCCGAGGTTTCTGGCATGGTCGGAGGGAGTGGGTCCTAAGTCTGATGGCCACCATGAGTCTTTCCATATCAGCTTTGCAACATCATCAAGGAAAGCATATATTGAGTAATAGTGATTTACTACTGTAAGTACACATTTACAAAAACGTGATGAAATTGTGAAATTTGAAATCATGATATTGTTTCAGGTCAGTATTTTAAAGTACATTTTTTTGTACCACACCTTTGAGACTGGTGATACTCGGCCAAACGTTGTCTCATGTAGGAAAACAAACCAGTTCAAAACAATATTCATTGTATGTTATGCATGCCTGGTTACCCTAGTCTTCCACCCCTATATATTTCTTTCTAACAAGTAGGATATCGTGTACAAGACTTTAAGATGTTTTCAAGTAGTCAATGGAAGGTACTGGTTTTAAAAACCTCACAAGGCCATTCGGAGGGTGGTGTTAAAATAGGTCTTCAAAGCCAAGAGCACCTGAGAAAAAGAATCAGTCTAATGTTGATTATTAGTGATGCAGAACTGCTTAAAGAGAATTGTTTTTCCTGTACTCTGGATTTCTCCTTTTATACCATACATCATATGTGAACCGCTTCTGCATCGTGCCTTTCTTAATCTCTGTGCAATGTACCAGCCCTCCAAACACAGATGCAGGGTGTGGCAATGGGAGGATCAGGTTCTCTCTAGCAATGGGTCAAAGGTTACCATTAAAACCCAGACCGGGCACAGTACCTCAATTTTAGGACTTCGTAGAGTTAAGGAAACCAGGGAGGCCATCACGGAATGTTTGTGAACAGCATATACAAGAGCGGGGACTTAATGAGTGATGGTGCATTTTTGAAGGAGGGTGAAATAGGTCGCCCAAAACTCACACATAAAGGGAAGTAACAACCAGCATCATAACGTAGCTTCTGCCTCCCCCTTCTTACAGGACACCACATGCTAAATAGATTTTCTTTTCATCTCAAGAACATTATATAGATGCAAAGTGAATAGCATAACTAAGTGGTACCCAAACGTTTGACTCTGGGGACCCCCACTTAATCATTACTGGAACTCAGTGACCCCTACTGAATCATTATTGGAATCCAAGGACCCCCACGAGTCATTACTGGAAGCCGGGGGATACCTGCCTAATCATTGTCGATAATCTGAACCACAAAACAATACCCAAAATATACAGAAAAAAACACTCATCAAACAAATAAAAGAAATCAAAATATAATTTTAATAGAAAGGCTAGAGCTTTTCTAAATTGAATTGACACCACTTATCATCCATACTCTATTCTGTATGATGCACAGCTCCCACAAATCAATCAGGGGATACTATTTTAATTTATAACCTCCCATCTCAAATTTCTTCACATTTACAGTGCATTTCAAAATGTTCAATTGTACATTTAGCTTCTTTATTTATATACACTTTATTAATCCGAGTCTGTTAATAATATTTAATTTTTAAAGTAGTCGCCGACCCTCTAAGGAGGCTTCTCGGACACTCAGGGGTCCCCAGACCACATTTTGGGAACCACTAGCATAACTGAAATGTAAGGGGCACCTCTGTTTTGCAGTGGCCCCATGAACTTGTTACTGGTTATAACAACTTAGGTCATCAGAAAGAACTGCTGTACAGCAATATATGCAACTGCAACACCCTGATTTGCTACAGGTATATAAATGTGTGATAAAGGCAAGTTTGGTGATCTGATGTTGTGACTTTACCTAAAGTGAATATATTAATGTCAACATTCTTATTTTTATCACAGCATCAGCACCAACCGGAGCAGCTAGTATGGTGGTATCTCAACAGCTCCCCGCCCTCTGGTTCATGATGTTGTGGCTTATACACAGACTTCAGCTGGGATAATTATTTAGCTGTTGAAGAAAAGCAAGTTTCGAATGGAGTTCTCAATTTACTGTTTCCTACCTCTTTGTGGTTTGCATTGGTGTTGCTCTCCATATTCCTTGATGTACGAATCTATAAACTGACAGAAATCATTGTTGTCTTTTATTTACTGATGTGTTGAAGATCATCATTAAAAGATTTAATTTCACAATAAATAGCACTATCTGTAAAAATGTTTTGCTACCCTTGAAGCCCATACAAAGCTTATGAAAGTAAAGCTGGTCCTGCGCGTTAACTAAATTATACTCACAATGGTAGAAACATTGACAACATTTTTTATCATACTTTTTTTCCCAATATTTTTTAATGATCATTTACAAACTCTTAATACATAATAGAAAATAAAATACCACCACCATTTTTACCCCAATAAAACGCCCACCCACATTGCTACACAATTATGTTATGTTAGTAATTATTTCTAGAGCGCACGTACACCCAGAGGTTTCATGGCGCTATGACTGAAGAGATGCGACCTGGATGGCGTTATGCGTAGGCCTGCATGAAAAGCCAAGTTTTCAGCAATCCCCTAAACCACATCAAATCTGTACAGCTTCTGATCTCGGTGGATAATGCTTTCCAGAGTTTAGAAGCCAAAAAGGCAAACCTACAACCACCTTGGCGTTTGAGTTTATAAGATGGTACCATCATCAGCTGAAGTTGGGCAGAGCGCAGGGGACGTAAAGGGGTATATCTAGAGACTAACTTGTTAATGAATGTGGGGCTGTTGCAGTATAGTTGCAGTATAGTGACAATTAGATACCAGAAAATGTAATCTCTGGTGCCATACCATATATCATAGCAAATTCAATATGATTCATACAGTTGATACCAAGAAGGACAGAAAGAGAAAAAACTAACAAATCCATTAGGGACAAGCAAAGTGCCAAGGTGCCACGGTGCTTATGTAAACACCAGATTAAAGTGCATCGTGCCTAACCTCAACTACTCCGTACATCAACCCAATCTAGTAGCCGGACCCACCTCCTCAATCCCTTCATTTTATTACGAATCCCCTTCCTTAGGAAAATTGCCTTCTCTAAATTACAAACAGCCAGCACCCTGGCTAGCCATTGTTGGAACACTGGTGGATTGCTGTCTAGCCAGGCTGAGGCGATACATAGACCAAAAATAGTCATAACAATAAAGATCAACTCTCTACCTTTTGTCGACCTCTCATATTCAGATACTCCCAAGAGGATCATTACAGGGGATAGAATTACCTCAATATTCAATTTACTTGACAAGAATTCAGTTATCTGGGTCTTAATGAGAGATAAAGACAAACACAGGGCAAAGATATGCACAATATCAGCGCCCCTAAATTGACTCCTAGGGCAACAAGTGGCTTTACCATCCCCCCATTTGATGATCCTACTGGGGTATAGTATAAGTTAAAACCTGTTTTGTAATATTGAACATGTAATTTAGCTGATATGAATGATGTCTGAGCAAGAGAAAAGGATTCCTGGAAGCAGGCGTCTGAGATGGTCAGTTGTTCTTGCCATCTCTGCGGATGCTTATCTATATCGTCCTTCATGTGTTTGTTGAGAAGGGAATAGATAAATCCTATTGAGGGTTTGAATTCAGCATCCATCAAATCACACTGTTGAAATCCAATCGCCCCTCTGGCCTTATGAAAAATCAATCAATCAATCAATCAATCATGTCATTTGTAAAGCACGCTAGTTACCCGTGATGGTCTCAATGCGCTGGGGGAGGGGGTGCTGCTACTGCTCGAACAGCCAGGTCTTGAGAAGTCTTCTGAAGATCAGCAGGTCTTGGGTCTGCCGTGGGTGGGTGGGGAGGGTGTTCCAGGTCTTGGTGGTGAGGTGGGAGAATGATCTGCAGCCGAAGGTTGCTCTGTGGATGCAAGGGACTGTGGCGAGGGCCAGGCTGGCAGGGCGGAGCTGGCGGGTGAGGGTGTAGAAGCTGAGTAGTCTGTTGAGGTACGCTGGTCCGGTGTTGTGGAGTGCTTTGTGTGCGTGGGTGAGGAGCTTGAAGGTTATCCTTTTGCTGACGGGGAGCCAATGCAGGTCTCTCAGGTGGGGTGTGATGTGGCTGAGGCGGAGAATGTTGAGGATCAGACCTGCAGAGGCGTTCTATATGCGTTGCAGCCGTCTCAGGAGTTTGGCCGAGGCTCCTGCGTATAGTGCATTTCCATAGTCCAACCTGCTGCTGACGAAGGCCTGGGTGACTGTTCTCGTTTCGGTGGGGATCCACTTGTAGATCCTACGGAGCATGCGGAAAGTGTTGAAGCAAGAGGAGGAGACGGTGTTGACCTGCTTCGTCATGGAGAAGGTGGAGTCGAGGATGACCCCTAGGTTGCGTGCATGGTTGGTGGGTGTTGGTGCTGATCCCAGTGCGGTTGGCCAGCAAAAGTTGTCCCAGGCCAAAGGGGTGGATCCGACGATGAGGATCTCCGTCTTGTCCGAGTTCAGCTTCAGTCGGCTGTTTCTCATCCATTCGGCGACGGCCTTCATCCCTTCGTGGAGGTTTGCTTTGGCGGCGTCGGTGTCTTTGGTGAGGGAGAGGATCAGTTAGGTGTCACCGGTGTAGGAGATGATATTGAGGTCCTGCTGTCGGGCGACGTGGGCGAGAGGTGCCATGTAGATGTTGAACAGCATAGGGCTGAGGGATGAGCCCTGGGGTACACCGCAGATGATCTCGGTGGCTTCGGAGTGGAATGGGGGAGGCGGACTCTCTGTGTTCTGCCGGTGAGGAAGGATGTGGTCTAGTCCAGTGCCTTCTCCCGGATCCCGGCATCGTGGAGGCGTGTTCGTAGTGTGCAGTGGCAGACTGTGTCGAAGGTGGCTGACAGGTCCAGGAGGATGAGGGCCGCTGTTTCTCCGTTGCCAATCAGGGTCGGTGCTGTGGTTGCTGCGGAATCCGGACTGGGACAAGTCCAGGATGCTGTTCTCCTCGAGGTAGCGGGTCAGTTGCTTGTTGACGGCTTTCTCGATGACCTTCGCTGGGAACAGGAGCATGGAGATGGGCCGGAAGTTCTTAGGGTCCGCCTTGGGTTTCTTGAGTATGGCGTTGATCTTGGCGTCTTTCCAGCTTTCCTGGGAAGGTTGCTGTCTCGAAGGAAATGTTGATCGCTTTCCGGAGGTGGGGTGCGATGGCTATTCAGGTTTTGTTGAAGATGTGGTGTGGGCATGGGCTCGACGGTGATCTGGAGTGGATGGTGTTCATGATCTTTCTGATGTCTTCGTTGTTGATGTTGGTCCAGGACAGCAGGTGGTTGGTGTGGGTGGTGGTCGTGAGGGCCGAGGTTCCGGTGGTTGTCGGGGTGGTCGAGACGTTGACGCTGTCGTGGATGTCGGCGATCTTGCGGTGGAAGAAGGTGGCCAGCGAGTCGCACAGTTCTTGCGAGGGTGGGATGTCGGTGGTGGAGCTGGGGTTGGAGAGTTCCTTCAAGATGTTGAAGAGCTCTTTGCTGTTGTGTGCATTGTTGTCTAGGTGGTCTTTGAATGAGGCCCTCTTGGTGGATCTGATGAGGTGGTGGTGTCGGCGGGTGGCGTTCTTGTGGGCTGTGTATCCCTTACTAGTAAAAACTTAAAACAATCCTTATGGCTAAGACCAAATTCTCCTAAAATTGTTTTTATCCCTCTACCAGAGAAAAAAAGCCCACCTTGTTTAAGCCAGTGTTAACCCAACGTGACATATATTGAGCCAAAAAAATTCCTGGGAGAATTAAATTGTAATTCAGAGGAGTGTAAAAATTAAGTTGACCCGGAACCATCAATTTTCAGACTGTAGACCAGATCTCAAAGGCATTCTGCAGGGTATTAAAGCAAACATGTTTGAAATAGCTTAATTCAATTTGCCTCCATAAGTTCCCCCATACCCCTTTACCTAGTCAGCACCATCTGGCCACAAAGTTTTCTCTTATAATAGAGGTCCAAGATTCTGTAGAACGGTAGCCCAATAATACAACTTTAAATATGGGAGTCCCCACCCTCCACGATCTTTAGGGAGAATCAAAAATGTCATAGCACGTCTGGGTTTGGCATAGGCCCACACAAATCGGGAAATTATTTCATTTAACTTTTTGATCCACTGATTCTCTATCTCTAACAGAATGGCCCCAAAAAAAAAAGAATCTTGGGGAAAAAATCATTTTAATAACGTTACATCGTCCTGCCAGAGATAGATGTACATTATTTAGCCTTTGCAGATCTTTCTTGTATTTTTCAATCAAAGGCATAAAATTATCCCCGATAATACAATTCATATCAGGCGTGATATCAACTCCCAAGTATGTCGCACTCATAGCCATCCGTGAATCCTGCCAGGATAACGTGCTGTTTACAAGAATTACAGTTTTATCTATTTATAGAGTAGCCTGAGGTACGTCCAAATTTCCCTGCTTCTTTCTCGATTTCCACGATTCCAGTAGCAGGCTCGGGTGTAATTATGGGGATGCTGTCGGCGTAAGCGAGCGTTCTGGTATCCCACCTGTTATATGTCATAGGGGTGATCTTTACATTGGACTCTAGCCTGCCCATAAAAGGGTCAATATAAAGGGAGAACAGCAATGGGGAGCAGGGGCAGCCTTGCCTCATCCCTCTTGATATTGAGAATGATTTTGAGAGTTCCCCAGCGACAAACACCCTGGCCTCTGGTTTATAGTATAGCGCCTAAAGTGCTTGCTTAAATTCGGGACCTATGTTTACATGTTCAAGCACATTCCACAGGTAGCCCCAAAAGACCCTATCGAAAGCCTTTTCTGCATCTAACAAAATTAAGGCCATTGGGTCTCCTGCTACCTGGGTGGCATCAAACAGCTTTATTACCTGCCTAATGTGGTCCGTAGTACTTTTCACGGGTATAAATCCATGTTGCCATCCACTTACTGCTTTACTAACAATGGGGGTCAGACGGGAGGCTAAGATTTTAGAATATATTTTAGTGTCCCCATTAATAAGAGTCATCGGCCTTTAGCACCCGAGCTCCCTTACAGATTTGTTCTTTTTAGGGACGACCACAATCTTTGCTTGAGCCCATGAAGGGGGAAGTTTATTGCCTTCAAAAATATGTTTAAACAGTCTCACAAGGCAGTTCCTGAGTTCCAAATGTTCTATAGAATTCCATTGGAATGTCGCCTTCACCAGCGGCCTTCCCGGTCGCCAATGAGGAGATAGCAGTTAAAATCTCTTACCATGGGGGGGGGGGGTCCCTTCCATACCTGCTTGTTCTTCATCATAAAATTTCATGGTTAAACTTGGACCTAAATAATTAGAGATGTTATTCTGAACCCCGTACCAGTTTCCAAATACAGTTTCTGGTAGAATCTTTTAAATGCTGCACTTATACCCGCTGGATCAGAAACCATGCCCAGGTCTGGATCCCTAATCTCCCTGACTTCATTCTGGCAGATCTTTTCCCCAGTCCTTATGGCTAGTGTATGCCCAGCTTGTTTTCTATATTCATAGGATTGCTCTCTATAAACTAAGAATTTTTGTCTTTTTTTATTGCCATATCGTTTATAGCTGCTTTAGCAATCATGACCCCTATCTGCGCTTCTTGACTATGACCTCCATGTTGTGTAGCAGTTATTAATTTCTCTTCTTCCAGGGCTAGTAGAGCATATAACTCTCACATATGTACGACCCCAGGAGACATCAGAGGAGGTGGCCCAATAAGGTGATAAATATTGGGGGCCAGGACAGAAGCAATCAGACGCAAGCAAACGAGGGGTGCAAAGAAGCGCGATGCCTGAATTAATCTGCAACTGCAGTTCATCAAATGGTTCTCACTAAAGACATTACTGGGATTTCCTCTGAGCTGGTGCAAGACCTGGGGAGGGTGGTAAATGAGTTGACTCCAATGTGTACAGCTACTTCTCCTGATGCAGGAGAAAAGTTTTTCTCACTGACGGATGAGTCAGACCTCTCGAATATTGGAGTCATCATCCTCCCTAACCGATGATCCAGTTTCAGAATCTTCCTCCAGTGATGTCCCGGAAGAATCTACTTACGCAACCCAATGTACGAGATCGGGGAGAGGATCTCGGGGGAAGAAGAAGAGGGATAAGAAAAGGGGAGCAGGAGGAGATGCCTCTAAAGGCAGAATTGGGTATGGCTCTTCAGGCAATCTTCACTGGGACTATTCCGTATCTCGGCTGGCGTTCTCTGGGGAGGAACCTGAAAGATCCTCATATGGAAACATCTGGTATACATCAACAATCTTCCTCGGTAGAGGGATCTTTGGTGACAATCCTTCAAACAATAAGGCAGGTTCAGGATGTCACCAGAAGCTCAAGTCGCCGGGCAAGGCTTGCCACTAAAAAACTCCATGAGACTGTGAAAAATATCAATGAAACCTGTTCAGATATTGCCAACAGATTGACCATGGTGGAGGAATGCACTGAGTATCTGGAATCCGATGTTGAGACATTAAAACTGCAAGAAGCTTCAAAGGCAATAACGATGGTCGATTTCCTCTGGAAGCTTGAAGAGTATGAAAATAGACAGAGGCATAACAATTTGAGAGTCCTGAGGGAGTGGAAGGCCCTGATGTATGTGCATACATTATATCCCTCTTATAGGGTGCCTTCCCTGAGAAATCCAATTGGGAATGGAGCGCAGAGATTCAACGTGCCAATAGGTTCCCCCTAATGATGAAGAAATCTCAATCCAATGATGCCAAAGACTTAGGGTGATCTTGGTTTATTTTAGCAACTTTCTGCTGCAGCAAGAATTTATGATCAAGCACGTCCCAACACAAAGAAGATCTTTGGGGATATCCCATTTTTTGTAAGACCTGATTCTGCCCATGCCACGGTAGAGAGGCGGTGGCGGATGTGACAGTTGTTCATCCCTTTCCAGCAGCTTGAAGCCGAAGTCTATCTCCTTAATCCTGCCTGCATAAAAGTGACTCACAAAGGGCAAATACAACGTTTGTCTTCGGAAATTGGCACTCAGGAGTACTTGAAAGAAATAGGTGGAGGAAAAGTAGATAAAATATAGTGTATTCAAATATTTAGTGATCCCTGTTTCATGTCCCTAGTTTAAATGATTGGTGGTATAACTGCCAGTTAGTTAGCAATCGCTGTGGGGCTTTAAGAATAATCTAGTCTTATTATAATCTGGTCGGAGAGGGATATTTAGTCTAAGGATTTTTTTCGGCGTTTTTCTTTCCTTTTCTCACTTGTGGGAGGTCACTGGTTGGGATCTATTGGAGATGCACTCTTGCATAGGCTTCTTGCCTGATTGCTTATTTGGTGGGGGGACGGAGGGAGGGGACATTGGGGGGTCTGGTGGGAGGACTGGGAAGGCGCTTCCAATGGAGGATAATTGGACATAAGAAAACACAAGAAGAGATAGTGGAGTCAAGGACAAGTAGATATTATTGGACGACTAGAGGCAAGCTGTTAAACGTGAGATGTGTAATAGGGAATTTAGGAAACTGGGCCAATGAGTAAACTAAGAGTTGCCATGGTGAACATCTGCGGCCTTAATGATAAGAAAAAGAGAGCCAGGGTAACCTTTAGATGCGGATATAGTATGCCTCCAAGAGACCCACAATAAGGGAGGGCAGCTGCCTTTTTTGGGCACTCTTCCTTTTAAATTGGTTGCTGGTACACGTCAAAACACACTGACTTGTTTGCAGTTTTAGCTCAATGGGATTTGATTCAGTGTTTCTCACAACTTTTTTACTGACAGTCTGGGGAGATGGGTTATTCTGGAATTTTGGTCAAAGGTTTGTACATTTACACTATGTTCTTTATATGGGCAAATTCTAGATGATGCTGGGCTATATGATTGGTTGAATAATGAACTGGTGTCCTGGCCGGCTCCCATTTGTTCTATGCGGAGACCTAAACATTAATTTGTTTAATAGCTCGTATTCGGATAAGCAACTATGGCACTATGGCAGGGAGCCCAGGGTATTCAGGCCTCTTAATAGTATTTGTAAAGATCATACCTTGATGGACGTGTGGCAGAGCAGGAGGCCAACCGAACATGGCTTAACCTTTGTCTCTTCTCTTCTTTAATTCAAGACTGTGATATTGAAATTTTCCCCTGGGTCATGTCTGACCACAACCCTTTAGTCTTGGTAATCAAGGAGGGTGTCCCCCGTAGAAAAGGCAGTCAATTGAGTTTTGAGAGGGCTTTATTGGTAAATGATGAATAATTAACCCGCTGACTTTTTGACGTATCCTGTTTTGCGGAAGACTGCAGAGTCGTTTAGTGTGAGCACCAGGGCTGTGCGGAGTCTAAAATGGCTCCTTTTGTGACGGCAGTTTCCTGAGGTGAGCGCAACGCCAGTTGGCCTTCGGCATTTCAGGAATCCTTGGTCCTCGCATGCGCAGAGGCCGAGGCTCCTCTGGTTGTCTTCGCCCCCTTTACGCGCACTTTCACCACATGACTGACTTTGCGGGTGGAGGCACGGCATGACAGAAACAATTGAGCATACTTTGCAAGGGAATGCTCCAACGATATAAGAAATTACACGGCAGTCTTACATTAATGAATATGAAGTTAAAATAAAGCAGATTTAACTGGCTTGTCACAATTCAGTGGATACATTTTCCTACCTAAACTTAACTTTAAAGTACACAGTAATGAGATTAAAGAAAATAATTAGGCAGACTTCATCCTTTAATATTCTTCTACTGTAAAGCGCTCTGATACCCTCGTGGGTCATGTTCGCGCTATATAAAACTCTATAAATAAATAAATAAATAATTTTAAATGACTAATACGACATTTAAAATCCATGGATATATTTTTCTGTCTAAATTTTAACTCTTAATGTGCAACTGGACACGTCATACCTGAGGAGATCATAAAATAACGTAGCCTCTAACACTTCAAGAACTACCAATTTCCATATGCACGAAGATCAACGGCTTGGTGTTTAACTTTGTTCCTAGGACTATCCCTCATATATATTTTCTCACTGTTAAACGCAATTTTTATACTTATATGAGCATACATTTGGTGGTTTTGGCAACTATGTTAAAATTCTAATTTACATGTGTATTATATGAACTGAGGTGATTATATTCATTTAGTACAATGTAATTTCTAAACATATTCTATTACCTAATACTATTTTTTATACAGTGTATCAAACCTCATAACCTACTTAGTATTTATAGCATACAAAAGGATACTATATACACCAGAATGATTAGCCCTAATAAATCATTTGTAATTCTGCTAATAGCATCTTCTGAAGTACTATCCTCTCTGATACTAATTGTCGCTAAGATAAACTCAATCATTTAGATCACGTAACAGGGGTGCTATTCCAAAGAAGCACTACAGAGATATAACATACATCTGTGCACTGTTGTGGAATTGATCTCAATGTCACATAATAAACTTGAAAATAACTCCTCTACACCACTTCTATTTGCCTAAGTTCTCAAACAATCAAACAAGATGCCTGGAAAAGGATCTGCTTCCTCTCTGAAAGACTTGTCTCAGAATATCAACACCTCCCCACAAGGTGATACATTGAATTATATTTTACAGGAAATTTCCGCTGTCAGTCGACGTCTAGAAGGCATGGATGCTAATATATCATCCTTGGCAGCTGAAACTAAAACTTTTAGCGTATAAATAGCGGGTTTCCACACAAAAACGGACAAATTAGACATGAGATTGACACCAGTAGAAAGTCGTCTCGGCGCAGTGCAAAGTAAAAACCAAGAGATTTTATTTCTCCGCAGTAAGCTAGTTGATTTGAAAGATCTTAGTAGGAGGGGTAACATTTGCTTCTTTCGATTCCCGGAAAACATTGAAGGTCAAAGCGCTAGAGTATTTCTTTGTGACGTTCTTCTGAAACTCACTGGTATTACCTTTGATCCTCCATTAGAAATACAAAGAGCTCATCGTATCGGTCCTACACAGAAGGATCATACAGCTTTGCCAAGACCACTCATCGCTTGCTTCTTGAGGCATGAACAAACTAGACACCTGCTAACAGTAGCACGCTCGCAAGGCTCTTTCCCGTATAATGGTCACAGCATCCACATGGCTGCAGATTCCTCCAAAGAAACTAATGAAAGACGCAAAGCGTTCCTGTCTATTAGGCCTCAGTTAAGCCAGATGGTCATCAAATATGGTCAATACGAGACAGCTCGCTTTCGTATTACCAACAATTGAGATTCTTGAGATTTCTATGACCCAGTAGATCTGCAACAGTTTCTGGATCAGATGAGATTACAAGACATGGATACCTTAGACTCTTCAACTGCTCATAATCATGTGAGCTTGAATTCTTCACAGCATTTTAGTGCTCCGTGCCATAGAGGAAGAGATCTGTTTGTACCCAAGATGACAAGTCTTCAGCGTTGCACACTGTCTCTGCTTTTACCCAAGACCGGCAAGGAGATAAATCCCGATCTCCACTTAAACCTGCCTCAGATGAGGACTGACAATGCTAATTTATCAAGATTCAGTTGCTGTCAATAATTCGAATGGTTTTACTTAAAATAAGATGAGCAATGTATTAACTACTTATAGTTTTATCACAAGAATAAGGTTGATTTATCAATTTCAAGTTGTATGCTGAAACTAAAATTATATTTGAATTCATATACATGCCTTACACTATTATATATTAGACTATACTGTTCTAATGGAATGTTATATTATGATATACTATGTAGTACCATTTAACTCAATGTTTACTCCTTCATATATCCTCCTTAGCATATTTAATATATTATATTACCTGATTGTGGTCACATATGTATTTATACATTATAATGAATGTTCTAATATCTTATGTATAATATATTTATTGCATTTGCGAGTCATTACCTCCATCATTGTTTTATGAATGTCTCTATCACAAGAGTAAGGTTGATTTTTCAATTTCAAGTTGTGTGCTGAAACCTGAATTTATATTTGAATTTATATTCTTGTCTTACATTGTTATATATTAGACTATACTGTTCTAATGGATTGTTATATTATGATATACTATGTAGTACTGATTAACCCAATTTGTATTCCTTCATATATCCTACTTAGCATATTCAATATATTATATTACCTAATTTTGGACACATATGTATTTATCTTCAACAAAGCCAGCACTACCATCACACCCCATCTCCGGAAAGCCATCAAAGTTTCCTTCGAGACAGCAACCTTCCCGGAGAGCTGGAAACCCGTCGTGATCAACGCCCTACTCAAGAAGCCTAAGGCGGCTCCCAAGGACCTAAAGAACTTCCGACCCATCTCCCTGCTCCCGTTTCTGGCAGAGGTCATCGAGAAGACCGCCAACAAACAACTGACCAGCTTCCTCTAGGAGAACAGCATCCTAGACCCGTCCCAGTCCGGATTCCGCAGCAACCACAGCACCGAAACAGCCCTCATCGCTGCCACCAATGACTTCAGGACCCTGCTAGACAACAGAGAAACCGCGGCCCTCATCCGCCTGGACCTGTCAGCTGCCTTCGACACGGTCTGCCACCACACACTATGAACGCAAGTCTACGATGCCGGAATCCATGAGAAGGCCCTGAACTGGACCGCCTCTTTCCTCTCTGGCAGAACACAGAGCATCGGCCTCCCCCCCTTCTGCTCTGAAGCCACTGAGATCATCTGCGGCGTACCCCAGGGCTCATCCCTCAGCCCAACGATGTTCAACATCTACATGGCACCGCTCACCCACGTCGCCCGACTGCACGACCTCAACATCATCTCCTACGCTGACGACACCCAGCTGATCCTCTCTCTTACCAAAGATCCCCACACCACCAAAACCAACCTCCACGAAGGAATGAAGGCTGTCACCGAATGGATGAGGATCAGCCAACTGAAGCTAAACTCGGACAAGACGGAGGTCCTTATCCTCCGATCCACCCCCTCGGCCTGGGACAACTCCTGGTCGATGACTGCACTAGGAACAGCTCCAACACCCACCGGCCACGCACGCAACCTAGGGGTCATCCTCGACTCGTCCCTCTCCATGACGAAGCAGGTCAACGCCGTCTCCTCCTCCTGCTTCAACACCCTCTGCATGCTCCGAAGGATCTACAAATGGATCCCCACCGAAACAAGAAGGACGGTCACCCAGGCCCTCGTCAGCAGCAGACTGGACTACGGAAACACCCTCTACACAGGAGCCTCGGCCAAACTCCTGAAATGGCTCCAACGCATCCCGAACGCCTCTGCACACCTGATCCTCGACATCCCACGCCGCAGCCACATCACACCATACCTGAGAGACCTGCACTGGCTCCCTATCAACAAGAGGATAACCTTCAAACTCCTCACCCATGCACACAAGGCACTCCCCAACACTGGACCAGCGTACCTCAACAGCCGACTCAGCTTCTACACCCCCACCCGCCAGCTCTGCTCCACAGACCACACCCTTGGCACTGTCCGCCGCATCTGAAGAGTGACCGCCGGCTGCAGATCATTTTCCCACCTCGCCGCCAAGACATGGAACACCCTCCCCATCCTCCTACGGCAGACCCAAGACCTACTGACCTTCAGAAGACTCCTCAAGACATGGCTCTTTCAAACAGTAGCAGCATCCCCCCCCCCCAGCGCCTTGAGACCCTCACGGGTATGTAGTGCATTTTATAAATGCTATGATTGATTGATTGATTGATACATTATAATGAATAGTTTTATATCTCATATACAATATGCTTGAGCCGTTAACTCCATCATCGTCTGTGAATTATTCATTTTATATTATATGTGTACCCACACTATATAATTTCAAATAGATTTAATATAGTATTAAAATTTACATTATAGATATATATATATATACATATATATATATATATATATATATATATATATATATATTCTTTAGGAATGGCCATATTTAATATTCTGTCTTCGGGGCTCCTCTACGCGATGGTGTCCTGGGACAAACAGACCTGCGGTTAACAGTCCAGGACTTTTAGTGTTCGTATCCTTATTACTATATATCATTTTACATTCTTTATTCACATCCTTTGCCTAATATTACTATATTTTAAACTTTCTTATTCCAACTTTTTAGATTTTCTTTGTTTACTTGACTATTTATATCTTTGTTAAAAAACAGAAGTTCCCCTTTCCCCTCCCCCTCATATTTATTAAATTGTTTCAGGATACCCTTCTGATTGTCAAAACTCTATAAGTCTGCTTCTAACACATACTCAAACTAATTTGCATTCCCTAGACATGACCAATACGCATCCTCTTTCTGTATTAACATGGAATGTACATGGTCTCACTCACTACATTAAAAGGAAAAAAGTGTTATCTTATCCTCAGTCCAAAAAGGCGGATGTGGCACTGCTTCAGAAGACACATTTAGATGCAGTGGAATCTGAAAAATAATGTAGAGACTGTGTAGGCAAAATGATTCACAGTAGTGTGCAGAAAGATGAACTTACAAACACAGGTCCTACCCGCAAATGTGGAGTAGCAATCCTCATACGCAAGTCTCTCCAAGTTACGACATCAAAGTCATGGATTGATCCTGATGGCCGCTATGCATTTGCCAAGTTACGCATATGTGATACTCATATTTGCGAAGGTTCAGTTTATGCTCCAATAGAAACCCAAAAAAATCATTATTCCTCTGTAGGATGTGCAGGTAAGGGCAAGGTATGAAGGACTCCAGAACGCCGTTCTTAGATAGTTCAAACAATATTGGTTTAATGCTTCACCAAACAAGCCTTTCCAAACGAAAAAAACAAATCCTTTGTAATAGGAACACTAGGGAGACTGTCTCTCCTTCTTGTAAAGAGTTCCGTGAAGATAGTCCTGGGAGCGTAGGGTCCTTGTTGCAGGTTTGTAGGTTCCAGTGAGCGAGGTCAGGACACCACAGGTATTGGCTCCGGCATGTAAGAGAACAAAAACAAAGGTCTTGGGTTACTGAATGGTTCCGGGGGAACTTAAGGTGAAAGAGGGGAGCAGGGAGTGAGGGAATCACCAGGGTCAACCACCCCGTGACAGATCCCTCCCCCGGGAATTTCCCGATCGGGGCAATTAGGAAAGCGAAACAAAAAGTCAGCGTTGCCCTGTTGGACACCTTTCCGATGGCGGACCTCCATCTGGAAAGGTTGGAGGGCTAAGAACCATCGGGCCACGATTCCTTTGTAACCAAGTCAATGGGGCATGGTCTGTATATAAGATAAAGGGTCTGCCCTCTAAGTAATATCGAAGCTTGTCCACCCCCCATCTAACCGCTAAACACTCCTTTTCAATGGTAGAATATGCCATTTCTCTGGGGAATAACTTTCTACTGATGTAGAGGATGGGTTTTTCTATCCCTTCATTGGTCTCTTGTGAGAGCACCGCTCCGATTCCCACCCCAGAAGCGTCCGTTTGAAGTATGAAAGGTTTGTTAAAATCTGGTGATATCAATACTGGGGCGGACGTAAGGAAAGTTTTTAATGTGTGGAATGCTACTGTTTCCTTATCAGAGGGAGCTGGCAACTTGGAAGATGAGTGGTTCTTCTTGAGGAGGTCTGTAAGCGGACTGGCTATCTCGGCAAACTGGCCGATAAACCGCCTGTAATAGCCCACTAGGCCCAAAAACGCTCTTAGGTCTCTTTTGGTTTTGGGATAGGGAACATTCAGGATAGCTTTCACTTTTTCGGTTTGTGGTTCAATCAAACCGTCCCCTAATAGGTAGCCAAGGTACTTCACCTTTCGGAATGCAACTCTTGATTTCTTTGCATTCATGTGAAATCCAGTCTCCCTGAGACTAGTAAGGATCTTTTCAAGGTGTTCTATGTGGTCATCCGAGGTTTTACTAAAGACAACGATGTCGTCTAAGTAGGCGGAGGAATATTGATGGTGTTTAGACAGTACCGTGTCCATGGCCCTCTGAAACGTTGCCGGGGCGCCGTGCAAACCAAATGGGAGCACAGTAAAGTGAAAGTGTCCATGAGGAGTGGAGAAGGCGGTTTTCTCTTGGTCTTCACGGGCTAGAGGGATTTGCCAGTAGCCCTTGGTGAGGTCAATTGTAGTGATATAATTGTCAGGATCAGCACTCTGCAGGATTCGTTTGCAGCAATAAGCTCCACCTCCGGACCTCCCAAACACCCTGACTATAGTACACAGGGTGTTTGAGTGATACGGTGAGGGAAAAACCCCGTAAACGGGGAAAACCCAAGGAAGGAAAGGAGGGGACAGCAGGGAGAGGAAGCTGTAAAACAAAAGAACAGGTTAGTACATTTTCTATGTCTACTCTCATTAAGGTCTCGCTAAAAGGACTAATCACCTGCAGCAATCAAGAATCATTCTCCGCTCGACGGCCTTCATCCCATTCCTCCAATCCCTATACAACACAAGGAACACAGTTAACACATACAATGATGATAACACCATGTACATCATCTATATATGGTAGATCGTTTTCACGCACCCCCAGAGTGGCAACACTCTTCCTCATGAAAATCCTACAGCCAAGAAAGTCTTGCACAATGCTATGTTCCTGCTATCCAGCAGATCAAGGTATGCAAGCAACAGGAGGCAAAACTGCAGAGGCCTGTTTCCGTAAAGTGCGATATCAATTACTGCATTGAAATCCTTGCCTGGAACATGAAACCTCCTTTTAGTTAAACCCAACCAAACACGGTGAGGTGTAGCACAATGCCACTGCCTCCCGCTTTGGGAATTGTAATCCGAAATCGAAGAACAAACACACGTCAAGAATTCATGACGGCAATGAGGAGATTGCCTTCCCCCTTCATTCCGCCACTTGAAGCACCAAACCAAGAAGAAACATAAACAAAATAATCGCTCGCTAGTCACGCCTTAACCAAGGACGTTCTGAATTACAACCAATACAGTACAGTGCCAGTTCAATGCGTCTTGCAGTTCCTGGCCAGAGTAAGCGCTTGACTCTCCTAAGAAACGATAAGCCCAGCAATCAGGGAACTGTGTCAATAACGATACCCATCCAGGAACGTCCTCACCGCTGACTCCTAAGCAGACCTCACTCCTAGGAAGGAGAACCGGAACCGAGAGCAGCCGCTCCCGCGGGGATAACCAGAATCACTAGCCCCGAGCAAGCCGCCCGGCAGCGCTATATCGCGAGGGCTGCAAAGGGTCATGGGAATTGTAGTTCCTGGCCCGCGGTCACTGGGAAATGTAGTTCGCAATGCAGGCGCGAAGGCTAGGACCTGACAATAATGAGCCTCACCAAGACGTTCTAGCAATTCGTCCACTCTAGGAAGCGGGTATGCATCTTGCTTGGACACTCTGTTCACCGCACGAAAATCGATGCAAAACTGAATGCTGCCATCCGGTTTTGGCACCAAAACCACTGGTGAAGATCAATTACTGTGCGAAGGTACTATCACCCCAGATCGCAACATTTGATCGATTTCGTCTTTAAAGGCTTGTCTCCTTGCTTCAGGTATACGATAGGGCTTTTGTTTGACCACTACTCCTGGGTCAGTGGGGATGGTATGTACCGCTATCTGGGTCCTTCCGGGTTGGTCGGAAAAGACATCCTTATACCGAAGCAAAAGAGAAAGGACATCTTCCTTCTCTTGTTGAGTAAGATCGGGGTTGATAGGGGTATCCGACACTGTATGAGCAATCGTGGTGACAGTGTGAACAGCCAATGGTGGTTTGCCCAACCATTTCTTCAGGATATTGATGTTATACATCTGAGTTCTGTTTTTGGACAGGCGTAGGATATAAGTGGTTCTCCCTATTTTCTTGACTATCTGAAAGGGGCCTTGCACTCTTTTTTTATTTTATGAGTGGAGGTGGGGAGTAGAACCAGGGCCCAGTCTCCAACATCCAACTCCCTCCACTTCTTACCCCTATCATAAAAAGGTCTTTTGTTTTATCTGGGCTATGGCTAGATGGTCGTGGGCCAGGGTTCTCAGTTTATGGAGTCTGGACTGTAGTTGTCTGGTATAATCCAACAGGGCTTCTGCCTCTTGAGCTCCTTCTTTTTCCCAACTATCCTTGGTTATTTAGAGTAAGGACCTTGGGCTACGTCCGAACAACAATTCGAAAGGAGACGTACCTAGGCTGGCTTGTTTTTGACTACGGAGGACAAAAAGAGCCAGAGGTAATAGTTGATCCCAATTCCTACCATCCCCAGACAGAAGTTTTTTTAGGGTGAGCTTTAAGCTCCCATTGTAACGCTCTACCAACCCGTCTGTCTGAGGGTGATATACTGAAGTTTTGATATGGGTGATCCTAAGTTGTTGACAGACTTGCTTCATCAGTCTAGAGACAAAGGGAGTCCCCTGGTCAGTAATGATCTCCAGGGGGAATCCCATTCGGGAAAACACCTCAACTAACCGTTGAGCTATGGCGGTAGATGTAGCGGTCTGGAGAGGAAACGCCTCTGGATAACGTGTGGCGTAGTCAACCAACACCAACGCATATTGATGTCCTCAGGCTGACTTTGGTAATGGACCTATCAAGTCCATCCCCACCCTATCAAAGGGTTTTCCAATAATGGGGAGGGGAGTCAGTGGTACTGCTGGGGGGACATAGGGGTTACGCCTTTGACATATCTGACATTCCTGGCAGTACCGTTGTACTTGTGCGTAAATCCTGGCCAAAAGAAGTGTTGCAGGATGGCCTGCCCTGTTTTCTCTGCCCTTGAATGTCCGGCTAATAGATGAGCATGTGCGAAAAACAGGATTTGGTCTCTGAAAGCCAAAGGGACCAAGAGCTGGGGTATCGCATCTGGTTTTGCTAGACGATACAGCAACCCGTTTTATTCTATGAAGGTGGGGTAGGTCCTAGTTAAGGGATCCTGGCTTGAACAGGCTGTTTGCCATGCATTGGTAAGGCTAGCATCGTTCATTTGTGCAGTTCTAAAATGTGTGTCCCTGGCCCAGGGTTCTGAAGCAAGAAGGGTGTTGTTGGGGGACGCTGTAACAGCATCTCTCATAAGAGACATGAACCCCGGATTATCAGTACCTATGATGACTGGTTCTGGCAGATCCTCCAAGACCCCAACCACCACCTCTGTCGTGACTCCTGATGTACTACAAAGGGATATTTTGGCCAAAGGATACTCCTTGACATCCCCATGGACACATCTTATATAAACAGTTTTCCCTGCCAACAGACACGAAGGGGATACATACTCCTTCCTTACTACGGATTGTCTACACCCAGAGTCAAGCAGAGCCTTTGCTATTTTCCCATGGATGTCGACACTCACATAAAAGACCGGTCCTGTTTCTTGGGCATACAGGAGAGAACGCGGGGCGTAGCTCACGTCCATGGGTTCTTCTTCTTTTTCCTTTTTCTTCCTACAGTAACGTGCGATATGACCCCACTCCCCACAGTCATAACATTGAGGTCCTGATGTCAGTGGTTTTTCAGGCCTAGGGAGACGCGGACGTGGAAAGTCTAATGGAGGTTTTATCACTTTCTTCTCTTGTTTTCCCAGTATGGTTCGGTTGGGTTTCTCTGGTTCCTTTATGGGGGGCCGGCCCTGGGCACGTGCATAGCTCGTAGCCATTTCTATGGCGTGTTCAAGGGTAAGCCCCGCATGTTGTTTTAACCAGCGCTGTGTCCCGTAAGGTAAAGCCTCCAGGAACTGCTCAAGATAAATTTTACTCATGACTTCTTCCATACTGGACTCTTGGGGTTTCAGCCACAAGTCAGCGGCGGCTTTTAAACGATAGAACAGTGTTTTGGGGAGGTCTCCAGGGCTTCCCCTTTCTTGTCGAAATTTTAGCCTGTGTGTTTCTTCGTCAACGCCCAACCAATCTAAGATATACTGTTTCACGAGACCATAAGCAACGGTACCGTCCTTATTCACCATTTGGTATGCTGCTTGCGCCTCACCAGTTCAAAGTGGGGCAAGATAGAAGGGCCTCCTGTCCCCGGGCCAGGCACTGGCTCTGGCAGCCCTTTCAAAGTTTAGAAAAAAAGCTAGAGGGTCTTCCCCAGAAACATACTTTTGTAGTGGCACAACAGTTCCTGGAGGAGGGGCGGTGGTTTTTCCTTGTCCAAGTACTGCCATTAATTGGTTTTGCCCTTCAGCTAATTTAGTCAGATTGTCGGCTTGATTTTGTATGGCTGAGGTGAATGTGGCACGGTCTGCTTCGGCTTGTGCTGAAGTTTGCCCGATGGCCCACTCGAGTTTATCTTGACTTTCCTTCATCTGTTGTATTAGTGATTCCATCTTGTATCATATGGTGGTTCGTCGCCCAAGACTCCTATCTGGCTCGCCAATTGTAGGATGTGCAGGTAAGGGCAAGGTATGAAGGACTCCAGAACGCCGTTCTTAGATAGTTCAAACAATATTGGTTTAATGCTTCACCAAACAAGCCTTTCCAAACGAACAAAATAAATCCTTTGTAATAGGAACACTAGGGAGACTGTCTCTCCTTCTTGTAAAGAGTTCCATGAAGATAGTCCTGGGAGCGTAGGGTCCTTTTTGCAGGTGTGTAGGTTCCAGTGAGCGAGGTCAGGACACCACAGGTATTGGCTCCGGCATGTAAGAGAACAAAATCAAAGGTCCTGGGTTACTGAATGGTTCCGGGGGAACTTAAGGTGAAAGAGGGGAGCAGGGAGTGAGGGAATCACCAGGGTCAACCACCAAACGTGACTTTGTATACTCTGCGAGTAGTGGGGCTTTTACGTGACTAAGACGGCCAGTGCTCAGGGGATGAGAGAACACACGAACACAGCTCGACATCGACCACCCCATGAACTCCCTCAGTCCTCCCCCTTCCCCGTGTCCGCCCGTGAGGTAAAGAGCCCCTTAATTCGGCCCCGTACCTTGTCGAGCCACACTTCTCCAGAAGTGCGGCGGGGCGGCTCGCGATGTCGTTGGCCTCCTGGAGTTCCTTTTCCGCTGGGCTGTCCGTCTTCTGCTTTCTCCTCGTGGCACACCGCACTCTCCAACCGGCTGGGCGTCCTCTCCTCCGATCTCCATTCGGCTTTCGCGCCGTCCTCTTCCTGGAGGCCGGCTTTCCACTCTGCCTCGGGCTCTGGTTGGATGGGAGGTGGTGACGTCACGGCTGATGAGTCCTTCCCCGAAACAGCCCAAGCCACGTTAAAGGGGCCGCAGGAATCCTGTCCACGGGGCGGAAACGAAGAAGCATTACAGTCCGGTCCCTCAGCCCCGTGACATCCTCCCTTTAAATCGGTTACTAATAGAGATAGGTGTGTCACAGTATCTTATAGGTGGTGTCTGGAATATTGTGAGAGATCCAATCCTAGATAAAACAGGCCCACTAGATGAAAATAATGCAGTAGGCAGGGCATTAATGGATGACATATTAGCAGATAATTGATTAATTGATCATAGGCATCTCTCACATCCATCGTACACTGAATACACCTTCTCTTCTCCAACACATGGTACCCTATCTCATTTGGATTATTTTCTAATATCTCAAAGGTTGATCCAATCCGTTCATAAATCTTGCATCCTGGAAGCAACATTATCTGATCATTCACCAGGTCTCTTAGCTATAGAATTTGGTATACCTAGACATGGGCGCAAACCCTGGTGCATGAACATACAGACACACAAGACCAGTGATGGTAAATCTGAATTACGAAGTTATTTTCAAGGCTATCTCTCCAGAATCAGGGCTCAGTGGCTTCAGGTAAAGTGATATGGGCCGCGGCTAAAGCTACTTTTAGAGGCCAATTAATGGGCGAAGCGGCATTGGCTAATAAACGGAATGCTGCACGTCAAAAAGAACTAGAATAGGATAAAATATTGTACACCCACCTATATACCAAGACACCTACTCATCAAAACCGTAAATCTTTAGAACAAGCTCGAATGGCATTAAATGGACTCTTTACCTCTAAAGCAGAATTTGCCCTACACAGAATGAAAACAAGGTATTACGAGCAAGGGGAAAAGGCAGTTAGATTACTAGCAGCACAATTAAGACAAAGTGAAGCAGCCATGGCTATTTCAGCCATTAAATCATCTCAAGGTACTATTCTTACTAGGCTACAGGACATAGTGAAAGAATTTGCTTCCTTTTACGCATCTCTATGCACCCCTGAAGCGCAAATAAATACAGCAGGATTTACCAACTTCCTTTCAAAGGTAGATCTCTATATGATTATCTCTATTTTCTATATGCTTTAGGCATGCTTCCTTTTCCTATTCCCTTATTCACACTGAGACTTATAGACTATCAAATAAAAACTTTTATATGGGGTTCAGCAAAACCTTGTTCAGCTGTGACAACGTTGCTGGCTCACCACTCTAATGTAGGATTGAGCCTCCCATCCATTAAACACTATAATCTAGCATTACAGATCTCTCAACTGTCATATATGTTACCGGGAAACTCTGATGTTCCACAATGGGTCCACTTAGAGCTACACCTTTCATCCTCGGATCCAGGTATTTCCACACTATATGGTACTAAAATTAGCCATCAGAAATGAAAAAATCCAATTCTATCAGCTATGCTCAAATCCTGGCAACGGGCACACCATGGATTATCCTTAAATCCAACTATTCAAGAAAAGGCACCTATATGGAACAATACCAGCATCCGTATTAATACGAAAATATTATTATGGCCATTATGGAAAATAGCAGGTATTCACACAATAGACCACATTTTTCATAGTGGTGATTTCAAATTATTCACACAACTAAGAGAAGAATTCGGTATTCCATCACATCAGTCTCTAAAATATATCCAGCTTCAACAATGTTTGGAAAAACAATTAGAATTATCCTCTTTGATACTGCAAAATTCACAAATAGTATCCAATTTAAATACTTGGGGCAGACACAAAGGAGTAATATCTAGTCTGTACACATTTTTCACTACACACCTACATTCTCAACCCTTATCACAGGCATTACAACTCAAATGGCAGACTTGACTTTCCGTAGCTTATACTATTGGGGAATGGGAGGAAATAATTGAAAATTTAGATAAAGGAACTTGTGAAACTAGGCTTAAAGTTTATCTTTTTAAAATTCTTCATGATTGGCATTGGTTTCCCGCAAAATTACTGAAGGATGGCTCACTACCGCATGCTAATTGCTGGAGATGTCCTAATACCAATTGTGATTTAACACACATTATATGTGATTGTCCAATGGTACAATATTTTTGGTTATATGTGGGTAAAACATCACGATCTACAGTGCCATTATATGTAACGCTTAACCCTGCTATTATCCTTCTCCATGATTCACGACTTTCACCAAAAGTCTCCAAACCCCAACATCATCTCTTTCATACAGCATTGGCTACAGCAAAAATATGTATTTTAGATTATTGGAAATCCACATCCCCTCCTACACAAGAAGAATGGTTGACAGCGATGATGCACACAGCATCACACGAAAGAGTGATCTATAACCTTCAGAATCAAACTGATATATTTCTCCAGGATTGGTCACCTTTCCTGAATATGACTAGTGGTATTGATGTTGATGATAATATATCCAGTGCCAACATTCATACTTCCTATTACGATACTGTTCTCTATTCTTTATCCCTTTTCCCCCCCCACTCTGGTCATCTTGTTATCTTGTTATCTTAGGTTTTGCATGTTTCTGTTTCTATTTCTCTACATTTATGTTATTACTCTTATTATATTTTATAACATCTCAATTTTCACTTTTACTATAATATCTTATATTAATATACTTTATTAAGTTTTCATGCAAGAATTGTACTCATATATCCACTACACCTTTGTGATTCATTTTATAATACTTTACCTTTTGTATGAAATAATGTATTAGTTATTACATTTCTGTCTGCTTATATATATATATATTTACATTGATTATTTATACATGATAAGTTACAATTTGTTTTGTTTTTCAACCCTTTATACTTATTCTTTCTATTTTTCTTTATTTTATTTACTTTCATTATTTAAATGTTTCATACTTTACTTATTCACTTACTTCATTATTTCTTTATATAGATATTTCATATTTTAACAAGTAACATTTATTGCATATATATTTTCCTACCTCTTTTATTATATTCAATATATTTATTCAATTATTTGTGAATTGTAAGTTATTATTCATTTTACTGTACTAGTGATGACTTTTTTTGGGGGATACCTTAAAAGCTGGGATTCGGGGGGAAACTGTCCAGTTTATCGTACATTTTTGCATACTCTTTTACTGGTTTCAGGACAAACGTCTTGCTGAAATTTTCAAATTAAACTAATATGTTGCGTAATCTTTCCACACAAATTATGCCGTCATGTGAACATGTTATACAAGATTCAGGAAAATGCACACTTTGAACATAGCTGAATAAAGCACAGCTACACGTGCCACAAGAGGGTTATCTAAAGCAGCAGCAGTGAACCTCCAACAGAGGTATCATTCATTTTTGCAGGGCTAGTGGTGTGGGTTGTTCAGCATCCATAGACAGGGTGGTGGAACGCATGGGTAGCACTGTGTGCCTAGGGTTCCCCTGGTGTAATAGCTGTGTCCAGTAAACCTGATTCCAGTTGGCCATGTTTAACAATACTCTTTGTGTCTGCTCCCAGAATCCCAAGTGTAAAGTAAAGTAAAATAGTTTAGTGTAGTTAATTAAAACCATTACAATGTTCCATAACGTAAAATATATTACATATTGCCTTCTGAGCTGTTAAAAAAGATCAGATGAAATCAGTTAATATCAAGCTTAAGAAACATTTTGCAATTTTTTTCAAGATCTGCTAATATTGCAACATTATTCTTTCTTCAGATTCTCAAAATAGGTTAAAAATTTGATTATATAACAAATTAATTGTGGGTCCTTTGAGTCCATACTCATTAATAATGCCGATCTACAGGTACGTATGCATTTTTCATTAAACTTTCTCTTAAGCAAGTCCTGACGGCAGTGCCCTAACCCTGGGCAGATACATATCAAATCCGCAAAGTCCTGTACTGCTGCTCCACATAGATCGCAATCTTTTCGGCCCCTGGGGCCCTCCAGATCGGTTGATCGGCATTAGACGGCAATTTCCCCATGCGCAACTCCATATACTTAGTTTTCAGATAGTGCGGAAATGTTAAGGCCAGATATGCTGCTGGCTCAGGCCTTGTATATGCTTGTAGGACCATCCATGCATGCGCACGTCAGCTTAAGATTGCTTTATCTTCAATTAATGAGTGAGCTTTTGCCGCTTTTTTTATAATCATCTGAAAAGATGTCCATGGCAGTTTCCTTTGCCAGAGAGCCTCCATCAGGCCCGGACTGGCCGTTGTGGGCACCGGGCAATCCCCCGGTCGGCCGCAAGGGTGGGGGCTGGTTTTGGGCCCTGGGGGCCGTTTTTGTTGCAGAGCCGTTTTTGCAGCATAGCTGCAAAAACGGCCCTGTAACAAAATCGGCTGAAAAGCGGCCCTGGCAAAGCACTCGCCCCTCCCCCCCGGGGGGTGGGGGGGCTGGCCGAGCACTTTGCCAGGGCCGGTTTTGGTTCCCAGTCCGGCCCTGGCCTCCATCTTGGTTATTTTCAATGAAGAATTAAAGTACTTTGCGTAGTATGATTTTGTATCATTTTGCAGAGCTTCCCAGATTTCGGAGTTGATAGCTAGATCCTGATTCCACCATATTTTATACCAAAATTTGATTGCCTCGTACCTTTTGTGTATTTCTTGTTGTTGTAATCCAAACTCC
Organism: Lissotriton helveticus; assembly: GCF_964261635.1. Taxonomy (NCBI): domain Eukaryota; kingdom Metazoa; phylum Chordata; class Amphibia; order Caudata; family Salamandridae; genus Lissotriton; species Lissotriton helveticus. The sequence continues at coordinate 557,719,899 of NC_136068.1, forward strand.
AGGCGTACTTGGGCTGCCGAGGCATCACATGGCAGATGGAATACTCTTTTGTAGACTCGTGTTTGTATTTTGTCTAATAATGGTACACTTTTCCCATGATGAACCACACTTCCATATGTAATAGTCGGAAGTATTTTTGCTTTCATAACAGCAAGAAGTGGGGCGAACGATGGGCCTTTTTGTCGTTTTAGAATACTGCAAAAGGCAAACAGTAGAGCAGTTCCCTTCTTTTCAATTGTTTCCTGATGCGTAGCAAATGAAAACCTTCAGTCCAGTATAAGCCCAAATATTTGTTGCTATCAACTACTTCCAACTTGATGTTGTCAATTATAAATGTTGGCTTTTTCGGTCGGCAGTTTGTTATAATCATGATTTTTGTTGATTGGGTTTAAAAGTGTGTCTGGTAAGCCCTGTTGCTTAAGTTTGGCCCATAATATATGTCGATTGACAAAATCCACAAAGCATAGGTGGAGTGCCTGTCGCTGTCTTAGGCTTTTATCGGCAATTAGCCCTATTGCTAGTATATTTGATATTGTACCAGAATCCCAAGTGGACAAAAGCTACAGAAGTATGTAGACGCTCACTGCACAGTGACAATATAGTAGGTCGGCTGTAGATATCACATCTACCATCCAAGTCACATGCATATGTTTTTGTTCATGATTTCCTTTGAGAGAGTAGTTTTCTGTACACTAAGGTATTATCTAGGAATATGTTTACACAACCGAATTACCTTAACACATTGCATATCATTTAAACTCAATGCAATTATGAAATTCCATAGGGATAAAACATGTTTACTCAAGTATAATTTTCAACCTGCTGTCATAGAAAAACAAAATTCATAATATATTATTTTGACAACTATTGATTCCATTAAAATTAATACAACCTGTAGCAATAGTTGTTTTTGTCCACTGGCCAACTCAAATGCTATATAAACATACCAATATTCCATAGGTGGTGATATTTATAGAATTCTCTCTTCATATGGTCAGTATGACCTTACTGGAATGGTATTTTGATTTCATTCAACTCTACTTCTATGTTTTGAATGATGCCTTCAGGTGCACTGGCCAATTCATGATGTCATAGACAATTGGTCTGAATAACCATAACAGGTATTGGTAGACACTTCAAGGCAGTAACTAAAAGTGTCAATCTTACGTAAATAAAAAGCCAATTTTATCCCGACACAGGAGACTGGATCTTGGAATTAATAGTTGTGACAATCTAGGAGAAGTTTATCTACAGACAGGGCCTGATTACGGATTTAGCGGTGTGGGAGTGGACTGCTACACCAGCGCCATACTTCCACACCACCAAACTTGACCGCCCGCCAGATTATGAGTTTTCTCCTGGTCTGGTGTGCGGTGCTTTGGCGGTCCCACAGTGGTGCCTTGCTAAGGCTCCTATGTGATGAGCCTAAGCACTGCATCGCCGTGAGACTGCCAAAGTAAGTTCCTGCACGCCATGGACTGGTACAGTCCATGTCGTGCAGGAACAGGGGTGCATACAGACAGGGTAGCACAACATGTGACCCCTGCATGCACCCCCATGCACAGGTGCAACATGAGGCTCTGTAGGCGGCCCTTAGTTTCCTTACCCCCACCATTTCATGGCAGCCTCACTGCCCTGAAAAGTGTGGAGGTCTGAAAACTCAGAATATGCTTGGGGTGCCACAGTGGCACTGCCAGCATAGTCCTGCACAGACTGCCTTGGCACCACCAAGGGATTACGGATCACTGGTGGTGTCAGCAGTCCCATGGGCTTCCAACCGCCCAACTCGGAAATACCAGTGATTTGTCGATTCTTGAGTCCCCGAAGGAATGGAGACATCAGTTGTGCTGCATGCAGGAGAAGTGCTGCGTCGATTCCTTACTGTGAAGAGAACCATTGCATCGAAATCCGAAAACGGTTCCTTTCTGCAGGGCGATGCAATGGAAACTTGGTGCCTAGGTGCGATGCGTGATGTAGGGGTATCATGAGGTATTATTCAAACAATATTTAAACAATACTGGGAAGCAGGGAGTGTTGGCATGGCAAAGGAAAGTAATGTGCAGGGACTGGTTTGAATCACATTAGTTTTCGCACTAGATATGTTAGAAGTGGGTTTGGGGTAGTAGGGTTTGGACATGGGGGGGCATTTGGTTAACGCACAGGAGTTAAAAGTGGGGGACCATTAGTTAATGGGCGATGGCGAGGTTGGGTGTGTTTGTTGGGTCACAGTTTAACATATTGCAGGTTTTTATTTAGAATAGTTAGTTGAATAGTTTCTTTTATCTATTCTAGAGACCCCTGACGAAGAGCTTTATGGCTCGAAATGCATTGGGTATGATCTTTTGAACCTACCCCATTATATGATTCACCTGGATGGGCCACTGTTTAAAAGCCTGGATGGGCATGCAGTGGCCATGAGAAAAGTGGAATAAAGAATTTTGGTGAAATCTCACTGTCTCCGTAGTGATTTAAAACATGAGGACAATTGAAGAAATTATACATGATTAAAACATTTGTATCAATTGGTTAAAATGGATTACTCAGGAACAAGTGTTTCATTGCTAAGACCTAGGGTTTTAGTGTAAAGGAACCTATGGCGCTCTGCTAAACGGTGGTCAAATGGACACTGATCTAATCCCTATGGTGCTAACAGGACAGGGGAGACCCTACCAACCCCTCACTTTGCTTTCGAAAACCAAACACATATAACAATTGCAACAATCCTGTGCACTCACAAAATCAAAACATGATGTGTTTGTTTTCTACACATAGACACATTTGTTGTAGTTTTTCTTTTTGCTTCTTTAATGCTTGTTGGTACAAACAAAAGGCCAGCCAACACATGTCGGCTGGCCTTTTTGTGTGTGCACAGGATTGTTGCAACAAATGTTTCATTGTTGGGATATTCCGCACATCATATGAATCTGCTAGAGGGGCCATTGGCTAACTCCACTGGCTACCAGTTAGACAACGTTGCAGTTTTAAAGCCCTATGTTTGGCCAATAAACCACTGCACGGTTTGGAACCGGTATGCCTCAAGGAGAAGCTCAAAGGGTATATCACAGGGAGGTCTCTTCGCTCTGGCACTGCCATGTACTTGTCTGTCCCCCCATTCAGGAGGACCACTTGGGGTGGCAAGAGCTTTTTCAGGACCACTGCAGTGCTCTGGAACAGCCTACTACTGCCACTGAAAGCCGCTTCCTCCCTACTTGCTTTCAGAAAGGCCTTAAAGACCTGTCTCTTTTCACAAGATTAGCAGATACCTGATCTTATCAAGAAATCTTTTTACAAACTGCTCTGCACTCAGACCTGCCTCTGACAGCACCAAGATGCCCTCAGACATGAGTTCACATATTACAAATTACATTTACATTACATTAACTCCTCTTTTTGTTTGCCTTGGGACTCTGAGCACTTTACCACTGCTGACCAGTGCTAAAGTGCATGTGCTTCTCCCCTCAAAATGGTAACATTGGTGTATAAACAATTGGCATATTTAGTTTACTTATAAATTCCTTTTGAAGTCATATACCATATACCCAGGGCCTGTAAATTAAATACTACTAGTGGACATGCAGCACTGATTGTGCCACCCACACAAGTAGCCTTTCAAACCTGTGTGTGTAGTTTACTGCCACTTCGACTTAGCATTTAAAACCATTTGTCAAGCCTTCAAGTCCCCTTTTATGACTAAACCATTATTGCTCAATATTTACTGAGGTGTTCAGTTTCTTTGTGTTAGTGATGAACGAGTGGGTTTGTCGTGTGGTGCACATTAACCACGCTCAGTTTAACCATGCTCATGTATTATTTTGTTGTCTTCTGGTGTTGGTAAAACCTTCGGTCCTCACACCCTCTTTGTGTGTTTAACCTCTTCTCCTTACTATTGTGAAGAAGTTTATATGTGTGTGTGTTTGGTGTTCTGTTCTGTTATCCTTTTACTCCTCTACTCGCTTTTCTCTCTTCCTCATTGCTTCTGTTAAGGGGAAAGGTGTGTTGCATCCTGCTTTCCCTCCTCTTTGTCCTTTCTTAGTGTCTTGTTCTCTGCTGCTCAGCCAGTTTCTGTCATGTCATGTATTGTTCTATCTGTGTAAGTTTATGTGGATCAGTCAGTTATCTTAGAGTCTGAACAGCAGGGCAGCTGCTCCCGGTGGGGTCTTTACTGGAGCCGTTACTGGATTACTACCCTATCTATATGCTGTACCTGTTTCTTGATTATCAAGAAGAAACATACATCTGGACACAGCAACGGAAGAGTCATCATTATTTTATGGAACCTTACAATCTCCAAAATACCTTCCGCTTACACTATGCATATCAATCCCTTAGCATTCTTTTCCCATTACTAGGCAGAGCAGGAAGTAGCACAGATAAGACAATAATTTTATATTTATAAGCCCAGGTCTTTCTTTGTATCTGATGACAAACAGGGCAGTGTGAGACTGACTTGCAATAAAACATACAAACGCAAATAATATTTCCATCATGCTCATACTTGACATCGAAACACATAAACAAGGACCCCCCTTCTCACATTAATTCCATAAAGGTTGTTTTTTTTAGCAAAGACCAAATAAACAATTTGATTAGATCTGGTCGAATGACACTAGATGTATCGACTGGCTCTTGTGGCATTTCCATCAAGAGCCAGTCGATACATCTAGTGTCATTCGAATAAGTGACATTTTGCTTAGCTCTTGCTACAATTGAATTTATTTTCTCTTTGTGCATAAATTGCGATCTTGAATAGTTAAAGTTATTATAAAATTGATGAATCGTATTTTTTGTATTGTAATTTGAATTGTTGTTTGGATGTACTGTTATATGTTTTTTGTGATACACATGTACTGTAATGATTTTATGTAACAGAAGTGAAAGTTTCAATATGATTGAGAAAAGAATCTGAGAGTTTTCTCTCTTTGCCATTGTAAAATTGTTTCTTTTGAAAAAATACAAAATTAAGAGGTATAAATAAATATACCAGACCAGATCTAATCAAATTGTTTATTTGGTCTTTGCTAAAAAAAAAACCTTTATGGAATTAATGTTAGAAGGGGGGTCCTTGTTTATGTGTTTTGATATTTAAATGGTCCAACCCCCCCCTCAGCCCTTGCCAAGGACCTAACTCCCCGTGTGCACACATACTTGACATCGGGCAGGCTTGACTAATTAAAGGAGGGGTTTTAGTACTGAGAAATCGTTTAGGCAGTCTGATAAAATAATGAATATTCACCTAGAAGGGCACAAGGACAGGGTGCAAAGAAGGGAGTCAGAAGCATGAAAGAAGGAAGGAGTAAATGACAATACAAATAAGGAAATAAATAAAATAAAAGCAATTGTCTTAATGAGCACAGGAAAAATCCACCATTCCAGTACATTGGACGGAGGAATCAAAATTGAAAATATTGATAACCACTGACCTTTACACTTATTAAAGACTTTGAAAAACGCTGAACCCCCTCCTCACCCGCAGAATTTGCCTAAAAAAACGTGAAAGCCAGAAAGCCTAATTATACTGAAACGTTTGTTTTCTCGAGGAAAATGTATGTGTCCTCTTTCCGCCACCACATCTGACATTTGTCTGACCTCCCTTCCCCAATCTCCCGTTTCAACTGTGCATTTTGCTAGTAGATATGCTACTTTGGACTTATCAAGCCAAAGGACACCACTTTTATAAAAGAAAATAAAGATAGTAAACCATTATAAATTCAGTACAAAATCTTTCTCATTTAGTTGAGTAAAGTAAATGTAGGGTTAAAAGTCACTAGTGCAATATCCAATTACAACATATTCCACATGTTAACTGGTCTGCCAAAGTCTGTTTCTGGGGGCTAGAGTCCCATGCCAGGAGTCCCATGATTGGTCCTCCAAATAATGATGCATGTTGCCTTCTGATAGAATGCTAACTTGGTTTTTGTGGTTCACCCAAAGTGGTGGTCCTTTTAGTATGGATGACTATCATCCCTATTACAAGCTATGACAATGCTTACGGTTCCAAATTGTATTTTGTGGAGGGATGTCTGCAGATAAGGCCAGTGAACTGTGTCAAATGCTTGTCATATGTCAACTCAGAGAAGTGCGGCCTCCTCCGATAATCTGTCTGCCCGAGCCAGGGTTAGATGCAGAAGGTGGAGGCAGTGTCTAGTGCTCCTACGGGGCATAAAGGTGTTCTGTTCTACATGGACCACAGACAGTACCACCATGCTGAAGCAGGTGGCCAGCACCTTGGCCAGTATTTTAACTTCAAGATTGATAAGGGACATGGGACGGTAGGAGTCACATTCTACTGGAACTTTGTTCAGTTTTAGGTGTATTGTGATGGTGGTCCTATGCAGATCTTGAAGCAGGGTCCTCTTCTCAAATGCATCCTCAAACAATTGCAGGTGTGGAAGGACGAGGGAGGAGTACCTTTTATGCAGCTTGAGGGGGAACCTATTCAGGCCCTGGGTCTTTCCAGAGGGCACAGATGAGATTCCTAGCTGGATTTCTTCCACCATGATGGGGAGATCCAGATCTCTGCTCTCATGCACCAAGAGTTTGTTTAGGGGCAGGTCTCTAATGATAGGGTTGTCTCATTCAGCAGTAAGAGGGTTCATGTGTACAGGCAGTAGAGTGTGAGGCAAACTCCTTTGCCAGGAGGTCTGCTCCTGATGTGTCATTATTTTTGGGTTTCCAAACCTAAATGCTCTTCCCCATGGGATATTAATCTGATATTCCAGCTCTCTCTGACATGGGTGGATGATTGTCAGTCATCACTGAAAGCCTTATCACCAAAAATGATTCTTTAATTGTGCTTAAGTTCATTCAAGATGGTCTCAGATGTCAGAGCACTTAATATCATACGCGGACAGAACGTTTTTTTTTCCTTCTATTTCCTCATGCGCAATGTCTACCACTTTAAGCTGGGAGTTACCACATTTAACAGGTAATCCTAAACTATGTGCAGGAAATTATCAGTGTTTATGAGACAAAAAAATGAAATTCTGAGAAACATTTCTTATTTACAACTATTGCTTATATTTGGAATCCTCCCAAACCAACATCTTCATTGATATTAGTTTTTTGGGTTAACTGAATCATGAATCTAGCAAGAACAAGTATTCTTTGCAGCACATTCTACTTGTGAGTCAATTGCTTCTGGAGCCTTTTGGGGGGATAGTTCTAGGGAGACAGAGTTCCTCAAATAACTACTGGCCCGTTAGTCTTTTAGATAATTTGCAAAAGACCTTCTGTAATCAAATACTGGCCAGATTACAGGCCTGGATAGATGAGACAGACATCTTGAAACGTCTCCAGATAGGATTCCACTCTAGGGTCAGTACAGTCGACCACATTTTTTGGTTTGACCTCACAACATTCAAATACCTCAGGCTCTCTAGGGACCACCTCTACCTGGCTTTTGTAGACCTCAGGGCAGCCTTTGACTTGGTCCCAAGGCAGCACCTTTGGTCCACCTTGGCTGCTATGGTTATTGATCCATCTCTGCTCATACGGTACCTTAGTAACACCACAGCACAGGTTAGATGGGGTCCAGTGGTGATCTGACTGAACTCATCCCATTTTAACGAGGAGTAAGGCAGGAGTGTTTAGTCGCGCCCACACATTTTCACTGTATATCAATGGTAGGGGGTTTCCTATCTAGGCAAGCGTGCGAACGACTCCCCCAAATTAGCTGGCTGCTCCACCTCAGTGCTCTTATTTGCAGACGATACTCTTCTCCTCTCCCGTATCCCATCTGGGCTCCAAAATCTTCTGAACAAATTTTAGGAGTTTTGTCTTATCCGTGGGCTGGAGGTGAACATCTCCAAAACAAAGATTATGGCATTTGGTGTTTAACCCGTAATACATCTAATTTAGGGAATTTTCAGCTGAATAGGGAGTTTTATATTTATGATTGTCAGGGGACTAAGTACTTGATTCAATTATATCTGATTCATCTGTTTGTTCGAATGATTGTATTTTGGGTTTCTGCATTAATTATGATATCTAATTGTATTTTTTATATATTTGTGTTTTGCTTTTATGGTTCAATTTATCCGAATAAAGCTCATATTCACTTGAAGTAGCAGCATTGTAGGGCAGTGAGTATTATGGTACACATTATAGGAGTGCAGAGAAATGGGGTATGAATTAGAACAAACACTGTGTGGAGTAATATTTAAGCAGCAGTACTGGCCAAGTCATGAATAAATAGGAGTATTGAGTTGTGAAAAATGCTTAATAAAAAGCAGCACTGTGGGGTCTCCTACACTAAGCTCTGAACCTAGGCAGGAAAGTTTTCAAACTGGCAATTTTTCAAAACTGTATTTTAAATAAAATCTTGGTGTGACTTGGTTTAGTGATACTACAACGCTGACGCTGCACAGATAAAGGAAATCAGATGACCCCATAGCTCATAACTGACTCCATGTCACAAGGGTGAGTTGCATTCAGAAGTATTTGACATGAATGGGCAAGAATGCTGTTCATGTAGTTTGATATCTCCATAAGAAATAATTCTCACCATGCACACTAATGGAGACCTAAAAAAAACAGAACAGCTTGGAAGTCACTTTGGAATATGGGGACAATTGACAACTATGTAATTAAGCAGACGGTATTGTGTGCAGTACAAATGGTAGTAATTTTCTAGCAACAGAACCAGGATTCCTGCTTCTCTACATTTTAGAAACTCTGTTAGACGTCTCTGTATGCTGTCTCTAGCCATATGTTAAAAAGCACGGTGGGCTTGGGTGTCATATCTTCGAGGAGCTCATACTCTTATTGAAGGAAAACAATATATGCCTTCAATCACTAGCAATCTATGGCATTCTTTGGATAATTATATGGATATGCCTACTCGGGGTTTGGTAGCTCAACATCCTTTTGGGTTTCTCGCTTGATTTTCTCAACATATGTGGGGCAGATGTCCCTGTGCATCCATCTACCCACCAATATAATTTCCTCCTCCTTTCCTACTCTTTCTGTTTCCCTTCTTATTTCATTCCCCTTGCTGATATACTCTATTAACTATGCAATACACATTTTACCATAGATGGCTTTACTGCGCTTTATGGTGATCTTTCACTTGATCCCTCTTCCTTGGTATGATATTTACAATTTGATGATTTTGAAACACCTGCTCTCTGTCATGACATGTATATGGTCATCTTTATGGGCCATATGTATCATCATCACCATTTGCGATTTCTAAATAGCGATTTTTAAGGAATCGCTATTTAGAAATCGCAAAATGGTATGTATGTAGGAAATCACTTCTTTTTAGTGATTCCTTAACATTCCTAAATTGCGATTAGCAAATTGCTAATCTCAAATTTCACATTCATTTCTATGGGCCAGGAGGCCCATAGGAATGAAGGGGAAATTTGCGATTAGCAATTTGCTAATCGCAAATTGTGAATATTTTCAAGGGTGCAGGGGTGTCACAAGAACACCCTGCTGCACCCCTGAAAATGACATGTGTGGGCATATGGCGCACATACATGCCCTAAGGGCATGTATGAGCGTCATATGGCACCTTTGGATTTTAAAAAAATTGCTTTTTTAAAAGAATTCGCAACTTACCACCAACTAGAAGTTGGTGGTAAATTGCGAATCCTTATGGGCATCTTTTAATTCATTTTTCTTTGATACATTGCATTTAAGGAATTGCAAAATTTGCGATTCCTTAAGTGCAATCACAAAATAAGGAATGGCAAATTTTGCGATTCCTTATTTTGCAGCCAAAATGTTTCATACATACCATTTAGCAAATTAGCATTCGCAAAGGCCGAAATTCTGCGAATTTCGGCCTTTGCGAATGCGAATTTGCTTGATACATATGGCTCTATATGATTAATTTTCTGCCATTAGCATCCTAAGTTTAGGTACTGTTTGTAATGTAACTCTTTTTAACTTTTTAACTTTTTACATCTATGCATCAGTTGTTGGTATTTATGTATTGCTGTTGCTTTGAAACTGTATATTTCTTTATCCAAATAATAAAATATTTGAACATACATGTTGGGTTTTTTTAAAGCACTGTTCCTTCCAAACACACCCAGTAGCATACTGCATTGATTTGTTTAGGCATGGTCACCCGATGCCCCAAAGCATAATGCATCAGTTTGTTTGTACATGGACACTCGATGTTCCGCTACGTATCTGCTGTGGTATATTGCTGCGCTGGTCGCATTTATTTTCCACAGATTATTTATTAATTCCAGGTGAGGGTAAACAGTTCAGCCAATGGGCGTAGAGAAGAGGTCCTGAGCTCCTGATAGCATGGGGGTTTTGCCAGGCCCCTTGAAACTGCTCCATGGTGGTACCCACGAGCTGCAGTGACTGAGTCCGTGGACCTGCAGCGGCTGCAGTGGCACACTCAGAACGTAGCGCAGCCAATGTTCCTTTGCGGGGTCACTTCTGTGATTCCATAGGCTAATGGACTGTTTTTAAGACTAAAGTTCTGCTTAACCCCGTTAGTCATGCCAATGACACATGAACATTACACTGCTGCTTTTTATTATTTCCCATTCCAATGTGGAGGAGGCTAATCTTGGAGCGGTAAATAAAAAATAATCATTTAAATGCAAAAGCTCCTCTTGAAAAGTCAACATCCATTGATTCTGGGCAAATCACTTTTTCTCTCTGCTTTAAAAAAAAATGTATGTGATCCAACGTAAAGTAACTGGTGCTCATGTAAAGCGCCTGAAAACATTCCAGGGAGGTCAAGTACAAGCTATTTAAAAATGCCCAAAAAGAATAAATAGGACAGCGCATGGACCCCAATTAGGTTACAATTCAAAATACAAAAGATTGTCCTTATAGCTGCAGCAGATGTGCGCTGACTGTAGGCTCAACCTTAAAAAGAACACAAATGTAATGTAACTGAAGCTCCTGTTAAGCAACCGGCTTGGGACCTTGGGAAGCAGTGATGCATTCAATGACAGAGTACAGGCTGGGTGGTTCAATTCATTTTCATTCATTTCATAAAACTTTATTCGGGTATCTTGGTACCCATAAAAGCACAATATCATTAAAATAACAGTCAAAGAGTTTTGAAGACACATGGCAATATAAAAATCCACAATAATATAACCACAATAAATTGATTACAGGATAGAAATAACTCCAATGGTATTAAATAGATTAAAAAGAAAAAAACACTGATATAGGAACATTGTATCAACCTTCAGTTATACAGTATCACAATCTCAAGGATCAGGCATCGATTTACGTGCTCTAGCGGAAATTCTAAGGAATGTACTTGTGCAAAAAATCAACTCTTCATCAACCAATGATACTATGCATGAGTACGCCTTCTCCAGACTAGTAAAACCCTCTCTTTTTAAAAAATGGGATTAAAAGCCACTTTGAATATTTTATATAGTATTTACAAAAAAATAAAAAATGTAATATAGATTGACCACTCTTTCCATCGCAGGGACTTCATAGCTGCCAAGGTTTCATGTTGCTGTGTGTGACATTTTCATAACTATAATTTAATTATGAGTGACATTTCAACAAATATGAGTGACACTTTATCGCGAGCAAAATCAAGCAATGAAGACGAGGGAAACATAAATATCAGAAATGATATGCATTTGAGCAACAGGAAATTCTAAGAAGATCTTAAAACTGCTTCAAAACCCCAGAAATGGAAGAACACTAACCAAAACCCAGTGCATGATTGCAGTTCTCAGCGACAGAGTGCACACTCTGCCGATATCATAATGCATAGATCGATAGGAGAATGCGGATGGTAGTACACAAATCACTTAGACTACATGCCAGAGGCACTAAACAATAATTCAATATGCTATCAGGGATTCTGTGTTACCCATATGATAAAATAATACGAACAACCACAACTGTTATTTATTGCATGTGAAAGGTGCAAGCCACAGACAGTATATTCAATATATCCAATACATTATGGTTTTACCTGTGCTGGCTATGTACTCATATTCTCGAGTCACTGTTTTGCTAATGTATAAAGTAAATATAACACCTGCCTTTTTACAGTACTTTGAAACATTAAACCCAAAGCAGTAAACACTGCATTGTTTGTAAATCTACAGATTTAACAATTTTGTGTCGCTGTCACTTGAAGCTGCCAACAGCAATGCCATCTGTTATAGGGCTTAGAATCTGCCCACCCGAGGTAGTAGGCCTGGTAACAATGTTATTGTTTGTTAGGGTGGTACGTGAAAGGATATTTTCATGCAACCTTTCAGCCCTCAACATCATCTATCTGTGAAGGCCCTTGCACTGTCAGAAGTCAAGTTCGAACATTTGAGTGGAAGTATACACTGACAGGCCCCTATGCTGCATAAACACAAACTGCCGAAATCTGAGACTTATTAAATGCCACCGCTTCAGCCGGAAAAATCATTACGAACATTTTTCAAACCAATACTATAGGCGCCCACACGCTGTAAACAGCTGCAGGCTACTGCTGTAGGAGAAAGTAGTGATTTGCTGTAAAAGGGGGTTAATAACTACTTTGCGGGCTCAAGCATTTTTAAGAGATTAGGAAATACAAAAAACATACGGGCCAAAGCACTTATGAGAAACTAAAAGAAAGGACCAAACGCTTCCAAGAACAAACAAAAAGTAAAAGGAAAGAAAAGGATGTTTCAAGAGGGGAGCTAAACAGAGGGCTGCTTGTCCTAATTATTATTGATGAGGCGAGAGAGATGAGTAAGTCATTTAGGCCAAGCCTGCACAAATTATTATGGTTGCAACTGTGCTGCGTCACAGTATTTTCAACAACTTAATAATTTACCAACGGACTGGACTACACTGTCTGTCAGTTGAGCGGTCCGAGCACTCCCAGATTCTCAAAGTAGACACTCAGTGGCGTTCTAATTATTCATTGTACAGTGTGTTTGCTTGAAAGTCAGACCCTGGTTATGACGCTCTGACTAAATTAAATATTTTCAACAAGGTTAACTACTGGACTACAGACCTGAGAGTGCTAGTGACAGTCTAACAGAGCGACCCATGGTCTGGGTTGGCCGCAACGAGTCACTGCTGCTCTGGCTCAGACTCCAGACTTACTCGAGCTTCATTCTTCATTAGATGCCGCAGGCACCGCAATATTGACGGCATAACAGGTAGTGGTGCGAGCGCAGCGACTGGGAGGCTGGCAAACTTATTTAGGAAACCTAAACTGCCGCCCATTAGGCCCTGTATCGGCTTACAATTGGGAAAATCATTCTTGCAGTCTCCGTGACGCCATCAGGTCACGTGAATCCCGCCACGAATACAGAGCCAGCCCCCAAGTCTGGAGCAGCAATCAGTATGTCAATCAAACACTCTGTGGCTGCCGGAGCAGCGCAGTTCCGTGCTGCTTTGCTCACTACTAAATATAGCAGCGCTCCAGCGCTATAAATGCGTGACTTCGCATTTTAGTGCGGGGATGCGCACCGCCACACGAAAATGCGTTAGTATCACGCCTAATGCGTGATACTTGGCAGGGCTGGGACTTGGAATATGATTAAGATTGGAGTGGTAACCAAAAGGAAAACATAGTGCAAATCAGACAGTTACTGCTTCTAGGCAGAATAATAAGTTCCTTTCCCAATGACTCATGGGTAAGGTAAGATATATTGTTAAGGGATGATAATACTGTTCGATGGTCATATAACTAAGAACAGTAGATTTCTTAGATTCCAGATTTGTCCTTTCTGTGTTATATAGAGAGTAAAAAGCATCTCTCAAATCCTTTTTAGGGACAATTTCAGCTAAGCTTGGGTCTACGAAAATACATTCCTTATTAACATTACGCAAACTTTTTTGCACAGCGTCAGCCAAGGGATATCCATCCCTTTCTCACACATGTGACAATCATTGATAATCTCTCTGGTAAGGGAAGCAGCCTGGTTCTCCCATATTAATAACCAGAAAAGAGCAGGTCTGGCACGTATAAAGTCAGATATTAAATTAAGATTGAGTTCTGTATGGTAAATGTATTGTGGGGTCGAAATTGGGATACTCAGCAGTTTCCTGCAAAACCTATTTTCTTCCAGCTGGATACAAGAATTATTTACAGTGCCCCACATTTCAGCCCCATACGTAGCCACAGGGATGCACTGTAGTTTATACATTTTTTTGATAGCTAAGATAGCTCCAGTAGTCCTAGGGCGAGGAAGGCTGAGGATTGAGTTGGTGGCCTTTGAGAACTTGCTCCTAGAGTGAGCAAAATGCTCAGTCCAGGAGCCGTTTGCAGCAAAGACCAACCCAAGGTGTGAAAATATGCAAGTACGTGTCACTTTTTGGCAACCTACTGCAATTGAGCTCAGCTCTCGCTTCCCAGGGCCGCAGGACATTAAAAACGTTTTTTTTTAATTAACACACAGGTCCAAGCCGTCCATGGGCCTTACAAAAGTTTGGACTAGAATACGCAGAGAATTTGGAGTGCGGCCTATTAGAACCACATCATCTGCTCATAGTAGCACAGGAATTGGTTTACCATTAATTAAGAGGACATCATGAGTTACAGTTTTCAATGAGCTATTCAGCCCATTGATATATATAATAAAAAGAAGGGGGCCAGGACACAACCCTGTCTCACCCCCCCTTCCTACCTTAATAGGACCCGAGGCCTCTCCACCCATTCCAATCCTCACCTGCGCCTGAAGATCTTTGTGAAGGTACGCTAAAAAATTTACTAATGGCTCATCCAGTCCATATGCCAAAAGGATTGTCCACAGCTTTGACCTATTAACAAGGTCAAATGCTGAAGACAAATCCATAAATGCCAGGTAGACTGGAGACTTCCTTGCAATGGTGTATTTTCCTATATTCAGATTAAGATTAAGGCATTTCTCTCTGGTACCCACCTTGCTACGGAATCCTAACAGGCATGGCCCTAAAATATCATTCTCTGTTGTCCAAGTTAATATTTTATTATAAAGAACTCTCCCCAATATTTTTAACGTATTATCAATTAATGATATTGGTCTATAGTTACTAGGTGCGGACCTGTCTCCTTTTTTAAAAATTGGAACTATAATACTCTTAGCCCATGTTTCAGGTAAAGTGGCGTGAATTAAACTATTAAAGACATTCAAAAGCAATGGGGCCCAAAAGTCTGGTTTCCATTTGATGAAATCGATAGGCAGCCCATCTGGACCAGTTGCCTTATTCCCTGTACTCTGATTAATAGCTTCTTCCACTTCAGAGATGGTTAGCTCAATGGTAACCAGTGGGCCGGACTCCTAATAGTCTGTCTCTGGTTGGGGGGTTGCATAGATTTTTGAAGAATGATTTTTCCAAGCTTCACTGGAGATGTTACAACTAATGGGTGTTAATAGCTGGCCCATCGATCTGAGGTCCTTTACAGCATACCAAAAAGTACTGCCCTTTTTTATACTAGCAGCCTCGGAAAGCATTTCCAAGCTTTCGGTTGGGGGAGAGCTTTCTTCCTATTCGAGATCGCTGTATTATATTCTCTCTTGCCAACTGTATGTCTGTTCTACATCTTGGGTTAGAAGACAACATCTTACGAAGGGCCAATGTACAATCTCTATCAAACCATCTGGGAGTACTTCCTGCAAAGGATTCAGGTTTAGACAATAACGTTTTTGTGGCTTGACAAAGTTTTGAAAAATCATGAATGACCTCAGCATGTATTGGTTGCATTGACAGGCAGGAATTTACAAGATGCACATTACCCTTAAGTAATTTTTTTAACACTTCACCACTGTCAACACCCTTCTATACTAGTCTTAGATTATCAGTTGAAGGTGTGAGATTTGTGGTCCCACGTTCTAAAAGGAACACGGGTCTAGGGGCTAAGCTTTGCACTATTTTAATGGGGTTGTGGTCCCCATGGTCCGTGGCAATGACCTCTGCGGCCTGGATCTGATCTTCAAGAGAGGGGAGATAAAAACAAAATCAGTAGTTGAACAACATCCTCTTCCCCTGAAGGTTGGCGGTTTATGCTTGGTTGCCTTAGTGCCTCCAACCAAATTCATACCATTAGCCAGACTATGTGATCTTAGGAACATTGCTAGCTCTATGCCCCTACGACAAGAGGGTCCGGAATTGCTTATCCCTGAAACACACTCCATATTAGTGAGCTTGGCGTTAAAATCACCCCCCAACACAATCCCTGTGGGTCCCTCCATAACCCCTTCGCTGCTCATGACGAGCTCAGCTCGTCATGCAGTACACTGGTCGTGTGCTCATGACGAGCTGAGCTTGTCATGAACAATGGGAATAATCCAAATGCAGCACAGCAGGAAAATCTCCCTAGCAGCCAAGGTGTTAAACTCAGTATCTAAATTTGAAATAAAATCAAAAAGCCAAATGAAGTTCCTATTAGGAACAGACTAAAAATCATTATTGTAAAAATGTACCAGGTGAAAACAAACTCTTCTTTTAAAAAACACAACTTGGTAATTTTGGCTATTTGTAGGGAGAACATTGAAGCTTCCTCCAGCAGCCACATTAATCCCAATCAGTAGACCCCCCCGATGGTCTGCCCTTTTTGGGACTTGGGGCTACTACACTAAAACCATGGAACCCTTCAATGTATAGATCTTCAGTAGCCCAGGTCTCCTGAAACATGACTATGTCATGTTCCTTTAAGATCCGAAGCCAATCCTGATTATCAATTCAGTTTAAAGCACCAGACGCTGTAAAATTCCACATGTGGTAAAATTGCATAGGTGGTCAGGTTCGAGTCTCTGCATCAGCTCAACATCCTGTGATTATGAGTAAATCACCTGATTGCCCTATGCTTAAACAAAAAAATGAATGTAACATTGTAAAAGTATCTCTGTGCCTAAAATAAATGTATGTAACGTAACAGGAGCCCATGTTACGCGCTTCAATACCTTCGGGTCGAGTTCGCACTAGACCGGAAAGGAGCTCCAGGCGCAAAGGGGAGGGGGGGGGGGAGATATAGTACCTTAATCATAGCACGAGCAGTGGACGGTCACTACGTTTAATTAATTTGGACTTCATCCATGCTCCACTGAAGGAACGGAACTGACGCAATGGCCTGGGCTCGGTTGAAAGGCTGCATAGAAAGGTATAATTGGAGCGGACCAATGGTAAGTAAGGGCGGACTCCAAGCCCTTTCACAGTATACAATAAGCCTCACAGCAACAGCGTGTGCGCACTATTAGGCAAGACCTAAAAGACGACAATGGAGTATATCTATATTCTTCCTAGTGAATACAGTTCTATGCCTTCCAACAGCATGTCAACTTAAAAACTAATAATCTTGGGCACCAAGATGAACAAGTATTTTTGAAAGTGGGACTCAATCAGAAAAATGAAGAAAATTGAAAAAATGTTAAATTGCTCACAGTCATTGTAATTACTCATGTAATCTGTGAACATTTTTGATAAAAATTACATTGTTAACGCTGAAAATGAAAGAAACAGAGTAAAGTGCCAAGCCCCAGTGACAGCTTCATGACAGAGCAGTCACCAGGAGTGGTAAACTTAGGAGCACACTTACCCAGAAAAGGGAACAGGCACCCTAAATTAATTAGGCTTAGGTGAACAGGCTGAAGAATTAGACAGCTGTAGAAATGAAATTTAAAGAGAAAAAATTAGACAGGAAATAGTCCAGCAATTGCGGAAGAAGGAATCTTGCATCCGTGCTGTGAGTAAGTTACCCTGAAGGATGCTGAAATCAGCTATGAAGGAAGTGACTCGATTAGGTTCACCCGGGTCACTCACGACCACCTCTCTGCCTTCCCAATAAATGAAGAGTTGAGAAGACAGTGGAGAATACAAACCAAACAAATTTAGTATAAGTGCTCTGCAGCAGAGTCCAGTCTGAACAGCCTCATAGGACAGCTGCCGAGGGACTGACCGCCGTCTACACGGTAACAAAAAATATACATTTCTAACACCTCTAAAGTCCAGCCCAAACTGGAATTTTCCAGCTCATGCCATGGTGAACAATGAAGGCAAACAAGGATGAGCCATGGCACAGGGCTGGGTACATGCTATCTCGCCCCCAAGGCCATTCGGCCAGTGCCTACCATTCTAAGATGTGGGAGCGAGTCTATCTAACAGAAAGGTTTGCAACAATAGTCAATACATTCATTAGTGCACCAAAGCTTCAACATTGAGAAGTACAAGCTGGAGGCACAGGGGCAGCCTTTCTGCTGAGGCGAGCATTATGAGACAGAAGCTCAATCTTAGTTAAGAACAAGATGGGGCCAATAAATATGGCCCAGTGACTTCTAACTTCACACGGAATAGAGTTTGAGCATAGCAAAGGGAGCATTTTGATTCTGTGCATTACGGAAATAACATTTGAATTGTAACAGACCCTCGTTTTAGCATTCATGCTAAGCTTTATTGGTGCCATCAGATAAGGGTCTTTACAATTCTAAAATGGGGAGAAAGGAAATATTTACACATAGACTACTATTACTAACATATGAACTGTTCATTAGAGCTAATACTGTAGAATGTTAACATATATAATCAATATTCGAATATTCCTTCATCAATATTTAGCAAACCCTAAATACCCTGTATCATCATAGCCTTTGCATGAGAATTACCCCTCAGGGTCGTGGAAGGTGTCTTGAACATTGATACACAGCAGGCACAACAGGCAGGGAGCCAGTGTATACAGTACACAGACAGCATGTCTGGATGATACCTGCTTTGGCAAACTGGAAAGTGAGAATCTACCATCCCCAAGTAGTGAACAGGCCCCAGAACCATCCCTTGAATGACCATGTACCATTCTCCTGGTGTATCTCCGAGGCTATTTTATGCAATTTCTGTATGGTAGCATACACAGTGGGGGCATTGTCAGGTATGTACACACAACAGCTACTGAGGATGAAGCGACAGGCTCCACCCCGGTCAGCTAGGATTACATATAAAGCCATACAATTTCGGAGGGCAACAACTCTCGTAGCCTGGACCTCCACTGTGATATTTGTCAATATTCCTACAGTCGTATTAATGACTCCTTCCACCACCCTAGTGAGCCGTCTAATATTAAGGCTAATAGCCATGGGGCCTCAGAATGGTATGATGCCTTTCATTGCGTCGGTGAAGTGCTGCAAGGTGGTGTCTGTCTGATCTATGTCATCCGTGATAATCATTCTCTTAAACCGGGGTACATGGACATCTCTACGATTTAGACAATGGTCCTTATGGTAATTTGAAGGCGCTATATACACAGGTAATTAAAGTAAAACGTGGCTACAAGGGATTTGATTTGTCTATTTACTTATAATTAACTTTTGAGTTAGTTAACAAAAATCTAACTCTAATGTATCCATGGGATAACAACAAGACTTTTCTTTGATGGAAACAATCAATGGTAAACAAAGGAAAAAGGGAAAAAAGAGAAAAAGCACACGGAGAAATAAATGTATCTGAAAAAAATATATTGTATTGAATTGATCAAATAAATATCTGTACGGGATATAGTGAACAAATCAAGTTAAAGCAAAAAGATGTTATGAACAGAAGTATAAACAAATCAACAAAACAGTTCATAACAGTACATCAGCTCCTGTAAATTAGAGGCAATACCCAAGTCAGACAATAAACGATGGTTAATTCTTGGTGCAGATGAATTGTTTATGGAGATGATGTAAAGGTCGACGTTTCGGTCTTGGTTGCAGGTGTCTATAGGACCATCATCAGGACAGAATTTTTTTTTGCCAAAAATGCCCCTTAGTAATATGGTGAAGGATGTTCAGAGGGATGAGACACTGTGGATGAATCGCAGTGACGCTCTAAACTCTGGCATTAAGTTGCCCAGACGCAAAGTTGGAATATGTGACCGGCAGATTAGCAGGATAGCATCGATGCTATCCTTGCTACACGGTACATGCTGCCTCGTTTGAGTGCTTGCCAAATCAAAGATTGTGCTTTCATCTGACCAGACTAATCTGCCGGTCACATATTCCAACTTTGGGTCTGGGCAACTTCATGCCATATTTATTTGATCAATTCAATACAATATATTTTTTTCAGATACATTTATTTCTCTGTGTGCTTTTTCTCTTTTTTCTCTTTTTCCTTTGTTTACCATTGATTGTTTCCATCAAAGAAAAGTCTTGTTGTTATCCCATGGATACATTAGAGTTAGATTTTTGTTAACTAACTCAAAAGTTAATTATAAGTAAATAGGCAAATCAAATCCCTTGTACTTTAATTACTTATTGCCCAAGCCTACAAGGGTTTATTTGGTCACCCAGTTCCTTTCACATATATACACAGTTGGCAGGAGGTAAGCAAGGTAACACCTTCCTGACCACCCTTCAGGAAGCCAAACATAAGCGTGGGCTCCCCAAACAAAATAAACATTAGGTGGCGGGATCAGGGGTGGACTTTTTGTTACTCTCAAAATATAAGTAGTGTTGCATCTGTTCTGCCCCACCTCTATTACTCCAATCGCCTGGACACAAATAGGAGCCATGACATTCACCACTAACAAGGGTATCAGCTTATCTTCAGTAACGTTGTGGGTCTGAAAGGACTGGTACTATTCGGATGCGTTGAACTGTAGGAAACTCTCTTTCTCCACCTGAGACCAATTCCCTCTTCTTACCCCCTTGGATGCATGCATGCAAGAGCTCAAGAACAACCTGCCAAATGGCTCTCGGCCTGTGGGAGCATCAGTGGGAAGTCTATGCTGGAAATGTACATTCTTTGTCAGGGTACGAGAACTAGTACTTTTTCATTCCAATGTGTCAGTCTAGTGAAATGCAAACCACCCCTCACAACTACTAACATATGAAAAGGGCTGGGATAGCAAATTCTCACTTCCAGGAGTTACTGAGGGCAACAACCCACATACCAAACATGTTGTCTGATTATAAGCAGTGTGAGTTTGATGCAAGGTCTGAATAAACAGATTGTCTTTATAGGACTTGCTGTGCTCCTCCATGCGAGGTGCCAGAGTAACAAAGAAATGTTCAGGGGGAACAGGGGTGGTACCAATCAAAGTATGCACAGGATATTTCTCCTTGAGAAAGTACATTACCCCAAGCACCAATATTAAAGAAATCAGAATAATTGCTATGAACACAACTTTGCTTTACACAGACCAGGAGGACCAAAGAGGCCCATCCCGCTAAGGATGCGGAGCTGCGAAAGGCTGCTCTTCCTCCTGAATGGGGCGGCTAAAGGGATACATTTTTTTAAGACAGCGGAAAAGACTTACACTTGGAACCAAGATGGAATAAAAGCAAGAAATTAAGACAATATATTGTTCATTAGACGAAGGTGCTTTTGAACACCGGCTGTGGAGCTCTTCGTCTAGCTCGATCCAGATCCCAAGTTACAGGGCAAAGCACCTATTCCTCGGAAACACAGTTCACTTGCTCTGTTCGGTGACTGTCCGAATAATGCACCAATCCCCCTGTCCCTAAGCTATCATTGGTACCACGGGCAGGGTACATGCACTCTATTCTTCAGCAATGCAGTCCATCCCTACAAATCTGAATTTCCCTTTGGTGCACTGTTCCTCTTACGGGGGCGCAAATTGAACCTCAACACTCCAGGCACAGCGGGATCAGAGAACAAGGGGTCAGCCTCAAGGGGACCAAGGGGCAAAAGGTCAGACTCAGGATGATCGGTGTATTGGGGCTCAATTGGATGTGACTCAATCACAGGTGGTCCAACAGGCTCGGGCTCCTGGATGGCCTCTATTTCAGGTGGCACCGCCTCATTCAGCACTGCATGACTCCCCTCCTCCGTCGGTGCTCACGTGAGCCGGGCATCCGAGAAGGGAATGAACCGTGGTAACTGCTCCATCTCACAGTCCCCAATCCCATCTTGACCCACTGGTCATAGGGCAGTGGTAGGGGCACCCTCTTGCAAACGGGGCTGTATATCTAGTTCTTCAGACCATCGACTTTCAATCGCTGTCCTGGTGGCCAGAAGGACCTGGAGAGGTCCCTGCCAGCGTGGCTCCAAGCTGCTCTTCCGTTGAAATTGCGGACTAAAATCCAACCACCTGGCCGTATCTCATGGCCCGGAACTGTGGATGTTGCCGTAACGTCTCAGCGATCTGTTGGTAAATAGAATGCAAATTTCTAGTCAACTCGTAAAGGTAATCTATAAGAAGGGGGTACTCTATGTCGAAGAACCTACGTGGTCGTGGTACGCCCCAGACATTTGCCGGGCATTTCAAACACAACCTCAATGGGGACAATCCTGTTCTAGAGTGAGCAGTGACTCTCGTAGACATTAGGGCTAGGGGTAAATCATTGGGCCTCTGCAATCCTGTGCTCTCTTTGATCTTGCCCATTTTTAGCTTGAGAGTACCATTGTACTTCTCAACCAGGCCTGCTGATTGGGGTGGTTTGCTGCATGGAACTTTTGCCTATTGTGCAACCCGTTGCACACCAACTGGATGACCTTGGCATTGAAGTGGCTACCATTGTCACTCCAAATCAAACAGGGAAAACCAAAATGAGGGAAGAACTCTTTGAAGAGCACCTTCGCTGTCGCCATGCCAGTGTTCTCTATAGTGGGGTAAGCCTTAATCCATTTACGGAAAGCACAACCACCAACACATATTTCAAGTTATTGACCCTTCCCATTTTGATGTAATCCATCTGGAGAACCTCGAAAGGGAAGGAAGGCGGTGCAAAACTGACCCTACTGACTAGCAGATATTATGTTAAATCTGCTTGTTTTCTCAGTTTTTAATATTAGGAGTATTGAGGGTACCGAATAAAAAACCTTTTTCCACTCAATAATTACCTAATTTTAACTTAGCACCCTTTTCACACATTTATTTTTGGCACTGTAAATCAGCTACCCCTAATGAATAATTTTCCAACTTACAACTCTGGTTTTTCTGAAGTTGTTCCTCTATCAATACTACACTGATAGATATACTGCACCTTCTCCTGGGTAAGGAGAGCCCAAATGATGTAGGGCGGTATCGGATGGGAGCTGATGGGCACTTTTTTCAAAATTGAGAATTTAAGTGCAGCATGACACATAGTCACATTTATTGGTTCATTAGACAGCATTCCTATTAATGTTTTCACAGTAGTTTCCCTTGACCCCCAGATACTTCTTTCATCTATAAATGTTTACAGGGCATGTATCTGTTGGGTCATTAATCTAGCCCTAGGATCCTACTTTAACGTTGTTCTATATTGTGGTGCAAAACTGCCAACAGGAGTGGGATAGCCTTCCCAGGATTGTGCATCAAGCAGACCATGCAGTACTTGACCAGGTGAACTGCAACTTTGGGTATATTGTCATCTCCCCAGACAGGATCTAGCAGCTTGCAAATCCTCTTCGCACTAATGTGTGCTTGCCTGTGCGCCATGGTAACCACAGGGAGAACATGTGCATCCGGTAGCATCCACCTTTGCTTTCTGGATTTTTCTGTCCAACACCCATCCTCATCCAAATTAGCTGTGCTCTGCTGACATGTTGCTAACTCCTCAATTGTTGCCTCAGTCTGGATTTCTTTTATGTTCTCCAGGAAATCCTCAAACATCCCGTTTTCAGGCACCCATCTAGCTGGACCTGCCACAAACATCCTCTTCATTTTAGTTTGTGCTGTCTCCTTTGCTGTCTGATCCGCAAATGCTTTTCCCCTCCCATCATCATCAGTTATTGCCTTATGAGCACTGCACTTCACTATTGCTAGTCTCTTAGGGAGTGCCAGGGCTGACAAACGTCTGTATATTAGTGGGCCGTTCTGTATTCTCATTCCATGGGATGATAGGAACCCCCTCTCCGCCCAGAGCCACCCACAATTATGAGCCACGCCAAACGCATACTGGCTGTCAGTATATATATTGAGAGCCAGTGCCTCACACAACTCGCAGGCACGAGGAAGGGCCGCTAACTCTGCAGCTTGTGCTGATTGGTAGGGAACTTGTAATATCTCGACTAAGGTGCTTAAGGTGGTGATAGCATAGGCTGCTGTAATTGTGCCATCTGGTAATTTAACACGAGCCATCGACATATAGCTAAATTTGGGGTTCAGATAGGGAAACTTCAGTCAGGTCTACCCGTCCCTTCATCTCTTCCTCCTTATGGAAGATGCAATCATGCATGTTCATCTCCTCACTCTCAGAAGGGAGGGGTAGTAACGTGTCTGGGTTCAGGGTGGCACATCTTTTAATGGTGACATGTGGTGCAAACAGGCTCAGCTCATAGCTAGTCAGACGTGCACTGGTAAGGTGCTGCATCTTCGTTCTGTTCAAAAGTGTGTCCACAGCAGACAAGACCATGACTGTGAGATCAGTATCAAGGACGAGCCCTGCCGATTGTCGGATAGAAATGGCCACTGCCACGACCGGTCTCCGACAGCTCGGGAGGGCTCTGGCGACGTTGTCAAGCAGCGCAGAGAAGTAGGCACACAGCCTTTGCTTAACTCCAAAGGCCTGTGTTAAGACAGAGAGTGTGCAGCCAGCCGTTTTGTGCACATACAACACAAACGGCTTCTGATAGTCTGGAGTGCCAAGCACAGGTGCAGAACAGAGCACTATTTTTAGTTGCTCAAAGGCATGCTGACACCCTCTAAACGTTTGCATAACTCTTGAGCCTTAGGGATGGGCATCTTAGTTATAGCAGCAATGCGCTCAGGTGTTAGTCTCCTTCCCTCCTTCGACAGTAGGTGACCTAAGTAGGGGACCTCCTGTCGACAATATTAAAATTTAGAGAGGGACACTTTATGTCCATAATGTGCCAAATATAGCAATAATTGAACTGTTGCATCCTTGCAACCTTTTTCAGTATCCGAAGCTATCAAGAGGTTGTCCACATACTGCATTAGGACATTACCTGAGGGAAGGACAAGGGAGTCCAATTGACCTTTTAAAGCTTGTATAGATACTGGGACTTTCAGTATAGCCCTGAGGAGCCTGGCCAAGGAAAACCCAAACGGATACCTGCTATCTGGGTGTATGGGGATGTTAAAGAATGCATTCTTCAAATCAATGTCAGAAAAGTATGTGGCAGAGGGTGGAATCATCTTCAGGAGAGCAGTGATGTCAGTAATAACAGGGAACTGAGGGACTACAATCTTATTCACCGTACGCAGATCAATCACAATGCCGTAGACATTGGGATGATCATCTGCGGAACCTGAGGGTGCCCTTTTCAAGATGGGAAGAATAGGGCTTTTGCACAAATTAGCATTCGTCTCCTCAACAACCTCAGATGCAATCAAATCCTGTATATTCTGCAGCAGCGCCCGTTCTCCTGCCTTTGGTATCTTATACTGGGGAAGACGGGGCAGGACAGCATTGTCCTTATCTCTGATGGAAACCGGAGGGATCTGCAACAGCCCTACGTTCGTGTCACCTGTAGCCCATGATGTCATCCACACCTCCTTAAACTCAGTGGGAAGTGGCTCATATTTTAACAAACATTGTTTAGAATTCACTACATTGGGTCCTATCGTCATATAGATGCCATCTGGAGAGCACAAAATAGTCGTGTGCAACTTCTTCAAATAGTCCAAACCCATTCTCTCCACCATTAGATGTCTATAACAAGGGCGAATCTACCTTAAAAAAAGGATCAATAGTCAGGGCCAGAGGCTCAGAGATGGGGCTCACAACGGTATGCCTGAGAAGCCTACCGAAACATTATTTTGGTCAGACAGGGCTGCTCTGGGGACCAGGGAACGAGAAACAGACCTATTCATTGCGCCTGTGCCCACCAAGAATTTCTTTGCTGAGCCCTACAGATCAGCAGTGACATCAGGGCGGTAGGAGACGGTGGCAGCGTCCCTGATCCGCTTGCTGGCACTGGTACAGCGCTATCAACGATTTATGTGGTAAAAGCTGTTGGATAATTTTAAACCTCACTTCACCTTGTGCTTGAACACTTTTAAACGGGCTAAAATCTGTGTGTGTGTTGCCTACTAACGCGCACTTTTAAATTGTATATTTCAACGTGTTGACTACAAATGCGCTAGAAATTATCGCGCTGATTTTCCCTCACCTGATATACTAGTAGGGAAGCAGCCGTTAGCCAGGTTCATGCTCGGAGACAGCGAGTAGTGGTGGCTCAATTCTCCTTCCTGTCCGCCTCGTTCCGACAGGGTAACTATTACCGTTGTGCGGAGGGCGGACAGGTGAGAGCCAAGCACTTCCGGCACTTCCGGTATTCACTGGAGGGGGTAGCGCTCTAGTGGCTATTCTCAGGGGCTATTTAGGCTGAGCACCAGACACAGCGCAAATGCGGTAGGAGACGGTGGCAGCGTCCCTGATCCGCTTGCTGGCACTGGTACAGCGCTATCAACGATTTATGTGGTAAAAGCTGTTGGATAATTTTAAACCTCACTTCACCTTATGCTTGAACACTTTTAAACGGGCTAAAATCTGTGTGTGTGTTGCCTACTAACGCGCACTTTTGAATTGTATATTTCAACGTGTTGACTACAAATGCGCTAGAAATGATCGCGCTGATTTTCCCTCACCTGATATACTAGTAGGGAAGCAGCCGTTAGCCAGGTTCATGCTCGGAGACAGCGAGTAGTGGTGGCTCAATTCTCCTTCCTGTCCGCCTCGTTCCGACAGGGTAACTATTACCGTTGTGCGGAGGGCGGACAGGTGAGAGCCAAGCACTTCCGGGACATCCGGTATTCACTGGAGCGGGTAGCGCTCTAGTGGCTATTCTCAGGGGCTATTTAGGCTGAGCACCAGACACAGCGCAAATGCGGTAGGAGACGGTGGCAGCGTCCCTGATCCGCTTGCTGGCACTGGTACAGCGCTATCAACGATTTATGTGGTAAAAGCTGTTGGATAATTTTAAACCTCACTTCACCTTGTGCTTGAACACTTTTAAACGGGCTAAAATCTGTGTGTGTGTTGCCTACTAACGCACACTTTTGAATTGTATATTTCAACGTGTTGACTACAAATGCGCTAGAAATGATCACGCTGATTTTCCCTCACCTGATATACTAGTAGGAAAGCAGCCGTTAGCCAGGTTCATGCTCGGAGACAGCGAGTAGTGGTGGCTCAATTCTCCTTCCTGTCCGCCTCGTTCCGACAGGGTAACTATTACCGTTGTGCGGAGGGCGGACAGGTGAGAGCCAAGCACTTCCGCCACTTCCGGTATTCACTGGAGCGGGTAGCGCTCTAGTGGCTATTCTCAGGGGCTATTTAGCCCTCGCCCCCTCCCGAGCACGCAGCGATCGCGCGCAGCCGAATACACGCCGAAGACCAGCCAAAGAGCTGCCCGTCTGCGCCCGTCCGCGACAGGACGGGGCCAGGGGCCATGGACCCCATAAGATCCTCACAAGGCACTCTCAGGTATTCTGCACATGAACTGCTGAAATTAAGACCACCCCCATTGTTAGGTTGCACTAGTGAGAACTGACCATGCTTAGAGGGCCCTTTCTCTTGTTACAAATGTCGCTTTCAAGCAACCTACCTAACCACTCCCAGCGTACTGGACATAGATACAGATAGGCCAAAAGACCGATTAAAATGTATATTATTGAATGTTCGTTCGATGCCCAAACATCAACTCCAAATATGGGATCTACTTCAAACATCGCTACCCGATCTATGTTTCTTCACAGAAACATGGCTTAAACCTCACACTACCCCCGCCCTTACACTAGGGATACCTCTAGGCTACAAGTTCCTAAACATGGATCGCCCAAACAAAACAGGTGGCGGTCTGGCCATCGCATATAAAGAACACTTGAAGGTCACCATACTAGAGCAAAAATTTTGTCCACTATTAGAAATTGTAATTTTTAGAATTAATCTTTCTACCAAAGTGTCCAAGAAAGGAGCGCTGATCTATCGTCCACCAGGACCTTGCTCAGATTTTACTATCTCCCTTCTGGAACTGCTAGCTCCCTATTTTAGAGCCAAAGAAGATTTCTTTCTTCTGGGTGATTTTAACATTCATGCAGATATTCCAGAACTTCCGGAAACTAAAACTCTGCTTGCTGATTTATCCACCCTGGGCTTGGAATTACAGAATAAGGGACCCACTCATGAAGGGGGACACTCCATTGATCTGCTTTTTACCAATTGCGCCAAAATTCATTGTGAAACTGCCATCCAGCTAGACTGGACTGACCATTTCCTGGTGGAATTTTGCCTACCTATCATCAATATACGTCCTCACAAAAATACCCTCCCGCCAATATGGCGGCGTCAGTGGCACAAGCTAACTGTGGAAGAGCTGCAAAGGGTCTGGGAAAAGCCCAACCTTATGGAAACAGATAAAATGGAGGACACATTAGCCAAATTCAACAAATCCTTAATTGAGGCAATGGACAAACTTGCCCCCATGAAGTTACACAAACAATTTCCTATAAACAAACAGGAGAAGTGGTATACTGAGGTACTGAGAGCTGAGAAACAGAGATGTAGGAGGATAGAGAAAAAATGGAGAAAGACACGTACAGAAGAGAACAGGAAGGCACACTATGAAGCACAGACAAACTACTATAAAAACATAAAAAAGGCCCGAAAGAACAGTCTTGCCCAGCAACTTGCAGACGCAGGTAATTCCTCGAAAGAACTATATAAAATACTGGAAGCATTTGCCAAACCCACAGTCTGTGCTAGCCCAGACGATTTTTCTCCATCCTTATGCAATGAAATATCACTGTTCTTCGAAAATAGAATAAATTAAATTTACGAAAAAATTGTGAAATCCTCGAATTCAAATTGTAATACCACTGCCTCCCCCACACTTATCCAAAGAAAAACCTCCCTGTTGTCCTTTCCACCAGTAACCATCGTAGATCTTCCCTTCCTCACCAGCCATATAAAATCAGGTTCCCCCAATGATTTAGTACCTGCAAAAATGATGGCCCCCTTGAATACCCTACTAGGACCTCAAATCCAAACAGTCATTAATCACTCCCTCAGAGAAGGGCATGTGCCAGTGGAATGGAAAAAAGCAGTGGTCAACCCCATCCGAAAGAATGCCGCACTCCCATGGACAGACCTTTCCAACCTTCGACCCATCTCCTTTTTGCCATATCTCAGTAAATTGACCGAGAAACATGTGAATACACACCTGTCAAATTACATCGAGGCGGCGGAGGGCCTGGACCATTCTCAATCTGGGTTCAGGCCCAATCACAGCACCAAATCAGCCCTCCTCTCAGTGACTGATAACATCAGGATGTCACTTGATGAGGGGGGCTCAATGATTTTGGTGCTGTTAGATCTATCCGCTGCTTTCGACACGGTGTCACATGAACTCCTTCTCGGCCGATTGAGAGATGTGGGCATAGGAGGTGTGGCTATGTCATGGTTGGAAAGCTTTCTTTCGGGTCGATCACAAGGGGTCAAGCTAGGCTCCCACTCTTCCACCTTCAGGGATCTTACCAAGGGAGTGCCACAGGGCTCATGCCTAAGCCCCACGCTTTTTAACGTGTATGTGGCCCCCTTGGCAAACATTATAAGATCATATGGATTCACCCCGGTGTCATACGCTGATGACACCCAGCTTTTATTTCCTTTCCACACTCTCACACCCGCAATCCAAAAATCATTTGCGGACGGTATGAGAGCAGTGGCACATTGGATGGCACAGAACTACCTTCAATGCAACGTGACCAAAACTGAGGTCTTGCTATTTGGAGGGGCAACTCTAATGTGGTCCCCCGATTGGTGGCCCTTGGAGCTGGGACCTGTCCCAACCCCGAAACAAACAGTTAAAAATCTTGGTATTCGCCTGGATCAGGCTCTCCTACTTAAGGAACATACCACCCAAGTCACAGGTGCATGTTTTCGTGTGGTTGGGCTGCTTCAACGTGTTTTTCCATTTCTGCCAGACAACCACAGAAAAACGCTTGTTCAGACGCTAATAATAAGTAGGATGGATTATTGTAATGGCCTCTATATATCAGCCAATGAGGAACAATTGAAGAAATTGCAAATAGTGCAAAACACTGCAGCAAGGCTAGTTCTCAATGCCACTCCCAGAACTCCCTCTCGTCCCCTTCTTCACCAACTCCACTGGCTACCAGTAAAGCAACTTATTAAATTCAAGATATGCTGTACTATACATAAATGCCTGTTTGGCACTGGTCCCAGATATTTAAAGGAAAAAATTTTCCATACACTCCTGGACGCACTCTACAGTCCAGTAGCCACCACCTGCTTCAGGTTCCAAAGTTTAGAAGAGCCAGACAGGGAGGACGGGCCCTCTCCTACAAAGGACCTGTCCTCTGGAACTCCCTACCACCTGTGTTGAAACAAATTACAAGCCTTGAATCCTTCAGAAAAAATCTAAAAACTTACCTTTACACCATGCCTTAGGTAACATCTCCCTATATTACAGCTATAACTAACTAACTATAATACCTTGTTAGAGACTACCAGTGGAAGCACAAGCGCAGAGATATCCGTTCGGGAATTGAATCAGGCGCTATACAAGGCTATAAATAAATAAATAAATAGGGTACCTGCTGGTCCACAGGGATCTGGACTGATCCCCCACCCTGCCCTTGGCTGTCCTGGCTGTGGGTAAGTCCCTCCCCTTCGTCCAAATCATAATCATCAAGGTAATACTGTCGCCCCCACTGATTATCAAAACAGTTCTGCTCAGACCGACCTGGATGTTCCTCACCTCCCCAGCCTCTGCCATAGACACCTGCTGCCCTTCCACATCCTCTGGATCCCCGTCCTCTCAGAGCCTCAAGCCTTTGCAACAGAGTTGGACGCTCACGACACCAGGGCCCCTCCTCCTTACAATATGTGCACTGATTTGTACCCACAGGTGTAGTATTCCTGCTAGTGTGGGGCAGCTGCTGGGCCAATGCCCCGTCCTCTACTGTTGCCCCGGGACAGCTGCTGCATTAACACCTTCATCTTCAGTTCCTTATTTTTCTTCTTTACCTTCTCCTTCTCTTTGTTCTCTCTGTGCTCGTAATACTACGCCATACTTAATATTACCGATGGGGAGGAGGTAAACCAAGTGCTCTCCAAAGCCTGCAACCGAGTCGGGATCTCAGGAAACAGGTTCATAACAAATCTGTTAACAAACATTCAGATGCCTCCCTCCATTGACAAGTCCTGTCCGCTGATATCCAGAAACACCCTTTCAAACCTAGTGAAGAAGTCGGATACACATTCATCTTTATTCTGACGACATGCTGTTAACTTATCCGTGATAATTCGATCTGGCAAAGCTATTATCTCAGCTTTAGGCGTCTCACCTGGCTTCCTCTCTTTATCCCATGCCCTAATCTCATCCCAAGTGGCACCCAACTCCACTACATGGTCCTGCGTGCGCACCTGCCGCTAAATATCAACCGGTACAAAAGGGGGTGATGATGGACGGAGCATCTGAACCAATCAAACACTCACACCCAGTCAAAAGATCTGGGTTTAATCCATCACGTTCTTTAGCCCACTCTGCCACCCCAGTTCAGACATGGCTATATGCAAATCAGTCTGACCCTGTGCCTCATGGGAACAGTCCAGCCCGAACTGCCAAGCCATGCCTTCCCTGGACCGGAAACAAGCTTCCGAGGACCGGTTTCTGGCATTACAGCCGTCTTCAGCCCAGCTTGCTTGAATCCAGTGGCAAAGTGAGCAAGGGACTCACGTCTGAGCGTACCCTGCCACACTTATGGCGGCCAAAAGCGGTACAAAAGGGGGTGGTGATGGACGGAGCATCTGAACCAATCAAACACTCACACCCAGTCAAAAGATCTGGGTTTAATCCATCACCGTTCTTTAGCCCACTCTGCCACCCCAGTTCAGACATGGCTATATGCAAATCAGTCTGACCCTGTGCCTCATGGGAACAGTCCAGCCCGAACTGCCAAGCCATGCCTTCCCTGGACCAGAAATAAGCTTCTGAGGACCGGTTTCTGGCATTACAGCCGTCTTCAGCCCGGCTTGCTTGAATCCAGTGGCAAAGTGAGCAAGGGACTCACGTCTGAGCATACCCTGTCACACTTATGGCGGCCAAAAGCGGTACAAAAGGGGGTGGTGATGGACGGAGCATCTGAACCAATCAAACACTCACACCCAGTCAAAAGATCTGGGTGTGATGGTTTTTACTCTAACCAAAGAGGAAGATAGAGAGGGTTGGCTTATGGCCTTCGCATTGAGACACGCTTCTTCAAAAATAGTCACTTATTTATTTATTACAGAGCAGATAGTTGGAGTGTATTATATCCACAACGAAGACGAAACTACTTAATCCAGTAGGACCCTCTTGGGGTATAGTCTCTCAGGGTAGGATGTATAGTCTCTCAGGGCGAACTTTCTCCTCCGCTTATGCTGCTTCCACACTGCAACCCAGGCCGGTACTTCCCAAGAGGCAAACCGAGAAAAGAATGGACACTACCGTCACTTATCTGTCCGTATTACTTATAGGCTCTAAGGTGCTCCCCTTCACCAGTGTTCTAAGGTCACCACAACGAAGTGAGGTAAGGAAGGTAGTGGATAAGACCAGGTAAAAGTAACAAGGGGGCGGGGGGCTTTAAGTCAAGGGTATGCCGAACTGGGAATCGTTACCAGCAAGTGCCCTTATTTACGCCAAAACCCCCACCAACCCTTCTCTTCCCACCTCCGTTTCCACCCTTCCTTCCCCGTTACTCGCCTGGGGCTACGGTCCCAGGTGACCGTAGCATTCGGTATCTCAGCGTCCTGTGCCTTCAGGGAACTACCGGATACGAGTGCGTTGTATGCTGGGGTTCTTTTCTCTCGTTCTGCTGCCTCCGCTCCTTGGGTCTCTTCTCCTGTCGTCCTCTGCCCGTCGACCTCTCTCCCAGCCGCCACGCCGTGCTCCAAACCCGATTCCTCACACCTGGGATAACCGTGGTTCTCTCCTGTCCTTCTCTGCAAGACTAGACTGTTGGGTGTTGAGTTGAAAGGCGCCCAGTCGGGCGCCATCTTGGAGTTCTCAGTTTTCCCATGTTCCGGCCAGCCTATATTACATTGCCTCTCTTCTTGGGATGGACGATCGGGCCATTCTGACACAGGGAAACTGGATAAGTAGTCTACATTTCCTTGTAATTTTCCGGGAATGTGTAAAGTCTGAAATGAAAAAGGTTGTAAGGCCAGGAACCAGCGTAAGACTTTAGCATTGGTGTCCTTATTAGTGGCTAACCATGTCAATGGGGCATGATCTGTTACCAGGAAGAAGGTACGTCCTAACAAATAGTACTGCAAAGATTCCATGGCCCACTTTATAGCAAGGCATTCTTTCTCCATTGTGGCATATCTGGTTTATCTTGGAAATAGCTTTCGACTCAAGAATAGCACTGGTTTAAGCAGGCCTTGGGAATCTGGTTGTGACAATACTGCTCCTAGTCCTCTGTCTGATGCATCGGTTTGGAGAACAAACGATTTCTTATAGTCAGGGCAGGTTAATACTGGGGCTTGGCATAACAAGGTTTTTAAGGTCTCAAAACTCCTTTCTTGTGTCTGACCCCACTGAATTTTTGCTCTGGGCGGTTTGTTTCTTAACAGATCTGTAAGGGGACTTGCTACTTCTGACAATTGGGGAATACATCTTCTGTAATACCCCACTAGTCCCAGAAAAGCCCTCACTTCCCTTCTAGTGGTAGGTTTAGGAATCTTTTGAATGGCTTTTAACTTGTTTATTTGTGGTTTCAGGGTGCCCTCACTGATAGTGTACCCTAAATAGTCAATTTGATGTGTTCCCAGTGTGGTTTTCTTTGGATTCATAGTCAGTCCTGCCTGAGTCAAGGTGTCGAATACGTTCCTAAGGTGCTCTAGATGAGACTCCCAGTCAGGGCTGTACACTACGATATCATCTAAATATGCAACGGCATATTTCTGGTGTGTTCGTAGTAAAATATCCATAAGCCTCTGAAAAGTAGCTGGAGCCCCATGTAGTCCAAAAGGCATGACTCTAAACTAATATAACCCAGAGGGTGCTGAAAAGGCTGTCTTCTCCTGAGCCGACTGGGTTAAGGGTATTTGAATTTGAATTTAAAATACTTATAAAGCGCAGCATTCACCGTGCGGTTTCTTGGCGCTATGGAGACACATTTAGCAGAAAAGGAGCAGTGGATACTGGTGAAATGAAGAGAGCAAGATGATTTACAAAGAAAAGGCCTGATTAAACAAAAAGGTTTTGAGATCTTTACGAAAGGAAGAGTAATGTTTAGCAGACCGTAGGTGGTCGGGGAGGGAGTTCCAAAAGGTGGGTGCCAGAGTAGAAAAATTGGCCCCTCCCCACTTTTTGCGTTTGTAACGAGGAATTTGCAGAAGCGATTGAGATGACGAACGAAGCTCTCTGGTAGGGACATACTCCCTAATCAGGGAGGCAATGAAAGCGGGAGCAGAACCCTGGCGGGCCTGGAATACCATACAGCCAGTTTTAAAGAGGGATCGCTCCCTGACAGGAAGCCAGTGGAGCACCTTTAGTAGAGGGGTTGAGTGATGGGAGCGGGAAAGGCCATACACTAATCGGGCCGCCTGGTTCTGAACCATCTGAAACTTCCGTAGGCTGTACGCCGGAATGCCGTTGTAAAGGGCATTGGCGTAATCCAGCCGGGAAATCACCAAAGCGGACATAATCAGTTTAAGTGCCAGAGGAGAAAAGAAGCGGGAAACAGTGCGAATAGTACGAAGAGAGAGAAGGCATGAAGAAACAACAGAACTAATTTGTGAGTGTAGGGTGAGATGATTATTCATTTTGATACCTAGGGTCTTAACTGTAGAAGAAGGAGTGGGGGGGGACCAAAGGAAGAAGGCCAAAATAAAGAGTTCCAGGGACTGGAAGAACCACCCGTGAGAACCAGCTCGGTTTTGTCCGGGTTCAACTTCAGGTGGTTGTGGTTCATCCAGTCCCTGATAAAAATCATAATAGTTTGAAAATTAGAGATAGAATCAGAAGGAGAAGAGAGGTTGAAAATGAGCTGGAGGTCATCCGCATAATTGTATACGGTGACCTCCAGCTGCTGGAGTGCAAAGATTAAGGGATAGATGTAGAGATTAAACAGTAAAGGAGAGAGAGAAGAACCCTGGGGAACACCACAAGTGACCTTAAGTGGGGTGGCCTTGAGATCCCCCAACCGGACTGCCTGGGTGCGGTCCCTCAGGAAGGAAGATAGCCAAACCAGTGCTGAGCCCTCGATTCCCGCCGCTCCGACACGTGAAAGCAAGATGGAGTGGTCCACCGTGTCAAAAGCGGCGGAGAGATCGAGGAGCACCAAAGCCTGGTATTTGTTTTGGTCCGTGCCCTCCCTGAGGTTGTCCAGGACCGACACCACGACGGACTCAGTGGAGTGCCTAGGACGGAAGCCAGCCTGACGAGACGCCAGGCCTCTATTTGCTTCTACATGGGCGCTGAGTACCGATGTTACATGGCGCTCAAGCACCTTGCCCAAATAGGGCAGTAGAGAAATGGGGCGATAGTTAGCTGGGGCGGAGGGATCCGCACCGGGCTTCTTCAAAATAGGCACTATTGTGGCTGATTTAAGTGCTGGAGTCACAACCCCCTGGGTGAGGGAACTGTTAAGGAAAGTGATCGGGGGCTGGGTACAAACAGAGTAAATCTGTTGAAGAATACGTGCCGGGCAGATGTCTGCCGGGGAGCCTGATTTTACCTTAGGGAGTATTTCCAGGAATACTTCTTCCGTAAGAAGGGGAATCGAAGAAAGACGGCACTGGACAGTAGGGGGAGAAGGTTCAACAAAAGTAAGAGAGGGAGGTGGAATATTGGCCTTGATGATGGTAATTTTTTCCAAGAAGTACAAATTTAGCGAATCACGTAGAGACTGGGTGGGAGAAGGCTTAAGTGTAACCCTGTCAGAGTAGGCTAGGTCGTTAATTGTTGTAAAGATCTCCCTAGATTTATTCTCTGCCACCAGAATTTTTGTTGAAAAATAGGCAGTTTTAGCACCCAGTATTGCTTTTTTATAGTCACTTGATAGTGTGGAGTAGTGGATTTTTAATAAAGGACAATAATCCCTTCTCCATTGTCTCTCAGCCTGGCGAAGGGGCAGCTTTTGTCGCTTCAGGTCATCACTAAACCACCGATTTGACTCCTTAGGTCGTCGAGTTGAAATCCGACGTAGGGGGGCTACCGAGTCGCAGCCTCCAGCGAGCCAGGTGTTGATAGCGGTGGCTTGAGATGAAGAAGATAGACCTGCTAAATTAGGTGAAGAAATCAGGAGCGAGGAAGCCAATAACCTTTGGTCAAATCGATGGTAGACATGACCCTAGCTGCTCCCAATCTCTCTATCAATTCATCTACTCTGGGCATTGGATAATTGTCGAATTCGGAGTTGGCATTCACTTGGCGGAAGTCTATGCAAAAACGGATGCTTCCATCCGGTTTGGGCACTAACACAATGGGAGAGCGCCAGTTACTCTTGGATGGTTCGATTATACCGGCTTGTAACATCTTTTCCACTTCCTGTTCTACTGCCTCTCTTCTAGCCTCAGGGATGCGGTATGGTTTGATATTTACCACCTTTCCTGGTGGAGTGATGATGTCATGAGTTACTAAAGATGTTAACCCTGGGTTGCCTGAATTAAGCCCTGAGTATTGGTCCAACAGTTGTTTTAACTGTTGTTTTTGTTCAACAGACAGCTTAGGTCCCATGGTTGGTGTTTCGTCTTTCCCAGTAACCTCAAAACTTTGAGGTAAGTCTAACTTTTTATGAATAGTTACCTGATTGATTGTTTGTACTGGCCTCTGGTCTGTATTTATAACAGTGGGCTCCTCCCATTTCTTAAGTAAGTTAATGTGATAAGTCTGCCCTATTTTATTGGTATGTGGTACAGCAATCCTATAGGACACTGGAGTTACTTTTTGTATCACCGTATAGGGTCCTTGCCATGTTGCCAACAATTTCTTGTCTGAGGAGGGAAGGAGTATTAAGACCTTGTCCCCTACTGTTAATTCTCTCATGTTGGTAGAGCGATCATACTGAGTTTTCTGTCTATCTTGTGCCTTTTCCATATTCTGATGAACTGTGTCCCACAGTGTAGCTAGTGTCTCTTTCAAGGTTTGTACGTAACCCAATAAAGGTTTGCCCTCATCTTCCTCCTCTGTCCACTGTTCTGCTGCCATATCTAATAGAGTGTGGGGTTTTCTCCCAAACAAGAGTTCAAAAGGGGAAAATCCCGTGGACTTTTGTTCATGTGTTCGAATTGCAAATAACACTAAGGGCAACTTTCTGTCCCAATCTTTTCCTGTCTCTCCTACCAGTTTCTTGAGTATAGTTTTAATAGTCTTATTGTATCTTTATACTAGCCCATCTGTCTGGGGGTGATATACTGCCGTTCGAATTTGATGAATGCCTAGAACCTTACATACCTCCTTCATCAGTTTAGCCATAAAAGGAGTGCCCTGGTCTGTCAACAGCTCCGCGGAAAACCCCACTCGGGAGAAGAAAGATACCATAGCTTGGGCGACCGCCATTGTAGTCATACTTGTGAGAGGAATGGCCTCAGGGTATCTTGTGGCGTAGTCTACCAGAACCAGTAGGAATTGGTGTCCCCTAGCAGATGGAAGTAGGGGTCCCACTAGGTCTATCCGGACCCGTTGAAAGGGAACATCAATAATTGGTAAAGGTTGTAAAGGTACCCTTTTGTCTTTAGAGGGATTAACTAACTGACATTGTGGACAGGTGGCACAACATTTTGCAGTCTCCCGATACACGCCTGGCCAATAAAACCTCTCTAGTAAATACTTCAATGTCAGTTCTTGTCCATAGTGGCCTCCCCCTGCTTGGTTGTGTGCTAACTGCAATACCTGTTCTCTGAAAGTCATGGGTACCAGTAACTGCTCCGCCTTAACTCCCTTTTCTTCACTGACTCTGTACAACAATCCGTTTTTTACAAAGAAATATGGTCCTACCTTCTCTAATTCAAACTCCTGCACTTGATTCCAGGCATTTGTGAGAGTGCTGTCATCCTTCTGGTCTGCACAAAAACTCTGAGCCGGAGTATTTCCATTTTCTGGAGAAGAGAGCAGACGGGAGGCAAAGCTTTGACAGGCAGAAGTGTATCTTTCTTTGTCTCTTCTTTTCTCATTTTTATATTTCTTTTCCCTATCTTGAGGACTGGTTATATTTTCGCTGGAAAACGGAGCTTCCTGTAGCCATTCTGTTTCTACCTCTTGATTAGATACCGCTGTCACATACTCATCAAACTTGGGTAAGTCGGTACCTAACAGAATGGTTTCGGGTAATGTGGGAACCACTCCTACCTTCCTTACCTGGGGATCTCCATCTATCTGAAATGAAATGAAATGAAATGAAATTTAATTTGTAAAGCGCACGG
The DNA here is from genome assembly GCF_964261635.1 of Lissotriton helveticus. Classification (NCBI taxonomy): domain Eukaryota; kingdom Metazoa; phylum Chordata; class Amphibia; order Caudata; family Salamandridae; genus Lissotriton; species Lissotriton helveticus. Next base: position 557,758,076 of record NC_136068.1, read on the forward strand.
CTGCCCTAGAGCGTCCCAGCGCTAACCCAACAGAAAACCAGAAGAAACTCAGAGAGGAACTGTTACTTAGAGGATCTTGGGAAAAAGGAAAGTTTTGAGCGACTTTCGGAACTTAAGGTAGCAGGGTTCGGTCCGGATATGCCTAGGGAGAATGTTCCAGTTTTTTGCTGCATTTACAGTAAAGCGGCGTCCTCCTGTGCGGGCCTTCCTCACTCTTGGAACTATGGCAAGATTTTCCAAATCCGACCGGAGGGCCCGAGAGGGTCTATAGGGACGAATCAGGCTCCTAAGAGCCGGGGGACCTTTGCCTAGGAGTGTCTTATGGGCGATGCATGATAATTTGAAGGCAATTCCGTCACGAACTGGCAGCCAGTGGAGAGCTCTCAACAATGGTTTGGCCGACGCTCTTCTTGGGGCCCCCGAGAGCATCCTGGCTGCTGCATTCTGCACCCGCTGCAGGATATTAATGGTGGCTTCCGGAGCCGCCAGGAGTAGGGTGTTGCTATAATCCAGTCGGGATAAGATTAATCCCTGGATCAGTAGTTTCCTGGACTGGAAAGGCAGGAGAGGGAGAACTTTCGCACTGCCCGAAGCAGGCCGAAGCACACGCCAGCGACTTTCTGAGCATGCGTCCTGAAGGTTAGTTCGGGCTCAAACCACACCCCTAGGCTTTTGATTTTTTCTTTTGGTAAAGGCAGCTCACCCATACAGGGAGGCCAGAAAGCTTTGGGGAGAGTTGTAAATTAGTGGCCCAGGAGCATGATCTCAGTTTTTGCTCTGTTCAATTTGAGCTTCGAGCCAGTCATCCAAGAGAATATTCCGGTGAGGCAGGCCGAGAGATTATCCAGACATCCCTCTTCTTGAGGCAACGAGACGACTAATTGGGTGTCGTCTGCGTAGGTGACGGATTTAATCCGGAAGGGGGCCACCACCTCCTCCAGTGGGGCCATATAAACGTTAAACAAGGTAGGGCTCAAAGAAGAGCCCTGGGGAACTCCACACTGGAGGGGAGTAGATTTGGACATAACACCATTTTCCCAGATCCTGAACGATCGTTTATTCAAAAAGGATTCAAGCCATCTCAGGGCCGATCCTGCTATGCCCAATCTGGCGAGACGGTGGACTAATATTTCATGGTCCACCGTATCGAACGCAGCGCTCAGATCCAGGAGGATCACAACTGCGGATCCTCCTGAATCTAAGATGCACCTTGCCTCCTCTGCCACCACTATGAGGGCTCCAACAATACTTCTGCTAAGGGATACTCTTTGACATCCCCATGTACGCAAGAAACCAACACTTTTTCCTCTTCACAAATAGACTGTAAGGGTACTAAATCTTGTACTACTACGGTTTGATGACAACCTGTGTCTAGTAGGGCTTCAATAGTTTTACCAATAAGACGAATGGTCTTCTTGTATCTTCTTCTAGGAACCCCAGTAACCAATACTCTGCCTCGGGCCCACCCCACTTCCATGGGTTCTGTACCGTCATTATTTAAAGGGCAGTTACGTGAAATGTGCCCCCACTCGGCACATCTGAAACATTGAGGACTCATGTTAACGGGACTATTGACTCTCGGAAAAGGTTTTGGACAGATTTTGGGTGTATAGAGGGGACATTTCTCTCCGCCCTCTGTGGAGGTTCTCGGGGTAGGTTTGGGAAACGCAATAGGGGCTCAGCCTGGGGGAGCTTTAAAATCGGGAGACCGATGATAGGCACAATCCAATTCAATGGCTGATTGGGTTGTCTGTCCCGGATGTTACTTCAGCCACGCTCTGGTGTTAGTGGGTAAGGCTTCCAGATATTGCTAGAGGTAGATGTGTTCAGTGACCTCTTCTATTGAGGAAGCATGAGGTTTTAGCCACCGATTCCCCAGGTCTCTGACTCGATAATACAAGGCCCGAGGATGATCTACTGTAACCCATTTTTCTTTTCGAAAGCGAGACCTGTAATACTCATGATCACAACCCAATCTTTCGAATATCGCCTTCTTTATGTCTTGATACGGGGTCACTCCATCTGGGTTAGCCGCTTGATACGCTGCTTGTAACTCTCCCGATAGGAGAGGTGCTATATATTGGCCCCATCGCTCAGGTGGCCAAGTAGCAGTAGCAGCTACCCGTTCAAAGTTAGTGAAGAAGAAATCAGGATCTTCTCCTTCTTCAAACTTCTGCAACACACTCCCGGGTATGTTAGGTTGTACGCGAGTATTAGAAATGGCATCCGTGAGTCGCAGAATGGCTGTATCCTGAACTTTCTGATTATTAGTTAGCAGAGCAGCCTGTTCTTTCATTGCCATTTGGAAAGACTCTCTTTCTTTTTGAGCATTTTCATCTGCTGTTCGAATATCAATTGCAAATGTCTCTGTCCCTCGGCCAATTGGGTTATCATATCCTGTACTGTTACAGGTTGTGACATCTTGTTTCAGACGTCAGTATCCCACTTCTGACACCACTGTGATGGTTTTTCTCTAACCAAAGAGGAAGATAGAGAGGGTTGGCTTAAGGCCTTCGCATTGAGACACGCTTCTTCAAAAATAGTCACTTATTTATTTATTACAGAGCAGATAGTTGGAGTGTATTATGTCCACAACGAAGACGAAACTACTTAATCCAGTAGGACCTCTTGGGGTATAGTCTCTCAGGGTAGGATGTATAGTCTCTCAGGGCGAACTTTCTCCTCCGCTTATGCTGCTTCCACACTGCAACCCAGGCCGGTACTTCCCAAGAGGCAAACCGAGAAAAGAATGGATACTACAGTCACTTATCTGTCCGTATTACTTATAGGCTCTAAGGTGCTCCCCTTCACCAGTGTTCTAAGGTCACCACAACGAAGTGAGGTAAGGAAGGTAGTGGATAAGACCAGGTAAAAGTAACAGGGGGGGGGGGCTTTAAGTCAAAGAATGCCAAACTGGGAATCGTTACCAGCAAGTGCCCTATTTACGCCAAAACCCCCACCAACCCTTCTCTTCCCACCTCCGTTTCCACCCTTCCTTCCCCGTTACTCGCCTGGGGCTACGGTCCCCGGTGACCGTAGCATTCGGTATCTCGGCGTCCTGTGCCTTCAGGGAACTACCGGATACAAGTGCGTTGTATGCTGGGGTTCTTTTCTCCCGTCCTGCTGCCTCCGCTCCTTGGGTCTCTTCTCCTGTCGTCCTCTTCCCGTCGACCTCTCTCCCAGCCGCCACGCCGTGCTCCAAACCCGATTCCTCACACCTGGGATAACCGTGGTTCTCCCCTGTCCTTCTCTGCAAGACTAGACTGTTGGGTGTTGAGTTGAAAGGCGCCCAGCCGGGCACCATCTTGGAGTTCTCGGTTTTCCCATGTTCTGGCCAGCCTATATTACATTGCCTCTCTTCTTGGGATGGACGATCGGGCCATTCTGACACAGGGAACCTGGATAAGTAGTCCACATTTCCTTGTAATTTTCCGGGCATGTGTAAAGTCTGAAATGAAAAAGGTTGTAAGGCCAGGAACCAGCGTAAGACTTTAGCATTGGTCTCCTTATTAGTGGCTAACCATGTCAATGGGGCATGATCTGTTACCAGGAAGAAGGTACGTCCTAACAAATAGTACTGCAAAGATTCCATGGCCCACTTTATAGCAAGGCATTCTTTCTCCATTGTGGCATATCTGGTTTCTCTTGGAAATAGCTTTCGACTCAAGAATAGCACTGGTTTAAGCAGGCCTTGGGAATCTGGTTGTGACAATACTGCTCCTAGTCCTCTGTCTGATGCATCGGTTTGGAGAACAAACGATTTCTTATAGTCAGGGCAGGTTAATACTGGGGCTTGGCATAACAAGGTTTTTAAGGTCTCAAAACTCCTTTCTTGTGTCTGACCCCACTGAATTTTTGCTCTGGGCGGTTTGTTTCTTAACAGATCTGTAAGGGGACTTGCTACTTCTGACAATTGGGGAATACATCTACTGTAATACCCCACTAGTCCCAGAAAAGCCCTCACTTCCCTTCTAGTGGTAGGTTTAGGAATCTTTTGAATGGCTTTTAACTTGTTTATTTGTGGTTTCAGGGTGCCCTCACTGATAGTGTACGCTAAATAGTCAATTTGATGTGTTCCCAGTGTGGTTTTCTTTGGATTCATAGTCAGTCCTGCCTGAGTCAAGGTGTCGAATACGTTCCTAAGGTGCTCTAGATGAGTCTCCCAGTCAGGGATGTACACTACGAAATGATCTAAATATGCAACGGCATATTTCTGGTGTGTTCGTAGTAAAATACAGAAAGATATGGGGTGTCCCTTATTATGGCAAGCCTAAAAGGCCTGCACCTCAATTTGAGTGTTCTGTATATCTCCGAGTACTCTGGGATTAAGCCTAGATTCAACGACCTTACACAACTGTAATCACATTAGTCTATGTATGATACATAAGCAAGCTGCAGACAATATTTTTGGGTGACAAATATTCAAATTAAAATTAAAATTAAAACAACTAATTTCTGATGTAAAGTGTCTGTATTTATTCTCATTTAGTACAAAAAGGGACATGTCAAACAATTAAAAATACATCTGTATTTGGTCAACGCAATATTATACATGGTTCATAATTTTAAAATCACATTTAATGCACAATTGAAAAAGTTAAAAACAAATTCACAGTTTTTAAATCATAAACAAGAATCACTATTCAGGTCGACGCAGCGTTTCGGTTTTCCTTATTTCACGACTTCTTCAGGACTGATTCTAAAAAGATTTTTATTAAAAACACATGAGAATTACCATCTGTTGACGGGAACAGTATCTTACAAACATTGCACATTTGTCCCTAGTTCTAAGTCACACCAACTAGCTTCTTTGTATCATATTTCATAGAAGTTTTTATTCTAGAAGACAGTTTATTTAAAATGTTTCTTTTTTTATATCAAAGGAACAGATTTTCTATAACATGTGAGTTTTGTCTTACTCTCATTGTACATACAATTCTAGAGTTCGCTCGCCCTATCTATTTATCATTATTGAGTAATTCTCAAAAATCATTGAACACTCTAATTAATCTTGAATTCCCTCAGAGATATACAGACATCCATGTACCTCAGGATCCCCAGGTGGTTGTATGACACATGCCACAGTTGTATCATTGTGTCTTTACTCATTGGGTACCCATGCCCAATCAGGGGGTTATCAATGACCAATAAGGGCCCACTCCAATCACCTTACCTTTGACACTAGTCTTTATATTTAAGTCCACCTCAATTCTTGGTGATATATTGTGCCACAGTCTTGTACGAGCTGTTGGCGGTAATCTTAAATGTTACCGTTCTCAGGTTTTCCCTGTAGTAAGAGGAAAGGATGGGTGTACTATTATAGATCGTACGGCCTTCATCCTATATTACATGTATTTTCATTTGTATACCTTATCTGGTTGGATGTCTTGTCTTCCACACTGTGCGAGGAAGCCACCGTTGAATTGCAGGAAGTAGGGAGTCCTTTTAAATAAACAGAATACGGTCTTTAGGGGATCTCTAAAGGGGGTCTATTCATCTATGTTTTTCTTACTCATGCACCTGCGCACTCACCTAATTTCAAGTGGTTAAGACCGATGTCGTGATTTTCTTCTCAATTACGATCGACTTCAGGAAGCTTTGGGTTTTATTTTCCTTCTCGCTTCTTTTGAACCACTGGACTCTATAAATTAATTATTATGTAGTATTAGTCCAATGTGTACGTGGCGTCTATGATTCTACTAGGTCTAACTCACTCATTTCATTTCCGCTTCAATTTTAATTTTAAGGTTAAGGTTTGGGTTCTGGGCTTTCTTTTAATCCGAGCCCACCTTCACCTGCATCAGAGTACTGACAGTTAGTGAAAGTACTATCTTTTATTTAACCGCCGCCACTGTATATATGCAGGCTACTCGTTTGTCTTTAGTAAACGGTACTTAGCTATGGGGGCTCACCTTTTTGCTTTGTTTCGGCCTCCCTGCTCCTCATCACAGCGTCGCCTGCTCCGTATGCAGCTTCGGTTTCTTGCGAATCTTGATTTTTCGCTGGAGCCTAGGGTCTCGTTTTTAAGCCGGGCCATCTAATTGGTACTTTGCTCTTTGTGTGCTGATTGGTCGGATTGTAGCCTATCGGCGCTCTGTTGTGAAGCGAGATAACGCGGTTGCTATGGCCTCCGGTTTCTGGCGGCTTCCGCTATTTCGTGTGTACTCCTTTATCTGATTGGGCAATTATTATCCAATCGGATTATCATTTTCCTGACGATTGCACGCGCTCCTTGTGACTCAGGTTCTTATGCGCGCGAACCAAGTGTTTAAGACAGCAGTACCGTGTTGTGTATTGTTGTCAAACATATCATCTAGCTCTAATCTGCTATACGACATTTATTATTGAAATTATTTCAAGGAGGCTGAGGACGCTCAGAGTCTCCCGTGTCACTGATTTCTTGGTTATAGTTTATGATACATGGGGCAGTATCCACGTGGTTACGCCATTTCAAGCCCTGTTCCTACATATTGGATTAGCGGTCCAACTTTATAATAATTGATTAAAGATAATCTCCTGATGTTATTGTGTTCCATTTGTATGGGGCGTGGGAGTGTCTGGCAGTGGTGAGTTAGTAGTGTTACTATAATTAATTCGGTAGGTTTGTGTTCAACTTTCTGTTCAGTTGGGTTGATTTTCATTAAAGTAACTCTTACAGCTATTGCGCTTGACTATTGTATAATTAATTCCCAGTCTTCCTTGCTGTTCAGGCCACATCTCACACTATTAAATTTCGACATATAGAATTGTTCTCTCTTTTTTCTCTTTGCATTAGTATTGCCTCCTCTTAGGTTTAAAATCACAGTTTCGAGGCCACACCAACTTAAATCTTCTACTTTATGTCCTGCCGATGTCCAGTGTTCTGTCAGGGGAGCACCTTTTTTATTATTTCTTATTGCAGATTTGTGTTCATTAAGGCGAGTCCGTACCTCTCTAGATGTTTCGCCTACGTAACATAATTTGCACGGACATTGTATCAGATATAGTATGTTCTTGGTACGGCAATTCATGAAGCTCTTAATCATTACTGTTGTATTAGCGGTGCTAATGGAACTACCTTTAATGATATTCCGGCAGTTGACACACCCCTGGCATGGAAAAGTACCACTGGGCAGGGGTGCATTATTTATGCATGGTTGTGACTGACTTATAGTTTCTCTATAGGTATGCACCAACCTGTTCCGGATTGTTCTATTTCTCCGAAAAGAGAACATGGGTTTTGGTATTTTCTCTAACGTTTTATTTGAAATTAGATGCCAGTTCCTATTTATTATATTCTTGACTTTGTTGCTTACTTGACTGAAGTTGGTTACAAAGATCAATGGCTGTGCTTTTGCTTCTCCTGACGTTTTCTCTTCAAAGAAACTGTCACGATTATAATACTTTGCTCTTTTATATGCTTGCCGTACCATTCTTCTTGGGTACCCTCTTTCTAAGAACTTATTTTTAAGCACCTCAGCATGCTTTTCATAATCTTTTAGGGCGGTGCAGTTTCTTTTCAGCCTCAAGAACTGTCCAAACGGGATGTTATTTTTCTGACATGGGCGGTGATTACTGTTGTAATGAAGCATAGTGTTTCTATCTGTTGTTTTTGTGAATAGTTCTACATTTAATCTACCATCTGTATGTTTAATGATAATGTCTAAAAATTCACATTGTTCACGATTTATATGTGAAGTGAATTTCAGGTCAGTGTCACCTAAATTAAGCCATTCTAAAAATTCAATTAGCATGTTCATTTCGCCCGTCCATATAAAGAAAATATCATCTATATATCTGGACCATTCACTGATGTTTTTAAAAAAGGGCGCAGCCTGGTTGAAGATATGCTGTTCTTCGAACCTGGAGACATACAAGCAGGCCAGGCTCGGCGCACAGGTGGCCCCCATGCTCGTGCCCTTGACCTGCTTGTAGAGGTCTTTTCCAAACAGAAAAATGTTATTTTTTAGGACTAGTCTGATGCAATCTACAATAAACTGATGATGTGTTGTTAAGTCTTGTCCCTCTATGCTCAGCATATCTGTTGCCATTGTGATCGCCTTGTCTTGTGGGATGTTTGTATACAATGCCTCTATATCTAAAGTTACTAAAATTTGGGTTTCCGGGTTAAAATTAAGGCACTCTATTTTTTTAATCATCGAGGTGGTGTCTTTGATGTAGGCTTTTTGTTTAACTACCAGAGGTTGAAGGAACACATCAACATATTTACTGAGTGGTTCAGTGAGTGATCCTATGCTCAATACTATGGGTCTCATGGGGGGGTTTTCTAGATCTTTGTGGACCTTTGGAAGGCCGTAAAGAGCTGGGATAATTGGATTATTATTCATTAAAAAGGCAAATTCATCCTCACATATGACATCATCATCTTTAGCATGTTTCAGAAGTCTTAAGATGCTATCTTGTAAGGTAGCCCACTCATTTTTATTGGTTCTGCTATAGTGGTCTGTTTTGCTCAATAACGTATTCATCCTATTCTGATAATCTGTGGTGGACATTATGACAATGCTTCCGCCTTTATCGGCAGGCTTGATGGTTAGGTCCTCTCTTTGTTCAAGGGTTTTTAAAGCTTCAGTTTCTACTTTGCTCAGATTGTAATTGGTCCAGTTTTTTTGATTCAGGAGAGAGTCTATGCTTTTGTACACTGCTCTTTCAAAGGTCTCTATGTCTTTGTTGACCATATTAAGGGTCGGGGTCCATATGGATTTATTTTTTAGGCCTGATTTGTTGACACTAGGGTGTTTCTCCCTACCCTCGAAAAAGATGTTTAATCTAATTTTCCTAAAGAAATTCTGTAGATCCCTTTCTAGTGCATATCTATCTATCGGGGAGCACAAGGCATATCCTAATCCTTTTTCTAAAAGCATTGTCTGCGATGGTGCAAGTGTGTATGTAGAGAGGTTGATGACAGCTGCCTCCTGTTGCTTATTTAGTCCCAAATTTTTTGACTCCTCGTTCTGGGACGTTGAGGGAATTGAGACTGTTGGTTGTAATTGGCTCGTCCTCTCCCCCTCCCTCTCTGTTGTCCATGGTTTTGGTGACGTTGTTCTAAAAAAGACAAGCCCTCTCTATTTGGACCTGATGGGATATCTCTCTCATTTGTGTTCCTTGTCTCGTTAGTTTGTTATCCCTCCGATTCCGAGCTAGTGTAAGAGGTGTCAAAAAACCTCACCCTTTTCTTAGAGTAATTACGTGGTTGTTGCTGCCACGGTTTACGTGTTTGGTACTGTTCTCTCGGAGAAGCCTTTTAGGCTTGCCATAATAAGGGACACCCCATATCTTTCTGTAATTTCCCCCTGATCCCGTACAACCACAAAGAGGGGGCCTCCTACGATTTTTTCTATTCGTAGTAAAATATCCATAAGCCTCTGAAAAGTAGCTGGAGCCCCATGTAGTCCAAAAGGCATGACTCTAAACTGATATAACCCAGAGGGTGTTGAAAAGGCTGTCTTCTCCTGAGCCGACTGGGTTAAGGGTATTTGCCAATAACCTTTGGTCAAGTCGATGGTAGACATGACCCTAGCTGCTCCCAATCTCTCTATCAATTCATCTACTCTGGGTGGGCATTGGATAATTGTCAAATTTGGAGTTGGCATTCACTTGGCGGAAGTCTATGCAAAAACGGATGCTTCCATCCGGTTTGGGCACTAGCACAATGGGAGAGCGCCAGTTACTCTTGGATGGTTCGATTATACCGGCTTGTAACATCTTTTCCACTTCCTGTTCTACTGCCTCTCTTCTAGCCTCAGGGATGCGGTATGGTTTGATATTTACCACCTTTCCTGGTGGAGTGATGATGTCATGAGTTACTAAAGATGTTAACCCTGGGTTGCCTGAACTAAGCCCTGAGTATTAGTCCAACAGTTGTTTTAACTGTTGTTTTTGTTCAACAGACAGCTTAGGTCCCATGGTTGGTGTTTCGTCTTTCCCAGTAACCTCAAAACTTTGAGGTAAGTCTAACTTTTTATGAATAGTTACCTGATTGATTGTTTGTACTGGCCTCTGATCTGTATTTATAACAGTGGGCTCCTCCCATTTCTTAAGTAAGTTAATGTGATAAGTCTGCCCTATTTTATTGGTATGTGGTACAGCAATCCTATAGGAGACTGGAGTTACTTTTTGTATCACCGTATAGGGTCCTTGCCATGTTGCCAACAATTTCTTGTCTGAGGAGGGAAGGAGTATTAAGACCTTGTCCCCTACTGTTAATTCTCTCATGTGGGTAGAGCGATCATACTGAGTTTTCTGTCTATCTTGTGCCTTTTCCATATTCTGATGAACTGTGTCCCACAGTGTAGCTAGTGTCTCTTTCAAGGTTTGTACGTAACCCAATAAAGGTTTGCCCTCATCTTCCTCCTCTGTCCACTGTTCTGCTGCCATATCTAATAGAGTGCAGGGTTTTCTCCCAAACAAGAGTTCAAAAGGGGAAAATCCCGTGGACTTTTGTTCATGTGTTCGAATTGCAAATAACACTAAGGGCAACTTTCTGTCCCAATCTTTTCCTGTCTCTCCTACCAGTTTCTTGAATATAGTTTTAATAGTCTTATTGTATCTTTATACAAGCTCATCTGGCTGGGGGTGATATACTGCCGTTCGAATTTGATGAATGTCTAGAACCTTACATACCTCCTTCATCAGTTTAGCCATAAAAGGAGTGCCCTGGTCTGTCAACAGCTCCGCCGGAAACCCCACTCGGGAGAAGAAAGATACCATAGCTTGGGTGACCGCCATTGTAGTCATACTTGTGAGAGGAATGGCCTCAGGGTATCTTGTGGCATAGTCTACCAGAACCAGTATGTATTGGTGTCCCCTAGCAGATGGAAGTAGGGGTCCCACTAGGTCTATCCAGACCCTTTGAAAGGGAACATCAATAATTGGTAAAGGTTGTAAAGGTACCTTTTGTCTTTAGAGGGATTAACTAACTGACATTGTGGACAGGTGGCACAACATTTTGCAGTCTCCCGATACACGCCTGGCCAATAAAACCTCTCTAGTAAATACTTCAATGTCAGTTCTTGTCCATAGTGGCCTCCCTCTGCTTGGTTGTGTGCTAACTGCAATACCTGTTCTCTGAAAGTCATGGGTACCAGTAACTGCTCCACCTTAACTCCCTTTTCTTCACTGACTCTGTACAACAATCCATTTTTTACAAAGAAATATGGTCCTACCTTCTCTGATTCAAACTCCTGCACTTGATTCCAGGCATTTGTGAGAGTGCTGTCATCCTTCTGGTCTGCACGAAAACTCCGAGCCGGAGTATTTCCATTTTCTGGAGAAGAGAGCAGACATGAGGCAAAGCATTGACAGGCAGAAGTGTATCTTTCTTTGTCTCTTCTTTTCTCATTTTTATATTTCTTTTCCCTATCTTGAGGACCGGTTATATTTTCGCTGGAAAACGGAGCTTTCTGTAGCCATTCTGTTTCTACCTCTTGATTAGATACCGCTGTCACATACTCATCAAACTTGGGTAAGTCGGTACCTAACAGAATGGTTTCGGGTAATGTGGGAACCACTCCTACCTTCCTTACCTGGGGATCTCCATCTATCTGAAATGAAATGAAATGAAATTAAATTTAATTTGTAAAGCGCATGGCTGCCCTAGAGCGTCCCAGCGCTAACCCAACAGAAAACCAGAAGAAACTCAGAGAGGAACTGTTACTTAGAGGATCTTGGGAAAAAGGAAAGCGACTTTTGGAACTTAAGGTAGCAGGGTTCGGTCCGGATATGCCTAGGGAGAATGTTCCAGTTTTTTGCTGCATTTACAGTAAAGCGGCGTCCTCCTGTGCGGGCCTTCCTCACTCTTGGAACTATGGCAAGATTTTCCAAATCCGACCGGAGGGCCCTAGAGGGTCTATAGGGAAGAATCAGGCTCCTAAGAGCCGGGGGACCTTTGCCTAGGAGTGTCTTATGGGCGATGCATGATGATTTGAAGGCAATTCTCTCACGAACTGGCAGCCAGTGGAGAGCTCTCAACAATGGTTTGGCCGACGCTCTTCTTGGGGCCCCCGAGAGCATCCTGGCTGCTGCATTATGCACCTGCTGCAGGATATTAATGGTGGCTTCCGGAGCCGCCAGGAGTAGGGTGTTGCTATAATCCAGTCGGGATAAGATTAATCCCTGGATCGTGTAGTTTCCTGGACTGGAAAGGCAGGAGAGGGAGAACTTTCCGCAATGCCCGAAGCAGGCCGAAGCACACGCCAGCGACTTTCTGAGCATGCGTCCTGAAGGTTAGTTCGGGCTCAAACCACACCCCTAGGCTTTTGATTTTTTCTTTTGGTAAAGGCAGCTCACCCATACAGGGAGGCCAGAAAGCTTTGCGGAGAGTTGTAAATTAGTGGCCCAGGAGCATGATCTCAGTTTTTGCTCCGTTCAATTTGAGCTTCGAGACAGTCATCCAAGAGAATATTCCGGTGAGGCAGGCCGAGAGATTATCCAGACATCCCTCTTGTTGAGTCAACGAGACGACTAATTGGGTGTCGTCTGCGTAGGTGACGGATTTAATCCCGAAGGGGGCCACCACCTCCTCCAGTGGGGCCATATAAACGTTAAACAAGGTAGGGCTCAAAGAAGAGCCCTGGGGAACTCCACACTGGAGGGGAGTAGATTTGGACATAACACCATTTTCCCAGATCCTAAACGATCGTTTATTCAAAAAGGCTTCAAGCCATCTCAGGGCCGATCCTGCTATGCCCAATCCGGCGAGACGGTGGACTAATATTTCATGGTCCACCGTATAGAACGCAGCGCTCAGATCCAGGAGGATCACAACTGCGGATCCTCCTGAATCTAAGATGCACCTTGCCTCCTCTGCCACCACTATGAGGGCTCCAACAATACTTCTGCTAAGGGATACTCTTTGACATCCCCATGTACGCAAGAAACCAACACTTTTTCCTCTTCACAAATAGATTGTAAGGGTACTAAATCTTGTACTACTACGGTTTGATGACAACCTGTGTCTAGTAGGGCTTCAATAGTTTTACCATTAAGACGAATGGTCTTCTTGTATCTTCTTCTAGGAACCCCAGTAATCAATACTCTGCCTCGGGCCCACCCCACTTCCATGGGTTCTGTACCGTCATTATTTAAAGGGCAGTTACGTGAAATGTGCCCCCACTCGGCACATCTGAAACATTGAGGACTCATGTTAACGGGACTATTGACTCTCGGAAAAGGTTTTGGACTGATTTTGGGTGTATAGAGGGGACGTTTCTCTCCGCCCTCTGTGGAGGTTCTCGGGGTAGGTTTGGGAAACGCAATAGGGGCTAGGCCTGGGGGAGCTTTAAAATCGGGAGACCGATGATAGGCACAAGCCAATTCAATGGCTGATTGGGTTGTCAGTCCCGGATGTTACTTTAGCCACGCCCTGGTGTTAGTGGGTAAGGCTTCCAGATATTGCTCGAGGTAGATGGGTTCAGTGACCTCTTCTATTGAGGAAGCATGAGGTTTTAGCCACCGATTCCCCAGGTCTCTGACTCGATAATACAAGGCCCGAGGATTATCTCCTGTAACCCATTTTTCTTTTCGAAAGCGAGACCTGTAATACTCATGATCACAACCCAATCTTTCGAATATCGCCTTCTTTGTGTCTTGATACGGGGTCACTCCAGCTGGGTTAGCCGCTTGATATGTTGCTTGTAATTCTCCCGATAGGAGAGATGCTATATATTGGCCCCATCGCTCAGGTGGCCAAGTAGCAGTAGCAGCTACCCGTTCAAAGTTAGTGAAGAAGAAATCAGGATCTTCTCCTTCTTGAAACTTCTGCAACACACTCCCGGGTATGTTAGGTTGTATGCGAGTATTAGAAATGGCATCCGTGAGTCGCAGAATGGCTGTATCCTGAACTTTCTGATTATTAGTTAGCAGAGCAGCCTGTTCTTTCATTGCCATTTGAAAAGACTCTCTTTCTTTTTGAGCATTTTCATTCTGCTGTTCGAATATCAATTGCAAAAGTCTCTGTCCCTCGGCCAATTGGGTTATCATATCCTGTACTGTTACAGGTTGTGACATCTTGTTTCAGACGTCAGTATCCCACTTCTGACACCACTGTGATGGTTTTTACTCTAACCAAAGAGGAAGATAGAGAGGGTTGGCTTATGGCCTTCGCATTGAGACACGCTTCTTAAAAAATAGTCACTTATTTATTTATTACAGAGCAGGTAGTTGGAGTGTATTATATCCACAACGAAGACAAAACTACTTAATCCAGTAGGACCCTCTTGGGGTATAGTCTCTCAGGGTAGGATGTATAGTCTCTCAGGGCGAACTTTCTTCTCCGCTTATGCTGCTTCCACACTGCAACCCAGGCCGGTACTTCCCAAGAGGCAAACCGAGAAAAGAAAGGACACTACAGTCACTTATCTGTCCGTATTACTTATAGGCTCGAAGGTGCTCCCCTTCACCAGTGTTCTAAGGTCACTACAACAAAGTGAGGTAAGGAAGGTAGTGGATAAGAACAGGTAAAAGTAAGATGGGGGGGGCTTTAAGTCAAGGGTATGCCGAACTGGGAATCGTTACCAGCAAGTGCCCTTATATATGCCAAAACCCCCACCAACCCTTCTCTTCCCACCTCCGTTTCCACCCTTCCTTCCCCGTTACTCGCCTGGGGCTACGGTCCCCGGTGACCGTAGCATTCGGTATCTCAGCGTCCTGTGCCTTCAGGGAACTACCGGATACAAGTGCGTTGTATGCTGAGGTTCTTTTCTCTCGTCCTGCTGCCTCCGCTCCTTGGGTCTCTTCTCCCGTCGTCCTCTACCCGTCGACCTCTCTCTCAGCCGCCGCGCCGTGCTCCAAACCCGATTCCTCACACCTGGGATAATCGTCGTTCTCTCCTGTCCTTCTCTGCAAGACTAGACTGTTGGGTGTTGAGTTGAAAGGCGCCCAGCCGGGCGCCATCTTGGAGTTCTCGGTTTTCCCATGTTCCGGCCAGCCTATATTACACTGGGTTTAATCCATCACCGTTCTTTAGCCCACTCTGCCACCCCAGTTCAGACATGGCTATATGCAAATCAGTCTGACCCTGTGCCTCATGGGAACAGTCCAGCCCGAACTGCCAAGCCATGCCTCCCCTGGACCGGAAACAAGCTTCCGAGGACCGGTTTCTGGCATTACAGCCGTCGTCAGCCCGGGTTGCTTGAATCCAGTGGCAAAGTGAGCAAGGGACTCACGTCTGAGCATACCC
Source organism: Lissotriton helveticus (assembly GCF_964261635.1). NCBI lineage: Eukaryota > Metazoa > Chordata > Amphibia > Caudata > Salamandridae > Lissotriton > Lissotriton helveticus. The sequence goes on from NC_136068.1 coordinate 557,773,254, forward strand.
TGCCACACTTATGGCGGACAAAAGCGGTACAAAAGGGGGTGGTGATGGACGGAGCATCTGAACCAATCAAACACTCACACCCAGTCAAAAGATCTGGGTTTAATCCATCACCGTTCTTTAGCCCACTCTGCCACCCCAGTTCAGACATGGCTATATGCAAATCAGTCTGACCCTGTGCCTCATGGGAACAGTCCAGCCCGAACTGCCAAGCCTTGCCTTCCCTGGACCGGAAAAAAGCTTTTGAGGACCGGTTTCTGGCATTACAGCCGTCTTCAGCCAGCTTGCTTGAATCCAGTGGCAAAGTGAGCAAGGGACTCACGTCTGAGCATACCCTGCCACACTTATGGCGGCCAAAAGCGGTACAAAAGGGGGTGGTGATGGACGGAGCATCTGAACCAATCAAACACTCACACCCAGTCAAAAAATCTGGGTGTGATGGTTTTTACTCTAACCAAAGAGGAAGATAGAGAGGGTTGGCTTATGTCCTTCGCATTGAGACATGCTTCTTCAAAAATAGTCACTTATTTATTTATTACAGAGCAGATAGTTGGAGTGTATTATATCCACAACGAAGACGAAACTACTTAATCCAGTAGGACCCTCTTGGGGTATAGTCTCTCAGGGTAGGATGTATAGTCTCTCAGGGAGAACTTTCTCCTCCGCTTATGCTGCTTCCACACTGCAACCCAGGCCGGTACTTCCCAAGAGGCTAACCGAGAAAAGAATGGACACTACAGTCACTTATCTGTCCGTATTACTTATAGGCTCTAAGGTGCTCCCCTTCACCAGTGTTCTAAGGTCACCACAACAAAGTGAGGTAAGGAAGGTAGTGAATAAGACCAGGTAAAAGTAACAAGGGGGGGGGGGCTTTAAGTCAAAGGTATGCCGAACTGGGAATCGTTACCAGCAAGTGCCCTTATTTATGCCAAAACCCCCACCAACCCTTCTCTTCCCACCTCTGTTTCCACCCTTTCTTCCCCGTTACTCGCCTGGGTCGACGGTCCCCGGTGACCGTAGCATTCGGTATCTTGGCGTCCTGTGCCTTCAGGGAACTACCGAATACGAGTGCGTTGTATGCTTGGGGTTCTTTTCTCTCGTCCTGCTGCCTCCGCTCCTTGGGTCTCTTCTCCCGTCGTCCTCTGCCCGTCGACCTCTCTCCCAGCCGTCACGCCGTGCTCCAAACCCGATTCCTCACACCTGGGATAACCGTCGTTCTCTCCTGTCCTTCTCTGCAAGACTAGACTGTTGGGTGTTGAGTTGAAAGGCGCCCAGCCGGGCGCCATCTTGGAGTTGTCGGTTTTCCCATGTTCCGGCCAGCCTATATTACATTGCCTCTCTTCTTGGGATGGACGATTGGGCCATTCTGACACAGGGAACCTGGATAAGTAGTCCACATTTCCTTGTAATTTCCCGGGCATGTGTAAAGTCTGAAATGAAAAAGGTTGTAAGGCCAGGAACCAGCGTAATACTTTAGCATTGGTGTCCTTATTAGTGGCTAACCATGTCAATGGGGCATGATCTGTTACCAGGAAGAAGGTACGTCCTAACAAATAGTACTGCAAAGATTCCATGGCCCACTTCATAGCAAGGCATTCTTTCTCCATTGTGGCATATCTGGTTTCTCTTGGAAATAGCTTTCGACTCAAGAATAGCACTGGTTTAAGCAGGCCTTGGGAATCTGGTTGTGACAATACTGCTCCTAGTCCTTTGTCTGATGCATCGGTTTGGAGAACAAACGATTTCTTATAGTCAGGACAGGTTAATACTGGGGCTTGGCATAACAAGGTTTTTAAGGTCTCAAAACTCCTTTCTTGTGTCTGACCCCACTGAATTTTTGCTCTGGACGGTTTGTTTCTTAACAGATCTGTAAGGGGACTTGCTACTTCTGACAATTGGGGAATAAATCTTCTGTAATACCCCACTAGTCCCAGAAAAGCCCTCACTTGCCTTCTAGTGGTAGGTTTAGGAATCTTTTGAGTGGCTTCTAACTTGTTTATTTGTGGTTTCAGGGTGCCCTCACTGATAGTGTACCCTAAATAGTCAATTTGATGTGTTCCCAGTGTGGTTTTCTTTGGATTCATAGTGAGTCCTGCCTGAGTCAAGGTGTCGAATACGTTCCTAAGGTGCTCTAGATGAGTCTCCCAGTCACGGCTGTACACTACGATATCATCTAAATATGCAACGGCATATTTCTGGTGTGTTCGTAGTAAAATATCCATAAGCCTCTGAAAAGTAGCTTGAGCCCCATGTAGTCCAAAAGGCATGACTCTAAACTGATATAAACCAGAGGGTGTTGAATAGGCTGTCTTCTCCTGAGCCGACTGGGTTAAGGGTATTTGCCAATAACCTTTGGTCAAGCCGATGGTAGACATGACCCTAGCTGCTCCCAATCTCTCTATCAATTCATCTACTCTGGGCATGGGATAATTGTCGAATTTGGAGTTGGCATTCACTTGGCGGAAGTCTTTGCAAAAACGGATTCTTCCATCCGGTTTGGGCACTAACACAATGGGAGAGCACCAGTTACTCTTGGATGGTTCGATTATACCGTCTTGTAACATCTTTTCCACTTCCTGTTCTACTGCCTCTCTTCTAGCCTCAGGGATGCGGTATGGTTTGATATTTACCACCTTTCCTGGTGGAGTGATGATGTCAAGAGTTACTAAAGATGTTAACCCTGGGTTGCCTGAACTAAGCCCTGAGTATTGGTCCAACAGTTGTTTTAACTGTTGTTTTTGTTCAACACACAGCTTAGGTCCCATGGTTGGTGTTTCGTCTTTCCCAGTAACCTCAAAACTTTGAGGTAAGTCTAACTTTTTATGAATAGTTACCTGATTGATTGTTTGTACTGGCCTCTGGTCTGTATTTATAACAGTGGGCTCCTCCCATTTCTTAAGGAAGTTAATGTGATAAGTCTGCGCTATTTTATTGGTATGTGGTACAGCAATCCTATAGGAGACTGGAGTTACTTTTTGTATCACCGTATAGGGTCCTTGCCATGTTGCCAACAATTTCTTGTCTGAGGAGGGGAGGAGTATTAAGACCTTGTCCCCTACTGTTAATTCTCTCATGTGGGTAGAGCGATAATACTGAGTTTTCTGTCTATCTTGTGCATTTTCCATATTCTGATGAACTGTGTCCCACAGTGTAGCTAGTGTCTCTTTCAAGGTTTGTACGTAACCCAATAAAGGTTTGCCCTCATCTTCCTCCTCTGTCCACTCTTCTGCTGCCATATCTAATAGAGTGCGGGGTTTTCTCCCAAACAAGAGTTCAAAAGGGGAAAATCCCGTGGACTTTTGTTCATGTGTTCGAATTGCAAATAACACTAAGGGCAACTTTCTGTCCCAATCATTTCCTGTCTCTCCTACCAGTTTCTTGAGTATAGTTTTAATAGTCTTATTGTATCTTTCTACTAGCCCATCTGTCTAGGGGTGATATACTGCCGTTCGAATTTGATGAATGCCTAGAACCTTACATACCTCCTTCATCAGGTTAGCCATAAAAGGAGTGCCCTGGTCTGTCAACAGCTCCGCAGGAAACCCCACTCGGGAGAAGAAAGATACCATAGCTTGGGCGACCGCCATTGTAGTCATACTTGTGAGAGGAATGGCCTCAGGGTATCTTGTGGCGTAGTCTACCAGAACCAGTATGTATTGGTGTCCCCTGGCAGAGGGAAGTAGGGGTCCCACTAGGTCCATCCCGACCCGTTGAAAGGGAACATCAATAATTGGTAAAGGTTGTAAAGGTACCCTTTTGTCTTTAGAGGGATTAACTAACTGACATTGTGGACAGGTGGCACAACATTTTGCAGTCTCCCGATACACCCCTGGCCAATAAAACTTCTCTAGTAAATACTTCAATGTCAGTTCTTGTCCATAGTGGCCTCCCCTTGCTTGGTTGTGTGCTAACTGCAATACCTGTTCTCTGAAAGTCATGGGTACCATAACTGCTCCGCCTTAACTCCCTTTCCTTCACTGACTCTGTACAACAATCCGTTTTTTACAAAGAAATATGGTCCTACCTTCTCTGATTCAAACTCCTGCACTTGATTCCAGGCATTTGTGAGAGTGCTGTCATCCTTCTGGTCTGCACGAAAACTCCGAGCCGGAGTATTTCCATTTTCTGGAGAAGAGAGCAGACATGAGGCAAAGCTTTGACAGGCAGAAGTGTATCTTTCTTTGTCTCTTCTTTTCTCATTTTTATATTTCTTTTCCCTATCTTGAGGACTGGTTATATTTTCGCTGGAAAACTGAGCTTCCTGTAGCCATTCTGTTTCTACCTCTTGATTAGATACCGCTGTCACATACTCATCAAACTTGGGTAAGTTGGTACCTAACAGAATGGTTTCGGGTAATGTGGGAACCACTCCTACCTTCCTTACCTGGGGATCTCCATCTATCTCCAACAATACTTCTGCTAAGGGATACTCTTTGACATCCCCATGTACGCAAGAAACCAACACTTTTTCCTCTTCACAAATAGATTGTAAGGGTACTAAATCTTGTACTACTACGGTTTGATGACAACCTGTGTCTGGTAGGGCTTCAATAGTTTTACCATTAAGACGAATGGTCTTCTTGTATCTTCTTCTAGGAACCCCAGTAAGCAATACTCTGCCTCGGGCCCACCCCACTTCCATGGGTTCTGTACCGTCATTATTTAAAGGGCAGTTACGTGAAATGTGCCCCCACTCGGCACATCTGAAATATTGAGGACTCATGTTAACGGGACTATTGACTCTCGGAAAAGGTTTTGGACTGATTTTGGGTGTATAGAGGGGACGTTTCTCTCCGCCCTCTGTGGAGGTTCTCGGGGTAGGTTTGGGAAACGCAATAGGGGCTCAGCCTGGGGGAGCTTTAAAATCGGGAGACCGATGATAGGCACAATCCAATTTAATGGCTGATTGGGTTGTCTGTCCCGGATGTTACTTTAGCCATGCTCTGGTGTTACTGGGTAAGGCTTCCAGATATTGCTCGAGGTAGATGTGTTCAGTGACCTCTTCTATTGAGGAAGCATGAGGTTTTAGCCACCGATTCCCCAGGTCTCTGACTCGATAATACAAGGCCCGAGGATAATCTACTGTAACCCATTTTTCTTTTCGAAAGCGAGACCTGTAATACTCATGATCACAACCCAATCTTTCGAATATCGCCTTCTTTATGTCTTGATACGGGGTCACTCCAGCTGGGTTAGCCGCTTGATACGCTGCTTGTAATTCTCCCAATAGGAGAGGTGCTATATATTGGCCCCATCGCTCAGGTGGCCAAGTAGCAGTAGCAGCTACCCGTTCAAAGTTAGTGAAGAAGAAATCAGGATCTTCTCCTTCTTCAAACTTCTGCAACAGACTCCCGGGTATGTTAGGTTGTACGCGAGTATTAGAAATGGCATCCGTGAGTCGCAGAATGGCTGTATCCTGAACTTTCTGATTATTAGTTAGCAGAGCAGCCTGTTCTTTCATTACCATTTGGAAAGACTCTCTTTCTTTTTGAGCATTTTCATTCTGCTGTTCGAATATCAATTGCAAATGTCTCTGTCCCTCGGCCAATTGGGTTATCATATCCTGTACTGTTACAGGTTGTGACATCTTGTTTCAGACGTCAGTATCCCACTTCTGACACCACTGTGATGGTTTTTCTCTAACCAAAGAGGAAGATAGAGAGGGTTGGCTTATGGCCTTCGCATTGAGACACGCTTCTTCAAAAATAGTCACTTATTTATTTATTACAGAGCAGATAGTTGGAGTGTATTATATCCACAACGAAGATGAAACTACTTAATCCAGTAGGACCCTCTTGGGGTATAGTCTCTCAGGGTAGGATGTATAGTCTCTCAGGGCGAACTTTCTCCTCCGCTTATGCTGCTTCCACACTGCAACCCAGGCCGGTACTTCCCAAGAGGCAAACCGAGAAAAGAATGGACACTACAGTCACGTATCTGTCCGTATTACTTATAGGCTCTAAGGTGCTCCCCTTCACCAGTGTTCTAAGGTCACCACAACGAAGTGAGGTAAGGAAGGTAGTGGATAAGACCAGGGAAAAGTAACAAGGGGGGGGGACTTTAAGTCAAGGGTATGCCGAACTGGGAATCGTTACCAGCAAGTGCCCTATTTACGCCAAAACCCCCACCAACCCTTCTCTTCCCACCTCCGTTTCCACCCTTCCTTCCCCGTTACTCGCCTGGGGCTACGGTCCCCGGTGACTGTAGCATTCGGTATCTCGGCGTCCTGTGCCTTCAGGGAACTACCGGATACGAGTGCGTTGTATGCTGGGGTTCTTTTCTCTCGTCCTGCTGCCTCCGCTCCTTGGGTCTCTTCTCCTGTCGTCCTCTGCCCGTCGACCTCTCTCCCAGCCGCCAAGCCGTGCTCCAAACCCGATTCCTCACACCTGGGATAACCTTGGTTCTCTCCTGTCCTTCTCTGCAAGACTAGACTGTTGGGTGTTGAGTTGAAAGGCGCCCAGCCGGGCGCCATCTTGGAGTTCTCGGTTTTCCCATGTTCCGGCCAGCCTATATTACACTGGGTTTAATCCATCACTGTTCTTTAGCCCACTCTGCCACCCCAGTTCAGACATGGCTATATGCAAATCAGTCTGACCCTGTGCCTCATGGGAACAGTCCAGCCCGAAATGCCAAGCCATGCCTCCCCTGGACCGGAAACAAGCTTCTGAGGACAGGTTTCTGGCATTACAGCTGTCTTCAGCCTGGCTTGCTTGAATCCAGTGGCAAAGTGAGCAAGGGACTCACGTCTGAGCATGCCCTGCCACACCCTTTTTGCAGCCAAAAGAGGTACAAAAGGGGGTGGTGATGGACGGAGCATCTGAACCAATCAAACACTTACACCCAGTCAAAAGATATGGGTTTAATCCATCACCGTTCTTTAGCCCACTCTGCCATCCCAGTTCAGACATGGCTATATGCAAATCAGTCTGACCCTGTGCCTCATGGGAACAGTCCAGCCCGAACTGCCAAGCCATGCCTTCCCTGGACCGGAAACAAGCTTCCGAGGACCGGTTTCTGGCATTACAGCCGTCTTCAGCCCTGCTTGCTTGAATCCAGTGGCAAAGTGAGCAAGGGACTCACGTCTGAGCATACCCTGCCACACTTATGGCGGCCAAAAGCGGTACAAAAGGGGGTGGTGATGGACGGAGCATCTGAACCAATCAAACACTGACACCCAGTCAAAAGATCTGGGTTTAATTCATCACCGTTCTTTAGCCCACTCTGCCACCCCAGTTCAGACATGGCTATATGCAAATCAGTCTGACCCTGTGCCTCATGGGAACAGTCCAACCCGAACTGCCAAGCCATGCCTTCCCTGGACCGGAAACAAGCTTTTGAGGACCGGTTTCTGGCATTACAGCCGTCTTCAGCCGGCTTGCTTGAATCCAGTGGCAAAGTGAGCAAGGGACTCACGTCTGAGCATACCCTGCCACACTTATGGCGGCCAAAAGCGGTACAAAAGGGGGTGGTGATGGACGGAGCATCTGAACCAATCAAACACTCACACCCAGTCAAAAGATCTGGGTGTGATGGTTTTTACTCTAACCAGAGGAAGATAGAGAGGGTTGGCTTATGGCCTTCGCATTGAGACACGCTTCTTCAAAAATAGTCACTTATTTATTTATTACAGAGCAGATAGTTGGAATGTATTATATCCACAACGAAGACGAAACTACTTAATCCAGTAGGACCCTCTTGGGGTATAGTCTCTCAGGGTAGGATGTATAGTCTCTCAGGGCGAACTTTCTCCTCCGCTTATGCTGCTTCCACACTGCAACCCAGGCCGGTCCTTCCCAGGAGGCAAACCGAGAAAAGAATGGACACTACCGTCACTTATCTGTCCGTATTACTTATAGGCTCCTCTAAGGTGCTCCCCTTCACCAGTGTTCTAAGGTCACCACAACGAAGTGAGGTAAGGAAGGTAGTGGATAAGACCAGGTAAAAGTAACTAGGGGGGGGCTTTAAGTCAAGGGTATGCCAAACTGGGAATCGTTACCAGCAAGTGCCCTATTTACGCCAAAACCCCCACCCACCCTTCTCTTCCCACCTCCGTTTCCACCCTTCCTTCCCCGTTACTCGCCTGGGGCTACGGTCCCCGGTGACCATAGCATTCGGTATCTCGGCGTCCTGTGCCTTCAGGGAACTACCGGATACGAGTGCGTTGTATGCTGGGGTTCTTTTCTCCCGTCCTGCTGCCTCCGCTCCTTGGGTCTCTTCTCCTGTCGTCCTCTGCCCGTCGACCTCTCTCCCAGCCGCCACGCCGTGCTCCAAACCCGATTCCTCACACCTGGGATAACCGTGGTTCTCCCCTGTCCTTCTCTGCAAGACTAGACTGTTGGGTGTTGAGTTGAAAGGCGCCCAGCCGGGCGCCATCTTGGAGTTCTCGGTTTTCCCATGTTCCGGCCAGCCTATATTACATTGCCTCTCTTCTTGGGATGGACGATCGGGCCATTCTGACACAGGGAACCTGGATAAGTAGTCCACATTTCCTTGTAATTTTCCGGGCATGTGTAAAGTCTGAAATGAAAAAGGTTGTAAGGCCAGGAACCAGCGTAAGACTTTAGCATTGGTCTCCTTATTAGTGGCTAACCATGTCAATGGGGCATGATCTGTTACCAGGAAGAAGGTACGTCCTAACAAATAGTACTGCAAAGATTCCATGGCCCACTTTATAGCAAGGCATTCTTTCTCCATTGTGGCATATCTGGTTTCTCTTGAAAATAGCTTTCGACTTAAGAATAGCACTGGTTTAAGCAGGCCTTGGGAATCTGGTTGTGACAATACTGCTCCTAGTCCTCTGTCTGATGCATCGGTTTGGAGAACAAACGATTTCTTATAGTCAGGGCAGGTTAATACTGGGGCTTGGCATAACAAGGTTTTTAAGGTCTCAAAACTCCTTTCTTGTGTCTGACCCCACTGAATTTTTGCTCTGGGCGGTTTGTTTCTTAACAGATCTGTAAGGGGACTTGCTACTTCTGACAATTGGGGAATACATCTTCTGTAATACCCCACTAGTCCCAGAAAAGCCCTCACTTCCCTTCTAGTGGTAGGTTTAGGAATCTTTTGAATGGCTTTTAACTTGTTTATTTGTGGTTTCAGGGTGCCCTCACTGATAGTGTACCCTAAATAGTCAATTTGATGTGTTCCCAGTGTGGTTTTCTTTGGATTCATAGTCAGTCCTGCCTGAGTCAAGGTGTCGAATACGTTCCTAAGGTGCTCTAGATGAGTCTCCCAGTCAGGGATGTACACTACGATATGATCTAAATATGCAACGGCATATTTCTGGTGTGTTCGTAGTAAAATACAGAAAGATATGGGGTGTCCCTTATTATGGCAAGCCTAAAAGGCCTGCACCTCAACTTGAGTGTTCTGTATATCTCCGAGTACTCTGGGATTAAGCCTAGATTCAACGACCTTACACAACTGAAATCACATTAGTCTATGTATGATACATAAGCAAGCTGCAGACAATATTTTTGGGTGACAAATATTCAAATTAAAATTAAAATTAAAACAACTAATTTCTGATGTAAAGTGTCTGTATTTATTCTCATTTAGTACAAAAAGGGACATGTCAAACAATTAAAAATACATCTGTATTTGGTCAACGCAATATTATACATGGTTCATAATTTTAAAATCACATTTAATGCACAATTGAAAAAGTTAAAAACAAATTCACAGTTTTTAAATCATAAACAAGAATCACTATTCAGGTCGACGCAGCGTTTCGGTTTTCCTTATTTCACACCTTCTTCAGGACTGATTCTAAAAAGATTTTTATTAAAAACACAATAGAATTACCATCTGTTGACTGGTACAGTATCTTACAAACATTGCACATTTGTCCCTAGTTCTAAGTCACACCAACTAGCTTCTTTGAATCATATTTCATAGAAGTTTTTATTCTAGAAGACAGTTTATTTAAAAATTTTCTTTTTTTATATCAAAGGAACAGATTTTCTATAACATGTGAGTTTTGTCTTACTCTCATTGTACATACAATTCTAGAGTTCGCTCGCCCTATCTATTTATCATTATTGAGTAATTCTCAAAAATCATTGAACACTTCTAATTAATCTTGAATTCCCTCAGAGATATACAGACATCCATGTACCTCAGGATCCCCAGGTGGTTGTATGACACATGCCACAGTTGTATCATTGTGTCTTTACTCATTGGGTACCCATGCCCAATCAGGGGGTTATCAATGACCAATAAGGGCCCACTCCGATCACCTTACCTTTGACACTAGTCTTTATATTTAAGTCCACCTCAATTCTTGGTGATATTTTGTGCCACAGTCTTGTACGAGCTGTTGGCGGTAATCTTAAATGTTACCGTTCTCGGGTTTTCCCTGTAGTAAGAGGAAAGGATGGGTGTACTATTATAGATCGTACGGCCTTCATCCTATATTACATGTATTTTCATTTGTATACCTTATCTGGTTGGATGTCTTGTCTTCCACACTGTGAGAGGAAGCCACCGTTGAATTGCAGGAAGTAGGGAGTCCTTTTAAATAAACAGAATACGGTCTTTAGGGGATCTCTAAAGGGGGTCTATTCATCTCTGTTTTTCTTACTCATGCACCTGCGCACTCACCTAATTTCAAGTGGTTAAGACCGATGTCGTGATTTTCTTCTCAATTACGAACGACTTCAGGAAGCTTTGGGTTTTATTTTCCTTCTCGCTTCTTTTGAACCACTGGACTCTATAAATTAATTATTATGTAGTATTAGTCCAATGTGTACGTGGCGTCTATGATTCTACTAGGTCTAACTCACTCATTTCATTTCCGCTTCAATTTTAATTTTAAGGTTAAGGTTTGGGTTCTGGGCTTTCTTTTAATCCGAGCCCACCTTCACCTGCGTCAGAGTACTGACAGTTAGTGAAAGTACTATCTTTTATTTAACCGCCGCCACAGTATATATGCAGGCCACTCGTTTGTCTTTAGTAAACGGTACTTAGCTATGGGGGCTCACCTTTTTGCTTTGTTTCGGCCTCCCTGCTCCTCATCACAGCGTCGCCTGCTCCGTATGCAGCTTCGGTTTCTTGCGAATCTTGATGTTTCGCTGGAGCCTAGGGTCTCGTTTTTAAGCCGGGCCATCTAATTGGTACTTTGCTCTTTGTGTGCTGATTGGTCGGATTGTAGCCTATCGGCGCTCTGTTGTGAAGCGAGATAACGCGGTTGCTATGGCCTCCGGTTTCTGGCGGCTTCCGCTATTTCGTGTGTACTCCTTTATCTGATTGGGCAATTATTATCCAATCGGATTATCATTTTCCTGACGATTGCACGCGCTCCTTGTGACTCAGGTTCTTATGCGCGCGAACCAAGTGTTTAAGACAGCAGTACCGTGTTGTGTATTGTTGTCAAACATATCATCTAGCTCTAATCTGCTATACGACATTTATTATTGAAATTATTTCAAGGAGGCTGAGGACGCTCAGCGTCTCCCGTGTCACTGATTTCTTGGTTATAGTTTATGATACATGGGGCAGTATCCACGTGGTTACGCCATTTCAAGCCCTGTTCCTACATATTGGATTAGCGGTCCAACTTTATAATAATTGATTAAAGATAATCTCCTGATGTTATTGTGTTCCATTTGTATGGGGCGTGGGAGTGTCTGGCAGTGGTGAGTTAGTAGTGTTACTATAATTAATTCGGTAGGTTTGTGTTCAACTTTCTGTTCAGTTGGGTTGATTTTCATTAAAGTAACTCTTACAGCTATTGCGCTTGACTATTGTATAATTAATTCCCAGTCTTCCTTGCTGTTCAGGCCACATCTCACACTATTAAATTTCGACATATAGAATTGTTCTCTCTTTTTTCTCTTTGCATTAGTATCGCCTCCTCTTAGGTTTAAAATCACAGTTTCGAGGCCACACCAACTTAAATCTTCTACTTTATGTCCTGCCGATGTCCAGTGTTCTGTCAGGGGAGCACCTTTTTTATTATTTCTTATTGCAGATTTGTGTTCATTAAGGCGAGTCCGTACCTCTCTAGATGCTTCGCCTACGTAACATAATTTGCACGGACATTGTATCAGATATATTATGTTCTTGGTACGGCAATTCATGAAGCTCTTAATCATTACTGTTGTATTAGCGGTGCTAATGGAACTACCTTTAATGATATTCCCGCAGTTGACACACCCCTGGCATGGAAAAGTACCACTGGGCAGGGGTGCATTATTTATGCATGGTTGTGACTGACTTATAGTTTCTCTATAGGTATGCACCAACCTGTTCGGGATTGTTCTATTTCTCCGAAAAGAGAACATGGGTTTTGGTATTTTCTCTAACGTTTTATTTGAAATTAGATGCCAGTTCCTATTTATTATATTCTTGACTTTGTTGCTTACTTGACTGAAGTTGGTTACAAAGATCAATGGCTGTGCTTTTGCTTCTGCTGACGTTTTCTCTTCAAAGAAACTGTCACGATTATAATACTTTGCTCTTTTATATGCTTGCCGTACCATTCTTCTTGGGTACCCTCTTTCTAAGAACTTATTTTTAAGCACCTCGGCATGCTTTTCATAATCTTTTAGGGCGGTGCAGTTTCTTTTCAGCCTCAAGAACTGTCCAAACGGGATGTTATTTTTCTGACATGGGCGGTGATTACTGTTGTAATGAAGCATAGTGTTTCTATCTGTTGTTTTTGTGAATAGTTCTACATTTAATCTACCATCTGTATGTTTAATGATAATGTCTAAAAATTCACATTGTTCACGATTTATATGTGAAGTGAATTTCAGGTCAGTGTCACCTAAATTAAGCCATTCTAAAAATTTAATTAGCATGTTCATTTCGCCCGTCCATATAAAGAAAATATCATCTATATATCTGGACCATTCACTGATGTTTTTAAAAAAGGGCGCAGCCTGGTTGAAGATATGCTGTTCTTCGAACCTGGAGACATACAAGCAGGCCAGGCTCGGCGCACAGGTGGCCCCCATGCTCGTGCCCTTGACCTGCTTGTAGAGGTCTTTTCCAAACAGAAAAATGTTATTTTTTAGGACTAGTCCGATGCAATCTACAATAAACTGATGATGTGTTGTTAAGTCTTGTCCCTCTATGCTCAGCATATCTGTTACCATTGTGATCGTCTTGTCTTGTGGGATGTTTGTATACAATGCCTCTATATCTAAAGTTACTAAAATTTGGGTTTCCGGGTTAAAATTAAGGCACTCTATTTTTTTAATCATCGAGGTGGTGTCTTTGATGTAGGCTTTTTGTTTAACTACCAGAGGTTGAAGGAACACATCAACATATTTACTGAGTGGTTCAGTGAGTGATCCTATGCTCAATACTATGGGTCTCATGGGGGGGTTTTCTAGATCTTTGTGGACCTTTGGAAGGCCGTAAAGAGCTGGGATAATTGGATTATTATTCATTAAAAATGCAAATTCATCCTCACATATGACATCATCATCTTTAGCATGTTTCAGAAGTCTTAAGATGCTATCTTGTAAGGTAGCCCACTCATTTTTATTGGTTCTGCTATAGTGGTCTGTTTTGCTCAATAACGTATTCATCCTATTCTGATAATCTGTGGTGGACATTATGACAATGCTTCCGCCTTTATCGGCAGGCTTGATGGTTAGGTCCTCTCTTTGTTCAAGGGTTTTTAAAGCTTCAGTTTCTACTTTGCTCAGATTGTAATTGGTCCAGTTTTTTTGATTCAGGAGAGAGTCTATGCTTTTGTACACTGCTCTTTCAAAGGTCTCTATGTCTTTGTTGACCATATTAAGGGTCGGGGTCCATATGGATTTATTTTTTAGGCCTGATTTGTTGACACTAGGGTGTTTCTCCCTACCCTCGAAAAAGATGTTTAATCTAATTTTCCTAAAGAAATTCTGTAGATCCCTTCCTAGTGCATATCTATCTATCGGGGAGCACAAGGCATATCCTAATCCTTTTTCTAAAAGCATTGTCTGCGATGGTGCAAGTGTGTATGTAGAGAGGTTGATGACAGCTGCCTCCTGTTGCTTATTTAGTCCCGAATTTTTTGACTCCTCGTTCTGGGACGTTGAGGGAATTGAGACTGTTGGTTGTAATTGGCTCGTCCTCTCCCCCTCCCTCTCTGTTGTCCATGGTTTTGGTGACGTTGTTCTAAAAAAGACAAGCCCTCTCTATTTGGACCTGATGGGATATCTCTCTCATTTGTGTTCCTTGTCTCGTTAGTTTGTTCTCCCTCCGATTCCGAGCTAGTGTAAGAGGTGTCAAAAAACCTCACCCTTTTCTTAGAGTAATTACGTGGTTGTTGCTGCCACGGTTTACGTGTTTGGTACTGTTCTCTCTGAGAAGCCTTTTAGGCTTGCCATAATAAGGGACACCCCATATCTTTCTGTAATTTCCCCCTGGTCCCGTACAACCACAAAGAGGGGGCCTCCTACGATTTTTTCTATTCGTAGTAAAATATCCATAAGCCTCTGAAAAGTAGCTGGAGCCCCATGTAGTCCAAAAGGCATGACTCTAAACTGATATAACCCAGAGGGTGTTGAAAAGGCTGTCTTCTCCTGAGCCGACTGGGTTAAGGGTATTTGCCAATAACCTTTGGTCAAGTCGATGGTAGACATGACCCTAGCTGCTCCCAATCTCTCTATCATTTCATCTACTCTGGGTGGGCATTGGATAATTGTCAAATTTGGAGTTGGCATTCACTTGGCGGAAGTCCATGCAAAAACGGATGCTTCCATCCGGTTTGGGCACTAACACAATGGGAGAGCGCCAGTTACTCTTGGATGGTTCGATTATACCGGCTTGTAACATCTTTTCCACTTCCTGTTCTACTGCCTCTCTTCTAGCCTCAGGGATGCGGTATGGTTTGATATTTACCACCTTTCCTGGTGGAGTGATGATGTCATGAGTTACTAAAGATGTTAACCCTGGGTTGCCTGAACTAAGCCCTGAGTATTAGTCCAACAGTTGTTTTAACTGTTGTTTTTGTTCAACAGACAGCTTAGGTCCCATGGTTGGTGTTTCGTCTTTCCCAGTAACCTCAAAACTTTGAGGTAAGCCTAACTTTTTATGAATAGTTACCTGATTGATTGTTTGTACTGGCCTCTGATCTGTATTGATAACAGTGGGCTCCTCCCATTTCTTAAGTAAGTTAATGTGATAAGTCTGCCCTATTTTATTGGTATGTGGTACAGCAATCCTATAGGAGACTGGAGTTACTTTTTGTATCACCGTATAGGGTCCTTGCCATGTTGCCAACAATTTCTTGTCTGAGGAGGGAAGGAGTATTAAGACCTTGTCCCCTACTGTTAATTCTCTCATGTGGGTAGAGCGATCATACTGAGTTTTCTGTCTATCTTGTGCCTTTTCCATATTCTGATGAACTGTGTCCCACAGTGTAGCTAGTGTCTCTTTCAAGGTTTGTACGTAACCCAATAAAGGTTTGCCCTCATCTTCCTCCTCTGTCCACTGTTCTGCTGCCATATCTAATAGAGTGCAGGGTTTTCTCCCAAACAAGAGTTCAAAAGGGGAAAATCCCGTGGACTTTTGTTCATGTGTTCGAATTGCAAATAACACTAAGGGCAACTTTCTGTCCCAATCTTTTCCTGTCTCTCCTACCAGTTTCTTGAGTATAGTTTTAATAGTCTTATTGTATCTTTCTACAAGCCCATCTGGCTGGGGGTGATATACTGCCGTTCGAATTTGATGAATGTCTAGAACCTTACATACCTCCTTCATCAGTTTAGCCATAAAAGGAGTGCCCTGGTCTGTCAACAGCTCCGCCGGAAACCCCACTCGGGAGAAGAAAGATACCATAGCTTGGGTGACCGCCATTATAGTCATACTTGTGAGAGGAATGGCCTCAGGGTATCTTGTGGCATAGTCTACCAGAACCAGTATGTATTGGTGTCCCCTAGCAGATGGAAGTAGGGGTCCCACTAGGTCTATCCAGACCCTTTGAAAGGGAACATCAATAATTGGTAAAGGTTGTAAAGGTACCCTTTTGTCTTTAGAGGGATTAACTAACTGACATTGTGGACAGGTGGCACAACATTTTGCAGTCTCCCGATACACGCCTGGCCAATAAAACCTCTCTAGTAAATACTTCAATGTCAGTTCTTGTCCATAGTGGCCTCCCCCTGCTTGGTTGTGTGCTAACTGCAATACCTGTTCTCTGAAAGTCATGGGTACCAGTAACTGCTCCACCTTAACTCCCTTTTCTTCACTGACTCTGTACAACAATCCATTTTTTACAAAGAAATATGGTCCTACCTTCTCTGATTCAAACTCCTGCACTTGATTCCAGGCATTTGTGAGAGTGCTGTCATCCTTCTGGTCTGCACGAAAACTCCGAGCCGGAGTATTTCCATTTTCTGGAGAAGAGAGCAGACATGAGGCAAAGCTTTGAAAGGCAGAAGTGTATCTTTCTTTGTCTCTTCTTTTCTCATTTTTATATTTCTTTTCCCTATCTTGAGGACTGGTTATATTTTCGCTGGAAAACGGAGCTTCCTGTAGCCATTCTGTTTCTACCTCTTGATTAGATACCGCTGTCACATACTCATCAAACTTGGGTAAGTCGGTACCTAACAGAATGGTTTCGGGTAATGTGGGAACCACTCCTACCTTCCTTACCTGGGGATCTCCATCTATCTGAAATGAAATGAAATGAAATGAAATTTAATTTGTAAAGCGCATGGCTGCCCTAGAGCGTCCCAGCGCTAACCCAACAGAAAACCAGAAGAAACTCAGAGAGGAACTGTTACTTAGAGGATCTTGGGAAAAAGGAAAGTTTTGAGCGACTTTTGGAACTTAAGGTAGCAGGGTTCGGTCCGGGTATGCCTAGGGAGAATGTTCCAGTTTTTTGCTGCATTTACAGTAAAGCGGCGTCCTCCTGTGCGGGCCTTCCTCACTCTTGGAACTATGGCAAGATTTTCCAAATCCAACGGAGGGCCCGAGAGGGTCTATAGGGAAGAATCAGGCTCCTAAGAGCCGGGGGACCTTTGCCTAGGAGTGTCTTATGGGCGATGCATGATGATTTGAAGGCAATTCTCTCACGAACTGGCAGCCAGTGGAGAGCTCTCAACAATGGTTTGGCCAATGCTCTTCTTGGGGCCCCCGAGAGCATCCTGGCTGCTGCATTATGCACCCGCTGCAGGATATTAATGGTGGCTTCCGGAGCCGCCAGGAGTAGGGTGTTGCTATAATCCAGTCGGGATAAGATTAATCCCTGGATCGTGTAGTTTCCTGGACTGGAAAGGCAGGAGAGGGAGAACTTTCCGCAATGCCCGAAGCAGGCCGAAGCACACGCCAGCGACTTTCTGAGCATGCGTCCTGAAGGTTAGTTCGGGCTCAAACCACACCCCTAGGCTTTTGATTTTTTCTTTTGGTAAAGGCAGCTCACCCATACAGGGAGGCCAGAAAGCTTTGCGGAGAGTTGTAAATTAGTGGCCCAGGAGCATGATCTCAGTTTTTGCTCCGTTCAATTTGAGCTTCGAGACAGTCATCCAAGAGAATATTCCGGTGAGGCAGGCCGAGAGATTATCCAGACATCCCTCTTGTTGAGTCAACGAGACGACTAATTGGGTGTCGTCTGCGTAGGTGACGGATTTAAACCCGAAGGGGGCCACCACCTCCTCCAGTGGGGCCATATAAACGTTAAACAAGGTAGGGCTCAAAGAAGAGCCCTGGGGAACTCCACACTGGAGGGGAGTAGATTTGGACATAACACCATTTTCCCAGATCCTAAACGATCGTTTATTCAAAAAGGCTTCAAGCCATCTCAGGGTCGATCCTGCTATGCCCAATCTGGCGAGACGGTGGACTAATATTTCATGGTCCACCGTATCGAACGCAGCGCTCAGATCCAGGAGGATCACAACTGCGGATCCTCCTGAATCTAAGATGCACCTTGCCTCCTCTGCCACCACTATGAGGGCTCCAACAATACTTCTGCTAAGGGATACTCTTTGACATCCCCATGTACGCAAGAAACCAACACTTTTTCCTCTTCACAAATAGATTGTAAGGGTACTAAATCTTGTACTACTACGGTTTGATGACAACCTGTGTCTAGTAGGGCTTCAATAGTTTTACCATTAAGATGAATGGTCTTCTTGTATCTTCTTCTAGGAACCCCAGTAACCAATACTCTGCCTCGGGCCCACCCCACTTCCATGGGTTCTGTACCGTCATTATTTAAAGGGCAGTTACGTGAAATGTGCCCCCACTCGGCACATCTGAAACATTGAGGACTCAGGTTAACGGGACTATTGACTCTCGGAAAAGGTTTTGGCTGATTTTGGGTGTATAGAGGGGACGTTTCTCTCCGCCCTCTGTGGAGGTTCTCGGGGTAGATTTGGGAAACGCAATAGGGGCTCGGCCTGGGGGAGCTTTAAAATCGGGAGACCGATGATAGGCAGAAGCCAATTCAATGGCTGATTGGGTTGTCAGTCCCGGATGTTACTTTAGCCACGCCCTGGTGTTAGTGGGTAAGGCTTCCAGATATTGCTCGAGGTAGATGAGTTCAGTGACCTCTTCTATTGAGGAAGCATGAGGTTTTAGCCACCGATTCCCCAGGTCTCTGACTCGATAATACAAGGCCCGAGGATTATCTCCTGTAACCCATTTTTCTTTTCGAAAGCGAGACCTGTAATACTCATGATCACAACCCAATCTTTCGAATATCGCCTTCTTTATGTCTTGATACGGGGTCACTCCAGCTGGGTTAGCCGCTTGATACGCTGCTTGTAATTCTCCCGATAGGAGAGGTGCTATATATTGGCCCCATCGCTCAGGTGGCCAAGTAGCAGTAGCAGCTACCCGTTCAAAGTTAGTGAAGAAGAAATCAGGATCTTCTCCTTCTTGAAACTTCTGCAACACACTCCCGGGTATGTTAGGTTGTATGCGAGTATTAGAAATGGCATCCGTGAGTCGCAGAATGGCTGTATCCTGAACTTTCTGGTTATTAGTTAGCAGAGCAGCCTGTTCTTTCATTGCCATTTGGAAATACTCTCTTTCTTTTTGAGCATTTTCATTCTGCTGTTCGAATATCAATTGCAAATGTCTCTGTCCCTCGGACAATTGGGTTATCATATCCTGTACTGTTACAGGTTGTGACATCTTGTTTCAGACGTCAGTATCCCACTTCTGACACCACTGTGATGGTTTTTACTCTAACCAAAGAGGAAGATAGAGAGGGTTGGCCTATGGCCTTCGCATTGAGACACGCTTCTTAAAAAATAGTCACTTATTTATTTATTACAGAGCAGGTAGTTGGAGTGTATTATATCCACAACGAAGACAAAACTACTTAATCCAGTAGGACCCTCTTGGGGTATAGTCTCTCAGGGTAGGATGTATAGTCTCTCAGGGCGAACTTTCTCCTCCGCTTATGCTGCTTCCACACTGCAACCCAGGCCGGTACTTCCCAAGAGGCAAACCGAGAAAAGAAAGGACACTACAGTCACTTATCTGTCCGTATTACTTATAGGCTCTAAGTTGCTCCCCTTCACCAGTGTTCTAAGGTCACTACAACAAAGTGAGGTAAGGAAGGTAGTGGATAAGAACAGGTAAAAGTAAGAAGGGGGGGCTTTAAGTCAAGGGTATGCCGAACTGGGAATCGTTACCAGCAAGTGCCCTTATTTATGCCAAAACCCCCACCAACCCTTCTCTTCCCACCTCCGTTTCCACCCTTCCTTCCCCGTTACTCGCCTGGGGCTACGGTCCCCGGTGACCGTAGCATTCGGTATCTCAGCGTCCTGTGCCTTCAGGGAACTACCGGATACAAGTGCGTTGTATGCTGAGGTTCTTTTCTCTCGTCCTGCTGCCTCCGCTCCTTGGGTCTCTTCTCCCGTCGTCCTCTACCCGTCGACCTCTCTCTCAGCCGCCGCGCCGTGCTCCAAACCCGATTCCTCACACCTGGGATAATCGTCGTTCTCTCCTGTCCTTCTCTGCAAGACTAGACTGTTGGGTGTTGAGTTGAAAGGCGCCCAGCCGGGCGCCATCTTGGTGTTCTCGGTTTTCCCATGTTCCGGCCAGCCTATATTATACTGGGTTTAATCCATCACCGTTCTTTAGCCCACTCTGCCACCCCAGTTCAGACATGGCTATATGCAAATCAGTCTGACCCTGTGCCTCATGGGAACAGTCCAGCCCGAACTGCCAAGCCATGCCTCCCCTGGACCGGAAACAAGCTTCCGAGGACCGGTTTCTGGCATTACAGCCGTCGTCAGCCCGGGTTGCTTGAATCCAGTGGCAAAGTGAGCAAGGGACTCACGTCTGAGCATACCCTGCCACACTTATGGCGGACAAAAGCGGTACAAAAGGGGGTGGTGATGGACGGAGCATCTGAACCAATCAAACACTCACACCCAGTCAAAAGATCTGGGTTTAATCCATCACCGTTCTTTAGCCCACTCTGCCACCCCAGTTCAGACATGGCTATATGCAAATCAGTCTGACCCTGTGCCTCATGGGAACAGTCCAGCCCGAACTGCCAAGCCTTGCCTTCCCTGGACCGGAAAAAAGCTTTTGAGGACCGGTTTCTGGCATTACAGCCGTCTTCAGCCAGCTTGCTTGAATCCAGTGGCAAAGTGAGCAAGGGACTCACGTCTGAGCATACCCTGCCACACTTATGGCGGCCAAAAGCGGTACAAAAGGGGGTGGTGATGGACGGAGCATCTGAACCAATCAAACACTCACACCCAGTCAAAAAATCTGGATGTGATGGTTTTTACTCTAACCAAAGAGGAAGATAGAGAGGGTTGGCTTATGTCCTTCGCATTGAGACATGCTTCTTCAAAAATAGTCACTTATTTATTTATTACAGAGCAGATAGTTGGAGTGTATGATATCCACAACGAAGACGAAACTGCTTAATCCAGTAGGACCCTCTTGGGGTATAGTCTCTCAGGGTAGGATGTATAGTCTCTCAGGGTGAACTTTCTCCTCCGCTTATGCTGCTTCCACACTGCAACCCAGGCCGGTACTTCCCAAGAGGCAAACCGAGAAAAGAATGGACACTACAGTCACTTATCTGTCCGTATTACTTATAGGCTCTAAGGTGCTCCCCTTCACCAGTGTTCTAAGGTCACCACAACGAAGTGAGGTAAGGAAGGTAGTGGATAAGCTTTAAACACAAACGAGGGTAATATTAGGGAAAATATTTATTGACCTGGCATTGCTGCGATCCCTACATGTAATGCAAAAACTATGCACAGACAATGGGTCAGAGATAATAGAAGCTAACTAAGAAACTGTACATATATCGGGATACAATCCATGCATCCGTGGTATTCGTGGTGAAAAAAGTGTGTTCCCATCAGATACCCATCCTGTTCCGCCCTACATCATTTGGGATCCTTCACCCGAAGGAAGTGGAAACATGTCCACTGTGGATTAGGTAGATTGTAGCCTAATCTTCTCGGAGGATACTGGAATATGATGAAGGGAAAATGGTATCAGGGGGTAAGTGACTAGCAGTGCAAAGGAAAAAAATGTGCCGAGTTCAAAGGAACTATGTGAATGGTTTAATATTGGGTTGCAGGAGTGGAAAAAAACTTTTAATAGGATCCTACCCACACCCAAAAGATAAAAACAGTGCAAAGTAGTATAACAAATGACTACTTAGATGTTACGAGGTCGACATGTTTCTGCAGTGTGATAGGGTCATGTGATCCCTATCTGCTTCTTCAGGACCTTTTCAATAAATGCTACTGCTGGTGTGCTAAACAATAATAATTTTTAAATAAAAATTCATATCACCTGAGATCGCCCATGGAGATGATCCAGTTGGTCATGTGAGCATATGGAACAAAGGCACACAAATAAATGTATACAGTTAGTGACGATAGCTTCAAAGGAAAAAACACAAGTGTGTATATAAAAATATGTCAAATAGTATTGATCAACAGTTGATTAATGGTCAACTTAGTTGCTACAGAGCAATATGCATATATGGCCAGGATAACACTGTACCCACTCACCCACTGTTTGGGGAATGAACTCTCCACCTCACCCGGCTACAGCTCAGGTAGAAATGGAGCACCGCTCCATTGAGAAAAACAGAAGAAATACTATAGAAAGAGGAAGAACCGAAGAGACAAATAACTAGACATGATCGACTATGATCTTTTACAGCCATCATCTGCGCCTGATCGGCGCTGTTTACAAAGAGCGACAGTTGACAAAAGAAAGAACATTAACATATGTAGAAGATGTTATATACATATCTCTCTGAGACTCGTTGTCTTTCATTTAATTGCGTTGTACGTTATTATTCCTTTAGAAACACTCGCGCTGAGCCGGCAGGCATGCAAGAGGAATAACCCCACTATGAATGTCAACATGGTTACCGACTTAGTAGGGAAAACCCGCTAGTTCGCAGGCAAATGTTCGATGCCTCCGTGACAGGCGCTCCTGCTCTATGCATAACTCACATGGCCGAGGTCGACAAAGCCCCCGCCTTTTCGCGCATTGCTTACGCAGTAATGGAAAGTCACACGGGAATGCAAAAAAGGTGCCGAACACAGTCCCCTTCTCGTACGCTTACCTGTCCGTCGGTACTCCTGACATCCGTCTAGGCTGTCAAGTGGGAGGTACCTGAACGGACAGGAAGCGGGGTTATGAACTGTGTTCGCGCGCTACTGTGTAGGTCAGGTGACCGCTGATCGCGGTAGATTTCTGGGAATTGGAGTCTATCGTGGAAGACACTGAGAAAAAGCTCGGCAAATATTTTACCCGTTAGCTAGTTTGATATTTAGACCATCGGACATATCCAAAACATCTAGTTCAATTGATGATGAGATGAAAACCGAATAAATGTAATCGGAACACTGACTTCTAGTTAAAAATATGCATGAGTCCTGTGGTTGGGCGTGGTGCATACCACACAGAATTTTTGGGAAATGTAGTTGGTTCATATGCGGAAGTGTAGCGCGATGTTTTGCGGGTTGAACTACTGGATGGTTGACAACAGACTCTCTTGATAGTCAACCTGGCATATGATCTGCGGTGATTTTATTTAATCATACATCGCATACATATTCTGTTGGAAATCGATTTTATAGAGATGATGATTAGTAGGGAGACCTGCTTATTCGCGGTCTATCCGTTGTCATTACGAGTAGGTCGTTGTGGGATTCTTGAACAGTGCGTGTATTCTGCAAGACTACTCGTGAATATGGTGGAAATAATTATCAATGATATTATACGGAGCATTGGTACTCATTGTTGTAACTGAGGTATTATCTAGACCGACATTCTTAGTGGACGTTGCTTAGTTAGAGGCCACTATGCAGCTCAACTCAAACAGTCCCATTTATATACCCATAGTTATCAGGGGTAATCTGCAATGCCAGGTCTTAATAAGATCCATTATAGAGACAATCACCACCATGGAGGGGTTATAGCGACATCCAAGGGATGTCTTCATTCAATCCCATTTTATCCGTTTTAAGTTTATACACCCATTTTTGTTCTCTTCTGTGTAGAAAGGTACTGATATTGGAGATGTATTTGGCTATGACTGGTTGTTCCAACACCGTCCAGCGTAAATCGGTTGGAGAGTGTTGGGCTGATAAGAAATGATTGGTTAATCTCGTGGCCTGCTTGTTACAACGTATCGAGCTATTATGCTCTGATATTCTTATCTTTATTTTTCTCGTGGTCATGCCCACATACCTTTTTTCACAAGGGCAAGTGATGAGGTAGATTAGGTTTGAACTATTACAGTTCGTGAACCTTCGTTGTTCCCAAGGTCGTTCCGTTCCAATGTTAATCATGGTAGATTTAGAGGTTTGGGGGCACGCAGCACATTGTCCACACGGATGGTGGCCGGTAACTGCAGGCATATCCCAAAGGGTTCCTACTGCTCTCGGAGTGTCCGTCTTTGGTCTGGTGTGAACCAGTTTATCTTTTAAATTTTGACCCCTCTTAAAGGCAAAAAGGGGGACTGGCAAAGTGTCCTTACCGGTGTTGAGAATCCCCCAGTGTTTTTTAATGATTTTGGAAATCTGATTAGATGATGTGCCAAACGTAGTCACACATGTCATCCGTGTTGATTTTTCTTTGGGAGGTAGTATATCAAGTAGGCTGGCTCTGTTATTATTCGCCGCTCGTTTTTTAGACTGATATACCAATTTCTTGGGGTAGTCCTTCTCCAATAGGTCTCGTGCCAAGTTCTTTGCGTGTGTTTCAAAAGACAATTTAGTCGTACAATTTCTTTGTATGCGCAAAAATTGCCCGTAGGGCAAGTTATCCCTTAGAGCTTTGGGATGGCAGCTATGATAGTTGAGCAATGAATTCCGAGCCATCGGTTTGCGATAAAGCTCTGAAGTCAAGCCTTGGGGTGTGCCATGAATCAATAAGTCCAAAAATGCCAATTTACCAACGTCATGTTCCATGGTGAATTTTAGGAACCGATTTCGTTGGTTTAGCCACTCATGGAACTCTTTGAGTTGGGAGACATTTCCACGCCACACGATGAAAATATCATCGATGTAGCGTTTCCATGCTCGCAGACACTTAAGATGGGGGTTAGTGTCTGCGAGCACGTGCTCCTGTTCGAATTGGTGCACGTAGAGATTTGCGAGGCTAGGGGCAAAAACGCTGCCCATGCTGGTCCCGCTAATCTGTAAATATAATGAATCTTCAAAGGCGAAAAAATTCTCTGTCATGGCCAGTGTCGCTAGCGTCATGATGAACCTGACTGGAGTTATAGAGTTCAGCTCTCTTGCAAATAGTAACTCCTCAATCACTTGTAATGTCTCAGTTTGTGGTATTGATGTATATAGACTTTCGACGTCGAATGACACCAGGATGTCGGTCTGGATGTCATAATCGATTTCGGGTAAAAGTCTAAGGACATCTTTTGTGTCCTTCAAAAACGTTGGCATTTCTTGTACCATCGGTTGTAGAAAGACATCGACGAAAGTCGATAGGGGCTCCAGCAATGATCCTATCCCAGATATTATGGGACGCCCAGGTGGTGGGCGCTGGGCCTTATGTATTTTAGGTAGTTGGTAAAAATAGGGAATGACAGGATTGGATGTACAAAGGTTTAAAGAAACCCTCTACTTTCAATCCCACCACGATGGGTTTGCCTCCAAAGGTCCTCACTTTTGAGGAACCTGTAAATCATGACATTCAAGAACTCTTTGCTACCAGACAAAAGAACTTCTCTAATCTATCCAGTAGAGAGCGAGATGCCATTGAAGCATTGACAAAAAAAACCCTAGTCGTAGTGAAACCTGCTGATAAAGGGGGAGCAGTTGTCATTTTAGATGTCGAAACTTATCGCAATGAGTGCTTAAGGCAACTTAATGACGGTAAATCTTATAAAAAACTTAAAGAAGATCCAACTGCAAGATTAACAAACATTATCGGACATGTAGTCGAGGAAGCTCTCGCTGAGGGATGGCTCACTCCGAAAGAAGGACAATACCTTTGTACATCCAATCCTGTCATTCCCTATTTTTACCAACTACCTAAAATACATAAGGCCCAGCGCCCACCACCTGGGCGTCCCATAATATCTGGGATAGGATCATTGCTGGAGCCCCTATCGACTTTCGTCGATGTCTTTCTACAACCGATGGTACAAGAAATGCCAACGTTTTTGAAGGACACAAAAGATGTCCTTAGACTTTTACCCGAAATCGATTATGACATCCAGACCGACATCCTGGTGTCATTCGACGTCGAAAGTCTATATACATCAATACCACAAACTGAGACATTACAAGTGATTGAGGAGTTACTATTTGCAAGAGAGCTGAACTCTATAACTCCAGTCAGGTTCATCATGACGCTAGCGACACTGGCCATGACAGAGAATTTTTTCGCCTTTGAAGATTCATTATATTTACAGATTAGCGGGACCAGCATGGGCAGCGTTTTTGCCCCTAGCCTCACAAATCTCTACGTGCACCAATTCGAACAGGAGCACGTGCTCGCAGACACTAACCCCCATCTTAAGTGTCTGCGAGCATGGAAACGCTACATCGATGATATTTTCGTCGTGTGGCGTGGAAATGTCTCCCAACTCAAAGAGTTCCATGAGTGGTTAAACCAACGAAATCGGTTCCTAAAATTCACCATGGAACATGACGTTGGTAAATTGGCATTTTTGGACTTATTGATTCATGGCACACCCCAAGGCTTGACTTCAGAGCTTTATCGCAAACCGATGGCTCGGAATTCATTGCTCAACTATCATAGCTGCCATCCCAAAGCTCTAAGGGATAACTTGCCCTACGGGCAATTTTTGCGCATACAAAGAAATTGTACGACTAAATTGTCTTTTGAAACACACGCAAAGAACTTGGCACGAGACCTATTGGAGAAGGACTACCCCAAGAAATTGGTATATCAGTCTAAAAAACGAGCGGCGAATAATAACAGAGCCATCCTACTTGATATACTACCTCCCAAAGAAAAATCAACACGGATGACATGTGTGACTACGTTTGGCACATCATCTAATCAGATTTCCAAAATCATTAAAAAACACTGGGGGATTCTCAACACCGGTAAGGACACTTTGCCAGTCCCCCTTTTTGCCTTTAAGAGGGGTCAAAATTTAAAAGATAAACTGGTTCACACCAGACCAAAGACGGACACTCCGAGAGCAGTAGGAACCCTTTGGGATATGCCTGCAGTTACCGGCCACCATCCGTGTGGACAATGTGCTGCGTGCCCCCAAACCTCTAAATCTACCATGATTAACATTGGAACGGAACGACCTTGGGAACAACGAAGGTTCACGAACTGTAATAGTTCAAACCTAATCTACCTCATCACTTGCCCTTGTGAAAAAAGGTATGTGGGCATGACCACAAGAAAAATAAAGATAAGAATATCAGAGCATAAGAGCTCGATACGTTGTAACAAGCAGGCCACGAGATTAACCAATCATTTCTTATCAGCCCAACACTCTCCAACCGATTTACGCTGGACGGTGTTGGAACAACCAGTCATACCCAAATACATCTCCAATATCAGTACCTTTCTACACAGAAGAGAACAAAAATGGGTGTATAAACTTAAAACGGATAAAATGGGATTGAATGAAGACATCCCTTGGATGTCGCTATAACCCCTCCATGGTGGTGATTGTCTCTATAATGGATCTTATTAAGACCTGGCATTGCAGATTACCCCTGATAACTATGGGTATATAAATTGGACTGTTTGAGTTGAGCTGCATAGTGGCCTCTAACTAAGCAACGTCCACTAAGAATGTCGGCCTAGATAATACCTCAGTTACAACAATGAGTACCAATGCTCCGTATAATATCATTGATAATTATTTCCACCATATTCACGAGTAGTCTTGCAGAATACACGCACTGTTCAAGAATCCCACAACGACCTACTCGTAATGACAACGGATAGACCGCGAATAAGCAGGTCTCCCTACTAATCATCATCTCTATAAAATCGATTTCCAACAGAATATGTATGCGATGTATGATTAAATAAAATCACCGCAGATCATATGCCAGGTTGACTATCAAGAGAGTCTGTTGTCAACCATCCAGTAGTTCAACCCGCAAAACATCGCGCTACACTTCCGCATATGAACCAACTACATTTCCCAAGAGTTCTGTGTGGTATGCACCACGCCCAACCACAGGACTCATGCATATTTTTAACTAGAAGTCAGTGTTCCGATTACATTTATTCGGTTTTCATCTCATCATCAATTGAACTAGATGTTTTGGATATGTCCGATGGTCTAAATATCAAACTAGCTAACGGGTAAAATATTTGCCGAGCTTTTTCTCAGTGTCTTCCACGATAGACTCCAATTCCCAGAAACCTACCGCGATCAGCGGTCACCTGACCTACACAGTAGCGTGCGAACACAGTTCATAACCCCGCTTCCTGTCCGTTCAGGTACCTCCCACTTGACAGCCTAGACGGATGTGTGGTAAATAAATAATTAATTACCGGTACTATTTTTCTATGCATTAACTGAAAAGGATAGCTCAATAAATAAGAGGCAGAATCCGTGGTATCTGAGTCATACGGGCTTTAATCAGATGGCTCGAGCCAATAGACCATCGGGTTCCATCACCTGCAAAGGTTCAGGAAGGGACAGACACAAGGAAAAGGGGAATGAAAAGCCTAATGTCATATTAACATCATACAGTATATATAGTAAAACAGTACAATTGCATTGCATACAGTAGGCGTAACAAGTGACAAACGAAAGATAAGAACATATGGGCGTAAAAAGAAGGCGTGCACGGAGACATGTGATGTAAACGTCACAGAAGTGTCATAAATGGGTGGATACATGGAGGGGGCTACCTGGGCAGCTGGAACCTTCAACCTACTGGTGCGCGCAAACGGGCCATGACGTGTAACTGGGGAGAGCTGGGGGCTCTGACTTCTAGCACTAGAAGAGGAGACTAAAGTCTGGGATGTCAGAACGACCTGTACCTATAGCATATCTGATATCTTGTGTTTGGAGTACATGTTGCTAGAATCTAAAAGTCATCAGGGCAAAGGCTACTTGTCACTAAGGCTAGTGCATGCATATAATTCTTTATGTATTGCGTGTGCTATGAATCTTCTATGGATACTAATTCAGTAATTCTCTTGCAAGGAGACAGAAAGACTAGACTATAGATGAAGATGTTTATGCAGTTCGTTAGCTAGGAATGTGAAACCGGGGGGCTGAACAGATAACTGTAGGCATAACATATTCTTGGCAGGCAGGCCAGGCCGAACCGGGCACCGCGTTGCTTGGCAGGAAGTAAGTGAAGGGTCAGGGATGCGGGAGGGGCTGCATCGCTCCTCGGAGGGGTTTCAGGAGACTTGAGGCTTGAATCTGGTGTCCGGGCCCTGTGAGGCCTAGAAA
Source organism: Lissotriton helveticus (assembly GCF_964261635.1). Taxonomy (NCBI): domain Eukaryota; kingdom Metazoa; phylum Chordata; class Amphibia; order Caudata; family Salamandridae; genus Lissotriton; species Lissotriton helveticus. The sequence goes on from NC_136068.1 coordinate 557,802,082, forward strand.
ACGGGGACAACTCGATGATTTTAACGTGCACAATATAAAGACGTTGGCAACATAGGCCTAGAAGCCTAATTCACGTTGCTTTCAGGAGGACTGGATAACTGACATACTAACGTTGGACACAACTATAATTGCGTCTTTATTCGGTCAAGGGAGTAAATATGCATATCGATCATGCACATATAACATATTATGGGGAACACGTAGGGACACATGACAGGGCAAAATTCAATTTTCCTCATTCCCTCCTTGTTCCCTACGTTTCCTTCAGGAAACATCAATATTCATGATACCATCTATCTGTTCATACAGCATCATTTGCTCGTCTCTTATCTTTTGGGAATGGGACTTTGGACTTGGAATACAAGAGGTAGCGCACAAGCCGCAAATCCCAGGGCCACATTGTAAACAGAGACAACAACTGAAGATGATCATTACTACTATTCCCAGGAATGACAGTACTTTCCATCCCCAGGCAGATATTTTACTCCAGAGCCAACCGGACCATGTCCAGGTGCCTGGATTCTGGTGTAACTGATGGGCTATTTTATGAAGTCTTGTTATTGCTGAATATACAGACGGTGCGTTATTAGGAATGAAAACGCAACAACTAGATCCGATGACTCTACAAGCTCCACCCCTATCGGCCAGTATGACGTCAAGAACAAGGCGGTTCTGAAGAACGACAAATCTCATAGCAGATTGTTCTTCTGTTAAGTTACCTAGGGCGGAAGTAGTCTCATTCACTACTGCTTCAAGGGTTCTGGTTAACCTACGTATTAGCTTACTATTCTGGATAGGACCTATAAAGAAAAAGAAACCTTTATTGAAATCTGTATACTGTTCTAATGTAGTTTCAGTCTGATCGACAATTGGGGACTCGATCTCCCTTCTATGTCTGATGTGTACTAGATGTGTATTTCGGTGATAATCGGACGGGGCTAGGAAAACTGGTGGCAGTAGGAAGGCAATGTAACATGTTCCATCCCAATCTAGGGGCAGACGTACATATGCGGTCTGACCACATACAAAATACGAATGACGTGAGGCTTTGAAGGTAGATTTCCCACTGTCACTATACTCGACCATAGTATTACAATCACTGTGTCCTAGATGTACTGAACCATTCTTTCTGACACATAATTCGCCTTTTACTGGTAGAACTGTTATAGCAGGCAAGTCTGGAGTAGTCTCGGACTGAACATTCAAAACCATGAAATTGGAGGAAAAATTACGTAGATCATATACTTCATTTTCTAGATCTAACCCTGTCCTATGGGAAAGACCTTCCTTGTCTGGGAAACATGTTCTATTCAGAAGGGACTTATCGTCTAAGGATGATGTTAATGTGAACCATGCTCCACACGAACCATTGTGTGAAAACGGATAGGGAAAGAGTGGCAGAACTCCCTTCGGTGTCTGGAAAGGGGGGAGTCGACCACACACCCAACAATTAGTGGCATTGCTGGTCTGGTGTGAATAGTGTAACATACGTATAAAAGTATTGTTGCGCATGGCAAGTCGGTAGGATAACTCGTGAGGGGGTAGTTCACTAAATGTGTGCTCTACTGTATCATTAGAGGAAAGATGTACATGCGAACCAAGAGGAGGAAAAAATATATGTAAAACATAACTTATACATGTGATCGTAAGACTCAGAAATAACATAAACAATAAAGTAATAACACATCTGCTGCGCAGATTTTTACAGTAACGTATTTTCTTGGAGTTTCGTCTAACTCTCTCACTATGGGGGTCTATCTCATACATGTCAGGAACCTGTCTAACCGCTTCACCCGAGAGGGACTTAGACAATTAAACTGTCTGACTTGCTAGACCGTAATTTGAGTTTATACTCCTGCTGCGGAGTTTTCTCTAACAGGGGAAGTTTAGAGTCAGTATCGGGGCAGTCCTTGAAAAAAATCTTTGGACGGAGTCCATGGAAACGCTTGATGTGGCTGGAGTGTAGCCAGCCCTTCCGGCCTTCCAGTTTCACAGCGGTCCTTGTGGTCATCAGAACAAGTTTCAGGTCTTTCCAGCGGGGCTCCAGCGGGCTTGAACGATCAAAATTCCTTACAAGAACGAGGTCGCCTGGAATGACCTCGTGCGGTTTCACTTGGGTGTTGTCTGGAAAGGCAGCCGCGACCTGTGTACGACAAGAGAGTAGTGCAGACATCAAGGAAGCTAGGTAATCTGTCAGCATATTACTGTCAACATCGGTGATTTTACGTGGCATAGGTGTACCCCACATGTTTGGGGGGCGACCAAATACAACCTCAAACGGTGACAGACCTGAACGGGAGTGGGCGACCATTCTCATGTAAAAAAGGGCGACTGGCAGGGCTACCATCCAATCTACACCTTTCTCGGCACAGACCTTTGCAAGACGGATTTTCAGAGTTTGATTATGTCTCTCGACGAGGCCAGCTGCCTCGGGATGTCGTACACAGTGGAACTTCCACTGGTACCCTAACAGAAGTGATACTTGTTTCATGAGTTCGGATGAGAATGGCTGTCCGTTGTCTGTATAGACGACCCTGGCCAAACCATAGCGGGGGAAAAACTCACGAACCAACTGCCTGGCAGTGGTCGCGGCAGTGTAATCTGGGACTGGATATGCTTCTGTCCATCTGGACAAAGCGCATACAACTACGAGGACATACTTGAAACCTCGGCATCGATCCATCTGGATATAATCCATCTGGAGGACTTCAAAAGGGTGGTCAGGAGGATGGAATCCACCTTGTTCCACCGGAACACCTTTTCCTGGATTGAACTGACAACAGATCATGCAGGTACGCACTTTCTGCTTGGCTGCTGCTCGTAAATGTTTGTTAAACCAAAGGTTCTGGAGACTGTCTAACATGGCTTTTTCTCCTAAATTTGCTGGACTATGTGCTGTGTTAATAATGACTTGAACCATGGAGTCGGGGAGAAACCATGTGGCTTTTCCCTTCGTCAACCATCCTTGATCTGTCTGGACCCCTCCTTGTTCAGACCATTTCTTGATTTCGTCTGGGGTAGCATGTGTCTGTATGTCTAGTACGTCTTGTGTAGGGTCTTTAACTGTCATACAAATCGTCTGATCTGGAACATCTGTCTTTGTCGTGTTAACTGGAATGTCTGGAGTCTGAGCTGTAAACTTGGCTGTTCGATCTGCTAGATCGTTACCTTGGGAAATGGTGTCAGTGACTTTCGTATGTGCTTTGCACTTCATAATGGCAATGGCTGTCGGCAAATGTATTGCTTCTAAAAGAGCTTGAATGAGGGGACCATGCTGAATCTTGGCTCCATGAGAGGTCATGAAACCTCTTTCTTGCCAGAGGACTCCAAAGTCGTGTACGACTCCGAATGCATAACGTGAATCTGTATATATGTTTACTTTCAGGTTCTTAGCTCGTATGCAAGCTTGGGTCAGAGCGATGAGCTCTGCTGCTTGAGCAGACAAGGTATCAATATTATGTGTTTCTATAACTTCAGTTTCAGTAGTCACTGCATACGCGGCTACTAACTCTCCTGTACTTGTTCTCATACATGAACCATCCACGTAAAGTGTCAGGTCGGGATCAGGTAATGCAATATCCGTCAAGTCTTGTCTTGGCTTTGTCATGGTGTTAATAACTTCCACACAGTCATGTGTGGCAGGGCTTGATGTAATCGAAGGTAACAGTGTAGCAGGATTTAATATGTTGCAGCGTCTGATTTCTATGTGTGGCTGAAACAGTGTCAGTTCATATCCTGTTAAACGTGCAATTGTCAAGTGCTGAGTCTGTGTTCGGTTTAAAAGAACTTCCACGGAGTGTGGAACTTGTACTGTCAGGGAGTGTCCTAACACTATGGAATCACTTTGTCTGATAGCTAGAGCTGTGGCTGCAACTGACTTGAGGCACGCAGGCAGAGCCTGGGCTACTGGATCTAATGTGCTCGAAAAATAAGCACAAGGCTTGTGTTGTCCTGCTTGATCTTGTGTGAGAACAGATAATGCTGTACCATCACGTTCAGTAACAAAAAGTGTAAAAGGCTTACTATAGTTCGGTGTCGCTAACACAGGTGCATTACATAAAGCTTTCTTTAACTCATTGAAAACAAGTGTATGTTCCTGGGTCCAAGGGAGGACAGTCGATGTCGCTGCCTCCAGTGTTGTCAACTGTATCAGCGGCTTGGCTAGATATGCGTACTGAGGAATCCATTGTCTGCAGTAAGAAGTGAGGCCGATAAAAGCTCGTACCTCCTTCTGTGTCTTGGGATGTGGAAGATGTGCTATTAACTGGATACGGCCAGGTGTCAACTGTCTACCCCTCTTGGACAGCAAGTGTCCAAGGTATACCACTTGCTGGACACAGAATTGCAGTTTCGAAGGGGACACCTTGTGCCCCATTTCTGCCAGAAAATACAGGACTGTAAGTGACGCACGTTCGCAGTCACGTTCTGTACGGGCTGTGATCAACAGATCATCAACATACTGGAGCAGGGCAGTGTCAGTTGGCATGTGAATACTGTCTAGTTGTCTTCTAAGTGCTTGACTGTAAATACTAGGACTTTCTGTGAAACCTTGAGGTGCACGTGTGAATTTATAGCTTCTTCCATTTAAACAGAATCCGAAAAGGAACTGGCTGTCTGGATGAATGGGGACACTAAAGAATGCGTTCTTGAGATCAATAACAGTAAAGAACGTAGCTTCAGAATCAATGGCAGTCAATAGGGAAGAGATATCTGGAACCACTGGGTACTGGGGTATGATACATTTATTAAGTTCTCGAAGGTCAATCACTAATCGATAAACTGGAGGTGCATTTGGATCAGTACGTTTAAGAATCGGAATGATAGGAGAATTACATACATTGGAGTCAGTTTCTACAACTACTCCTTGAGCGATGAGCTCGTCAATGATTTTCGATAAGGCTGCTACAGCCTCAGGTGGCAATTTGTACTGTCGGATTCGTGGTAATACAACACCTTGTTTCAGAGTGACACGATATGGTGTAATGTGCATACAACCTACATCAGTTGGACCTTGTGCCCATAAATGCTGTGGTACATTCAGTAATCTTGGATCAAAATCACGTAACACATAATGACCTTTAAAATCACGTAAAAACAATCTCACTCCTTCCGGAGAGCAGCATATAACGGCACCTAATTCTTTCAATGTTTTAATACCGAGTAAGTTTTCAGGACATGATTTCGTAAGTAACAAGTCTGTAGTTCGGGACAATGGACCAACTTCTAGGGAAACTGGTTTCGATATTTCATTAACAATCGGCTTTCCTGAAAATCCCAGGGAAACATTTCTTGAGCCTGAGAGTGGAGCCCCTGGAACCTCGTCATGACTGATGGTAGTCCTACTTGCCCCTGTATCAATCAGAAACTTTCTGTCTTTCCCTAATACTTGACTGTGTACATAGGGACCCTCTTGATCTACAGGAATCTCGATGAGAGGCAAGCCAACCTCCCTCTCTAGGCTGTTTCATGAATACTGCTGATATTCTGGATAATCTGACTGTGCGTACTGGTACATCTGTTGTGTAACGTGTTGTGTGGCAGCTATAGGCTGCGGTACTGTAACTGTCTGTTGTGCGTTCTGCGGTGGTTGCGAATTCTGCGGAACATGTTCCTGTCTAGGAGGACGCGGTCTCTCTTTCGTCTTACCTGTAGCTATGTTGTGTTTCAGAACTGCACATTCGTTTATATAATGACCTGGCTGTTTACAGTAATTGCATGTCCCTTTAACGGGAGCTGCAGAATGACTAGTCTGATTCGTACCCCTCTTCTGACTATCTGCTGGAACAGACTGTGCAACTAGTACTTTCATTTTCGTATCTTTCATACGTCTCCTCTCGTGTTCTTGCTCTTCCCTAATTCGGTTCTGGTGATATTGTAACATCTGTAGCATTTGGGACGGGGTATTAGCTTGCCATGTACTCTCGACCTTTAATACTCGATTCTTAACTTGTGGTAAAGAATTTTCAACTAGTTTGGTAACAAAAAGATGTGGATACGACTCACTACTGGTTTTCAGACCGCTAATAATAATGAAACATTTCTCAAATCTGGAATAAAAATCACTAGTGTCTTCGTCTTGTTTCTGTTTACAGGCTGAGATGGCATCCCAATCTTCCTTTTTCGTGGCTAGTAATCTTGGCAAGACTTGTATTAACAGTTCGGGCAACTCTTTGGCTTTATCTCCCAGACCAGTACCTGGGACTCGTCTGTTATCTTCGTTCTCTAACGCGGTCCAGTCTATCTTTTTCTCTCCCACCTCCCATTCTTTCTCTTTGAGTTTTTCATATATGCCCGCGGGCAACAGGACCTTTAACATTTTGATGATATCAGGATACGTGTATTCTCCCATACGGAGCATGTCTTTTAATTCACGGTGGAACCCTGCTGGATCTTTATCGTGACAGGGCACTAATTTTTTCATTTCTAGTAGTTCTATTTTCGTTATAGGGGTGTACACAAATACTCGTTCGAGCGCACCCCCCGTTCCCTTAACAGGATGCACTTCTCGTAACGGATTCTGTCTGTCTATGTAGAATGGGGGTGAAACAGGAACAAAATGCGGAGTCAGGAATGTTCTGTATTTGTGCCGCTGTTCTAAAATGACACTAATTAAATCGGTACCTAGACCTTTCCATCTGTTTAGGAGTAACTCGTTTAATACATTATATAAAGGACCTGGATCAGAATGCTGACTCTCGTACAGTGTAATGAGGTGCTGGATCATGTACATACCCACCAGTCGCTGTTCGCCTGGGGGCAGTTTCAGAAACATTTGGGCCACTACTTCGTCTGAAAACGTGGTAGAATCACTGATCCATCGAACTGCTGATCGGGCTAGTTCTTGTTCATGCATGGTACTAAGCTCACTGTAACCTATTCGTAGTTTCAGAACTTTATCGGTAGCCTGGAATAATTGTTCAAGAGAACACTGTTCTGGTACGGGAGGAGGAAAAGCTTTCTTGTAGTCTGTGCGTGTGTGTCTATCGGAAGGTCTCGTCCTACCTAAATACGCTATTCTGGTGGGATTCTCGTTGTCTACCTCTTCGTCTGAAGAGTCATTCTCCTTCTCGGCTAATTTCCTTGCTTTCTCCTTTTCGTGTATGCCTATGATTTCTTTACGAATCTTTCTGTACATGGTTTCTATACAATTTTGTGTCCTGTGTTTTCCTTCTGCTATATTGTCACTCCACCTGGTCAGGACTTTCATCTCTTCTTTGTCTTTATCAGGATGATCCTGTTCTCTTATTAAACAGATTATTAAAAATTGCAAAATCATGCCTTGAGTCTCGACTTTCCTGTGTGCCATAGCTTCGTGAATACTTTCTGGTTTCTCCCCTGTACGAATGAAGTGATATATACTGTCTAAATGTTTTTCCATACCTGGTATGGTAACTAAAAAATTTGCAACTCGTCGTAAACGTACGGAATACAATATCATGTCATCTTCGCCTGGCACTGGGTCATATCTGCAATCAGTAAGATACTTTTTGAGGGCTTCGAACGTAGCCACTTTTGGCGTACGTTGTAACGCTGCATCTCTCAGCGTTAGTCGTTTTGTTTGAGGCGGGGTGATAGGAATACCTCCCCCTGCTCCTCCTGAACTAGAATCGCCACTTATTACTGAATGTGCGGCTGCTGGTAACGTGACTGGTAAAGCAGGCGTACGTAATGTGGGTTGGTCCTGAGGTACTGGCACATTAACGGGACCAACGACTGGAGGCACAGTAATTACATTATTAACAGGAGGTGGAAGTTGAACAGGCGGGGTAGGATTCGTATTAGCATATTCTGGGACAGTGTCGTCTAAATAGGAAGAAAGAAAAATTTCAGCTGCGGTCGGTTTATGACGTAGCTTAGTCGGAACTAATGGTGGCGGCAAATTACAGGGTGTTTCCAGGGTCGCCTTCGGCAAACCCTCGGCGAGAAGGGGATACATACCTTTAATAAGGGCATTCCTTTGTCTGTCTGACTGTTCTGCTCTAACTCGTTCACCTTCTTCTAGTAATTCCCTTTCTTGGGCTTTTTCTGAGGATTCTCTACTTAGTTCTGCTTTTCTGAATTCCTTCTCTGTTCTTTTATGCGATTCTTTACGCCATAACTCTATGGCATCTTTCTGGGATTGTCTGGCTTTCTTTTTCCATAACGCTTCTTCTACTCTCATGATGCACTCGGCATCCCATGTTCCTGAAACAGGCCATCTATATTTCTCTTCGAGATCTTTGGTGTAGTCCACCCATAAATCTAGATACAGTATGGCATCTAAGCCATGCTTATGATACATGAAATGTCCAGGACTGTCCCTGGGAGGGACAGGAACTGATTCTTCGAGTAACCCTTTTCTGGTTTTTATCTGACGTAACTTAGAAAACAAAGGCATATTTGAACCGTACTTGAACTTGAACACAATATACAATGAACACAGTAATGAATAGCAAACAAATCACTCATACCACGACATTAAAAACACATTAATAACAGTTCGAACAGATAGTACCTAATACATTGAAAACATAATACTTGAATTTCTCGAGAACGGACTTACTAGAATTACTGGATGCACTGCTAAAACAGTACAGAACATACCGGTCTCCTAACGAGACACGTCATACCGTATCCACCTAGGTGAACACGTCGGACCGGATCTGTGTACCCAAACCCGTCGGACCGGGCACAAATTAATGAACCCGTCTAGATACGTTCCCAGCAACGGTACTCACCGGGAAGCAAAACTGAAGGCCTCGGACTGGACTGGACTGTTACGACGTCTGGTTACTGCTACGCACTACGCATGCGCCTCGGGCTTCGGGCTTCGGAAACAGGTGGGCCTCCGGATACCTCGGACCTTGCTCTCTCGGCTTGGGCTCTGGTCGGGACGATCCGCCTTCCTCATCGCCTCGTCTGGATGCCGGACCGCAGTCTCCGTGTCCTCCGTGGGCCTGAGGGAGACTCGAAGCAGAAATATCTGCACGTGCACAGTAGGGGTCCGTCACGGCTGTAGAAGGGTCAGGGGGCCTGCGTTACATCGCCGGCGCGTGGGGAAGGGGCTCGTCCCTGTTCGGGCGCCATTATGTGGTAAATAAATAATTAATTACCGGTACTATTTTTCTATGCATTAACTGAAAAGGATAGCTCAATAAATAAGAGGCAGAATCCGTGGTATCTGAGTCATACGGGCTTTAATCAGATGGCTCGAGCCAATAGACCATCGGGTTCCATCACCTGCAAAGGTTCAGGAAGGGACAGACACAAGGAAAAGGGGAATGAAAAGCCTAATGTCATATTAACATCATACAGTATATATAGTAAAACAGTACAATTGCATTGCATACAGTAGGCGTAACAAGTGACAAACGAAAGATAAGAACATATGGGCGTAAAAAGAAGGCGTGCACAGAGACATGTGATGTAAACGTCACAGAAGTGTCATAAATGGGTGGATACATGGAGGGGGCTACCTGGGCAGCTGGAACCTTTAACCTACTGGTGCGCGCAAACGGGCCATGACGTGTAACTGGGGAGAGCTGGGGGCTCTGACTTCTAGCACTAGAAGAGGAGACTAAAGTCTGGGATGTCAGAACGACCTGTACCTATAGCATATCTGATATCTTGTGTTTGGAGTACATGTTGCTAGAATCTAAAAGTCATCAGGGCAAAGGTTACTTGTCACTAAGGCTAGTGCATGCATATAATTCTTTATGTATTGCGTGTGCTATGAATCTTCTATGGATACTAATTCAGTAATTCTCTTGCAAGGAGACAGAAAGACTAGACTATAGATGAAGATGTTTATGCAGTTCGTTAGCTAGGAATGTGAAACCGGGGAGCTGAACAGATAACTGTAGGCATAACATATTCTTGGCAGGCAGGCCAGGCCGAACCGGGCTCCGCGTTGCTTGGCAGGAAGTAAGTGAAGGGTCAGGGATGCGGGAGGGGCTGCATCGCTCCTCGGAGGGGTTTCAGGAGACTTGAGGCTTGAATCTGGTGTCCGGGCCCTGTGAGGCCTAGAAAACGGGGACAACTCGATGATTTTAACGTGCACAATATAAAGACGTTGGCAACATAGGCCTAGAAGCCTAATTCACGTTGCTTTCAGGGGGACTGGATAACTGACATACTAACGTTGGACACAACTATAATTGCGTCTTTATTCGGTCAAGGGAGTAAATATGCATATCGATCATGCACATATAACATATTATGGGGAACACGTAGGGACACATGACAGGGCAAAATTCAATTTTCCTCAGATGTCAGGAGTACCGACGGACAGGTAAGCGTACGAGAAGGGGACTGTGTTCGGCACCTTTTTTGCATTCCCGTGTGACTTTCCATTACTGCGTAAGCAATGCGCGAAAAGGCGGGGGCTTTGTCGACCTCGGCCATGTGAGTTATGCATAGAGCAGGAGCGCCTGTCACGGAGGCATCGAACATTTGCCTGCGAACTAGCGGGTTTTCCCTACTAAGTCGGTAACCATGTTGACATTCATAGTGGGGTTATTCCTCTTGCATGCCTGCCGGCTCAGCGCGAGTGTTTCTAAAGGAATAATAACGTACAACGCGAGAAAATGAAAGACAACGAGTCTCAGAGAGATATGTATATAACATCTTCTACATATGTTAATGTTCTTTCTTTTGTCAACTGTCGCTCTTTGTAAACAGCGCCGATCAGGCGCAGATGATGGCTGAAAAAGATCATAGTCGATCATGTCTAGTTATTTGTCTCTTCGGTTCTTCCTCTTTCTATAGTATTTCTTCTGTTTTTCTCAATAGAGCGGTGCTCCATTTCTACCTGAGCTGTAGCCGGGTGAGGTGGAGAGTTCATTCCCCAAACAGTGGGTGAGTGGGTACAGTGTTATCCTGGCCATATATGCATATTGCTCTGTAGCAACTAAGTTGACCATTAAGCAACTGTTGATCAATACTATTTGACATATTTTTATATACACACTTGTGTTTTTTCCTTTGAAGCTATCGTCACTAACTGTATACATTTATTTGTGTGCCTTTGTTCCATATGCTCACATGACCAACTGGATCATCTCCCTGGGCGATCTCAGGTGATATGAATTTTTATTTAAAAATTATTATTGTTTAGCACACCAGCAGTAGCATTTATTGAAAAGGTCCTGAAGAAGCAGACAGGGATCACATGACCCTATTACACTGCAGAAACATGTCGACCTCGTAACATCTAAGTAGTCATTTGTTATACTACTTTGCACTGTTTTTATCTTTTGGGTGTGGGTAGGATCCTATTAAAAGTTTTTTTCCACTCCTGCAACCCAATATTAAACCATTCACATAGTTCCTTTGAACTCGGCACATTTTTTTCCTTTGCACTGCTAGTCACTTACCCCCTGATACCATTTTCCCTTCATCATATTCCAGTATCCTCCGAGAAGATTAGGCTACAATCTACCTAATCCACAGTGGACATGTTTCCACTTCCTTCGGGTGAAGGATCCCAAATGATGTAGGGCGGAACAGGATGGGTATCTGATGGGAACACACTTTTTTCACCACGAATACCACGGATTCTTAGATTGTATCCCGATATATGTACAGTTTCTTAGTTAGCTTCTATTATCTCTGACCCATTGTCTGTGCATAGTTTTTGCAGGTAGTGGATAAGACCAGGTAAAAGTAACAAGGGGGGGGGCTTTAAGTCAAAGGTATGCCGAACTGGGAATCGTTACCAGCAAGTGCCCTTATTTATGCCAAAACCCCCACCAACCCTTCTCTTCCCACCTCTGTTTCCACCCTTTCTTCCCCGTTACTCGCCTGGGTCTACGGTCCCCGGTGACCGTAGCATTTGGTATCTTGGCGTCCTGTGCCTTCAGGGAACTACCGGATACGAGTGTGTTGTATGCTTGGGGTTCTTTTCTCTCGTCCTGCTGCCTCCGCTCCTTGGGTCTCTTCTCCCGTCGTCCTCTGCCCGTCGACCTCTCTCCCAGCCGTCACGCCGTGCTCCAAACCCGATTCCTCACACCTGGGATAACCGTTGTTCTCTCCTGTCCTTCTCTGCAAGACTAGACTGTTGGGTGTTGAGTTGAAAGGCGCCCAGCCGGGCGCCATCTTGGAGTTCTCGGTTTTCCCATGTTCCGGCCAGCCTATATTACATTGCCTCTCTTCTTGGGATGGACGATTGGGCCATTCTGACACAGGGAACCTGGATAAGTAGTCCACATTTCCTTGTAATTTTCCGGGCATGTGTAAAGTCTGAAATGAAAAAGGTTGTAAGGCCAGGAACCAGCGTAATACTTTAGCATTGGTGTCCTTATTAGTGGCTAACCATGTCAATGGGGCATGATCTGTTACCAGGAAGAAGGTACGTCCTAACAAATAGTACTGCAAAGATTCCATGGCCCACTTCATAGCAAGGCATTCTTTCTCCATTGTGGCATATCTGGTTTCTCTTGGAAATAGCTTTCGACTCAAGAATAGCACTGGTTTAAGCAGGCCTTGGGAATCTGGTTGTGACAATACTGCTCCTAGTCCTTTGTCTGATGCATCGGTTTGGAGAACAAACAATTTCTTATAGTCAGGACAGGTTAATACTGGGGCTTGGCATAACAAGGTTTTTAAGGTCTCAAAACTCCTTTCTTGTGTCTGACCCCACTGAATTTTTGCTCTGGACGGTTTGTTTCTTAACAGATCTGTAAGGGGACTTGCTACTTCTGACAATTGGGGAATAAATCTTCTGTAATACCCCACTAGTCCCAGAAAAGCCCTCACTTGCCTTCTAGTGGTAGGTTTAGGAATCTTTTGAGTGGCTTCTAACTTGTTTATTTGTGGTTTCAGGGTGCCCTCACTGATAGTGTACCCTAAATAGTCAATTTGATGTGTTCCCAGTGTGGTTTTCTTTGGATTCATAGTGAGTCCTGCCTGAGTCAAGGTGTCGAATACGTTCCTAAGGTGCTCTAGATGAGTCTCCCAGTCAGGGCTGTACACTACGATATCATCTAAATATGCAACGGCATATTTCTTGTGCGTTCGTAGTAAAATATCCATAAGCCTCTGAAAAGTAGCTTGAGCCCCATGTAGTCCAAAAGGCATGACTCTAAACTGATATAACCCAGAGGGTGTTGAATAGGCTGTCTTCTCCTGAGCCGACTTGGTTAAGGGTATTTGCCAATAACCTTTGGTCAAGTCGATGGTAGACATGACCCTAGCTGCTCCCAATCTCTCTATCAATTCATCTACTCTGGGCATGGGATAATTGTCGAATTTGGAGTTGGCATTCACTTGGCGGAAGTCTATGCAAAAACGGATTCTTCCATCCGGTTTGGGCACTAACACAATGGGAGAGCACCAGTTACTCTTGGATGGTTCAATTATACCGGCTTGTAACATCTTTTCCACTTCCTGTTCTACTGCCTCTCTTCTAGCCTCAGGGATGCGGTATGGTTTGATATTTACCACCTTTCCTGGTGGAGTGATGATGTCAAGAGTTACTAAAGATGTTAACCCTGGGTTGCCTGAACTAAGCCCTGAGTATTGGTCCAACAGTTGTTTTAACTGTTGTTTTTGTTCAACACACAGCTTAGGTCCCATGGTTGGTGTTTCGTCTTTCCCAGTAACCTCAAAACTTTGAGGTAAGTCTAACTTTTTATGAATAGTTACCTGATTGATGGTTTGTACTGGCCTCTGGTCTGTATTTATAACAGTGGGCTCCTCCCATTTCTTAAGGAAGTTAATGTGATAAGTCTGCCCTATTTTATTGGTATGTGGTACAGCAATCCTATAGGAGACTGGAGTTACTTTTTGTATCACCGTATAGGGTCCTTGCCATGTTGCCAACAATTTCTTGTCTGAGGAGGGAAGGAGTATTAAGACCTTGTCCCCTACTGTTAATTCTCTCATGTGGGTAGAGCGATCATACTGAGTTTTCTGTCTATCTTGTGCATTTTCCATATTCTGATGAACTGTGTCCCACAGTGTAGCTAGTGTCTCTTTCAAGGTTTGTACGTAACCCAATAAAGGTTTGCCCTCATCTTCCTCCTCTGTCCACTCTTCTGCTGCCATATCTAATAGAGTGCGGGGTTTTCTCACAAACAAGAGTTCAAAAGGGGAAAATCCCGTGGACTTTTGTTCATGTGTTCGAATTGCAAATAACACTAAGGGCAACTTTCTGTCCCAATCATTTCCTGTCTCTCCTACCAGTTTCTTGAGTATAGTTTTAATAGTCTTATTGTATCTTTCTACTAGCCCATCTGTCTAGGGGTGATATACTGCCGTTCGAATTTGATGAATGCCTAGAACCTTACATACCTCCTTCATCAGTTTAGCCATAAAAGGAGTGCCCTGGTCTGTCAACAGCTCCGCAGGAAACCCCACTCGGGAGAAGAAAGATACCATAGCTTGGGCGACCGCCATTGTAGTCATACTTGTGAGAGGAATGGCCTCAGGGTATCTTGTGGCGTAGTCTACCAGAACCAGTATGTATTGGTGTCCCCTAGCAGATGGAAGTAGGGGTACCACTAGGTCCATCCCGACCCGTTGAAAGGGAACATCAATAATTGGTAAAGGTTGTAAAGGTACCCTCTTGTCTTTAGAGGGATTAACTAACTGACATTGTGGACAGGTGGCACAAAATTTTGCAGTCTCCCGATACACCCCTGGCCAATAAAACTTCACTAGTAAATACTTCAATGTCAGTTCTTGTCCATAGTGGCCTTCCCCTGCTTGGTTGTGTGCTAACTGCAATACCTGTTCTCTGAAAGTCATGGGTACCATAACTGCTCCGCCTTAACTCCCTTTCCTTCACTGACTCTGTAAAACAATCCGTTTTTTACAAAGAAATATGGTCCTACCTTCTCTGATTCAAACTCCTGCACTTGATTCCAGGCATTTGTGAGAGTGCTGTCATCCTTCTGGTCTGCACGAAAACTCCGAGCCGGAGTATTTCCATTTTCTGGAGAAGAGAGCAGACATGAGGCAAAGCTTTGACAGGCAGAAGTGTATCTTTCTTTGTCTCTTCTTTTCTCATTTTTATATTTCTTTTCCCTATATTGAGGACTGGTTATATTTTCGCTGGAAAACTGAGCTTCCTGTAGCCATTCTGTTTCTACCTCTTGATTAGATACCACTGTCACATACTCATCAAACTTGGGTAAGTTGGTACCTAACAGAATGGTTTCGGGTAATGTGGGAACCACTCCTACCTTCCTTACCTGGGGATGTCCATCTATCTCCAACAATACTTCTACTAAGGGATACTCTTTGACATCCCCATGTACGCAAGAAACCAACACTTTTTCCTCTTCACAAATAGATTGTAAGGGTACTAAATCTTGTACTACTACGGTTTGATGACAACCTGTGTCTAGTAGGGCTTCAATAGTTTTACCATTAAGACGAATGGTCTTCTTGTATCTTCTTCTAGGAACCCCAGTAACCAATACTCTGCCTGGGGCCCACCCCACTTCCATGGGTTCTGTACCGTCATTATTTAAAGGGCAGTTACGTGAAATGTGCCCCCACTCGGCACATCTGAAACATTGAGGACTCATGTTAACGGGACTATTGACTCTCGGAAAAGGTTTTGGACTGATTTTGGGTGTATAGAGGGGACGTTTCTCTCCGCCCTCTGTGGAGGTTCTCAGGGTAGGTTTGGGAAACGCAATAGGGGCTCCGCCTGGGGGAGCTTTAAAATCGGGAGACCGATGATAGGCACAAGCCAATTCAATGGCTGATTGGGTTGTCAGTCCCGGATGTTGCTTTAGCCACGCTCTGGTGTTAGTGGGTAAGGCTTCCAGATATTGCTCGAGGTAGATGTGTTCAGTGACCTCTTCTATTGAGGAAGCATGAGGTTTTAGCCACCGATTCCCCAAGTCTCTGACTCTATAATACAAGGCCCGAGAATTATCTCCTGTAACCCATTTTTCTTTTCGAAAGCGGGACCTGTAATACTCGTGATCACAACCCAATCTTTCGAATATCGCCTTCTTTATGTCTTGATACGGGGCACTCCAGCTGGGTTAGCCGCTTGATACGCTGCTTGTAAGTCTCCCGATAGGAGAGGTGCTATATATTGGCCCCATCGCTCAGGTGGCCAAGTAGCAGTAGCAGCTACCCGTTCAAAGTTAGTGAAGAAGAAATCAGGATCTTCTCCTTCTTGAAACTTCTGCAACACACTCCCGGGTATGTTAGGTTGTACGCGAGTATTAGAAATGGCATCCGTGAGTCGCAGAATGGCTGTATCCTGAACTTTCTGATTATTAGTTAGCAGAGCAGCCTGTTCTTTCATTGCCATTTGGAAAGACTCTCTTTCTTTTTGAGCATTTTCATTCGGCTGTTCGAATATCAATTGCAAATGTCTCTGTCCCTCAGGCAATTGGGTTATCATATCCTGTACTGTTACAGGTTGTGACATCTTGTTTCAGACGTCAGTATCCCACTTCTGACACCACTGTGATGGTTTTTACTCTAACCAAAGAGGAAGATAGAGAGGGTTGGCTTATGGCCTTCGCATTGAGACACGCTTCTTCAAAAATAGTCATTTATTTATTTATTACAGAGCAGATAGTTGGAGTGTATTATATCCACAACGAAGACAAAACTACTTAATCCAGTAGGACCCTCTTGGGGCATAGTCTCTCAGGGTAGGATGTATAGTCTCTCAGGGCGAACTTTCTCCTCCGCTTATGCTGCTTCCACACTGCAACCCAGGCCGGTACTTCCCAAGAGGCAAACCGAGAATAAAAAGGACACTACAGTCACTTATCTGTCCCTATTACTTATAGGCTCTAAGGTGCTCCCCTTCACCAGTGTTCTAAGGTCACCACAACGAAGTGAGGTAAGGAAGGTAGTGGATAAGAACAGGTAAAAGTAACAAGGGGGGGCTTTAAGTCAAGGGTATGCCGAACTGGGAATCGTTACCAGCAAGTGCCCTTATTTATGCCAAAACCGCCATCAACCCTTCTCTTCCCACCTCCGTTTCCACCCTTCCTTCCCCGTTACTCGCCTGGGGCTACGGTCCCCGGTGACCGTAGCATTCGGTATCTCGGCGTCCTGTGCCTTCAGGGAACTACCGGATACGAGTGCGTTGTATGCTGGGGTTCTTTTCTCTCGTCCTGCTCCCTCCGCTCCTTGGGTCTCTTCTCCCGTCGTCCTCTACCCGTCGACCTCTCTCCCAGCCGTTGCGCCGTGCTCCAAACCCGATTCCTCACACCTGGGATAATCGTCGTTCTCTCCTGTCCTTCTCTGCAAGACTAGACTATTGGGTGTTGAGTTGAAAGGCGCCCAGCCGGGCGCCATCTTGGAGTTCTCGGTTTTCCCATGTTCCGGCCAGCCTATATTACACTGGATTTAATCCATCACCGTTCTTTAGCCCACTCTGCCACCCCAGTTCAGACATGGCTATATGCAAATCAGTCTTACCCTGTGCCTCATGGGAACAGTCCAGCCCGAACTACCAAGCCATGCCTTCCCTGCACCGGAAACACGCTTCCGAGGACCGGTTTCTGGCATTACAGCCGTCTTCAGCCCGGCTTGCTTGAATCCAGTGGCAAAGTGAGCAAGGGACTCACGTCTGAGCATACCCTGCCACACTTATTGCGGCCAAAAGCGGTACAAAAGGGGGTGGTGATGGACGGAGCATCTGAACCAATCAAACACTTACACCCAGTCAAAAGATCTGGGTTCAATCCATCACCGTTCTTTAGCCCACTCTGCCACCCCAGTTCAGACATGGCTATATGGAACACAGTCTGACCCTGTGCCTCATGGGAACAGTCCAGCCCGAACTGCCAAGCCATGCCTTCCCTGGACCGGAAACAAGCTTCCGAGGACCGGTTTCTGGCATTACAGCCGTCTTCAGCCCGGCTTGCTTGAATCCAGTGGCAAAGTGAGCAAGGGACTCACGTCTGAGCATACCCTGCCACACTTATAGCGCCCAAAAGCGGTACAAAAGGGGGTGTTGATGGACGGAGCATCTGAACCAATCAAACACTCACACCCAGTCAAAAGATCTGGGTTTAATCCATCACCGTTCTTTAGCCCACTCTGCCACCCCAGTTCAGACATGGCTATATGCAAATCAGTCTGACCCTGTGCCTCATGGGAACAGTCCAGCCCGAACTGCCAAGCCATGCCTTCCCTGGACCGGAAACAAGCTTCCGAGGACTGGTTTCTGGCATTACAGCCGTCTTCAGCCCGGCTTGCTTGAATCCAGTGGCACAGAGTCAGACTGATTTGCATATAGCCATGTCTGAACTGGGGTGGCAGAGTGGGCTAAAGAACGGTGATGGATTAAACCCAGATCTTTTGACTGGGTGTGAGTGTTTGATTGGTTCAGATGCTCCGTCCATCACCACCCCCTTTTGTACCGCTTGGCCGCCATAAGTGTGGCAGGGTATGCTCAGATGTGAGTCCCTTGCTCACTTTGCCACTGGATTCAAGCAAGCCGGGCTGAAGACGGCTGTAATGCCAGAAACCGGTCCCCGGAAGCTTGTTTCCGGTCCAGGGAAGGCATGGCTTGGCAGTTCGGGCTGGACTGTTCCCATGAGGCACTGGGTCAGACTGATTTGCATATAGCCTTGTCTGAACTGGGGTGGCAGAGTGGGCTAAAGAACGGTGATGGATTAAACCCAGATTTTTTGACTGGGTGTGAGTGTTTGATTGGTTCAGATGCTCCCTCCATCACCACCCCCTTTTGTACCGCTTTGGCCGCCATTAGTGTGGCAGGGTATGCTCAGACGTGAGACCCTTGCTCACTTTGCCACTGGATTCAAGCAAGCCGGGCTGAAGACGTCTGTAATGCCAGAAACCGGTCCCCGGAAGCTTGTTTCCGGTCCAGGGAAGGCATGGCTTGGCAGTTCGGGCTGGACTGTTCCCATGAGGCACAGGGTCAGACTGATTTGTATATAGCCATGTCTGAACTGGGGTGGCAGAGTGGGCTAAAGAACGGTGATGGATTGAACCCAGATCTTTTGACTGGGTGTGAGTGTTTGATTGGTTCAGATGCTCCGTCCATCACCACCCCCTTTTGTACCGCTTTGGCTGCCATAAGTGTGTCAGGGTATGCTCAGACGTAAGTCCCTTGCTCACTTTGCCACTGGATTCAAGCAAGCCGGGCTGAAGACAGCTGTAATGCCAGAACCGGTCCCCGGAAGCTTGTTTCCGGTCCAGGGAAGGCATGGCTTGGCAGTTCGGGCTGGACTGTTCCCATGAGGCACAGGGTCAGACTGATTTGCATATGGCGATGTCTGAACTGGGTTGGCAGAGTGGGCTAAAGAACGGTGATGGATTAAACCCAGATCTTTTGACTGGGTGTGAGTGTTTGATTGGTTCAGATGCTCCGTCCATCACCACCCCCTTTTGTACCGCTAAATATCAACCGGCACCAGCAAACCGAAAAAAATCTCATTGTCAGCCAGCATCATCACTGTCAAAGTTTCAGCCTCCGTGAACTCTTTGTAACAGGCAGTCAGATTTTTTCTAGGGTTGGACAACTGGGTCTTAAGAGATAAAACCTCACTCCTATTCCAAGGAGTATAAACCCACTGTTCCTGGAAACGGGCTTCTACTCTCTGCCTGATGACTTGGTCCTGCCCATTTCGAAGTTCTGGTATTTCTGGGTGGTAGATGGGACGTACTTCCTTCATCAGGAACTGAGATACTTAAATCGGGCTCTTTTGGATCAACCTGCCTCAGTATTCAATCAACGTGCCAACATTACTAAAAACTGCCGCATACACATTGTTCCGAATATCATAAATAATTTGGGGGGTAACACCATTAAAACACTGCTCTCATAGCCCAATCAGAGTAGCCGACATATGCTTGAGGGTGTGCGGTTGCACAAAGGGCTTGTAATCTTTCAGTACACTCCACACATCCTTCACACTGTAAATAGGATTCCGAACCCACTGTGAGGCCTGGTCAGCCACCATCTTTTTTTCTGCATCACCCACATCAGACCGAATCAACACTCGCCCCATTCTCTCCTTAGCATCCTCCTGATCCCCATCATCCAATCCCCACACCGGTGTCCCAGCGTACAGTAAGGGCGAGGAAAGGAAGTGAGGGGAGGACACACTCGTAGACGTTACAGGAACTGGAGACACTAATGTTTGTGTTTTGGATGTAAGCAAGAGAGGTAGGGAAGAGCCAGGGGTCACATGCACAGCAGATCGGCCTAAAGTTGCTGCAGTCTCAGCCGATGGAGCCGAAGAGGAAATGAGGGGTGCTCCATCTGAAACGGCCGGGTCAGGGGCAGAGGAACCAGAGGTGGCAGCATGGGGGGGCGTAGGTGGAGCTGCTGTGTATACCCTTTGTGGGAATAGGAAGGTGGTGGCTGCACATCTAAAAAAGGATCGCCTTCTTCGCGTGTGACATAAGACTTATCATATTGCGATCTAAGCCTTCGGTCAGCACATTCTATGCCCTTCTCTATCTTCTCCCTCTCGTACGCTATAGCCTTTTGCGCTACTGTCTGCGTCTTCCCTCTCGGGCCTCCTTCTCCGCTCTTATCCATCTTTGCTTAGCTTCCTTTCGCCATATCTGAAGAATGTCAAACATAGACTGCCTGCTCCTTTTTGCAAACAATTTATGGGGCAGGAAGCTCAATTTCTGTTCATCAAAAGTACCGGTCAAAGGCCACTGTAACGCGTTGTCCTTCGTATATTTGTGCCATAATGTACTAAACATAATAGGGCCAAGGCCATGCTTCACATACATGTCGACGTTTGAGGTGCCTTCCAGAGGCACAGGCTGCCTCTCTTCCAATTGAGCATCAGCAGAACAATAACGGCACCCCAAACAGCAAAACTTTCTAAAACAGGGCATCTTCAAGAATAAAGACAGATTCGCTACTTGTACCCAACAAGTGACTTATCAATTTCTCCCCACAGGTCCGTCCTCCTACTACACTAAACGCTCAAAAACCAAGACCCAGTCCACAGACCGCACCAATACTTCAAAACAGACTCGGCATCACAAGTCTCAAACACTAGTCAAACCCCAGGTGTGTTCAAGAAAAGGCCAAATTACCAAGTCGCCTGACAGAGGGTCCACAGATGCCATGTATCTACAAAGCGGTCCGCAGACCTATCAAGTCCACAAACAAACTAGGAAATGGTCCCCAGACCATATCCAAAATTATTCAAGATGGCACCCTTTTATCCAGGAATCAAGAAAAACTCACCGGTGCACACAGGTCGAACAAAGTTATTCTCCACTGCCGACTCTTCAGACCAAACAGCCAATTCCAAGGGTTTCGCCTTTCAGGACCCCAGCAGGTATGAGCACTAGAGGAGGCTCCGCCCGATCAGACAGGCAGGGCAGCTGCGAGAACTACGCTCGGTCGTGAGGGGTTCCCCGATATGCCCGAACAACATGACGCGACCCCGTCCTCCACACCTGATTACGGGCGAGGATGGGACTCCCGATATACTTTTCCAATACCTCTAAAGTCCCGCCCAAACTGGAATTTTCCAGCTCAGGCCATGGTGAACAAAGAAGGCAAACAAGGATGAGCCATGGCTTCAGGGCTGGGTACATGCTATCTCGACCCCAAGGCCATTTGGCCGGGGCCTATCATTCTAAGATGTGGGAACGAGTCTATCTAACAGCAAAGGTATGCAACAATAGACAGTACATTCATTAGTGCAACGAAGCTTCAACATTGAGAAGTACAAGCTGGAGGCACAGGGGCAGCCTTTCTGCTGAGGCGAGCATTATGAGACAGAAGCTCAATCTTAGTTACAGAACAAGATGGCGCCATGAATGCTAACTTAACACGGAATTGAGTTTGAGCATAGCAAAGGGAGCGTTTCGATTCTGTGCATTACGGAAATAACCTTTCAAATCTAACAGCGTGTAAAAGATATCCGTATCAATCAGAGTGCTACTTCTAACTGAAAGGATCAGGATTCGACTAAGGTGCATCTGTATTATCAAAAACAGCCGCCTGACAGCGAGTCATGAGCGCCATGGAAAAAACACAATTGAAAAAAGAATAAAAGGAAAAGTGCAGCATGTTGTAATTAGATTAAGATTGAAAAAATTGGGAAAGGAAAAAATTGGGAGTAGAAAAAATATATAATTTGATTTGCGGAAACAAGTCCAAGCAATACATCCGGGCAAGAAGGACTTGAAAAAAGAAAAAGCAGCAAAAGAGGTCAATGTAGCACAAACATTTTAAAAAATGCAATCGAATTATGTGGAAAGGGGGTATGACGATGAAATTGCACACTATAAGTCCACAGGTGAGTACATGGGGGTCTCATTATTAAAAAAATTGACACATAACAAAATATACTTATGATACAGAAACAGGCTCCAGCAATGCCTTGGGACAAACAAGAGTTAAAATGGCACAAAAAGGTCGCTATTGTGCAATATCTGGCCAGGCATATGGCCTACAGATCTACACATGTAGTACAGCAATAGATAAGGAGGCACACTGGAGGATGTATTGCAAAAACCTAACATTTAGAATGAATGACACAGAAACCCTTTACGATATAGGGAAACATCAGATCATAACAACAGAATTACATTCTTCAGCGTAATTCAGTACATGTGAAATACTGTCACATTTGAGAATCCACTTTGGGTGGAGGTGTTCAATAAAATGTGCCAACAAAAGTGTTGACATCACCTTGCATCATATCCTGATTCTGTGTTGGCAGAGTCTCGTTTTTGCTTTCTGTGTTGTTTGTCCCATGTTGCGATAATCACAAGAGCACCAAACAGCATAAACCAGGTTTTAAGAGTTGCAATTGGTATAATCTTTCGAGGTGTCTGTGATGTCTCCATGTTGGAATTGCTTAGTGTTGTATGTGGATTCACACATGACACAAGTTACCACACTTAAAATGTCCTACAATCTTCTGTACCCCCCACAGAGAGACTGGATTAACCGGTATTTTGCGAATGCTTGCAAGGACCAAATGGTCTCTGAAGTTTTTCCCTTTATTAAAAGAAAAGAGAGATCATTCATTTGAGATGACAATAGACTGAATTAGTAGGTAATGTTTTCTGATGATTTTAGTAATTTAATTACTTTGGGTAAAAAAGGTAGTGTCAGAGTCTACTCGATCTGAGCTTTTGGTATCAGTAAAAATTCTCGAGGGCAATACGATGCCCGTTTAAGGGAACTCTTTATGAGCCTATGTGGGTATCCTCTTGCCTCAAGTTTTTTGCCCAGGAAATCTGCCTTGTGGAAGTAATCTTCGCTAAATGTGCAACTTCTGCAAATGCAGAATACATGGACTGTGGCACTCTAAGCTGGAGATTTTGACTGCAGTAAGCAGGTGAAAATACTGGTGGAATAAGACCAGGTATTGCTGATTCCATAAGTAATTATTAACTTCTCAGGTTTCAGTCTCCAACCTTTCTTAATTCTCATCTCAGTCCTGTAGATGAGACCTCCAGTATCATCAACTGAGGGGGTGCATAATTAACACCACTGTGTCTGGGTGACTAATACTGAGGGCCTAGGTGGTGTAAAATCTCATCAGCTGCTCATAAAATTAAACAAATTAAAACATGTTTTTAGTGTTGGTTGGTATCAGTATTAGTTTAATATCATGACTAATTCTAAGGAGCAGCATTTAACTAATGATAATGGTTAGAAACACTGCCTGTGTGTGCTATTGCATTATTGGGCCTTAGGTGAAAATGTGGGCAAAAGGATTTCGTTCCAAAGTTGTCCCTTTACAGGTTGAAAGGAACACGACCTGCAAACTAGCATATCAGCTGAAGTAACCAAGGGGCAGATGTATCAAGATTCCATTTTGTGATTTCTAAATAGCGATTTTTAAGGAATCGCTATTTAGAAATAGCAAAATGGAATGTATTAAAAAATCGCTATTTTTTTGCGATTCCTTAATCTTCCTTATTTGCGAATTCGCATTTTGCGAATTCGCAAATAAGGAATAATTTACCATGCATTCCTATGGGCCAGGAGGCCCATAGGAATGATTGTGAAGTAATTCTCAAATTGCGAATTCGCAATTTGCTAATCGCAATTTGAGAATTATTTCAAGGGTGCAGGGGTGTCTGAAAGACACCCTGCTGCACCCCTGAAATGTACATGTGTGTACATATGGCGCACATACATGCCCTATGGGCATGTGTGTGCATCACATGCCACCATCAAAAATGCCAAAATGTGCATTTTTTAAAGACTTCGCAAATTACCATCAACTACAAGTTGGTGGTAATTTGCCAATTCTTAAACAAAAATCGCATTTCAAAAATGCTACATACATAGCATTTAAGGAATTGCAAAATTGCGATTCCTTAAATGCTATGGCAAAATAAGGAATCGCAAATTTTTGCTATTACTTCTTTTGCAAATTTTTGATGCATGCCAAAACATGCAAAGAGGCCTTTTGCGATTCGCAAAAGGCTTGATACATCTGCCCCCTAATTTCCAGTACACTTTTCGAAGGATACCTGTCCACTTGTGCTTGATTTCTGAAATCAAGAGGCGACTAGAGGGCTAAATTTAAGCAGCGCAAGGCAGAGCTGGAATTAAGTGGTATTTGAATGAATCCCGCACCTGGCACCTGCTCTTGAGCTTAAAATGATTTCTGAACCAGCTGTAGTGAATCATCCTGAATGTATCCAAGAGCAGTGCTCAACACCAGGACACAGACAGAGGTGACAGCACATTCAGTGGGCTACCCATTTTTCCTCTGTTGCTAATTTCTTTGTGGCAGAGTTTGTATAAAATGCTGCATGGGCTGACTGTCATGGACTCTGACCCTCATGATGCCATGCCTCCTGACTTCATTTAGCCTCTTATCCCTCTGCCAATGTAAGTTTTTTTTTTAGTTAATTTTTACTGTTTCTACCACTGGTGTATGGTATGAAAGGGGTGTATGTGAGAAAGGTGCTTAAGGGGAAAAGGAAAGCAATGACTTCAAAACAGAGTTGCCATCTGTCCAAATGTTGAGCAGTGTGTCTGTATTTTTAAAATCCAGTCATCTATATGTTAGCTTTTTTTTGTCCAGAGTTTGGTCTGTACCTGTGGGCTTCTGCTAGAAATGGGGGTCTCCAGTTGGCAAATTATTACCCTGTCCAGGTAAGGACCCTTCTTCCTAGACAGGACCCTGGGTAGCTTGGCATGAGCATTCAGGCTTATCTCAGAGGCAATGTGTAAAGCATTTGCACATAACATACAGTAATACCGTGAAAACATTACATAAGGACACCACACCAGCTTTAGAAAAATAGCTGATATTTATCTGTGTAAGACAAGACCATAACAATAAAAATCCAACATACAGTTAACAAGATACGAATAATGCAAAAATAGACTTTGAATACAGTTCCTTGAAGCCGATAGCTCCGTTCAGGGCTATTAAGGCGTCATAAATAACAAATATGATGTTTTAGGGTGGGGGTGGCGCGGAACAACTACGGTGCTGGAAAGACCCCCAAAACAGTACCATTAGAAATACAGGGCGTCGAGGACCTTGCAGTGAGCTCCGAAGAGCCAGCGTCGGTTCTAGAGGTCGGTTCATGAGTTGTCTGGCCCTTGAAGTCACACACTTTGCGGGTTGAACTCCGTGAGATTGAAGTCAGGAGCGCCGGCGTCGGCAGGCGTCGAGGCTGTGGGGTGAATTGGAGCAGTGAGGTGTGTGGCGCCCTCAGGTAAGGGAAACAGCCATTACAACGCAACTAAAACAACGCACTACCATTACAACAAAACTTTTACAACGCAGGATCCATTACAACGCATGCCATTACAACGCATGCCATTACAACACAGCTGCCATTACAACGCATGCCATTACAACGTAAGTATGTGTAAGTATTTAATTAAATTTTAACCCCTACACCATCCAACACTTACCCCACTATTACGCCCCCCTGGAGTTAGAATAGTAATTTTAACCCCTACACTATCCAACACATACCCTAAAAAATACTTACCCATACATACGTTGTAATGGCATGCGTTGTAATAGCAGCTGCGTTGTAATGGCATGCGTTGTAATGGCATGCGTTGTAATGGATCCTGCGTTGTAAAAGTTTTGTTGTAATGGTATGCGTTGTGAAAGTATGCGTTGTAACATCATACATCCCTCAGGTAACGGTGCTGGCAGCCGTTCGGTGACGGTTGTCCAGCCGCATCAGTGAGACCAGCGCTGTGGTGCGAAGTGGGCCGGTGCTCATCGCTGTGCTGGCAGGTCATAGTACAAGCGTCGTCGTCGTCCTTGCTGAAGCACTGTCGTATGTAGACCCAAGGCTGAGGGGCGAAACAGGGCAATGCAGTGTGCATAGCCCACAGATCACAGTGCAAGCATATGCGTCAGTTGATGATCTGAAGTCAATGGTGCTGGCGTGGGTGGGCCAAGACTGCGGTGTGTCATGGGGCAGGGCGTCGTATACCTTACAAACAGTGCCCCCAAGCGATGGTGCAGGCAACGACATCGATGTCAGCTTGCAGCTGCGTCGTTGGTGAGACCAGGGCGGCGGTGTGAAGCAAAGCAGTGCGGAGTGCAGTGCACACAGGTCGCAGTGCAAGCATTGGCTCGGTGGTGCGGACAAGACGGTGAGACCAGGGTTGCAGCGCGAAGTGCGGCGGTATCCTCTGCAATGCCTTCAGGACAGGGCAGAGAGCCGGCAGCTGCGTCGTTGATGGCATCGGGTTGCTTTTTCCCTCTGTGGCAGCTGAAACACATGGATGTATGATGGTACAACGCGGTACATAACACCGCAGTACCATCACAACACAGCTTTTACATCGCAAGTCGTTACCACAACTTGCGCTGTAGGGTGCTGGACTTAGAAATAGTATGATTTACGATTCCAACTATAGCCTACGTACATTAGGGAAGGTGTTGGAATAGTAAATCACACTATTCCTTAGTATAAAGCGCCCTCCAGCGCAAGTCGTGGTAACGACTTGCGTTCTAAAATCCGTGTTGTAATGGTACTGCGGTGTTATGACCGCGTCGTAATGGTTGTTTACCGAAACACGCAGTTCCAGATACAGGTACCCAGAGGAAGGTAAAGTCTTTGTGTAGAAATAAAAACCTTTTTAGGGGTTCACTGATACACCTGGTCCTTAAACCAAAAAAGAAGAGATTGTAATATCAAAAAGAAGTATTTATTAACCTCACATGAGGGAGAATGCGTCATACAGTACCCTCAGGCCGCTGTATGAGACAGTCTAAGGAGTACAGAGAACAGGGGCCTTTTATGGCCAGTTTATTGCTGAGTTCGCATGAAGACTCAAAAAGAGGCAGTACAAGTGTGCACACAAATACATATAGGGATACTTAAGAATTGCTTAGTCAACAGAGTGGGAGGAGAGACTAAACTGCTTACATCAGTTAGAATAGCCTGACAGTTATACACTCGGAGCAGGTGCATTCTGGCAGCTACAGGTCTTTCTGAGCATGTGCAAGTCTCTCGAAGAGGGACACAAGTGCAAGCCTGACCTTAGGATGGCCACCAAATTGTTTTTTAGGTCAAGCCTAAGTGCAGCGCTCATGAGCTGCTTGCCCTTCGAGGCAGGGATGCTATTGAAGCCCCTACCACTCTCCGCCCTTATTGGGCTTGGCTTATGTCATTGCCCTTCATAAAGTCTGGCTTCTGATTCATAAATAGGCTTGTTATTCCCTCCTTAGTACTGCCTTGTCTTCACTTGTAACCCCTCATGAGGACTGGCCCTTTAACTTCGGTTGTTACACAGTTTGCTTTATAAGTTGGTGAGCACTATTTTCTTTAATGATATTCCTCTATTCCACCCAGTGCATCGGAGCACCTGCCCACTTTGTTTTCAAATGCAATATATTTTATTCAAATTACAGCACGCTCCGCTTTATAGCCGCCGAACTTAGTTAATTATTTAATTATTTAATATACGGCGCAGTCCGCATTCACTTTAGCGGCCGTGCCTATTTAATTATTTATTTTCCAGCGCCAGCCACTTTCACTTTAGCGGCCGCGCTACAAAGTTTCTGAATATACTTTTTTTTATAAACTTTAGATGAAAGCACCATACGCGCTTTCACTATAATGGTGACCTTGCCCCTTTGTTTAGACGCTGCTCACGGTAACCTGAACATGCGAGCAGTGTCTTAAAACCAAAAAAAGGGCGTGTCCACCATTATACTGGTCTCTCATTCGCGAGAGTTTGAGCTCTTGGCATTAAAAACAACAAAAAAAGGCATTGTCATTTTCAATGCCAATACTTAAACGCTCGCAAATGCAACACCTATTGCATTGAAAATAGTTGTTTAAATAATAAAGCCTGTGACCTATGATGTGACTCTTCTTATAGTTTCTCGTTGCTCAAATTGGTGTTATTTCTGCTCTTTATACGTTTCCCTCATTTTCATTGCTTGCTTTTGCTCGTGAGAAAGTGTCACTCATAGTGGTTGAAATGTCACTCATAAATAATTACACAGAAATTATGAAAATGTCACACATAAGCAATGTGAAACCCCAACAACTATGAATATGTTGGCATGCATGTAGGAGGTGCCCTACACAAAGCAGCTTCAGGAGCATGGCCAGCTATTCAGATGCAAAACAGCCTCCATGCCCATAAACTGCCATGAATGTTTGAGAAAATCATGCTTGGGGCCTACTGGAGATGCCCTTTTCTTCCATTAAGCCAAAGTATTCAAATATTGTAATATCACTGGACGGAGGCAGGAAGGCATGATTTGTCCAGGATTAAACAGTTTGTTAATATACAGATCCAAGATGGAAGCAAAATGCTACTTGCTGCAATGGCCAAACCGGCTGGCTTTGGAGCTGGGAAACCTGGTTGAAGTCTTGCCGTTGGCTCAACATCCTATGATTCTGGGCAAATCACTTAATCTCCCGTGCCTAACAAAAATGAATGAGACCCTGTGTAATGTAACTGGTGCTCATGTAAAACGCTCTATTCAATAGCTTTCGGTCAAGTTCGCGCTATATGACAATGCAAAAAAAAAAAACGCAAAAAACAAGCATTGGTAAATGTGTTAAGTTTTGCTTAAGTTATTAATTATAAGCTGTTTTTGTTGTAGAATAGCTTGCTGAGTAGTTGTACAATATAGGTTACAGAAAGTTTGTTAAAGTTTTATGACTTATTTATGTACATAAAGGCAATATATTGACCTGTTACTAGAGGTGTAGTGCACTTTCAGTAATAGCAACATTTTGAAAAATGAAATGAAAGAGAGGAAATAATACAACTAGTTAATGAAATAGCAATAGTATGTGTTTAGAGGAGTTCTGAGAACATTTGGGCCCGGTGCCACTGCACATGCTGTACCATTCAAACCATGCCCCTAGTGCCTGCAAGATAACTGCATTTGTGACTGCCTGTTTAGTAGTAAAATATAGCAATATTTGGTGTTTAGAGTAGTTATGACAACTTTTGGCACTGGTGCTACTGCACCTGTTGGACCTTTAAATCCTACCCCTGTTACCCACTAGATAAATGCACTTGTGACTATCTTGTTTAGTAGTAAAATTAAGCAATAATCTGGGTTTAATGGAGTCACAAGAGCTTTTGGCCCTAGTGCAACTGCACCTGCTGCACCATTCAAATCAAGTCCCTTTTAACTGCAAATTAAATGCAATTGCGACTGAATGTTTCGCTGCTGCGAGGATTGTACTTCCGGTGCGAATCTTTTGCCGCGCGCGGTGTTTTCTGCAGCTTTGTGAAGGGAGAAGCTCCTCGACCGTCCATAGCGCCAAGATGTCCGGCAGAGAAGGTGGTAAAAAGAAGCCTTTGAAGCAAGCTAAGAAACAGGCTAAAGATGTGGATGAGGAAGACGCCGCTTTCAAACAGAAGCAGAAGGAAGAGCAAACAAAACTGGATGAATTGAAAGCAAAGGCCTCCCAGAAGGGTCCTCTCACTGGTGGTGGAATCAAGAAGTCTGGCAAAAAATGATGATACTGGAGAACCTCTCAGATTTTTGTGCTTGAAGCAATGAGCGTCACGGGACCTTACTGGGTTGCAAATTGTTCTGTTCCTTGTAAATCTGTCTAAAATCAGATGGTTGTGTTTGTGCATCTAAGATATTAATGGATACAAGTTGTAAATGCAGCAAAATGTGATCACTGCTGTAAGTTGTTTTACTGAGCTGGCTGCTGAGAAGTATTAAATAGATTTTCACGGCATCGTTCACACTCTTTTAGAATGCAATAAAACACAGTAGTTTTGCAACTGCAATTGCGACTGCATGTTTAGTAGTCAAATATAGTAATATAATGTATGTGTTTAGAGGATTTCTGACAAATTTTGTGCCTGGTGCTTTTGCAACTGCTACACCATTCAAATCATGGCCCTGTTGGCTGCAAGGTAACTCCACTTGTGGTTGCCTGTTTTGGAACAAAATATAGCAGTATTAGGTGTTTATGGGGTGGCTGCAACTTTTGGTCCCGGTGGTACTGCACCTGCTGCATTATTGAAATCATGACCCTCGTGATTGCTAGATAACTGCACTTATTTATACTTATTTATACACTATGTTTAGTCGTAAAATTTAGCAATATTAGGTATTTAGAGGAGTTAAGAAAATGTTCGGGTCCAGTGCCACTGAAACTGCTGCACCATTCAAATAATGACCCTGTTGCCTGCAAGATAACAGCACTTTTGACTGCCTGTTTAGTAGTAAAATATAACAATATTTGGTGTTTAGTGGAGTTATGACAACTTTTGGCCCCTGTGCCACTGCATCTGCTACACCATTTAAATCAAGCACCTTTCAACTGCAAGGTGACTGCAGTTGTGACTGCCTGTTTAGTATTAAAATATAGCAATAGTAGGTGTCTAGAGGAGTTCTGACAACATTTGGGCCTGGTACTACTGCACCTGCTACACCATTCAAATCATGACCCTGTTGTCTGCAAGGTGACTGCACTTGTGGCTGCCTGTTTAGTAGTGAAATATAACATAGCTCTTGCGTATTAACTTTATTTTTAACGTGCCATATTATTCATTTAGAATTTGATTATAATAACCAAATAGATTAAGTTGAAAAAATAAATCTGATAATGCCTACAAAGTGCAAAGAAAGGCGCTGAGGCATGAATAGGAAATACCACAAACGTTCTAAGGCTAAAGCATCTGCTTTAAAACTAAGTAATAAAAAAGCAAGCATTTCAGCACACTGTTAAAAGATGTCTGCCTTTTCCGTGGGAAGAGATCTTATCTTGACAGTGAATGGGGCTTAAACAATGTAAACAGCTGGAAGAGATCTTATCTTGACAGTAAATGGGGCTTAAACAGTGTAAACAGCTTTAGTAGAAGTAACGTGAATGTGTGCAGCCAGTGGAAGCCAACACAAAAAAAGTTCCAAACAAAAGTGCATTAACACAGTGATTTGGCCTTGGAAACTGATGAGTATATTAAATACAAAAGATTTCACAAGCACAGTGCAAGTGAAACCTAAAAAGGGTGTACTATCAACCAATATTGCATTTGGTGTAAATACCACACGACTGGGTGATTATTATGTTTTTGCAGTTTTATAAAGGGCAAACTCGACCAAGGGCAATGCTTAATTTGTGCCAGTGTCTTACGGTGCTTAGCACCAGCACTTATTACTTATGGCCGGAACTACAGATTACAATGCACGCGATAACAACCTATGCTTTGTAGTGCGAGATAACGGTTTCTTCCCCGCACTCGGACCATCAGAAACAGCTGGTGAGGTGACATGACATCCTTGCCTCAGCTCATCTCAGCATAAGTAAATCATAGTAGCGCCAGTGCCCTATGGCCGCTACCTATCAAATAATGCATTCCGGCTTTATGATGAATTATTAGCCCGAGCCTCGTCGTCCTTCCTTGACACTGAATTGGGAGTGTTTCCTCCGGAGTCGGACTGACCAATGCAGATTTAGGTCCCAGATTTTCATCCGCAGCTTCAGTCATTCAGCGATGCAAGCAGTGTGTCGCACAGTACCAAGCCTATAATAAAACAAGCATTTACAATGGTCTTGGCGTTATTAAAGGTAGAGCTATTGGCATTGCTCATGACTTTTTTTTTTTTAAATCATAAATAAATGGCATTGTCATTTACATTGCCAATAGCTTAATCGTTAAATAAATGGCATTGTCAATTACAATGCCAATAGCTTAATCGCTCGCAAATACAAATCGCAAGCTTCTGTGGTGGCACCCCAGCCACCGTGCCCCGTGGATTTTATGTGTCTCACAAAGAGGCCTACCCGGTGTAACATAGGACACTATATGAGCATGTCACTATGGGAATCTGTGTGGTCAGGCAGAACAATAATATAGTGCAGAAAGGACTAGGAAGAGATCAGCACATGTGGAAAGTCTGGTCCGCACACTGTGGTCCTTACCCACGCCGATAGACGACCTCCTGGCCCTGGTAGGGCCTCGTCATTGTAGCAGCGGCCACCAACAGGGGCTTTTGCAGGGAGGTAAGACAGACTGATGTGGATGCAACAGCTAGAAAGGAAGGCCAGAGGCAACACAAGTAAAGCAAGACTGGCACAGCCATGACAGAAACCCAGGGTAAGAGACAGAGGCTGACAAGAAGCAGCACAGATCCACCAACACACTGCTGCAAAGGGATGGTGGGCTGGGCTCAGGTGAGAACGTCTGGCGACCACCAAGTCACGGAATATGTAGTGAGTGTTCTACGGACCAAGTCTACCGAAGATTATAATTGTATTCATACAGCGCATACTACCCCTGAGGAGGTGTCGAATCGACTTTCAGCGAGTAGGTATCAATGTTGATATTTAGAAGGGCTAGGGTAGATCACAGGTTCAGGTGGAGGACAGACAGCCTGCACTCCAGGGCAGATCACAGGGTCAGGTGACGGACAGACTATCAGGGCTCCAGGGCAGAAGACAAGTTCAGGTGATGGACAGCCAGCACTCTAGGGCAGATCACAGGTTTAGGTGAAGGACAGACAGCCAGCACTTCAGGGCGGATCACAGGTTTGGGTGCGGGACAGACAGTCAGGACTCCAGGGTAGATCACAGGTTCAGATGAGGGACAGACAGTCAGGGCTCTGGGGTAGATCATAGTTGATAGTCAGGGACAGACAGTCAGGGCTCCGGGGAAGATCACAGGTTCAGATGAGGGACAGACAGTCAGGGCTCCAGGGTAGATCACAGATTTAGGTGCGGGACAGACAGTCAGGGCTCTAGGGTAGATCACAGGTTCAGGTGACGGACAGACTGTCAGGGCTCCAGGGCAGATGATATGTTCAGGTGAGTGACAGGCAGTCAGCGCTCCAGGGCAGATGACAGGTTATGTTATATGTTATAAGCGTTTTGTATCGCGCCCAATTACTTGTGAGTATCCTGGCACGCAGGTGAAAGATGGACGTTGGATGCCTCGTTATAGATCACATGTTCAGGTGAGGGACAGACAGCCAGCACTCCAGGGCAGATCATAAGTTCAGAGGAGAGATGTAGAACAGGTGTTCCAGGGCAGATCACAGTTCCAGAAAAAGACTGTCAGTGACAACTCTAGGGCTAATCACTGGCTCAAGTAGAAAGACGGACATTGACTGCTTGAGCTGATCGCAGGCTTGTGTCAAAGTCGGACAGTGACTGCTTTAGGGCTGATCACATGCTCAAGTAAAGGATAGAGAGTCAGTGCTCCAGTCCAGATCACAGATTCAGGGGAGGAATGTACAACAGGTGCTCCTGGAGAAAGATGGACAGTTAGTGTTCCAGACAAGTTCAATGAGTGATACAGGGCAGATCACATGCCCAGGTGAACGAAGGGCACTAAGTGCACCAGGTCAAATCACAGGTTCTGGTGGGAGAGAAGACAGTCAGCTCTCCAGCAGGATCAGAGGTTCAGGGGAGGATGTACAACAGGTGCTCCGTGGCTTATCACAGGTGATGGAGACAACCCTTGATGCAGGCCAGATCACAGGTTCACAGGAGGGAATTACAATGGGTGCTTCAAGGCAAATCAAAGGCTGAGGTGAAAGATGGACAATGAGTGTCTGAGGGCAGATGACAAGTTCCGGTTACAGACAGCACTACAGGCGAGATCGCAGGTTCAGCTGAAATACAGGTAGTGCTTCAGGGAAGATGATAGGCTCAGGTGACGGATAGACATTCAGTGCTCTAGACAAGATCACTGATACAGGTAAGGTATGTACCATGGATCCTTCAGGCCAGATCAAATATTCAGATGAGGGGAGGACAGTGACTGCTTCAGGGCAGATCAAAAGTTTAAGGTGAGGGATGAACATTGCATGCTCTACCACAGAACAGGTTATGGTCAGTGATAGACAAAGGGTGCTCAACGCCAGCTCACAGATTCAGGTGAGAAGTGGACAGTGAATACTTCATGGCCAGATCACAGGCTCAGGTGAGTAACAGACGGGGAGACACAGTGGTGAATCAGCACTGAACCCTTGGGTCATCGTGGTACCATATCCCTCCTTTTTTTGCTCTCATATTACAGGCTGAGTCCTGCAGTACACATCACATGCTGCAATAAGGGATGGGAAAGAAGTGTTAGGGTACAGATCACAGGTGCAGGTCAGGAATGAACTATCGGTGCGTCAGTGAAAATAACCAGTAGAGATGACCGAGGGATAGAAGTGCTTCAGCACAAGTTGAGGCAAGAGATGGGCTGAGAGTGATTTTGCGCAGACTCAGAAGAGGCATGAACGGTGCATACTTCAGTACAGTTTATAAATTGCTTTTTAGGGACAGAAGAATGAACAGAGAAGTTTCAGAAATGATCACAGGCTGAAATAGGTGATGAACAGCAAGCCCTTCTAGTGAGAAATGGCATCAACGTAAATATTACCACACAAGAGGATAAGCAAGCTAATTTTAACATACAAGTAAATAATAAACTTTGAGCGGACCAACCTTAATGGATACAGAAATTAAATCCAAGTAACAAGATGACATTCAGTCGTTGAGAAAATCACAAATGACAGGATACGGCATTGTATAACGGGAATATCAATCAGACTAGTCATATACGACCTCTTTGTGTCAATCTTAAGAAGTACATACATAATTGATAACAATCGAATCGTCAGAAAATAGCTTTGAGTGTGCTCTTGGGTGTGTGGGGGGGTCAATAATAGTGATAAAGAATAGCTTGATTTACGATGCTTGAGCTGATAAAACGACTGGCCATTTTGGAGAAAATGTTAGTTGATTGATTGTGCTGTTTCTGCAAAGCCTAAAATCTTTTTTCATCATTTTGAACAGCATTATCGATGGAGAAAAATACTTTAAAACTATTTATTGTTTATTTATGTGATTAATGAATTGAACAATTTCTGAAGATGGGGTTGAGTATGAACTTTAGTATGTCAATCTGGGACAAAAATGGTGAAACAGAATAGCTTGATGCACTATCTGAGCGGACAGCTTGGTTGCCACTTTTGCGGTACATTTTAATTTGGTTCATTTCTGTGGACACAGATTGTTTCAGTACATATCAGAGAACCAAATTACGGATAGACACTGTGTACCTCAAAAGAGGTCACAGATTCTGGAGTTAGATGGCCAATGGAAGATGGAATCACAAAC
This sequence comes from Lissotriton helveticus, assembly GCF_964261635.1. NCBI lineage: Eukaryota > Metazoa > Chordata > Amphibia > Caudata > Salamandridae > Lissotriton > Lissotriton helveticus. The sequence continues at coordinate 557,837,554 of NC_136068.1, forward strand.
AAATTAGGTACATTTGTCAAATAAATAGCCTATCCCCACGGGCATCATGTGGGCATTTCTTTGTTGCTTCTCAGCTAGGTTAGCTCTATACAAGTGTCACCACATGCAAAGTCTAAACGGAACTGCATAAACTGATTGACACTAAAGACAAAATCAAATGGAGAACGCTCGAGAAAACAGCAGAGAAAACAAGAAAAACGGCACTCACCGGCTGTTTGGGGAGGCGGCGGCTCCTCTCTGCCGCGGTCAGGGCTGCTGGGCTTCTCCGGTCGCAGGCGGCTGGGGACGGGCTTCTTCTCCTTGCCGGGCAGGAGCGCGGGGAGACCTCCCGTCCGCTTCCTGCCTGGCCCACTGTACTTCCGGGTCGCGGCTGCGGTAACCAATCGCAGTTTGGAGGCGGCTCTCAGAGGATCCCCGGGCTGGCAGCGGCAATTTTCGGGTGTCCTGGGCTGCGGCGGTAATGAGGGGCTGATGAGGGGTAGGCTCCCTCTTTAATTTAAATATACAGCGGGGTGAGCACCCGATGGGGGGATCCCCACGCTGGAACTTCTTCCGGCGGCGGGGGCGGCGGTCGGGCAGAAATGGCTGCCTCAAAGCTCCGCAAATTTCGGATTCGGGGGCGTGTTTTGGCGTTCTGAGTGACGGATGACGTCACAGTCGAAAGAACGCAAAAAAACACACCCCCGAATCCGAAAGAGACGGGGCTTTATTGGAGTGACTCCCTTCTCCTCCAATGACTGGCCTCCGTTTAGGAAGCCAGCCAATGGAGGAGAATGGAGGAGAGAGGCTGGTTCAAGCCCCCTTACTCCAAAATATTAAATCTTCGGGACTACGCCCACACTGCTTCGCAGTGCTGAGACGGTCCCCCGACCTAAAAAGCAAAAGGCAGTAAGTAATTACTAATTATTTCATGTTTGTTTTGTTAATGTTAATGTTAATGTTATGGGTGTCTTATATAGCGCTCGGCTACTCCGAGGAGTGTCCCGGCGCTTTCAAACCCACAGCAGACTAACAGAAGGCAGAAAGAAGGAAGAAAAGAAACAACATATCATTGTCCATAGAGCCACGTCTTCAGACCTTTTCTAAAGGCCAGCAGATTCGAGGTACCGCGGAGCGACAAAGGGAGGGCATTCCACAGCCTGGGAGCCAGGTGTTTAAAAGAACGCCCCCCCACCCTTGCTTTCCTAACAGAAGGAACAGTGGCCAGACCAAGAGATTCCGATCTTAGGGATCTAGCTGGCTTGTAGAAAGCAAGGGATTTCTGAATATATTCAGCTCCCACAGCATGGAGTGTCTTATGCGCCAGCGTAGGTGTTTTAAAAACAATCCGCTTACAAATAGGGAGCCAGTGTAGGGAATGTAAAAGGTCCGAGGCTCTCGTGCGACGAGGCAGACCAAAGACTGCCCGAGCCGCCGAGTTCTGGACCACCTGAGATTTTTGTAACAGATAGTCCGGAAGACCCAAATACAAAACATTTGAGTAGTCCAGCCTAGAACAGATGAGAGCCTGGACAGTAGTCTTCCTATGCGCAAGCGGGAGCAGGGGAAGAAACTTGCGCAACATTTTAAGGAGACCATAGCAAGTGCCTGTCAGACCAAGGATCTGGGACTTAAGTGACATGTTGTCTAGTAATTTAATGGTTGAGGTATGTCACATGCTAGGAAAATTGTCCGATCGTAGGTCAGGGTTCATTTGCAAAATTCCACTGCAGATGACAAACTGCTTCCGTACAATCCTGATTACCGGGCTGCCCGTCCTGAGTCAAGACTGATAATAAATAATGTGTCTATATTTCTTAGCACATTAGGCAATTAAGAAACGGAAATCTTACTTTCCCTTAAAAGAAAACAAATTGGTTTTAAATGGTGCAGTGAAAGAGACATCTGTATACTGCCGGGCACAGTGCATGACAGAAGCCCTGCTGAGTGCAACTGCACGGAGATCTAACGTAAATGGCAAAATGTAAGTTTCAGTCTGACGTAGAAAAAGAAATGAAAACTGAATTAACCACATCAGTCTACAAATGGGTAAAAAATGACTTGCACACACGTTTCATAAACTTTTATTACCAGAGGAAAGAACAATACACAGTCCTGCTGACATACGAGGAGCAAATAGATTTATAGAACATTTTTTCAAAGAAGGCAGCTGCATATTGCCCTAACCTCAATGTCACTATTAAATCTTGCACTGTTTAAAAAACACATTTGAACCAACAGCATTATTCCTTTTTAGTAAACAAATTGTGATCTAAGTAATGCTCACATGTAAATCGTACATCTGCTCCATTAGTTTTACACTTAGTTCAGGATAGATGACACATAATTTGCAATTGGACAAAATATCCGAAAGCACTCCAGGGACAGTATGACAGATGTGTGAAATGGAAAAGTGTGGGTAGTTACTATTTCAGAGTACCTTCTTGCTACAGAGAAGTGCTGGTACTCTGCCGTTAAACATATTAGACGTCTGCTGAGTCACTTGAAAATTCCTGTAGGTACCAGCCCATTCAAAGCATTGATTATCATTGCAGTAGCTTTCCAGGAATACACACACATTTGTCAATGTGCATGGTGCACAGTTACACGTTTGTTAACATATATGAAAATGGGGTTCACACATAACTTTTTTTTTCTTTCAGGGGGAGGATGATTTTTTGGTAGACAATCCCCTTCTCCTACACTACTCACGCCGATTTACAAAGGTGGGGAAAGATCTTTAGCAAACAACTATCGTTTGATAGAGTTGCAGGACATCGAGGCAAAATATTTTGCTTCTCTACTCTTGGATGATTTGGTCGCATGGTCAAGTGAGAAAGAACTGATCCCCATAAATCAAACGGGGTTCAGGAAGGGGATGGAAACGACAGCAAATATCCTATCCATAACTATGATCGCGGAGAAGTGCATGAGTAGAAAACAGGATCTGAATATGTGTTTTATTGATTTTCAGGCGGCCTTCGACAGTGTGGATCATAATTTCCTGTGGGCGAAATTGAGATCATGGGCAATTCCTGAGTGTATCCTAAGGGGTTTGCTGCTATTTTATTCTGATACTTGGTCGCAAGTAAAAATTGGTGATGGAACACAACTGTCGAGAAAAGTTCCCACAACGATCGGCCTCAAACAGGGGTGTGTTCTTGCGCCACACCTATTTAACCTTTTTATCTCAGATCTCTCTGCGAAATTGAACCACTGCAATGCCCACCCACCAAAACTTGGTGATTTACAGCTCACTCATTTGGCCTTTGCAGACGACATTGTCCTCTTGAGCCTAAAAAAGGTGGGGCTAACCAGATTAGTAACTGAACTGTCGGATTTCTTGTTGGCAAACAAGTTGGCATTAAACGTCTCAAAAACTTCCAGCTTTCACTGAGCCGCAGCACCAGCAGCAAAGGGCCGGGCTTAGCTCCGCCTGTTCCCCGGCCGGGCTTGGCTCCGCCGGGTCCCTCCCACCACCAGTGACACCCTGAGCAGCGCCAGGAGGCGCATAAAGGCAGCGCCGGTGCCGAGGCCAGTGGGGTTCATTTTACGGTTCCAGCGTTCACCGAGCCGCAGCACCAGCAGCAAAGGGCCGGGCTTAGCTCCGCCTGTTCCCCGGCCGGGCTTGGCTCCGCCGGGTCCCTCCCACCACCAGTGACGCCCTGAGCAGCGCCAGGAGGCGCATAAAGGCAGCGCCGGTGCCGAGGCCAGTGGGGTTCATTTTACGGTTCCAGCGTTCACCGAGCCGCAGCACCAGCAGCAAAGGGCCGGGCTTAGCTCCGCCTGTTCCCCGGCCGGGCTTGGCTCCGCTGGGTCCCTCCCACCACCAGTGACGCCCTGAGCAGCGCCAGGAGGCGCATAAAGGCAGCGCCGGTCCCTCGTCCCGCGGGACGCGCGCGGCATGCGCCGGGAGAAGCCCGGGACAAGGGCGGGGCCGCCTGTGGCCGTCAGAGGCCAGAGGAGGCCGGGCTGGGCCACGGACTTAGGGTCATTCTTCTGGGACATTTGAGAACCGTGAGTGTTTATTGTTGGGTGTTTTTGACAGGCTGCTAACTGAGTCGGTCTGATATGGCTAAATTGCTTCTTCAAAAACGCCATTATTGTCTGGGCCGATAGATAACTACATGGTAAAAGTTGTGAGTAAAATCAACACAGCACGCCGCATGTCTTTAGGCCGATTCAGCCTGCCTGCTTCACCTACAAATGGTTCAGTACTAACAGAGTTCTGTGATCTAGCTCCAGGGGGCACTCCATGCACTCAAACAGCAGCGGATATAGACACATCTGTCATCTTAGCACCTACTGTGGCGTTATTAGATAACTCTCTGTCCTCTACAACTCAACCTTTACCAACACCGTCCCCGGAACCCTCTCCGGTACCCCCGCAGGCACGAAGAAAAGTGAGAGCCTGTAGAGGGTCACAAAACAAACGGGGAGGGTATAAGAGAGTTAAGAAGGCAGCCATCATTCTGGATGAAGAAGTGGGAGCCCTCCCTGATAAACCAACTGAGGTGGACATGACCAAACTAAATAGTGACCGACTCGACTCCCTGATTAACATGTTTGAACTGAAAATAGAGACTATGTTTAGACCATTGGCAGACAGAGTCGAACAGGTCACAAAAGAAGTATCCAGATTGGGCACTCTTCTAGCTTCCCACTTGGCCACCTCAGAAAATTCCCAAAAATCTAATGTTAGCACTAAAGAAACTAAGGGCCCCGCTGTTCCCAGTAAAGGGGTTGGGGACAAAATGGACCAGGTTTCAAAGGAGGTTTCTAGGTTGGGTGTTCTCCTATCTGCACATTTGTCTTCAACCAAAACAGCTAGGAACACTAACATGGGCACTGCCGTAAATGAGGGGGCTATAAGTTCTTGCAGTGGGGGTCACAAGGCAACAAACATCGTGCCAGCTGTAACACCTGCTCAGCCCCCTAGCAATCAAACTATTCCCCCACCCATTTTGAGGGCTAACTCGCACCCCATTGTCGCAGGGAACAATTCAGGGTTGAGGGAAGGCAAGCAAAGACCCCTAGTTAATCTACCACCAGATTGCACCCCATATATAGTAGTGCTAACCAATGTCCCTGGGTAGACTCACGGTTAAATGACGCAAGGGGTGAAACGACTGATTCCTTGAATTATAAAGTAGTAGCATGGCTGAGTAAATATTGTGGCTTCCCTGTCACATTTTGTAATGACATTATATCGACATGCAGAGTGGGCTGGATAGGCAACTCAAGAAAAACGAATAAGGGGGACTGCATCATTATAAACTTTAGGCACCCACAGCATGTAGCCACTGTTCTGCTGAGGGCGGCTTCTTTACCAACTACAGATGATTTTATATGTGCGCGCCCCCTTGGGTTTTTCTATAACCACCTTAGTAACATCTCCAAACCCCATGTTGTCCAACAAAATCCATTAACATCTCCTTCCATGCAGGGCACTGGGCCGCGTGTCCACTCTGGCTACCAAAACTCCTTGCCATCGGATTCTTACTGTTATAGTTTGTGTAGGCCAAACTTTCAAGCTGAACAAATTCTCCCACTGTGTAATCGGTTTGCGCCTTTGGCATCTTTGGAGGAAAATGACTGACTGGTAAACAATTCAAGGATTAACTCACAGTCTTGCAAAATTATGACCTGGAACATTGCCGGGATTAGGGGTAAAGGTGAAAACAAAATATGGATTGATTTCTTGAAATCTTTTGACATCTTGGCATTTCAGGAGACCTGGGACATATTGAACAGCTTTTCCTTAGATGGATATAGACATTTTTTTATTCCAGCCACAAGTAGTGTGGCAGGCAGATTAAAAGGAGGTTTATTAAGCTTGTTCAAACTTGATCTAAAAGGAGTGTTAGCCCAGCTTGATTCAGGTTGTCAAAATTGTTTAATTGTTGAATTGAATCCCCCCGATTTATCTAATATTTTGTTTATTAATTTTTATAATGCAAATGCTAAGGAAAGTACTAGATATAATCTGGATTACCTTGATAATTTTTTGTCAGTTTATAGAACCAAAGTAAATTGTTTTGAGATAATTCTCTTAGGTGACTTTAATATTCACCCCTGTAACCAGCCCTGTGCCAACTCAGTAGAAGAGGGTCCACCCTGTTCTACAGTTACGCATTTTGAACATTCAAAAAGAGGGGAGGCACTTGAGGATTTCTTGGCGGTGTGGAATCTGGATGAATCTGGATGCGGTGAGGGTGAAAATAAGGTCCCTACTTTTAAAGGACCTGGTGATGGTACAATTATTGATTTTATTTTTATGTCCTGTTATATATTAGGTAAAGTGGTAAGGTATAACACAGTGGTTTCAGTTTTTAGTGACCACAACCCAGTCCTAGTAGAGGTATTGTACAGGGACGTTTTAACCATGAAAACAATGTTTCATAAGGGAGGCCAAAATGTGATTCCTATAGACCAAGGTCGCAGGTTAAAGTGGTCGAATATTAATCCTTAAGTTATTGTACAGGACGTTTTGGCTAGGGCGGAGGATGACGTAGCTATTTGCCTAGACACAGGGGCACTAAGTACTCAAGTAGTTGTGGCGTTTGATAACATCTGCAAACAGATCAACCAAAGTTTAACTGGGGCAAAGGGGCCCCCCAAACATCACGTAAAGAGATGGTTTGATCACTCGTGCTCAAGGGCTTACGCTGATCTACTCAGGGCCCTGAAGACTAGTCCAAAATACCGTGCCCTAATAGCTAAGTTAAGAGTATGTTATAAAAATACTATGCAAACTAGGAAGAACGAGCTAAAAGAAAAGGCCTGGTTAAAGCTACTTGAACCAGAGACATTAAAAAATAGTAGTCAGTTTTGGGAAGTAGTAAACCAGCCTCTTTTCTCAAACGAGGAGAATCGCCCCCTTGAGTCCAATATTCCTGACGATGCATGGATTAAACATTTTGGGAATATATACTCTAATAATGCCCATCAGGACCCATTAAAAGACACCACCTATAGAAAGGAGGGTTCCTGTGTTATCTTTGAGGTGCAAGGAGTGGAAAGGGCGATAGACCAGACCTTGATAAATAAGGCACCCGGTCCTGATGGGGTCCCTGCCGACATTTTTAAATATGCCCCAAAATTGTGGTCGAAGATCCTATGCAAGGTTTTTAATGCACTAAATCATAATAATATCCCAGCATCCTGGAAAGAATCCATCATCGTCCCAGTCTTTAAGAAGGGCAACCGGGTAGACCCAGCCTGTTACCGACCATTTTCCTTAATAGACTCATCCGTTAAAATCTTGGGACGGGTCATTTTGCCGAATTACAGGAGTGGCTTGACGACAAAGGGATACTGTCAAACGTGCAATATGGATTCAGATCCAAAAGAGGTACTTTGGATCAGTGCCTTAATTTACAACTGCTGGTGGATAATTACACCAAGGCTAAGGATGGGTCACTATACCTGGGGTTTATGGACCTGTCCTCGGCCTTCGACCTTTTAAATCGCACAAAACTTTGGCAGATCTTAATTGATTTAGGTCTTGATTCTGCCCTGGTAAACTTTTTAGCGGACCTACATTCTGGTGTTTTGGCTTCTGTTAGGGTGAACACAGAGGGGCGTTGTTCTAGCCACTTTAAATCAGAAAGGGGGGTCAGGCAGGGGTGTATCATGGCCCCCCTTCTGTTTACAGTTTATATAAACACCCTTGAACCCGTGCTCAGGGAGGCCACGCTTGACATACCGCATATAGGGGAACTTGGCATACCGGTTCTCCTGTATGCAGACGATGCGGTCCTTCTAGCACGGACCGGGGTCGGGCTTCAACGTTTGATGGACGCTTTTGGCCTTTTTATGACTTCCCTGGACCTCAAAATAAATGTAAAGAAATCTCAAATCATGATTATGGGAAGGGGTTCAAGAAAGAAAAACCTGAAAACGTTTTTCTGTTGTGAGGAGGAACTGACAAGAGTCCCTACATTCCCGTACCTGGGGATTACCTTCGAGGAGAAGGGGAACTGGGGACCGCAGATTAAAAACAGAAATGCTGCCTTTGCTAGAACCTCCTCAGCAATCATGTGCTTTAGCAGAAAACTGGGGGCTAGGCCCATAGTGGCTCTGTTGAACATTTATAAAGCAAAATGTTTGACGGTAGCCACATATGGCTGCTCATTATGGGGGTATAGCGCTATAGACTGTCTACAAGTCGCTGAAAATAAATTTATGAGATTGATCTTATCAGTGTCACAGTCTACCCCATCTTATACGATTCATTCAGAGCTAGGGGCGGCTTTATTTATTATGGCCCCCTTAATATCCTGGCTGAAGACCTGGTTGAATGATGAACTCTCCCTGAACCATGCCTCTTACTAGACAATGTAAATAAAATTAAGTGGTTATCTTATGTTAAACATTGGTTTCACAAATTAGGGAGGCCGGAGCTCTTTTCCTCACCAGATAAAATATCTCGTAAGGACATAGCATTAATAAAGGGGGCTATGTTACAGATACTGTCCTTAAACAGAGAGGAAATTGAGCTCAGAAAACCCACTGTAAGGGCTAACCTTATTGTTGCTAATCCTCCTGGACCTGAACTTTACCTTGTTTTAGTTAATCGTTCCTACCACAGGTTTCTTTTAACTCGTTTTCGTTTAAATATGATCCATTTGAACTTAGGTTACTTTTCTGAATGGAGAAGCCCTGAACCGGCACCACCGTGTTCTTGCGATAATTTTTCGATACAGGACACAATGCATTTTTTGATGTTTTGTGGTTATTACACGGCTGTAAGGACTAAGTTTCTTGTTCCTATCCTTAAGGAGGTAGGGGTTTTTCAAGTTAAGCCCGCTCTCCTATATTTACAACTACTAAACAGCCCTAGGGTCATTTTTCATGTTGCCAGTTATTTGGTGGGTGCTGTTAGGGTTAGAAACAAGAGAATGATAAATTGTAATTGATTGTATTTTTATAAAGTTGGATTTTCCGCATTGTATATATTGTTCTTTTAACTGAGTAATGTAATATGGCAGCTAAATTCATTGTAAAATGATTCTTTTAACAATTTTATGACATTTGTGGGATATTTTTAAATATATGAATTGTAATTGTTTTAATGTGTATTCGATTGTATAGTATATATCACCGTCTTTTTATGATATTGAATTATCGAAATAAAGTATTTTGACTGACTGACTGATTACTAACCGCCGTGGATTGCATCATGATATATGGTTAAAAGGAAAACCACTAGAGAAAGTCTTGGCCTACAAATACTTATTTTTTTTTATAGATGACAAACTTAACCTAAAAGAACAGAAGAATTATCTGACCCAAAGAGCGGGTGCTCTGATATTTGGACTAAGTACCTTGGCAAAAAAATTGGAAGGGCCATCACTCAAAACCCTTCTAACCGTGATGGCAAATAAAATCCTCCCAACCCTGACCTATGCAAGTGTGGCAATGCACGGAAAGGACGCCGACCTACTAAACACCTTGACAACTAAAATATACAAAAAAGTATTACGACTCCCACGCACGACTTCACCAGCTCAATTGCGACTTGAATTCGGACAAAAAAACGAAATACCGGGGAGACTATATTCTCATATTAAGGTGTGGTATCAGATCAAGCAAAAAGCAAGTAATAACAATCTGAATACCTACCTATGGCAAGAGTTTAAATCCCCCAAAAAATCCAAAGCAAATCAATTTCTCATGCAAGCTTTGGAGACAACCTGCTCAAAAACCTTATGGGATAATAATCTGTCATTTGTTGTACTAAAACAGACCCTAAATAAAGTGGCCAAACTCCACTCGTTAATTTTGGACAAAGAAATTTTCTCCCATCGTTCACACTCATGGGCTGTGATATATGGCTATAAGACATTGACAGCTGCACAATACCTGGAAACAACTTACTCTATTTTTATTAAGAAAAAGCTGATGGCTTTGAGACTTGGCGACTTTCCGAAACGAGCCAATGAACCTGCCTGGAAAATGCTTGATGATGTTTCTTGTCGACTGTGTGGTAGCCCTAAAGAGGATCTAATACACATAATTTGTCTCTGTAAGATGCTTTCCAAGGAATGGGTCACACCTAAAGGAAAGTTACCGGTCCATGAAACTACGAACATGTAGATCAGCCATTATTGGAAGCCTGGACACTACCGCTCCAAAAATACACTGCAAGCTGGTGAAGTTCTTGCAGGCATTTGAGAAACGTATAAAAACAACATGAACAATTAATGATTTGAATTTTTTAACATTAAGTCTTTTTATCAATCATTTTAGCGATAAATTTATAAATTTCACATCTGTTGTGTGACATTCATCAAATTGTTATGGTTTTAATTAACTAAACAATAAAGTTTAAATTTCAAAAATTTCAATTTCAAATTTCAATTTCCCTTCTCCTACACCTCACGAATTTGGGATAATTTCCACTGCAATGCATCCTTGTGAAAACAATATACTTTCCCCTCGATAAGTTTAAATCAACGTTTAAATGTACCTTCAAGAATGCCAGCAAAATTGCAAGTTTGTGGGTCTTCCCAACATGTGCAAGGCACTCTTGCCATTGGACGTCCACTCTCCAGGCCTCTCCCCCAGATTAGGGGAGAGGATGTGGCATAACAGCCAGTGCTGCCTATTTTGGAACTGGGGAACCAGGTTTGAGTCTGGGTGGTGGCTCACCATCCTGTGATTCTTTGCAAATCATGTTATCTCCCTGTGCCTAACAAAACAAATGTGTCTTTGAGTGGGGTGATAACTGCTTACCGGACCTGGTGCCAGACAAGCTCCTGCCGTGAGGGGAACGGCCGCGGGGCTTTCTCGCGATTGCAAATGCCGTGAGGGCAACGGCTGGGGACTCCATCCCCCAGGTGCCCCTGGGACCACCGGCGCACCGCTGACGTGCCTGGCTGCGCCCAGAGGCGCTACAAAGCGGAGGAGCGCCGAGCGCTCAGTGGGGGTGATAACTGCTTACCGGACCTGGTGCCAGACAAGCTCCTGCCGTGAGGGGAACGGCTGCGGGGCTTTCTCGCCATTGCAAACGCCGTGAGGGCAACGGCTGGGGACTCCATCCCCCAGGTGCCCCTGGGACCACCGGCGCACCGCTGACGTGCCTGGCTGCGCCCGGAGGCGCTACAAAGCGGAGGAACGCCTCCCGCCCCGCGGGACGCGCGCGGGCGGCGCCGGGCTAAGCCCGGGCAAAGGGCGGGCCGTCTGTGGCCGTCGGGGGCCGAAGGAGGCCGGGCAGGGCCACTCCTCTTGCATCCGACAGACATCATGGGTAAGAGAAAATTCTTGCCCACACGTGAACAAGAGGGGGCAAAGGCAAAAGTACCTAGAAAATCTTCGACCATTATTTCCTATCTAACTTCTGCTTTTGGGGCCCTGAATACTGAAATTGCTAATGCAGAAAGGGAATCGGGCTGGACTTGATCGCTGTTCATACATGGGGGACATCTTCTCTGGATGAGACTTTGATAAACCAAGTGCCTCTGGAGCCCCTGGTTATAATTAAGTCTACATCTGATGTTCAGAAGTCTCATCAAGCTGTTATCAATGTTGATGAACCGGAACAGCAAAGACACTCTCCCAAAATGGTTCCAGATCCCACTGTGCAGCCTAATAAACCAAAGAAAGCATGTAAAAGAGTATATAAGCGGGATAAAGGTACTAAAGATATCTCCATAAAACAAGGTCCCGCTACAACTACTGAGCTGACTGAGACCATGGTGCGGGATATGGTGGAGGATATTTTTACAACACGGATAGAGACGGCACTTACAAACATTGCCAAAGACATCATTGACACTATGAATATTTGTGTTGCGGGTATACTAGAAAAATTTGATCGTTTCAATACCATTCTAGCAATGCCTAATAGTGTCCCGGATGTGGGTCAGTTTCCTCAAATGACCAAGGCAAAAACAAGCCTTGGAAATGCTTTGAGAGAGGATGTAGGGGGTTTAACCCCAGACCTGACAGTGGAATTGAATCCCGCACCTGGGCCCCCAAGGTTAAAAGGCAGTCACGACCGCAATGGTTCTGAGAAACAACAGAGGAGCCCAGTTAGTAAACATAGGCCTCAAAGTATCCCTGCTCAAATAGGGGGTACTTTTTATCCCACTACACAGCAAAATGAAAACAAAACAGTATCCCAACCTATTATTAACCCCCCCCCCGAGGCAGCCTCGCTGGTTGTGGTACTTAAAAGGGTCCCCCCATTGTTGGTTGCAGAGGTAGAGTCAACAGAAACCCTGTTAGCAGTGACCAAAAAATGGTGTGAGTCTAATTGTTCGGGGGACACAGAAATCTCCCATAGTATTATCATGGCTAGACGGGTTGGGTGGATAGGAAATTCGCAGAAAGATTTAAAAGGGGACTGTGTTATTGTTAATTTTAACAAATTGCAATTTGCTGACCGTTTGCTGTGGGATGCCTCAGATATGAAGAGAGAGGAATATCATATAAGGGCCCTACCGCTGGGTTTTTTCTATTCTCCACTCAGGAGTTTAAGGGCAGATACAAGAACACGACCAGAGTTGAGTACTAGGAGATTAACCCGGACTCCATATGGCGCTCCCAATGAGATAGATTACCAATCCAGTTGGGTTACCCCTAGAGTTTGGTCATCACCTAAGGTATCCTGTACGCATTCAACCCAGAAGAAAGAAACATTAGCGTTGTCTAATAGGTTCTCTCCCATGTCACAATTGGAGGAGATCGATTGACTGGAGCCCCCTATTATTCCCATTAATCCGACTCGAATCACTAGCCCCAAATTTCTTAATGTACCGGTTGAGACGAAAGCAAAATTTAGGCTTCTAAGTTGGAATATTGCGGGTCTTCGTGATGGAGACGGTAATTTCTTCTGGTAGTTTCTCAATGCAAAACCCTCATGCTACCTTTAATTTACCGCTCAAAAGGTGTTGGGCCCTTCACACCATGTATTACCTTCAGGATACTTAAATACACCTGAACAGTCAAAAATGCAATTTATTATTCAAGCCAATAAAGAGAGTTGTTGAGTATTTAAAGGGTTTTATTTTCTAGTCAAAAGTTAATTTTTCTCTGACCCTTTATTCATTAGTAAAATATCAATCAGGTTACATAATTTGGAAAACAGGAAAAATATCAATAATACAGAACACATTACAGTTTGCATATAAGCATTACATGTAGTTATGAAAATGTGGCGCAAAATATCATTCAAAATTCTTAAAGAGTTTCTAAGAAAAATAGTCTTGCAAAGCTAATCAATAATTAAATAGTTGACAAAAATCTCCCATTAAGAGAAATAAATGCATAAGACAAATAAATCTTTTCAGACCTAATTAATTAGTCAAAGCATAAACTTAAAGTTTAGCATCTAATTCTATCCTGATCCACTGCACTCTCTGTCTGTCTGTGTCTAAAGAGGAAAGCAGCCCCTCCTTCACAGGCCTCAAAGGAATGTGGCCTGAAGTGCCAATATATGAAGTGGAAGCAAGAAACCTCCCCCTTACTCTCCTCGGACGCCCAAGGCTGCACCCGTGACGATCTCGTTCCTAACCCATAGAATGAAGCAAAGCCTAAGCCAAAATGAGCAAGAAGCCAGCTGAGCTGAGAATGCCAGCCCCCATCCAGAGAGGACAGTATTTATACTCTAAACCTTGGCAGTCTACACAAAGATGTAGCATCTTAAGGAAAACTTGTACGTGATTGGTCAGTCATGATGGCATGAGTTCTCAATACCCTGACTCATTCTAAAATCCTGACTTTACCAGTTTTAACAAAAGAAGCATACATGAATAACTACATTTATAAACATTTGCAACATTTACTAGGAAAAATGTTTCATTCTAATTCTCCTTCCTTCCTTCCACAGCGTAGTATGATGGACACTTTTAACTAACACTGGTACATTGGCACAATCACAAGAATGTACAAAGTTCAAAGTGTCCTTGACTCCTTTAGGAAAGCTGGTACAGTCTGCGCATGCTCCCTTCTCATTAAATTGCACGCCATAGCCTTGATGGATTCACAGGCAGCCATGTTTTGTGTAGGCCCCAAAAATAAAACAAACACAAAGATAATATTAATTTCATGTAAATCAGCCCATTATGTTTCCCTCCCTCATACTAATACCCCTTATAAATGTTTACCTAGCCAAGCTATTAGTGAAAAGCAGCTTTTCTATTATTTATGACAAGATGCAAAATAAATGTGCAACATAGCATTTTCATGCATTTAGTGTAAAATTTAAAAGCACACACAATTAATATAGTGCACACAGCAACATGCATTAGTGTTTTAGATAGCTTTTCATGCAAAAAGCATTTAGTCCCCTGTGTAGTGTTTGGTGCATTATTAATTCACACACATTATAAAAAGAGGTGTTATTTAACTGAAAATATTTATCAAAATATGCAACAAGTCAAAGTCCTTTAAGACAGAAATATTGAATTTTAGATTGCATGGGATGGGCTGGGAAGAGAAAAACACATTCTATTAATCTTCAAAGCTAAAAAGGCCAATTTTCTCTACTTTGCAAAAACACATGTTAATTCAGCAAAAGCATTTCAGACTGAATGTTTTTCATGTGCCATGTTTTTAACTTGCACCAAAATGTGCGTGGCAAATTTAAATGCAGTCTGTCTGTAGCACAAAAAATAAAACAATGCCTGACTGCAGATGAAATCTGCTCCATCAATCCACCTTTCTGATGATTCAAATCATAATAAAATGATTTATAATTCATCACACAATTTTCATTTCACAAGTGACAATATCTTTTTTTTTTTAAATTGCAAAAGCTGAGCATATAACAATGTTACTTCTATTTCTAAGGCAAACACAAGTTTGGTCTGTAATCAGATCAAATATAGCCAAGCTCAAATGTTTTAGTGCAGAGATCTGTAAGTAGCTTCTTGGAACAGTTAGTCTTCTTTAAAACAAGTAACTAAAATAATAAAAAAAGGAGAATTAAACAGGACAGTTTCAGCATTTCTTTGCTCTTTATCTTCAGCTTGCCATCAGAATGACTCATACAGTGTGGCATTCTGTACTTTTTCCATGCAAATTAGACTACTTAGGTGCTGAGAAACTCTGACAGAGCACCATCAATCCTTTGCACTTTTTCAACCAAGGCCTTTCACTCTTATTTTCACTTTGATCAGATTCAGATGTTTCACCACAGCATCTCTCAGATCAAAGCCGTTGCACCATCCATTATGCAGATCTTGTGTAGCAGCTGCAATCTTGTGAGAAACTGCACACTGTACATCAACCAGACCTACACAGCAATGGCTAGTGTTCTCCTCAGGGTTTTCCACAAGTGCATTTGCATATGAATTTTCAAGCCACTTTAGTGTTGCTGAAACACAGTCTTTTGCAAAAGGTAACTCAGGGCCATTTGTAGGTGGCCAAATACCGGTCGGTAACGGCCGATTTCGGCCGTTACCGACCGGTATTTTGATTTTCTGATGTAGGTGGCCAAAATATTACCGATTCTGTATATTTACCGAATCGGTAAATTTACCGAATCTGTAAATTACCGAATCGGTAAATGTACAGAATCGGTAATATGGGATGTAGGTGGCACTGGAAACAGTGCCACAAGCCCTTAGGAATTCGTTATTTACCATGAAATATTATGGCATGGTAAATAACGAATTCCTGTGTACATGCACATCTGTGCATGTACACCTGTGCCATTGATGGAGAGCGGTAATTTCTTCTGGTAGTTTCTCAATGCAAAACCCTCATGCTACCTCTAATTTACCGCTCAAAAGGTGTTGGGCCCTTCACACCATGTATTACCTTCAGGAGACTTTAAATAAAGATGAACAGTCAAAATACAATTATTATTGTAAGCCAATAAAGAGAGTTGTTGATTATTTTAAAGGGTTTTATTTTCTAGTCAAAAAGTTAATTTTTCTCTGACCCTTTATTCATTAGTAAAATATCAATCAGGTTACAGAATTTGGAAAACAGGAAAAATATCAATAATACAGAACACATTACAGTCTGCATATAAGCATTACATGTAGTTATGAAAAATGTGGCGCAAAAGTCTTAAAGAGTTTCTAAGAAAAATAGTCTTGCAAAGCTAATCAGTACTTAAATAGTTTGCAAAAATATGCTATTAAGAGAAATAAATGCATAAATCAAATAAATCTTTTCAGACCTAATTAATTAGTCAAAACATATTAGCATCTAATCCTATCCTGATCCACTGCACTCTCTGTCTGTCTGTGTCTAAAGAGGAAAGCAGCCCGCCCTTCACAGGCCTCAAAGGAATGTGGCGTGAAGTGCCAAGATATGACGTGGAAGCAAGAAACCTCCCCCTGACACTCCTCGGACGCAAGCCCGCCCTTCAGCAATCTCCCGGGACGTTTCTCGTACCTAACCCATAGAAGCCAGCTGAGCTGAGAAAAAGAAGAAGTGGCAGCCCCCATCCAGAGAGGACAGTATTTATACCATAATTATTGGCAGAGTACACAAAGATGTAACATTTTTCAGTAAAACCTTTACGTGATTGGTCAGTCATGATGCATGAGGTCACACTTCCCTGACTCATTCTAAAAACCTGACTTCACTAGCCTTAACAAAAGAAGCATACATGAATAACTACATTTATAAACATTTGCAACATTTACTAGGAAAAATGTTTCAATCTAATTCATCCTTCCTTCCTTCTCGGCGCAGTAGATGGACACTTTTAACTAACTGGTACATTGGCACAGTTACAAAAATTCAGGTTGTCCTTGACTTTTTGTCATGAGGAAAGCTGCCACAGTCTGCGCATGCTCCCTTCTCATTAAATTGCAAGCCATAGCCTTGATGGATTCACAGGCAGCCATGTTTTGTGTAGGCCCCAAAAATAAAACAAACACAAAGATAATATTAATTTCATGTAAATCAGTCCATTATGTTTCCCAAGTGCATTATTAATTCACACACATTATAAAAAGAGGTGTTATTAACTGAAAATGCTTATCAAAATATGCAACAAGTCAAAGTCTATTAAGACAGGAATAATGCATCTAGATTACATGGATGTGCTGGGAAGAGAGAAACACATTTAATTTATCTTCAAAGGTAAAAAGGCCACTTTTCTCTACATTGCAAAAAAACACATATTAATTCAGCAAAAGCATTTTCAGACTGAAGTGAATAGGCCTCACTTTCATGTTTTTCATGTGCCATGTTTTTAACCTGCACCAAAATGTGCGTGGCAATTTAAATGCAGCCTGTCTGAAGCACACAAAATAAACAATGCATGACTGCAGATAAAATCTGCTCCATCAAATCCACCCTTCTGATAATTCAAATCATAATAAAATGATTTATAATTCTCCTCAGTGTTTTCCACAAGTGCATTTGCATATGTATTTTCAAGCCACTTTAGTGTTGCTGAAACACAGTCTTTTGCAAAAGGTAACTCAGTGCTGCCATTGTGTTGCTTTATTATGCTTGACACTTCAGGCAGATAGCTGCAATCCATTCCTTGTCCAATCTGTTGTTCTGCACTCATTATCTTTGAGACCTCATTATGATCTGATTTCAGAGAAACTGGCAATCTATACCTGGGCATCAGTCTTTGCAATAACACATTTGCCACTATGCAGTTGTCATTTCTCTCAAAAACAGTTCTGATACAACCCTGTTGTGCTGCTTCAAAAACATTTTCTTGAGCCTCTTTTAATTCATCTGTGAAGATTCCATAGAATGTATATGCTAACAGAACACAATTTTGTGCAACTGAATTAGCATTTCTCTCTTCCATGACAACAGTGACTCTCATTTGAGCAGATAAACTGCATGTGATGGTAAGGGCAATCAATTTTGAATTTTGGGCTGGGGTAATTACTAAAAGCCATGAAGCTTTGACAACATCATGTATAAGGAGCGCAGCATGTGCTGCTTTTAATGTGTCACCTTTCAAACATGAGCCATCTACAAAATTGACATTGTTGGGCTGACTCAGGTGTTCATCCTTAAAGTCTGAATTTGGCTTTATGCATATTTTCATGATATTTAGACACTCATATTCAGTTTCATCACAATCCAATTCATTTGCTGACATTTCTGTGAAGTTAGGGTCAAAGGTCATTGGGCAATACATCACAGACCTTTGAACACATTCATCTTTTTGAATAAGCAATGAGAGAGCGCAGCCCTCCCTCTCACTGCAAATTAGTGTATTTTCTTTCAAATAAACTTTCATTCCTAGTGCTGGGGCGCGCCATTTTTTCTCTTTCAACTCTAGGAATGCTTTTGTGCAGTTGTTGTCCAATGGAAGCGGATCAGACACACCTGAGTGTGTCAGCCTCAGTAAAGGCTTAGCCACTAGGGAAATGTTTAGTAACCACTCTCTACAGCAGCCAACCATTCCCAAAAAGTTCCGGACTTCTTTCTGAATCTGAGGTGTATTCATCTTGGAAATTATTTCCACCTTCTCTGGTGACACCTTTCTACCTTCCTTTCCAATTTTGTGTCCCAGACATTCATCTTCTTTTTGACAGTACTCCTGACTATTCTCATGCAATGGCACTGTGACATGAGCTTTGCAAAAATCAATAAAAATAAGCCATTCTTCAGCACATGGAATGTGAAAAAATATATTGGCTGGATTCGGTACCACAGGACAACATGGAAAAAATATGCTTTTAATCTCCTGCACTATTCTGTTCTTTTCATTTATTTTCTGTGAACCTATGATCAGAAAGTTACACAAACTTCTAATCAATTCCATCAAAAATCCTTTTATTGGTAAAATTCCTGCATCTGATGGTATTCCTGAATACATGTCATCTGGTTCAAATTTTAATAAGACATGTTCTGCACATTTTATTAATCTGGCATCCTTCTCTGTGAACTCTCTTATTTCAGTGTTTATTATTTTTTCCAAAGCAGAAGGTAATGTTTCAACTGTCTTTTCTGAAAATAATGCTACAGCTGTCTCTTGTTGAGCCATTTTAAAATGTACATCCTCATCAGGAATCTGAAAAATAGCATTATCTGGTATACAGTAATCTGTGCTGCTTAATTTGCAAAATAATTGTTTTTCTGCTAGGCCTGAGTCACAGACAACAGTTTTGCAATGTTCCTCAAATGGGCCTAATTTTGGTGCACATTTTTCTAATTCTGGGTTTGTAATTTCTCTGTTTAAAACTCCTACTACTAAATCTGGACTTTCCACTGCCTTCACAATGGAATTGGTAGATTCAGAATTGTGAGTGTTAAAACTCTCATTTGCAAACACAGTAACCTGTTGAACTGGGTTCTGATTTTGTCTCTGGAAATAATTCACATTGGCTCTGGACAACTTATTTAAATTCATTTTGGCATTTTCCATATTTTGTGGGACCATCTGTGCTTGAAAAATTACTGCCATAGGTACCTGTTTCTGAACTGACATTTGCATTTGCTTAACTGGCATATTTTGCATCTGCAATTCTCCATGTTTTTGTGCATCATGTTTAAAGTTATTTTCCTTCTTCCAATGCTCAAATCTGTTATAAAGATGGCAAAAGGACACATTTTCCAGCAGTACAACATCCATACCTGAATTTGCACTAACCAAAACACCTTTGCTAACATCCTGTGCTCTTTTAATCTGTACCCAATCAACATCCTTTGCTGGCACTCTGCCCTTCAGGAAAGTAATCACTGCTATGTTTTTCTCCATTACAACAGAAAATGATGGTGCATTCATGCAAACCCTTTTCACTGTCTCCTCACCTGGCCCTTGAACAACAACTTTAGATTCAAACCACAATTTAGTCAGCATGGCAATATAAAAGAACATTTCCAAATTAGTGCACAACTCTTTTAAAAAGTCATCAAATCCATCAACTTGTGGGTACCACAGCATAAATTTGTCTCTCAATTGTGGGAATGTGTTCAGAAATGCTGCAAGTTCACTTTTATTTTGTGGCATAGGAACATGCACTTCTTCCACCATTTCTCTCAATGAGTAAGCAAAAGCTTCTCCCTCATTCTGCTTATTATTATTTTTCTCAATTATATCTGGTGGCTTCCTTTCCTTAGCCAGTTTCCTTGCTAGGTCTGGTGGTTTCTTTTTCTTCCCATGTTTTCTTGCCCAATTGTCTCCTAATTGCTCAAGCCCATTGCATTAAAAAAATATTTTATTTCCGCAATGTGCAATTGCATTCCTGAAGGACACATTTTCTCATTTGCTTCATCATCCATGTGTACCCTGAAACCTTTCTGAAATGGAAAACTTCCTGAAACATCATTTTCATATTTTTGAGCCAAATCTGTCAGTCCATTATGTGTAGTTAATGCACATGCAGCTGTTTCCTTACTCAGGGAAATTAATTCTTTTTCCTGACACTGGTTCACATTTTCATTATTTAAACAGCAAGGACTGTTAATTTCTTCATGTTCACATGTTCCATTTAAAACACTAGGCTGTCTCTCTTTTCCAGGGCCTGTGTTAATATGTTCTCCCATGTCTTCTATCTTTTTAATCACTGCTGCTTCCTCAAAGCAGGTTTGAAAAATCCCATTTTCAATTACATTCATTTTATCCTGGGCTGCAGATGTTGTAAATACCATTTTCCCTCACCTTTCAGTGATTGGGGTAATTTCTGTTCAATAATCTGTGTATTCTGAGTTTCTGAAATAAACTCTGGCAAAATCACTGATTCTGCAGCTCTTTGAACTTTTTCAGTAGGGACCATATTAATTGGGACAGTCATCATTTTTCTAGGCATTATCTGTGCATCTGCACTTAGCAATTCTTGGACTGAATCAGGCACATTTGAAGCAGTAACACCTGGAGGTATCACTGTCAGTACTGAATCAACAGGTAATGGGTCAATATACAATGTCTGCACAGTTCTCTCAGTCTGTATTTCCCTCTGTTCAACAGAAGCAGTAGCCCCTGTAGTATTTACTGGTGCACTATTTTCAGTCTTTTTCATGGGAACCACATAAAGTGGTGGACACTCAGTTATCAATGCATCCATTATTTCATCCCCTGAATAATTATTTATTTGAAGCTCTTTGTCAGCATTAATTCCCTTCTCCTGTATATGGTGCTTTACCTTTTTATCCTCACTTGCTTTCTCTCTTGCTGTCTTTTCCCACAGGCTTAAGGCCTCAAATTGTGCAGCTTTAGATGGTGTCTTTATTTCACATAACACTTCCCTTAATTTGTCAATAATTTGCAATTCAAAAGTACCATCTTTTGGAAACCTCAAAGCACCCTCTTTTTCAGTAATCTTGCACCATTGGTGAACCCACATACATGTGTTTTGTCCCAAATTGGTAGACATAAAATGCACAGGTGTTCCTTCAGGAGCATCACCAATAAAAAACGAATTTTTCACTTTACCTCCTAACAGCTTCTTTAAACCTTCAAACAGTTTCATTTTTGCAATAGTTCAATGCAATTTCTTTTCTCCAAAGCTGTCAGTCTCAATTTTAGTCAGTTTTACTCCTACCACTGACCCTCCACAAAATCTTACTGCAATATTTCTCTTAATCAATAACTCTGTTAGTGACAACATAAATACATTCGCTACTCTGTCTGTTGTGCCAAATAAAGGATAGATTTATATTCACTGCGAGTAACACATTCCGCTTACCCTTCACAAAGTAAGACTTTCCGTTTACTCTTCATACACTACAGGTAAATCCCTTCCGCTTACCTTTCACTCAAGCTCAGAAGAACCTGCTACTCCTTTGGACTTATCCTTCAGGATATATCTTAGTCCAAAGTTTCACCAGCGAACACTTTTGCTGTCAATCAAGCTCAGAAGAACCTGCTACTCCTTTAGTGTGACCCTTTCTAGGTGATATCAGACCAAAGTTTCACCAGCGAACTCTTTGCTATCAATCACTCACACAGAAAATAGTCCCTAATTTAACACTGCCAGCCCTACCTAGCTTCTCAGTGTTATTCCAACAGGCGAGTAACCTCAGTGCAGTGTGGCTTCCATTTACCACCCGCTATTCCTTCCCGGGATTCCACAGGTGTGCATACCTGCGTGTTCCAGACAACAAAGAACAAGACACTAACTTAACATGAAGAGTTAAAACATGTAATCAATACCCAAAAAATTATGTCCTATGAAATTACCAATATAATCAATAACACCATCAATTCAAAATGAGCAAAATTTCACCAACAGCAAAAATCATTACTATTTTCAACATTTCAAAAATACATGCTAGCACATTAACAACATTTCACAACCCTATTGATACTCACACCACTTCTTGCATCACCTGCCAGTACTGCTTTGCCAGTCTTCAGGTTCTGAGCATTGGAGTCAGGAATCAGGACTTGGACATTTATCTAACTTGGGCAATTATTTTATTTCCCTCTTAAGGTCAATGATCCATTAGTTGAGTAGTTGATGGTGAAATCAATAATTACTAATCACCAAACTAATCAATAATGACCATCCTCTGCTTACCAAAAACTGATGGAGAGCGGTAATTTCTTCTGGTAGTTTCTCAATGCAAAACCCTCATGCTACCTCTAATTTACCGCTCAAAAGGTGTTGGGCCCTTCACACCATGTATTACCTTCAGGAGACTTTAAATAAAGATGAACAGTCAAAATACAATTATTATTGTAAGCCAATAAAGAGAGTTGTTGATTATTTTAAAGGGTTTTATTTTCTAGTCAAAAAGTTAATTTTTCTCTGACCCTTTATTCATTAGTAAAATATCAATCAGGTTACAGAATTTGGAAAACAGGAAAAATATCAATAATACAGAACACATTACAGTCTGCATATAAGCATTACATGTAGTTATGAAAAATGTGGCGCAAAAGTCTTAAAGAGTTTCTAAGAAAAATAGTCTTGCAAAGCTAATCAGTACTTAAATAGTTTGCAAAAATATGCTATTAAGAGAAATAAATGCATAAATCAAATAAATCTTTTCAGACCTAATTAATTAGTCAAAACATATTAGCATCTAATCCTATCCTGATCCACTGCACTCTCTGTCTGTCTGTGTCTAAAGAGGAAAGCAGCCCGCCCTTCACAGGCCTCAAAGGAATGTGGCGTGAAGTGCCAAGATATGACGTGGAAGCAAGAAACCTCCCCCTGACACTCCTCGGACGCAAGCCCGCCCTTCAGCAATCTCCCGGGACGTTTCTCGTACCTAACCCATAGAAGCCAGCTGAGCTGAGAAAAAGAAGAAGTGGCAGCCCCCATCCAGAGAGGACAGTATTTATACCATAATTATTGGCAGAGTACACAAAGATGTAACATTTTTCAGTAAAACCTTTACGTGATTGGTCAGTCATGATGCATGAGGTCACACTTCCCTGACTCATTCTAAAAACCTGACTTCACTAGTCTTAACAAAAGAAGCATACATGAATAACTACATTTATAAACATTTGCAACATTTACTAGGAAAAATGTTTCAATCTAATTCATCCTTCCTTCCTTCTCAGCGCAGTAGATGGACACTTTTAACTAACTGGTACATTGGCACAGTTACAAAAATTCAGGTTGTCCTTGACTTTTTGTCATGAGGAAAGCTGCCACAGTCTGCGCATGCTCCCTTCTCATTAAATTGCAAGCCATAGCCTTGATGGATTCACAGGCAGCCATGTTTTGTGTAGGCCCCAAAAATAAAACAAACACAAAGATAATATTAATTTCATGTAAATCAGTCCATTATGTTTCCCAAGTGCATTATTAATTCACACACATTATAAAAAGAGGTGTTATTAACTGAAAATGCTTATCAAAATATGCAACAAGTCAAAGTCTATTAAGACAGGAATAATACATCTAGATTACATGGATGTGCTGGGAAGAGAGAAACACATTTAATTTATCTTCAAAGGTAAAAAGGCCACTTTTCTCTACATTGCAAAAAAACACATATTAATTCAGCAAAAGCATTTTCAGACTGAAGTGAATAGGCCTCACTTTCATGTTTTTCATGTGCCATGTTTTTAACCTGCACCAAAATGTGCGTGGCAATTTAAATGCAGCCTGTCTGAAGCACACAAAATAAACAATGCATGACTGCAGATGAAATCTGCTCCATCACCATGTGGCACACAGACATGCCCTAAGAGCATGTATGTGTGTCACATGGCATAAAAGCCAGAAACAGGGGTGCAACAGGGTGTCAAAGTGACACCCTGTCCCCCTTGTAAAATCGGAAATTTTACCGAATCGGTAATTACCGATTCGGTATTTGCTATTGAATCCTATGGGCTTCAAGGCCCATAGGAATCAATGGCAAATACCGAATCGATAATTACCGATTCGGTAATTACCGATTCTTACCGATTCGGTAATTGTTAAGGAATAATTACCTACATTGCATTTACCGAATTTTAAATACCGAATCGGTAAAATTCGGTATTTACGATTCGGTAAATGCAATTTACCTACATATGGCCCTCAGTGCTGCCATTGTGTTGCTTTATTATGCTTGACACTTCAGGCAGATAGCTACAATCCATTCCTTGTCCAATCTGTTGTTCTGCACTCATTATCTTTGAGAGCCCATTATGATCTGATTTCAGAGAAACTGGCAATCTATACCTGGGCATCAGTCTTTGCAATAACACATTTGCCACTTTGCAATTGTCATTTTTCTCAAAAACAGTTCTGATACAACCCTGTTGTGCTGCTTCAAAAACATTTTCTTGAGCCTCTTTTAATTCAACTGTGAAGATTCCATTGAATGTATATGCTAACAGAACACAAATGTGTGCAACTGAATTAGCATTTCTCTCTCCCATGACAACAGTGACTCTCATTTGAGCAGATATACTGCATGTTATGGTAAGGGCAATCAATTTCAAATTTTGGGCTGGGGTAATTACTAAAAGCCATGAAGCTTTGACAACATAATGTATAAGGAGCACAGCATGTGCTGCTTTTAATGTGTCACCTTTCAAACATGGGCCATCTACAAAGTGGACATTGTTGGGCTGACCCAGACGTTCATCATTAAAGTCTGAATTTGGCTTTATGCATATTTTCATGATATTTAGACACTCATATTCAGTTTCATCACAATCCAATTCATTTGCTGACATTTCTGTGAATTTAGGGTCAAAGGTCATTGGGCAATACATCACAGACCTTTGAACACAGTCATCTTTTTCAATAGGCAATGAGAGAGCGCAGCCCTCCCTCTCACTGCAAATTAGTGTATTTTCTTTCAAATAAACTTTCATTCCTAGTACTGGGGCGCGACAAATTTTCTCTTTCAACTCTAGGAATGCTTTTGTGCAGTTGTTGTCCAATGGAAGCGGATCAGACACACCTGAGTGTGTCAGCCTCAGTAAAGGCTTAGCCACTAGGGAAAGGTTTAGTAACCACTCTCTACAGCAGCTAACCATTCCCAAAAATTTCCTGAATTCTTTCTGAATTTGAGGTGGATTCATCTTCGAAATTATTTCCACCTTCTCTGGTGATACCTTTCTACCTCCCTTTCCAATTTTGTGTCCCAGATATTCATCTTCTTTTTGACAGTACTCCTGCCTATTCTCATGCAATGGCACTGTAACATGAACTTGGCAAAAATCAATAAAAATAAGCCATTCTTCAACACATGGAATGTGAAAAAATATATTGGCTGGATTCGGTACCACAGGACAACATGGAAAAAATATGCTTTTAATCTCCTGCACTATTCTGTTCTTTTCATTTATTTTCTGTGAACCTGTGATCAGAAAGTTACACAAACTTCCAATCATTTCTATCAAAAATTCTTTTACTGGTAAAATTCCTGCAACTGATTGTGTTCCTGAATACATGTCATCTGGTTCAAATTTTAATAAGACATGTTCTGCACATTTTATTAATCTGGCATCCTTCTCTGTGAACTCTCTTATTTCTGTGTTTATTATTTTTTCAAAAGCAGAAGGTAATTTTTCAACTGTCTTTTCTGAAAACAATGCTACAACTGTCTCTTGTTGGGCCATTTTAAAATGTACATCCTCATCAGGAATCTGAAAAATAACATTATCTGGTGTACAGTAATCTGTGCTGCTTAATTTGCAAAATAATTGTTTTCCTGGTAGGCCTGAGTCACAGACAACAGTTTTGCAATTTTCCTCAAATGGGCCTAATTTTGGTGCAAAGTCTTCTAACACTGTGTTTGTAATTTCTCTGTTTAAAACTCCTGCAACTAAATCTGGACTTTCCACTGCCTTCACAATGGATTTGGTAAATTCAGAATTGTGAGGGTTAAAACTTTCATTTGCAAACAAAGCAACCTGTTTGACTGGGTTCTCATTTTGTCTCTGGAAATAATTCACATTTGCTCTGGACACCTTATTTAAATTAATTTTAGCATTTTCCATATTTTGTGGGACCATTTGTGCTTGACAAATTCCTGCCATTGGTACCTGTACTGACATTTGCATTTGCTTAACTGGCATAATTTGCACCTGCATTTCTCCATGATTTTGTGCATCATGTTTACATTTATAGTTCTTCTCCCAATGCTCAAATCTGTTATAAAGATGGCAAAAGGACACATTTTCCAGCAGTACAACATCCATACCTGAATTTGCACAAACCAAAACACCTTTACTTCCATCCTGTGCTCTTTTAATCTGTTCCCAATCAACATCCTTTGCTGGCACTCTGCCCTTCAGGAAAGTAATCACTGCTATGTTTTTATCCATTACAACAGAAAATGATGGTGCATTCATGCAAACCCTTTTCATTGTCTCCTCACCTGGCCTTTGAACAACAACTTTAGATTCAAACCACAATTTAGTCAGCATGGCAATATAAAAGAAAATTTCCAAATTAATGCACAACTCTTTCAATATTTCATCAAATCCATCAACTTGTGGGTACCACAGCATAATTTTGTCTTTCAATTGTGGGAATGTGTTCAGAAATGCTGCAAGTTCACTTTTATTCTGTGGCATATGAACATGCATTTCTCCCACCTTTTCTCTCAATGAGTAAGCAAAAGCTTCTCCCTCATTCTGCTTATTATTTTTCTCAACTAGATCTGGTGGCTTCTTTTCCTTAGCCAGTTTCCTTGCAAGGTCTGGTGGTTTCTTTTTCTTCTCATGTTTTCTTGCCCACTTGTCTCCTAATTGCTCAAACCCATTGCATTTGAAAATATCTTTTATTTCTGCAATGTGCAATTGCATTTATGAAGAACACATTTTGTTATTTGCTTTCTCATCCATGTGTACCCTGAAACCTTTCTGAAATAGAAAACTTCCTGAAACATCGGTTTCATATTTTTGAGCCACATCTGTCAGTCCATTATGTGTAGTTAATGCACATACAGCTGTTTCATAACTCAGGGAAATTAATTATTTTTCCTGATACTGGTTCACATTTTCATTATTTAAACAGCAAGGACTGTTAATTTCTTCATGTTCACATGTTGAATTTAAAACATTAAGCTGTTTCTCTTTTTCAGGGCCTGTGTTAATATGTTCTCCCATGTTCTCTATATTTTTAATCACTGCTGCTTCATCAAAGCAGGTTTGAAAAATCCCATTTTCAAATATATTTATTTTATCCTGGGCTGCAGATGTTGTAAATACCATTTTTCCCTCACCTTTCAGTGCTTGGGGTACTTTCTGTTCAATAATCTGTGTATTCTGAGTTTCTGAAATAAACCCTGCCATAATCACTCCTTCTGCAGCTCTTTGCACCTTTTCAGTAGGGCCCATATTAATTGGGACAGTCATAATTTTTCTAGGCATTATCTGTGCGTCTGCAGTTTGTAATTCTTTGACTGAATCAGTCATATTTGAAGCAGTAACACCTGGAGGTATCACTGTCAGTACTGAATCAACAGGTAATGGGTCAATATAAAATGTCTGCACAGTTCTCTCAATCTGTATTTCTCTCTATTCAACAGAAGCAGTAGCCCCTGTAGTATTTACTAGTGCACTATTTTCAGTCTTTTTCATGGGAACCACATAAAGTGGTGGACACTCAGTTAACAATTCATCCATTATTTCATCACCTGAATCATTATTTATTTGAAGCTCTTTTTCATCACTAATTTTCTTCTCCTGTATCTGGTGCTTTACCTTTTTATCGTCACTTGCTTTCTCTCTTGCTGCTTTTTCCCACATGCTTAAGGCCTCAAATTGTGCAGCTTTAGATGGTGTCTTTATTTCACATAACACTTCCCTTAATTTGTCAATAATTTGCAATTCAAAAGTACCATCTTTTGGAAACCTCAAAGCACCTTCTTTTTCAGTAATCTTGCACCATTGGTGAACCCACATACATGTATTTTGTCCCAAACTGGTAGACATAAAATGCACAGGTGTTCCTTCAGGAGCATCACCAATAAAAAACAAATTTTTCACTTTACCTCCTAACAGCTTCTTTAAACCTTTAAACATTTTCATTTTTGCAATAGTTCAATGCAATTTCTTTTCTCCAAAGCTGTCAGTCTCAATTTTAGTCAGTTTTACTCCTACCACTGACCCTCCACAAAATCTTACTGCAATATTTCTCTTAATCAATAACTCTATTAGTAACAACATAAATACATTCGCTACTCTGTCTGTTGTGCTAAATAAAGCATAGATTTATATTCACTGCGAGTAACACATTCCGCTTACCCTTCACAAAGTAAGACTTTCCGTTTACTCTTCAAACACTACAGGTAAATCCCTTCCGCTTACCTTTCACACAAGCTCAGAAGAACCTGCTACTCCTTTGGACTTATCCTTCAGGATATATCTTAGGCCAAAGTTTCACCAGGGAACCCTTTTGCTGTCAATCAAGCTCAGAAGAACCTGCTACTCCTTCGGTGTGACCCTTTCTAGGTGATATCAGACCAAAGTTTCACCAGCGAACTCTTTGCTATTAATCACTCACACAGAAAATAGTCCCTAATTTAACACTGCTAGCCCTACCTAGCTTCTCAGTGTTATTCCAACAGATGAGTAACCTCAGTGCAGTGTGGCTTCCATTTACCACCCGCTATTCCTTCCCGGGATTCCACAGGTGTGCATACCTGCGTGTTCCAGACAACATAGAACAAGACACTAACTTAACATGAAGAGTTAAAACATGTAATCAATAACCAAAAAAGTATGTCCTATGAAATTACCAATATAATCAATAAGACCATCAATTCAAAATGAGCAAAATTTCACCATCAATAAAAAATCCTTACTATTTTCAACACTTCAAAAAATATGCAAGCATATTAACAACATTTCACAACCCTATTGATACTCACACCACTTCTTGCATCACCTGCCAGTACTGCTTTGTCAGTCTTCAGGTTCTGAGCATTGGAGTCAGGAATCAGGACTTGGGACATATATCTAACTTGGGCAATTATTTAATTTCCCTTCTAATGATCCATTAGTTGAACAGTTGATGGTGAAATCAATAATCACCAAACTAATCAATAATGACCATCCTCTGCTTACCAAAAACTGATGGAGACGGTAATTTCTTCTGGTAGTTTCTCAATGCAAAACCCTCATGCTACCTCTAATTTACCGCTCAAAAGGTGTTGGGCCCTTCACACCATGTATTACCTTCAGGAGACTTAAATACACCTGAACAGTCAAAAATGCAATTTATTATTCAAGCCAATAAAGAGAGTTGTTGAGTATTTAAAGGGTTTTATTTTCTAGTCAAAAGTTAATTTTTCTCTGACCCTTTATTCATTAGTAAAATATCAATCAGGTTACATAATTTGGAAAACAGGAAAAATATCAATAATACAGAACACATTACAGTCTGCATATAAGCATTACATGTAGTTATGAAAATGTGGCGCAAAATATCAGTCAAAATTCTTAAAGAGTTTCTAAGAAAAATAGTCTTGCAAAGCTAATCAATAATTAAATAGTTGACAAAAATCTCCCATTAAGAGAAATAAATGCATTAGACAAATAAATCTTTTCAGACCTAATTAATTAGTCAAAGTATAAACTTAAAGTTTAGCATCTATTCTATCCTGATCCACTGCACTCTCTGTCTGTCTGTGTCTAAAGAGGAAAGCAGCCCCTCCTTCACAGGCCTCAAAGGAATGTGGCCTGAAGTGCCAATATATGACGTGGAAGCAAGAAACCTCCCCCTTACTCTCCTCGGACGCCCAAGGCTGCACCCGTGACGATCTCGTTCCTAACCCATAGAATGAAGCAAAGCCTAAGCCAAAATGAGCAAGAAGCCAGCTGAGCTGAGAATGCCAGCCCCCATCCAGAGAGGACAGTATTTATACTCTAAACCTTGGCAGTCTACACAGAGATGTAGCATCTTAAGGAAAACTTGTACGTGATTGGTCAGTCATGATGGCATGAGTTCTCAATACCCTGACTCATTCTAAAATCCTGACTTTACCAGTTTTAACAAAAGAAGCATACATGAATAACTACATTTATAAACATTTGCAACATTTACTAGGAAAAATGTTTCATTCTAATTCTCCTTCCTTCCTTCCACAGCGTAGTATGATGGACACTTTTAACTAACACTGGTACATTGGCACAATCACAAGAATGTACAAAGTTCAAAGTGTCCTTGGCTCCTTTAGGAAAGCTGGTACAGTCTGTGCATGCTCCCTTCTCATTAAATTGCAAGCCATAGCCTTGATGGATTCACAGGCAGCCATGTTTTGTGTAGGCCCCAAAAATAAAACAAACACAAAGATAATATTAATTTCATGTAAATCAGCCCATTATGTTTCCCTCCCTCATACTAATACCCCTTATAAATGTTTACCTAGCCAAGCTATTAGTGAAAAGCAGCTTTTCTATTATTTATGACAAGATGCAAAATAAATGTGCAACATAGCATTTTCATGCATTTAGTGTAAAATTTAAAAGCACACACAATTAATATAGTGCACACAGCAACATGCATTAGTGTTTTAGATAGCTTTTCATGCAAAAAGCATTTAGTCCCCTGTGTAGTGTTTGGTGCATTATTAATTCACACACATTATAAAAAGAGGTGTTATTTAACTGAAAATATTTATCAAAGTATGCAACAAGTCAAAGTCCTTTAAGACAGAAATATTGAATTTTAGATTGCATGGGATGGGCTGGGAAGAGAAAAACACATTCTATTAATCTTCAAAGCTAAAAAGGGCAATTTTCTCTACATTGCAAAAACACATGTTAATTCAGCAAAAGCATTTCAGACTGAATGTGCGTGGCAAATTTAAATGCAGTCTGTAGCACAAAAAAATAAAACAATGCCTGACTGCAGATGAAATCTGCTCCATCATTCGCTCAAAGAAGGACGACCAGAGTTGGTTAAAATGTATAGGAGTATATGATATAATTGCCCTGCAAGAGACGTGGGACAGGGAGTGTAATTTTTGGATAGATGGTTATAAATCATACTATATGCCCGCTAGACCATCAGTGGCGGGAAGAGATAAAGGGGGGCTATGTTTCTTTTTTCTGTTAGACTGAAAGGCTCAATACAACTGCTAGATTCGTCCTCACCTAATTGTTTAATAGCAGAAATCACTACCGCTGTCGTGTATTTCTATAGGTTCTGATTCGATCCCCCTATTCCTGACCCTATTCTGGTTAAACTTACTAGCTAGTTAACTAACAGTCAGCCCATGAGGCAAGAAATCCCCCATGATGCAGATACCGTTATCTGACGCAGTCACACTACGGCACAGGAACGTGTTATCTGATTAGGTCATAACGCTTGAGATCTAATTAGACAAGCGATATTCCTCCAGCCCCTGATAAGGCATACGACGTTCTCATAACAAATCAAACCTATGACAACCTGGATAATCCGTGCGGCCATTGTTTTGATTTCACAGAGAACTTTAGTAAAGAATGTGCTAACGAGCAAGTCGTATGACATCTTTATTGACGTACCTATGTCCATCCTTACGTCAATCTCGGCACCTTTAAGGTATAAATATTGCCGACCTTGCCCTATGCAAACACACGCGTGGTGACAAGACGGAGCAGCCATACTTGCCGAAGCCGAGAGCAGAAGCAGACCCCGCAGGCAGCAGCCCCGCCTTCCTGACGCGCTGAGAGACGCGCTGCTATCTCAAGCCGAGAGACCCAGCACCGGCGCTTCTGGGCAGCCCTCGCAGGCAGCCTGGAATATCGAGAGCAGAGAAAGAGATACCATTCCTCATTCATCCTAAATTCCAGGTACAGAACTGAATAACCCCTCCTAGAGAATTCTTTAGTTATTCACTTGGCAAAAACAAACTTAAACTAAACTGTAACTTTCTATTCCCGCCCACGCATTAGACTTAGGTCAGGTACACGGGGTAGGCGTATTTAGAAACACCAGTTGAGTACGTTTAGTCAAATGTATATGTGTATGTAAATATATTTTAATCATTTTAAACATCATATGGCTCAGAAACCATATCAATGTTTTTACAGTATTATTTTATACTATTGCTTCTAATGTATGCACTTTACTTAACTATAAGTATTGCAATAATATCGATCCATTTCTCTTGTACGAGAAAAGAGACTGATCAATAAATAACATCTTTTATTGAACACGCCCGTCTCTTCCTTTTCTCTACATTCTGATGAGACTAAGAATGCACGTACTGACTGAGTAAAATAATTGCCTTGTGCTCACACGACTCTCGAGATTGACTCTTGATTAGGGGAGAGCAAAGTTGTCATGTTCTATGGTTGTCAGAAACTAAATCCCTTCTTGTCTAATCAGGGGAGTTCATCCTTCCTTGAACATTCGAGAAAGTTTCTAGCGAACTCTGAGCTTAGCTGGCAAACCCAAAAATTAAGTCTAGTTTCGACAGTAGTAGACCTAGTTAACGTCTGGCCTAGGTCTTTACTGCTGTAGGTACTATTCCAATGCGCAGAGCCTATTGGGAAAATAGGAGCTACACTACATGGCGCCCAACGCGTTTGGAAAGGGCGATAAAACTAACGTAAGACATTTAGAGTAACTCAGTCGTGCTTTCTCACTCAGACCCCTTTTCCCAAATACTCCAAAGACGTCTGGAGTGGGTGAAAGGTTATTATATCCTCCAAAACCTCGCAGGAGGGAACTCCTATGTATGGTTCTTGGTCTAGTCAACGTTGAAGGATAAAACAGTTCCAAAATATTGTGCACCTAATCTCTGTTTCCATAAAGAAACCTGATCTGCAAATAAAAATAATACCATCCTGTCAGTAAAATGGGAGACAGTGATGGAGAAAGAGAGGCAATTAGATTAGCTACTGAAATAGCAGATGCTGATGCTACCATGCAAACAGCAGACCCGGATATAATACTCATCCAGGTCGCCAAAAGGAGATCTATAACCTTAAAACTTATAGAAAATGGACTGACACCTAGAGGTGGCACAGTCATATTCGTAATTGAGGCACACGAATATCGGCAGACAGAGGTATACTATACATGGATACATTTTCCAGCAGCAAATGCTGTAACAAAGTACTTCCACTATTACAAAGTAGAGGAACCTCCTGAAACGTACACTCCTTTCGAGGAGGTGGAAGTACCACTCAAATTCCAAGAGCATTTGCTCTTATTTGATGGCGCCCTAAAACATAATAATCACATTACAAGGCTCGGTCCTTTAGGAAGACCAGGAGCAACGTGGCCGGTCTTAGCCGGATACACACCACATCCAGACATCGACGAGATGACTGCACCAGAGCTATTAATACAGCTAAAACAACTACTAAAAATTCACAGACAATTAGTTCAGTATGTAATGCGGACTTCAACAATTCAGCCAGCGATTAAAATTCCACAGCTGACCCCTCACCAGGGGAACACAAATAAAATCACACCACAGAACATCCAATCCTGCCT
The DNA here is from genome assembly GCF_964261635.1 of Lissotriton helveticus. Lineage (NCBI taxonomy): Eukaryota > Metazoa > Chordata > Amphibia > Caudata > Salamandridae > Lissotriton > Lissotriton helveticus. The sequence goes on from NC_136068.1 coordinate 557,871,258, forward strand.
AGGTAAAGTTCCAGCTAAACGGGAACAGATACCATTCTGGTTGGCACAGAAAATCACCCAAATAGAGGCGGTGTTTCCTGACACCACCCCATTAGAAAAGCACAGGATTCTGACTATATGTCTCCCAATGGGAATCGCACCACACATTGAGGACTGTGACACTTGGGGTACGGTCTTTGCTTCAATCTACACAAAAACGCACGGTGTTCCATCCATTTCGGTAATACCAGATGTGCTAAAACAAATTCAAGATGAATACGGTCCAGAACCTGCTTTAACTCTTGGTATGAAATTACTGAAAGACTTCAAGCAGGTCTCGGCTATATTACTAGCCAACATAAAGGGTGAAGCAGCAAACGTGGCGATCCGCCAGAGGTTAAAAGAGACAGATATAGCAGACCAACCAGCTGAAATTGCCAGAATCATAGAAAAATCCTATGAAGAACTAGGCAGAGATAGTCTAGGTGGAATACCAGTAAAACCGCAACTGACTACAAGTCCAGAAAAAATATTTTTTAATAATAATTCACCAAAAAAGAACTGGGATGGAAATAAACAATCCAATCCTAAAGAAAAGAAATTCCAGTCCAGAGGAAGGTCTCCTAGGCGAAGAGAGAAATCTCCAAACCCGAGACAAAGGTCACCTCAGAGTGAACCCTCTGGGAATAGATATAACCTTAGAAATAGGGATAATATTAAAAAACCTGATAGATATCAAGACATTGATACACGTCCGTCTCAATCTTTTCAGAATTCCTCGCAGAAATCGGAAAGAAGAGGACGATCAGAAGAGCACGCCAAGTCCAAAGACAAGGAACCTGCTCAACTGAAAAAGAAATCACAATTTCCAAAAAAGAAGGTAGCCAGTATCAAGGTAGTTAACAATGCCGAGAATACTGAGGACACAACTGAAAAACGGAGAATGGGCTCAGACAATGCTAGACAGCGCAGCAGAGGTGAGCATAGCTCGCAAAGTCCTTATGAATCATCTGGAGACAGTGGACACGAATGAATACCTTCAAGTGGAAACTGCAGATACCAGAGTTAGCAAGCCCCACAAAATATACGAGATAACATTACGTATAGAGGGAGATAAGACTAGGAAAATAAGGGGACTATTTTGGGATAACCTATCCAAGGGCTATGACATCCTTCTAGCTGAAAAAGACTGGCCACCGGAGTTTGTCAGGGAGTGCCCTCATGGCGAAGAAGTAATTATGCCTGCCTTCTCGAATCAAATACCGATTCATAAAAAATACACACTTGCTAGAAAGTGGGCAGTGGCCTTAGCACCTGCTTTATATAAAAATCACGTAGGATGGGATGAGGATTCTCCTCCTCACAAAGTCCAGTTAAAATCACAACCTACTGCACAAAGGCAGTACCCAATTAAGCAAGAAGCTAAAAAACAAGTAAATGAAATACTAGATCAGCTAGAATACCAGGGGGTGATTGAAACTTGCACCTCACAAATGAACAATCCTTTGTTTCCGGTCTCCAAACCAGACAATTCATATCGCCTAGTTTTGGATTACCGACACCTTAACACATGTTGCAAAACTTTTGCAGTGCTGCACTAATGAATAACATAGTGCGCAAAAAATACAAAACAACCTTGGACATCTCCAACGGATTCTTTTGTCAAAACATAGCACCAGAGAGCAGATATTTAACAGCTTTCTCAGTAAATGGCACTCAAAAACAATTCTGTCGGTTAGCCCAGGGGTACAAGAACAGCCCGGGGGTATTCTCAGCGAGAGTAACAGAATTACTACAACTATATGATGACGAAGCATTATCTTATGTCGATGACATTTACTTAACAGATGATGACTTGGAAACTCACTTGAAAAGAGTGAACACCATAATACTTGGTTTCGCTGCAGAGGGTTACAAATTCAACTTCAAAAAGTCCAGAATTGCCCATCTGACGGTCCTATTCTTAGGATATGAGTTATCAAGTGAAGGCAAAAGCCTGGCAGACAATTTCCTAGAGAAATGTGCCGTAATCCAAGCTCCTAAAACACTAAAAAACCTACAGTCAATTCTAGGCTTCCTAAATTTCGGAAGAACTTACATTGCAAATTACGCAGAAAGGGTCAAACCCCTTTACGATCTAATTAAACCAGACTTTAAAAGATCCAGTTGGACTCAAGCACACACAGAAATTTTGAGATCCTTACAAACAGACATGCTAATTAAAACAAAATTAGAAACCCGTGATAATACACGCAACCTTGTGATCCGAGTCATCCCAGGGAGATGCGGATTCACATACCTAACCTCTAATGAGGGAGATAAGGTACCAATTGCATTCAAATCACATTTGTACACAAAAGCTGAACAGAGATTCAGCAACAAAGGAAAAATTGTTCAAGCAGTTCAAACCGCAATAGCTAGAGAAAAAGACATAGCTGACGGTAGACATATCACAGTCAGAACAGCAGAATCAGCCTTTGAGGCATTAACAACACCGTGTAATTTACCAACAACAACATTGGATCCAGAATGGTTACAATGGGTAAATTCAATCACAACGGACAAAGTATATTACTTCTTTGATCCAGAACTAGAAGAATTAAAAAATTTAAAATATGAAAAAACGTATCCTCTGCCAATCGACATTCTGCCTCTACGACATTACGCCTGTGTAATCTATACAGACGGACATGCTCAACCCTCCGTTTGGGGAGAACATGCATACAATCACACATGTGAGATTACAAAAGAAGTGTGGCGCGGAGGTAAACTAAGACCTCTATTAACAAAATCACACTCAGTAGAAACTAATTCAGAACTACAAACTGAAATAATAGCTTTGAAAATGGCGCTAGATAATGCGGATCGCGAATTCCCGACACTTATAGTGTCAGATTCATATTTCTGCGTCAAAGCATATAACAAGGATTTGCAGACATGGATTCAGAACGGTTACAAAGATGACACAGATGCACCAATAAAGCAGAGACTGCTCTGGGAACAAGTAGCTCTTTTGAAAAAAGAACTACCAAAGACTCACGTGACACACTCACTGAGTCACCAGCGTGATGGCGTTCACGTTGTAGGGAATTCATTGGCTGAAACAGCCGCAGCGGCAGCCAGTAAACCGGCTCCCGTAGATCGAAAAATGCGTACATTAAAATACATTGACGGCGAAACATTGCTGGCGGTGAAAACGTCATCAAAAGGCGACTGCTCAGCGTTACCGATCAATTATCCACTCAATTATACATACATAATCGATGCAAACTCCGTCCCTTTTGCTCGAATCCCTGGAGTGGGGGATAGAGTGATTCCAAACATGGACAGGAGAAACTTGTTAATCGCAGACGCACACATGGGCGAGGGTCTCAGACACCTTAAATTAAAAGATTCTCTGGAAGAATTACAATCACGGTACTGGTGGCCAGGCATGAGCCTGCACTACACCATGTTTGTAAAAAACTGCCCAAACTGCAACAGAGATCGCAGTGGGGAGAGAAGCAGTTTAATACCTCGTCGTATCAAGGCAGATAATATTACCAACAAAAAGAATGGCTTGCGATTAACATACACAGGCTAGTTCCACTTATAATGTAGATCCACAGCACTCGGCTGACGTCCGGACTGTTATACAAGATTTGCGAGTCTAAATGGCATATACGCTAAGAGCATGCTACGTTCGACCATTTTTTTTTCACTCAGGCAAACCAGCCTGGGGGGGGAAAGAATGGCCAAATGAGCACAGCCCAGCGGGAATCTTCTCACTTCCTTCCTGAGGGTATGGGATGGTGTAAAGAAAAAACCAAGGCAGAAAGCAATCTATAATGGAAAGGACATTAGGTTCGGGAGCTGGGTGGGTCAAACATCTAATAAGTGTCCAACGTAGTCTAAATAACTTGCCAAGAAATTCTCTGAAGGGATTCAGTCCGTACGAATTATTATTCGGAACTAGGATGTTGATCTCTGACCTTGATAGTCAGACTTCAGTGGTAACAGAAAAAAGCTTTGATGTCAAAGACCGTTTGGCTATTTTGCAGGACTTAAACAAAACAAGAAAAGACCTGAGCAACATACAGTTGAAAGAACAGCCAACGACCACTGAAGAATCACCACCTGTCCCAGCAAGACCTGTCTGGATTCCAAAAGTCGGGGATCTAGTCAGGGAGAAGATCGCGGTAAAGAAGGAATTTGGGCCTTCTTACAGAAAAGCAGTTCCTGTATTGTCTGTCAACGGGACAAGATCAGTTGTACTACCGCCACTTGCTGGAAAAAAGGAGAACCGAGTTGTATCCATCGACCTGGTAAAACCACAACATGTGGCCGATAACCAACAGTAGGCCAAGTGGACTCCCAATAAGTAGCAGAACACCAAGGTTTGCTACCAGTACAGAGGTCCTATCAAAGAGGCTCATCACATTCGAAACGCCTACAGAAGAACAACAAGGACTATGCAACAATGCAATAGAACTTAGACCTCTGAAAACCCAAATAAAGACATTTAGCAGAGACACACCAATCTATACAGAAGTACCAAGTGAAAATGCGAGAAACAAAAATCCTGAACCAATTGGAACAATTGACAGAACTGCATCCGGTTACTTCATCAACTTCGATGATTCCTCTGAAGGCTTCAGCGAACAAAAGACACAGCCATCATCAAAATCCTTTAAAGACAAAGCGAAGGAACTTTTGAAACAACTGAAAGAAACATATCTGGTTTCTCCATGGATTGAATTTTGGGTGGGTTTTGGTGCATTTATCCTCATACTTTGGCTCATCATGGTATTTACCTTGGGACGCTTCATTGAGGGAAAATATGCTAAAATGGACACAGCAAGTCAGAACATCAACTTGGTCCTCAAACCACACACATCTTCACACGTCGAGAAAAGAGAACTTTCTTCAGAACTTTCTTCAGCCAACTTCACAGCAATTCCAATATCTGGTGGGGTAGCCTGGGACAACACTGACTATGAAATTTATGGTCCGGTCGAGATCCTGAAATATCCACACCAAATCAAGATCTCCTTGAGTGACTTTGCAAAACCAAACTCATTTGCTGATGATTGGGACTTTGAAAGTATAAACAATATGATGTCTGACTTAGTAATGTCTGCTAAATTTACAAAACATGATTATTTGCAGGGTTCTACAAATTATGACAGCATGTACTGCTATAACCATTATGGTAACCATTTCTTGCATAAATCTGCACAACCTAGAAATGTTTTAAATTTTAATCAATGGGAACATTGTGCTACACCTCCAAAAGGGAGCTCTAGAACCGTGTATGGCAAATATTCATATTTTTCAGGTTTTAACATAACTAATGCTGAAACATTTTATTACAAATTGTCAAACAAGACAGGGATGAAAACCATGATAACCAACACAAAATTGATATATTCAGATTCTTTCTTTGAAAAAATGAATACTTTTGGATTTGATTATTGGGACAAACATGTTGATTTGAAAAGTGTTTGGGGTACAAAAGAATGGCAAGTACAGGGTATAGAAGCTTTGTTTAGAGCCTGCATGATCCCAGAACAAATGATATTTTTAAATGACACCGTTCAACAAACCACCTGTCTTGGCTTAGCCAAAATCAAAGATTTAAATAACCTGTCTATTCCAAAGCCAACAATGTTTAGCAATAACTCTGAAACAGATGAAGAAATAGACATAAACCATATACTTAACCAAAACAGAACACATCCTGATTGGAAACAATGGTTGATCTGGCCCACAGATACAAATAACTGTCAAGATAGATTCCTGAATAAAACACAGGGTTTCAAAATGAACAGGCCAGACCCTAGATATCCCCAAAGACATCACCCAGGGATAATAACAACCTACAGTGTGGGCAAATTATGCCTTCAATGGCTACAAACTTCCACACTGCCTGAAATTAAGCAACACCTAACTTTACTTACTGATGGTGCTGACTTGCGTGATTTCATAATGGGACCACGCAAACAGCGTCAAAAGCGTTTCATAGCAGCCTCTGTATATGCAGCATACAATGAGGCCTGGAAGGTTACTCAAATTGAGACAGCAGAAAGAATACGGGAAATTGACCGTATTAATTTGGAAAAATCACTTTCTGTAGTGGACAATGGGTTAATGACTCTGTCCTCCAGAATTTTTTCATTGGACAGCATTGTGTCTTCAGCAATCGATATATTATCGCAAGACTTACTGTTATTACAACATGGTCAGTCACAATTGCGTTCTATTGTACAGCTTGGCTGGACGTTACAAAATCTGCGTTCAGGCTATGTGCCTTGGCGTTTAATCAACACAACGTCACTATTTCAAATCTTTAACCTTACTGATAGACAAATCGGTATGGCGCAGAAGGGTGCTGATTATACAATCTTGAGCATTGAAAAACTAGAAAGATTACCGTTGACAATGTCAGAACGACCTGTCAGTGAATGGATAATCCACGGAATCATAAATATTCCAATCTCAACCTTCAGGTTTCAATACTGCCAAAAATATATACAGGCTGGCATGTACGAGAAATTGGGAAAGGGGTACCTTAAAACAACATGGAACCTGCCCTATTCACATGCATGTGTCAGTAACAAAGGACAGAAAGTGTTTCTTAGTGGCATCAATTGTGCTATGTCACTAAGCGGCACGCTTCTGTGTAACGGTATTAGTTTGCACGGAGCCTGTGAAGGGAATTCATACAACCTTTCATGTCACCAGCAAGGCGCACCTGCAACTGAAATAGAACCATTCTTTCAAAGACTCTATAATGGGAGTTACATTCTTATTGTAGACCGCAGATGTTGTAGTCTTATGCCCGGGACTCCTTATCTCGTCACTACGACGGCGAAGGTCAAGTGCTGTGGACGTTCTTTGTTCCCCAGCTCCTTTCCAGACAGGGAGGCGAGGGCATGGCCCAGTTTGAAAATTACTTCTATTCGAATAGACACTTTAAGCAGAATGAAAACAGTGCTTCTTCAGACGCCTACAAGGCTCACGTCATCTAAAGAAACGTATGATCTACAAGTCGCAAGGACGACTGCAGAGATACATACATTATTATCAACTAATTCCCCCGTACATTTCGCGGAAATCCTGAGCGAAATCTTAAATATTTCTGATACCACAGGGGTCTCAAAGGTATTTAAGACAGTATTTTCGATGGCATTAACACCATTCAAAGCCATACTGGGTATTTTTCCAGACTTCGTCCATTCGATTTTTGGCGGACTTCCCCTGATCCTAGGACTAATTGCAGGAATCCTATTCCTAGTCCTTATTTTTCGTTATGGCAACCCATGTCACAGATCAAACTCTCGCGACAATGGAAGATACGATCCTAGCCATTGGATACCGGGACCGGATATCAAAAATCCTGGGACCATCCCGGCTTAGAGACCTAAACATGACTTGGTTTCTATCATTTCGACCAATGTGGCAAAGGTGTGTTTTACCTGTACTAAGGTGTCTGCTATGCGGAGAAGAATGCGTGTTAGACACCTGTCTGACGCTACAATCGGATGCGCCGGTGGATGCAGATACACTGTTGGTTCCTACCAAGGTTCACGCACTGTGCTGCCCTCAAAGGCTGCCAATTCTGATGACGGCATTCCTGGAATCTTCACCACTGCGATTGAAGAGTAGTGAAGTTCAAGATGAAAGCAGCATCGAACAGGTACGACCTTCTGTCAGCAATGCAAATCAGAATGTCAATGGAGACAATCATGCGCATGAATGCATGGTTACCCCTATTTCCGACTTAGTGGAACTTTCCCATGAAGCTGTTGACAGTTTTTTCGAAAGCCTGAATGATATGATGTTCTCTCCGGAACAGAAATAGAGACTTTTGAGTAAACTCGCACACGGCGTTCCCTGAATTCGGCCTTCAACTTTAAAAATAAAGTCACATGAACAATTACAATCCAGTTCACGGACAGCAACTTTTTTCAGCAAGCCCCTAAAATATTTTTCTATATATTTTTTCCCGGGACACTGATTTTCTGCTTAAAGTAAGAGACTATTCCTAGAGAACTAAGATTTCTATTTTAGATACTTTATAGACTTTATAGACTTTAGCTGCCCGCTGGTATGTTCGCAATAGATTTTATGTGATGAAATGGTTTCGACTTTTTTTCTGTATAGCCATATTAAGAGCCATTTCATGTGTATTTCTCATATACCAACAATCAATAATGCATAACAATGCGTGTTCACTTTTGCATCTAATTCATAGCTTAAGTGCATACAATATATATGACTGCAATTTTTCAGTATATTTGAAAATTTCGAAATGCATTTATGTATTTTGGGGTGGTAAGGTATACACTATACTCTATAGTATGTTGTACTATGTTATACTATGCATAGATTAGTAGATATGACCATAGTTAGCGTGGAGTGGGTGTCGTGTATTTCTATAGGTTCTGATTCGATCCCCCTATTCCTGACCCTATTCTGGTTAAACTTACTAGCTAGTTAACTAACAGTCAGCCCATGAGGCAAGAAATCCCCCATGATGCAGATACCGTTATCTGACGCAGTCACACTACGGCACAGGAACGTGTTATCTGATTAGGTCATAACGCTTGAGATCTAATTAGACAAGCGATATTCCTCCAGCCCCTGATAAGGCATACGACGTTCTCATAACAAATCAAACCTATGACAACCTGGATAATCCGTGCGGCCATTGTTTTGATTTCACAGAGAACTTTAGTAAAGAATGTGCTAACGAGCAAGTCGTATGACATCTTTATTGACGTACCTATGTCCATCCTTACGTCAATCTCGGCACCTTTAAGGTATAAATATTGCCGACCTTGCCCTATGCAAACACACGCGTGGTGACAAGACGGAGCAGCCATACTTGCCGAAGCCGAGAGCAGAAGCAGACCCCGCAGGCAGCAGCCCCGCCTTCCTGACGCGCTGAGAGACGCGCTGCTATCTCAAGCCGAGAGACCCAGCACCGGCGCTTCTGGGCAGCCCTCGCAGGCAGCCTGGAATATCGAGAGCAGAGAAAGAGATACCATTCCTCATTCATCCTAAATTCCAGGTACAGAACTGAATAACCCCTCCTAGAGAATTCTTTAGTTATTCACTTGGCAAAAACAAACTTAAACTAAACTGTAACTTTCTATTCCCGCCCACGCATTAGACTTAGGTCAGGTACACGGGGTAGGCGTATTTAGAAACACCAGTTGAGTACGTTTAGTCAAATGTATATGTGTATGTAAATATATTTTAATCATTTTAAACATCATATGGCTCAGAAACCATATCAATGTTTTTACAGTATTATTTTATACTATTGCTTCTAATGTATGCACTTTACTTAACTATAAGTATTGCAATAATATCGATCCATTTCTCTTGTACGAGAAAAGAGACTGATCAATAAATAACATCTTTTATTGAACACGCCCGTCTCTTCCTTTTCTCTACATTCTGATGAGACTAAGAATGCACGTACTGACTGAGTAAAATAATTGCCTTGTGCTCACACGACTCTCGAGATTGACTCTTGATTAGGGGAGAGCAAAGTTGTCATGTTCTATGGTTGTCAGAAACTAAATCCCTTCTTGTCTAATCAGGGGAGTTCATCCTTCCTTGAACATTCGAGAAAGTTTCTAGCGAACTCTGAGCTTAGCTGGCAAACCCAAAAATTAAGTCTAGTTTCGACAGTAGTAGACCTAGTTAACGTCTGGCCTAGGTCTTTACTGCTGTAGGTACTATTCCAATGCGCAGAGCCTATTGGGAAAATAGGAGCTACACTACACCGCGAATAACCCCAAAATACTTGTAATCAATTTCTACAATTCTGGGGGAAATGTATACAGTAATGAGCATCTTTGTTTTTTAATGCAGTTTTTAGAAAAATATAAAGAGCAGCAAACCACTTTTGTTCATATTATCCTGATGGGAGATTTTAATATACATTTGTGTAAATCTAACTGTTGTATTAAGGAAATACATGGTCCCTCCTATTCCCTCCCCATTTTAAACACACTGCTAAAGGGGAAGCTTTGGAAGAACTTTTGTCTTGTGCCGAACTCTATGAGCTTGGTTTCTTTGACAACAGAGAATGGGTTGCCACGTTTAAGGCAAGGGATAGTGAGATGGTTATTGATTATGTTTTTGTATCCTCAGCACTGTTAGGGCACGTGCTTTTTTATAATGCTATATGTTCCATTTTTAGTGACCATAACCCGGTTATCTTAGAGCTGGATTAAGGTTTTTCCCTCGCAGATGCCTCAGGTAATAGAAAAGGGTGTATTGCCATAAAAGTCAAAGATCAAGGTAGGAGGTTGAGATGGGCAAATGTAATCCCCGAGGACTTTTTTGCGAATTTAAGTAAGAAGGTTGGAGAAGAAATTGGAAAATGTGCAGATTCCTCTACCATACATTGCATAGTGATAGGCTGGTAAATGTTCATAGACAGGCCAGCATAGGCCTGTCCAGGCAGGCATGATTGTGTATCACGTTAGTGATGATGTCATCATGACGATCACAAATCCAAGAGGTCATCGACAAACTATGTCTTGCATTCTATTCCCCGAGTCTGCTGCACCCTGCCACTGCCTAATCCTATGCCTCCCATTGGATAACTAGTTGGGGGCTGGCTCATGACGGAGTTGAGACAAGGAAGCTGCGAGAGCGCATTTGGAACTTGGGAGTGAGAGCTCTTGTCGAAGAATAAACGAAAGCAAGTGTGGACTTTCCACTTGCTGTGTAGAATATCCTGCAGCAGTGCATGGCTGCTATCCTCAACATGCTCGATGCAGCTGTGGCCCAACACAACTTTTGTGTGCCATGGCGTCACCTGTAGAATCTGTGCGCTGCACCCTAGCATGGTAATTGCTGAGCGTGCGTGAGTCCAGTAGGCACCACAGCCATACTTACCGCCATTGGCAACATTACAGCTGGTGACAATGCCTGTGCTGTAGCAAGCTGAGCAGTGGATGCCGATGCCGTCCCCATCCCTGGACCTACTAATTACAGGCAGCACTAGCAGTGACATCACCAGCTGTGCTCGAGCAGCTACCTGTTCTGCAAATAACCCAGTTATATTGCATTGATTAATATACGCAAAAAAAGCATTTTCATTTGGTGTACATTTTGCTTTTGCACTCGGTGTAGGTAAGAAAGTAAAACACATGTCATCTTCCTCTTCTTTAGGAAAGACAAGAAGAAAACGCAGAGTTTAAAATAGCAGGGACAAGTACAGGCTGATGACAGAGGTTACAGTCAGCAGCAGTGTTATAGATGAAAGAGAGAGCAGGAGTAATGAGGAGAAAGAAACAACAGGAGAGGAGAGAGAATAGACGGAGCAAAGTAGAAGAAAAGGAGAGAAAATCAGATATAAAGAGAAAGCAGCCATTATTTGAAGAAGAGAGCATTAAGAAGAGAGAAGATAGAATGAAAGGATGTAGAGGACAGGACAGAGGAAAAAAAGCAGACAAATGATAAAACGGAGACACAGCTAATCACTGCTAGAAGAGTGAAAGTAAAGAGCCAAGATCGAGGGGAGAGAGAGCAGAGCATAGATAAAAGTGAAGAGGAAAAAGGACAGGGCTAGAATGAATAGAGGGAAATCAGAAATACAGGGAATAAGGTAACACACAAGGTGTGACAAAGATGATCGAAAACAATTAGAGAAGTGAGAAGACAGACTCTTAGAGCAAAGACTTAGGGGACAGACAACAGATCAAGGTTAGAAGATAGAGACTGAGGCAGTGAGAGTGTTGAAAGTGGGGCTCACCGAGGCACTAAGAGAGTTGAAAGTGGGGCTCACCGGAGGAAGAAGTGAGCTGAGGACTCCTTGGCAAAATTTTGAGCAACTGCACTTCTTTTTTTTACAAACTAAGCACTGCAAAAAATCCTCATGATATGTGTTCAAATGTATTACTTGTGGCTCTTGGGCAAGGTCCACGAACAGATTTTTGAAAATGGAGATCTTCAGTTTAATCAAGCTGGCTTTTGACAGGGATTCTGTACCAAACTAGAAGAGAAGCAAAATCTACATCTTTATGTAGCATTCCTTTAGCTATTCCCAGGCTTTCGATTCTGTGCCTCGAAACAACTGTTGTCTAGATATGGAAAAGTTGGGAATTGACATGGATTTGATTTCTTTAATTGGGATTTTGTACAATGATACCTCAATTACTGTACCCTGGCCTGGAGAGGGGATTTAGTTATTCTCAATATGACAAGGAAGGGGGTGGGATAGTGCTGCTCGTGGGCTTCTGTTCTATTTTTTCTCTGCATCACTGAATTTCCCCATGGGGAGATTGACTGGGTTAAGGATGTGTTCATGTAATGTAAATGTGATGCCATCCTCCATGCATATTATACAGCCCAGGGACTGCATTATGGATACGGTGCACAGTTCTATTCGGTGCCGCGATGCAAAATTAAATCCATGCACAAAACAGGACAGATTCAGAAGAGGCACATTATTACAGTGGGCAAACGTTGTGTGGTGTGTGAGATGCAGATAGAGAGGATTTAAAGAGGTACTATAGGGGACGTGGCTTGGACGGCAATGCAGGTAGACGCCTAAGTCCGGGACCTCCGTCACCCCGAGCTAAAGAACGGCGAAAAAGACAGAGAAACGGCCCCTGATCTACCCACAAAAGAAGCAGCAGGCGTGGGAACCACAGAGGCACAAGGAGGCGTAAGAAGTAGAACCACCAAGGAAGGAAGAAGGGCTTAAAAAAGCCAAATAGCAAAGTCGGAGAGAGCACCCAAGATGGGGGAGTGCTACATGGAGGAAGAAGAATAGAACCGACCACAACGTGAGGGGAGGAGCCAAGCAGAGAGAAGAAGCAGAGGAGAAACGCAGGCAGCCGCAGGAAGACAATGGCCAATCGAGCACAACACCGGTGAGTCCGCGCCAAAGACCCGTACAGCCTAACGGTGAACTTAAAGCGATCAGTGAAAACGAAACTAGAAGCTAACTCCGAGAGCGCCCATCTTGGGGCGGAACGCCGAGCAAAGCACATACAGAAGCGGCAGAGCTCCAAGCGAAAGGAAGGTTCAGATGTGAAGCGCGGGCGGAAGCAGGAAGACAGGACCCAGCCGAGCCCCACCGGTGAGTCCGCGTTAAAAAACAACAAGTTTTTACAGGGAGCTTAGGCGAAAAACAAACGAAACCGAAGCTGACTCCAGTGGCCACTTTAAGGAGGAGCCGAGGAAGGTGCAGGGGAGAAGCGCGAGAGGCAGCAGGAAGCAGTTTGCGCTATAGACCCGCAAGCCCAGAGACTTAAAGCGCTCAGCAAATCGAAACTGACAGCCATCTCCGGGAGCGGCCATCTTAAGCTACCATCTTAAGAGATCAGCGGAACCGAAACTGGAAGCTAACTCCGAGAGCGGCCATCTTAAGGCGGAAGCCAAGCAATGCCGAGTAAGCACACACAGAAGCGGTAACGCTCCAACGCGCGGGCGGAAGCAGGTAGACGAGGCCAACCGAGCGACCCACCGGCAAGCCCGCGCTAAAGAACGTCAAGTCTTAACGGCGAGCGTAGGGGAACGAACCCAGCGGCCATTTTAAGGTGAAGCTGAGCAATGCAAGGCACACACAAAAGCGGTAGCGCTCGAAGTGAAGTAGGCGCACAACACACCCCATAGCAAAGGCGAGCAGAGGCCAACGCGCTCAGAGTGGGTCACTGTCCTAACCCCCGAGCGGGGGCACTGTAAGGAAACAAAACGAAACAAGAAGCAGACCTCTGGCAGTGACCATTTTAAGGAAGGCCAACACCTGTGAGGCCTTTGTGTGTGGAGAAGTCAACGGAGCGGACCAAGCGGGACATCTCCCGACAAGCCAAACAAGAGTGAGGAGCCAAGAAAAGAGCACCCCACAGAACTCAAACCACCACGCAACAGCGAGATCGGCAACAGCGCCAGCTACAGACACCAAAGAGACAACAAAAAGCCAGAACGCAGCCGCACTAGTAGCACAACCAGTTCAAGTAAGATCACACCAAGTCTCGTGCAAACGAAACAGCCAAGGCGGTGAAACGCTCAACACAAGGTAACCCAAGCCTAGGAGAAACAACATAGACACACCAACCAAGAAGAGAAGCATGGCAGCCGCCAAAAGAAGAGCTGGCGGGCGCCAAAACCAGAACAAGAACAATAAGGTGGCCGAGTAGATTCAGACTGGATAGTACACCCGAAAACAAAAGCACCACAAACTCAAGCAACAATAAAGCTCACCCCGTCACCCAGCAAAAAGACGACAGACTGTGCGCCTACCTAGTGAGAAGAGGCTTCGACAAAATGTCAGGGAAGGACGAAAAAACCACCAATGATACCAAGAAGGTCAGGAAGAACCTAACCGAATCCCCAACGAAGCTGAAGAACAACCACGCAAACGAAACAACACTGGATACGCTCCTCAAGAAGATAAATGAAGGGAACGACCTAGCAAAAGCCACAAAAAAAACTATAGACAATATGCAACTGTAACTGGCAGCCATAAGAGCCGACCAAAACAAGACAAACTGCAGACTTGATGTAGCAGAGAAGAGAATAAGCGACCTGGAGGACAACGAAACCAGGACAAACAGAGACATGAGCTACGTGACAAAATCGACCAACAACTAACAAAAGATGCTGGCGGAGCAAGATGACCGCAGCAGAAAAGGTAACATCTGCCTCCTAGGGGTACCAGAAGGGGAAGAAGACGCAACAGGCTCATGCGCAGCTCTACTGGAAGATCTACTACCAAAACTGACAGGCTTACGGTTTGACAGGCCATTCGAGGTAGACAAAGCATACAGGGTACCAGCAACAAAAAATCCGCAGGGGAAGGGCCCAAGGCCTATCATAGGCAAACCACTGCGAGCAAACCACACGGAAGCCATCTTCTCCTTCGCTAGGAAAGGCCAAAACGTACAATGGAAAGCTCAAAAGATCATCATAACACAGGACTTCTCAAAGCAAACAGTAGAGACGAGGAAGTGGTTCCTGGCACTAAGAGACAGACTCCGGAAGGCAAACATAACTTTCAGCTTCGCGGGACCGGCCAGAATGAGAATTACGGACAGGAGAGGCACAATAGTCTTTGATGAACCCAACGAGCTGCGGAGATACTTACAAGGTCCAGACCCCGAGGAGATGGAGGAACAAAGCCCAGGGACAACGAAGAGAAGAGCCTCGTCAGACACATCCGAAGGAGGTGCAGAAGGAGGAAGATAGCAGGAGCCGAAGGCCACACGAACATGCCAAATAGGAAGAATCTACCTCAACACAACGGACTACCTCAAGACAACAGACTAGAAACGAGACCAAACCCCTTTGGGGCAGGAACTTTGTATTGGAACTTGCAGACGACGAAGCTACCTCATCAGGTAAGCCAGGGTCCACCAGACATTCAAGGCAAATCAACACCTGACCCCTCGGGTGTGGACATTACCAGCCGCATATCCTTTAATGCCCAGATGTAATATGCTCTCAATGGGAAAAAGCTCGGGGAGAGACGGAGGGTGGGAGGACCCTTGCTGTCGCACGCCTATAGTACGATATCGGGTGGGAGGGAGGGAGGGGGGAGTTGGGGAGGGATGGGGTACTCCATGGTATAGTTAGATGCGTCTCACTATCTCTATGTCTGTTCGATCTTTATCTTTCTTTCCCTACTATCCTTTCTGTCGCTTTCCCAAGGGGGGAAATCCACCATGACACCAGACCAATACTCGCCTCTCGAATGGCGAAACAGAGCTGTACCAGCCACCAAGTCTAGCGAAAGAGGCAAACCACCATGAGTACACACACCGACACCCAGCTACTCTCTGACATTAAAATAGTATCCCTCAATGTAAAAGGCCTCAACCACCCGGTCAAGCGCAGGAAGATACTTGATTACCTAGCGAAACTCAAAGGCGACATTTACGTCCTACAAGAGACAAGAATCTCAGAGGAGGATGCACAACGCCTCAAAGCGAAATGGATAGGAGAAGTAGTCTGCTCACCGGCCATACACAAGAAGGGAGGAGTGGTAACAATTATAAGCAAAAAGGCCAAACTCGCAGTACACGATTACCAGACAGACAACAAAGGCAGGGTACTAGTCACAAGCCTCAAAAGAGGTGAGGAGTGTATACATGTTGCCAACATCTACGGGCCCAACTCGGTAGACAGAACATTCTGGGAGGAGGTGGAGGGCAGACTAAGCAACATTCCCCAGGGGGAGCTATTAATCCTAGCTGGAGACATGAACCTGACCCTAGATCACGCCATAGACAGACACCCACTTAGAGCCAATCACAGCGCACAAGAACAGAACACCCTCAAAAACATATGGCCAAACTAGAGCTAAGAGATCCATGGAGACTCCGGCACCCAGACGCAAGAGAATACACTTACTACTGCAGAAACGACTACATCCTTATGTCAGCCACACACACACATCTCATCGACAAAACAGAAATTGGGCCAATATCGATATCGATTTAGGACCATGCACACATCACCCTCACGATCAGTGGGAAACACAACGAGAAGCCCAGTCGAAGCTGGCGGCTAAACAGCAACATCCTGGAGAACCCTGCCAACATAGCAGAAATCGAGGTAGCAATCAGTGAATACCTGGCCTTCAATGACAACGCGGAGACCAGCAAGGGGAACCTTTGGGACGCTCTAAAGGCCACAATAAGAGGCAAACCCCTAAACATCAAATCCAGGATGAATAAAGTCAGGACGAAGAAAATAAACGACCTAGAAACCCAGATCAAAGATCTAGAGAAAGGCCACTGCGCAAACCTAGCAGACAAAAACACTCTAACTGACCTGACCAAGCGGAAGTATGAGCTCAATAAAATTCTGAGCGAAAGAGCAGGAACATGGATCAACAAGTATGCATCCATCAACCTATGCTCAGCCAATAAAGCAGGGAAGACACTAGCTGCTTACCTGAAAGCAAAACAAAGACAACATACAATAGAAGCAATCACAGACAGCACCAACAAGACACACACTGATAACAAAAAAATCCTGGAGGAGTTCAAAAGCTGTTACAAAGAACTATACACAGCAGATAAGGGCCTGACACCTGACGGCGGAGCGAGCCTCCTGGTGAAACTAAGCCTACCTAAACTAACAGAACAGCAAAGGTAATCTCTAGAGGGGAACATCATGGGGGTAGAGGTTGAACAAGCAGTAACAGCCCTCAAAACAAACAAAGCGCCAGGACGGGACGGTTACACAGCCGCGTTCTATAAAAAATTCCTACAGCAGCTAAAACCCACCATGGTTGAAGTTTTTTCGTTCTGCGCACAAAGGGGGACAATGACAGACTCAGTGGCGGAAGCCAATATCATAGTAATCCCCAAAGAAGGAAGCGATCTCCCTCATAAACGTTGACTGCAAAATATACGCAAAAATCATGGCGTCAAGACTAATTAGGCACCTACCCCATCTAATCCATAACTCGCAGGTAGGATACCTCAAAAACAGGATGTCCCAAGACAACACCAGACTCTTATGCCACCTCATCCAACTCACTGCCAACAGTCAAGATCAGGCGGTAATGATCGCTCTGGATGCGGAGAAAGCCTTTGACAGAGTCTCATGGCCATTCTTAGATCTAATGAAAACCAACTAAAGGGTAGCATTAAGTCAGAACCTCAAAATGAGGGTTAAATGGATGTGTGTATGCTGATAGCGAAATCGTTCATGGGGCACCTTCAAGTCATTAGTAGTGTTCCCATCAGAGTTCCATCCTGTACCGCCCTACATCATTTGGGAGTGTCACCAGTGGTACGCATGGGATGACCCAATGTACGATTTGGCACAGCGTTGCTATGTAGGAGTTTGAATACCCAATGAGATTTATATAGCAGGTAGGTATCAGGGTGTAACTGGTAAGCAGTGCTAACTAGTGTAGAAAACAAAAAAATTTCAAAAAGTGGTGGTTTAAAAAGGGGTAGAGGAAGGAAAATAAATTTAATGGAAACCTTCCGCTCCCACTACTTAAAAACAGTGCAGAAGGTAGTGTCAACAAATAACTACCTAGACAGTTTTCATGGTCATGGTCGACATGTTTCTGCAGTTTTACCTTGTGCCCCGGGGTCACCTACTGCTTCGTCAGGACCTACAATGCTACTGCTTAATTACGTGCATAAACAAAAGGGGGAAGTGAAAAAATAAATATCACCTTAAATTCTCCTGATAAGAAGACCGTTGGATTTCACAAAACAGCATACACATCAGAACATAAAAAGAAACAAAGAGAACAAGCTCATTAGCTAGTACCTCTCACGAAGCTCAGGTCATACAGAGTACCTCACTATCGTTGATAATTCATTGATTATATATAACACTAATCTAGTTCTCATAAAGAGTCAAAAGAGAGCATAAATACCGCTCGTATAAAACACTCACCCACTGTTAGGGAGAATGTTGCCCCACCTCACCCGGCATTAGCTCAGGTACAACGGAGCCCCGCTCTGTGTAAACATACAAGAACAAACAGACAAACGACTGGATTAAAGGAAGCACAGTTAGGCTGAGACAAGCCACTCGATACTCAGCATTAGTTGAAAGCGCCGGCTGCTAACACAGAACTCACCTCTCCGTCGGTACTCCAGACGTCCAACTGGGCTGTCTGTGGGAGGTACCGACGGGGTGAGTCAGCCCACTTTTACGAGTTCCGGTGTGTCTCCCAAGAGATGGGCGCGGCGCTATGACGTAACTGCGCCGCGCGGAGACGCCCGGATATTGTAGTTCTCATGCGCCCGATAGTTCACGCACCTGAGAATTCTCCATAGTAATATTATTTATTTCGTCTGAAATCTCCCAGAAGCTTAGTTGAGTAGCCTTAATCTACCTGTAGACAATACGTTTTGTAGTGTTTTGAAAAGGATTTATTGACGATCTAGAAAGGGAAGGAGGAGGCGCCTATCTTATAACGCACCATCCCTCTCGCTCAGAGAGCGTATAAATCCTAATATATAGTTAGTCGTCCCGTCTCGTTCTGAATTTGCAGGGGCAAAAGAGGGAAGAAAAAAAGGGAAGAAAAAGGACACATAGAGGGAAATATTCGGAAATTTACATTCGGCGTCAATAAATTATGGCGCCACGTCCATATTGTGTCGTCCTGTTAGTATAGTTCTTACTGGACACTACGTCGTGATCCAATATCACTTGGGACGTGTAGAGATGATCCTTTATTATGTCATTGCTACAGAGATGCTTCGCTCAGGGCAGTAACCAAGCTCTTGCCAGAGCATTCTTGTAGGTTACATATAACACTATAGCGACATCCAAGGAATATCTTCGTTTAATCCTTGTTTGTCTGTCCCCAGTTTGTACACCCATCTCTGTTCGCGCCGAAACAAGAAGCTTTTAATGTCAGTGATGTGGGTAGGTATCATTGGTTGCTCTAACACAGTCCAATGGAGATCAGACGGTGTATGTTTGGTTTGTAAAAAGTGGTTCGTCAGTCTGGTTGATTGCCTAGAGCACCTGATTGAACTTTTATGTTCAGAAATGCGTGTCTTAATTTTACGAGTTGTCATGCCCACATATCTCTTGTTGCATGGGCAACTGATTAAGTACACTAAGTTGGAGCTATTGCAATTTGTAAATCTCCGCTGTTCCCAGGGACGGCCAGTCCCTATGTCAATCGTCTGTGATCTAGTGGTGTTAGGACATGCTGCACAATTTCCGCAGGGATGGTGTCCTGTGGCCGCAGGCATGTCCCACAGTGTGCCCAGTGCTCGTGGTAGTTCTCCTTTAGGGCGAGTGTGGACTAGTTTGTCCTTTAAGTTCTGACCTCTTTTGAAGGCAAACAGTGGAGCCGGGATGGAATCGCCTCCAGTGTTGAGAATACTCCAGTGTTTCTTCACTATTCTCTGGATTTGGTTGGATTGTGTGGTGAACGTACTCACACAGGTCATCCGATCTTGATGAGGTTTCGGTGGCATAATCTCCAATAATCCTTCCCGGTTATTATTGGAGGCTCTCTTTTTTGATCTACGGACTAAATGTTTAGGATAGTGTTTTTGTAAGAGATCCTTTTCTAGGCATCCTGCATGGTGTTCAAACCGATTTTTTATAGAGCAGTTTCTTTGAATGCGCAAAAATTGTCCGTAGGGTAGGTTGTCACGGAGGGATTTAGGGTGACAACTGTTATAATCCAATAAAGAGTTTCGAGACAACGGTTTGCGGTATAATTCTGACGCCAAACCAGTGGGTGTAGGTGTGATCAGTATGTCGAGGAATGCCAGTTTCGATCTACTTTGTTCCATTGTGAAGCGCAGGAAGCGATTTCTTTCATTCAGCCATTCATGAAATCTTGTAAGCTCTGCTTCACTTCCCCTCCAGATCACTAAAATATCGTCTATATATCGCTTCCACAGACGCACCTTGTCTGTGAAAGGATTGGTGTTAGAGAAGATATGATCTATTTCGAATCTGTGGACGTACAGATTCGCTAGCGACGGAGCAAAGACGCTTCCCATGCTCGTCCCACTCACTTGAAGATAGAGCGTATCTTCGAACTGGAAGAAATTTTCAGTCATGGCTATGTTTGCCAACGTCATTATTAACTTGACTGGAGTGATAGAGTCCAGGTCTCTTTCAGTTAGAAGTGCTTCTACTACTTCTAATGTCTCTACTTGTGGAATTGAGGTATACAGACTCTCCACATCAAATGATACCAGGATGTCGGTCTTGCTGTCATATTCAACCTCAGGGAGCAGTCTTAAAACATCCTTGGTATCTTTGAGGTAGGTTGGCATTTCGCTCACCATGGGTTTCAAAAATACATCAACAAACGTTGATAATGGCTCTAATAAAGAGCCAATCCCTGAGATAATAGGGCGACCGGGAGGCGGACGTTGTGGTTTATGTATTTTAGGTAAGTGGTAGAAGTAGGGAACTCTAGGGTTCGCAGTACACAGGAATTGCCCCTCTTTTGCTGTAATCCACCCCTCGCTGAGGGCTTCCTCCACAATCTGACCTATTTGTCCAGTCAGTCTTTCGGTGGGATGTGAAGTTAATTTCCGATATGCCCTGGTGTCATCTAGTTGGCGAAGGCACTCTTGCCTGTAGGCATCAGAGTCAAGTAGTACAGTAGCCCCGCCTTTATCGGCCGGTTTAATGACCAGAGAAGGATTGTTGGCTAGACTGGTAACCGCATCTTGTTCTCTTCGTGAGAGGTTCTGGAAAGGTCTATGTTCTTTCGGAAAGAGTTCTTTTAGATCTTGGTCTACAGCTTCCTCGAAAGTTAAGACTTTTGCTGGGATTCCCATTGTAGTGGGATTGAAAGTTGAAGGTTTCTTCAAACCGGTGTTATCAACTCTAGTAGTAGTTTGGCTTTGAGCTTGTTGTTTGTGCGCAAAGAGGTAATGGAGTCTTATTTTTCTATAAAACTTGCCCATTTCAATTTGAGTGATAAATCCCAACCCTTTGTTCAGAACTTTCTCTTCCATCTCAGTCAATTGGTGAGAGCTAAGATTTATCACAATGTTGGACCGGTCGACGTCCCCGCTTGGTCCTGCCCGATTACTTTCCCACTCCTCAGTCCCATTGTCTGGGGGGGTAAATTCCAGCGCACTTGGCCCTGTTGTGCTGTCCGTTGGCGGCCTCGCCCCCTCCGGCCAAACCCTAAAAAAGGCTGCTGATTAAAGGTTTGAAAGGATTGATGAGGATCATATAGTCCCATCATAGGTGGATAAGCAGGAGGTCCCCAGGGAGATGGTTGCCAAGGAGGTGGTGGTCCAAACTGTTGGCCATAGCCTCTCCAGTTCCTCCTGGTGATACCTCTACCTCTCTGTTTCATGGGGGTATCTCCTTGTTTGGACGTATCTGAATCGCTCGAGCCATTATCGGAGCTGGGGACCTCCTGCTTATCCACCTGAACAAAGGGTTGGGATTTGTCTCCACTAACAGAAGTGATCCCTTTATCACTCAAATTGAAATGGGCAAGTTTTATAGAAAAATAAGACTCCATTACCTCTTTGCGCACAAACAACAAGCTCAAAGCCAAACTACTACTAGAGTTGATAACACCGGTTTGAAGAAACCTTCAACTTTCAATCCCACTACAATGGGAATCCCAGCAAAAGTCTTAACTTTCGAGGAAGCTGTAGACCAAGATCTAAAAGAACTCTTTCGGAAAGAACATAGACCTTTCCAGAACCTCTCACGAAGAGAACAAGATGCGGTTACCAGTCTAGCCAACAATCCTTCTCTGGTCATTAAACCGGCCGATAAAGGCGGGGCTACTGTACTACTTGACTCTGATGCCTACAGGCAAGAGTGCCTTCGCCAACTAGATGACACCAGGGCATATCGGAAATTAACTTCAGATCCCACCGAAAGACTGACTGGACAAATAGGTCAGATTGTGGAGGAAGCCCTCAGCGAGGAGTGGATTACAGCAAAAGAGGGGCAATTCCTGTGTACTGCGAACCCTAGAGTTCCCTACTTCTACCACTTACCTAAAATACATAAACCACAACGTCCGCCTCCCGGTCGCCCTAATATCTCAGGGATTGGCTCTTTTTAGAGCCATTATCAACGTTTGTTGATGTATTTTTGAAACCCATGGTGAGCGAAATGCCAACCTACCTCAAAGATACCAAGGATGTTTTAAGACTGCTCCCTGAGGTTGAATATGACAGCAAGACCGACATCCTGGTATCATTTGATGTGGAGAGTCTGTATACCTCAATTCCACAAGTAGAGACATTAGAAGTAGTAGAAGCACTTCTAACTGAAAGAGACCTGGACTCTATCACTCCAGTCAAGTTAATAATGACGTTGGCAAACATAGCCATGACTGAAAATTTCTTCCAGTTCGAAGATATGCTCTATCTTCAAGTGAGTGGGACGAGCATGGGAAGCGTCTTTGCTCCGTCGCTAGCGAATCTGTACGTCCACAGATTCGAAATAGATCATATCTTCTCTAACACCAATCCTTTCACAGACAAGGTGCGTCTGTGGAAGCGATATATAGACGATATTTTAGTGATCTGGAGGGGAAGTGAAGCAGAGCTTACAAGATTTCATGAATGGCTGAATGAAAGAAATCGCTTCCTGCGCTTCACAATGGAACAAAGTAGATCGAAACTGGCATTCCTCGACATACTGATCACACCTACACCCACTGGTTTGGCGTCAGAATTATACCGCAAACCGTTGTCTCGAAACTCTTTATTGGATTATAACAGTTGTCACCCTAAATCCCTCCGTGACAACCTACCCTACGGACAATTTTTGCGCATTCAAAGAAACTGCTCTATAAAAAATCGGTTTGAACACCATGCAGGATGCCTAGAAAAGGATCTCTTACAAAAACACTATCCTAAACATTTAGTCCGTAGATCAAAAAAGAGAGCCTCCAATAATAACCGGGAAGGATTATTGGAGATTATGCCACCGAAACCTCATCAAGATCGGATGACCTGTGTGAGTACGTTCACCACACAATCCAACCAAATCCAGAGAATAGTGAAGAAACACTGGAGTATTCTCAACACTGGAGGCGATTCCATCCTGGCTCCACTGTTTGCCTTCAAAAGAGGTCAGAACTTAAAGGACAAACTAGTCCACACTCGCCCTAAAGGAGAACTACCACGAGCACTGGGCACACTGTGGGACATGCCTGCGGCCACAGGACACCACCCCTGCGGAAATTGTGCAGCATGTCCTAACACCACTAGATCACAGACGATTGACATAGGGACTGGCCGTCCCTGGGAACAGCGGAGATTTACAAATTGCAATAGCTCCAACTTAGTGTACTTAATCAGTTGCCCATGCAACAAGAGATATGTGGGCATGACAACTCGTAAAATTAAGACACGCATTTCTGAACATAAAAGTTCAATCAGGTGCTCTAGGCAATCAACCAGACTGACGAACCACTTTTTACAAACCAAACATACACCGTCTGATCTCCATTGGACTGTGTTAGAGCAACCAATGATACCTACCCACATCACTGACATTAAAAGCTTCTTGTTTCGGCGCGAACAGAGATGGGTGTACAAACTGGGGACAGACAAACAAGGATTAAACGAAGATATTCCTTGGATGTCGCTATAGTGTTATATGTAACCTACAAGAATGCTCTGGCAAGAGCTTGGTTACTGCCCTGAGCGAAGCATCTCTGTAGCAATGACATAATAAAGGATCATCTCTACACGTCCCAAGTGATATTGGATCACGACGTAGTGTCCAGTAAGAACTATACTAACAGGACGACACAATATGGACGTGGCGCGATAATTTATTGACGCCGAATGTAAATTTCCGAATATTTCCCTCTATGTGTCCTTTTTCTTCCCTTTTTTTCTTCCCTCTTTTGCCCCTGCAAATTCAGAACGAGACGGGACGACTAACTATATATTAGGATTTATACGCTCTCTGAGCGAGAGGGATGGTGCGTTATAAGATAGGCGCCTCCTCCTTCCCTTTCTAGATCGTCAATAAATCCTTTTCAAAACACTACAAAACGTATTGTCTACAGGTAGATTAAGGCTACTCAACTAAGCTTCTGGGAGATTTCAGACGAAAGAAATAATATTACTATGGAGAATTCTCAGGTGCGTGAACTATCGGGCGCATGAGAACTACAATATCCGGGCGTCTCCGCGCGGCGCAGTTACGTCATAGCGCCGCGCCCATCTCTTGGGAGACACACCGGAACTCGTAAAAGCGGGCTGACTCACCCCGTCGGTACCTCCCACAGACAGCCCAGTTGGACGTCTGGAGTACCGACGGAGAGGTGAGTTCTGTGTTAGCAGCCGGCGCTTTCAACTAATGCTGAGTATCGAGTGGCTTGTCTCAGCCTAACTGTGCTTCCTTTAATCCAGTCGTTTGTCTGTTTGTTCTTGTATGTTTACACAGAGCGGGGCTCCGTTGTACCTGAGCTAATGCCGGGTGAGGTGGGGCAACATTCTCCCTAACAGTGGGTGAGTGTTTTATACGAGCGGTATTTATGCTCTCTTTTGACTCTTTATGAGAACTAGATTAGTGTTATATATAATCAATGAATTATCAACAATAGCGAGGTACTCTGTATGACCTGAGCTTCGTGAGAGGTACTAGCTAATGAGCTTGTTCTCTTTGTTTCTTTTTATGTTCTGATGTGTATGCTGTTTTGTGAAATCCAACGGTCTTCTTATCAGGAGAATTTAAGGTGATATTTATTTTTTCACTTCCCCCTTTTGTTTATGCACGTAATTAAGCAGTAGCATTGTAGGTCCTGACGAAGCAGTAGGTGACCCCGGGGCACAAGGTAAAACTGCAGAAACATATCGACCATGACCATGAAAACTGTCTAGGTAGTTATTTGTTGACACTACCTTCTGCACTGTTTTTAAGTAGTGGGAGCGGAAGGTTTCCATTAAATTTATTTTCCTTCCTCTACCCCTTTTTAAACCACCACTTTTTGAAAAAATTTTGTTTTCTACACTAGTTAGCACTGCTTACCAGTTACACCCTGATACCTACCTGCTATATAAATCTCATTGGGTATTCAAACTCCTACATAGCAACGCTGTGCCAAATCGTACATTGGGTCATCCCATGCGTACCACTGGTGACACTCCCAAATGATGTAGGGCGGTACAGGATGGAACTCTGATGGGAACACTACTAATGACTTGAAGGTGCCCCATGAACGATTTCGCTATCAGCATACACACATCCATTTAACCCTCATTTTGAGGTTCTGACTTAATGCTACCCTTTAGTTGGTTTTCACTAGTTTTGAGGGACGTAGCATAGCGGTCGTTAAACTCTCCCTCTGACCCCCCTCCAGTTAGTATCATTCTTAGATCTATGCATGGAGAAATTCGGCCTAGGAACAAAATATCGGAACATGGTGATGTCACTATACAACAACCCCAGAGCCCGAGTCGCAGTCAACGGCGGGAAGTCAGAAAGCTTCATCCTGGAAAGAGAAACAAGACAAGGATACCCCCTATCCCCGGCACTATTCCTATTAGCCCTAGAACCACTGCTGGCAATGATCAGTCATAACCAGAACATAACTGGCGTCAAAGTCAGAGATAACACAGTAAAACTAGCTGCATACGCAGATGACATACTAATCACAACGGAACTCCGACCACCTCAATAGCGGCACTGATTGAAACTATAGAGGAATATGCCCTAGTTTCGGGATACAAACTAAATAGAGAGCAATCCGAGTGCAAACCCATGAACTGCCACACTACCAGCGCAGTCCTGGGGACGTCAGGGCTAACCTGGCAAAAGAAACCCTTTAAATATCTGGGCCTCCTTTTTGGCAGAGACCTAAGGACAACTCTGGACCACAATGAGGAAGCAACCCTAAAGAAAATCAAAGACAAACTAGAGTCCTGGTCTCCTAAATTCATCAGCTGGTGGGGTAGGGTGGAGACCATCAAAATGATGATAACACCCATGATGAACTACCTGCTAAGCATGCTACCTCTTAGACTAACTGCAGATTTCCACAAGAAGCTAGATGCGACTATCAACAAGTTCTTATGGAAGGGGAAGAAACCCAGGATTAGCCTGAAAAAATTGAGACTGAGAAAAGAACTAGGTGGGCTAAACATTACGGACTTTAAGAATTTCCAGACAGCATGCTTAGCGAAGCAAGGAATATTCTGGCTCGCTCCGGCCCAGGATTATGAACCAGTTTGGCTCGAACTGGAGAGAGACATCCTGGGTGGCGCCGAACCTGCAGCCATACTCACAGCCAACAAACACCTGGAAGCAACCAACGCAGTGCTCAAAAATACAAAAGCAGCGCTCCTGAAAGTAGACAAGAAAATGGAACACAGTATCAGTGGATCTAACTGGGAGTCCATCTGGTTCAACTCAAAAATAACATACAGAGGTAGAACACTCGCAAACAAGAAGTGGTACAGTAGAGGGATCACAACACCAGCCCAGCTGAGTAAGGAGGGTACACCGCTCACATTTGACACACTGAAAGAGATGCACAAGCTACCCAGCATTGAATTCTATGAATTCCTGAAGATTAGAGCAGCCATCACTAAAGCGAACCTCAACAAAGAGAAACCCTCCATCATAGAGTACTTGCACAACCTAAACAAGATAGGACACCAAACAGCCCACCTATACAAACTCATACACCCACAAACATCCAGACTGAATACCAGAACGATGTCGTTCTGGGAATCAGCACATAGCAAACAACTTAGTGAAGATGAGAAAGCAAAGCTATGGGTCTCAGCCTCCAAGAATAAAGTCTCCCCCCAACTAGCACAAACAAAGTTCTGGCTACTACACAGAATGTTCTGGACGCCGGCCCGGCTGGCAACAATAGGCGCCACAGAGAATGATACCTGCTGGAAGTGCCACAAAGCAAGGGGTGACCTACCCCATCTCATCTACGAATGCCCCAAGGTCAAGCTCTTTTGGGTCAAAGTCAACAACTTCATCAACACGGTAGTGGGAGGCACCATAAGACAGGGTCTCGATGGAATAGCCACCGCATTCATGGCCCCAGACCTAGTTGATAAGGAAAACAGAGAGCTGGTAGACCTTCTATTAACACCGGCGGTCAAAACAATACTAGCGAACTGGAAGTGCACCAGTAAGGCTTCCTTTAAGAGATGGATAAACTGGGTGACATTTCTCAGAGGCGCGGATAATATAACAGCAAGATACTCAACCAACCACACAGCCAGAAACGAGATGTGGGGCGCCCTGGACAAACACTTAGAATTGAACAAACCCCCCTAGGCAGACAACAAGCAGAACACCACGACAACTGACAGACGAGGTCAGCAGCGCCCAACAGGGGTTAGGTACCACCCCCCACAACCCTCTCTTTTCCTCTACTCCTCTCTTCTCCACTCTGGGGTCCCACAGTTACAACATATACCAGCATTAGCAACAAACGATAAGCCGCCTGTCACCTACGAGAATTAAGCAACTAACTCATCTGTATGGGCCCCCGCATCATTACTGTACTGTATTGTATTATATCTGTAAACTTTCTTAATAAAAAATATTGAAATTAAAAAAAGAAAGAAAGAAAGAAAAAAAAAAGAGGTACTATATTATTTTACATTATTCTGTTGTAACATTGCTTCTGAAAATATCTTTCAGGATTGGTTAGCACCTCAATTGCGTTTCTACTCCAGTTGAGGATGTAGTTGGAGCCAATAGAGGAAGTGGGTGGAGTCAGTACAGGGAGTAGGTGGAATCGGGGAAGTGGGTGTGACCTCCAACAAAAATTTGAGCACCTGGACTTAATATTTTTTACAAATTAAGCACAGCGCTTTACATGTTCACCTGTTTAATTACACATTCATTTTTTGGTAGGCACAGGGAGTTTACATTTGCCCAAATTCACAGGTGTTGAGCCGACAGACAAAAAGCTGGTTCCCAGCTCCAAAGTTGGCAGCTCTGCCCGTTAGGCCACAGCTAAGCAGTGCTGTCACATAATCGTCTTCTAGTCAAAGTTAGCGACTTTTTAAAATCTTGAACGTGAAACACGTTGTAGGCAGAGTACATCTTTATTCGGGCACGAACATGTATATGAACACGAGCAATTTTGAAGATTATCAAGGTTATATCGATTGCGTCAAGATGTATGCCATTTTTGAAATATCAATAAAATGTTTTTTTGTTTATTAAATTAAGCCACCGGTAACGTTTATTGGAAGGTAAACCTAAGTACCTTTCAAAGATGGCCGCGAAGCTTCCCGAAGCTTGAGAGAAGCGCCCTAAGCCGCCATCTTGGGAACAATTACAATCTCCCGACTCCACCCCCACGCCGGGAACTGTTGCCTTGACAACCGACACCGGCCGGGTACTCTGGTTTGTCAGAGGTTTCTGGAAGGATTGTGTCGTCGCTGTGAGAATATTCTGGGTGCGTGACGTCACGGGTCCAGAATCTTCTCGCTGCAGGAATATAAAGGGGTTTCCTAGAGGCAGTTGGTGCTGTCAGACAGAGCGAGCGCAGAGGACGAGTCAAGGAGAGGAGGCGAACTGTAGCCTACCCGAAACATTCCTAGCTTTTATCCGGCGAGGCATCGGCTCCCTGTGCCAAGGGAGAACTTCTTAAGAACATTCTGAAAGGGTGCGGCAGAAGGTCACTGTCAATTCAAAGAAGTCAGAACAAGGTATGAACTAGCCTCTCCAGTTTAATATCCCTGTTGGAGTAAGAGCGTAATTGTCCTTTGTCGGTCATCAACAGGTCTCCAGCATAGTGATTACAAGTAGTATCGTGGAAGGGTAGAGTAAGAGACTGATTAGGGCATTATGGTCTCCTGGCTCTTAGATTTGTACTCTAGCGAGCGTTAAACAGTACGTTCGCTCTCTTTTGTGTTAACGATTTAATGAAAGTAACATTCGAAGTTGTCCCAATTGACTCTGTAACCTTTCTACCCCTCTTACGTTATTTATTTCATACTTATTTGTTCAATTATGATTTTGCTCCGTATTTTATCTTCAAACTTCTTTAAAATATGTCTGAACATTAAAAAAGTTTAGACAGTACATTTTATACTCCAAGTACACGGCGTAAGAGAGGTAGTAGAAAACAAAATAAGATAACGTTGTCATGATAGTGGGCAGCGGATTGTACGCACCTCCAGACACACTTGTGGAATGATGTGTAATGGAGATGTGATAGAATTACTGAGCCTAGTTCTTTATGGTGCATATGAGGGCATCGTGTGGCTAAGGGGTGCAAACTGGCCCAACAGAGTTTACTTTGACGGATCTAATTTACGTTTGCTTGCTTGGTTTAATACCTTTAGAGTGGCACTGTTGGATTTTCAGCCATGTGATAATCTCGCGGCTGAAAATCTTGGGAGTTTGTGACTCGGGGCGAGAGCATGTGACGTTAAGGCCAGAGCTGTCGACTTTGTAACTGGCTATCCAGAGTGTAGCCTCGGCTTAACATCCCGTGATTCTGGGCAAATCACTTAACCCGGTACATATATAACACATGTAACTCAGTCATGCAAAGCGCCTTCTCTTCTGGTCGAGTTCACGCTATATGTAACGGCTCAGTAATATGACCATCCGGTGATTGATGTCACAGTAATTTACAAAACCCCAGCAGATATGTTTAAGGCAGAGATGAGATTTGACCCAACCTGGTTTGTTTGGTCTGCAGTACTTTATTGGCAGGTCGAAATTTGGATCTTTTCAGAATTTAACGTGTTCTTGAGGAATGGACGCTGAACACAATTTGAACCGATTACAGCTTCTTGTCGGTTTTGTAGTCCGAGTTTATAATTTGCCAGAAAGTGTTACACCTGGTCAGCGGGAGCTATAGAATAAGCTCATTCAGGAGCTCAAAGGCAAATAGTTGCTTGAATGTAAATAGCTGTCCGACCTCTCAAACCAAATAACTGACTAACCTATCCACCACTCAAATTATTTTCACATTCCACTATACAAATTGAACACTAATCCTTTATGGGTTCCGGGGTAGCACGGTAGCACGCTACTCGCCGAAAAAGCGCTTATACGCCTCATCTGGAGTAGTAAGCGCTATTTAAATGATACAATACATTAATAATATCGACATAATTAGCAGCTGCTATGCTGAACTGCCCAAATCCTTTAAGGGAATCTGGTTTGGTTCTTCTTATGGGGACTGTTGTCGCTAACCTTTCTTAAATTGAGATGAGATCATGGGATTATTGACAGCATATCGGAAATAAAAATCATGTGGACGTAATACTTAGTCTAAAATATTGAGGACCAAAATATCAAAGAAGGTAAGTGCAAATATGTAGGTATAGATGTAATATGCTTGAATCTACGTACCTTGAAGTGTGTGTTTGTGTGTATGTATATATGTGTGTGTGTGTGTGTGTGTGGAGTTACATATTGTAAAAACTTGGTTTACCTCTAGGACCTTCGCAATATTTGTATCCTCAATATTATTTTTTTTTAACAATTTTTAATGTCCTCGATATTCTTGATATAATAATTTGGTCCACACTATTTCTGTTTCCGATATTCTGTCGAGATCAAGTTATTTTCATGTCTAAGAAACTGCACAGCCTTTCCCCTGTTTTTGCAGCCATCCACCTCAATGAAAAAATCTTAAGGTGTTTTAATAGGAAGAACATGCACCAACTTCCAATTTAGAGCATAGAATTGTTGGAGCCACTTAACAGCGCTGAAATTTGAGTTGGTATATTTTTGATATAGGATGTTTTGATGGCTTGTGTATTTTGAGGCATCCTTTCTGGGTAAGATTTTTTTTTTTTAAATCAACTTCCCCTCTTGCACCCATGTCAATTTCTGCTTATACATCTTTTTACTATCTCATCTTTTCAGTCTACTAAACATTTTTTAGTACATTGTGATTGTCATGACTCCTTGTAGCACATCATTTTTGTGCTGGGTTACAATCCCAATCCTCCAATGAGCTTTAGGGTCTGTAGATGATGGTAGTTTAAAAAAGAACTAAGAGCAATTTGTTTCAAAAGCAGGGTCCCCAACTTTTTCTGTAACAAGTGCTACTTATGTTCAATGGAAATCCTACTGAGCTACTACCGTATATAGCTCATGTTGTATAGTGACCACAAAAGACAAGATTACATTAGTGGATACCTTGTAGGCAGGGTTGCCAGCAGGAATGCAAACAAGGTTTATCAACTTGGAATGCCTCTACATGGGTAATTCATACCAGCCCTAGCTGGAATACCTCTGGCACTAAGGTTAATCTGAGTAATAAAGCCTCCCTTGCGCCACATGATGTATCACTCAAATCTAATCTTCAAATATACTTTGGAAGTTCAACCATGTTTCTCCAAACGTGGCTATTTCATCTTCAATACACACTTTTCAATGTTGGTATACAAATGTTAATTCATCCATGCAAAAGCTTCTAACTTAGGCTGGGCTGCACATGAAAGAGCAACTCACAGGTATACCTGTTGGAGGGCTACCCTTAGCTCACGAGCTGTTGGTTGGTGGAGTCTTTTCTGAAGCCTAGAAAGGAGCACAAGTTCCTGCCCCAATAACTGAACTTTAGCGAAATGAGGGTTGTGGATGCCTTTAGTGCAGTAAATCTA
Organism: Lissotriton helveticus; assembly: GCF_964261635.1. Classification (NCBI taxonomy): domain Eukaryota; kingdom Metazoa; phylum Chordata; class Amphibia; order Caudata; family Salamandridae; genus Lissotriton; species Lissotriton helveticus. The sequence continues at coordinate 557,903,258 of NC_136068.1, forward strand.
CTTTCTACCTAATGCACTTTAAGTGTGTTACTAAATCCTACCGAGACTCAACATAGCTGCAAATACAGTGGGTTGGCTTTCACTCTGTTCCAAAGAGATACATAAAAGTGCCCCTATTTGTAAGTTAAGTTTTAGAAACTAGTTAGCTAAGATAAAGTAAGGACCTCCAAAGGATGTAACTTCTGGGGATATTGAGAGCTGATATTTTGACTACACAGATCTGAAACCCCTTGTTTGACTCCACTTTTGCATTTGTGCAGACTCAAGATGGTGAAAGAAACTGGGTACTACGACATTCTAGGGGTCAAGCCCCAATCCAGCGCTGATGAAATAAAGAAGGCATACAGGAAGTTGGCACTGAAGTACCATCCTGACAAAAACCCTAATGAGGGAGAAAAGGTAAATTCTACTCAATGACACAATTTACAGTGGTTGTGAGTGAATGGCTGACTTGTGTTGTCTTGTTTGGTAAAGGACATTAGGGGTGGAGGATATTGGGAGAATGACCACAGAAACCTGGTGAGACAGGGCTAAGATAAGTTTATGGTGCGCATCTCAGTCAATAGGAAGCGCACCATGATTCCCTTCATTATGTGATGGGCTGTGGGCTAAGATATGCTCTGTTTCTTTGTATCATTGTGACAAGATGAGCTTTGTAGCCCCATGGCGAATCTTGGAGGGCTCATGAATAGTCCCATTCAGGGGCTGGACTGCCATTTAGGGGACACAGGAGCACCTTCATAGTAGGCTAAGGACGAGGGGAGTTGCCTTTAGGAGTGGATGGACGGAGGGAGCATGCACTGTCCAGTCTGGCAAACAACTGAGGGAAACACTCACAGTTCTTTTAGTCAAAGCTAGTCAAGATGTCACACCTTCAGTCAGTGTACTACCATTGTCCCTTCGAATTGCATCAATTTCTTTAACTTCCAGTGCATGGTACTGGAAGAATCTTTTGTTTTGAGATCTTTTCTCTGAAGCAGCGCTGTCCCTTGCACAGCGGTAACTAGAATAACAGGCATTTGCATTGCAATCGGTCTTGCTTGTACGTGAGTTTGAGCTATTGGTATTGTAAATGGCAATGCCTTTTATTTGTCTTTCGGTTTAGAAAACCTAAATAAAAAGCATTGTCCTTTATCTTAAACTCTCGCAAATGTGAGACCTATTGCAAGGTGGTCCAGGCAAATGTTGGGCTTTTATTTGCAAATGAAAACAAAATGGCCCACCAGCTGGCTTTGCCACGGGGCCCTCGGGCAAAGGCCGATGGGCCGCCTAGCTTGATGTACCTAGTTTAGTTTTAGGATTCCTTGAACCAGGGAATGCAAATCCGTAAAGAAAATAGAAACATACAAGGGAGGCGAGAAGATTTAAAGAGGGGACGTGCAGTGAATGCGAGGTGCACAGTATAGATGTACAGTTACCTGGGACAAGACAAGGAGTCTACCTCCGCACACCGAGCCGATCAAAGTGCTGATTTCTTTGCACATATGAGGCCCTGGACCTGCATTTAATGCCAGCAGTGGCGCCATCCCCCCCCCCCCCGCTCCAGAGATGTATATATATATAACACTGAAAGCATAGGAAGCTCCCAGGCTGCATTGCAAATTTCCAGTCTAAAAAGACTGAAAAGCTAACCTGCAGCAGAATGCACTAAACTGACACCGTGCCTTTAAGGCACCCATGACCCCCAGCTTCCCATCATGCCTCAGGGGTGACAGTTAGGTCAGTTGTTCTTTCCGGCTCCTTCAGGAAGGATCCTCGCAACACAGCTCCACTCATTTCTGTTTTTTTGTGACAGAAATTTTCTTCACTTATCAGTTATTTGACTTACTTTGACATTTTACATCTTGTCAAGTAAGAATCTGTCTTTTATTGACAGTTTGGTGGGTATTTTCTACTTTGAAATGCCTTCCCTTTTTGACAACTGTCCTTCTTGTGGCAACAAGAAGGCCAAGACAGACAGCCATGAAGTCTGTATTCTTTGTCTGCCTGAGAATCATGACCCAAAAGCCTGTCCTCACTGCAAAACCTGTCAGGAAGAACTCTAAAGGACAGGGAGAGGATTCGCATCTATGGCCTAGCCCAAAGGTCATCCAGAGGAAGGGCTCTAAGAGGGCTAGAACACCGTCAAAGGATAAGTCTTCACACCCTTCAGCTTCAGCGTCGGGCTCGGCGCTGAGGAGAGAACTACCAATGGGTCATTCATCTAAAAAACGACCTTCGACGGCGGGCTCGCCGTGGAGAAGAGGGGATCCAGGTACGTCGTCGTCTAGAATTCCAGACCCTCCGCCATCGTCAACTCGGCGTCGAGGACAAAGACCCCATCGCCGTCGTCAACCCGGCGACGATCGGCGTCGAGGACCAAGACCCCTCCACCGTCGTCAACCCGGCGACGATCGGCGTCGAGGACCATCACACCTCTGCCGCCGTCAACCAGGCGACGATTGGCGTCGAAGTGTAACCCCTCCGCCATCGTCAACCGGGCGACGATCGGCGTCGAGGACCAGACCTCCGCCGTCGTCACGACGTTCGGCGTCGAGGAGAGGCTCACATCTGTCGTCGCAGAGAGCCCAAGATCCTCCGCCGTCGACAACAAGACGTCGATCGGCGTCGAGGAGATCTCTGTCGACGTCTCGTAGGCGTTCGGCATCGAGGGTGACCAATACCCCTCCGCCGTCGTCACGTAGACACTCGACGCCGAGATTGACTGCTCCGCCGTCGCCCCAGCGGCCTTCGGCGTCGAGGGCTCCGTCGTCGGCTTCACATCGCCGCGCGACATCACCGATCCTCGCATCGCTCACCGTCTAGGCATTCAACGACGTCGAGGCAACAAGAGCGGGTTGGGTTTACGTCGAGGAACTCCGCTTCAGGGAGATCCAGAGGGGAATCGGTGATTCTAGTGACGGAATCAGCCTCCCGCCACTCATCCTCTCATTCGTCTGGGCAAGCCGCTTCAAAGTCTAGAAGCCCCGCCCGCAAGCCACCTTTGTGAGACCCTTCTTCTGCAGATGTGAGGTTGTCCCCTAGATGGAATCTGCCATTGGGTCATTGGCGGGATTCAGGGGCTACGAGGCGGATGCAAGAATACGCCAGTCCTACACACAGGTCTCCGCTTCAGAGACAAGTGGAAGAAGTGGACAGATGCAGTCCTCCCAGGCACAGGGTTCAAGCTGAAAGATCACCCGTAAGGAGGCCTACTAGATCTCGTTCCCCCAGAAGGGAGGAACGTTCAGCAAGATCACGCGATAGGAGGTACAGTGCTCATCGCAGGAGTAGGAGGACACCATCTACTTCTTCTACCTCCTCTACCCGATCTTCCAAGAGGGATTACTCGCCCACACTTTCGGATAGCCCTATCTCTAGGGTCTCACCGGTTGATGACATCAACACTTTTCATGATGTCCTGCTAAGAGGAGCTCAAAAGCTCAACATTGAACTGTCTATTCCACAAGTCACTACGACAGTGGTTTTTGAGACACTTCAACAGAAGTCTGCTTCACGTCCTTTGCTGCCATTGGTTCCAGGGATTATGCACCCGGTCAAAGACACATTCCTGGCTCCAGCGACCATTAGAGCGGTGCCGGCTCGCATCCAAAAAAAGTACAAGCCAGCTGCCTCTGACCCGGTCTTTTGTCAAGACTGATCCTCCTGCAGACTCAGTGATCTTAGCAGCAGCACGAAAAACACACTTGGTCACTGCTACCTCCTCAGTCCCGCCAGATAAGGACAGCCGATCACATGACTCGTGGGGTCGTAAGGTCTGTAACTCTGCCTCTTCTACACTGAAGGTCTCCAGTGCAGCTGCACTGTTGGGTAGATATGATAGAGCCTTATGGGACTCCATGGAGCGTTAGTCCAAACTGCCGAAAGAAGACCGGAAGGACTTTGAAGAGACAATGACAGAAGGCTGTCTGGTAGCGAACCAGATGATTAGCACGGCTGCGGACGGCGCAGCCCTTGCGGCGCATTCATATGCCCATGGAATTTGCGCCAGAAGGTCATCTTGGTTGCGCCTGACAGGCCTCAAGCCCGATGCACAGCAACGCATCTTAAACCTTCCTTTTTCTGGTTCCTCTCTCTTCGGTGAACACACTGACGAAGAGATAAGTAGAATGAAAGCCGAACAAGTAACAGTCAAAGCAGTCGGTTTGGAAAAGAAAAAGGAGTTCAAGCGCCGTTTTAAAACCAACAAGGGCAGAGGGGCTCAACAGAGGGTTCAAACCCCTCAGTGGTCCCAAAACAAGAATCCGGGCAAGACCCAGTTTCGAGGGGGAAAATCCAACCGAGGTAGAGGAGGTCATCAACAACAATCCTCTACATCAACGAGAGGAGGGAAGTCATGAGCAGTGACTTTCTCTGGCGCCGTTGCCCACTCCAGTGGGGGGGGAAGTGCTTCACAACTTCTGGCAGAGTGGTGCAGCATCACAAAAGATCGTTGGGTGCTGAATATACTGCACAATGGATACACGCTTCGTTTCCGTGCGCCCCCAAAAAACATTCCTCCAAAGAAATCTCGTCCTCACCAGTTAGATCTGCTACGGAAAGAGGTAAAGTTTCTTCTTCAAAAACAAGCTATAGAAGAAGTATCTCCCTCGCAAAGAGGAAGGGGAGTCTACTCCAGATATTTTCTTGTCCCCAAAAAGGATCAAGAGAACAAGTGCCGTCCCATTCTAGACCTTTGTCTGCTAAACAAGGTCATAGTCAAAGAGAAGTTCCGCATGTTGGCCCTTCACCAAATATGTACACATCTGCAGAAAGGCGTCCCATTCTAGACCTTTGTCTGCTAAACAAGGTCATAGTCAAAGGGAAGTTCCGCATGTTGGCCCTTCACCAAATATGTACACATCTGCAGAAAGGCGATTGAATGTGTTCGGTGGATCTGCAAGATGCATACTTTATTATTCCAATTGCACTGCATCATCACAAGTTCCTGAGGTTTGTGGTCGGCAACAAACACTACCAGTACAAGGTGCTACCCTTCGGGCTCAAATCGGCACCTCGAGTCTTCACCAAATGCATGGCGGTGGTGGCAGCTTTTCTTCACAAAAAGGGGCTCTTCGTCTATCCGTACCTAGACGACTGGCTCCTGAAAGGTCCATCTCCTCTACAAGTAGAGAGCGACTTTCGCCTTTGCCTGCAACAATTGCACAAGCTTGGCCTCCATGTCCACGTGGAAAAGTCAGTCCAACAGCCAACCCAGTCCATCCACTACCTAGGCTCCGTTCTGGACACAAGCTTGGGTAGAGCGTTTCCTTCGGAGGAGAGACTTTTTTCGATGCAACAGAAGTGCAGGATTCTGCTCGAGGCCCGAAGTTCAACAGTCCGTCAGGTAGCCTCCCTGCTGGGTTCCATGGCATCCTGCATCTTCTTCATACCACATGCCGGGCTGAGGATGCGTCCTTTACAACAGTCCTCTGGAGGACCAGTGGGACCAATCGACAGGGCGCTGGGAAGACCGGATCAGTCTTTCCCAGGCAGCGAGGATTTCCATCAAGTGGTGGACTCGACCTCAAAATCTGTTGGTGGGAGTTCCTTTTCACCAACCTCTCCCGAATCAGTCAATAGTGACGGACGCGTCTCTTCAAGGCTGGGGGGCACACATGGGGTGCCTTCAAATACAAGGTCGGTGGTCGGCTCGAACAGACCTACCACATCAACATGCTAGAGCTCCGAGCGAAGCATCTCGCTCTCAAAGCCTTTCTCCCTGCAATCAAAGCCGACTCGGTCTTGGTGCAGACAGACAATACGACCACCATGTTCTACCTGAACAAACAAGGAGGGACACGATCACGACCGCTCTCACTGGAGTCCCAGGCGATCTGGCACTGGCTTCTCGCTCGGAACCTCTCGCTGGTAGCAATGCACCTTCAAGGCGAGCTAAACATCAAGGCAGACGCACTCAGCAGGCACTTCGAAGATCAGCCAGACTGGGTGCTAAACGACGAGGTAGTGGCAGAGCTTTTTCATTGTTGGGGTCGTCCAACTATAGACTTGTTTGCAGACGACCAAAACAGAAAATGCCACGCCTTCGCGTCCAGATTCCACCGCCCAGGGACGCAGGGGAATGCACTCTTGATGGATTGGTCAGGGACATTTGCCTACACATTTCCTCCCCTGTCTCTGATTCCGAAGGTGGTTTCCAAGCTCCTCAGATCGGACATGGAGATGATCCTAATAGCTCTGGACTGGCCATGGCAGTGGTGGTACCCGGATCTTCTTCATCTGTCTGTGTGTCCACACAGACGTCTTCCTTGCAGGCCGGACCTGTTGAGCAAGATGAGCGGGAAGATTCTACATCCCAACCTTCCCTCTCTGATCTTAACGGCATGGCTCTTGAAGTCCTGCAGTATGGACATCTGAAGTTGCCTCCTGATTGTATGCGCATTTTAAAGGAAGCTAAGAGGCCTTCCACAAGAGCGTCATATGCGTTCAAGTGGAAGAGATTTTATATTTGGTGTAGGGAGCATCATCTTGACCCTACTAAAGGGCAGGAGGATGTTATTCTTCCATACCTTCTTTCCTTAGCAACATCTGGTTTGAAGTATGCTTCCATTAGAGTGCACTTGTCAGCCATTGTGGCGTATAGAAAATCGCCGAGCCAGAAGTCTTTCTTCCAGATGCAAGTGGTCAAGGACTTTCTCCAGGGGTTAAAGAAAGTCTACCCCCCCTGTTCGAAATCCTTCTCCTCCCTGGGAGTTGAACCTGGTTTTATCCAAGTTGATGGGAGCTCCTTTTGAGCCCATCCACAAAGCAACGTTGCAGCATTTATCTTGGAAAGCCGCTTTCTTAGTTGCTATCACATCCGCGCGCAGAGTAAGCGAAATCCAAGCGTTGTGTACAAAAGAGCCTTACACTGTTTTCCACCACAACAGAGTAGTTTTAAGGACTCATCCATCTTTCTTACCAAAGGTTGTGTCTGATTTTCATATTAATCAGTCCATTTCTCTTCCATCCTTTTTTCCAAACCCTGCGAGCCCGGCTGAGCGGTCGCTGCACTCTTTTGATCTCTAAAGAGTGCTTAAATTTTATTTGGAAAACACTGAGTATTAGGAAGACGGATCAGCTTTTTGTCATTTATGGTTCCATGAGAACGGGTTTTCCAGCTGCCAAGCGATCCATCTCCAGATGGATTGTTTCCTGTATCAAATTGGCTTATCAGCTAGCGGGCAAACCCTTATTGTTGACACCTAAGGCACACTACTAGGGGGAAAGCAGCCACAGTGGCTTTCCTACATGATGTCCCTATGTCAGAGATTTGCAAGGCTGCAACCTGGAGATCAGTTCAAACCTTTACAAGGCATTACTGTTTAGAATCTGATTCCAGGATCGATACTCAAGTAGGGCAGGCCTCTTTGAGGAATCTATTTGGGTAGCCTGCGGCCTGAGTTTTGTCTAAGCTTTTTAATGATATACTGTTTTTATTGATCCTTTGCCCACAGGGAGATGAGGTGAGTCTCGCTATTTTATTTTAATGCTTATGACTATTGATGAGGATCCCCTGGAAGAGAAGGATTATTTACTTACCTGTAATTCTAGTTCTCTTCCAGGGGTATCCTCATCAAAGTCATAAGCAACCCTCCCGCCTCCCCGGGCAAAGGACTACTTTAACTTGGAGATATTGTTAACCTGATTGTTTCATGGGTTTTTTACAGTCTCCGCAAAGAACAACTGACCTAACTGTCACCCCTGAGGCATGATGGGAAGCTGGGGGTCATGGGTGCCTTAAAGGCACGGTGTCAGTTTATTGCATTCAGCTGCAGGTTAGCTTTTCATTCCTTTTAGGATTTGCAATGCAGCCTGGGAGCTTCCTATGCTTTCAGTGTTTTATAAGAATTTCTACTGCTTTCTGAGCAATAAAACAGTTCTAAAACAAACTTTATTATTGTTTCTCATGTTTCTAATGCATATTTTTTCATGTATGATGGAAATTCTTTACAGCATGATTCAGCTCTGATGTTTAGTAGGCTGCTATTGCTTATTTATATATACAAGAAAGAAGTGACTCAAACAGAATCACCAAAGAACAAAAATATATTTCCAATACAACGTTTCAGCTTCCGCCTTCCTCGGGTAGTTTCAAGATGGTAAGCTCAGTGGCTGCACAGATGACACAGCTGAATTTTCAAAAAGCATCATGAGTGAAGATTCCATTTGGAATGTGGAATCAATGCAGTCCTGAGAGTTCTTGAGATATGCAGTAATCTGTTATATTGTCAGTAATGTTCAGTCCATCTGGATGCAATGATTTTAAACGGTACATCCAGAAGTTTTTCCCTGGAGTCCAGTAGTTCTTCCTCCAAGGCTTCTTTCCCCAGTTAGAAATATATATATATATATATATATATATATGGGGCACATATAATATAGTGTTTCCGGGGTTCCGCGCATGGGCGGGAATATTCTAATGCTTATGACTTTGATGAGGATACCCCTGGAAGAGAACTAGGATTACAGGTAAGTAACTAATCCATTGTGCACTCGTGTTTTTGCTGCTGCCTAGGCACTCTCTCATGTATCAACATCACTTCCGGTGGTCAACTTCACCATAGCAGTAGAACGCAAGTGCCGTGGTTATGGTGTTCTCACGTTTGTCACAGCGTTAGCGTTCCGACCTTTTGACGCACATGCGTGCGATGTAGCTAGCGGCTGGGCATCGCACGCATGTAAAATTTAAATAACTGCGCATGCTTCTGCTCAGACACTCTACCATCCTGTGCCAGCTCTTTACTACTCCTCCTCAGTGCGGCCGGATGATGTAAATCTAGCACAAACTACTTTAAAAACAAGCATTTGCAATGCAATAGGATTTTCATTCATGCAACACCTATTACATTTGAAACAGGAGTGCGGGCGGGCGAGAAGGCACAAACAGGAGTGCAGAGGAGGGGCAAGAAGTCAGACTGTGGGAGGGGGGGGGGAGGCACACAAAGAACTTAGTGTTCAGAGTAAAGGGGCCAGTAGCCATGGAAGGATACAAATGACGACATGGCTGTCATGAGAAGGGACTAACAAGCCTAAAACCAATCGGAAGGCAGCATTTAGGTCCTAAGCCAATGACAAAGATGGGCAGAGCTTCCACGTCATACTGAATACTGCATGCCTCCAAAGCGAGCAGCGACTGTGCGCTGCCGCTATAGGCTCGACCTAAAAAGGTGCGTTATACATATAAGGTACATTAATTAAAACCTTGCATTCCTTCAGTGGCAGAGGACCTTGTTTAGAGAACATGCTGTGCATCCTTGATATAGTTGTCTCTCTTGCACGCTTACGGGCTGATTTTAGACTTCTACAGGCCGGTACTAAGTTCTTACACGTACCATAGAATATAGTGCACTTGTCGAAAGGCACACATGTTTACTCTCATATCTGTGACTGATTAACCCGTCCGCCAAACTCTCTATCACTCCCGTTTCTAAATGTTTGCCGTAGAGGGAGTTATTTAAAACTGACCAGAATTTCTTACATTTCCTATTTAAAAAGTTTTTTTATTGGTTGTTTCCATTAAAAGCAAAACACATAATAAAGCACAAACAATAAAGACATAAACCTATAACTAACATAAAACAATAAAGGACATAATGCATTGATTGAATTTAATGTGGTAACATGACATTCTAAGTATTACATTTCGAGATTTATGGCAAACACTTTGTTAGTAGACTTAGGGCTGTAGGAGCCACCTTAAAATTAGTCACATGTTATATAATAAACTGAAAAATATATCCTATGAAGGGGAAAGAAAAAGAATACAATAATACAAAATATACAATTAACAGTATGCATCTATTAGTGTAAAATATAAAATTACAGTGTAAAAATATACAATTACAGTATGCAACTACTAGTATAATACAGCGATCTTGTGCACGTATGTCTCTTTTAGGGGACTCCTTATTTAAGCCTCAGATTTGTGTTTCATGGCGGTTTATGTTAGTTGAAGTATAAATCAAAGGTATTCCACATGTGTCTGTGTGGGGGGGGGGGGGGTAGTGGGTTCCATGGTGAGTTCTGGAGAGCAATGTTGTCAGCTCCTCTTAGGTTGGAGACCCAGTTTAGCCAGCACTTGAAAACCATTTCAAGTGTTAATTTTTGGCATCCAGCTTTTCTAATGCTATTCCACTGGTTTTTCATTTTTCTAATAATTGTGTTGTAAGAGAAGTACAGCAAACTTGACCACATAGACGATGTTTGATGTGCAATTTACTTGTCTGACCATAAATACTCTTTGGATTTTAATACCAGTGTGCTCGGAATATGAAGTAGTTTTGCTTGACTAACAAAAAAGAAAATTATAGTGGTACTGTTGCATCTGTATGGCGGCCCTACTCCATGGCCTGCCAGACTTTAACACTGCACCCATAGTGCGTGCTACACTCTGCAGCACATCGCATCCTGGGCTTGAAGAAATTTGATAATATTCCTCCCCTCTAACAAGCTCCCTGTCTGTGGTGGTACTTGGTACACATGCAGCCAGGATACGTTAAACTCAAGAACAAAAAAAGCACCCAGGATCTAACGACTTCCCTATATTCATCAGGGCCGCCTCAATGCAGCTGCACTTAAGGAAGCCCCTGTAGACTTCTTTTAAAAATGGCATACTTTACAGTACATTAACTGTTGACAACCCAGCTTCCATTCCTGTTACTTGTTCACTACATGCTTGTATTTACTCATTTACAGGGTTGCTGTGTCTTTTTGCTAGGTTTGCACTATAAAAATATCATATCGCTACCTATACCACGATTCCCTATATATGCCCCTAGTACAACTTTTGCATTGGAAGACAGAAGCCTTTTTTGGAAGGCTTGTTCACCTTAACATGAGTGACTATTTTGGGGTAAATAAGGAATCCGTTTTTTCAAGGTAGTATCTTTCATCGGTGGCATATTGGATCTTTTTCATGCATGAGTGTAATTCTGTGTTTTTCGCTGTCTGAATTCTAGTAATGCACTGAATCTTTGTGAGAATTTGTGTTCCCCAGGAACTATATGGCCATCTCATTTTGTCTTTTACGTTTTCAGTCTGTTGCAGCTCTCGTCTTCCTTGGCTTAGGCTTTGTAATAATATTTGAGCTTTAACTGGAGGTCGACTGCATGTCAAAAGTGGGCTGGTTATGCACTATTTCTTAGATTGTGTCTGCCAGAGAGTGCTAGCTGCCAGACAGTGTTAGCTGCCTAGTTGCAAAATGCCCATTTCGGGTTGACGCACCGCCCGTTGGTTATCTTTGTCATACTTCCTTTTTGTCTGACTCGATAGCTTGCCTCCTTATGTCCCACCCTCAGTATAGCCTTTTTACCATCCTTTGAACTGATTTGAATCCTTCTTCTTGTCACTTTAAGGGAACTACGTTTTTCTTTTTGGTTAAGCACCTTAACAAAAGTGCATGTTTTTCCTTCTCTCCCTCTGTGCTTCATCCCTGCGACATATCCACATTTTCGTGCTTCAATTTGCTTTCTCGTTTCTGTGCCCCCCCCCGAAACCATATGCTTTGTGTTGCTGTCTCCAATGTGTATTTCTTTCCAACCCTCCCCATCTGCTCCACCGTTGCATCACCCACGATCCTATATTGGTTTTTTGTGAACAAAACAAGGTATATCAAGGTGGCTTGCCAATGCTTGTTTTATGTTGGTGTTAAAGTACAGGTTAAGTTTGTCTGTTCGGAAATGAGCACACTGAAGCCCAATAGAGTCTAATTACCTACAGTTGTTGCAGCCTTGGTTACAGACTGCCATGAATCAATTTTATGCCCTGATATGGTGTTTAGCCGACCTGTTGCTACATGTGGCAGAAGTACATTAAAAATGCATGGCTAGACAGGTGATACAATATGGGGTTCACCATAGTCCGTAATGATTGTCATGGCTGCCCTCCTGATATTTTTGCAAAAGACACAGATGATGGATGGAATACAGAGAAAATCAAACGTTCACCCACAGTCAAGAGTTATGGGTTAAATCCATCATTCTTTTGATCAACATGCCACCCCAGTTTAGACCTAGCCATTTGCTAATCAGTCTTGACCCTATTCCTCATGGGAACCGTCCAACCCGAAATGCTAAGCCAGGTCCTCCCTGAACCGGAAACAAGCATCCTGGGACCGGTTTTGGGCATCACTCATCAGCCAGGTTAGCTTGATTCCATGAGCCTGGGACCCACGTCTGGGCATACCTGGGGCATATAAAGCGAGAAAGCAAAGGAGACACAGATGGTCAGCAGACTAGGGCCTCTTCTTCCCCCTCCCACACCACCCCCCCCCCCCACCCATTTTATTTTTTTATTTAGGACTCTGACCGTTAAAGGGTTGTGAGACATGGTATGGGCTAGGTAGGTGAGTTGTATTTTAAGACTATCCTGCTGATATTTAAGTCTACCTGCATAACATTTTACCTTATTGTAGGTTGTCTAGTCCCTGAAATTGTTTACAGCAAATCATAGAGCATAAAGAGGTGCTGAATAGATTGGCATTGAAGGTTTGGCATGTCTAACTTGAGTGTCACGGAAAATTGCATTTACCTACTCTCTTGCTACTGTTTAGCAATATTTGGTAATGATTGGGTTGTTTTTGACCAAACATTAGCAGATACGTAGATTTCTCATTCAGTCTACTGTGCCCAGTAAGAATTGAAAACATGAAAGGAGTTGTTTGTGGCAGTCTGGTTCATGTGACCTAAGACGCTGTTCATTTCTGAACTCCAGCCGAATACACTATACTCTGATCATGGATGCAAAAGTAGACTGCCTTTGCCTTTATAATAAACGTTCAGGCGGGTGTGAGTATACATTTCAATTCAACTTGAAGTTACTTTTAAAAAGTCTAGCCTCAGTCACTCAACCTCCTGTTCATCTGTCTCCAAAGTTCAAACTTATATCCCAGGCCTATGAAGTCCTTTCCGATCCGAAGAAGCGAGACCTCTATGACCAGGGAGGGGAGCAGGCTATTAAAGAAGGAGGCATTGGTGGAGGTGGCTTCTCCTCACCGATGGATATCTTCGATATGTTCTTTGGTGGTGGAAGTCGGATGAATAGAGAGAAACGAGGTATGTTTTAACTCGTTTTAGACAAGTATCAGCACTTGTAAGTATAGTTTGCCAATTACAGAATATAGTTTTAAACTCCTCACTCAACAGTCTCGCAGGGACAACGTACCAGGGGTGCGGTATTTCTAGATCATCTTAAACGACCTTACAGAATTTCCCTAGTAGTTCTAGAAATGTTTCAAACCCCTAGAATTTTCTCTTTTTTCAGTATCAAACAGCTGAATTGAGGTAACAGTTTATTCCCAATCAATGTTGTGACAAAATAATGACTTGTGTAGGCTTGTACCACTGTGGTCGCAGTCCACTATAATTTCCCCCCATTGTTCAAATCTCCACTATATTGAATGTGTGTTTTTTTTTGTGTGCAGATGGTGGTTCGAAAGAAGCACATACTTTAAGTGCATGATTATATTGTTTGCACCTTTATCGAACCTAACAGCCTCAAAGCAATGTGGTTAAATTCTATCTCTTCGACCACTGCTGCTTGTCTTTTTTTCTCTCTTTATACTGATATCCCCATTTCAGGGGAGGTGCTTAATTATGTCTATAATGTTCCATTGCTTTGATTTGTCAATCTGCAAAGTACTCCGTTATTCACTGCTAACAAAGCTGATACTTGCTCGATGTCGCAAGTGGGTGGTGTTCATATATATATCTAAGTGATATATATATTACACTTAGATATTTATAATAACTCATATATATATATGTCCAGGCCAGAAATTCTAGTCTGCTTAGAGAAGATTGTCTGGAAACTGTGTTGCACCTATATGCTTCTCACATGTCTGATGGAAGGTGTTAATTATGAATCGTCCAAAAGAAGTCCTTGGTATGTGTTTAGTTTAATCTCATCTATTGCACTGCCAGTAACCAAAATCTTAAACTTGATTTCTGTGTCTCTTTAAGGCAAGAATGTTGTTCATCAGCTGTCTGTGACACTGGAAGATCTGTATAATGGAGCTACAAGGAAATTGGCTCTTCAGAAGAATGTAATTTGTGATAAATGTGAAGGTAAAGTATTTGGTATTTGTTTGCTTTAGAATGGAATAAGCTGAGACTAGTTGTTGCTAGCCTTACTTAAGTAGCAAAGATTAGAATCTAGTGTTCCAGAACCATTTGTGCTTTAAGGAGCCTACCCTCACTAGTGTCCAAATCTGCTCCGCACCCAAACCAACAGACCACGCACGCAACCTGGGCTTCATCCTGGACTCCTCCCTCTCCATGACCAGACAAGTCAACGCCGTCTCCTCGTCTTGTTTCAACATCCTGCGCATGCTACGTAAGATCTTCCGGTGGATCCCCACCGAGACCAGGAAGACGGTCACCCAGGCCCTCGTCACCAGCCGTCTGGACTACGGCAACGCCCTCTACGCCGGAACCACCGCCAAGCTCCAGAAGAGACTCCAGCGAATCCAGAACGCCTCAGCAAGACTCATCCTCGACATCCCCAGACGAAGCCACATCTCCAGACACCTGAGAGACCTGCACTGGCTCCCGGTCAACAAGAGAATCACCTTTCGCCTCCTCACCCACGCACACAAAGCCTTGCACAACCAAGGCCCAAGTTACCTCAACAGCCGCCTCAACTTCTACGCTCCCACACGCCACCTTCGATCGACCAGCCACGCCCTCGCCGCCGTCCCCCCGCATCCGAAGAGCCACAACAGGAGGAAGATCCTTCTCCCACCTGGCCGCCAAGACTTGGAACTCCCTCCCTACCCACCTCCGCCTGACCCAAGACCACCTCGCCTTCAGGAAGCAGCTCAAGACCTGGCTGTTCGAGCAGGTGCGGACCCCCCCCCCCCCCCCCCCCCCCCAAGCGCCTTGAGACCCTCCGGGTGAGTAGTGCGTTATACAAATGCTATGATTGATTGATTATGTCAGACCCTCCACCACAATCTTTAAACCTTGAATGTTATTATGGATTACAATTTTAGGAGGGTATAGATGCTTCCACACTATAAAGTAAAGTCCACATTTGTAAAGCGCACAATCACCCGTAAGGGTCTCTAGGCGCTGGGGGCCGTCGGGAAGATTAAGCGAGCTATTGCCCAGAGTCACATGGTGCTGGGCTAACCTGCCGCCGGAGCCGGGGATCGAACCGTGGTCCCCAGATTCCAGCGTCAGTCGGAAAGGACTGACCAGCCCCAACACTGACCTCAGCAAGGCAGTGCTTAATTTGTAAAAAGAAATATAAAAATAAGTTCAAGGGCTCTCGTTAGAAGACCACTGCAGCTTGCACTACCCATTGACCCTGCCAGCACTGCTAATAACAGTACCAACACAACTACCAACCACCATACGCTAACAAATGTGACAATTCACATTTTTCAGGCCCCCAAAGTTATAAAAATGGCTTGGGTGGCAGAGATCAATCCTTTTTAATGTAGTTTGATTTAATAAACTGTTATGCTCATCTCTAAATTGGATGCAGTGCCATCATGTGGCAGACTGTCATAAGTGCCGGAATTCGCCATTAAATACTGGTGCCGAGCACTGGAAACTACAGGCTCAAATTAAGTATGGGGGCAATAGCTGTGTTAGAGGAAGGGTGTGGATGTATTCTTCTGATTGAATGCCCAGGGGTTTCTGCTGCCCCATTAAACTTTTAATGCCAAAAGCACGCAGGATTCCACCTCTTCAATCTGAATTCCATCCCAGTTTACCAATCGATCAGTAAGATTTTCTTTTTTTTAAACCACTTTCTCAAGACTGATCAATGTAGCGATCCAGTCGCTTAATAGCCGTCCCAAATCAATTTTGGACAGTCTAGATAAACATCTGAAAGGCAGACTAGAGACTGATCACAGGATTGAGCCCCCTCATCTCTAGAAAATGACATTGGAAAGCCCTGTGTATCCATTTACAATGCATTCACTCCATCAGTGGAGTGAATGGTGGACAAATGTTTGCTACTCTATTCTGCGTTAAGGACTATAAGTGAGGATCCTACGATGCAGAAGGAATGTCCATTGTAATTCCAGTTCTCCATCACATAAATCCTCACTGAAGTCACAAAGGTTGGCATGCTTCTTAATTTGCTTGGGGTGCATGCTTCTGCAGGACTCCCAAGACTGAACATTGTGATCTGACCCAAAGCACCAGAGATAGAGGTCATGGGGAAGGTCCATGAAAAACACTTGCCCTTCGTAGTCCCTATGGGGTTTTAACCCTGAACATTTGGGCGATGACATACCGGTCCTGCACCGTAGAATTTGTAAATAGATGAAAAGAAGGTGTGGAGAAGCCCTTGGTAGAGCGAAGTGTTGGATCTGCATCAATGGTGCAGAAAAAATGGAACTGACGTCAGGGCTCCCGAGGGGGAGAGGCTTTTTAGGATATAGCTATCATTGCACTGCTTTTATAAAAGTACAGTGGGACTTCCATCTCGATGAGAGGCATGCGAGTCTATGAAAGTGCCAATACTGGAGTAAGTATAGATCCCTCATAGCAAATACTAGTATAGTACAATCTGTATAACAATGTACTAAACTATTCAAAGTCTTAACCAAAGATATTCTTTGAAGCTGCCTGACCACTAAGCATAGTCCCCATTAGGGTCCTCTTCTAATGAGTAATACCTAGTAAATGTGTGGTTGAGAAGGGTGACCGTTCCTCTTTCAAGTTAGATGAGCTTTTTTGTCTACCAGGTAATATTGTGACTGTGTCCAACTGTGTGCATAGCCGAGATTTTAAACTTGCCTTGGAATCTTTTGTTCAAAGATTCATATGAATTAAACTTTGTTTCCATAGGGCGAGGAGGGAAGAAAGGAGCCGTAGAGAAGTGCACTGTTTGCAAAGGTCGAGGAATTGAGGTTCACATCCAGCAACTTGGACCAGGCATGGTGCAGCAAATTCAGACCATGTGTTCAGAGTGTCGGGGCCAAGGGGAACGCATTAACCCAAAGGACCGGTGCAAAACCTGTAATGGGAGGAAGGTTAACCGGGAAAAAAAGATCCTTGAAGTCCACATAGATAAAGGTATTTTTACTTGGTCCATATAGTGTTTTATTTTTTATTTTTATTTACTGTTACCTATGTTGGTTTCTTCTGTATCTAAAGATCTTCTTTGAGAGTGCACCAATGAAGAAGCAAAACAAACATGAAGCAAAAGCCAAATTATGCAAAATGCAACAGGTTCAGGGATGGCTACTCAACTTGTCCTGCCTTTTGTTTCAAGATATGTGTGTTCCAACACTGGCTTTTTTTTTACCCGTAATAATCGAATCTTGTTAACACAATAACACTTAATTTAACAGTATCTAAATATATCTGTGGTTACCAAAAGAAATGATCAGAAACAAATGTTAAGGCTGTTCCAAGTATAAAGTAAATTACTCTTTTAGGTAAGTGACACATCCATTCCAAGACTGCCTGCGTTGCCTTTCACCCATGCCCCACCACCCACTCAGTACCTACACTACCACCACATTTTCTTGTAAACGTGACTAGGAGGCATTCTGTGTAAAAACATGGGGTGGGTAGTGTCCTTTTTGGCAAAGATGAGAACAAATGGTGTAAAACCCACACGTTTTCATAGCACCTGCACAAGTTGAGGTGTCCCAGACACTCACACAAACGCCCCATTATTGGACTTATTGGGTTGATAAATTGTCCAATAAAATGCAGGTTCCACTGCATGTTCAGGACCCTATACCATACATCACTTTATTTGCTCATTTCTGAGTAAAATGGAATGTGGGGGAAATGCTGGGTCTCAACTGTTTATGATTAGCAAACGTGAATATAATTCCCTGGCTAATGATTGTGAATATTGCAGTAAAGTGGTAAAATGTGGACTTTTACTATCCGAAGAGCATAACCAACTTCTTTAGTTAATTGGTCTAGCCTTAAAATTACATTGGTGACTGAGCCATATTGTGTTATAGAGTTTAAAACAATGGTCTTAAATCCAATGTTTGTCTTAAAATTGTCACTATAGGTAAAGTAGAGGGCTAAAGTGCAGGGCTCTGGCTAGCTGAGAAGTCGATCTGAGGGAGAGGTGTCACCTAGGTTACCCACAAAATCAACTAAAACTTAGATTTCTAAGCACTATAAGTGCACCACCTCTTGGTTACATTTGTGGATGTCTTTCTATGCCAAAAGGACTGCGAATAAGCTATCTGATGTACTTGGTGCAGTGTCAAGTTCACTATGGGACGCATTCAGGTATCAGTTGGAATTCTTTAGTAGCCCCACCAATCATCCGTCAGTACTGGATTTTACTCCTGTTGGAACAGAATGTAATTACAGGGGTACAGAACAGTAACTTCTTGGCTGATAAAGGATATCTCTTGCACTGAATCTGTTCTGAATGTGTTTTTGTGGAAGTGGGATGAATCCCTACCTGCTAAGTAGTGTATTTATTTTGATGGTCTTTGATCTTCTTTAGGTATGAAAGATGGCCAGCGCATAACCTTCCATGGTGAAGGAGATCAAGAGCCTGGTCTGGAAGCTGGGGATGTCATAATTGTTTTGGATCAACAAGACCACCATTGTTTCAGGCGACAGGAAGATAACTTAATAATGAAAATGGATATTGAACTTGTTGAAGCTCTGTGTGGATGTAAAAGGACAATACAGACGATGGATAATCGCACGCTTGTGATCACTTCAAGGCAAGGTAGGATTACTGATTTGCATCCATTCCCCTGATTAACGAGATGGCCATTTCTTTTCATGCAACACTTTGCAGTGCTTTAGTATTATTGTGCCAATAGGTTTGGGTAATTTGTATCGGAATAAGGTAGTTGCAAGGTAATTTGTAAACTCCATGATCTGATAAGAGACTATTAGTTATACATTCCTTACTTTTTGAATTTCCCCCAGGCGTTAGTTCGGATCCAGAGATGTTATTTCTTCAACAGTAAGTACCCCTGTGCGTCGTTAGGTGCCGTCGGTCGCCTCCGTTTCTGTCGGCGTCGTGAGACCTATGTAGATGCAGCCCATGCCCGCTGACGCCAGTTGTTTCTTTTTCCATGGCAGCCGTTGTCCTGAAGTGGCAGTCATGACTAATCCACTAACGGAGGTGCTTCAGCCTGCGGCTTCCACTTCCAAACTCCTCATGCCGTTCAGTTAAGCCCTTACTGATGTCCTACTGGCACTTGGTCCAAGCCCAGCATAGGGGCTCCTGTGGACTGGACAATTGCCCACCGCCCGCTCCGGGTGACCCACTGTTCCTGATGCAACATCCCTTCCCTGAGAGCTTGGTGGTCCAAGCCTCATCTTCAAAGGGAACATTCCCTTTTGCTTCCCCCAGATAGGAAATTCAAGAAGCAGGATCATCTTGAAAGAATATGTTTTCTTCCTCAAAGCTTGGCATTGCGGTCCATGAATACTGCTTGCCTCTTAGGCCTATACTCCCATACCGTCTGGGATACGGTCACACAGGTGTTGCCTCCGTGCCCTGTGAAGGCCCAGGCCGTTGCAGATGGGAGAGACTCAGCCAAAATCATGATACGTTGTGGACTGGAAACCACTGACTAACTTGACAGAGCAATTGCCTCGTTGGTAGCACTCAGACGCTACGCATGGTTGAGGACTTCTGGCTTCTCAGGGGATGTTCAATCAACCTTGATGGACATGCACTTTGATGGCACGCGCCTATATGGCGACCAAGCAGACTTGACGCTTGAGCGCTTTAAGGATTCTCAAGCTACGGCCAGATCCTTGGTCCTCACGGCTGCAACCTGTCCACCTCAGTCTGCAGCTCATCCCTTTCGTGGATAGGGAAGGTGCTCTGCCACGTCCTACTCACCCACCTATACAAGCAAGCTGTCCAGCCTCTGCATGGCCACAGACGTGGGACACAGCTTCATCGTGGGCCAGGGGGATAGCAGGCGGGCCAGGCCCCCCTGCACTGCCTTCCCAACACTGCTTCCTAACCTTCCTGTTAAGTTTCAGGCCCATCATCGGCCAGTTGGAGACCGGATTCACCATCACCTCCTCCACTGGCAGTCCATGACTTGGACTGGTGGGTTCTGCAAATAGTCATCCCCCCTTCGAGACTACTACTCCCTCCATGCCACCTTCTTACAATCGCATGTCTGAGGAATATTTGGCATTTCTCCGCAAGTAAGTATCGGCTCTCTTGGCCGAGGGAGCCATAGAGAGGGTCCATGTGCCAGAAGTAGGTTGTGGTTGTCATTTCCGGTACTTTCTGAAAAAAACGCACAATGTCAACCGTATTGCACGTTGTAGTTTCCAAGGTGGCAATCACTTGGCAAAGCATTTTGTCGCAGGTGGAGCTTTGGCCTCCTGTGTGCCTTTTCGCATGTACCACTTCTGCCCAGAGTGCTCAAGATGATCAAGCATGGCCGGGCTCAAATTATTCTTGTAGCTCTGGATTGGGCAGGCATAGTCTGGTACTCCGACCTACTGAGCATGGCCATCGACCCTCCAATTACACTGTCCCTTCGGGAGGATCTTTTGTCGCAGCAGCAGGGGATGTTTCTTCACCAGAACCCGTCCAACCTCCACGTCCTTGCATGGAGATTAAGCCGCAGCAGTTGACGGCTTTCGACCTTCCGCCGGAAGTCTGGAATTTTATCTTGGCAGCCAGGCGTCCCTCCACTAATAAGGTACATGCCTATTGATGGAACAAATTTGTGACATTGTGCACAACAAAGTCTGTTGATTTTCCCCCCCCCCCCCCTTTCTGACCCTCATTCTGAGGTTTTCTTGTGTATATACTCTCTTTGGCCGAGCAGGAATCTGCCTTGGGTACTCTTAAAGGATATCTTGCAGCAATCTCTACCTTTGTACACCTTCTAGATCAGCCTTCCTTATTTAAGTCTCTCATTGTTTCTAGGTTCTTTAAGGGCCTTACACATTTGTGTTCGAGGCATGTGGGCTGCTGAATTCATATCTATTGCATAGATCACCGCCTAGTGTTGGGTCCGAATGGTTGCACATTGTTGTCCTGGAAGAGTCTTCGAAGTATCACGAGATAGGTGGCTCCTCCCCTGGACTACAGTGCGCATGGGCATCGACTCCATCCCCAGATTGTTTTTTTCCGCCATTGGGTTCGGATGCATATTTGATCACTCAAGTTCGGAATCAATAGAAACTCTCTTTTTGGCCCAAAGGCCTTTCCTATCGTCGGTATTGTCTTCCGATCGGTGCCCATTTCTGTTTCAGCTCAGTTCCCGAGTCGGACATCCAGAGGAGTCGCGTGGCTCTTCAGTGCTCGAGGCCCGGTCGACGCTACAGGCCTTCTTCGACGAACCATCATGGAACGGAGCCCGTTCAAAAGGTGCCCCGTGTGCAACTCGAAGTATCCTCACATCGACGTCCACCCGGTGTGCAATAAGTGCCTGTCGCCGGATCACGATTAAGCCAACTGTATGGCTTGTTCTCGTTTCCGCTCCAAGAAGACAATTCGACTTCGGCGCGCCGCGTGCCAGGAGGCCCAGCAGACGGCACCTGACCCGGTGAACATTTTCGATACCGAGGGAGAAGAGGCAGACGAGCAGGAAGATCAAGAGCCGATTTCTACTCCAGCGGCAGAGATCGACTCCAACTACGACGCAGACGTAGAAATGCTCGATGCTGAAGAAATCGTCGACGAGGTAGGAGACGACGATGAGGCCTATGGGGCCACGGAAGATAGCTCAAGCGAGGAGCTATGCCCCGTTGAAACAATATGTACGGCTCAGGTCGAGGGATCGCCACATGGCCTTACCCAAGATCTTGCACCGAGTTCCACAGTTTCGCCTCCGGGCCCGGCTACGGACACTTCTAAAGAGCCACAACTGGTGAAATCGAAAGAGAAAGCTTCGGTGTCTACACAACCGAAAGTGCTAGAGGCGCCGTCGAAACCAAAAGTGCGTGTCGCCTTGGTCGGCTCCAAGTCTTCAGACCTGTCTGTGCAGACAAAGCCAAAAAAGGTTATCGACCCGGTGAAGTCGCTCAAGGGTGTCGAGCCGAAGACTGGGACACCAAAAGCACTTGTCAAAGTCGTCGACCCGAAGACTTCGGCGCCGAGGGCCGTCGACACAGACAAAGGACTCAGAGCTACGAAAGTTGTCGATCCTGCGCGTCGGCCGGACAAGGCCAAAAGTACTACAACCCTCGAGTCCGCACCTGGTGGTGGCTCGAAGGCACCTGTCGAGTCGACGCAGCCGTCCGCCTCCTTCACGAAGCAGGTGTCTGCATCATTAAAACGCATTAAGGACAAAGCTTCCGCTGCCGATCCGAAGGATACTTCCACGCCGAAGCCTGCCACAAAACCGCACAAGTCGACAGCGCCCATTCAGTTTACACTGCCGCCGAAAGTGGTGCCGAAGGCATTCGCGCCGAAGACGGTCGTCGAGGCGTCCATGAAGGTGTCCACGGGGCCGAAGCTGCGGTTGTGGGCACAAAGCATCGACAACCCCTGCTGGAGGAGCAGTCTGAACAATTCATCGTGCAATCATCCGGACCCAACACTAGGCGGTGATCTATGCAATAGATATGAATGTCAGCAGCCCTACATGCCAAGAACAGATGCATACTGGTAGTAGCATATTCGTTCCTCCGTCTCCCTTCATAATGCCCCAATGGTATTTGAATTTGGTTTTAACCGTTCTTGTGTGCTCCCTTCAGGCCCCTTCACAATTGTCCTCTCAGGCTACTGACCCTAAATACTGTTCTCATTATTGCCATCACCTCTGCTTGTAGGGTTAGCGAGCTTCAGGCTCTGTTTTCAAAGCCTCCTCTTCTCCCTGTCCATCCAAATAAAGTGGTGCTTCGAACAAAAGCTTAGTTCTTCCTAAAGTGATCACTCCCTTTCATGTGGGACAATTCATCACTTTGCCCACCTTTTCCCACCCTGCATCCCTCTGAGGAGGAGAGACTCCACCATCGGGACCCAAAACATGTGTTGTCTTTTTACCTTGATCGCATTAAAGACTTACGGGTGTATGATCAACTCTTCATTGGCTAAGTAGGTGCCAAGAAAGGTCGGGCTGTTAAAAAACAAACGATTTTGATTGGTTGTCCTCTGCATTAAAATATGCTATGGCGAATAGAAAAACCTCCTATTGGGTTGGTTGGTTGCTAACTCAGCTATAATAACAGCGGCAACCACTGCGTTAGCAGGCAGAGTCCCACTCCTTGACATCTGTTAGGTGGCAACGTGGGCATCCCTGCACATGTTTACCAGACACTACTGCCTGGACAGTCCAGTCCAGAGGGACGTATACTTTGCCAGTTCGGTACCCCCGGGTTTCCGCATGTGATCTTGGTTTGCAGACCCTCCTCCGGGGTTGTTATTGCTGGGGTATCTATTCAAAAGGTAAGATAACTATAACTAATATACAAGTTACCTTCATTAACCATGTATCTGGTAGATACATATTAATTGTTGATTCCTTACCCCATCCTCCCTGTGAACTGATTTCTAGGGATAGGGACTTCTCTACAGGGCCCTAGATTTGATGCACCAGTGGGCAGTGTCTTTCATGGCTATGCGCTTCTGGTGTGGAAAGTCGTGTTAGGAAACTGACGTCAGCGCGCATAGGTGAGGTTTATATAGGTCCAGTGATGTCATTACGGCGCCCATGACGGCGGACACAGAGCCACCCGACGACACATAGGGGTACTGCTGAAGAAAAAGTCTCCGTTACCGAAGGTGAGTAACTTGTTCTTTTCAAAGTCCATTAAGTTTTTAACACTTTTTCAGAATTAGTCCTCCAGCAGAAAGCTCTCCATGCGCTAGTCATTATATTTAAATATTGTCTAGACTGGACAACTGAGAATAGTTTTGGATATTAACACTCTGCTAATATGGATCTATTCAAGAGGGATTAGCCACTTTAAAACAATCTAAGGATGGATAGTCTCTCACCAGAAAGCTAGCAAGATCCTTGCTGAGATCCCAAAGCTCACTTAACAGATTTGCTTGAAATATCTCTTACTGCAAGGGCTTTAAGTATTATTTTTCTTTCCTTTTTTTTGTCATTTGATTTTTCTACCAGGGGAAGTAATAAAGCATGGCAATTTGAAGTCTGTGTTTAATGAAGGCATGCCCATCTACAGGGATCCTTTCCAGAGGGGAATTTTAATCATACAGTTCATGGTACGTAAGCGTAAGTCTTATGCTCGCTTTAGTGTTGTATTTCGTTTTCTGTTAAATTGTCCCATCTGTCCAGATATTAGAGCTTTATTAAAAGCAACTGATTAGGAAAATGCATACAGAAAAGATCTATATGGGGAAAAGTTACATGCTGTTGTTAAGTGTGGCTTTATGTTAATGGTTGAATAATGCTATTAAAGGCTTGTGATATTCTATAAAACAAGAGAAGAGACTCACCAGAACTACTAGTTGGCTTTGTCGGTCTTTAATAGATACTAACGTTTTTATTTCACGTTTAGCTTTAAGGTGGCATTAAAGATACCTTTTTTTTCAAACGGCAAAATGTTTATTTAAAATAAGGTGGCCCTAGTTGAGCGAAGTGGCATTTCAAAATGTTTGCAGGCCCTTTAGTTTGAAGCGAAAACTGCTCTAGTTTAAAATGCACTTTTGGAAGTGCATACACTTTTATGCAGAGTCTGAAGTCATGCTCACAAGACCTACAAGAGGAATTAACACCTCAAACGTGGTGTGTGTGTGTGAGTACCAATACCTCTCCAACTCTCGGACCATAGTGTTGCTGATTAAGGACAATGCTTTTCAGGAGCTTCTTGCTGGAGGCACTACCAAGTTAATTGTTCATTACAGCCACAAGCTAAATACAGAGTATATGAAACTTAGATTTCAGTGTTGATAGTTTTTGGTTGTGAAAACAAACAATAAAGCCACTCGTGCTCCTCCAGACAAAGTAAAGAAGTGGCTTAAAGATTAAAGATGTGTGGAAGATAGCATTGGCCTTAAAACGCACAAATTCTACTGCATGGCTTGAGTAATGTGATTTTTTCCTTTTGTTAAACCGCTGAGACTCTAGACTCCTATGAAGTCCGGAGTTCCTGCAATTCATAATCAAAGGCATGTATAGGTAAAATCAACTTATTAGTGCATCACTATTTGCAAGATAATATTTGAGACTGGATAGTGTTTTGCCTGTTCTTGAGATTGTGCGGTTGCTGTGGCTGACGGAAGCGAGATAAGCCCCAGAAAGTCCCAAACTACTTTTTTCCAAAAATAGACTTTTTGCCCTAAAAAGGGTGATGCACTTACTTGCATTAAAAATTGACAGCATAGGAAAAGAGTATTAAAACACTGCAGGGCGGGAATCGCTACCGCCATCTATGCATTGTATCCCTACTGGTAACCTCTTGCAGCAACACCAGCAAAGGAGGCCATACCTTAATCTAGCTCGCTGTGTGTAGTGTGGGTGAGATGGGCACTTCCAGCATCATCTAAACAGACCTTTAAAAGTCCTCAAAATACCATGACACACTGGTGCTAGTTATTGGGATGACTTGCTCAAGGGATGGAAGATGATTGCCTGCGCATCTAAATATCATCCACAACAGCCTTTATCCAACATTCTTTTTTTCCCCCTAGGTTCACATGAATGATTTATTTCTTCCATGTTCTAGCATGGAGTTGGTGCTAGCATAAATTACATTAAATAGTATTTACATTAAAACAGTGCATGGAGTGATAAAAAGTTATAATGATCTAATCTGACTTACTAGGGGTAGTGCTTCTCATATAACAAAATAAACTTTTTGGAAGAGACTATATTACATAACAGACTATATTACGTAACATTGGCTGCACCGTGTACATACCAAATATTTTTTAAAATAGGCTCATAAACGGGCTCTTACAGCCAAGGAAGACAGTTTGCCCTGCTGTCCCTTTTAATTTGTTGGCTTACCCACTTCTAATAACACCCAAACCTATAGACCTCAACAACCTGTGCCATGCATTGCATGTTGGATACAAAAAGTGGTTAGATCATATTTCAGATAACTTAAATATTTAATTCACTGGGAATTAACTTAAGCAAGGGCTATCCCAAATATTGTGGTTCAGTTTGCAATGTTTGAAAAATGCTGCCTGCCTCTTATTTCTTAATATGTGATTTTCACCATTCCGCCTTACACCTTGATAATTTTCCTAATTATCTGCATTTCAACAGGTTCATTTCCCTGAGAACTTCTGGCTTCCCTTAGGAAAACTACAGCTATTGGAATCACTTCTTCCCCCAAGACAGGAGATGATGATCACAGATGATGCAGAAGAGGTGGATCTAACAGAATACAATCCGAATGAAAGGCGCTATGGCAACAGCAATAATGTGTATGAAGAGGAAGATGGGCACGACGGACCTAGAGGAGGGGTGCAATGTCAAACATCCTAATGACACTTCAAGCGAACTCAAAGAGACTATGCATTAACCCATTTAAAGTTTTGTTTTTTTATGCAATTGTGAGATTGTAATTATTTGTATGTATGCAGATGTATATTAATATTTTTCTTTGTTCTGGGACCTAAATTAAGTGCGATGTTAAAATGAGAGTGAAACTTAAGTGAGACGCTTCTTTTTCACTGAATAAATTGTAAATATTTATTGCAATTCGAGATGTAATTTTATTGGTACCTTTAGCCGGGCTTTTTATAACCGTATGTTTCCCTCTCAGATTTGTATAACTCGGTGTGCTCATGCAAAGCAGGAGAAGAGCTGTTGGGAATTCTTGATAGTAAAGTATGTATCTCCACCGGACATTCGACTAACACACTGTACACTATGTGTGCCCAGTGAGGTGGAAAGACTTGGTTTCAATTTCACCAAAGTCCAATTCTCAGATGTACTGGGTTTTTCTCCAATATTGAGGTGTCTTTCATAGATTCACATGCTTGAATCATTCCCCGTCGTTAAAGTGGAGTCCCGCGGTACATAAAATAGCAAAATAGCCAGAAGGTATATATAGTTAGGACCTAGCTACCATAGGAAATCCGCAACATTCTGGAGAACCAGGCCTTCTCTTCCAGGGGATCCTCATCAATAGTCATAAGCACTGAATATTCCCGCCCATGTGCGGGACCCCGGAAACAATATAAAAATATATATGTAAAAAACACATATATCTCTCTCTCCACATATATGTATGTACATATATCATTTTTCTCACACCAATGCAGCTCCACAACTGAGGCTAAAACTATGTAAACACATATACATGCACTGCAATTAGTAAGGAAACAAAAAACACATTAGGTCAAATAACCCTTGAACTTTGTGTTTTAATGAGTAAAACCATTCATAAATCCTGAAAATTGCTTATAAATAGACATTGTTAGCCCTCAGGCTGCATTGTAAAACAATAGCATAGAAAATGAAACCATTTTCAACCAAAAACTGGCACCGTGCCTTTAAGGCAGCCATGACACCAGGCTTCCCATCATGCCTCAGGGGTGACAGTTCGGTCAGTTGTTCTTTCCGGCTCCTTCAGTCAGGACCCTGGTGAAACAGCTCCCTTTCTTTTTGGCTTTCTGTCAAAAAATATTTTAGTTAATCTACAATTTTTTCTTTCACTCGACGTCTTTTAGACCTAGGGTGCTACTACTACCTTTTTTAGGCTTAAAGGTTTTTTTTCTGTCAAAATGCCTTCCCTCTTTGACAAATGCCCTTCATGTGGAAGGAAGATGGCCAAGACTGACACTCATTCAGTGTGTATCCTGTGCCTACCAGACTCTCATTCTTCAAAAACCTGTGAACACTGCCAATGTTTTAACATCCAGAACTCTCAAAGACCGAGAGAGAATTCGAGTTTATGGACTTTCTGAGAGAGGAAGATCTCCCAAGAAGCAGAAAAGTCAGAAGGCGCGGTCGACGTCGAAAGAAGCCCCGACTTGTTCACCTTCGGCGTCGGGATCGGCGTCGAAGAAGCAGTCGGCGACGAAGAGGTCTTCAGCGTCTACATCCAAGGTACCTCCGCTACAGACAGCGTCGAGGGATAGGTCACCGTCGAAGCAGAAGAGCTCGACGGCGAGCCAACTGACGTCGAAGCAGCATCGTCATGCTGTGATGTCGAGGCATTCTCCGTCGACGCCTGGCCACCGGCGTTCGGCGTCGAGACAACCTCCGACGACTAGTCGTGGTCATTCGGCGTCGAGGGAACCTATGCCGACACATCGTCGAAGCAGCCCACGTCGACGCCCTGTCAATGGCGTTTGACTTCGAGGCAGCCTCCGTCGCATTCAGACAAACTGCATTCGACCTCGAGGCACCCTCCGTCGCCAACAGAGCACCGGCGATCGGCGTCGAGCAGGCATCCTTCATCGGTGAGACGCTCTATGGCGAAGGACAGTCGTCGACACGAGGTCGGCATCGAGGAGATTACGGTCGACATCGAGAGAGCGTCTATCTGCTCGGCGCTCGGTGTCGAAACAGCCACCGTCGACGGATCAGTGGAGATCCAGGGAGCGGGGCGATTCGCAGCCAGTGAACATCTCTCCTTCAAGATCGCAGGAGAGGTAGCCTTTGGGGCAGGTGATGCAGGAGATGGAGAGTGAACCATTGGACCAGTCTCAAGTCCTAAGGTCTCCACTGGGTTCCCCAGGATCAGCATCGGCTGCGGAGGTGGAACAATCTCCATTACAGGACCCTCCTGCCAAGAGAAAGAGGGTTTCAGAAGAGAGGTCGGTCGAGGTCTTCCTCTAGACGGTATCTAGTGAGCCTATCTTCATCCTCCTCGGCATCTCAAAGTGGCAGATCCTCGGATGGGGAAGACAGCGATTCGGATAGGGAGAGGTCAAAGTCCCCTGCAAGGTCGCAGCAGGATCAAGCTGATCAGCCTCCTCCACGGTCACGTTTGCCAGCGAAGGGTCGCACCCAAAAGTCTCCTCCTGTTCGTCTTTCCCCAAGGTGGTATAGACCTCTTCACCACTGGGCCAAGGACAAGGAGACGGCAGATCGGTTTGGGGCGTATCGAGATCAAGCCTCCTGCCGCAAAGAACGGTCTTGTTCTAGAGGACATTCAAGTAAAAGAAGATCTAGTCACAGAGAGTGATCTCGTTCTAGAACGCGCTCAACTAGAAGAAGATCTAGGTCCAGGTGGACTTGTAGCTCTTCAAGTTCACCAAGGACCTGATCTCACAGGAATTACTCTCCGACCCTAACAAACAGTCCACGCTCGAGAATATCTCCAACTGAGGATATTTTCTCGTTCAAAGACATCTTGGGAAGGGGAGCCCTGAAGTTAGGAGTGCCTATGACAGCTCCGCAGATCAAGACGACGGTCATCTTCGAAACCCTGCAGCACAGAACGGCACCCAAACCCTTATTGCCGTTGGTCCCGGGTATAATGGATCCAGTGAATGAAGTCTCCCTGACTCCGGCGACGGTGAAGTCAGTCCCAGCGAGGATTCTCAAGAAATATCGTCCTCCTGAAGAGGATCCTCTGTTCCTCAAGTCCGATACCCCGCCAGATTCAGTAATCATTGCGGCGGCTAGAAAATCCAATCCACGGTACCGCCGGATAAGGACAGCAAGGTACAAGACTCATGGGGGAGAAGAGTTTGTAACACCTCAGCTTCTTTCCTCAAGGTCTCCAATGCGGAAGCTCTGCTGGGCAGCTATGATAGATCTCTGTGGGACTCGCTTCAGAGGTTTTCTGAAAAACTTCCTCAGGAAGATAGAAAGGACTTTAATGAGGAGGTTCTGATGGAGGGCGGTCAAGTCTCCAATCAGATTATAGGAGCGGCGTCAGATGGAGCAACGCTGGCTGCGCATGGAATCACAGCGAGGAGATCCTCATGGTTGCGCCTTACAGCATTGAAACCCGAGGCTCAAGCCAGAATACTAAATCTTCCTTTTTCAGGCATATCTCTCTTTGGGGCGAGTGCTGATGAGGAGATGTAACAGATGAAAATGGAGTTAGACACCCTTAAAGCTGTGGGGCTTGAAAAGAAGAAGGAATTCCGGAAGAAGTTCCGTTCTGACAACAAATACTCTTCGAAGCAGAGGGTTCAAACCCCTCACTGGCAGAAGGGCCAGAATCAGCAAGGCCAAAAAAAAATGGCAATATAAAGGCAAGCGCAATTCCAAAGGAAATGGAAATCCGCGCCAAGACAACAACTTCAATAAGCCTCAGCAGAAGCAATGAGTCTTCACTTCCCCCAGCGCCGTTGTCCACTCCAGTGGGGGGAAGCATTGCACATCACAGGACAGAGTGGCAGGCCATTACGAAAGACCAATGGGTGTTGTCTACGCTGCAGAGTGGGTACTGTCTTCGTTTCCATCGTCTACCTCCACCCGTTCTTCCGATGTCAAGGTCAAGCCACCAGCTACAAATGTTAAAGAAAGAAGTAGCGACACTCCTCGAGAAATCAGCCATCGAGAGGGTGCCGGTGGCTCAAAGGGGGAAAGGAGTATACTCTAGATATTTTCTGGTCAGAAAAAAGGGCCGAAAGGCGGAATACAGGCCTATTCTGGACTTGAGAACACTCAATCTACATGTAGGAAAAGAAAAGTTTTGCATGTTGGCGCTTCACCAAATATATCCACATCTCAGGAAAGGGGGATTGGATATGTTCGGTGGACCTTCAAGATGCGTATTTTCATGTCCCGATACGGCCCGATCACAGGAGATTCCTTCGATTTCGGGTGGGGACCTTCCACTACCAGTTCAAAGTCCTTCCGTTTGGGTTGAAGTCGGCCCCCAGGGTGTTCACGAAGTGTGTCACAGTGGTGGCGGCGGCAGCTCTACGCCGCAGGGGAGTCTTCGTATACCCATACTTAGATGATTGGCTGTTGAAAGGTCCAACTCCAGACAATGTAAGGAATCAATTCCAGACATGCATAGAACTTTGTCAGCATCTAGGCCTGCATGTCAACTACAGCAAGTCTGTCTCCCAACCCACTCAGAAGATTCACTTCCTAGGAGCTCTGCTAGACTCCGAGGTAGTAAAAGTGTTTCCTTCGGAGGAGAGACAGTTTTCGATAGCGCTCAAGTGCCAGCAAGTACTTCGCCACAGCACTCAGAAAGTGCGAAAGATAGCCTCCCTCTTAGGGTCGATGGCTTCCTGCATATTCTTAGTACCGAACACCAGACTTCGGATGCGTCCTCTTCAGCAGGATCTGGTGGACAAATGGGACCAGCAATCAGATCGCTGGGACGATCAGATCACTTTGTCGGAGGTAGCTCGATCTTCCATCCTGTGGTGGACAAAGAAGCAGAATATGCAAGTGGGAGTTCTCTTCCAAACCTCCTCCTACTCAAACGATCATCACAGACGCGTCGTTGCAAGGCTGGGGGGCGCACATGGGGCCTCTTCAGGTGCAGGGTCTGTGGTCGTCCAAAGAAAGCACCTACCACATCAACTTGCTGGAATTGAGAGCAGTCCACCTGGCTCTCAAAGCGTTCCTTCCCTCACTTCAGGAGGAAGTGGTTCTATTACAAACAGACAACACCACCACGATGTACTATTTGAAAAAGCAGGGAGGAACCCGCTCAAGGACTCTATCACTGGAAGCTCAGTGCATCTGGCATTGGATTCTGGCTCGCAAGTTGTCTGTTCAAGCAGTCCACCTCCCAGGAGAGCAGAACGTGAGGGCGGACGCACTAAGTCGGCACTTCGAAGACCGAGAAGACTGGGTTCTCAACGACGAAGTGCTAGAAGACATTTTCCAGTCTTGGGGTCGTCCGTCCATAGATCTCTTTGCGGATGACGTAAACAGCAAATGCCCAAGCTTCGCCTCAAGGTTCTATCGACCAGGAACGAGAGGGAATGCTCTTTTGAACGACTGGCCAGGGGAATTTGTGTACGCCTTTCCACCCCTTCCGCTGATCCCGAAGGTGGTGAGCAAGCTGAGCCACTCGTGCACAACTATGATCCTGATTGCCCCCAACTGGCCGAGGCAATGGTGGTACACGGACCTACTTCAGCTGTCAGTGTCTCCTCACAAGAGGCTTCCATGCAGGCCGGACCTGTTATCGAAGATGAACGGGAGGATTCACCATCCCAACCTTCCGTCACTGAACTTGGCAGCATGGCTCCTGAGGTCATTCAGTACGGCCATCTAGGACTGCCACAAGACTGCATGTCCATTCTGAGAGAAGCACGACGTCCTTCCACAAGACATTCTTACGCATGCAAGAGGTTCTATTTGTGGTGCATGCAGAATGGTCACAATCCGGTGAAGTCAGGAAGAAGCAGTTCTTCCATACTTGTTGTACCTGGCTAAAGCAGGTTTGAAGGTTTGAAGTGAACTCCATTAAGGTGCATTTAGCCGCTATAACTGCTTATAGGCGATCACCTTCACAAACCTCTTTTTTCCAGTTGCCAGCAGTAAAAGATTTCCTGCAAGGTCTGAAAAAGGTTTACCCTCCTGTACGGCCTCCTTCTCCTCCCTGGGAGCTGAACCTAGTACTATCAAAGTTGATGGGCCCTCCCATTCATAAAGCTACTTTACAGCATATTTCCTGGAAAGCGGCTTTTTTGGTAGCGATTACGTCTCACCGTAGGGTGAGCGAGATTCAGGCCCTCTGTACCAAAGAACCTTATACAGTGTTTCATTTGAATAGAGTGGTGCTCAGAACGCACCCTTCTTTCCTGCCGAAAGTGGTGTCAGATTTTCATGTTAATCAGTCGCTCTCTCTGCCCACTTTCTTTCCCAATTCCTCTACTCCAGCTGAGAGGGCTTTACACTCTTTGGACCTGAAAAGGGTTTTAAAGTTCCATCTGGACAAGTCCAAGTCTATTCGACATTCTGATCAATTATTTATTAACTATGGATCGATCAGAACTGGTCATGCAGCATCGAAACGTTCCATTTCCAGGTGGTTCGTTTCGTGTATCAAACTTGCTTACCAATTGGCGCAAAAACCTCTGGGGTTTAACCCTAAAGCGCATTCCACTAGAGGTAGAGCTGCCACGGCAGCTTACCTGCATAATGTTCCCATGTCTGAGTTTTGTAAAGCGGTGACCTGGAGGTCTGTCCATACATTTACCAGACATTACTGTCTAGATTCAGACACAAGAGCAGATACCCAGGTGGGCCAGGCCTCCCTGAGGAATCTGTTTAACAGCTGAGTTATTGGCTGTTATGACTTGGTTGGGTCATGTACTTCTCATTTACCTGCAGGTGGTTGATGGGCTTGCTATTCTATTCAGTGCTTATGACTATTGATAAGGATCCCCTGGAAGGGAAGGATAAGTTACTTACCTGTAATCCTAGTTCTCTTCCAGGGGTATCCTCATCAGATAAGCAACCCACCCGCCTCCCCAGGTAAAAGAGATTCGGTACTATTACTATCTTGTGGTTGAGCCCACAGGGCTATGCAAAGAACAACTGACCTAACTGTCACCCCTGAGGCATGATGGGAAGCCTGGGGTCATGGCTGCCTTAAAGGCACGGTGCCAGTTTTTTGTTGAAAATGGTTTCATTTTCTATGCTATTGTTTTACAATGCAGCCTGAGTGCTAACAATGTCTATTTATAAGCAATTTTCAGGATTTATGAGTGGTTTACTCATTAAAACACAAAGTTCAAGGGTTATTTGACCTAATGTGTTTTTGTTTCCTTACTAATTGCAGTGCATGTATATGTGTTTACATTGTTTTAGCCTCAGTTGTGGAGCTGCATTGGTGTGAGAAAAATGATATATGTACATACATATATGTGGAACGAGATATGTGTTTTTACATATATATTTTTATATTGTTTCCGGGGTCCCGCACATGGGCGGGAATATTCAGTGCTTATGACTTTGAGGTGGATACCCCTGGAAGAGAACTAGGATTACAGGTAAGTAACTTATCCTTATGGGCCGAGCGGCGCAGGGTACGCCTGACATCTCCGGGTTCACCTGCCTTATCAGACAGAGACACGAGACACTCCGTTAGGCGTAGAAAATCAGGTTTATTAGCTTCAGCTAAGCACAGTTGTCCAAGAAGTACACTAATGATAGGTTCTCAGGAGACTGCCACTTCATTCCGTCGCGAACAGTCTTTTATACCTACATATTTCTCCCAAAACATACAAAACTGACAAATGAGAAAAGTTTGAAAACAAGCTATCGAGTATCTCGTGTACGCCCTTCTTTCAGACCCCGTGTTCTCCCCTCCCCTCAAGTTAATCAATGCTAGTGCATGTAATTCAATTTGCAGGTGGCAGGACGTATTTGCGAGCCTCAAAGGACAGTTGTGTAACAAGAGAATACACGGAGAGAATAGTGAAGGCCAGTCAAACAAGATAAAGTAAAGGAAGAATGGTGGGACCCAAACAGTAAACTAAGACAAGCATCAATCAGTCTAGACATGGATTAACTAACTCGGCCAGTCCCTGACACCAGTTTCATAAACAAGGACAAAGGGTTGCTTTTTAACAGGAGATGCGACCAGCTGAAAAGGCAAAAACCCTATGTTCGCCGTGTCGCCTGAGTGAGGGCAACACAAAATGGCGGCTGTCCCAAAATGGCGGCTGACTACGAAGCAAAGTCTAAAATCACTGAACCTCAGACCCTCCTTTTGCCATTACTCAGGCAAAACACAAAGGGCTCGCGCTAATCTGAGTCAATGTCAATGGTTATGAGGTCATTGAGCTGTTGCTGCAACATCATTTTAATGTTCTCTCTTTGCTGTGACACAGGCTTTGGAACACACAAGGTGGCACAAAGACCACAGATGGCGGGACCACATTGCAAACAAACAGCAAGAGAAAATGATGGCTAAAATCATTCCAAGGAAAGTTAACACTTTCCATCCCAACGTGGACAGTAGTCCCCAAAACCATCCCATCACAGACCAATCTCCTGAGTCCTGATGAATAGACTCGGAAATCACATGTAACTTAGAAATGGCTTGGTATACTGTAGGGGCATTATCAGGGATGTAAATGCAGCAACTAGACCCAATCAGTTTACAAACTCCTCCTCTATCAGCAAGGACGATGTCCAAAACCATTCGGTTTTGTAGTCATGAGGCGATCCGCCTGAAGTTCAGCCGTCAAGTTACTCCAGGCTCCGGAAGTTACATTTATTGTAGCCTCGACAACACAAACCAACTGTCTAATGTTTCTGCTATTGACCATTGGGCCCCAAAAGGGAAGAACCCCTTTAATAAAGTCTCCTCCCTCTTGTCCAGCTGTGTCTACAGGATCAATAACCCCTCTACCATATCTTTTCCTGTGATGTCCTGAAGGAGCAGTGTATGTAGGGGGACGAAGAAAAGCTATATAGCATGTTCCTGAAAAATAGGCAGGAAGCCATGTATAGGCCCTATCATGACAAACAAAATATGTGAGATGGTACTAACGGAGAAGAAATCAAGGGGGAATAGATATAGGTATGAGAACAAACACTCTTCCTGTTTATTCTTATTATTCTGACTGTTTATTTGCAAACATAGAATACCTTTATGAGGTACAGTCCAAATTGGTAAGGATCTTCTTTCTTTAGCCCCGTCAGTGAGGCTAGTAATGTAATGAGTCACATTCCATCCATCATATGCTCGTTTCTCGTCCACGGGAATCTTACTAATGTCGGCAATTTTAGCCATAGTCACTATTCCCTTTATCAAAGGACTATGACTATAGTCTGATCCACCAGTATATATATATGTATCACCAGGAGGATATCGAAGTTGGTTCTGCATTGGAAAACATAGCCAAATAAGCCCAAGTAGAACCTTCATATGAAAACGGGAGAACTAAATATGGCATCCCTTTCTCAGCGTTATGGGGCACGAGCCTGCAGACCCAACAGTCAGTAGTGTTAACTACCAGTTAATGCTGGTGTAACAACTGGATGAATGAGTTGTTAAAATATTCTGGTCTTCTAACTTGTTCATGGTCTGGAAGTGTGTAGAACTTATGCGGAGAGTTAGTAGAAGAAGAGAGCAAAGGAACAGAAGTTGTAACAGGTGCTTGCTGCATAGTGTGGATAACCCATCCCACACAAGCTAAAAAACTACATAAACACACTATAGTACATAATGCTACGCCACATCGACTAAACAACATTTTCTTGTACTTATTTCTTTTTACAATCATAACATCATTCCCTTCCATCTCAGTATCCATTTCTCTAAAGGTGTTGCTCATGGTAATCTTCCTCGATCACTCAGGTGTGATTATTAGCCGTCCTGTTGACCTAGTCACTATTCAGGTCACAGGCTAAGACTCCTACCGTGATCCTGCAACTTGATGGATAGTGGAAAGGAAATGTCTTTAAAAAAATAATCAAAGGAAAAAAAGAAAAAAAAGTGTTTGATTAGTGTTCAATTGTCTTTAGACAACCTGGACCTTAGGTTGTACCGGGTCTTGCCAGGTATCGTTTGGTCCCGAAACAAAGTCTCTGGGTTCAAGTCACGTCAAAACAAGCTTTATTCGATTGTTAAAATCATAAAAGCAGAATCAATAAAATAACAATTACACATTTCATCAGTTTAAAAAACATTGAACATTAGTGATAATAATGAGTTTGTGATACCTAGTAGTTGTAAGTAAAACAAAGCTGGGCGTACTTGTAAAAAACCCGCTTCTCTCAGAATTGGGGTTAGGAACTGCCTTCTGCCCTCCTTAAAGTGATCACAGAACATAACGAAATGCATGAGAGACTGCTCTGAAAAGTTGTCACAGCTACATGGGCTCAATGTATCAGGTACCCCCCCACACTGGGAAATCACCCAAGGAGTATTGGATGATGTTATACCTGAATCTAATAAGGAGGTGGCGATGGAATGGTTTGCTAACGATTTTTAAATAGGGTTCTAGAGATGGAGTGGTTAAGAGCAAGAAGTTTTCTCTAACTTTTGGCTTAATTAGTTCCTCCTCCTCCCTCGCCTGATACGCCCTAGACGGGAAGTTTTCCTTGATCCGTTTTACGTCACCTTTAACTATGTTGTTCGGGTATTTGTAAAGATCTGGCCTGCCCAATTTATTCACCGTATTCTTGATGTATGCTAGCCAAGGAATTTTAGACACCTTGTCTAACGCCATGCAATCCTTGAGGATGCAATGGTTCAAAGGGATATCATTATTTAGCCAGGTTTTTACCCAACAGACTAAAGGGGCCAATGGTAGCTCATCAGTAACATAGCCTATGCCTAGCTCAGTATGCAGGGGGAAAACTGGTGTTGATTGTTGGACTCCGAGCAATGTTCTGAGGAAAGTATTTTCTGCAATTTGTATTTTACCTTGTGGCGAAAAGCCCCACAAGGGAGCGCCATACATGGCTATGGACAAGCATTTTGTCTTGTACACTTTCAAGAGAGCGTCCATTGGACGAGAGCCCAATCTCTTTGCAAAGCTCATTAGAGCTGAGGTGGATCTCTTGACTGCAAGGCTTTTAGCATTTAGTTGGGCGGTCCAAGAGCCCCCCTCTTCAAAGATAACACCCAAATAAGTAAAAACTGGTACCCTAGTCACCCCCTCACCAGTGCAGGTAAACAACTTCAGCTTTTGCGTTTTCGGGCGCTTCCCTGCCACCATTATATGGGATTTTTTGTTGTTAATCACCAGGTCGAGTGAGGCCATGAACTCTCCAAATGCATCAAGTAGTTTTTGTAACCCAACCCCTGTTCGGGCTAAGAGCACTGCGTCGTCCGCGTATAAAAATACGGGCACCAGGGAGTCCCCTACGCGTGGAATATCGGGTGTTGAGTGCTCCAGCTCTTTGCCTAGTGTGTTAATGTAAAGAGTGAATAGAAGGGGGGCCAATATACAGCCCTGTCTAACACCCCTTTTAGAACGGAATGGCCGAGTACAACTGCCCTCCCGATCAGTTCTGATAGAGACTGACAAGTCTGTATGAAGTGACGCTAGGAAGTTGACTAGTGATGGGTCAATGCCCATACTGACCAGCATGGGCCATAACTTGGTTCGATTGACCAAGTCAAAGGCCGAGGAGAGGTCCATGAAGGCCATGTATAGATTACCCTCCTTGGCCTTGGTGTATTTGCCGACCAGCATAAGGAGGTTTAGGCACTGGTCCATGGTTCCTCTCCTGGCCCTAAACCCATACTGCAGTTCTGAAAGGACCCCCTTCTCCTTGATGAAATCCCCCAATCTCTGTAATATGACTCTGCTTAGAATTATAACGGCAGAGTCAATCAATGATATCGGCCTGTAACAGGCCGGATCTGTTCGGGGACCTTTCTTGTAAATGGGAATGATGGTTGAAGAGGACCATGATTTGGGAAACCCAACTATGCTGGAGGAATTAAAAACGTTGGTAAGTATTCTCGCCCACGTGTCCAGGGGTGACCTATAAAGATCAGCGGGGACACCATCTGGGCCCGGGGCCTTACATTTCGTCATCTCCAGGATAGCCCTGCTAACCTCATGCTCACTAAACTGCAGGGGGACAGCAGGGACCGTGGACCGGTGAAGACTATCTGGTGGTAGTGGCTCTTCACTGTTATATATTTTGCTAAAGTGGGCAACCCAATCTTCCTCAGGGATCACACAGTCCAAGATGGAATTTTCCTCCTCAGAGAAATAGGAGTGGTTGATCACAGCCTAGAATTTGGAACTATCTCTAAGGATGTTGATTGATGTGAGATTGTCCCAAGCCTCGTTTTTTATAGACATTTTTCGGTTGTTAATAGTTAATCTATAGAGCTTCCTGCACTGAATCACCTGCTCCCGATTTCTCTGCTGCTGTTTGAGGGCCTCCATAAGCCCCTTATGTGCCTTAGAGCATTCCCTATCAAACCACCTTGGGCGGTCGGTTTCAGGTCGCTTCTTCTTTAGTGTTAGGTCATGGCATACTTGCGTACAAATATTAGTGAAAGATTTAATGATATCAGTGTCAGCTGCCGGACTGTCTGTGCATGTTAACAGGTCTGCATGAACATTTGCTTTAAGATGCTGAAAAAATGTGTCCGGGACCACCTTGGACCAATTTAATCATCTACCCCGATCCTTTGGAGCAATGGAAACACAGCAGCCACCCAGACGCTCAACCTGGGTTGCATTGTTACTCCCAAAGTTCAAAGTCAGAATCAGAGGATTATGGTCACTAAATGCGGACACCTTGACTTCAAGGGCGGATACCACATCAACTAGTCCTGCTGAGATAAAGATGTAATCGATGACCGTGTTTGCATCTCTACCTATGAACGGTGGTGCCCTATTCTCCCCCCTCGGGCCCAGATAGTTCAAACAGATTTAGGTCGGCAAGTAGTTCTTCCAGCTCCATTCCCTGCACTGTATGTTCAAAATGGGGACTAATTGCGCCAGGGGGTGCCAGTTGTTGTGTGGAGAGACAATCCCATCCACATGGGTGTATGTTAAAATCTACCATGAGCAAGATTTCGAATGAAGCTGTTTGTTGTGACTTGTAGTGACAAAGAAAAGAGGATAAGGACCTTAGGTGTGTGTTACCAGAAACCTTCTCCGGTGCATTATAAAAATTTACAATTAAAATTATTGGTAGGTTTGGCCTAACCCATTCCACACACAAAATGCTATCCGCTGATGAATCTAATTTCTTCATGGAACCTGCCAATTTTATAGAAATGATTGTATACAGGCCACCTTTGGGTCTCCCTCCCCTCCCAGCAGTCGCTTTGACTGAGAAGCTACGATAGCCATTTAAATAAAAATTTCCATTTGTATCCCACGTCTCCTGAAAACACATGATGTCATAGTGAGTTACAAAATGAACCCATCTGTCGTCCCCAGCTTTCCTCCTTAGCCCCGCTATGTTCCAGCTAAGTGCCCTTGATTTATGGCATTGATTGGCTATAGAGGAGTTTTCCTGTCCAGTCGGATCAGTGGGTAGTTGTCAATCCACTAGATCCAGGCTGGAGGGATTTGCAAGTGGTGAGAACCTGTTACTTAACACAACAGGTTAGTCGTGTCCAATCTTAGATATGGTGGTACAGCTTCTTGCAGCACGTCCTCATCTTCTTTTTCAGAACTTGTCCAGTCCAGGCGTGCACTACTAAAAGGTACAAATCAGGGTACTTTCTCATATTCACTATCACCAATGCCTTCTTGAACCCACTGATCATAAGGTAAAGGCAGGGGTACCCTCTTACAGTGCACGCCGTGGACCCAGTTTTTCTTCCCAGCGACTTTCACAGCTGTATGTGTCGTCAAAAGCACTTGTCGCAGCGGACCCCAAAGAGGTTCCAGATTATTCTTCCTCTGGTAATTCTTGACGCAGATGAAGTCACCAGGTCGAATGGAGTGACCTGGATCTGCGGAGGCCTCCGGCAAAGCGTTTTGGACCTGTTGATGAATAACACGTAATTTAGTGGTGAGGTCATGCAAGTAGTCAACCAACAATGGATATGGAATGTCAGAGTATGTTTTTGGTCGAGGGACTCCCCAGACATTGGCTGGGCGTCCGAAAACGACCTCATAAGGACTAAGGGCCATATGTATCAACATATTTCCCCCTAGACACAGAATGGGCAAAACCCTTTGATACATCTGGCCCCAAGTCCTAAATGAGAATGCACAGTTGTTCTCGTAGAGAGAAGTGACAAAAGGTAAAGTGTCAGGCCAAGCGAGGCCCGTGCTGGCCTGAATCTTCGCTAATTTGAGCTTGAGAGTGCCATTATAGCATTATACCAAACGCGCTGACTGAGGATGGTTTGCTGCATGGAATTTCTGTCTAATCCCACACACCTGCATAATTTGACCCACAAATTCACTTCCATTGTCACTCCAGACAATGCGCGGCAAACCGAACCTTGGAAATAAGCCTCTATCCATCTGGAAAAGGCACAAACCGCCACAAGGACATACTTGAGGTTATTGGAACGTTCCACATGGATATAATCTATTTGTAAAACCTCAAAAGGATACGTAGGGGGAGAAAAATGACCTGCCGGAGTTTGTGCTCCCTTTCCTGGATTATGCATTAAACAAACAATACAATGCTTCACCACATTTTCAGCACATTTAGGAATACCTTCATTCTGCCATACTGGAGCCAGAAGCTTGCATATTCCTTTCGCACTGATATGAGCTGGACCATGCGCCATAGTAACTACAGGTAGTACATAGGCATCTGGTAACAACCATCGTTGGTGTTCCGACAATTCCGTCCAACATCCTGTCTCATCCAACATTTCCGTACTTTCCACTTGCTTAATTCCTTCTCAGTTGCTTCTGCTTGAATCATTTTTACACTTTCCACTGTGTCCTCACACATACCTCCTTCTCTGACCCAGTTTGCAGGGCCTGCAACATACATATGGCTCTTAACATTTCTCGCTGTTTCTTTCGCTACTTCATCTGCAAATGCATTCCCACGACCCACATCATCAGTGATCCTTTTATGCGCACTGCACTTCACAATCGCTATTTGGATAGGCAAGGCAAGTGATTCAAGAAGGTCAGTAACCAACTGACCGTGCTGTATTTTAGTCCCATGGGAAGTAAAGAATCCTCTTTCCTTCCACAAGCGACCGAAACTATGAGCCACGCCAAAGGCGTATTGGCTATCAGTGTAAACAGTCACTGTCTTTCCTTTCGCTAACACACATGCTCTCGTCAGTGCGATCAACTCAGCTGCTTGTGCTGAATTGTTTGTAATACGTGTAGTTTCTACTACTTTATGCAAAGTGGTAACAGCATAGGCTGCAGTCGTATCACCATTAGGAAGCTTAAAACACGAGCCATCCACCCATAGGATCCCATCCGGATCCACGAGCGGTGTATCTTTTAGCTGTATTCTGCCTTTAGTTTCTTCCTCCTGTACGAAGAAAACAATCATGCTGATCTTGTGTACCCTCCTCTTCTGGAGTAGGTAACAACGTTGCTGGATTCAAAACATTGCATCATTTGATGTGTATGTGGCTTGCTAAAAGCGCCAACTCATACCCAGACAAGCGAGCACTCGTGAGATGTTGCGTTTTCGTTCTGTTCAAAAGAGGATCCACTGCATGTGGTACCATACAACAAGAGTGTGATCTAATACCAATCCAGCAGATTGACGAATAGAGATCGCCGCTGCTGCTATTGCTCTGAGACAACTAGGCAATGCCTTGGCTACTGGATTCAAAGTAGCCGAAAAATAGGCACATGGCCTTTGTTTGTCTCCAAATTGTTGTGTTAAAACTGACAATGCACAACCTTCTCGTTCATCCACGTAGAGTGTAAAAGGCTTACTGTAATCTGAGTACCCAACACAGGAGCAGAACACAAAGCAGTATGTAGATCAGAAAAACTCTTCTGACATTCGTCAGTCCAAGGAAGAGGGTGGGGTGTGTCTTTCAGAGTAAGTGCCAACAGAGGTTTAGCCAACAAAGAAAAATTCGGAATCCACTGTCTGCAATAAGAGGTAATGCCCAAAAAGGCACACACTTCCTTTTGCGTGGATGGTACGTACAGACATTCGTGAAATTGCATGAATACGTTCTGGGTCAATCGTCTTCCCTCCTTCGACAAGAGATGACCTAAATAGGTAACCTCTTGGCGGCAATATTGTAACTTAAAAGGTGACACCTTATGCTGTAAATCAGACAAATGACGCAAATGCAAAACAGTCGCATTTTTACATACATCTTCTGAATCAGCAGCCACTAACAATTCATCCAAATACTGAATGAGAGTAGCACCGGGAGGCAAAGAAAAAGCATCCAGTTGGGATTTCAAAGCTTGGCTATAAATGGAGGGACTTTCACAATAGCCTTGAGGTGCACATTGAAATCTAAAGCTTCGGCCTCCGAGAGAGAAACCAAAGAGATCCCTACTTTCCTCAGGAATAGGAATGCTAAAGAAAGCATTCTTGAGATCGATAACTGAGAACCAAGCAGCCGAAGCAGATATCATTGTGAGAAAAGCAGTAATATCTGGGACAACAGGAAACTGAGAGACAACAATTTTGTTGACCTCTTGAACGTCAATCACAAAACGATACACAGGTGGTTTAGAGGGATCCGTATGTTTAACAGGCAAAACAGGACTATTGCAAACATTTCCTCTCGTTTCTTCGACAACACCTTTCTGAACCAAATCATACACAATAGCCAACAGAGCTCTTTCACCATCGCTAGAAATCTTATACTGAGGAATACGTGGCAACTGAACATCTGGCTTGACAGTGATCACGTAAGGTGGAATTTTGAGCAAACCAACATAATTCGGACCCGTGGCCCAAAGCGTAGCAGGAAGTGAACGCAATTCAAGTGGTAGTTGATCTTTAGACAGATACATAGGAGAAATCAATTTATTTCCCAACGTAAGATGTACACCTGAGGGGGAACAATACAACGTTTCGTGTAGACGTTTCAATAAATCCAAACCCAACAAATTCTCACCACAAACAGTCATTAAAATGAGCGGGGCTTCCAAATCATAAGGACCAATCGAGATGGGTAAAGGACATGAAACTGGGTTGCTAACTGGGGTGCCAGAGAATCCTACAGAAACATTCGTTAAGCCAGACAAAGGTGCCCCAGGGAGTTTGGAGTGAATAATAGAACTTCTTATCGCACCAGTATCCGAAAGAAACTGCTCTGAAACACCCAATGCAACAACGTTAACATAAGGCCCATTCTGATCCACTGGAACTGATACTACTCCCTTGCTTTGTCTACGGCTGTCCTAGCTAGTAGAAAAGTCAGAATTTCGTCATTGTAATATTGTGCAGACTGAGAATTCTGCTGATCAAAATAATTCATAGTATTTTGAGGGGGTAAGGAACGTTGTCCTTGAAACGGCGCACCTACCTCTACCCCTAGGTGCTGACTGAAAACCACCACAGCCTTGTGGCCCTGATAGTCCACCATTACGCTGCAATAAAACTGGACAACTACTCTTGAAATTACCTTCCTCTTTACAATAGGCACATTGATTAGGACCCAAAGTAGGTCGCGGAACAAAAGGTGCAGGTCTCTGTAACAATCTCTGAAACTGTGGAGGCTGTTGCAACTGACGCTGAGCAGAACGAGGGGGATAGGCTTGTTGCAAAAGAACCTTTGTCTTCAACTCTTTAGTCTTTTTCTCCACTTTATCCTTTTCTTCCTTATCCCTATTCTCGTAATACTGAGCAGTGGCTAATATCTGTGCAGATGAAGAAACAGCCCACAAACTTTCGGAGTCTTTTAATTTATGCAATAATTCAGGAAGTAAATTAAATACAAATGTATCCACAAATAATCGCTGTCCACCCTCCGTACTCATATCTTGACCACTGTGGTCGATGAACGTCTCCTCGAAACGAATAAAGAAGTCAGAGACACTCTCATCTTTCTTCTGTTTACACGCAGCTAACTTATCCCAATTAACTCGGAGGGCAGGCATCATCGATTTCATTAGAGCTATTATTCTACCAGGCAATTCTGTAATCAAATCATCGGATTTAGCAGCCCAATTACCACCCAAAGCTTGATCGTGATCTTCCTTACGAATCCGAGCCCATAATGCTTGAGGGACTACATTGCCCATCAATAAATCAATATCTGCCAAATTCATAACGCACCCATCAACAGTCTGGGACAACTCTTTGTAATACCCAGCAGGATTATTACGAGGGTCCGGTAGAGACTGTTTAAGCGCCAGAATTTCAGAACGTTTCCAGGGGACATGTACCCATATACGCTGAAAATGAGCAGGGATAGGCGGATTAGCAGCCTGATC
This sequence comes from Lissotriton helveticus, assembly GCF_964261635.1. NCBI lineage: Eukaryota > Metazoa > Chordata > Amphibia > Caudata > Salamandridae > Lissotriton > Lissotriton helveticus. The sequence continues at coordinate 557,947,769 of NC_136068.1, forward strand.
CCCTTCCCTCCATATCGGAGGTACTTCTCGCATAGGATAGTGTTTCACTTTATGCCTTACCGCAGGATCCGGCTCAAGAGAAGCTTGAGAGAAAAATGATAAGAGTTCGAACAGCATCCTCGACATGAGAACCCACAATAGAACCCTTATCAAATTTAGCCTGTATATCAAACAAACCCTGAGGAGGTAAATCCAAATCCATATCACCCCATCCTTTAATCAGAGTATTACACATAGCATTAAAAACATATCTCTGCGTGGGCGCATTCCACTGAAGAAAAGTATCCAAGATATCGCTCACATTATACTGTGGACCACTCATGATCCAATTGTGAGCGAGAGAGTCCAACCTAATTCATTCGCCAGTATCCGGAATTTGACTACGGGATTGTCTTCGGGACGAAGCAGGAGTCAAATTAAGAGATCCAAAGAAAGGCAACAAAAGACCGGAAACTGAATCAACTAATCGTTGACGAGCCGTAGGAGAATCAGACAGTAAGACTGGAGACAACGTGTTAAACACAGCAGAAGAAGAACTGTCAGTGATAAAAGAAACTGAGGTACAGAAGTCGGTGGCAAAAGAGTTGGGGGTGGAATTACTGGAAGAGGCAATTGTGGAGGAACCGGAATAACTGGTTGGACAACAGGTTGCTGAACAACAGGTTGTAATGGAGGTGCATTAGCACCTAATACATAAGGCGGAGGTAATCGCAACAGATGAGACATTAAAGGATCGTTGTCAAGATCTCTACTCTTTGTGGGAGGAGGCAACACCGGATAACATCTTATCTATTGCCATACGATGCTGTCGTTCTGAAATGTCAATCATTTGATCAATTTCATTATTCTTAAACTGTTGAGCAGCCTGTAGGATTGTCATATCCTGTGCTTTCTTATCTTTTTTCACTTGTTTAATTTCTTTCTGTCTGGCTTCCTTACGCCAGAGGCAGAAAGAGTCAAACATTGCCGGCCGGGCTTTTCGCTTAAATAAAATTGCTTCTAAATTGTCTAATATGTCAGGCTCAAAGCTACCATTTTGTGGCCACTGGAGAACACCATCTTTCTTCGTATATTGAATACATTTCTTAAACTTACTAAGTCCAGGCATTTCGTAACGAACTGGACTAATCTCAAACTTCAAGGGGTTTAAGGCAACTATCACAGCACAAACGTACTTACCCCTTGGCTTCGACTAATGCATTTGTCGAATAAAAACCCAAACAAGAGTGGGCGCTACCCACGTATACTTAACTAAATATTTTCTCACGCCAACAGGTGTCCATCTAACGTCTCGCGATACCAATCATCACCAGAGGGCCAAGGCAGGGCGACAGTCAGGGCAGCAGTCATCTGCAGCCGTCGGAAATGAGTAGCCGCACTGAAAAAGACCTTCGGTCCACTTCGACATACAGGGGTCGCTTGACGTGGTTCGCGAATCCAGTATTTTCTTGCGAGGCTCCTCACGACCTTCGGGCTGAACCGCTACCACTGAAGTCGCCCCACGTTGGGACGCCAATTGGAGAACCGGGCCTTATGGGCTGAGCGGCGCAGGGTACGCCTGAGATCTCTGGGTTCACCTGCCTTATCAGACAGAGACACGAGACACTCCGTTAGGCGTGGAAAATCAGGTTTATTAGCTGCAGCTAAGCACAGTTGTCCAAGAAGTACACTAACGGTAGGTTCTCAGGAGACTGCCACTTTCATTCCGTGGCGAACAGTCTTTTATACCATACATATTTACAATACCTATCCCAAAACATACAAAACTGACAAATGAGAAAAGTTCGAAAACAAGCTATCGAGTATCTCGTGTACGCCCTTCTTTCAGACCCCGTGTTCTCCCCTCCCCTCAAGTTAATCAATGCTAGTGCATGTAATTCAATTTGCAGGTGGCAGGACGTATTTGCGATCCTCAAAAGACAGTTGTGTAACAAGAGAATACACGGAGAAAATAGTGAAGGCCAGTCAAACAAGATAAAGTAAAGGAAGAATGGTGGGACCCAAACAGTAAACTAAGACAAGGATCAATCAGTCTAGATATGGATTAACTAACTCGGCCAGTCCCTGACACCAGTTTCATAAACAAGGACAAAGGGTTACTTTTTAACAGGAGAGGCGAACAGCTGAAAAGGCAAAAACACTATGTTCGCCGTGTCGCCTGAGTGAGGGCAACACAAAATGGCGGCTGACTACGAAGCGAAGTCGAAAGTCACGGAACCTCAATTCTGTTGGGAATAACTTAGGCGCCGGTTGAGGAATTTGCGTGTAATTTTCCAAAATTTAGGCCAGCTCCGCTCCGCTTATTCCCTTTAAGTTTCGGGGGGATTCGTCATGCGGGGGCCGAGAAAAAAGGGGGGTCCCAAAACGTGTTTTCCCCATGTTAATTTCCATAGGACGAATAGACAAGGCTACAGCCCGAACCGCTGAATGGAATTACACCAAACTTTGCAAAATTGTAGGTACTGGTACGCAGAAGTGCCTTTTGTTTAAATGGTGTAAATCCCTCCAGTAGTTACTGAGAAAATGAAAAGAAAAAAAATATATACCTGGGCGGAGCCTAACCACACATCTCATCGTGAGATCTGATTGGCTGTCAGCACTTCATCCAAGAAGTGTTGGCAGCCATCTTGGGACCAATATACATGATAGCACCTCATTAAAAAGCATTGTAGTTAATAGTTACATTATAAATCATTTGTTGATGGTACATACTCATTTTAGGAATTGTGGTGTGTTCTAAGGTGATTTTACCATGTGAAAAAGCCTTCTACTGGGATATCATGAATCATGTTTGAAAGAAAACTATTATCTCATGTTTTTCCCACAGTGGTTTGGAAGGGGATCTATAAGCTAAACTGAAAGCATATTTTCTGTAAATTCACATTCTTTCTCAGTCATGTGAGAATGAAGTCTGACATTCTCAGTATAACATGTACATCCAACAAGGACAGAGACTGTCAGTTGATTCCTTTGTGTTCTACTGCAGCCTCCTAGAGTGTTCTAAAGAACAACTAGAGCGCTAACAGTCCTACTTATTACAAAGGTATGGCACACCTGAAGCCATCTTGATTGAAATAAAGTGGTAACTCTTAAAACATTTAATTTAAAAAGGAATAAAATGAGGGGGTATATTTTGCCATAGAAAGTATGATTAGTGCTGCAGAAAGAAAAATGAGGGCACATTTTGAGTGACTTCTCAAATCCTCTTCTATTTCATTAAAAAATTCTGACATGCAGTCTCCCAAGATGGCCACCAGAGACAAAAGAGCCCAAATGTAGCCCAAATATCACCCAGATGTAGCCCAAGTATAGCCCAATGACAGAGTGTCCCAGAGTGTTCTAAAGAACAACTAGAGCGCTAACAGTCTTACTTATGACAAAAGTATGGCACACCAGAAGCCATCTTGATTGGAATGAAGTGGTAAGTCTGAAAACATTTCATTTAAAAAGGAACAAAATGAGGGGGTTCATTTTGCCATAGAAAGTATGATTAGTGCTGCAGAAAGAAAAATTAGGGCACATTTTGAGTGACTTCTCAAATCCTCTTCTATTTCATTAAAAAATTCTGACATGCAGTCTCCCAAGATGGCCACCAGAGACAAAAGAGCCCAAATATCACCCAGATGTAGCCCAAGTATAGCCCAATGACAGAATGTCCCAGAGTGTTCTAAAGAACAACTAGAGCGCTAACAGTCCTACTTATTACAAAGGTATGGCACACCGAAGCCATCTTGATTGGAATAAAGTGGTAACTCTTAAAACATTTCATTTAAAAAGGAACAAAATGAGGGGGTATATTTTGCCATAGAAAGTATGATTAATGCTGCAGAAAGAAAAATTAGGGTACATTTTGAGTGACTTCTCAAATCCTCTTCTATTTCATTAAAAAATTCTGACATGCAGTCTCCCAAGATGGCCACCAGAGACAAAAGAGCCCAAATGTAGCCCAAATATCACCCAGATGTAGCCCAAGTATAGCCCAATGACAGAATGTCCCAGAGTGTTCTAAAGAACAACTAGAGCGCTAACAGTCTTACTTATGACAAAAGTATGGCACACTAGAAGCCATCTTGATTGGAATGAAGTGGTAAGTCTGAAAACATTTCATTTAAAAAAGAACAAAATGAGGGGGTTCATTTTGCCATAGAAAGTATGATTAGTGCTTCAGAAGGAAAAATTAAGGAACATTTTGAGTGACTTCTCAAATCCTCTTCTATTTCATTAAAATAATTCTGACATGCAGACTGAAACATGCACTTTGAATACCAGCAGCAGACTTCCCTGGTGAGCAGTAGCTTTACTACAGTGATCTAATGAGCAACTAGAGTGCTAACATTCAGAATTTATGGCAAATGTGTGACACATCTGAATCCCTTCTTGATGGAACCAAAGTAAACAAGGGGGTCATTCAATCCATCAGGGGGTCATTCAATCCATCACTTACCTGCCGTGAGGACAACGGCTGCTGCTTGGTCTAGGGAAGCGCCGTGAGGGGAACGACTGCCTCCTACATCGCCTGCAGACACCGGGGGTCAGAACCACACCTCCCAGGTGCCCCGGCGGCTGAGTCGCGTCCCTGACGCCACCATCGCGCCCGGAGGCGCCAGAAAAGCGAAGAGCGCCGAGCGCTCAGGGGGTCATTCAATCCATCACTTACCTGCCGTGAGGACAACGGCTGCTGCTTGGTCTAGGGAAGTGCCGTGAGGGGAACGGCTGCCTCCTACATCGCCTGCAGACACCGGGTGTCAGAACCACACCTCCCAGGTGCCCCGGCGTGAGTCGCGTCCCTGACGCCACCATCGCGCCCGGAGGCGCCAGAAAAGCGAGGAGCGCCGAGCGCTCAGGGGGTCATTCAATCCATCACTTACCTGCCGTGAGGACAACGGCTGCTGCTTGGTCTAGGGAAGCGTTGTGAGGGGAACGGCTGCCTCCTACATCGCCTGCAGACACCGGGGGTCAGAACCACACCTCCCAGGTGCCCCGGCGCCTGAGTCACGTCCCTGACGCCACCATCGCGCCCGGAGGCGCCAGAAAAGTGAGGAGCGCCGAGCGCTCAGGGGGTCATTCAATCCATCACTTACCTGCCGTGAGGACAACGGCTGCTGCTTGGTCTAGGGAAGCGCCGTGAGGGGAACGGCTGCCTCCTACATCGCCTGCAGACACCGGGGGTCAGAACCACACCTCCCAGGTGCCCCGGCGGCTGAGTCGCGTCCCTGATGCCACCATCGTGCCCGAGGCGCCAGAAAAGCGAGGAGCGCCGAGCGCTCAGGGGGTCATTCAATCCATCACTTACCTGCCGTGAGGACAACGGCTGCTGCTTGGTCTAGGGAAGCGCCGTGAGGAAAACGGCTGCCTCCTACATCGCCTGCAGACACCGGGGGTCAGAACCACACCTCCCAGGTGCCCCGGCGGCTGAGTCGCGTCCCTGACGCCACCATCGCGCCCGGAGGCGCCAGAAAAGCGAGGAACGTCCCTCGCAACGCGAGTCGCGCGCGGGAGCGCCCGGGGCGAAGCCCGGGCAAAGGGCGGGCCCTCTGTGGCCCTCAGAGGCCTGAAGAGACTGGACTGGGCAACGGACCCTGGTTGTACAGTAAATACCACTTTTTCTTAGATTCCGTTGTGCACAAGTCCTCTTTGCGAGACTCTAATAAGGCTTAAAATCTACCTCCCTGTTTTCCTCTAGCGTGTCTGGCTTGTTGTGCTTTTGGAGGTGCTCTATCGGGTCGCTAGTTGTTGTTTAATATTGTTATTCATCTGGCTTACATTTTCTACGCTGTGTAAATATGCCTAACTGTAAAAATACTACCACCACACTTGATAACTACTTAGTAACAGTGGTTTCTAAAATTAATAGTGACCGGAGAGCTTCACTTGGGAAATCTGCCCCTTCGGGACCTTTGCTCCCTAGTTTCCTCCCCGATACAACAGTTACCCCCCCTGAGGCTAATACTGTCTTAGGAAGCAGGGGAATGGTAGTGACAGACGTCCAGGTACATCCACCCCCTAATAGATTTAAATCTCAATATTATTGCTAGCCCAGATGGTTCACCCGGGCCAGATGAGATCCGCTCTAAAACAGCTAGAGCAGTCAGGGCCTGTAGGAAAATGCCATCCAAACGGGGTGGTGGGAAGCCAAGAAAAGCTCTAGAGAGTAAGGAAACCCCTCACAAAAATAAAGGTAAACATGGGGGGCCTGAATTGCCACAAACTGCTGTAGGCTGTAGTACAAACATGGAACAATTTGAATTAATACTGGGCGCTTTTGAGACCAAACTAGAAAGAAAAATGGTAGAAATTATTTCCCCCTTGCTGTACAAAATTGACGCACTTACCTCAGAAGTTGATAGACTGATGTGTTTAGTTAAATCCCAGCCCTCCCCAGTAGAAGTGGACAGGTCTGCAGATAAAGCCCCTGTAGAGCGTCAGGATGGAAATAGCTCTGTACCTTTATTGCAACGAGTAGGAAGTCCACCAACAGAGAGGCCCACACAAATTCAGACACCTTTAGATAATCAAGGTCCCTCTGGCCTAAAAAAACCTGATCCCATTGCTACTAAGTTAAACGTGAACCAAAACTCCAGAATTGACCTTCCTCCAGAGGCGGCGCCCTTTGTGTGCATATTATCGGGGGCTCCTGAACTTAAACAAGGGAAAACAGAAGGCTTCCAAGAGTTAAAAAATAAAGTAGCCTTTTGGCTTTCCAAGAATAGACCCCTTCCACCCACCATAGATGGCCGTATCTTAAATGTTCGAAGGGTGGGGTGGCTTGGCCGCAGGACTAAAGACATATCAGGTTGTTGGACCTAGGGAACCCCAAGTCACATAGGGTAGCTTGGCACTAAGTGGGAAGGCCTAACTCCAAGGAACATGTGCTAAGTTTGCGCCACACCCATCAGTAACATAACATCCATCCACTTAAAAAAGGACACTACACCAAGATTGGAAAAATATGAGCTGTTTTATAAAAGTTCTCTTAGATTCTTTGTTTTCCAAATTTCCACAATCAAATGTAATTAAGTTTTCACAACCTCATTACTTTTCTACATATAGCAGGTAAACATTTACAGCTTTAAATAGATATTGTGCAACAGTAAAGCTTTCCAATAACACTTTTATACCTCCTCCTGAAATTATTTCCTTATCACACAATTAAACCATAACGCCATGAGTTTCATTCCAAGAACTGCAGATTGGCAGGAATTATACCCCAGAAGATTCAAGGTTAACAATTTTCCAGCTAATCCCACCAGACAGAGAGCCCTTCCCCTGATTATGAGAGAAGAAGGTTACACCTAACTGATGCTGGAGTAGATTAGGCAAATGAAATCACATTGGCTTATGTTAACTCATATCCCCTCCACAGCAGCAGGAGTCTATGCCTTAGTCAAGTACAGCCTTGCCCTGTGGATTCCCCTCTTGGAGTTCTCTCTCTCTACTTCCAAGGGCTACAGGGCGTCAGCTGGGGAATTAAGCTCCCTTGCACAGTAGACCTTACTGCATGACAATTCCTGGTACCAAGCTGAGCTGTTCGAATGAGTGGTTACTTAAATTGTTAAGTTTTATGCTGCCCAAACCTTTCGTCTAGTCCGCTTTTCCGGGCTAGTCCCACTGCTTCCCCCACCTTCCCGGCTTACTTGGCCTTGAAGTTACCGGGGGCGGTCTCCACCCGACCCTTCTGCTTAAAAGCGCCTCTACGGCCGTGAGTGGGAAATCCTCGCCCTCCCCTCAGTCAGGAGAGAAGGCGTTCCTCCGGAGCCCACTCGGCAGCCCTTGGCACTTCACCGGCTGAAGGACGGTGCTCCGTAGCAACGCGTCTCACTTCGGCACCTGGATACTTCCGCGCCCTCCTCAGCGACTCCTCCCATAGGTCTCCGCCTTCCGCCGACCTCACCCGCCGGTCTCCGCCTCCAGCCGACCTCTTCCGGGGTGTTCACCTCTCCTTACCCGGCAACAGATCTTCCTGCGGCAATCCTTCTCCGGCGCTGCAACGTCCCTTCACTCGCCACTGGAGCCTTCCTGAAGGGCGGTTTGGGTCGCGGAGTCGGCAGCTGCGCAGTAAGCCTCTTTCCTTTTAGCGCCAGCAGACACAACTTAACACAGCACCTCAGCAGGGGTGTGACCCGAATTTGCGACACAATCCGGAAGTTCTTCCCCACTTGGCAGGGGGGTCCGATTCTCTCACCGAGGCGGTGGCACGCCAGAGTCCACCTCAGCTCACTTCTCACTCCGTGTTGAGAACTCCGAAGCAGATAGGGTTACGACCTGGGGACAAGCGCGTTCACCATAGGCACAGGGCTTGGTAGACAGGCAAGGGGGCCCGTCATTCTGGAAGGGAAATCCGCCTATAGGTCAATCTCTCCCCTTATCAGTACGTGCTCCTCCTCACTAGCCACCTTACTCCTGACCAGACCCACTTCACCCTTTCTCTGACCAGCTCTAAAATGGCCGCCCTGGTTCTGGCCTTATATAGGCTGACCCTAGGAGGTCCAGAAGAGACCAGAAGGTCCTAGAGGGCTCCTATTCTTCCCTATGGGCCAAGCCTCAGGAGTGGCAGTTATGACAGTTGATGTCCACCATTTTGTAGGTCTGGGTGAATTTTAGTCAGGACAGGCTCCTGGGCCCTTGGTAAAAAACTATGAGGGCAAAAAGAACATCTATCCCCCAGACCAACACCACAAAAGTATCCAGTGGACATAAAAATTTAAAGGTATGAGGGGCGGAAAGGGGACAAAAAATAAATAATAAATTGGAGGGACTACCCAAAGGCAGACAGGTCTAACACGCGTCCCCCCCCAGCTGAAAGTGGGGAGAGCTACCCAACCCCTTGGGAGTCCTCATCACTAATGTGGAAATACCTAGAGAGACCGTCTGCATTGGCGTGGTCCACTCAAGGCCGATGTTCCACCCGGAAGTCCATTCCCTGTAGGGAGATGGACCATCTCAACAACTTGGGATTTTCCCCCTTCATTTGCATCAGCCAACGTAGGGGTCGGTGGTCAGTCTGAACCAGGAAGTGTGAGCCAAACAGGTATGGCCGCAACTTCTTCAGAGCCCACACCACCGCAAAAGCTTCCCTCTCAATTGCACTCCACTTCTGTTCCCGGGGAAGCAGTCTCCTAGATAGGAAAACTACAGGCTGATCCAGACCCTCTTCATTGAGTTGCGATAACACTGCCCCAATGCCATGTTCTGATGCATCTGTCTGGACAATGAACTCCTTGGAGAAGTCTGGGGCCCTCAGGACCGGTGCTGCACACATTGCCTGCTTGAATTTTTCAAAGGCTTGCTGACAAGCCTCTGTCCAAACTACCCGTCGAGGTTGTTTCTTGGATGTGAGCTCTGTGAGGGGCACTACAATAGTGCCATACCCCTTCACAAAGCGACGGTAGTAACCTGTGAGGCCCAGGAAGGCTCGGACCTCAGTCTGGGTCTTGGGGGGCTCCCAGGCCATGATTGCCTCAATCTTTGCCTGGAGGGGCTGCACTGTTCCCCTACCCACCAAGTGGCCTAGGTACACAACCGACCCCTGCCCAATCTGACATTTGCAGGCCTTGATTGTCAAGCCAGCCTGTTTCAGGGCCTGGAGAACTGCTTGCAAATGTTGCAAATGGTCCTCCCAACTGCTGCTGAAGACGGCAATGTCATCCAGGTAAGCAGCGGAGACACCCTCCATTCCGGAGAGGACCTGGTTCGCCAGCCGCTGAAAAGTAGCAGGGGCATTCTTGAGCCCAAAGGGCATCACACAGAACTGGTAGTGTCCCTCAGGCGTGGAGAAAGCTGACCTTTCTTTTGCTCCATCTGTAAGGGAGATCTGCCAGTACCCTGAAGTGAGGTCAAAGGTACTCAAGTATTGGGCAGCTCCCAGCCGGTCAATCAATTCATCCGCCCTAGGGATCGGATGAGCATCAGTCTTGGTTACTGAGTTCAGTCCCCGGTAACCCACACAGAACCTCAGTTCTGGAGTGGTGCCTGGTGGAGCTGCTTTTGGCACTAGAACCACCGGACTGGACCAGGGGCTACTGGAAGGTTCAATAACTCCTAGCTCCAGCATCTTGGTAACCTCACCGTGTATGCTGGCCTTCACCTTGTCTGACAGCTGGTAGGTCTTTGACTTCACTGGTGGGCTGTCTCCTGTGTCCACATCATGGGTACACAGGTGGGTCCTTCCCGGGACAAGGGAGAACAACGTAGAGTACTGCTCCAGTATCTGGCGGCAGTCTTCTCGCTGTTCAGAAGTTAGGGATGGGGAGAGAATTTCTCCCTCCACCGACCCATCCTTTTCCTGAGACGAAAACAAGTCTGGGAGAGGTTCGCTTTACGCTTCCTCTCCTCCATCAGTCACCATCATCAAGATGACCTCGGGCCTCTCATGGTGGGGTTTGAGGCGGTTAGCATGTAGCACCCTTGGGGGCTGTCGAGGGGTTTTAAGGTCCACCAGGTATGTGGCCTTACCCTTCTTTTCTAACACCTCAAAGGGGCCTGTCCAGCGATCCTGGAGGGCACTTAGCTCTCCAGGCTCCATCACCCAAACTTTCTGGCCAGGCTCCAAATCCACCGGGTGAGCATTGTGGTCATACCACTCCTTCATTACTGCTTGGCTGGCCTCCAGGTTGTCAGAAGCTTGCTTCCACAACTTTGCCATTTGGCTCCTGAAGGCCAGCATGTAGCTCACCACATCCTGGGGAGGCTTCCTGGGAGACTTTTCCCAGCCATCCTTCACCAGGCTGAGAGGACCACGTACAGGGTGCCCATACAGAAGCTCAAAGGGGCTGAAGCCCACTCCCTTCAGAGACTCTCTCCCTCACCACTCCTTGTTGTAAATAATTTTGTCCACCCTAAGCGTGGAAGGGTATACTCAGACATGAGTCCCTTGCTCATTGCACCATCAGGATTCAAGCAAGCCGGGCCGAAGACGGCTGTAATGCCAGAAACCGGTCCCCGGAAGCTTGTTTCCTTCCCAGTGTAAGAATTGGCTTTTGTAGTTTGGTTTGCCCTGTTCCCATCATGCACTGGGACAGGAACAGACTAATTTGCATACAGCCAGGTTCTGAAACTGGGATGGTGCAATGAGCTAAAAAACGGTGTTGGATCTAGCCCTGATCTCTTGACTGGGTGAGAGTATTCTGCTTAATTCAGAGACTCTCTCCCTCACCACTCCCTTCTGCGGCACTTCCCTGTAGGAAAATAGCAAACAGGGTAGGAGGACGTCCCATTTCCTCCGCAGGCTTTCAGGCAGACTTCTGATCATGCCCTTCAAGGTTTTGTTGAACCTTTCTACCAGTCCATTGGACTGGGGGTGATAGGGAGTGGTGAACCGGTAGGTCACTCCACACTCCTTCCACATGGCCCGCATGTATGCTGACATGAAGTTGGTCCCCGTGTCGGACACAACTTCCTTGGGGAAACCCACTCGGGTAAATATCCCCATCAGGGCCCTAGCCACAACAGGTGCAGTGACAGTCCTCAGAGGAATGGCCTCTGGGTACCGTGTGGCGTGATCCACCAGAACCAGGATAAACCTGTGACAAGCTGTAGTTGGTGGATCCAATGGCCCCACAATGTCGATGCCCACCCTTTCAAAGGGGGTGCTAACGACAGGAAGTGGTTCCAGGGGAGCTTTCAGCTTCACCCCTGTCTTCCCACTGGCTTGACAGGATACACATGTCCGACAGTAGGTGTCAGATGCCACTTTCATCTGAGGCCAGTAAAAGTGGGGGACAAGCCGAGCAAAGGTCTTGTCCTGACCTAAGTGTCCTGCCAAGGGTATTTCATGAGCCAATTCTAACAGAAAGGCTCGGTATCGTTGAGAGACTACCAAACTTGTCCCCGGACAAACTAAATCGCTACTTCGGCCTTGCCTCTTCAGCGTGTCCCAGGTGCGGACTCCTGAACTCGGATCTGCTACACGCACTCTGGAGTTGCCCTCACCTTACCATGTACTGGTCGGCGGTCACTGACACATTAGCGGCAGCCACGGGCGACACTCTTCCTAAGACATGGGAGGCATGCCTACTGGGGCTCTACAGGAGGACCAAGCAGACCAAACTGCAGGCACGCTTCTGGGACCTGGGGCTCATAACAGCCAAGCGGCTCATCACGAAACGCTGGAAGAATAATGCCCCCCCGCAACCGGTGGACTGGCGTCGCTCATTCGCCAACTGGGCTAGCGCAGAGAGCGTGACATTACACAGAGAGGAGACGGCGGGACTTCGAATGTACCCAATTGCCCAGGAGTGGGACACTACTATGACTACATACCATCAGGCTTGTATCCAGGCTGGTATCACATGAACGCTTAGTTGTGGAGCGGGGATAGACCCGTCACCCTTACATTTCCGGAGTCAGACCCCTCCCCCCCCTGTTGTTTCCCCCTACCACCGCCCCGAAGTGCCTCTCCCCCCTCCCCCCCCCGGCCGCTGGGGCAATGCCCGACAAAGTCTGTTTGCTATTATTCCCCCCTACCGCCACATGGCCGCAGCGATCCTCAATCCACGACCATTCCCGTCACCACACTGTCCACATACAGCGTTACATAAAACATTAGTGTCACCTATACACTGCTGTACACGCAAACACTAGTCCGATTGTTGTTGATGTGTTTCCCCTCCTACTTTCATTATTTCCCTATTATTTATTTCTTTATTTATTTTTCTCCTTTATTTACTTGATTGGCAGTTGGCTTTGTTTCTGCTGCGCTCATGATGATGTTGATTTCTCCCGTTCCATTTCACTTTTCTTCAATGTTTATTCAATATTGCCATGATCATGCGTCTATAGCCCTGTATCCCATATGGTAATGTGGGATGTGATTCCTGTCTCTGACATGGTCCGTGCCACCCAGGGAACACAGCCTGGAACAACTGCTGTTGACTATCATGAACACTTTGGCCCTTCTGCAGTGACATACGCTGCAGGCACTGCGACCTAAGATTTCTCCTGAGACTGAGAATTGCGGATTAAAGCATCTTCCCTGGCTACTGTTTATTTTCACCTATATGCGACCGAAATGTCGAAAATGTTACCGACTGGGTAATGATTGTCGTTTATATGACATTGTATGATCTACTGGCTTGTTTTACGTTTTGATTTGTGAAATTAAATAAAAACTGGGACCGTTGGTCTAAAAAAAAAAAAAATCGTTGAGGGACTACCAAGGCCCGGGATGAACCGGGTAAAGGTACTTTGGGTTCACTGTAGAGGAGTCCATCCTCCCAGTAAATATGGTAGTGTCCTGCAACGTTCCCTGCTGCCCGGGCTTCAGCCTGTCGCCTCAGTCCCTCAAGGGTAAGGCACTCCTTCTGGCCCTTACAGAACTCCTCCCTGGTAGGCCCTCCCTCCACATGCCACTCAGCAGGGATGGGTAGGTCCTCCAGAGAGACTACTTCCCCCTCCACGGACTCCTGGTCCACCACCGCAGGTGGCCGATCTGTCACATGGGGTGTGGAAGCCGAAGCAGGCTTCTCCTGTCTTCGGGTCTGTCCCTTTTTGGCAGCGGTTGGGCCATTGTTCCAGGCTCCAACCCGGGCGAACTCCCTCTCTGGGCAGTCGCAGACCTTGTGCTTGCACAGGCCCAGTCAGGTGTACCCAGCATCTCCGAATGAGTCCGGTATTCCACCTCTCTCCAAGCATTGTGCTCCATGTCATTTCCCAGCAGACAATCGACTGGCACGGTAGGGCTTACGGCAACTCGAAGTGAACCTGCAACCCCTTCCCACTCAAAGGGAACCTCGGCCACCGGGTAGTGGCCCATTCTGCCGTCAGCCATCGCGGCAGGGTGGAGTACATGTGGAATCACCTGCTCTGGAGACACCAGTTGACTCCTTACCATAGTCATACTGGCTCCTGTGTCTCTCAGAGCTTCCCCTCTTTGGCCATTGATGGTGACCCATTGCCCATACTTTACAGTATTTGAGGGCACCTGGATCTTAGGAACCATCTCCCGATCTCCCAGGGACACTAAGGTGACACCCGCCCACTCACCCCCCTTAACTAAGGGCAACTCCTCCCCGAGCGCTACACTAGCTACTCCCAGGGCTTTTCCTCCGGTGGGAGGGGGTGGTCTCTTTGGGCATTTGACATCTCCCTTATAATGTCCAACACCACCACACTCAAAGCAGTGGACGACCCTTGGCTGCTGGCTTTGGCCAGGATGAGGGTTTCGGGGCGGGTTAGCCTTAGGGGTGAAACCTGTTCCCTTTCCCTGGAAACTGTTTTGGGGACCTTTAGAGAACTACCGCTTTTTATCTCCCCCCTCCTTCTTCTGAGGGGCGCCCTGTCCGGCCCTTTGGGAATCCCCTCCAGTCCCCTTTGAGGACACCCGGGTACTGGCCCAGATGTCCGCCTCCTCTGCAAGCTTCCGGGGGTTTGTCAACTTGCTATCCACCAGGTGTTGGCGCAGCTCGGGAAAACATTTCTCGAGTAGATGCTCTTTAAGAAAAAGGTCATATAACCCCTCATAGTCTTTCACCTCGCTGCCCTGTACCCAGCCCTCCAATGCCTTTCTTGCATAGTCCAGGAAATCCACCCAGTTCTGGGTGCTTAACTTGTGGCTCCCCCTGAACTTTTGGCGATACTTCTCCGGGGTTAGCCCAAACTTTTTGATTAATGCTATCTTCATGGTGGGGTAGTGGGTCTGCTTCTCTTGTTCTAGGGCCAATAATGTGTCCCGACCAGTGGGAGGCATATACTTATATAGGCCACCCCCCCAGTGTTTCTCCTGGATCCCATGGGCTCTTAGGGAGACCTCATAGGCAGCCAGCCACTTGGCAATGTCATCCCCTTGACTATAGCTGGCAACTATGTCTTTAGGTAGGTAGGGTCTGGATTCCCTGGTTGGTTCTCTTGTTTCGCTGCCACCATTTGGAGAGTTGGCGAGTCCTAACTGTAGAGCCTTGAGTTCTAGCTCTTATAGTCTAAGCTCATGAGCCATCCTCTGTTCCTCCCTCCCCTGTTCTAACCTGGCTAACTCCCACTTCAGCTTCCTTTTTTCCCTCCTGTCTGTTAGTTCAGCTTCGGTCAAGCTTCCTCCGGAGACACTACTGTCCCCCCTTGAGTAGGTCATTGGTCCTGGAAGTAGGTTTCCAATCTCAGAATGGAACAATCCCTCTACCTCTATGACTGTGTCCCGGTCCGTCCCCTCTTCCTCCTCCTTCCCTTCTCCATGTGCTGCCACCCAAGCCCTCAAACTGGTCTGGAGTTCCCCCTTCTTAGCACCACGCTTAAAGAACACTCCCATCTTTTGACAAAAGTCCCTAAGCTGGGCTACAGAATAAGTTTCCAGTTCTTCCAGAGCAAATTCCATTTTTGCTGAAGAGCAATGTAGGGACAATCACACAAAAAGAATAGAATCACAAGGGGCAATGTGAAGCTACCTCCACCCACCACCAGGAATGAATTTAGAAAAAACAAAAGTAGTAATTGGGAAGTCCGCCAGGAGAAAACTCCAGGTGTAGGCCTGTGGGGTATGTTTTGTTACTTCAGAGTAGACGCAAACACAGTTTGTATCCCACCGCTGGACACCAATTATGTTGGACCTAGGGAACCCCAAGTCACATAGGGTAGCTTGGCACTAAGTGGGAAGGCCTAACTCCAAGGAACATGTGCTAAGTTTGCGCCACACCCATCAGTAACATAACATCCATCCACTTAAAATAAGGACACTACACCAAGATTGGAAAAATATGAGCTGTTTTATAAAAGTTCTCTTAGATTCTTTGTTTTCCAAATTTCCACAATCAAATGTAATTAAGTTTTCACAACCTCATTACTTTTCTACATATAGCAGGTAAACATTTACAGCTTTCAATAGATATTGTGCAACAGTAAAGCTTTCCAATTACACTTTTATACCTCCTCCTGAAATTATTTCCTTATCACACAATTAAACCATAACGCCATGAGTTTCATTCCAAGAACTGCAGATTGGCAGGAATTATACCCCAGAAGATTCAAGGTTAACAATGTTCCAGCTAATCCCACCAGACAGAGAGCCCTTCCCCTGATTATGAGAGAAGAAGGTTACACCTAACTGACGCTGGAGTAGATTAGGCAAATGAAATCACATTGGCTTATGTTAACTCATATCCCCTCCACAACAGCAAGAGTCTATGCCTTAGTCAAGTACAGCCTTGCCCTGTGGATTCCCCTCTTGGAGTTCTCTCTCTCTACTTCCAAGGGCTACAGGGCGTCAGCTGGGGAATTAAGCTCCCTTGCACAGTAGACCTTACTGCATGACAATTCCTGGTACCAAGCTGAGCTGTTCGAATGAGTGGTTACTTAAATTGTAAGTTTTATGCTGCCCAAACCTTTCGTCTAGTCCGCTTTTCCGGGCTAGTCCCACTGCTTCCCCCACCTTCCTGGCTTACTTGGCCTTGAAGTTACCGGGGGCGGTCTCCACCCGACCCTTCTGCTTAAAAGCACCTCTACAGCCGTGAGCGGGAAATCCTCGCCCTCCCCTCAGTCAGGAGAGAAGGCGTTCCTCCGGAGCCCACTCGGCAGCCCTTGGCACTTCACCGGCTGAAGGACGGTGCTCCGTAGCAACGCGTCTCACTTCGGCACCTGGATACTTCCGCGCCCTCCTCAGCGACTCCTCCCACAGGTCTCCGCCTTCCGCCGACCTCACCCGCCGGTCTCCGCCTCCAGCCGACCTCATTCGGGGTGTTCACCTCTCCTTACCCGGCAACAGATCTTCCTGCGGCAATCCTTCTCCGGCGCTGCAACGTCCCTTCACTCGCCACTGGAGCCTTCCTGAAGGGCGGTTTGGGTCGCGGAGTCGGCAGCTGCGCAGTAAGCCTTTTTCCTTTTAGCGCCAGCAGACACAACTTAACGCAGCACCTCAGCAGGGGTGTGACCCGAATTTGCGACACAATCCGGAAGTTCTTCCCCACTTGACAGGGGGGTCTGATTCTCTCACCCAGGCGGTGGCACGCCAGAGTCCACCTCAGCTCACTTCTCACTCTGTGTTGAGAACTCCGAAGCAGATAGGGTTACGACCTGGGGACAAGCGCGTTCACCATAGGCACAGGGCTTGGTAGACAGGCAAGGGGGCCCGTCAGTCTGGAAGGGAAATCCGCCTATAGGTCAATCTCTCCCCTTCTCAGTGCGTGCTCCTCCTCACTAGCCACCTTACTCCTGACCAGACCCACTTCACCCTTTCTCTGACCAGCTCTAAAATGGCCGCCCTGGTTCTGGCCTTATATAGGCTGACCCTACGAGGTCCAGAAGAGACCAGAAGGTTCTAGAGGGTTCCTATTCTTCCCTATGGGTCAAGCCTCAGGAGTGGCAGTTATGACAGTTGATGTCCACCATTTTGTAGGTCTGGGTGAATTTTAGTCAGGACAGGCTCCTGGGCCCTTGGTAAAAAACTATGAGGGCAAAAAGAACATCTATCCCCCAGACCAACACCACAAAAGTATCCAGTGGACATAAAAATTAAAAGGTATGAGGGGCGGAAAGGGGAAAAAAAAATAATAATAAATTGGAGGGACTACCCAAAGGCAGACAGGTCTAACACAGGTGATCTGGTAATTGTTAATTTTAGGAGTACCCACGTAATTCCATTTCTTAGAGGCTGGCGTCCACAAGTTGGTGACGGCCCGATTGTAACGTGGGAACTCTTTGACTTTTTTCCTAAAGCCCGCACTTGCATTAACGTGTCACCCTTGGTACCCAGGTCTAACAATATCCATCATCGGGGCCGTCCAAACCTGTTAAGCGTTGAATCTCTGATCTCCGCCGGGAGATATGCTCCATTGTCTTATCTTGATGGAAATGATTGACTCACTGTTGGGAATGTCCTATGTAATTCAGGGGATCAGAGGGGTCTGGCTTCAGTAGATATGGGTTCGGAGGTTTTACCTTTTGCTCAGTGTTCTGAACCTTGTAATAGCGTTGGTACAACAACGGCACTAGATAATATTTCACTCACCCCCCCAGATACTGTGTTAGTCCAGCCCGCGGTAACATTCCCACACTTGTTGGACACCGCCTACTCTAAGTGTGTAGGTTGGAACATAGCTGGGCTTGAGTCCCGTTTGTGTATCCCTGATTGGGTAGATTTTATAGATCATGGGGATGTTTGGTCCTTTCAAGAAACATGGGCACTTCTGCCGGTGTTTCGGGTGGGGTTTCTAAATTTTAGTAAACCCGCTACAAAAGGACTAAAAGGGCACCCCGTAGGAGGGCTAACAACTTGGGTCCGTCAATGTGAGGGCGTATGGGCTGAAGAAGTTGCCATAGACAGTCTAGACATACTAATAATAAGGATTAGATCTTCCAAAGGCTTAAATATCCTTTTAGTTAACATTTATGTTAGGGGCCTCCAGGGTGGACGGGTCTCACCAACCCTTCTCCTCCTGGACGACTTCCTCTCTAATGTGACTGAAGAGGGGTATAAGGTCGTGTTGGGAGATTTTAACACTTGCTTCGAGCTACTGGGCATTGATGATGGTTCCCTTACAGAGGAAGAAGACATGTCGTGGGGAATACCACAGCTCGAGTTACCACCGATTGGGAAATGGTCTTGCTCTGCCACTTTCATCAAGGGGTTATGCCTAGATCAGGGTCTGAGAGCAACCAATGGCAGGGTAATATCAGACAGGAAGTGTAGGCACATATTCAACAACGGCAGACACAGCAGTCGCATCGATTATATCTTAGTCGATGTACAGCTGTGGGTTGCAGTTGTTGATATGGAAATTATTGAACGCCCCGAAAGTGATCATGACCCGCTTGTACTGGCTTTAAGGGACTTTAGCTTTCAAAAGTCCAAGACCTGTGAGTCAAACGTAGTCCCAGCTGAGGTTACTTTAAGTAACGACATGAGAAGGGTGCACTGGCCCAAAATTGCTGTGGATGAAGGGGCGAGAAAGGAGATCAGAACTTTAGTGTCCAGTTCCCTGGAGCTTTTGAATAATTGTGGGTCGCAGGACGAGATTAATGCAAATCTCACAAGTATACATACTGAGTTGTTTCCGGGCCTTAAAAAGCTATTTATCAAGACTATCCCTAAACAGAATAGGAAGATGAAGCATAGAGTGGTTACATGGTTTGATGATGAGTGTCGACGGACACAAGGGGACATGTTTTTAGCTATCAAATCTAAAAACCATGGCCATGTGAGGTCCTGTAGAAAAGCTTACAATGAAGCTAAACATAAGGCTAAATCTAATTGGGATGAGGATCGGTGGGTAACCTTGACTGGAGCATGTGGCCATCGAAACATGCAACAGTTTTGGCACCTCCTAAAATGGGGGAAAAGCCAGGAGGATCACCCTAGCCCAGCACATGTTGGCCAACAACAATTTGTAAGCTTTTTTTTGGAACAATTCAGGAGTAACAACGTTGTTTTAGCTGACCTCCCTCGTTTCGCCTCTGAGGAACCACTCATGTTTTCTATTACTGAGGTTAGAAAGATTATGACATCAATCCCGAGAGGAAAAGCACCTAGCCCGATTGTATTCCTGCTGATGTATTTCTGCAGGATCAGGATCTCTGGGCCCCGTATATCTGCCATTTGGCAAATGCTCTTGCGTCGAGAGCAGAGGTCCCAGACTCCTGGTACGGGGCAGAAATCCTACCAATTTATAAAAAAGGCGATCGCTTGGTTCCCTCAAACTACCGACCGATCAACCTTATCGATGCGGTGCAAAAAATAACAGCCCGCCTCGTACTAGGTAGGATTCAGGAATGGATACATGACTTCGATATCCTCACACCTCTGCAGGCGGGCTTCCGATCCCATGTGAGCACTCTCGACCAAGCATTCCGTTTTGTGGTCCTATATTGGAAGACTGTTGTTTTTGGGAAGGGCAAGCTATACGCAGCCTTTGTGGACCTAAGGTCCGCATTCGACCTAGTTCCTAGGTCCAAGCTGTGGGAATGCCTATTGAAACTGGGAATGCCCGCTGTTTTGGTGCGACTTTTAGTGAACTTACATGCCCACACCTTTGCTCAAGTACGTTGGGGCAAGCCCGGGGAGGTTACGGACAGATTTTCTGTCTCTAAAGCTGTTAGACAAGGGTGTGTTTTGGCCCCTACTTTGTTTTCTTTATTTATTAATGGGGTCACCAACTATTTTGCGAACCACCATACGGATGCTCCCACACTGGCGGGAATGAAAGTACCTCTGCTCATGTTCGCGGATGACACCCTGATAATATCCAAGACGAGGCAGGGTCTCCAGCAGGCCCTGTCAAGATTTGAGTTGTTTTGCCGCGAACATGAGCTGGAGGTTAACATTTCCAAAACAAAGTTTATGGTGCTGAGAGGAACATTTCCAATTGCTGCCAGGGTCAAAATGGGTGGTACCACCCTTGAGCAGACTAAGTTATTCACATACTTGGGTGTCACTTTTAGTGAAAACCTTAGTTGGAAATGGCAAGTCGAGCTCTTGGCATTAAAGCACGTGCAAATAGGAGGAGCACTCCTCAAAGAACATAAAAGTTCTTATACTCAGCCAATGTCCCCGCTCATGAAAATCTACGGCACAAAAATTTTGCCCTCAGTTCTGTATGGAGAAGAGCTTTGGGGCTTCAGTAACCTAGATCCCCTAAAGGTGGCCCAAAACAAATTCCTTAGGACGGCGGTTGGACTGCCGAAATCATCTCCGCGCATCCCGCTTTTGTATGATCTAGGGTGCCAACCAGTGGAAGACCTAGCGAGATTCAGACCTCTAGCATTTTGGCGGCGTATGTGGACTACACCAGAGCTGCTGCTCCACGCCAAAGCATGTCTAGAGGTAAGGGATTTCCTGGGATCTGACAAAATAGGATGGTTCAAAGGGGTAAAATCCACTCTTTGCGCCATGGGACTTGGTGAACTATGGTACAACCCTGACTCTGCCACCTTTCCACCCAAAAAGGAGCTGAGAAACCTATACTGGGAATGGGTTGTTGGTAGAAGACACTTGGAACTGACAGGAAGTTCCCTAACAACGACATTTGTTCTTTTGAAGGATGTCTCTTCCTTTGAAAAGTACTGGGATGTCATCACCAAGCCCCTGGATCGCAAACTTTTCCATCGACTGAGAGTTGGCTCGTTACCATTGAGGTGTTTAACTTCATCATGGGGTAAGGGAGGGCCTGAGCACCGTCCACAATGTATAAGGCAGGATGAAAGTGTGTGTCACTTTCTTTTTGTTTGCCCCCTGTATGTTGCCCCTAGAAAAAAGTGGCTTCGTTCACTATGTAGAAGTCTGGGCACGCGTTCAGCATCTACAGCCTGCAGAATCCTAAAATCTGATCTATCGCCCCCGATAGTAATAGGGGTTGCAAAATACCTAAGTTGGGCATGGATTCTACGCTTGAGGATGATTAACTCGCTTTAAGGTTCCATCTAATTTAGCTATAAGGCTCCAACTAGATTATGTCATTTTTATATTAACTGTGTTTTTCTTATCATGCATTATTTTTAATTATGTAAATGAAGTCGTATATAAATGATTTAATTCTGTCTTAGTTCATGTTTTTAACTTCACATTAAGTTATTTTTTTAAAACAAATAACAGTGCACTCTAGAAATGAAGAATTATTGTTGGATGTGTAGCATGTCTTTTAAGATAAATAATCGAATAAAGACTTCTTTTGACTTGACTTGTAAACAAGCATTGAAAATTCAATAGATCTCGCCGTCGTTTAAGTTAAAGCCATTATGTTTGTAATGAGGTGGCTTTTTAGCTTTGCTTTTATTAGTGTTTTTAAAACTTTCATGTAAATAACATGCATATGTATGCATATATGTATATGTATGCATGCATTTATATTTGTATTTATATAGATATGCAGATTATATATGTTTATATATGTATGTATATTACCTACTGGCGATAGCCAGTAGGTATATATAGTTAGGACCTAGCTACCATAGGAAATCCGCAACATTCTATTGGGAATAACTTTGGCGCCGGTTGAGGAATTTGCGTGTAATTTTCCAAAATTTAGGCCAGCTCCGTCCCACTTCTTCCCTGGAAGTTTCGGGTGGATTCGTCATGCGGGGGCCGAGAAAAAAGGGGGGTCCCAAAACGTGTTTTCCCCATGTTAATTTCCATAGGACGACTAGACATGGCTACAGCCCGAACCGCTGAATGGAATTACACCAAACTTTGCAAAATTGTAGGGACTGGTACGCAGAAGTGCCATTTCTATATTTGGTGAAAATTGCTCCAGTGGTTTTTATGAAAATTAACTTCAAAAACACATATATATCTATATGCGCGCTTCGAGCGCTTACCTGTACGCGTACCGGGGAGCGCACCCTGCGCACCACGGAAGTGCGCGAGCGGAAAGCTGATTGGCTCTCGGGTGTCTGTGAACATTCCAAATGGTTTGGAGAGTCCGCCATCTTGTGTCTCGGTAGAACAGAAAAACAAACGTGTAGAATGCAAAAAGGGGACAGGGTAGAAACAACCTGACCCGCTAGGGCTGCTCAGGTGGTCCCACAAGGATATTAACATATTTAAACGTTATCCGTTAATAGAATTAGCATTTAAAAAACCTTGCGAATTCACTGAAAAAACCATAGGTTTCAGGCCTTATATAGTTAGAAATTAGCATTAAAAAAACCTTGCGAATTCACTGAAAAAAACATAGGTTTCAGGCCTTATATAGTTAGGAATTAGCATATAAAAAACCTTTGAAATTCACTGAAAAAAACATAGGTTATAGGCCTTATATAGTTAGGAATTAGCATTTAAAAAACCATTGAAATTGCTCCTATATAGTTAGTTGGACTAACTATATTTCGCGCACCCGCAATCCACTGCTGATGATGTCGCATATTACATCATTCATGACATGGTCAGTGACATCACTGATGACATCTCAAATGACATCACTGATGACATCTCAATTGACATCACTGATGACATCATTCATGTGATAATACGATGCACCTCCTCACACTCTAATCTAACCTTTGATACACCCAGTGTTAAATACAAACTACCATTCTTGAAACCATTGACACACCAATACCAGTTACTACATATGCACTCACTGATTCCTAGGTCTACACACACATCCACTCATTCACCCATACAATCACTCATACATACAGTCACTCATCAATACAATACGATCATATGCACTCATACACCTATACAGACACTCACACACTGCCACTCATCCATGGAGTTTCTCACACACCTAGTCAGTCATGCAAAGAATCAGTCACACTCCCATTTCCTCATCTATACAGTTATACACACAACACCTTACTTATTCAAACAGATACTAACACAAACTTACTCTCTTAAACAATCACTGATACAAGTACACATTGATCCATACAGCCACTTGCACAATCACTGGCTCTAATGTATAGTCTTTTATATATACCAACTCTCACATGCACTGTGTTTTACATATGTACTTACTTGGACATGTAGCACTGAGATATACATTCACTCACCAACACACCAATGCACACAGTAAACTGCCCATACAGCTGTTTCCATATGCACTCTTGAACTCATACACCTAGTGAATCAACTGCTCACACATCTATGCACAGAGTCACACACCTCCCAGTCACCCACACACACACACAGTCTCACATACAAATACTTGGGCAACCAATCAATAATCCATATAGCCACTCATATAGCTACTGATCAACACATACAGCATCTTACACAACAACAGACATACTGATGCACATATTCAGACAGTTTAGTCACTAACCCATGCATTCAGTAAGACACTTTGAATCACTCACTCATACAGTCAGTCACACACCTACTAAATCCTTCATCCAGACACTTATACATCCACTCATTCTTCAATATGTAAAACATATTTAAACTTTACAGAAACACACAGTCACTGGATGATGTCATCAGTGATGTCATTAGTAATGTCAATTGAGATGTCATCAGTGATGTCATTTGAGATGTCATCAGTGATGTCATCAGTGATGTCACTGACCATGTCATGAATGATGTAATATGTGACATCATCAGCAGTGGATTGCGGGTGCCCGAAATATAGTTAGTCCAACTAACTATATAGGAGCAATTTCAATGGTTTTTTAAATGCTAATTCCTTACTATATAAGGCCTGAAACCTATGTTTTTTTCAGTGAATATATATATATATACACACATAGCATAGCGATAGTATAGTTGAAATTCCATAGTAAGTATTGTCACATAGCAATCAATAGGAAAAAAGCTGTCACTTTATTAGCTCGTTCAAGTCATTAGATATAGTCCAAACTCCAGCCAATCAAGTGTCAGCACCCTCTAGAACCCTCTCCCCAGAGACTTAGAATCTCAGATTTTCTACTGCAGGTCGTTTGAAGGGAGTCTCCCTGAGCTCTGCCCAGTACTTCAACTTTTCTGTTCAAGAGTTCTACCTACAACTTCTCAACAATGTCTACTACCAAGAGATCTCTCTTCAGGTACTGTGAGTCTTGTGGAAAATTAGGTCTTCATTCTGAGGATCCTCACAAAAAATGTATTTACTGCCTTCACCCTGATCACTAGGTGAGAGACTGTGAAATATGCAGGACTTTTCCTCAGAAGACCTTAAGGGATAGAGAAGGTCCACTACTTCTGTGGCTACAGAAGCTTAAGAATAAGGATGACCCTGTTTTTGATTTGAAGAGCGATTCCTCTGTTAAGACTGTGCCCTCTAAGGCCAAGATACCAAAGAAACATCACTCTTACATTGGCGATGTACTGCCTTCAACATCAAAAGGGACTTCTACCTCCCTCAAGGGTCACTCTACATCATCTGTGCCCGCGAGAGCTAAGTCTCAGGTGTCAAAAACCCTGCCAGAGGTGTCTTTACCGGTTGATTCCACCGACGAAGTCCCCCGTCGTCGATATTACGTTGTTGACGATTACTTTCTTGTCACCTAAGCCTGGTATGTTGCTGTCGACGACGACTTCTCTGTCGACGCTGGTTTCTGTGATGGTGAAGCCTAAGTCAGCTGCTGTCTAATCAGCGATGAAGAACAAAAAGACTTTCGTCGATAGGTGCTTCTCCGTCGACTGGAACATCCAAGATAAGAGTGGTCCCTTTGACGCGATCCTCATTGACGCCTGCCTCATCAATGGTTCTCTCGTCGACAGTGGCTTTGTCGACGCCTGCCTCGTCGACGTTGGCTTCATCGACGACTTTGAAGACTTTACATATGGCCTATTCAAGCCTCCCCAAATCTTCCTGCACAACTTTTGGATTATGGGGCAGATGAACATGATTCAGAAGAGGATGAGAGTTTTCGAGCAGCTCTCAGTCCATCAGAGCTCCTCATTAAATGCCAGGACCTTGATGTAGACCATGAATATAAGTATTATTCAGAACCGCAGTCTCAAAATCCGACTGCGCAAATGCCTTTATCGCTTATTTCAAATCTGCAGCACATGCTGGATGACCGCCGTTTCCCTCCTTCAGAACCAGTTTCTTCGGTTCCTCAAACACCTGTTCCTCAAACTGCCTAATTCATAGCTCCGCCTCCTCCTATTTCTCCGGTGGCATCTACTGCTCAGGTTATAGGGTACACTCTTTCAACTGAAAGACAGAGAAGAAGGGGAGTTGGATGATGGATCCCTACTTACTAAATGGGACAATAATCAGATTAATGAGGAATGTGCGCACATAGATTATGGGCGCATCCCTGCCTTTGGGCACACCATTGGTTCTTATTACTTTACTTATATATTCTTATTTCATATCCAATAATGATCCCAAACAATCCATGTATAACATATGTATTTCATTGTATTGATGGAGCGATCATCAATACAATAAAATACATATGTTATACATGGATTGCTTGGGATCATTACTGGATATGAAATAAGAATATCTAAGTAAAGTAATAATGGAACTTATGTGAAAGTGATCATTAAAAATTATTTTCAACGTTTTCATTGAGTCTTCTGAAGAAGAACCAACGGTGTGCCCAAAGGCAGGGATGCGCCCATAATCTATGTGCGCACATTCCTCATTAATACTTGAAATGTATGTGGACGGATACGTTACCTGCCGGAGCACCCCACCTTTTCTAAAAACTGTACAGTGGTTTACTCACCGAATTTGAAAACACTCTAATAGTTGTGCTGTGCACCGTGCCTACCCTCTTAGGTATTTCTTACGCACAATTATCAGATTGACACACCGCCGCCTACCTCTCCGACTCTTGTGGAATCTCTGCCTGTGGATATAGGGGGTTTTCATGTTCTCATGGATAGAGCAGCCAAAAGATTTCAGCTCCCTATAGTTTCACAAGATCAGGATTGTTTTTTATGATTTCAAGAATCAACCTAAAAAACAGGTGCAGGCGATCCCTTCTATAGATTTCATCTGGCAGGAGGGTTTGAAAGTTATGAAAACCCCAGCCTCCATTCCTGCGGTTCTGCCGCGCTTGGATAAAAAATACAAAGCACCAGCCAATTCGCCTGCCTGTCTAATTGGTCAACCGAAGACGGATTCGGTTATCTTGCAGGCAGCTCAGCGTCGTGCCAGGAATCCCTCTTCTCCATTGTCGGCTCCTGACTGGGAAGGCAGACGCCTTGATGCCAATGGCAAACATATTTCAACTATGGCAGCAACTACGGTCCGTGCGGCTAATTCTCTTGCCATTCTCTGCCGTTATGATAGACAAATGTGGTTGGACATTTCACCTTTTATCGATCTGTTGCCGGAAGATTCAAAGACTGAAGCTGTAAAGATTCTCCAGGAGGGGGAGAAGATCTCTGCCGAGATCATCGATTTGTGCAGTGGATATTTCTTCCACATGATTTCGGCAATTGGCAGGTGCGGCAATGCTCCGAAGTCAGGGTTGGTTAAAAGGCCACCCCTGTTTGCCGAGAAGTGCAAACAAAAATTATTGACATGCCTTTGACGGAGAATCAGTCTTTTGTCAGCACATTGATGAGGCCCTCCAAACAATTAAAAAGGATACTGATACTGCACGTGCTCTGGGCACATTACAATTTAGAAAGCAGCTTTTTCGTGGAGAGAGGTTCCTTGGATCCTAATCCTTTCAAGGAGGCTACAATCAGAACAGGCAGTACCAGGGGACAACAATGGTCCTCTTCCTCGTGCAGCAGCAAACTTATTGTCAGCCTCCAGCGGCTTCATATAAATCGTACAGAGGAAAATCTTCCTACAGAGGCACAGATTCGTCAAAGCAGTGACAACCTCCACCTGCCTACCACTGTATTAAACAAACCAGCCAAAGTTGGAGGACAAATCTCCCATTTCTTCGCAAATTGGTCAGTCTTCACTACAGATCAATGGGTTTTGTACAGTCTCCAGAGGGCACACCCTGGAATTTGTAAAAATTCCCCCAAATTCTCCTCCTAGAGATCCTCCTGCACTTCTAAAGGAACTTTTTTGCCAAATCAGAGTAATGTTTGAAAAAGGAGCGATTGAAGTGCTTCCGAAGTTACAAAGGGGTGCAAGTTTCTATTCAAAATTCTTCCTCTTCAAGGAAAAGTCAGGGGATTGGTGCCCCATTCTCGACCTCCGTTCTCTCAACAAATTTCTCAATCTCAAGAAGCAATTATTTTGAATGTTGTCTCTCCAGGAAGTACTTATTTTCCTTTCTCAAGGAGAATACATGACAACACTGGATCTTCAAGATGCCTATTTTCATGTCCCCATCCTACCCAGACACAGAAAATTCCAGTGCTTCAGAGTGGCTGGAAGAGATTTCCAATTCTAAGTCCTCCCCTTCGGACTTCTCTCTGCGCCCGAGTGTTCTTCATGGTTTTAGCACCGGTGGCAGCCCATCTTCGTCTAGCGGGTGTTAAAATGTTTCCCTACCTAGATGATTGCCTTATCAAGGCGCAGTCATTTGCAGTGGCAACGAGACACACTCGAATATGTTGGTCTCTATTTCAGTCTCTGGGCCTGTCCATAAACCTGGAGAAGTCACACCACCCCTTCTCAGGTTCGGACTTTCTTGGGAGCCAGGATAAATTCTTGGATAACAAAGGCGTATGTCTCAAACGAAAGACAAAAACTGATTTCCAAGCTGGCATCTCTTCTAGGGGCAAAAGTCAGTTTCTGTTCGACAGTTCATGTCGCTTCTAGGGAGGCTATCTTCCTGCATTCCCTTAATTCCTAACTGTCGTCTTAGGATGAGACCATTACAAGATGAAATCGACAAACAATGGCATCAGGTCTCAGGGTCTTTCGACGATGTGCTCGCCATTACCTCTTGAATGCACAAAGAGTTACTATGGTAGACTCACAAAACCAACTTGTCAGCAGGCCGCGCCTCTCTGCTGTCCCCGCTAGGTAGACTGCCTTTGAGACTTGGCGAAACTAGTATGTTTCCTCGCTGAGAAATCCTTCCCTCTGCCCCCTCGAAGCCTTTGAGACCCACAATAGGAGTCTTTTTTCCTCGCCTAACTCAGGTTTGAGATACTGCCTATTGCCTATTTTTGCAACTAGGCCACAGAAATCTAGGATTGGATGCACGTTAGTGTGTGTAGACCATCCATTTTCCTTTTTCTGGTCCTGATGAAAACCTGGGATTTACCTCGTAAAGGTTGAAACATGTAGACCATTCACATAGATACTTACGGTCATAATCACCCATCAGTATCTTCTCACTGTTTTTATTGTTGTCCAGTTGCTTATGAATAACGTTTTTTTCAAAAAAGTTATACCAGGACAATTTGTAACACCACTTTTTTTGCACTAATCACTCAAAATAACCCAGCTCCACTGTAGTTCAGGTGTCATAGCACACCCTGATGACACTCGGTCGTCAGGGTGGACCCCAATGATGAAGCATATCACCGACCAGGTCGGTGAGTGAGGGGTTTTTCAACAAAAAGGTTAATACCCCTTTTTGTTCTAAGCACATCCCATTCAGAATCTTTTTTAAGATTTCTATGGTGATACTCCTTTCTTGTTATCTCTGCATTCTTCTCATAGCCTTGCCAGATTTGGTTCTCAGAACTACTCCTGCTGTCGGAGGGTGATCCGACAGTACTTCGTCCAATTCTGGATCTTCTCATAGTGGATCATTGGCAAGTCTGCCACCCGGATCTGGCATCTCTGAAATTGGCGGCCTGGCGCCTGAACACTATGAGTTTGCCAACTTAGGGATTCCTTCGGACTGCAGGGAGGTACTTGCTAATGCCAGGGCATCTTTAACTATCAAAACCTACAAACTTAAGTGGAAACGATTTTGCATTTGGTGTGAGGCTTCAAGTGTGCTTCCAATTTATTCTCCTCTAGAACAACTCTTGCCTTTTTTCTTGCAATTAGCAAAATCTGGGTTATCTCATGCTACTCTTAAGGTTTTTCTGGCAGCAATTTCCAGGTTTCGACAAGATGGTTCCAATTGTCTTTATTCGTCTAGAATAATTCAACAATTCTTCAAGGGCTTATTTCGGATGTTCCCGCCAATACGAAACCCTCCTCCGTCTTGGCATCTAAACGTTGTGCTAGCTCAACTTATGAAGTCCGCATTTGAACCCATTCATAGGGCTGATTTGAAATTTAATACTTGGGAGACTTCATTGCTTTTGGCTCTTATTTCGGCTCGACAAGTCAGCGATATACAGGCTTTTGCTATCAAACCACCTTTTCTTCAATTCACCAAGGACTCAGTGGTGCTCTGCCTTTTATCCCTAAGGTGCTTTCTGATTTACACCTAAATGAGCCGGTCATCTTAAAGACTTTTTCCGCAATCCCCCGTCGCAGCCGAAAAGGCTTAACACCTTAGATGTTAAAAGGTGTTTCAAATGTTATCTACAAAAGACAGCCAGTGTTCGAAAAACTGATCTGCTTTTTGTTGCTTACGGCATGATGCATAAAGGACATCCGGTAACCAAACAGACTATCGCTAGATGGATATCTAGTACAATTTCTTTCTGTCATCAACAAGCAAGGAAGACACTGCAAAGAACGATCAAGGCATACTCTACCAGAGCAGTCTCCTCTTCGACCGCACTGTTTTCCGGTGTGCCTCCTCATCAAATTTGTAGAGCTGCAACATGGTCTAGCAGACACACCTTTTCCAAGTATTATTGTCTTGAAGCTGCAGACAATGCGGACACAGCGGTGGGGCAAGCAGCGCTATGTAAAGGTGAGCCTCTGTTCCTTCTCTCCTCCTGTATAGAATATACTTATGATGTATGTTTCTAAATACATATTTTATCATGCACTGATAGATATATATATGGGTATAAAAATGTTTATACATATGGATATATGTACGTATTTTTACATGTTCACATGTCTATGTACAGTTTTGGAGTTACTGCTATCTATTCTGATTCATGCATGTGAATCTATGAAAGACACCCCTATACTGGAGAAGAACAAAAGTTACTTACCTGTAAACTGTGGTTCTTCAGTATTGGTGTCTTTCATAGATTCACATGCGACCCATCCACCTCCCCTCAGAGGCTCTCCTCGTTTACTTGACTTTTAAGTCACTTTCGTGCTAGAAAATCTGAGGTTCTGAGTCTCTGGGGACAGGGTTCTAGAGGGTGCTGACGCCTGATTGGCAGGAGTTTGGACTATATCTAACAACTTGGACGAGCTAATAAAGTGACAGCTTTTTTCCTATTGATTGCTATGTGACAATACTTACTATGGAATTTTAGCTATACTATCGCTATGCTATGTATGTATATATATTCACTGAAAAAAACATAGGTTTCAGAGGCGTTATAGTTAGTTGGACATTTCACTCGTACAAAACCATTGAAATTCCCCTGTTATATTTAGTTCAGCTAACCATAACTTGCACGCTCGCAATGCACTGCTGATGTCACATATTACATCACTCATGACATGGTCAGTGACATCACTCATGACATCACTGATGACATCATCCAGTGAATGTGTTTTTCTGAAAATTAAATGTTTTATATATGTATATCTCAAGGTCGATGGAAGAATAAATGGGTATATAAGTGTCTAAAAGGATGATGTTTTTGTTGAAAAAGTGTATAACTGATTAAGTGTATCTTAGTTAATACATGAGTTAGTGAGTAATGTTTAAATATATACATATCTGCATCAGTCTCACTTTGTATATAAGTGGCTGCATGGGTTGGTGAGTAGCTACATGAGTGTCTACATAGGTTATTTGTTGTTTTTTTAGTATCAGTATGAGTGTCTGAGTGTTTGGTTCGGTGGGGGGTATTACGGAGTGCATATGTATGTGTTAGAGACAGCATGTGTGCAGGACTGTATGGGTTGATAAGTGTGTGTATGGGTGTGTTAGTGAATGAATGACTGTCTCAATAGTGTCTTTATGAGTAACTACATATGTTTTAAACTAGTATATGTGAGTATTGGTGTAGATAAGTGAGTATATGTGAGAGTGAGAGATTGGAAGAGTTCCTGTATAAATTAGTATGTGTTTCTATAAGTGATTGCTTAAGAGTGTAAGTATGTGTAAGTTTCTTTCGCAGTAAGTGTGGTGGTGTGTGTATAACTGTATGCAATTTAATGGATGTTTGATACTTTGTGTGAATGTGTGACTGAGTAACTCTATGGATGAGTGTCAGTGTGTAACAGGATGTATAGGTGTATGAGTACATATGATGAGTGAGTACATGTATGAGTGACTGTATGGGAGTGTTGGTGAATGAGTGGATGTGTGTGTAGATCTTGGAATTACTGAATAGGTGTGTTGTAAGTGGTATTGGTATGTCCATTGTTTTGAAAATGTTAGTTTCTATTTTTGAGTGTGTGTATCAAAGGTTATATTAGGGTGAGAGGAGGTCTGCCACTATCACAAGGATGATGTAATCAGTGATGTATTGCGTGATGTAATATGTGACGTCATTAGCAGTGCATTGCGGGCACGCGAGTTATAGTTAGCGGAACTAACTATAACGGGGGAATTTCAATGGTTTTGTATGAGTGAAATGTCCAACTAACTATAACACCCCTAAAACCTATGTTTTTTCAGTGAATTTCAAAGGTTTTTTAAATGCTAATTTGTAAGTATAACGTGCCTAAAACCTATGCTTTTTTAGTTAATTTCAATGTTTTTTTAAATGCTAGTTTCTAACTATGACTATAGAGGTAGGACATGTGAAGAAAGAAGAAAAATCACACAGAAAGAAAAAAAAGAAATGCCGAAAGAAGCAACAGAAGTTCTCAAAGACGAATGAAAAGTGCAGAAAGAACAAACAGAGGAGCAGAAAGAGGCCTTGTTGCAAAATCATCTTGTACCCTCAAGTTTTTCAAATGGATCCTGGTGGTAACTGACTCTGACTAACCAGTCCTAGAGAGTGCTATGCTAAAAGACACTTAGAATACAGTCAAAACACCTACATATACAAGGGAACACTATGCGTTGGGGTACCCCTGTGATTATCATGGCCTCCTCTGTAAGACCCTAGTACATAATAGGGCAGGGGGATTAAAACTACCTCTTAAAACGTGCCACAGGGCACGTTTGCACACTGGTGAAGGGGGGGGCAGGCTGAGCTGACTTGTGCAAACACGCCCTGTGGCCGTTTTAATTTGGGGGATAAAGTCTCCTTGAATCCTGAGTGTCCCTTGGGTCCAACTAGCCCACCAGGTATCTCCAGTGACCGCCACAGAGCTGCGTTGCAGAGAGGTGTAAAAAGGGGCGCGTCCTGGACCACCTCTGCAACGCAGCTCAGTGGCGCCTACTGGAAGCACTTGGTGGGCTAGTTGGCCCCCAGGGGCCCTCAGGATTGAAGGGGAATTTTATCCCCAAATTAAAACGCGCCACAGGGTGTGTTTGCACACGTCACCTCAGGCCCCGCCCCTTCCCTTCACCATAGTGTAAACGCGCCCTATGGCCATTTTAAGTTGGGAAATTAAGTCCCCTTGAATCCTGAGGGTCCCTAGGGTCCAACTAGCCCACTAGGTACCTCCAGTAAGCACCACAGAGCTGTGTTGCATAGAGGTGTAATAAGGGGCCCGGCCTGGACCACCTCTCTGCAACACAGCGCAGTGGCGCTTACTGGAAGCACCTGGTGGACTAGTTAGTCCCGAGGCCCTCAGAATTGAAGGGGAATTAATTTCCCAACTTAAAACGGGCTACGGGGCGTTTGCACACGTCACATCAGGCCCCACCTCCTCCCTTCACCACTGTGCGAACGCGCCCGATGGTGCGTTTTAAGTTGGGGAATTAATTCCCCTTGAATCCTGATGGTCCAACTCGCCCACTAGGTACCTCCAGTAAGCGCCACAGAGCTGCGTTGCAGAGAGGTGTAAAAAGGGGCGTGGCCGCTGAACACATCTTGGGGACCGTGGGATGTCCCCAATACCCCCACGGTCCCGCCGGCTCCCCGCCTCCTGCGGGAGCCGGCATTGCTTTTCCACATGGGGAACTGCTGCAGCTCCCCGTGTGGAAAAGCAATTGTGTTTGGTTTTTGGAAGAGAGAGCAGGATTCCCTGCTCTCTCTTCTAAAACGAAAGCAGTTTGCTATGACAGGGCGGGTGCCGCAAGACTCCCGTCCTGCCATAGCAAACAGCAGTGTCCCGGGGGTGGGCACACTGAGACACTGCAGGAGTCGGTCCTGGGGGGTCGCAGTCCCCAGGGCCCTCGAGGGCTCCAGGAGGGGGGCCGCGAGGCCCTCCTCCCACCTTTTACAAAGCCCCAGGGGTGATGGTCCCCGGGGCTTGGGGGTCCGCCACGGACCCCCCAATTTTAATATTCCGGGGAGGTGGCGGTCCCCGGGGCGTTTGGGGGTTTCAAGCCCCCCACACAGATAAAAAATGAAGCCTTGGGGTTTGGCAGTGCTCGGGGCTGTGAGCCCCCGCAAATATTTTCAAAAAGCCCCGGGGGTGGTGGTCCCCGGGGCTTGGGGGGCCTTTGAGCCCCCCACCCATTTATTTTAGAAGCCCCAGGGTTGGCTGTCTCCAGGGCCGGGGGGGCTGTGAGCCCCCCCCGCATATATTTTTGGAAAGCCCCCAGGGTTGGCTGTCTCCAGGGCTAGGGGGGCTGTGAGCCCCCGCCGCATACATTTTTGGAAAGCCCCGGGGGGTGGCGGTCCCCGGGGCCCCCCAGTGCAATATAAAGATTGCACCCGGGACTTGGCCCACCCGGGGGCTAAATAGTTTTTTTGTGGCCGGATCTGCGGATCCTCCGCACATCCTGCGATTAAAAAAATATATATATTATTTTTGAGGGACCCCCTGAGCAGGCCTAGGGGGTCAGGGTTTTTCTACCCTGAACCCTTTTCGTGTTTTGCACGTTTTTTTTCCTGATTTCTTGTGCCTCGGTTCTACCGAGGCACAAGATGGCTGCCAACACTTCCTGCTTTGGAGTGTTGAAAGCCAATTAGCATAAAGCTTGTGATCAAGAGGGTGTGCGGATCCTGCTCGCCTCTATATATCGAAACTTTTTTAATTTTGATATTGTCAGCAACTACTGAACGGATTTATACCATTTAACAAAAAGGTCTCTTGCTGAACCAAGGGCTACCATTTTGACAAATTTGGTGTGATTCCGTTCAGCAGTTTGGGCTGTAGCCGTGTCTAAAGTTTCCTATGGAAAATTGCATGGGGAAAATATGTTTTGGGACCCCCCTTTTTTCTTGGCCTCCACTTGCCGAATAACCCTGAAACTTTCAAGATCGGGGCGGACCGGAGCTCCCCACGAGTTTTGAAAATTTCGTCAATCGGCGCAAAAGTTATTGGGAATAGAATGTTGAGATTTTCCTATGGTAACTAGATCCTAACTATAACTACCTACTGGCAATCGCCAGTAGGTAATATTGTTTTTTTATGTACCGTGGGACTCCCACTTTGACAACGGGTAATGATTCAAGCCTGTGAATCTATGAAAGACACCAATACTGGAGAACCACAGTTTACAGGTTAGTAACTTTTGTTCTTATTACACTTCAAGCTTACTACAGGCAATATTTAGATCTCCAGCCTTTAAAATCCTACTTTACTTCAATCTGTTCTTTTCTCTCT
This sequence comes from Lissotriton helveticus, assembly GCF_964261635.1. NCBI lineage: Eukaryota > Metazoa > Chordata > Amphibia > Caudata > Salamandridae > Lissotriton > Lissotriton helveticus. Next base: position 557,982,658 of record NC_136068.1, read on the forward strand.
GACCCTCAGCCACAGGAGGTAAGCAACTTCTTCCACTTTTTACCTGGGTACTAGTCCTGAAAACGTATGACTGTTGTAGCTTTCAGATCTCTTTAGACCATGCACTTTTTAAGTAGCTAAAAAGTGTTCTTCCATAGGATTGCACTTTAACATTAAGTCCCGATTTGTCCCACCCCATCCACACACAGGATCCTGGACCACTTTTTTATGTACAAACTATGTAACTGTTCTTGTCCAGTACTGGATCTCTCATAGATTCACATGCTTAAATCATTGTCGATGTGGGAGTCCCACAGTACTATAGCAAAGCAGTATGTAAAATTATCATAGGCTATATTGGCAGTAGGCCATCAGTTTAATATGTCCTTTTTTAAATTATTTATTTTTAATAAAAGACCAAGATTGAACTATTATTAACCAGGTGCTAGCACCCTCTAGAACATTCCCAAGAGAGGCAGAATCCCTCAGGTTTTCACCACACGTCATGTGTGAAGGGTGTTTCCCTGAGCTCTGATCAGCTTTCTTCAGGAAAGATACTGAAAACTCTACAGCTAATACTACAGTGTCTGACAGAACAGGCCTTTTCCATCCCTGCAATACCCGTGGGAAGATAGGTTACATGTGGATGACTCACATAAGGATTGCCTTTACTGCCTCCACCAAAAGCATGAGGTAAGTGCAAGATCTGTCTCACTTTCTCCTCCAAAACTTTGAGGGACAGTGCGGGGAGGCTGCTCTTGTGGCTTTTAAAGAAAGTAAAAACTCAAGAGAACATCTTCTGAGGAAGACAGTGATACCTCTTCAAGGTCTCACAAGAGAGATAGGTCTCATGAAGGAACTGAGGCATATCATCTGGCTAAGGACTCCAACAAAAAGGAGAAGCAAAAACATTCCTCAGACAGCCTTATCTGTACGATCTATGCAGTCTAGGAGGGATAGTGACCCCAGTTTGGCTGATGAGAGGTGAAACCGGTGCCAGGATGCTTGATTCCGGTCCATTGAGGACACGGCTTGACAGTTCGGGCTGGGCTGTCCTCATGAGGCGCAGAGTCGACACTGATTTGCATATGGCTGGGTCCAAACTTGGGTGGTGTAGTAAGCAAAAGAACGATGGATGTAACCCAGATTTTTTCAACTAGGTGTGAATGTTTGGTTCATTCATCATCCTGTCCATCATTTGTTGCCGCTGCACTGCATCCCATATAGGGGCACCACTGAGGGACAATCCATCATCTGCAGACGACAGAGGAAGGCGAACTTCCTGAACGTCAGCCTACCCTAAGGTGACTGGGATGACTACTTCCATAGCCACACTGTCCCCACATTCTCAACAACCAGCTGATTCGCCTCCGGGAAACATTGGAGGGTTTTATAAACTCATGGAAAGAGCGGCAACCAGGTTCCATCTCATATAGGTTAAGCAGTCTGACTGTTTTCTTTATAATCAAAATTGAAATCCATGAAGCAGACAAAGCCGGTCCAGGCTTTACCCGTCGTTGACTACGTTTGGCAAGAGGGTATCAAAATAATGAAGAAAATGGCCACAGCGGCGGCTGTCCTGCCTCGTATTGACAAGAAGCAAAGGGCCGCAAAGGATTCCCTTTAATGCTTGAGAGGACATCCCAAAACCAATTATGTCATTCTCAAGGGGCACAACGTTGATCCAAAAACCTGTCCAGTCCTATGTCTGGATCACCGTACAAGGGGGGGCGCAGTTTGGACAACATTGGAAAGTGGTTTTCCACCATGTTGTCCATTACAGTTCGTGCTGCCAACTCCGTGGCCAACCTGGGCCGCAATGACCGACAGATGCGGTCAGATATCGGTTCCATCATTGACCTCATCCCAGAAGGCAAAAGACCTAAAGCCAAGAAGATTTTACAGATGGGTGAGGGTGCCTTCTCTGAGAGAATTGATTGCGCCATGGACATCATCTCCACAGGCTTCCGTCAACTGGCAGACACAGCAGTTTTTAAGGCACCAGGGATGACTCAAGGCAACTTCTTTTAGGCCTGAGGTCCAGTCAACTACTTGACATGGTGTTTGATGGGGACACACTATTTAGCAAACACATTGACACTCTTCTTGACATCAAAACAGACATTGACACAGGCAACTCTCCTGGCACACTGCAGTACAGCAAGTTGCCCTTTCGAGGCACACGTGGGTGTGTTTTCTCAACTAACAGGTGGTTACCAACGTGCTCCGCAGTATCAATCCTTCCAGCCCCAATACAGATCAGGATACCAGCTGCAATCATACCAGAAACCATCCATAGGGGGTTTCTCTAACAGAGTCCCCGCAGAAGGCCACCACCCTAGAGCCGAGACACAGGTCGCAAACAGGGATCTCACCCGGTACAGGCTATACCACCTCACCATGTAGGTGCGGATATCTCCAATTACTTCCATCATTGGGAAAGCATCTCTTCAGACAGATGGTTATGGGACCTGGTTTAATATGGTCATACCCTGGAGTTTACAGAAAACCCACCAAACAATCCGCCGGGGGGGGGGGTGCACCCCCCTCAATTCACTTATTAAGAGAGGAGGAGGAAAGAGGGTTCTACTCCAGTTAAATCGTAACTTGAGACCTATTCTAGATCTTGGGAACCTAAACAAATTCCTATGCCAGCAATCTTTCTGGATGATTACTCTCTCTGACGTCCTTCACCTCCTGAACAGTAGAGACTTCATGACATCTCTAGTACTGGAAGATGCATAATTCCATTTCCCCATTCATCCCAAACATTGCAAATATCTGATTCACTGTTGCTGGTACCCATTACCATTTCTAAGACTTCCATTCGCCCTCAAGTCAGCCACTTGCATATTTACCAAGTGCTTGGCCCCGGTCACAGCTGCTTTCAGGAATCAAGGTAATCAGGTATTCCCCTACTTAGACGACTGGCTGCTAAAAACTTAACCTCCATGGCAAGAGTTAGTGGAGAGAGGCCATTAAGTCTATCTACACTGTGAACTAACCAGGTGGTTGGCGGTCTAGTCGACAACACGCCACCGCCATAAATTCCAGCTCCCGAGCAGGCGCGCAGCGGATGCGCCAAAGGCAAGCCCGTCCACGCCAGAACGCCGCTAGCCGCTAGGAGATGCTGCCAGTTTTACAGCAGGGACCCTCTGGGAGACAAATCCCCTACACACGAGAGGCAATCCTCACCCATAGGCATCCACTATCATGTACTGGGGATAAAAAGCTTTGAGCAAACGACGTTCAGAGGGCCACAAGGAATGACAGGTGCGCCAACTGTGGGTGGGCCCTGATTAAACAACTACCCTCCCTTCCCAATCCTCATCCTTGTATACATAGCTAACAACCACGACAGGGGATGCACAATGACAGCCGGGGGAGACTAGTGGGACCAGGCAGGATAGACAGAGATCTGGCATGCAAGGACTATATCTGAACACCAGATCTATTCCTAAGCATGCAACTGAGACATGGGACTTATTAGAGGACCGTAAGCCCGACATATGCCTTTTCACCGAAACGTGGCTCAGCAATGAGGCCACACCAGCACAAGCAGTGGCCTTTCTGGACGATTATGCAGTCACCAGGCTGGACAGGCCCTGTAAACGTGGGGGGGATTAGCCATTGCCAGCCGACTCCCTTATTACATCAGGACGTTGGATAGGGTGCCTTCCGCCAATATGGAGCTCCTAATATTCAGAGTAGAGCGTGACCAGGTCATAGAATGGACAGGTGCACTGGTAAATCACCCGCCTGGGGTCAGAAATAAGGAGTTCTGCACCTCATTACTAGACAGACTGGCACCTCATGTCCTGAACAACAATACATTTTTATTGATCTAGAACTCAACTCACCTAGAGTTGAGTTCTAATTCGGATTCCGCCAGCCTAATTGCATCAATGGAATCTCTTGAGCTATCGTTGAGAGTCACCAGCCCTACTCACAGTGCAGGCTAATGTATTTGACAATGTACCTTTGACCATTAAAGATGTGCAATCCACACACCTGCTTCTTTCTTTGACAGACAGGGAAGATAGTCCACTTGAAATGGAAAGGCTCCTTGAGGAGCTTGATGTCGAGACCGATTACAGTATTACGAGTGGCCTCAAGAGCAGATCCAAATGGACTCCTACACTGGCGGGGGGCAATAATATTGACAAATTCCACAGACACGTCCTTGAGGATCTCAATAGCACCAACATCAGAAACCTGAACACCAAATTTAAATATAGAGACAACCTGACCAAGGGGGAACGGTTAGCACTCTCTACTCTCAGCGACAACCACAATATTATCATCAGGGAAGCGGACAAAGGGGGTAACGTGGTGGTCATGGATCTGACTGACTACAACAGTGAGGTCCTTGGCCAACTAAGTGACGACTCTTGCTATGAGCCAGTTAACCATAACCCGATGGGTCCACTAACAATACTACTAAATGGACTCCTATTGAACTGGAAACAATCTGGTCTTCTGGATGACAATGAGTACATGTATCTCAAAGTCTTCAGACCCACGTATCCGTGGCTATATACTTTACCCAAAGTCCATAAGAATCTACCGTTTCCACCAGGCAGACCGATAGTATCGGGGATTGGGGGCCCCACCGAAAGAATCGCAGAATATGTGGATCTTTTTTTGGGACCTCTAGTCAAGAACCTTCCGTCTTTTATACAAGACTCGAAACACATATTAAACATCATGTCAGACCTAGAGTGGCAACAAGATACCAGACTGGTAACCTTGGATGTGGTGTCCTTGTACACCAGCATCAATCCTGAAATAGGCATCAATGCTATTACCAAACTTCTTTCAAATAGACCGGCTTCACTATGGGCACATACCAACATGCTGCTACACATGATGAAGATTATCTTAGAGAACAACTTTTTCATTTTTGATCGTAATTGGTACAGACAGAAGAAGGGAGTAGCCATGGGCTCGAAATTTTCACCCTCCTTCGCTAATCTCTTTATGGGGGCCTTGGAAGCTGACTTAATCTGGGGCACCAAAGGCAGACCATATATCGACTCCATAGTCTACTGGGGGCGATACATTGACGACTGTTTTCTCTTGTGGTCAGGATCTGAGGAACTTCTTCATTCCTTCTTTGAGTATCTGAATAACAATTTGTGGGAAATTAGCTTCACTATGCGCCACAGCCTTACTAATATTGAATTCTTAGATCTTGAATTCTATGTGAAGGATAACCAATTGCATTCTAAACTATTCAGGAAACCAACCTCCTGTAATTCTATTCTCCACGCTTCCAGTTTTCACCCTGAGCACCAGCTACGATCTATCCCATATGGAGAATTCTTAAGGGCAAAACGTAACTGCAGTGAAGCAATGGAATTCGACAACTGCATTATGAACATGAAAAACAGGTTTCACGTGAGAGGGTATTCGAACGCATCCCTTCTGAAAGCAGAACGAAAAACCAGAGTCATCCCTAGACCGGATTGTCTGAAGACACGTACGGAGGTTGAGTCCTCCAGTCAACAAATCAGACTCATCACAGAATTCAATGCACTCAACTATTACATCAAAAAGAGTTTCAACAAACATTGGAAAATCTTAACAGATGATCCTGTTCTTAAAGAATTTCTTCCAAGCAGACCATCTATCACATACAGAAAGGGCTTCACCCTGAGAAACAAATTGAGCCCTACAGTCCCCCACAACACATCAGGGCGGGACTGGTTATCCACACGAGGTCTTGGCTTCCACAAATGTGGGTTTTGCTCCATGTGCATCTGGGGTAAACATGGCACTAAAACTTTCACAGGCCCTGATGGAGCTATCTACAAAATCAAACATAACATCACTTGTCTGACTAAATTTGTAGTATACATTATAGAATGCCAGTGTGGCAAGATCTATGTAGGCAGCACCATCAGGACGTTTAAGGAAAGAATTTCTGAACACATAAGAGCGATTCAGAAGAGAGACCCCAAATACCCGGTAGCATTACATGTAGCGGAATGTCAACCACTGGGAGATGATATCAAAGTACGTGTTTTCGGGATAGACGTGATTCCCCTCGACATCAGAGGGGGCAACCGCGAACTGAAGCTCAGACGTAGGGAGGCGACTTGGATCATGCGTTTACAATGCGTGGAACAGGGGCTCAACTATGACCCTGAGCTTCAGTTCTTCTTGGGCGATTAGCCAGCCGTCCGGGGGACCCTTCTTTTATAAAGACCGACTGAATCTTTGATGTATGATCAGCTAGGAACTCACAGTGTTAAACACGGACATTGCCAGACATGCTTACAATGCACTAGGAAGATAATTAAGATACTAACTGTTTGTACTGTGTTGATACATGATTTCATGAGCGGCTGTACCATGTAATATCTCTGACCAATACCGAGGTCTAATATTGTTAAGTAACCGTACTATGCAAGAAACAAGACTGTAAATGTGTTTTGAATCCTTTGAAAAGAATGATACGCTCACTAACAAGTGGTGACAGTGGGGCACCTTCACTCTAGAGGCCATCACAACTTTCTGTCAGCTCACAGCACAGCACATCTGGCCACTGAGCATGCGTCAACTTAATTACTAAGATCACTCAATTCACGATCTTCACCTCGCTCAGGTATTGTGATAGAAATACTTAGACCCATACTAACTACTATGACGCGCCCCTACTTTAAACCATGTATTGTTATACGGCTTCGCTTTCACCTCTTTATCCTTGGTGAGAAGAATTATTTCTCAGCCGGTATACTTCTCCTTGTACTTTTTCCATCCGTGTACGACGTGGATTTTTAGTCCTCCTATACCTCGACATTTTTACATTCGCGAGTCCCAACTAGCTACACCTGCGACCTTTTTACTCTGAAACTCCAGACATGCTTTTTAGGCAGGTTCATATACTGTGGGTTCCTTTATGAAACTGCATTCTTTTCGTCCTGATGAGACGACAACTTCATAGAACTGCATATTTCGCTATGTACTTTTTACACTTAAAGATGGCGAACCCTTTTTCTCACGCCACCTTTTACTTGGACATCCTCGATGTCTATCTTTCTTACAAAGTGACCCCTCCCATTTGGTCACGTGTCCGTACCGAGAGACGGCGACCGGGAACCATAGGAGGAGGGATACCTGAACACGGGTAAGCGGTAACGAAAGACACACCATGAGTCATTTTCCCTCCTTCACAATTGTACGGTCTGAAGCCCACAGAACCGGGCTTTCTTAGAGCTAACTCGTGCTCTTGCTTCTCCTTTTGCAGCGCACTGCCACTCAAGAGACGCACCCGTTTCTAGCGAGCCTTTTATCAGACGGATCCCCTCCCGGCTACCTCCTGACACACACCAGTAGTCAGGTATTTCGTTAATTTAAACCTCTTTAGGCTCACATCAACACGAGATGTAATATGTATCTTTAAAGCACTGCGCTACAACGCGCATTTAGCTGTTAGAACCAATGTGATTTTTCGTTTTTCTTCTTTTTGCTGTCCCTTTTTAAACAGAGTGCTTAAATTCGAAGATTTCTGGCAATCAACAAGGCAGATTGCCAAGCCATAAGTACTTTCTACGTGACTATCTTTATAGAACATACCGTTTCTTTTTAGTCACATTTGGATTAATCAGTGGTAAGAATACCGCATCTGTTGTCCGCCATCTATTATACTGAATAGATGCCATCCCCCTTTAGAATGCTTTTCCTAATGATCCTTTTTGTATTTTCTCCTTTAGTCTCTCTCCGATATAAACGTCCAACACATGAATACTAGTCCAGACCTAATGCTAATTACCACGATCGTACCGAGCTCTAAGGTAAATAAGCCATCATGTCGAGAGAGAGTATAATTTCTTATTAAACAATAATTTTATTTGCGCGGTAACGGAATATCTTGCTTGCCTTTATACATCACGGACAAACACCGTTTTCAAACCACGTCACGTTACCGTTACAGTCCTTCACCAACACCCCCACACAATAGTTCACCATTTTTAATTTTCAATCGATTCACTACCGCACGAACCTTCGGAGTGCAAGATCACCGTGTATGTGTTAAATGTGACCACACACCCAAGCGTTATGTCACAAGACCTCACGTCTGTGCACCGCCACCCAAGGGCAACCACCCACAGCCTTGGGGTGACACACTTCCCAGATCTGCAGCGTCACCACTATACACGACCACCATGTGCGAACCCAGACGCACGGCACAACTGCATGTTGGTTGCACTTTTGTCACCATTTGCAGTATGTCACAACGACAAGATGCATTACTGAATCTACATATGTTATTCTTGTATCATCAGCCCTGAAGAGTCGTGTTGACTCAACTGTACACGACGAAACACGTGTCGGCTTTGTATGACATTCCTTGAGTCTGGAGAGAATAAACCATCTTCTTGCTGTGACCAAGAACACACCAAAGAATCTGCTTCTGTCTCTTTGAATACTTACCAGTCACTGTACTGTTTATGTGATACTTTACTGTAGTAGCGAGAGCATAACTGTATATAATTGTTTAGTCCCTTGACTTTTTAGACGGTTAAGGGTGTTTTTCCGCCTGCTCTTCACGCACTACATACCAACCTGTCACTCTACACTCTGTAACGTATAACTGAGGTAGTGCGCCTGAGAGATCTGAATTTCTAAAAACCCCATTCAAGTGTTTCACAGTGCAGGCTACACGTTAGATGCCAGGATAGATGATAAACTATCTATGGAGGAGCAGGTCAAAACAGTGTCAGGCACGTGTTTTTGCACAATGAGGATGCTTAGGAAGATCTTTCCCTGGATCTCTTTGTCGGCGAGAAAAACCCTTGTCCAGTCACGCCTGGTGAGTCGGCTGGATTATGGTTAATCTCTCTGCTGGTGGGAGCAAGGGAAGATCTCCTATCACAGCTCCAGGTAGTGCAGAACACAGCAGCCAGCCTTGCTCTCAATAAGCCGGCACGGACCCCTTCGGGCCCTCTGCTGAACCAGCTACATTGGATCCCGGTTAGGAAATGAGCTATCTTCAAGATGCTCTGCGTAATCTTCAGATCATTACAAGGGAAGGGCCCTGCCTATCTCAGAAACAAACTCAGGTGGTTTCAACTGGCTCGACAACTTAGATCTAGTAATGCCAACCTTTTGTGTACCCAGAAAATACATAGGGTAAGGAAGGGTGGTAGAGCCTTTTCCTATTCGGCTGCGAGCCTCTGGAATAAACTGCCACAGAACATTAGGGCCTGTGGTGAGCTAACCAGCTTCAAGAGACTTTTAAAGACATGGCTGTTTTAGATGTGCATGCCCAATAATTTACCTTCTCCTATAGCGCCGAGAGATCCTCTTGGGGATGATTCGCCTGCGCTCTATAAATCCACAAAGTAAAGTAAAGCAAGCAGCGAGAGCTACGAAAGCCTGCCTGTCACTTTTTCTCAAGCAGGGTCTCGCTGTGATCCAGCGTAGTCCTCCACTAATCGCAGTCAAACAATGACTTTTATGGGCACCAACCTAGATACACTTCAAAACAAAGCCCTCCTCTCCCAGGAAATACAAATGAGACTTGCAGATCTTGCTCGAAAAATTTCCAGAAGAAAAAAGTTTCAGTGAGGTTGTTCAAGTCGCTCTTGGGTATGATCTCTCCTGCAATCAACCGAGTCCCATTGGTTCGCCTCAGGATGAGACCATTGCAGGAAGAACTGCAGCTCCAATGGATTCAATTGGAAGGTCATTCGAGGACTTGGTTTCCATAACCGCATGGATTATAGACACGCTGAACTGGTTGTCTCGTAGACCCAATCTATAACAAGGTCTCACGTTCCTGCCAGTAGTGCCAGAGTTTGTCATCACCAGGGCTGCTTCACCGGAAGGCTGGGGAGGCCACTAGCAGGACCTTCAGATCAATGGCATTGTGTGCACAATGATGTGCCCTTAACCATGTTGCCGCTGTGTACTAATGCAGTGTTCACGATGGACATTGCCATTGCATGTGCCCCTAATCGTGGTAGCTACCGCCTGGCCACAGCGGTGTGCCCCCAGTGCCACCCCCTTCACAAAAACGTGGTAGCCATTGCCATGGTGACATGTGTAGATGGCGATGGGCATACTCCGCCGCCCAAATCGCGGTAGCTACCGTCTGGCCACGGTGGTGTGCCCCCAGCACCACCCCCTTCACAAGTGCGGTAGCCATTGCCATGGTGACATGTGTAGATGGCGGTGGGCATGCTCTGCCGCCCAAATCGCTGTAGCTACCGCCTGGCAACGGCGGTGCGCCACCGCCATGGAGAATTGCCTACAGCCAATGGGAGCGATGATTGCGGTAGCTTGATGCAGTTTTGAAAATCGCGGAAGGCGTGCTCCACCACCGCGGAGGCGGTCATTGGATGCTTTTGAATGATGCACCATCGCGGTAGCGCACCCCAGGCCCCTGCGGTGCATCACCACCATGGAACATTGCCTACAGCCAATGGCAGCGATGATTGCGGTGGTATGATGCAGTTTTGAAAATCGCGGAAAGCGGGCTCCACCACCGCGGAGGCGGTCATTGGATGCTTCTGAATGATGCACAGTCGCAGTAGCGCATCTCGGGCCCCTGCGGTGCATCACCGCCATGGAGCATTGCCTACAGCCAATGGGAGCGATGATTGCGGTGGCATGATGCAGTTTTGAAAATCGCAGAAGCCGTGCTCCACCACCGCGGAGGCAGTCATTGGATGCTTTTGAATGAGGCAGACCAGGACAACCAATTGTTGCAGCTTTGTACTTTACCAATGACCCGAGGGGGCTATAAATCTGTGTGATTGAGCCTCACATTTCTACTGCTCACAGAGCCTGCTACCTGGGACCCTCTCCTGCTGCTGCCTCAAGTGCCTGCTGCCTGGGACTCTCTCCTGCTGCTGCCTCAAGTGCCTGCTGCCTGGAACCCCTCACCACTCACTTCCACCACAGGTGTTCCATGTCCACAGGGATGGCAAGGACAGAGAAGATCTGTGCCAGTCCATTCACAAGCGAGGAGCTGGAGGTTCTTGTGGACGAGGTGCTGGCACAGTACCCAAGGCCGTATGGTGGCCCCAATGTAGTGGTAAGTCATTGTAAAGGGAGGTGTAGGGGAGGGGGGCAGACATATAGTTGTGCTGCTGCAGTATATGCCTGAGGGCGTGGGGTTGTGTCATACACTGACAAACAAGCTGTCTCCAGGGCGAGGGAGTGTGTGTGTCCCAATGTTACTGTTTCCCTGCTTGCAGTTGTATGTGTGAGTGGCGTGTGTTACATTGTCAGCCATACAGAGCCACAGGATGTTGGACATGCAGGTGCCAGGACAGTAATTGCTCGGGTGATTGTCTATGTGTGCCCCTGTTGTCGACTCAGTGTGAACCCAGAGATTAGGCCCAGTGCCCGCCCACCCAAACGGGATCACATCACTGAACTTACTGGGTCCTACGCCTGTTCATTCACACTGAAATTAAGATATACACCATCTCAGCCCAATATAATTGCACACAACTACACTTGTGTAGATGGATATTTTGTTGGTGAGTCCATGTGCCCCGATGCCACACACATTACATACACATATGTTCATAGGACATGCTCATTGAATGCTGCCCAGTCATGCACACAGTGATCCTACACACAGACACAGGTAGATATGTGATGTATATAGTGGCCAGACATGCATATGTCTGGAGATGTGTGCAAGCCACTGAGGGGGTTCAGTGCAGTTATCCTGCATGTGTGTCAGATAATCTGGGACCCTGTACGCCCTCATGAATGCATGCAATCACATCTGTTTGGCCAATGCAGAGTGCCCTTGTGAGGTGTCCCCCAGTTTGTGATGGAGGGAGATTACAATTGTTCATGAGTCTGTGTCTTGCTACTGTACTGATAGATGTTGGTACATGACACTGTGTCACTGATCATTTCCCCTTCTTTTCTCCCATACCTGCAGCTCAAGGTACACCAGCGTAAGGCTGTGTGGAGGGCCATTGCAGCAAAGGTGCGAGCCCTGGGGGTATCCAAACGACGACGCACCCACTGTCATGATTCCGTGTCCCCCTTCTTGTAAATACACATGCCCCTTAAAGACATGCACCATTTCCCCAGATTGAAACCCGCCCCTGTCCCGTGCGCCCCGCACGCTTCAAAATCAGTGTGTTTTGATGTGTGTAAATCCGAACATTTCGTGCCTCATAACTTACTGTATTTCATCTGTCGTGCCTTGCACTGTTTTTTGTGGTCTAATCATGTTTTCTTGCAGCCTAATCATGTTTTATTTCAAGAATCTGGACTTAGTACTATCGAGATTTAAGCCTTCGCTCTGGGAAGGTTTGACTGTTCTCTCCCCGCATCCCTCACACGCTCCTTTTTGGTGCGCGTCTGAGAGGGGTCTGAAGATTCCGTCTTCGCGCACATTCCTGTGCGTAACCGGGAGGGGCTGGGTGCGGCCAGGTATTTAAACCGCACCCAGCCTTCTAGAAGGCGCTTTGCCTTCTGATTTCTTCCGGAGAAGGTCGCGTCTGGAGATGGAACTTACCTGAAGGCTTTCAACACCGGCTGGACGCTCCTCTTCACAGCGCTTCTTCTTGTCAACCGAACTGAAGACCCTGAAAGACAAAGTACAAGAAAGCTAAGTACTTTCATTTTTATTTAAGGCGCCCTTCGCAAGAAAGGTCAACAACAATTTTTGGAACTTTAAAACTTGCAGAAAAAGATGCAAGGAAGAGACTTTGGACATTTCTGATTTACTATCTCTGAATAGTGGGAAGAATATTTGTTTGCTGGAATTCAATGTAAAATATTTTGTGCAATATTTTTTAGATTGCGAATTTAGTTTTGTACCTAATGTAAGGTGATTGAAGAAAGATTTAGGATTGTGTGTGCCATTTTGTCTATGCTTTTCTTTCTTGAAATTAGAGGAAAATACAAGAACCCCAAGTCTAAGAAACAAGAAGTTAAAAGCAAGTAAGTGGTAGAATAGATAGGAAGGTTTGCGAAAAGACTTAAAAAGGATGTAAAGTAATCCAACCTTTTATTTTCAACTTTAGTTTGACTTGATCATTCAAGCTGACCGCCTGAAAGCTGAACACTCATCCTAGAGAACGTCTGACGACTTCATCACCACTACCAAGAAAGAAATACTGGACGAAGGCTAACGTCTTACTGATCGCAGGTAGGGGAAAAGTCAGAACTTCCAGTCTATGTTTAGGTTCCTAGTTTAGATTAGCTAAAGAGTCTCAGAATAATTAGGAGAAATCCTGTAGAGCGGAATAGTGAAGTCTTTTGTGCTTGTTGCTTCGCAGGTCGACAGCAAGACCCAAAACTCAACACTTCAACGTCCAGTACCGGCCTTCCTCCCTAATTTCTAGTTAAATCCTTGCTGTACTTTTAAACCAGTAAGTTTTAGTTAGTGGTTTGGGAAGTTGGTCCCTTGCGTCTCTGCGAAATCATCTGCGTCATCCAAGAAGGCTTCTATCAAGGCAAGGTAAGGGACGACGTGGATAGCTTGACAGAAGGCAAAGCCCACGTTGATAATTTCGCCCAGACGCAATGGATCAAATCACCCTGCAGGATCTGGCCACAGTGTTAGAAGCAATTAGACAGGATAACGTAGCCTTACGAAGAGATTTGTCTTCTCTCCAAGACTCTGTGCAACAGAAGTCAGTCTTGAAACCAGCCACTTTCCAGGGTTCCTCCAATTTAGGTTCTCAAACGCAAATCCAAGTTGTAACTCCAGTACCAACCCCTTTAGCCCCTCCAGAGACATTTTATGGGGATTGTAATAAATTCTCAGTGTTTTTACAACAATGTCACTTGCACTTTATAGCTAAGACTACAGCCTTTCCTGATGATTCCTCCAGGGTAGCATTCATGTTATCTTACATGGGTGGTGACGCAGCCCTTTGGTCAGTCCCCTTAGTGGAGCACGATGATCGGATTTTGTATAACTTTAAGGATTTTGAGAGGGCTTTAAAGAAGATGTTTGCAAAACATCTTTTTCTTCAATCTGCTGATAATGATTTATCTGACGTATTTGACAAAAAAAAGGCCAACACCCTTCCTCCGCATAGAGATTTTGACTGTAGGATAGATTTGATGCCTGGAGCAACCTTGCCTTGCAGTCGAATTTATGCTCTTACGGAGGCAGAAAACGTCCACCTGAGGGAATACTTAGATGAATACCTGGCTAACGGCTTCATTAGGCACTCCAAGTCTCCAGTTTCATCAGCTCTTTTTTTCATTCCAAAGAAGGGGGGGGAATTGCGCTCGTGTATAGATTATAGGGCATTAAACAATGTAACCATTAAGAACAGGTACCCCCTACCTTTGATACCTACACTTTTGGACCAAATTAAGAAGGCTAAGATCTATACGAAACTGGATTTACGAGGAGCTTACCATTTGGTTAGGGTAAGGAAAGGAGACGAATGGAAGACAGCCTTCCGTACAAAATTCGGTCTCTTTGAATACCAAGTTATGCCTTTTGGCCTATGTAACGCTCCTGCCGCCTTCCAGTTTTTTATAAATGAGGTTTTACACGAATTCATCGACATCTGTTGTGTAGTCTACATAGACGATATTCTCATTTATTCAAATTCCGAGGAAGAACATGTACAACAGGTCTGCGCCATTCTTCAAAAACTACTTTCGAACTCACTCTTTGTAAAATTGGAAAAGAGTCTGTTTCATGTTTCCAAAGTGGACTTTCTGGGCTATATTATTAGCCCAGAGGGAATAGAAATGGACCCTAAAAAAGTAGAAGCAGTAACAACTTGGCCGAGCCCCACTACTGTGAAACAAATCCAAAGCTTTCTAGGGTTTGCAAACTTTTACCGCAGATTTATTCAGGACTTCTCTCAAATTATAACTCCCATTACCAAGTTGTTAAGAAAAGGAGTCACATTTCTATGGACCCCTACCGCTGAGGAAGCCTTCCAGAACCTAAAGAAGAGGTTTACTATGGCTCCTATCCTATGTCATCCAGACCCTAGTCAACCCTTTATTGTGGAAGCAGATGCATCTCAATTTGCATTGGGAGGAATTCTTTCACAACGAGATTCTGATACTGGCCGAATGCACCCTATAGCTTACTTTTCTAGAAAGTTATCTGAAGCTGAACAAAATTATGCGATTGCGGATAAGGAGTTATTGGCAATAAAAGCAGTATTTGAAGAATGGCGTCACTACCTGTTAGGAGCTCGTCACCCAGTAACAATTTATACAGACCACAGGAATCTCCAAGCTTTAAGATCAGTAAAGGCTCTATCTGCTAGACAATTACGTTGGTCAATGTTCTTCAATGACTACAATTTTGTAATTACTTATCGTCCAGGGAAAGAGAACTTAAAAGCGGATGCTTTATCTAGACTTGGAGATAAGGGTCCAGATCTACCTGAAATTATTCACCCAGTAATCCCATCTTCTTGTTTTCAGGGAAGTTTATCTGTTAGTAACATCATAAATGACATCAAGGAAGCTTTGAAAGAAAAGGATTTAGAACTATGGAAAAAAGATCATCCTTTTCTATATGAGAAAGACAGTTTGATGATGGTCCATGATTTGATTTTTGTTCCTAAAGAAAAAATTCGAAAATCCATTATCCATCTTCACCATGATACTGTTTTGTCAGCTCACCCTAGTATCTTGAAAACTACGGAACTTATTAAGAGGAACTTTTGGTGGCCTTCTATGTTCCAAGACATTCAGCAATTTGTAGAAACTTGTAGCGTCTGTGTTCAACACAAAACCTCTCACCAGGCTCCTAGTGGGATGTTAATGCCCTTACCAATTCCTCCTCAACCCTGGCATACTATATCTATGGATTTCATAGTTGAACTACCTGAAACCAAGAAGGGATTCAATACTATTTTGACAGTTGTAGATCAGTTCACCAGAATGGCCCATTTTATTCCATTAAAGAAACTTCCTACTGCATTAGATCTTGCTCATTTAATCATGACCCATGTGATAAGACTACACGGGATTCCTTCGGTCGTCATTTCGGACAGGGGTTCCCAATTTGTTTCTAAGGTTTGGCAAAAACTGAGTTCTTTGTTACATATGGAAGTTCGTTTATCTTCTAGTTATCATCCCCAAACTGATGGTTTAACTGAAAGAACAAATCAAACGATAGAACAATATCTTCGTTGTATGTTGCCCAATGTTTCCGAAGAATGGTCCGATCTTTTAAGCCCTTTGGAGTTCGCTTACAATAACTCCGAACATTCTTCCATCAAGATGTCCCCATTCTTTTGTAATTTTGGATTTCATCCAAAAAGTATTCCCGAAAATGTTAACAACAAGGATAACTCCGTACCTGCAGTTTCTGACTATGTATCCAAAGTATTCACCATTCAAGAAGAAGCTAAATTCAACTTGGCCAAAGCAAAAGAATCCCAAAAAAAGGCCAAGGATAAACATCGATCTGAGCAACCTCAGTATGGAGCAGGGGATAAAGTATGGTTGAGTACAAAAAATTTGAAATTAAAAGGAAACAGAAAATTTAATCCAAAATTTATTGTCCCCTTTCCCATCGAAAAGGTTATCAACCCAGTTTGTGTTAAGTTGATTCTTCCTCCCAAGTATTTGATACATCCTGTTTTCCATGTCTCACTGATTAAGCCCTTCCATCCCCAAACTCGTATTCTCAAATCTCCACCTTCTATTATTATTGAAGGTAATCCAGAGTTTGAAGTAAAATCGATTTTGGATTCAAAGAGAGTTAGGGGAAGGCTGTTTTACCTCATAGACTGGAAGGGTTATGGTCCTGAGGAAAGATCTTGGGAACCTTTAGAACATCTTAAAAAGGCTCCTAGATTGGTCCGAATCTTTCATTTGAGACACCCTGATAAACCAAAACCCATTTCCACTGTTCTTGGGGGGATCTTGAGGAGGGAGTACTGTCATGATTCCGTGTCCCCCTTCTTGTAAATACACATGCCCCTTAAAGACATGCACCATTTCCCCAGATTGAAACCCGCCCCTGTCCCGTGCGCCCCGCACGCTTCAAAATCAGTGTGTTTTGATGTGTGTAAATCCGAACATTTCGTGCCTCATAACTTACTGTATTTCATCTGTCGTGCCTTGCACTGTTTTTTGTGGTCTAATCATGTTTTCTTGCAGCCTAATCATGTTTTATTTCAAGAATCTGGACTTAGTACTATCGAGATTTACGCCTTCGCTCTGGGAAGGTTTGACTGTTCTCTCCCCGCATCCCTCACACGCTCCTTTTTGGTGCGCGTCTGAGAGGGGTCTGAAGATTCCGTCTTCGCGCACATTCCTGTGCGTAACCGGGAGGGGCTGGGTGCGGCCAGGTATTTAAACCGCACCCAGCCTTCTAGAAGGCGCTTTGCCTTCTGATTTCTTCCGGAGAAGGTCGCGTCTGGAGATGGAACTTACCTGAAGGCTTTCAACACCGGCTGGACGCTCCTCTTCACAGCGCTTCTTCTTGTCAACCGAACTGAAGACCCTGAAAGACAAAGTACAAGAAAGCTAAGTACTTTCATTTTTATTTAAGGCGCCCTTCGCAAGAAAGGTCAACAACAATTTTTGGAACTTTAAAACTTGCAGAAAAAGATGCAAGGAAGAGACTTTGGACATTTCTGATTTACTATCTCTGAATAGTGGGAAGAATATTTGTTTGCTGGAATTCAATGTAAAATATTTTGTGCAATATTTTTTAGATTGCGAATTTAGTTTTGTACCTAATGTAAGGTGATTGAAGAAAGATTTAGGATTGTGTGTGCCATTTTGTCTATGCTTTTCTTTCTTGAAATTAGAGGAAAATACAAGAACCCCAAGTCTAAGAAACAAGAAGTTAAAAGCAAGTAAGTGGTAGAATAGATAGGAAGGTTTGCGAAAAGACTTAAAAAGGATGTAAAGTAATCCAACCTTTTATTTTCAACTTTAGTTTGACTTGATCATTCAAGCTGACCGCCTGAAAGCTGACCACTCATCCTAGAGAACGTCTGACGACTTCATCACCACTACCAAAAAAGAAATACTGGACGAAGGCTAACGTCTTACTGATCGCAGGTAGGGGAAAAGTCAGAACTTCCAGTCTATGTTTAGGTTCCTAGTTTAGATTAGCTAAAGAGTCTCAGAATAATTAGGAGAAATCCTGTAGAGCGGAATAGTGAAGTCTTTTGTGCTTGTTGCTTCGCAGGTCGACAGCAAGACCCAAAACTCAACACTTCAACGTCCAGTACCGGCCTTCCTCCCTAATTTCTAGTTAAATCCTTGCTGTACTTTTAAACCAGTACGTTTTAGTTAGTGGTTTGGGAAGTTGGTCCCTTGCGTCTCTGCGAAATCATCTGCGTCATCCAAGAAGGCTTCTATCAAGGCAAGGTAAGGGACGACGTGGATAGCTTGACACCCACTGCCACAAGAGGTGGGATGACAACAGCCGGCTGGCAAAAACCGTGGCAGAGATGACATTGGGCCTGCTACCGCGCACTGGGCGTTTGGCACGGTACAACATGACACCACTGATGGGCCGCATATTGGCAGTGACTCATCCTGAGCTGG
Organism: Lissotriton helveticus; assembly: GCF_964261635.1. Taxonomy (NCBI): domain Eukaryota; kingdom Metazoa; phylum Chordata; class Amphibia; order Caudata; family Salamandridae; genus Lissotriton; species Lissotriton helveticus. Next base: position 558,001,126 of record NC_136068.1, read on the forward strand.
ATGCATGTCTGAAGGAGCATTGGCAGCAAGGTAGGGGTGAGTATTTGGTGAGGGTGACTTTGGCTTTTAGCGGATGCATGTGTACAAGGCCTGTGGCAGCGGTGGCCCATGTGATGTTCGTGTGGTGGTGCTGTGCTGTGTCATGTGAGTGGCTGCTGGGATGTGTGCCAGTGTCATTTGGCCAAACTGGCCTTACAAAGGTGATCCTCCCTGCTGTGCTTTCTTATAGCCAGATGTGTTAGGATCCACATGGTCATTCAGCATTGGGATAGTGTGGGGAATCTATTAGGAGGTGAACAGCAGGGTCCACTATCTGAGTGTGACTTCATGTATGCTTACTTTGCATGTACTATGATCGTTGAGGCCCACGCATATGAGTACAAGGTGCCCCAGAGTACCACATGGTGCTTGGTATGGCCTACTTGGCATTGTGTACTGTCATGTCCTAATAGGTGTGTGTGTTGTCCCCTCCTGTTCCTTGAAGATATGTCAGTGGTAATGAGTGTTGTCCCCATATCATGTCCCTAGGTGTGGGCATGGCAAGTTGTGTGTCTGGTACACCTTATCCACGGGCAGGGTGTTGTGCTGTGTGGCCTCAACATGGCTCAGTCATGGCATAGATTCAGTGTTACAGGCACTGTTGTGGTCTGTGTAGTGTGTTGCTGCAATGTGATTGCAGGGTGTGGTGGTTACCATGTTGATTTGGGCATCTCCTGTACTGCATCGATTGGATTGCTTTGTCCTGATGATGACACTAACACAACCCTGTAACTGTCTCTCATGCAGAATCACCAGTGGACACGGAGGAACGGGAGCCGGAACCAGTGGTGGCGAGAGTAGCACCACAGCCGCACCAGAAGCCAGTGACACAGAGCTCACCAGCGCATATGAGGAGGACCGTAGTATGCAGGAGGAATCCGTGCCTGAGACGCAGAGTACTACATCATCTGATGCCAGAGGTGATGCATCCATGTTGTTAGGCACAGGGGATGGTGAGTCTGCATCATCATCTACCACACAGCGGCCAGTGGCCAGCCTCCCATCCACTTCCTCTGGTGCTGCCCGTGTCCGTGTCAGTAAGAGAGGACGAGTTACATTCACACCTAGCACCGCTGAGCCTGCATCTGTCCCCCCTGCTGCCCTCAGTGCTGAGTCTGTAGAGCTCCTGCGCCAGCTTTGTGTGGGCCAGACCGCCCTGCTCAATGCCTTCAGTGACCATGACAAAAAATTAGGCCAGGTGGTTGCATACATGGAGGGTATACACTCTGACGTGGGTGGGCTACACCGTACAGTCCAGGCTTTGTCATCCGCAGTGACGTCTGACCTTCAATAGGCACATGCTCCCATTCCTGCTCAGGTACCTTTGTCCACCCCCAGTCAGTGGCCACATCAGATGACAGTGACCACGGTTTGCATGCATCTCAAACACGGTATACTACAAGGAGCACACAGCAGACACAACCCAAGCGGTCCCGCCCACAGACACCCTCTCCACAGAAGAGCAGAGCCACCCCAGAATGCAAAGACAAGAGCCCGTCAAGGAAGAGCAAGGCCGAAAAAGCAATGAGGCTGACATCAGGCTCACATGCTTCAGAGGCATCAACAGCGAAGGACTCTACTGTCCCTAAAACTTCACACAGAGCTAGGCGTGCAGTGTATGTGCCCACTGATGTATGGCAAGGGTACACCTAGGAAGGACACAGGGCCACATCCCCCCACCACATCAACTCCAATTCCAAGCCCAGTGAAGCAGGTGGAGGAGGGCACTGAAGGGGCCAGCCCTGGCAAACAGGCAAAGGAGGGTACTGTTGGTGGGACTCCTGGTGCACAGGCAAAGGAGGGCACTGTAGGGGCCAGCCCTGGGAAACAGGCAAAGGAGGGCACTGTAGGTGGGGCACCTGGCGGAGGGCACTGTAGGGGCCAACCTTGGCAAAGAGGCAAAGGAGGGCACTATAGGTGGGACACCTGGCAAACAGGCAAAGGAGGTCACTGTAGGGGCCACACCTGGCAAAGAGGCAAAGGAGGGCGCTGTAGGTGGGACACCTGGCAAACAGGGGAAGGTGATCCAGAGGTGTAGCCAGACAAAGTCAAGTCAAGTCAAGTCAAATTATGCTTTATTCGAGATTTCACTCATAAAAGCAAGAGCATCCTAAATTTAAAAGTACAGATTAAATTTACAATCAATTATATTGAGAACTAAAGCATAATATTTACAGTTTATGACTCGTTGTACAGTTCCAATTTCGAAAGTTTTCATACAATGCAAAATTAGCAATTTTTAAAAGTAATAAAAAGTTAAAAAACAACTGGATAAAACAATTTAGTAATAAAAACGTAGTTAAAACATGCTGGCAGTTTATCCAGACAGAGAATAGTCAAGTGACTAGCAGTCTCTGTCTAATCGACCATGCCCATCCAAAATATTTGGCAGTGGCTATTGATATCCAAATCACAGTGCTAGTGCATATAATACGCAAGGCAACTGTACTACTGGTAGTCCCTAAATTCTTGCACATCGGTTTTAACCATACGCGTCTTGGGTCCAAATAAGCTGTACAAGAAAATAAAAAATGGCCAGTTGTTTCTTTAGTGGAACCACAAGCAGGGCAACTATCGCTCAACGCACCTTCCCATTTAGCTGTCAAAAATCTAAGGGGGAGTGCACCTGCTCTCAGTTGAAAGAAAAGTTTTCTATCGCCAAGTCTAGTTATGATATCCCAATAGGGTTCCAAAGAAGGATACAACTTAGCCTCTAAGAATCCTTCGGCCATAGATCCTGTACTAGAGCTACTCCCCCCGGGAGGCTACCTTTTCCCAATAAATTTCTTTTAGAGCACTTTTAGTAGGAAATGTTGCTCCAGCTGGGTCTGACCAAAGTGAACTCATTCAAAGCTCAATCAGAATTGCTTTCAGCGATTTGAGCCACCCGATTTTATGGAATATATCCACTTTGATAATGTCTAAAAACCCCTCAGCATAGTGGGAAAGCTCATGCGTGGTCCAAAGCCTTCTCCAGTACAGAATCGGTCGAAGCCTGGCCAAATCTGTAACCGCTTTTCTGCCGAGATCGTACCTTAGGGGCAGCAAGGGAGTACTTTTAGGGGCACCAGTTATTGCCCGGAAGAACTTATTTTCTGAAATTTGTAGAGCAGCCACCTTATCGAAACCCCATAGCTCAGCACCGTAAAGTGCGGAGCCAAGAGCCTTTGCTTCATATACCTGAAGTGCAGGCTTTACAGGTTTCGTCAGGGACTTTCTATGCTCGGAACTAATGGTACCTGATAGTTGCCTATGCCTCAATGTTGCAATATCTATATGTTGGCACCATCTGCTCTTATTTGAGATGTGAATACCCAGATATGTAAAGGTGTTCACCACCTCTAGGGGACGACCATTCCTGATAATTTTAGATTTAAAACTGCGGTGGGGATTAAAAATCTTAAGTTTTGATTTTGTCACATTGACCTCTAGGCCGTGCTCCCCGCAGAATAGCTCAAAGATAGACAATGCACGCTGTAGACCACTTGGGGTCTTTGATAGGATAAGCGTGTCGTCTGCGAACATTAAAATAGGTATTTTAATACCAGCTAATGAAGGAGCATCCAACTTCGCAGATAACATGCGGGATACGACACCGTTAATGAACAGTGTAAAGAGAGTGGGAGCCATTGAACAACCTTGCCGGACGATCCGCTCAACCGGGAAATCCGCTGTCACCATACCCTGCCCCCCCCCCCACTGGATTCTAGCAAAGGTTACTTCATGAAGCCGCATTATCAGTGTCAATAGATCATCTGGAACACCCAGGTTCTTGAGAACAGACCACAGCTTCGACCGTGGTACTAGATCGAAGGCAGCCCGTAAGTCGACAAAAGCCGCATATAGGTTACCCCCGCCCAGCACCACGGTCCTCCATTGCAGCAAGTTAAAGCGGAATACCTGATCCACTGTACTTGTGGACCTACGGAATCCCGCTTGAAACGGTGACAGAGCATTATTATCCTCAGCCCAGTCAAGGAGCCTGTTCACAATCACACGCCCTACTATCTTTTAGATGGTATCAATAAGGCTTATCGGCCTGTAGTTGCCGGGCTGGGATCGGTCACCTTACTTATACACTGGTATAATTACTGCTCCCTGCCAGGATGACGGTACCTCTGCACCCTTAGCAATGTTGTTAATAAGAAGGTAAATGTACTTACACCAACGTTCTTTGTCGTTAATAAAGATGTCGGCAGGAACACCATCTAGGCCCGGGGCTCGCCCGCTATTCACAGAGCTCAAGGCCCCCAAAATTTCTTTGAGACTGAAGGAGTTATCTTTTGAGTGGGTTTGACATATGTCCGCTGAAGATGTATCCTGTTTTGCCACGGCATACTGTGTTCTAAAGAATTTTACCCACTCTTCTTCCGGTACATTGTTATTTGGGGGTTCAGGTATCCCCTCACCACCCCACTTAACAATGCTCCAAAACAGTCTAGAATCTTTCTTATCACTAGCTCTTTTCAATTCGGACCAGTGGTGCTCATCCCAGGCTTTCTTTGCGTTCACTATACTAGCTTTATATTCCCTACTAGCAGCTTGGATAGCCATGGTCTCCCTACCCTTTAAAGCAGTACCTAGGACAATTCGTGCGTCCCTGCAGTGGGCATTGTACCATTTTGCATGCTTAAGGACTCTCCCACCCTTGCCCTTCACAGGCTTCAAAAAGTGGTTTTTGATTGCGCAAAAAAGAGTATCATGAATTTCAACCACGCTACTCAACCAGGAACTAGAAAAATTAATATGTTCCAAGGCTAATATCGCTTTATCGGCTTCAGTGTTGATGTTAGCAATGGCCTGTTGGTTGGTCGCTACGTTTACCCATCTTAACCTACGCATGTCGTTTGCAGGGACAGTTAAGGGTGGTGCAAGGGTAGTAGGGACTCTAGGCCCGTTGGTAGGTGACCACCATTTATGCTCCGTACACAGAGGGTTGTGGTCGCTCTCACTCCTCCACACAACCTCCATGTCACATACCAACAGCCACAGTTTCAAACTACAGAGTACATAATCTATTCTACTTTTATGCCGCCCATTGTCAAATGTCATAGACCCATTTTTATCACTTAATGTCCTTCCATTTAATGCTCTTAAACGTTTTTCAAAGCATAAGGCATTCATACTAATCACATCCTCGGTCCACCGTACAACTAATTTCAGCTCTAATTTTGGGACTCTCCAATGCCAATCCTCTTTGGCCCCAGGGAAATCATCATCTATGGCTAAGGGTTCAAATGTTCGGTTAAAATCACCTGCAATGACAATATTATTATCTTGAGAGTAAGTATCAAGGAGGGAGCCCAGGGCCGCTAAAACCTCTGACCTCCCACCCCTGGTACTCCTCACATAGACATTGTAGATGTCGAGCGATCCCAAAACATCAGAGTTAATTCTGATTAGTTGAATGTCTCTGTGGCTGGTCTCTATTACCTTAACAGCTAATTTTAGGGACTGACGGACCCAAATGGTTAGACCACCCATTGGTCTCCCCTTTGGACCTTTTAATGAAGGCACAGAGTAGTTCAAGTATCCCTGCGCAAAGGATGGTTCACATAACCAGGTCTCCTGGAATATACATAGATCAAAAGAGTTAACAAAACGAAGCCACTCTCCAGAGTCCAGATTAGAGCACAGCCCTGCAATGTTCCATGAAAACAGTTTCCCCACGTTGTCCACGGTACCATCCGGGGCCTTCAGTAGAGGGTTGACATCGTTATCCTCAGACAATTCTTGTTCAGTTTCATTCAGCAAACCTTCATGACAATTAGCATCAGTGTCATCTACCCTCTCAGGGGCATTCTCAGAGTTAGGGCTTTCTGTAGATACAACAACACACACTTCAGACCCAATCATCTCATTTCTTACCAATGGGCACGTACCCTCGCTACTTATTAGTATGCCTTGGGTTTTGTCCTCCAGCTCTGGTTCTAGATCTATATTAATACAGTGATATCCTAATGGTTCGGGTGGGGGAGCTTCTGGGCCGGGAACAGAACATGTTTCTAACAAGATGGGGGCAGACGGTAGCTCGGTGTATTTATACTCCTTACTGTTTACTAGAGAAATTGTATCAACTGCCAGACTTCCTGGGGTCATGGAAGTAACTTTTATGAGGCCAATACCCTCGTCAGTGGGAATATATGTTCTGTTTAGCTCAGCCGGTTCATTAAGCTCTACACTCTCTGCCCTCTCAAGTCAATCGCATTCATTCAAGTCTAAGAGTGCCGCAAATCTATTTTCAAGGCTGATTCCCCATTCGCTGGGTTGTACACCCCTACCCCACTTATTTGACACCGAATTCCACTTTGTCCTTAATATACTTGGATTCACTGTACTACCTCTACGGTAGAAAAAATCTAAAGTTAGCGGGATAATGTCAGTGCTCCTACGTTGTGGGGGAAATATGTTTCTCAAGACATCAGGGAGAACTTCTGGACTTAAAAAATGCAGAACTACGCAATCTCCTTTAAGTTTTTTCACACTGTTCCCTATCCAGTCCACCCTTCTTGCCATGGTAATTTCCCCAGCAAGCTGCTGTTTACCCCATGGGGAAATCATCATGTTATTAGATAACCAGTGGAATGCTTTGCTGATCAAGGAAGAAGTAGATTCCACTTGACCTGGTTTTAGGGGAGGTACATTGGCCAGGACCAGAACAAGGGGGGAGGCCTCTACAATGAGTTGAACCGGGCCTTTTTCTTTAAACCCGTCCCTGTGGATTTTGAGGGGAAGTCTTCATTGACTGTTTCCTGGGCATCTTTGACTACTGGGTGCTGAATAGGGGGTGGTTTTGATAGCACTTTATCCCTACCCCCTGGCCCGTCCCCAAGAATATTCGCAGTTGATTCGACTCTATTTAAAACAAGAGTTGCTATATTGCCCACCTCCTCAACTGTCTTGTTTATGAGCCCCCTAGCCTTTTTACCTCAGCCTTCAGCTGGTCAATTTTGGCTACCAATGGTTTAATTATATATTTAATCTTGGAATCGATCATGTTCACTAGCTTTTTAATTAGATCATCCTCCAATATCTCCTTCCCACCATACTCCCCATTAGCCTCTGTTGTAGCCATATTTTTAGGTGGAGAGGCTGTCCTTTTCCTGCTGGAGCGTAACCCACCACGTTTGCTCTGGCCTTTTCTACATGCTCTGACTGCTCTAGTTTCAGGCACAGACACAGGGGAGGGGGAATTGTCTTCTATCGTATTTGACTGGTCTGTTGAGTCATTGACTATGTTAACAACAGTAGGTATATTTTGATCAAAATTGACATCAGGGGGAAACTCGATATCAGGGGCATCACTGCAATGCACCTGTATCGGGACTTCTACCATCGTGGGTTCAGGCAAAGAGCTATGTGTGGGGGTAGTAGGTGGAGAGCTCAGGCCCAGCGATATCCTTCTCGTGCTATTAATTTTACTCACAACCTGCACTAGGTAATTGTCCATAGTATTAGATACAGAAGAAGACTTTTGCTTGGACATGTTACACACAGTGCAATGGTAGTAAGCTATCACTGGTAACCCTAAAACAAGCAATAAATAAAGGTTGCCAATGGAATAAAAACACAAAGGTTCCACAGGAACATTAGCAAAAATAAGTCTTACTAGAGGGATACCACAGGTGGACCACGGCAACAACAAACAAGGATCCTGGCCCAGCCCAGTCACGTTCAGTCTCGGACTGTCTCAGACTGTCCGCCCTTTGTCCGGGCTTCGTCCGGCGCACGCCCGCGCGCGTCCCGCGATCGCGGTGGAGGGCGCGGCTAAATAGGAGGAGCAGGGGGCGGGAAGAGACACCAGGTGCGCTGCGTTGGTCGTGCGCGGTGATCCCTGGGTCTCGCAGTCCCGGCCCCTGTGTGCGTGCGGCTGTGATTCCCAAAGTTAAGTATCCCGTCGAGTTAGCAGGCTCCGTGTAGCAGAGATACCAGATTCAAAGTCCGTGTCCCAGAAGAACAGCTGCGAGCGGCTCCCGCGGAGCGGGGGCCGTGAGCCGTAAGTAGCCGGGATGAGCAGGGAGGAGCAGGGGGCGGGAAGAGACACCAGGTGCGCTGTGTTGGTCATGCGCGGTGATCCGTGGGTCTCGCAGTCCCGGCCCCTGTGTGCGTGCGGCTGTGATTCCCAAAGTTAAGTATCCCGTCGAGTTAGCAGGCTCCGTGTAGCAGAGATACCAGATTCAAAGTCCGTGTCCCAGAAGAACAGCTGCAGTTCTCAGACTCTGCACTCAATGTGAAATCGCCTGCCATCATATTTCGACTGCCACAAATAGGCAACCTTTAAACTCATTACAACAGGTGGCCACCTGTTGCAAAGTCTGAAACTCTGGTTGTTAAACAACATGCTCTCCACATAGCAATGTCCGATCCCTCTCAGTCACCGGAGAAATCTGAGAAGTGTCTCCTCCACTACACCATCACGTGTCATACTACTAGCCACTTGGCTACTTGACCACTCTTCGAAGCCTTGATCTTTTGCATAGCAGCTACCATAAGCGAGCAGACCAACGCCCCGCCAGACAAAGCATTCCGCAGGATCCAGCACGTCACCAGAGAGAGTGCCAGTGTCTGCACCTGATGCGGAACAGTTGGTGTGTGTGCCTGTTGTGTCATCACCAGTTCCCATTAACCCCAAGACAGGGAAGCCATTTCGTATTCCCAAAAAGTGGAAGGGCACCCCTCAAACCTCCCCCACCAACACTGTGTCACAGGTCTGCATGACTCCACCTCCATGTGCCACTATACCACCTGGACCAAACAGCCCTCCAGCTTGCCAAGCCACTGATAGCCCTACAAAACCTGGGCCTCTGTCTCCCCAGTCAAGTGGTCCTGCTGTCCCTGACACACAGCCAGATTCAAGTCCGCCTGACAGCCAAATGTGAGTGGCAGTCCCTCTCATACACCTGTCTCTCATACAGGTGCACTAGTCCTGTCCATTGTTTGCCACCTGGGTGTGTTGGTGGCCATGGAAGGGTACAGTCAAACACACTCACTGTGCTGCTTCTCGTGTCCTGACTCCACAATTTTCCCTAGCCACTGGCATTGTCATGCACTGCTGTGTTAGCATATTCCCAGTGCAGCCGCTTATGTACTTGCTGTGCTACCTGCCATTGACACTGGCCCTGTTCCTCTGCTGTGTTGGCCTATTCCCTGTGCAGCCTCTCATGTACTTGCTGTGCCACCTGCCATGGACACTGGCCCTGTTGCTCTGCTGTGTTGTGCTCTTCCCTGTGCCATGGACACTGGCCCTGTTGTTCTGCTGTGTTGGCCTATTCCCAGTGCAGCCTCTCATGAACTTGCTGTGCCGCCAGCCATGGACACTGGCCCTATTGCTCTGCTTTGTTGGACTCTAACCTGTGCCATGGACGCTGGCCCTGTTGCTCTGCTGTGTTGTGCTCTCCCCTGTGCCATGGACACTGGCACTGTTGCTCTGCTGTTTTGGACCCTCCCCTGTGCCATGGACACTGGCCCTGTTGCTCTGCTGTGTTGGACTCCCCCCTGTGCCATGGACACTGGCCCTGTTGCTCTGCTGTGTTGGCCTATTCCCAGTGCAGCATCTCATGTACTTGCTGTGCCACCTGCCATGGACACTGGCCCTGTTGCTCTGATGTGTTGTGCTCTCCCCTTTGCCATGGACACTGGCCCAGTTGCTCTGCTGTGTTGGCATATTCCCTGTGCAGCCTCTCATGTACTTGCTGAGCCACCTGCCACGGACAATGGCCCAGCCGCTCACGTGTGTTGGACTCTCCCCTGTGCCATGGACACTGGCCCTGTTGCTCTGCTGTGTTGGCCTATTCCCTGTGCAGCCTCTCATGTACTTGCTGAGCCACCTGCCATGGACACTGGCCCTGTCGCTCACGTGTGTTGGACTCTCCCCTGTGCCATGGACACTGGCCCTGTTGCTCTACTGTGTTGGCCTATTCCCTGTGCCATGGAAACTGGCCCTGTTGCTCTGCTGTGTTGTGCTCTCCCCTGTGCCATGGACACTGGCCCTGTTGCTCTGCTGTGTTGGACTATCCCCAGTGCCATGGACACTGGCCCTGTTACTCCGCTGTGTTGGACTCTCCCCTGTGCAATGGACACTGATCCTGTTGCTCTGCTGTGTTGGCCTATTCCCAGTGCAGCCACTTGTGTACTTGCTGTGCCACCTGCCATGGACACTGGCCCTGTTGCTCTGCTGTGTTGTGCTCTCCCCTGTGCCATGGACACTGGCCCTGTTGCTGTGCTGTGTTGTGCTCTCCCCTGTGCCATGGACACTGGGCCTGTTGCTCTGCTGTGTTGGGCTCTCCCCTGTGTCATGGGCACTGGCCCTGATGCTGTGCTGTGTTGGACTGTCCCCTGTGCCACGGACATTGGCCTTCCTGTTTGTTGTTAGCCTGTGCAGATTATCTTGCATTTGATCAGCATTTTGTGCCTTGCTCTTGTCTACTGTTGTTCTACTGTCACATCTGTGCAATAGGTGAATAAAGACAGTTACTCCTGTTGTGTGTTTTGTCAGTGTCCTTGCTGATTAAAGTTATTTTGGTGTGTGCATTTGGTTGCCTGTGCACCATGCTCTATGTGTCACTTCAACATAGCCGAGATCTTTGCCCGTATCAAATTTTTATACAGGGGTGACAGGGTCTTCAGTCCATTCAGACACTGATACTAGTGTTATCTGTGATGGCAATTGTTCCTGTCATGCAGTTCTCTTTTCATTGTTTTGCTATTGTTGGCTACATTGTTACCATTTCAGGTTGGGGGTCACTGCCAGCACAGGGTGTGATGCTGTGCACAGGTTTGCATGCAGGCTGGGCAATGTCATGATGTATGTGTGTTAGTCCTTTATGTGTGCCCAGCTGTGTATGTGTCTGTTCATCTTGTGTTGGCCCTTAGTCCTGGTCCCATGGCCTACATGAGATGTGTGGTCTTGGGTGGTCAAGAGGTGTGCAGTGTGAATGGTGTGACTTTGTAGTGGGTGTGGATGTGTGTGTGCCCCTGGATTGTGGTAGCCACACATGTGTCACCCAGGAGTTGTGTGCCTGTTGTTTGGATTGTCCTGCCCTGTGTAAATGATTGTATGCACATGTGTGAGTTGTCTGTTGTGCACTGTGCAGTGTGTTGGTGTGTCCATGCAGTTCTGCCTGACTCCTCCTTGTTGTTTTGGTCACTTAGAAGTGTGCAAAGTGTGCGAGTTGCACATCAGTGTTGTGTTTGTTTGATCATCAATGTGTCTTGGGTGTGTTTGTGTAGACTGTGGGGCCCTGCTGCTCCACACTGCCATTGTGGTTGTGTTTGTCATGCATTGCAGGCACATGGTGCCTTTTGCCCTCCTGTATGGCATGGTGTATGTGGTGTAATGCCATCCCCTATGTGTGCCACTTGTGCCTAGCCATTGTGGGTCTGTGCTCCCTCTATTTGTGTATGGTACACCCCTTACATGTCTACTACTGACATGCAAGTCAGTTAATTTTGATGTCAGTTGTCCCCTTGGTTTCCATCTGTGTGTGCCTCCCCATCACTTCATTTGTGACACTGTGCTTTGTGGTGCAGTTCTTGGGCCAAGAGTGATGGTCCACTCTGGACATTGCCCCAATGGTTTCCACTTTGAACATTGCCCCAATGGTTTATGTGTGCTGTTCTTGTGCTATTAGTCATTCAGGGTTGGTCTAGTGCACTTCAGCTGTGTGTGCTGCCCAGTGCTCCGGTGAAGATAGTTGTGCTCTTGTGTTCCAGAGTGGTGCATCTGTTGTTGATGTGTTGGATGTATGTGTGTTGTCTGTGGTATTACTTCACTTCCTGGGTGTGCTGTTGTATTTGGGCTGTGCTGATTTGTGGTGTGTGTGTTGAGGTTGTGTCAGTCATGTCTGTGTGTGGCTGTTGTGCTTGGTGTGCACACACTGCTTGTTGTGCATACAGTGCTGTGTGTATGTGGGCTTGGCATTGCCTGATGTGCATCCCCTGATGTCCTGTGGTGTTTGTTTATTTCAATTTCACGTGCATCTGTGGTTGGTTTGATGTGGCAGTGTAGTTCTGTGCTGGTGCACTTCTTGTGTGATTTATGTTTTGTTGTGTGTGTTTTGTTCCTGAGTGATGAGGTTGTGCACTCATGTTGTGTTTGTGCTCCCATTGCCTTTCCACAGTTTGACTGACAGGGTATGTCTGTATCTGTTGGGGTTCTATGTGTGTTCCTGTAGTGTTTGTGTGTTGTTTTTGGGCAGGCATCTGTTCAGGCTTCCCTGTGTGTGTGTTATGGTTGTGGCTACACCCAGGGTGTGTGTTTGTTTGTGTGTGTATGTGCTGGAAAGGATTGTCAGATTTCAGTGTGTGTGGCACTGCCGTAGTGCGTTCCTTGTCAGCCACTCCTGCAGTGGCTGTCTCCCTGGTTGTGTGTTGTGTGGTGCAGGGTGTGTATTAGGCTTGCTTGTTGCAGTGCTTGTTGCTGTGCATGGGGTGCACAGGATGGGCACCTGGCCTGTGACTTGATGGGATGTGTTGATGTGTGGTTGAGGGTGGTGTGTCCATGTGGTCTTTGTGCCCTGCCCAAGCCTTGGACTGGCCCAGCCTTCTGCATTGTGCGCATGTGTTGGCCGCTGCAGTGACGTGACTGGGACATTGCTGCAAGTTCGTGGTCGATGTGTGTCCGGGATGCAGTGGAGTGACTTCTTGGCAGGTGGGCCATGTGTGGGTGCCCTTGTGTATGTGTTGTAACCCCCAGCAGTGTGTTTGTGGTGGAATTGTACCCTGTGTCAGCCCGTGTGTTGTGTGTTGTATTTGTGTAGTTGCGTACCTGCGGCGGCCCATCTGATGATAGTACTGTAGCAGGTACAGCACCGGAAACATATGTAGAGCTGGGTCCATGGCGGTCTTGACCGGGTGGTGTGGACCGGGTCTCTTGTATCGCGCTCCACTGTCGAGTTTCCGCCGTGTCAGGTTGTGCGGTGTGTCCGCTGCGTTGCATCTGCTTGTTTGCACCATCCTAATTTGTGGAGTGGGGCGGACGTCATTCCGCACGGCAGTCAGTCTCCATTGGCTCCCACCGCCACGGTGGCAGGCGCACTTTGATGGCGGTGCGCCTCGCTCCGCGGCGGACGGGAATTGACCTATGTTTGCTATACTAATATGGCGGACTTGATTCCCGCTGCTCCCGTGCAGAAAAAGATGTTTTTCCGTCCCGCCAGCACCACGGTGGTACCACCGCCCGACATCCTAATGGACCCCTTAGGGTTGATTTTTGCAGATGTCTCCACAGACTCTGGTTAAAATGATAATAGCAACCCTGGATTGCTGTGTGTGGATACATTTTCACTATAGTATTTATCATGGCTAATTCAAAATCAATAATTACTTATTGTGGTAAATAATTATTGGTTTCTTGTTTTATGTTAGTTAGTATATCTATGTAGGTAGTTTGCTGTTTATTTGGTTATAGGGCATAGATGAATGGTATGTTAGAATGTTGGTACAATCCATGCACTGTGTACAGTTGGTACAATGGTTTTGGGCATATTTTGAAAAGTTCCATCCATCATCCAGTGTGACATTGTTGTAATTTCACTAAATTGTTTGCAGTAGCAAACATATTTATTCTTTTATCAGGGCATTTGTTATCAAAAAAATAAATGGTTCTTTAGTGTGAGTCATGCTTAATTCTGGGGGAATAACTACTTCTTCTAAGGTTTTAGGGGTAGGTAGGTAGGTATAGTACTTGTAGTTCCATTTTTTTTGTCAGGAAATAGTTCTTTTTAAATTATCTAATGGGGGTAATTGTCCTGATGCATGTGGATGTACCTTTAATAATTGCTCTTTCAGTACTTCAGTGTTTAGTTTATAAGAATTAGTACTTGCTTCTTTAATACTTTCTAAAGCATCTCTAACCTCAATCTCTGTTATATTGAAGGGGGGCCATTATGTTCTTTTACAGAAAGAACAGCAGTTTCTTCAGTAATAGCTCTACCATAGCATTTGTTTGAGTAGTATTTTCTACACTTCCCAAAAACATTTGAGACCACTTTGCTTCTCCAGTGTATACACATATCCCATATCACATAATAACATTTAATTTTTTTGAGACATTACAAATTCTGCACCTTCAATCATTTTGTTCTGTATTATGCTAGGGGAGATTAAAAAACAAGTTTTTAAATATAAAAAATGATACATATATTTTAAATACATTTAGATTTTAGTAAATATACTTAGAATGTTGTTTACTTTGATGTTAACAGAAATGTCCAGGAGATGATTTCAAGCTTTCTCTTCAATTTTGAGGATGTATTTTCTGTTGGTAAGAGAGAAAAAAAGTTAATAATTGGATTACTTTGTTTATATCTGATAGGGATTTTAGAGGAAAAGGGATTTTTGGGTGGGTATTTCAGGGCGTTTTATTGATTGTAAATCATAATTACTTTTTTATTTTGTAAAGTTGTTGAGTTTCAAGAAAGTAATTTTGGATGGTTTTGCCGTTTTCTGTAGAGGAGATAAAAAGAAATAAAATATATATTAGAGATTTTAGTTTCAAAAGTAGTTGTAGGTGGGTATGAAAAAATTAAAATATACTTACATTGATTAATATTTGACTGGTGAGGATGTAGAAAATATTTTTCTGTCTTTACAAGATGTTTGTAGAGGAGATATGAATGTAATAAAATAAAGATTAGTAAATTGTGTCACACAAACAATTTTAGTTGTAGCCTAGTAGTACTGTTATATTTTATATTTTATATTTTTACTTTGGCATGTTGTTGTGTATTTCTTTTGTAGTAGAAATATTCTTTCAGGAAACAATCGGGCAGAGTTTCACCTTCTCCTTTATTTTAAGTTAGGAGTGTAAAAGAGATACAAACATTTTGTGCTTTCATAGTGTTTATTTAATTAGTTGCTTTATGTTATTGGTTTAGTTTAAAATGTGAGCATTTCCTTGGTTCACATTAATTATTTGTTTTTATTGTTTTGGCTGTTTGTTTTCATATAAGGGAATCGCTAATCACTAACTTATTCCGTTGTTGTGGTGTTAGTAGGAGTGCTACCACACTAGCAGTAGCAGCATATGAAAAACAAAGTAAAAAAATGAGACATTGAGTGGCCTGAGAGGAGTATTAGAAGGAACAGTAGGCTAAGCAATGCTGAAGATAAGTATGGGGAAAAAAGAATTGCATTGACGATTATGGCTACAACAAGAACAGTGACACAGCAGCGTAACCACAAATCTTCTTGACATGTAGGAGGATGATGTTGACGATGGATCCAATCGAAGGTGGGCATGAAATTCAGAATTGATTTTAAAATACTCATTGTTGTTTTTTTAACCAGAATTACAATACCCTAGGATTCATCTAGCTGCCTTAATATTGATTTGAGGAGGTTGCTTGCACCTTATCCTCCCCAGCAAGAGTGTGGAATTATTGTTGTAATTTACTCACACCTCAAAGAAAACCACACAGCCCGGGGGAAGAGGGTTAGGGTTTGAAACTTGGATGGGAATGGGGTTTGTGGGGAAAGTTTTGTGGAGAGAGGAAAAAAACAGCATGGGTAAACAACAAATGAAGATAAACAAATCTTTGGATATGAAGCTATCCATAAATCTTTTAAGGGACATAAAGGAAGTGCATACACTGCTGCATGCATGAAGTTGTTTGCTAAATGGATAGGTTACTGAAAAGTAAGTAGTACTTTCTACAATGTACTAACTATGAAGAAACAATGTGACAGTACAGGGCTGCAGTCATTACGCAATTTCACTTGCCTATCTGCCCTCAGAGAGAAGAACCACTTAGTACATTAAATTAGTTTAAAAAATAGCAAAGAAAAAAGTATACGATGGCTGGAGGGATGAATTAAAGCAGAGAGCAAACAAATGCACACGTCACACTCATAGAAGTTCACAGCAATTACATTACTCAACAGATAAGTAGAAATGAAGATGGATACTGTAACTGTATGTTGTTGTAGTTGTCCTGTTGAATTTGGGAAGTTGTATGTATCCAGCCATTCCTCTTTTTCGCGTTACTCCTCCATTTCATCTGACGCTCCGTCGATCAATGTTGGGGATCAGAAGATACCTTGTCCACTGCCTGCCTGGTGGATGCTGAATTGTGGGTCGCTAATTGTAAGCCTGAGTTCATCCTTTTTGCCATTGCACAGGGTAAAAGCCGGCCTGTAATTGTTGATGGAAAAACAGGAAGTGATATTAAAACACCACGGTGAAAAAAATATAAGGTACGCTGTGTATTGCAAAAATAACACTTTCAGTTTCAGAGTCGACAGTATTACAATACATACAAGCATCATTTCGAAAGTGCGTACTCTGAGTCTCCTTTTCAAGGATAAATAACTTGTGTGGGCGAAATTTGCGGATCTTTCCCCTCAAGCTAGGTATAAAGTGTAAACTGCGATTTTAGAAAAAAATTAGACCTCCCAGCAGTGCTCCCAGACCCCTCAACCCACCCCCAAACATCTAGAACCCCATGCAGCCCCCAAAAACATGCGATACTACTAGGCCTAACTTTCAACCGTGCCAAAACGCTCTCTGCGACTAGGGCTGGGCCCAAACCCCCCTTTTCCACCATGGATTTTCTCTAAACCACTTGCATCTGATATTAGACCTTCCCAGCATTGCCCCCAGAACCCTCAACCCACCCGCAAAAAAGTAGAACACCCCCAAACAGGCCAAAAGCAAAAATTGAAAATCCCACACTTAGAAAATTTGAGGCCTATCAGTCAAAATCACTCCAAACGCGCTCTGCAGCTAGGCCCTAACCCCCCTTTTCCACCATGGGTTTTCTTCAAACCACTTGCAATCAAAATTAGACTTTCCCAGCAGTGCTACCAGACCCCCCAACCTACCCCCAAAAACCTAAAACCCCCCGAAACAGCCCCCCAAAAACATGCAATACTGCTAGGCCTCAGTTTAAATTGTGCCAAAACGCTGTCTGCTGCTAGGCCCAAACCCCCCTTTTCCACCATGGATTTTCTACAAACGACTTGCAATCAAAATTAGATCTTCCCAGCAGTGCTCCCAGACCCCCCGGACCACACCCAAAAACCTAGAAACCCCCCAAACAGCCCCCCAAAACAACGCAAGTGAGCTAAAAAGGAAAAACTTTTTCACCATGGATTTTCTCCAAACCACTTGCATCCGATATTAGACCTTCCCAGCATTGCCCCCAGACCCCTCAACCCACCCGCAAAAAGTAGAACACCCCAAAACAGGCCAAAAGCAAAAATGGAAAATCCCACACTTTTAGGCCTACCAGTCAAAATCACTCCAAACGCGCTATGCAGCTAGGCCCTAACTCCCCTTTTCCACCATGGATTTTCTTCACACCACTTGCAATCAAAATTAGACCTTCCCAGCAGTGCTCCCAGACCTCCCTGACCACCCCCAAAAACCTGGAACCCCCCAAACAGCCCCCAAAAACACGCAAGTGAGCTAAAAAGGAAAAACTTTTTCACCATGGATTTTCTCCAAACCACTTACATCCGATATTAGACCTTCCCAGCATTGCCTCAAGACCCCTCAACCCACCTGCAAAAAAGTAGAACACCCCGAAACAGGCCAAAAGCAAAAATGGGAAATACCACACTTAGAAAATTTTAGGCCTACCAGTCAAAATCACTCCAAACGCGCTCTGCAGCTAGGCCCTAACTCCCCTTTTCCACCATGGATTTTCTTCAAACCACTTGCAATCAAAATGAGACCTTCCCAGCAGTGCTCCCAGACCTCCCGGACCACCCCCCAAAACCTAGAACCCCCCCCAAACAGCCCCCCAAAAACACGCAATACTGCTAGGCCTCAGTTTAAATTGTGCCAAAACACTGTCTGCAACTAGGCCCAAACCCCCCTTTTCCACCATGGATTTTCTTCAAGCCACTTGCAATCAAAATTAGACTTTCTCAGCAGTGCTCCCAGACCCCCCAACACACCCCCAAAAACCTAGAACCCCCCCAAACAACCTCCCCAAAAACATGCAATACTGCTAGGCCTCAGTATAAATTGTGCCAAAACGCTGTCTGCAACTAGGCCCAAACCCCCCTTTTCCACCATGGAGTTTCTTCAAACCACTTGCAGTCAAAATTAGACCTTCCCAGCAGTGCTCCAAGACCCCCTGACCCACCTCCACGAATTCTAGAACACCCCCAAACAGCCCCCCAAAAACATTCAATACTGGTATATCCAAAACATGGCAAATAGCGTTGTTCACAAAAAATTGCTGTTTTCAGGACTGCCACTACATCAATCCTCTTGAAACTTACTTGGACACTTGTTCCAGCGATTCCCAAGAATCTCAGCAAGGCAGGACAAAATCGAACCTCTGCGCCCTTTGAAGAAGAAGAAGAAGAAGGTGTACGACTAGTTTTCACTTTTCACCCAAACACACGCGCCCGCAAAACACCAAAAGAAGCCACAATTCTGCCAATTCTGGACCAAAGAACGCCAAACCCCCTAAAACCTTGCCAACATCATTATGAACGAGCCTGCATCGGACCCTAAGCCCTAGACTCAGCGGGAACCCTACCAACTTAAACCCAAAAACCCTAGTAAATCGCACTGAACCCTAAACCCTAGATATGCTTTGTCTGTCTGTGTCAAAGAGCCTAGGTATGCTACATCAGGATGCTTCACTCAGCGGTGCCTGCCTTCACCGTCTGCATGGCCCTGCCGCAAGCATGGGCCAAAAATCCGTTCCGCTCAAGAATTTGCGAATTTTCGGTAATTTCGCGAGATTCGCGAAAAACAGCAAATTTCGCAAACATAACGGATGTTTGGCCCAGGCTTGAGGCAGGGCCAAGCAGACGGTCAAGGCAGCCACCACTGAGTGAAGCAACTTGATGTAGCATACCTAGGCTCTTTGTCAGACTGACAAAGCCTATCTAATTGTATGCAGCAAGCCACATAGCCCCAATTTTACATGAACTGCAGTCTGGAATGGAGTGGACTCTGCCTGGCATAACAACAACAGTACACTGCCTCGCCCTCGACCATTACACACCACGAATAGACAGACATGTAGTTCTGCTGTAGTAGTTGGTGTAGACTGGTTTACCTGTTTGCCACTCACGAATTGGCCATAGTTCTTCCGCGAACCGACGCTGCTGATCCATCCATCCCAGTGAGTGACTGTAAAGAAAAAAGATATATTATTTAATCAATCATCATGGTATATTGGCAAGTGAGTCCACTCCAAGGACACACATTTTGCATATTGGAAAATGCAACATAGTGGCCCCTGAAGTTTAAGTACAATTTGAATTAACAGAGTAGTAGACATAAGTTACAATTACTGTGTAAAAGATTAAATAATAACTAAGACCAGACATATGATTCATTTCATGCACAAAAAACAAACCGCAATTGGTTTCATCAGAAACAGACAGCCATTGCTGTCCACTGCATGCCATCTTCTCATTATTCATTACCCGTTCCAATTTTTTTCCGCATCTTCTTCGAAAAGTGAGGGCCCACAGGGCAGCCACTCCGGTCAATTTCAGAAGTAACTCTGTCAGCAATCAGCAAGCATGTAGTCAGTCAGTAATTTCAGTCCCACTTGAGGGGATTCGTCTACAAAGACAAAGTTTATTTTTTCTTCGTAATCCATCCATCTGCCTTGAGGGAAATGGATAGGGGGAATCTGGAGGAGGAGGATAGAGGAGCATGATTGAGTTGTGAACTTGTGAACCTCAGGAATGCAGACTGCGGCACCTTCAAAACAATAAGGAAAATAAGAAGAAGACAGTGCTGCTGATGGACTTGTTGTGATTAGGTGATTAGAGTTTTGTTGTGGTAAAAGTTGCAAAACAAAGAAAGACACACAGGAATAAAAGTGAATAAGGACGAAAAAAAGGAAGTCATTTTCAGGCCTCGGTGTCAGGGAAGGAGAACTCGTCCTCAAACTCTATGAATTGAGACGGGAGTCGGTCAGCTAACAGAGAAGAACTTCCGTCACCTAAGTCGGTGTCCTCTTCTTCCTGCGTGCATTCACGTATTTTGTAATCTGGTGGTATGAAGTGCTGATTCATCTTGATCAGTGTTAACCTCTCCACATTTTTGGGCGAGAGGCGGGTCCTTTTTGAAGTTACAATGGCACCAGCAGCACTGAAAACACGTTCAGAAGACACGCTTGAGAGTGGGCAAGACAAATAATTTAGAGCCAGGTTGGTGATCAGTGGCCATAGAGGCCTTTTCCTATACCAATACAGCAATGGGTTCTGATTAACAAAGGCCTCTGTGGGGTCATCCAGATAGGCCTGCACCATCGAGTCAAGGTTCTCCAGGGTTGCTCCAGTTTGCGTAGCAACTGTAGCCTTGGCAGCACTGGAACCAGCAAACCCTTGATGAGTTAGCCAATCCGCTTCCGACAATATTATGGCTGGGCCTGGTGCAGGTGAGGATGATGATACGGTTGCTGGTGACGTTAATGGCTTGAGGGAAAGTGACTCCCTTCGGCCACAGTTTCAGAAGTAGAACTTGACGCCGGATGGCCTGCTGATTCAGTTGTTCTTCTGCCGGCTCCTTGAATTTTCTGCCGCTCTTTTTTCGAACCGAGTGGCTGACACAGCTAGCCAATGTCTGTATCTTGAAACATCTGCTTCATTAAAATGAATGTATGCTTTGCTGGCCACTGCCTTTTTGTACTGTGGATCCAGAATAGTGGCACAAATGTAATGTTGTTCTGTATGTATGTTTTTAAGCCTTTCATTGTCAACTAGGCGGCTTAATAACCTCTCCGCCAACTGATATGCGTCTTGCTTTTCAGCATCATCTCGGAACGTTGAAGACACCGCCTTCAGTTGGTGCTCTAGCATGACCAAGAATGGGATAGCTTTGCCCAAAGAACAGTCCTCCCTGCTGACTTCACGCTTGAAGACCTCAAAAGGACGAAGCATATCTGTCAGGCTTGCAACTAGCTTCCATTCCTCCAACTCTAGCGTCATTTCTTTCATAGTAGAACCCAGTTTATAGACATAATCATTTATTACCCCCCACTGCTCAGACAGACGCTCAAGCATGTAAAAGGTTGAGTTCCAACGTGTTGCCACCTCCTGGATGAGTCCTTTGACTGGCAGTCTACGTTCATGTTGAATGCTCCTCAGCTGCTTCCGGGCCTTAAAAGAATGGCTGAAATGTGTGCAGATTCTTCAGCATGTGGTCAGTAACTTGCTGACTGTGTTTTTTTTTCAAGAAATCTTGCACCACGATGTTAATACTGTGCGCCAAACACAGCACTCTGAAGTACTCACCATCCTGCATGGCCTTAACTATATTACTGCCATTATCCGTGGAAACATAACCAACTATGCAATTTCTTGGATGCAGCCATTCAGAGACCTTCCTATCAAACGCCTCCAAAAGGCAAGGTGCAGTATGAGTTTTCTCCATGGCAAACATGGCTACTGTTGCATGTTTCCGAGTAGCTTGAAAAACTGTGTCCAGGTCAACGCCTGCATTTATCTTGTCTCTAACCCCTGCAAAAGAGACCCAGTGTACAGTGATGCACATGTAATCAAGGGCTTGGCAACTGGTCCACTTGTCTGTTGTCAGGTGGATATTGTGAACAGCACTCTTCTGCAAAGCTGCCCCAATCACCTCCAGCACATCTTGATGTAGTGCTGGAACCGCAACTCTGGCAAAATAGGACTGGCTAGGAACCTTCCATTTAGGGCAGACTGTTGCCACAAATTCTAGAAAACCCACCCCTTCCACGAAAGAAAAAGGGAGAAGGTCCAGTGCTAGCATTTTAGCCAGCTTTGCGTTATACAGACGTGCCGTTGGGTGGTTGCGTTCAAATGGCGCATCCGACCAAAACATGATTCTAATGGTGGGCTGGACCGTTTTATGTGATGATGATGATGCAGACTTCTTCAAACCAGTTAGGCTCATTGATGTACTTTTTCGCATTGGTGTCTCTCCCAGACTCTTAGTGTGCCTCATACATGTTGCAGGGGTAGAGGGTGTGGGTGCAACCACTGCAGTGCTGCTGCCAGGGGTACTGGGTGTACCAGAAAAAATGTCGGTCGGTTCTTGACTTCCCCCCCTGCACGATCAGCCCCTCGTCATCATCAGATGCAATATCAATGGATACATTTGGATTTGTTTTTCTTTTGGCTTCCTGGATCTTCTTATGGTGCGCCTCCCACGCGATAGTGTGGTGTTTTCTGAGATGACCTCTCTGGCCTCAGGTACCATAGTTGATATCCAGCTTACCCCATGTTTTCCGCCTTTTGGCTAACAGTAAAGAAGTCCCAAACTGGGGACTGGAGAAGTCTGCTGGTGGTGGAGGTGCTACTTTGAGTTTCAATGCCAGATGAAGTGGAGGATGGGCGTGGCTGAATTCGTTTCTGTTGTTCACTTACAGCACCACTACTTGAGGTAATGGAGGTCGAGCTGGATGGAGGTCCCTGCCGGCCCTTCAGACTAAAAAATATGGAAGCTGTAGGTCGTGTTGGTGTTGTAGTTAACTGCGTTGGTGGTGGTACCAGTGCCACGCTGCCCACATCCCGCTCAGCAGCCATTCGGGATAGGGTGAAAATGTCTGTCTGCTGCATGCCCGCTGGGGCTGGAGTGACGTCTGTGATGACTGGGTCGTCGCCAGACTGTTCATCAGCAGCAGAAGACACCACTTCTTGTTCGTCGTCATCACCTATAAGTGGAAGCCTTGCGGGAACCTTCCTTTTAGGCTTAGCTACCTTTGTCGGCTCATGGCGTGCCTCACTCTCAGACTGTATTGGTGGGTTCCAATCAAGATCAAGGTCATCAGAATGAAGGGGGCTTGAAGAAGAACTTGTAGTAGTAGTAGTAGTAGTAGCAGCCCTCCTTGACCTTTTTCTTGCTGGGGATGTGGAAGAAAATGGATCATCATCAGGAGGAGTGGCTTCCTCGGATGATACCTCCCCTTGAATATCAATTTCCTGATATGCCCCTACTTCTGGAGGAACAAGCGTTGTAGGCAGTTGTGCCGCTCCATGAACCTCTAGTTGCGCCTCTCCATGCACCTCTCCATGCGCCTCTCCTTGCGCCTCTACTTGCGCCTCTCCTTGCGCCTCTCCTTGCCCATGTACTTGCGCTTGTACTAGTTGAACATGTGGTTGTCGTTGAGGCTGTGGTTGTTGAACACTCGTCAGCTGAGTTACACCCGGCGTTGATTGGATGGTACTTTCTTGTGATGAGCCAACATCACTGGTCGATGGTGATTGAGAAACTAAAGTGGCTGCCTCAGCAGCACTCATGGTCATAGACCTAACTTGGCGTGGTGGCACTGAGCCCAATGAAGCGGAGGTGCTGATTCCAGCTTGGTCCCCGGCGGACACCGCTGCTGCTGCAGGCGTAGTTTTTTTTTCTCCCAAATAAGGTGTCGGTGGGCCCACCAGTCTCCTTGGTAGGTGGTGCCACTTGCTTCTTCTGTTCCATCTTACTGGCAGTGGCACTGGCAACTTTTTTCGCTGAGGCGCTACGGCCACCTTTCTTTGGGCCCATCTTCTTCAGATATCAGAACAGCTGGCCGCAGTTGCACAAGTTGCAGAGTTGTCTTGTCTGTGGCCACACGTGATGTTGTGCTGCACACACCGCTGCAGGACTTCTTCCTGGCACTGGTGGTTCTCTTATGCACCTAAAAGCTAAGGAAGCCAGAGAAACATCAGTTAAACACCCCAAAAAGTGGAAAAACACACATAAATCACCGCAATCCAATGCCATCCATGCCCTCAATGATGTTTAAATTCAAGACACCCCACAGAAAGACTAGGTCCATGCATCACTGAGCACCCCTGGGCATAATGGTTGAAAGCAAGGCAAACTGAGTGCAGGCCTGAGCACACTGCCTGGCTTCAAAATGGCCCCTTGACCCCCACCACATGGCCAGGCCCTGCCTGTACCAGGCCTCAAAATGGCCCCCTCCCACATGGCCAGGCCCCAACAACACCCCAAAAAGTGGAAAAACACACAAAAATCACCACAATCCAATGCCATCCATGCCCTCAATGATGTTTAAATTCAAGACACCCCAGAGAAAGACTACGTCCATGCACCACTGAGGACCCCTATGCATAATGGTTGAAAGCAAAGCAAACTGGGTGCAGGCCTGAGCACACTGCCAGGCTTCCAAATGGCCCCTTGACCCCCACCACATGGCCAGGCCCTGCCTGTACCAGGCCTCAAAATGCCTCCCACCCACATGGCCAGGCCCCAACAACACCCTAAAAAGTGGAAAAACACACACAAATCACCAAAATCCAATGCCATCCATGCCCTAAATGATGTTTAAATTCAAGACACCCACAGAAAGACTAGGTTCATGCACCACTGAGTACCCCTGGGTATAATGGTTGAAAGCAAGGCAAACTGGGTGCAGGCCTGAGCACACTGCCTGGCTTCAAAATGGCCCCTTGACCCACACCTCATGGCCAGGCCCTGCCTGGAAAAGGCCTCAAAATGGCCCCCACCCACATGGCCAGGCCCCAACAGCACCCCAAAAAGTTGAAAAACACACAAAAATCACCACAATCCAATGCCATCCATGCCCTCAATGATGTTTAAATTCAAGACACCCCACAGAAAGACTTGGTCCATGCACTACTCACTACCCCTGTGCCTACTGGCTAGTGTGGCTTTACAGGCACCCCAAAATAAAAATAAATCCACATATAGTGAGCTAAAATTCAATGACATAAATGAGATTTAAGTTCAACAAAACTCACATAAACAGTTGTATCATGCTCCCATGACTAACCCTGGGCCTACTGAATACTGTGGCTAACCACAATATATTTTTTTTAAAGTTGTGAAAAAGTTTTACAATTGTAGTTGCAGCAACTGCAATGCCCCTAAACAAACAACACCAACTTACTTGTAAAATCTCAAATCCAAAAGTAATCCAAAAACTCCAAAGTCCAAAAAGTCCTCAAATACAAATATCCAGCAGCAGCCACAAAAAGTAATCCTTCCAGCTCCAGATCCAAATGAAAAGTGACAAGGAGATGGACAAAGCACTGGGAGGAGCCTGCTGGACAGGAACAGGAAGTTGGAGACTCTGGGGTACTTCCTTCCTCCCCCCCAAAAATGGACTCCTTGCACAAAAAAGTGCAGCCAAATCTCAATCTGAGGAGTTATTCTGATCAAAATCATCATTTTCAGAAGGTTTATGCTGCCTGCGGTGGATTTCTTGTGCAGAATTGCAATTTTTGCAATTTCGGGAAAGTGAGCTGTTCAAATCTCCCGCCGGAAGTCAGCTGCGCGTCGCATCTACATGTTCGGCATTGTTTACTCCCGCGATGCGTGATCACGGGCCCTTATGACGTACTCACGTTGTCAAACTCTCGCTGTGCAGGATGGCGGGCCGCGATGATGTAATCGCGGTTGAAAAACTCTCGCGCGATCACGCAGCAAGATCCCAAATGGCGCAGCACACGCAAACCGGGAGAAAAACAACTCGGCGAAAACAGAATCACGGTAAGTCATTGCCGCTCGCGCGATATTGTATTTTTCAAGCACGACCAAGCAAAAAAATCCCCGAGCTTGCAAATTTGCTGATTTTTGGCCAAATTTGCGCGATTCGCGGATCGCGAATTTGCCAAAAATTCACAACTTTTGCGAACGAAACGGATTTTACGCCCACGCTTAATCACCACCTTCATGTAAATATGCCTGCACCAGTCACATGTTAACTTTGGAAATAAAATACCTCACACTCTTGAATATGTGCACTGTGGTTTTTACTGCACCATCTTCACTGTTGTAATTGTCCATGATGTATCCAAAAGATGAATATTAGGTAGTCCTGGAGAATTTCGAGGCACCTAGGGAGACACAACAGAACAACAGTCACTGGCGTCAGAGTGGCATCACAGACATAACACTACACAAAACATCCACATAAATCTACAGGCAGACTACTCAATGTGCAGCAAGTGTTACCAAACAGAGTCCTGTATACGTTCACATGTGGAATGCCACCGCAACATTTCGACACACAGGTGACTCAATATGTGCCTGTGTGTACCATCAGCACCTAGCCCTTCACAACAACAGCAATCACACCCGACAATGTACCTCGTCATCCACCTTCAAGTGAAGTAGCGGGTGATGAGCTGTTGACGCATGTTAACTCCTTCCACCTCTCCACTGTCCTCATCACTCGACTCAGGGCCCGGAACAGGCTGGGGTCTTGGGTCCTCATCATCGTCCAGGAGCAGGGGGATCCCCTTGTGAATGGCCATGTTGTGCAGCATACAGCATGCCACTACGATCCTGCAGACCTTCCC
This sequence comes from Lissotriton helveticus, assembly GCF_964261635.1. Classification (NCBI taxonomy): domain Eukaryota; kingdom Metazoa; phylum Chordata; class Amphibia; order Caudata; family Salamandridae; genus Lissotriton; species Lissotriton helveticus. The sequence continues at coordinate 558,027,397 of NC_136068.1, forward strand.
AGACGAGTATAACAGTGCTCCTCCTGTCCTGTCAAGGCAGCGGAATCTTGACATGAGTAGGCCAAAAGTACCCTCAATTACATGTAGGGTCCTACCATGGGCCTCATTGTACCTGATGTCAGCCGGGGTCCTGGAATTCCGTAGTGGGCTTAGCAGCCATTGCTGACTGGAATAAGCAGAGTCACCTTGGAATGACAAACACACATTGCAATGTTGCACAGGCAGAGGGCAGCAGGTCACACACACAGCACACCATACCACTAGGCATACTCACCCACAATCCAAGCACGCTCAGGTACCAGATTTGCCATCATCCGGGGCACAATGCTGTTCCTCAGGATGTACGAATCATGGGCTGAACCGGAGAATCTTGCACACACATGTAATATGCAACCGAAAAGAACAGGACAACCTGACCATGGTTCAGCACAACCAAAACATTAGTCCAAATCAAAGTGATGTTGGTGCAGCACACTACCCGTACCCGTCGTCCCCAGGCACAAATCGGTCAGCAAATTATAAACAAAAGGTGGGAGGCACACTCATTAAGGAATTACACAAATACTTGTTGTCCGAATGTTTTTTCTTCTTTATTTAGGTAATTTTGCCCAAGGCACATACACAGCCAACGCGTTTCGTTACTTGTTGTAGCTTTGTCAGGGCATGTGCTCTACTGTTTAAAGCTTTCTCACGTTATTGTGTCGCTTAGACGATGAGTTCTCTGGCTTAACTTCTGCAAGAGAGCACAGGTGTTTTCCCAGATTTGTGGAATTGCGTTTTTCTTATCCACGTTCGTTTTGCAACTTTAACCGGCTCCTAGTTTAAATTTAAACCTTTTGTTTATAATTTACACACATGTGATATGGTCATGTCTGCAAGGCACACCACCTGCACATTGATAGAATGATAATGTTTACGATTTCTGAAAATTTGCTCACCCGCCTGTGGTGGCAGCAGACCTACATGTGTACAATCGATGGCACCAACAACATGCGGGATCTGCCCAAGGGGATAGAAGTCACCCTTCACACCGGCCAATTCTGCTCCCCTAGGGAAATGTATGTATCGATACTTATATAACATCATGGCTGCAAGAACATCCCTCAGCACCACGCTGAACATGGGTTGCGACATCCCTGCAGCACTGGCCACAGTCTCCTGGAAGGAACCAGTTGCACAAAAGTGGAGGGCTGCCATCACTTTGTATGTGGGTGTGAATGCTGTTGGGTAGTGGCGATGATGCTGCAGGTGGGGCTCCAACAGATCAAAAAGGGTCTTCAGTGTGGGTCTGTCGAGGCGAAATTTGCGAATGATCGCTATATCCTCCACGTCCTCCAGCACTGTCAGGTGAAGTATGAGATTAGGTCTCCTCCTAGTTGAGATGTAAATGGACAAATGTCGCTGACAACCCTCCTGAAATGGACACTGCACATACGGTTACGGATGTGACGGAAAAGCTAAGACCACCATGAGAGATGGTTGGCACACCAGGTCACATGGGTGGACATTTGAGACACACCGAAATGACCATGACTGTCTCATAGCCATCTGCTGCACCTGTCACACATCAATCCATCTATTTAACTTGGCACACATCCACAACCCAATGATCACAGTAGCTGTAAAAATGTCACTTGTGTGCATGAAATGAAATGAAAGCACAAGTGAGTGACAACACCATACAGTGGGACAAGTATTGCCAAGGTCAGCACTGACACACAAAACATTGATTCCTAAAACATTATTCACACCAGCTTAACACTGTGTAGCATCATCAACCATCAAATGCTTAAGTGACATGGGAGGGACCACAGACCAATGTGCGTCACACAGAACGTGTGTCCCCCTGTGTATTATATGTAATAGGGGCATTGTGTGCCCTATCATGTGCCCTTAACCATGTTGCTGCTGTCCAGTGATGCAGTGTTCACGATGGACATTGCCATTGCATGTGCCTCAAATCACGGTAGCTACCGCCTGGCCCCGGCGGTGTGACACCAGCACCCCCCTTTCACAAGTGCGGTAGCCATTGGCATTGGGACATGTGTAGATGGCGGTGGGCATGCTCCACCACCCAAATCGCGGTAGCTACCGCCTGGCCCCGGCGGTGTGACACCAGCACCACCGCTTTCACAAGTGCGGAAGCCATTGGCATAGGGACATGTGTAGATGGAAGTGGGCATGCTCCGCCAACCAAATCGCGGTACCTACCGCCTGGCCCCGGCGGTGTGACACCAGCACCACCCCTTTCACAAGTGCGGTAGCCATTGGCATAGGGACATGTGTACATGGCGGTGGGCATGCTCCGCCGCCAAAATCGCGGTAGCTACCACCTGGTCCCGGCAGTGTGACACCAGCACCACCCCTTTCACAAGTGTGGTAGCCATTGGCATAGGGACATGTGTAGTTGGCGGTGGGCATGCTCCGCTGCCCAAATCACGGTAGCTACCGCCTGGCCCTGGCGGTGTGACAGCAGCACCACCCCTTTCACAAGTGCGGTAGCCATTGGCATAGGGACATGTGTACATGGCGGTGGGCATGCTCCGCAACCAAAATCGCTGTAGCTACCGCCTGGCCCCGGCGGTGCGACACCGCCATGGAGCATTGCCTACAGCATATGGGTGCGATGATCGTGGTGGCATGATGCAGTTTTGAAAATCACGGTAGGCGTGCTCCACCAACGCGGAGGCAGACATTGGATGCTTTCGAAAGATGCACCATCGCGGTAGTGCACCCCGGACCCCTGCGGTGCATCACCTCCATTGAGAATTGCCTACAGCCAATGGGTGCGATGATCGCGGTGGCATGATGCAGTTTTGAAAATCGCGGTAGGCGTGCTCCGCCACCGCGGAGGCGGACATTGGATGTTTTTGAACGAGGCAGAACTAGACAACCACTTGTTGCAGCTTTGCACCTTACAAAAGAACCCAGGGGGCTATAAATCTGTGGGAGTGAGCCTCACATTTCCACTGTTCACTGAACCTGCTGCCTGGGACCCTCTCCTGTTGCTGCCTGAAGTGCCTGCTGCCTGGGACTCTCTCCTGCTGCTGCCTGGGACCCTCTCCTGCTGCTGCCTGGGATCCTCTCCTGCTGCTGCCTGAAGTACCGGCTGCCTGGGACCCTCACCTGCTGCTGCCTGGGACTCTCTCCTGCTGCTGCCTGGGACCCTCTCCTGCTACTGCCTGGGACCCTCTCCTGCTGCTGCCTGAAGTGCCTGCTGCCTGGGACCCAGTCCTGCTGCTGCCTGGGACCCTCTCCTGCTGCTGCCTGAAAGGCCTGCTCCCTGGGACCCTCTCCTGCTGCTGCCTGGGACCCCTCAACACTCACTTCCACCACAGGTGTTCCATGTCCACAGGGATGGCAAGGACAGAGAAGATCCATGCCAGTCCATTCACAAGCGAGGAGCTGGAGGTCCTGGTGGACGAGGTGCTGGCACAATACCCAAGGCTGTATGGTGGCCCCAATGTAGTGGTAAGTCATTGTAGAGGTAGATGTAGGGCAGGTGGGGTGTCAGACATGTACTTGTGCTGCTGCATGATATTCTGAGGGTGTGAGGTTGTGTCATACACTGACAAACAAGCTGTCTCCAGGGCGAGGGAGTGTGTGTGTCCCAATGTCACTGTTTTACCTACCTGCAGTTGTATGGGTGAGTGGAGAGTGTTACATTATCAGCCATCAAGGGCAAACAGGATGTTGGACATGTAGGTCCCAGGACAGGAATTGCTCGGGTGATTGTTTCTGTGTGCCACTGTTGTCCAACTCAGTGTGAACCCAGAGACTAGGCCCAGGGCCTGCACACAGTACTTCAAAACACCCACACAGGTATAAATGTGATGTAAGTAGTGTTAGACATGCATGGGACTGGTGATGTCTGCAAGCCAACGAAGGTGTTTGGTGCAGTCATCCTGCATGTGTGTGAGTTTATCTCTGACCCTGTATGCCCTCATGAATGCATGCAATCACATTGTTTTGGTCCATGCAGTGTGCCCTTGTGAGGTGTCCCCCAGTATGTGATGGTGGGAGTTTACAAGTAGTCATGAGTCCGTGTCTTGCTACTGTGGTGATAGATGTTGGTACATGACAATGTGTCAATGATCATTTCCCCTTCTTCTCTCCCATACCTGTAGCTCAAGGTACACCAGCATAAGGCCATGTGGAGGACCATTCTGCAAAGGTGTGAGCCCTGGGGGTCTCCAACAGATGACGCACACACTGCCACAAGAGGTGGGACGACATCAGTCGGCTGGCAAAAACCGTGGCTGAGATGACATTGGGCATGATACAGCGCACTGGGCGTTTGGCACGGCGCAACATAACTCCACTGATGGGCCGCATATTGTTATGTTATGTTATATGTTATGTTATATGTATTGGCAGTGACTCAACCTGAGCTGGATGCATGTCTGAAGGAGCATCGGCAAGAAGGCAGGGGTGAGTATTTGGGGAGGGTGACTGTGGCTGGGAGTGGATGCATGTGTACAGGGCCTGTGGCAGCGGGGGACCATGTGATGTTAGTGTGGTGGTGCTGTGCTGTTTCATGTGAGTGTCTGCTGGGATGTGTGCCAGTGTCAGGCATTGTGACAAAATGCCCTTACAAAGGTGACCCTCCCTGCTGTTCTTCCTCGTTGCCAGATGTGTTAAGATCCACATGGTACTTCAGCATTGGTATGGTGTGGGGAATCTATTAGGGTAGGAACAGCAGGGTCTACTATCTGAGTGTGAGTTCATGTATGCCTACTTTGCATGCACCATGATCATTGAGGCCCACACATCTGACAACAAGAACAAGGTGCCCCAGAGTACCAAATGGTGCTTGGTATGGCCTACTTGGCATTGTGTCCTGTCATGTCCTAATGGGAGTGTGTGTTGTCCCCTCCGGTTCCCTGAAGGTATGTCTGTAATAATGAGTGTTGTCCACACATCAGACCCCTAGGTGTGGGCTGGGCAAGTTGTGTGTCTGGTACACTTAATCCACGGGCAGGGTGTTGTGCTGTGTGTCCTCAACATGGCTCAGTCATGGCAGAGATTCAGTGTTGCAGGCACTGTAGTGGTCTATGTAGTGTGGTGCTGCTATGTGATTGCAGGGTGTGGTGGTCAGCATGTCGATTTGGGCATCTCCTGGACTGCATTGATTTGATTGCTTTGTCCTGATAATGACACTAACACAACCCTGTCTCTCTCTCATGCAGAATCAACTGTGGACGCGGAGGAACGGGACCCGGAAACCAGTGGTGGCAAAAGTAGTACCACAGCTGCACCAGAGGCCAGTGAAACAGAGCTCATCAGCGCATCTGAGGGGGACCGTAGTATGCAGGAGGATTCCGTGTCTGAGACACAGAGTACCACATCATCTGATGCCAGCAGTGAGGCATCCATGTTGTTAGGCACAGCGGATGGTGAGTCAGCGACATCATCTACCACCCAGCGGGCAGTGGCCAGCCTCCCATCCACTTCCTCTGGTGCTGCCCGTGTCCGTAAGAGGGGACGAGTTACATTCACACATGGCACCGCTGAGCCTGCACCTGTCCCCCCTGCTGCCCTCAGTGCAGAGTCAGAAGAGCTCCTGCGCCAGCTTTGTGTGGGCCAGACTGCCCTGCTCAATGCCTTCAGTGACCATGACAAGAAATTAGTCGAGGTGGTTGCATACATGGAGGTTATACACTCTGACGTGGGTGGGCTACACCATACAGTCCAGGCTTTGTCATCTGCAGTGACATCTGCCCTTCAACAGGCACATGCTCCCATTCCTGCTCAGGTGCCTTTGTCCACTCCCCAGTCAGTGGCCACATCAGATGCAAGTGACCACGGTTTGCATGCATCACAAACACGATACAGCACAAGGAGCACACAGCAAACACAACCCAAACAGTTCCGCCCATAGACACCATCACCTATGAAGAGCAGAGCCACCCCAGAATGCACAGACAAGAGTCCGTCAGAGAAGAGCAAGGCCGAAAAAGCAATGAAGCTGGCATCCGGCTCCCATGCCTTAGAGGCATCACCAGCAAAGGACTCTACTGTCCCTAAGACTTCATGCAGAACTAGGCGTGCAGTGTCTATGCCAACTGAGGAGGTGTTGTTTGGCAAGGGTACACCTAGGAAGGGCACAGGGCCATATCCCCCCACCACGTCAACTCCAAATCCAAGCCCAGTGAAGCAGGTGGAGGAGGGCACTGTAGGTGGGACACCTGACAAGGAGGCAAAGGAGGGCACTGTAGGTGGGGCACCGGGCAAACACACAAAGGAGGGCACTGTAGGTGGTACACCGGGCAAACACACAAAGGAGGGCACTGTAGGTGGTACACCAGGCAAACACACAAAGGAGGGCACTGTAGGTGGGACACCTGGCAAACACACAAAAGATGGCACTGGTGGTGGGGCACTGGGTAAACAGGCAAAGGAGAGCGCAGTAGGTGGGACACCTGGCAAACAGGGAGAGGTGGTTAAGAGCCGTAGCCAGACAAAGCGTTCCGCAGGATCCAGCACATCACCAGAGGGAGTGCCAGTGTTTGCACCTGATACAGACAGTTGGGGTGTGTGCCTGTTGTGTCTTCACCAGTTCCCATTAACCCCAAGACAGGGAAGCCATTTCATATTCCCAAAAAGTGGAAGGGCACCCCTCCAACCTCTCCCACACACACTGTATCACAGGTCTGCATGACTCCACCTCCACGTGCCACTATACCACCTGGTCCAAACAGCCCTCCAGCTTGCTAAATCACTGATAGGCCTACATCATCTGGGCCTCTGTCTCCCCAGTCAAGTCCCCCCTGTGCCATGGACACTGGCCCTGTTGCTTTGCTGTGTTGTGCTCTCACCTGTGCAATGGCCACTGTTCCTGCTGCTCTGCTGTGTTGGACTCCCCCCTGTGCCATGGACACTGGCCCTGCTGCTCTGCTGTGTTAGGCTCTCACCTGTGCAATGAACACTGGCCCTGCTGCTCTGCTGTGTTGGACTCCCCCCTCTGCCATGGACACTGGCCTTCCTGTTTGTAGTTTGCCTGTGCAGATTGTGTTGCATTTGAACAGCATTTTGTGCCTTGCTCTTGTCTACTGTTGTTTTTCTGTCACATCTGTGCAATATGTCAATAAAGACAGTTACTCCTGTTGTCTGTTTTGTTAGTGTCCTTGTTGAATAAAGTTATTTTGGGCTGTGCATTTTGTTGCCTGTGCCCCCTGCTCTATGTGTGACTTCAACATTTCTAAGCTGTTTATCCGCATCACATTTTTAAACAAGGGTAACAGGGTCTTCAGTCCATTCAGACACTGATACTTGTGTTATCTGTGTTGCATCTTTTGCCTGTCATGCAATTCTCTTTGTAGTGGTTTGCTATTGTTGGCTACGTTGTTGCCATGTCAGCTTGGGGTACAGTGCCCCAAGCTGACATGGGTGTGATGGTGTGCACATGTTTGCATGCAGGCTGGGCAAGCTAATGATGTATGTGTGTCATTCCTGTATCTGTGCCCAGCTGTGTATGTGTATGGTCATTTTGTGTTAGCTCGCAGTCATGGTCCCCTTGACTACATGTGATGTGTGCTCTTGGGTGGTGATGAGGTGTGCAGTGTGAAGGTTGTGACTTTGTGGTGGTTGTGGATGTGTGTGTGCCCCTGGATTGTGTTGGCCACACATGTCTCACCCAGGAGGTGTGTGCCTGTTGTTTGTATTGTCCTGCCCTGTGTAAATGATTGTATGCTGTTGTGTGAGTTGTCTGGAGTGCACTGTGCAGTGTGTTGGTGTGTCCATGCAGTTCTGTGTGACTCTTCCTTGTTTTTTTTTAATTATGGGTGTGAAATGTGTGTGACTTGCACTTCAGCTTTGTGTTTGTTTGATGATCAACGTGTCCTGAGTGTGTTTGTGTAGACTTTGTGGCCCTGCTGCTCCTCACTGGCAGTGTGTTTGTGTTTGTCATGCTTTGCAGGCACATGGTGCCTTTTATCCTCCTGCATGGAATGGTGTGTGTGATGCACTGCCATCACCTATGTGTGCCACTTGTGCCTGGCCATTGTAGGTCTGCACCCCCTCTATTTGTGTAGGGTACAACACTTACATGTCTACTACTGACTAAGTATGGACGAAATTAGCGAATTTGTGGTCCGCGAATTCGCGCGAAAGCGAACTCGCAATCCGCGAAATCCCTGAATTCGTGCAAATTTGCGGATTTTTTGTGCGTGTTCGCGAGGATTTTTGCCAGTTCGCAAGGGTTTTTTACAAGTCCGGGAACGCAAACTTACTTGTGTGGTCGCAACGGTCGTGACCATGTTGTTTCTACGTGTCCAGCCTGTTTGTGACCCTGTGGTTCATCACGGCCACCCTCCGGTTCATCACTGCCACCCTCTGGTTTACCACTGCCACCCTCTGGTTCATCACAGCACCCTCTGGTTCATCACTGTCACCCTATGGTTCACCCCTGTCACCCTCTGGTTCACCCCTGCCACCCTCTGGTTCATCACAGCACCCTCTGGTTCACCACTGACACCCTCTGGTTCACCCCTGCCACCCTCTGGTTCAGCACTCACCACTCCCACCCTCTGGTTCATCACAGCACCTTCTCGTTCACCACTCTCACCCTCTGGTTCATCACAGCACTCTCTGGTTCACCACTGCCACCCTCTGGTTCACCCCTGCCACCCTCTGGTTCATCACAGCACCCTCTGGTTCACCCCTGTCACCCTCTGGTTCATCACAGCACTCTCTGGTTCACCACTGCCACTCTCTGGTTCACCCCTGCCACCCTCTGGTTCACCACTGCCACCCTCTGGTTCACCACTGCCACCCTCTGGTTCACCACTGCCACCCTCTGGTTCACCACTGTCACCCTCTGGTTCATCACAGCACCCTCTGGTTCATCACAGCACCCTCTGGTTCACCCCTTCCACCCTCTGGTTCAGTACTGCCACCCTCTGGTTCAGCACTGTCACCCTCTGGTTCACCACTGCCACCCTCTGGTTCACCCCTGCCACCCTCTGGTTCAGCACTGTCACCCTCTGGTTCACCACTGCCACCCTCTGGATCATCACTGCCACTCTCTGGTTCATCACTGCCACCCTCTGGTTCATCACGGCCACCCTCTGGTTTGCCACTGCCACCCTCTGGATCATCCCTTCCACCCTCTGGTCCATCACTGCCACCCTCTGGTTCATCACTGCCACCCTCTGGTTTGCCACTGCCACCCTCTGGTGCATCACTGCCACCCTCTGGTTTGCCACTGCTACTCTCTGGTTCACCACTTTCACCCTCTGGTTCATCACAGCACCCTCTGGTTCACCACTGCCACCCTCTGGTTCAGCACTGTCACCCTCTGGTTCACCACTGCCACCCTCTGGTTCACCCCTGCCACCCTCTGGTTCATCACTGCCACCCTCTGGTTCACCACTGCCATCCTCTGGATCATCACTGCCCCCGGACCGGCTACGGTGGAGTTCCACGCCTCCACGTAGCACCTGGACTTCCTGTTCCTTGCTCCTCCCCCTCATTCGGCTCCTCGAGGGTGATGGCGCTGGAGGTGATTCATGGCGTTTTCAGCGGTGGCTGCGGTGTCCGAGCAGATTGAAGTGCAGGACTTGCGCCTGGTTTTCTGACGCGCTGTAAACGCTGTGGAGCGGGTCGCTGCAGGAGAAGCGGAGGTAGCGGAGGAAGCGAAATCACGAAGGAAGGACGTGCTCTCCCAAAGGTATATGCCCTCAAAAGAAGTCGCTTGAAAGTGCATGCCGTGGGGAGGCCGTGCGTCTATCGAAGAGAGACATTCTTGCTAAAATTACGACGGTAGAAGTTTTTCAGAGGTGCTCATACCATTGTAAGCAATGCGATAGTCGGTGGCATCTTTGATGAGAACTGTTGAACCTGTTATTAGTCAACGCTGAGCATGGTATTTTTATTGGGACCTGTTGGCTATTCCTGGAAAAACGCTTTTCAGTGCTGTAGCGACTTAAAGCTTTTTCGGAGGCTGGGTTTGGAAACATTATAATCTCGGAGTGGAGTAGCAAGTACTTAGGAGTCGGCGGGGAAAAAAAAACTACAAATCCCAGCATTCCCAGTGATCTGAGAAGTCATTGGACCTTCTGATTTTGATTACTCTGCCCCGCTGCTTCCACTATATAGTTTTGTGCTGTAACTGCTGTGTGGTCAAGGCTTCGAATAATTTGGGGCCCTGCCAGTGATTGGAAATATCGTGAATTATCGTGTATCACAAGTCCTAGCATTTTGAAGCCCTGGCTTTCCTTGGTATCTACTAGATTGATTCTGCTCTGGTTGAAGATTGAAGGTCAGAGACTTTGAGGTGAGAATACTTCGTCTCGTTTTCTGATTATGGGCAAGCAATTGACGGCTAGGTCCAGGGCGATAAAAAGACGACAACAAATGAAAGATAAATCAGAAAAAGCTAAACTGGCAGGATCTGTTACAGAGAAGGAAAACTCTTCTGCTGAAAATTTGGAGAGCTCTGAAGAGGGTGAAAACAATCTCCAGAGTGATAATATAATACTGGCTCATCAACAAGATTTCGGTAACCCCATTACTAGCAAGGGGAAGGAGGTATTAGAGTTGCCCGTGGCTGGATTGGATATGGCCTTGTCAAGTTTAGTAGAAACATCACCAGGAATGGTACAAGGTGCGAATTCTACAGTGGCATATGATCCACAGGTACCTAAAGATGCCCTTGCAATTTCTACTTCTAAGGTGTCTAAAGAATTTCCGTTATTCGAGCGGAAGGGCACAGCGCATATTACTACTAATACAGTCGGGACCCGGGCAACTTTGCCAGGGGCCCCCGCCCCCTTAAATTCTACAGATTCAACGACGTCAACCAGTAATGTAATCAACTTAATAGATTCTTCGTCCTTAGATATAAAAACTGCATTTTTGAGTGAGAATGAAGTCTCAACTTTTCCTTCTACGGCTGTTCCTCCTGTCGTATCTTCTACCTTGCCACAATCTAAATTAGATCTGAATGAGGATGCTATGGCACATGCAATGGCACAGAGCCTGATTTTGGAGATGGACACTAAGACTACTGGGACTTCCAAATCTCAGTGAAAGACATGTTAAACCTGATACTAGGGGAAATAAGAGAGATGAAGCAATTTCAAAAGGCTGAACTGGCAGTAATTAGCAATCGGCTGGATAAAATAGAAGACTCAATGGCTTCTTTTACAACACGATTCAATGAATTCGAGACTAGAATTTCAGGGCTGGAGGACAATATGACTACTATGCAGAAGGAGGTGTCTACTATTTGCAAATCTTCAAAAGCCTTTGAAATTAAATTGGATGAGCTAGAAAATTACAATAGAAGGTCAAACCTTCGAGTGGTGGGCGTGCCAGAGAATATTGAAGGCTCGGATATGATGTAATGGATTACTTCCTTCTTTTCGCGAGAGGTAATCCCTGAGTTCAAGGGAGACCTAACAATCACACGCGCACACCGAGTTCCAGCTCGTCCATTTACTAACTCCCCTTTTCCTCTGACAATTATTGTTAACTTTGCTGATGTACGTGTCAAAGAGACAATTCTATCACAGGCCTTTAAGCAAAGACAATTTCATGCCAATCCTACTACTAAATGTCAGATTTTTTCCGATATGTCGGCCGCTGCTGCTAAACGGAGAAAAGACTTTGTAAAGATTCTGCAATTATTCAAGGACAAGGGTGTTCAAGCTTCAATGGCACAGCAGGCAAAGTTAAAAGTTTTGATAAAAGGCAAATTCTACTTGTTCACTGATGTAGATGAGGCACGTGAGATGCTTAACCAGTTGGCACAGAGTTAAGCCCAAATAAGATATTGATGTAATTAGATATGATTGTGGGGGGGAGGATAGGTGAGGAACAGGGGGATCACAGGGTTAGGGGCGCAACAACAAGGCGCCTCCATGAGAGGGGTGAGTGTCAGGTGGCCAGCGTGGGGAGGAGGTGAAGTTGTAGTGCAGGGCCACAGGGCTAGGTGCTGGAGGGGAGCACCTGAGGCGGGGAGTGGGGTGGGGGGAGGGGAAAAAAGGAAAAAATTGAAGTTCTTGTTGGATTTTGATGGAAAAATAAGTTGGCAAGATGTGTGTCTTAATGAATTATCAATGATTTATATATATGCCTATTGTGGGGCTTAGAGTGATTTCTTTGAACGTTAATGGGCTGAATAATCGGAAAAAAATGCGAGCAATCGAACTCTGGACTAAGTCTGAGCGACCAGCTGTTGTATTGCTCCAAGAAACTCATATTTCTACTGCCAAAATTAACTCCTTCTCTATGTTCAAAACCTGGTCGTCATATAGAGGGTTTTCATGCGCTCAAGAATCTAAAAGTGGGGTCGCTATTTTTCTAAATCAGAATCTAGATGCAGAAATTATCCAGTTTGAAGATGGAGGGGCAGGGCGGTTGTGCTGGGTCACGTGCTTAATAAAAAATAGGAGAAGACCAATTACTTTTGTCAGTTTTTATGCCCCAGTGGAAGACCGTGCCCCAATCTATGATGAGTTATTTCAATCTTTCACCAAAATGGGGTCGCACACTGCTAATACACCAGTGGGATCGCCCCTAAGGACCATGGTAACTGTAGTACTGTTCTCTGAGATGCAACTTCTTTCGAATTCTCGCGTATCTTCAAATCTTCGCCATCCCTGTACACGTGTTTCGGGGTATTTACCCCTCATCAGCAGGTATTAGGCCATCTTCTTATCTTCTGGGGTTGCTGCGTGCTGCCAAATATTACCAGGTATAGTACCACACAAAGGCGCGCAGGTGCGGGGTCCCGAGCTCGTCAGCTCAAAGCTCCAAGGAGCATAAACATTCACCAAAAGGGGGTCGCACACTGCTAATATAACCAGCGGGATCGCCCCTAAGGACCATGGTAACTGTAGTACTGTTCTCTGCGATGCATCTTCTTTCGAATTCTCGCGTATCTTTAAATCTTCGCCATCCCTGTACACGTGTTTCGGGGTATTTACCCCTCATCAGCAGGGATTAGGCCATCTTCTTATTTTCTGGGGTTGCTGCGTGCTGCCAAATATTACCAGGTATAGTACCACACAAAGGCGCGCAGGTGCGGGGTCCCGAGCTCGTCAGCTCAAAGCTCCAAGGAGCATAAACATTCACCAAAATGGGGTCGCACACTGCTAATACACCAGCGGGATCACCCCTAAGGACCATGGTAACTGTAGTACTGTTCTCTGCGATGCATCTTCTTTCGAATTCTCGCGTATCTTCAAATCTTCGCCATCCCTGTACATGTGTTTCGGGGTATTTACCCCTCATCAGCAGGGATTAGGCCATCTTCTTATCTTCTGGGGTTGCTGCGTGCTGCCAAATATTGCCAGGTATAGTACCACACAAAGGCGCGCAGGTGCGGGGTCCCGAGCTCATCAGCTCAAAGCCCACCCCCATTTGTAACTTTAAAGCTCCCTTGAGCAGCGGGCTGACGAGCCTGGGATCCCGCACCTACGCGCCTGAGTGGTACTATACCTGGCAGATATTGGCAGCCATCGGCAACCCCAGTACACGGCCTATCCCTGCTGATGAGGGGTAATACCCCGAAACACGTGTCCAGGGATGGCGAAGACAGCGAAGATAGCAGAATATCGAAAGATGATGCATCACGAACACTTTACTACATTGACCAGAGTCCTTAGGGGCGACACCGCCGGTGTGTGAGTAGTGTGCGACCCCACCCCCATTTGTAACTTTAAAGCTCCCTTGAGCAGCGGGCTGACGAGCCTGGGATCCCACACCTACGCGCCTGAGTGGTACTATACCTGGCAGATATTGGCAGCCATCGGCAACCCCAGTACACGGCCTATCCCTGCTGATGAGGGGTAATACCCCAAAACACGTGTCCAGGGATGGCGAAGACAGCGAAGATAGCAGAAGATCGAAAGATGATGCATCGCGAACACTTTACTACATTGACCAGAGTCCTTAGGGGCGACACCGCCGGTGTGTGAGTAGTGTGCGACCCCACCCCCATTTATTTCAATCTTTGTTGTTAGTCAGGGGGGACATAGTGATAGGTGGTGATTTTAATATCCTTATGGATATAACATTAGATTCCACTGGTGTGTCGAGGAAACAATCTAAACCAAAATCAAGAAGGTCCATCATGCAGAATATATCTTTATTAGATCTCTCTGACCCATGGCGTACCAAATTTCCACAGAAAAAAGAATTCACTTGTTGGTCTGGGAGACACAGATCCTCGTCCCGATTAGATTTTTTTCTGGCTTCAAGGTTATTAAAATTTACCTATCAAAAATCTTTTCATAATGGTTTTTCAGACCACGCAATGTTGTTAATTGAATTTGAAGTAGGCGAAGAAATTAAGTCTTCTAAAAGATGGATATTTAATAAAATGTATCTGCAGGATAATAATTGGATCTCTTTCTTAAAAATTGAAATTGCCGAGTTTATAACACGTAATTTAGATACAGCCCCACTCAATATTGTGTGGGACTCATTAAAAGCTTTTATTCGTGGTATCATAATCAGTAAAGATGCAGAAGAATGGTGTACTATTAAACAAACTAAGACCTTACTTTACCAAAAAATCCATTCACTTACTCTGCTGCGGCAAGTTAATCCTTTCAGTGATGTACAAAAAAGATTAAATGAGGCTAAACGTGAACCTAATACGTTTCTTTTCACACAGAGTGAACAGCAATTTTCGATAAAATCTTAGAGGATATACGAGGAGAGTAATTTCTCTGGTAAACTCCTCACATGGCAGGCAAAAGAGCAAGCTGCCGCAAACTTAATTCACTCTTTAAAATGCCCTGTCACTCAAGTTGAAGTATCACAGACGGACGCTATTGGCACTATTATGCTGTCCCATTATAAACAGATTTACAGCCAACTGCAAATAATAGATCATTCCAGGCTCCCAAATTTTTTATCCAGATTTAATATGCCCTCCTTAACTCCGGTAGATAGTGATTCAATGAGGCGTTTATTTTCTAAATCAGAACTAGAATTAGTGGTTAAGAATTTACCAATTGGTAAAGCATGTGGTCCGGATGGCCTTCCGGCTGAATTCTTTAAGATCTTCTTCAGCGCTTTTTCTGATTTATTATTACAATTATTTAATTATATGTTAATGGGGGGCCAAGTTTCGGATTCTTTTGGGGAGGGGACTGTTGTTAGTTTTCCAAAGAAAGGTAAAGATTCAAAAGACCCTAACTTGTACAGGCCTATCACGTTACTTAATACCGATTATAAAATCCTCACTAAATTACTTGCAATACGTTTTAATTCGATTGCAGCGGATCTTATTCACTTAGATCAGAATGGTTTTGTGGCAGGCCGGCAGTTAGCTACCAATATTCATTTTCTCACGGAAGCGCTAGATTATTTTCAGGTTAAAAAAATCCCGGCCTTAATTTTATTATTAGACGCTGAGAAAGCTTTTGATTTAGTGGTGTGGACAACTTTATTTGTTATTTTAAAACACTTTGGTATCCCTTCACAAATTATTAGTTTAATCCAAAATTTATACACGGGTGCCAGAGCTAATATAGTTATTAATTATGTTATGGTAGGCACAGTATCGGTCCAACAGGGCACCAGGCAGGGTTGCCCCCTATCCCCTATTCTTTTTGCTTTTTTTATTGAACCGTTAGCCACAGAAATTCGCGAATCTGTAAATATCCCTCCACCGATTGCATCTATGGCAAAAATTTAACTCTATGCCGATGATATCATGTTGATAATTAAGACAGATATCCAATCTCAGACTGCTGTTTTACAGCTTTTTGAAGAATTCAAGGCCTTAGGAGGTTACCGAATTAATAAAAAAACACTGAAATATTAGTGTGTGGTGGGGGGGAGGCGGATTTAGTTGGTTGTATTAATTTAAGACCAAAACGGTATTTAGGGGTTATGTTTTCTACTTTGGTATCTGATTTAGTAAAGCTGAATTTTGACCCACTTTTACGGAAGGTACAATCCTTATTTACTAGATGGGATTCACTGCCATTTACTATTATGGGACGGGTGGCACTTATAAAGATGTCTATACTTCCACTATTTAATTTTTTATTCTCAGCTATTCCGTGCTACTTACCTAGTAGCTTTTTTTCAAAAGTAGAATCACTATTTTCAAGTTTTTTATGGGCTAAAAAACGCCCCAGGATAGCAATGAAGACACTCTATGTGGACATAGAACTGGGAGGCTTATCTGTTCCTAACCTTAGAGATTATTATAGTGGATATTTCGCCCAATATTTAGAACGATTTAAATTAGGAACGCAAAGTCCAAAATTATTTATCAATTTCTTTTTTGACCAAATTAGTCAAGAGGTTCAAACCCCAGTTCCTTTACACATCCCTAAATTGCCAAAACTTACCCGGTATAAAATGATGTATTGGTTTTTTAAACGTCGCGATGTTTTTCTAAAAAGGTATTCTCTCCCGCAGTTCAATTCTAGAACTCCTCTAAGGAATCCTCTCATTTTTATGGGAATCAAAATCGGAGCAGATATTGTTTTTCAATGGGAACGGGCTGGGTTTGGTACTTTATCAGATTTTTTAAGAGAAGGGGCCTGGCTGTTACCAGGAGAGATGCAGCAATTAATCTCAGGGAATTTTATGTTATTAAATTCTTATGTTTCGATTTTTAAAACACTGGGACAAGTTGAGCCAAGAATGATTGACTCTCCTTGTCAGTTGAGGGACGATTTGTTTTTGACTCCTCAGAGTAAGAAGCCAGGAGCATGGAAACGTTTTGAATTAGATCTCAGTATAAGAATCATTAAAAAATGGCAGGAACAAGAAAATCATGTTCTTGCTATGAATACCTGGAAATGTATAAATAAGTTGAATTTTAGCGTTCTTCGAGGTTCTAATTGGAGGAGAATGTTTTTTTTAGTAAATGGCTCCTATATCGAACTCCTGCCGTCATCTCTAAAATGTATGTGAATGTTAGTGCCATCTGTTTTAGATGTCAGCAATACAGTCCTGCTAATTGGTCCCACACTATAGCTCACTGTGTTAAAATTGTGCCCTTCTGGAATGAAATTTTCGAATATTTACAAAAGTATTGTGGGATTCAGATTGCTTATAACGTTAAATTAATACTTTATGGATATGATTCTGATCTTGGATTGTTAGAACAGATGGTTAAACTATTATTTATTGTGATAGCAGTAGCGAGGTCTCTGGTGCTCCAGAATTGGAAATTAACACAAGCTCCTTCGTTTAATACCTGGCTTCAGAAAATGAGAAATGTTAGAATAAGTGAATCTTATAAGGGATAAGGAAATTTGACAAAATTTGGAAATCGTATTTTGAGTAATACTGGAAATTGTATTCTGTAAACTATGATTTTGTACTCCTTGGTTGTTAATATACGCATTTTCTTTTTACTAACTGAATATGATACAAGAACTTCAATAATAAAAAAGAAGATCATCACTGCCCCCCTCTGGTTCATCACAGCACCCTCTGGTTCATCAATGCCACCCTCTGGTTTGCCACTGCCACCCTCTGGTTCATCACTGCCACTCTCTGGTTTGCCACTGCCACTCTCTTGTGGTAAATAAATAAATAATTACCGGTACTATTTTTCTATGCATTAACTAAAAAGGATAGCTCAATAAATAAGAGGCAAAATCCGGGGTATCTGAGTCATACGGGCTTTAATTAGATGGCTCGAGCCAATGGACCATCGGGTTCCATCACCTGCAAAGGTTCAGGAAGGGACAGACACAGGGAAAAGGGGAATGGCAGCCTAATGTCATATTAACATCATACAGTATATATAGTAAAACAGTACAATTGCATTGAATACAGTAGGCGTAACAAGTGACAAACGAAAGATAAGAACATATGGGCGTGAAAAGAAGGCGTGCACAGGGCGTGCACGGAGACATGTGATGTAAACGTCACAGAAGTGTCATAAATGGGTGGATACATGGAGGGGGCTACCTGGGCAGCTGGAACCTTTAACCTACTGGTGCGCGCAAACGAGCCATGACGTGTAACTGGGGAGAGCTGGGGCTCTGACTTCTAGCACTAGAAGAGGAGACTAAAGTCTGGGATGTCAGGACGACATGTACCTATAGCATATCTGATATCTCGTGTTTGGAGAACATGTTGATAGAATCTAAAAGTCATCAGGGCAAAGGCTACTTGTCACTAAGGCTAGTGCATGCATATATTTCCTAATGTATTGCGTGTGCTATGAATCTTCTATGGACATTAATTCAGTAATTCTCTTGCATGGAGACAGGAAGACTAGACTATAGATGAAGATGTTTATGCGGTTCGTTAGCTAGGAATGTGAAGCCGGGGAGCTGAACTGATAACTAGAGGCATAACATATTCTTGGCAGACAGGCAGGCAGGCCAGGCCGGGCACCGCGCTGCTTGGCAGAAAGTAAGTGAAGGGTCAGGGATGCGGGAGGGGCTACATCGCTCCTCGGAGTGGTTTCAGGAGACTTGAGGCTTGAATCTGGTGTCCGGGCCCTATGAGGCCTAGAAACGGGGACAACTCGATAATTTAACGTGCACAATGTAAAGACGTTGGCAACATAGGCCTAAAAGCCTAATTCACGTTGCTTTCACGGGGGACTGGATAACTGGCATACTAACGTTGGACACAACTATAGTTGCGTCTGTATTCGGGCAAGGGGGTAAATATGCATATCGATCATGCACATATAACATATAATGGGGAACACGTAGGGACACATGACAGGGCAAAATTCAATTTTCCTCACTCTGGTTCACCACTGTCACCCTCTGGTTCATCACAGCACCCTCTGGTTCACCACTGCCACCCTCTGGTTTAGCACTGTCACCCTCTGGTTCACCACTGCCACTCTCTTGTTCACCCCTGCCACCCTCTGGTTCATCAATGCCACCCTCTGGTTCACCACTGCCATCCTCTGGATCATCACTGCCACCCTCTGGTTCATCACTGCCACCCTCTGGTTCATCACTGCCAGCCTCTGGTTTGCCACTGCCACTCTCTGGTTCCCCACTGCCACCCTCTGGTTCATCACAGCACCCTCTGGTTCACCACTGCCACCCTCTGGTTCACCCCTGCCACCCTCTGGTTCAGCACTGTAACCCTCTGGTTCACCACTGCCACCCTCTGGATCATTACTGCCACCCTCTGGATCATCACTGCCACTCTCTGGTTCATCACTGCCACCCTCTGGTTCATCACTGCCACCCTCTGGTTCACCACTGCCACCCTCTGGATCATCACTGCCACCCTCTGGTTCATCACTGCCACCCTCTGGTTTGCCACTGCCACCCTCTGGTTTACCACTGCCACCCTCTGGATCATCACTGTCACCCTCTGGTTCATCACTGCCACCCTCTGGTTCATCACTACCACCCTCTGGTTCACCACTGCCACCCTCTGGTTCACCACTGCCACTCTCTGGTTCACCCCTGCCACCCCCTGGTTCACCCCTACCACCCTCTGGTTCAGCACTGTCACCCTCTGGTTCATCACAGCACCCTCTGGTTCACCACTGTAGATTATGGGGGGAAAGCACACCTGCCCAGCCTCAACTGAGATGAATTAATTTGGGGCTGGTTAATGTGTCACTGAATTTGCGCTTCAAGTCTGGCACCTGCTTCCTCAGCTGTAAGTGCTTCCTGTTGCAGTTATTTATTTTACAGGAGCATTGTGCCATACTTGTAACTATTCTCTGACCCTGCTTTGAGCGTCAGAGCGGGGATAGAGAATAGTTGCAAGTAGGCAACTGAACTCTGGAGGGGCCCCTCAGGAAGCACTACAGGGAATGGTTAAAAATTAGCTTGAACTTTTGCACCTGCTAAGTGCTTTCTGTTGTGCAAAATTCGTTTTTCTGCAATTTCGTGAGATTCGCGGGGCGCAAAATCAAACTCGCAATCCGCAAATTTGTGCAAATTTGCGGATTGTTTTTTTTGCGTGTTCGTGGGGTTTTTTGCGTCTTCGCGGGCCGCTTGCAGCGCAACGACCATGAAGTTGCCCATGCGGTCGTACATGGGCGCTGCCATCTTGTGCGCGTTGCGTATGTCCGGTCCTGGGTGCTAGCTGCGTGCTCGCGTTGTGCGCGTGGCGCGTTTACGGGTTCGCGGGCGTTTTTGCGTGCTCGCGGGGGAAATATCGCGCAAAATTACCCACGCGGTCCTCTATGGGCGCGGCCATCTTGTTTTTCATTCATTGCTATGGTTTTTGGGCATGCTACCTTTCTATCCATCTTACATCTTTGTAATCCTATGTTTTTCTGAACTTTTTTTTGCTTATTATCTATCTCTACAATTTCCTACATCTATATTTTGTGTTTTTTTTAACTTTTTGTCACTTTATTACCTACTTTATTTCTTTCGCTCTCTCTCTTATTTTTTTCACACCTATTCTTCTTTCCTTCTTCTTGTGCCCAGGACCATGGCTAAGGGAGCCGACAAGGGGAAGGGCCCAGCACCCCGTACCCGGCTCCCTTGCAGGTGTTTGAGGGGGGAGGCAGTCCAGGCCAGGGAGATCTTCTATGTGGTGGAGGTGGCCGCCTTGATGGTTTTTGTTCAAGTCCACCTCCCTAAGACCGTGGCAGCAGGTGGGCGGATTGCTTCCGGTTACGGCCTCCGGGAGCGTCGCCAGCCATGGGAGAAGGTGTGCCAGCGCATGTGAGAGGAGTCTGGGGTCCGGCGCACCTACCAGCAAGCGACACACCGGTGGACTGACATCCTGGACCGGGAGCATGACATGCTCGACCTGCTAGGATTGGAGATCCCTGGCGTTGGTAAGTAGCTATTTAATAACTACTTTTTTCCTTCTGCTCTGTTATATTGCTAATCTATTTTTTTCCTGAAGAGTACGAATGCTGCTGATTCAATTACATTGCAGGTAAATTAATGTTTAAATAGTTTCTGTCAATCAATCAATCAATCACTGACATTTATAGAGCGCACTACATACCCGTAGGGTCTCAAGGCGCTGGGGGAGGGGGGGTGCCGCTACTGCTCGAACAGCCAGGTCTTCAGCTTCTTCCTGAAGCAGAGGTGGTCTTGGGTCAGGCGCAGGTCGGTTGGGAGGGAGTTCCAGGTCTGGTTGGCCAGGTAGGAGAAGGACCTTCCTCCTGTCGTCGCTCTTCGGATGCGGGGGACGGCGGCGAGGGCGTGGTTGGCTGATCGGAGGTGGCGTTTGGGAGCGTAGAAGTTGATTCGGCTGTTGAGGTAGCTCGGGCCTTGGTCGTGTAGGGCTTTGTGTGCGTGGGTGAGGAGGCGGAAGGTGATTCTTTTGTTGACGGGGAGCCAGTGAAGGTCTCTCAGGTGTCCGGAGATGTGGCTGGTTCGTGGGATGTCGAGGATGAGTCTGGCAGAGGCGTTCTGGATCCGCTGGAGTCTTTTCTGGAGTTTGGCGGTGGTACCGGCGTAGAGGGCGTTGCCGTAGTCCAGTCGGCTAGTGACGAGGGCCTGGGTGACGGTCTTCCTGGTCTCGGTGGGGATCCACCAGAAGATCTTCCGTAGCATGCGTAGGATGTTGAAGTACGCCGAGGAGACGTTGTTGACTTGCCTGGTCATGGAGAGGGAGGAGTCCAGGATGAAGCCCAGGTTGCGTGCATGGTCTGTTGGTTTGGGTGCGGTGCCCAGGGCGGGAGGCCACCAGGAGTCGTCCCAAGCGGAGGGTGAAGAGCCCAGGATGAGGACCTCCGTCTTGTCGGAGTTCAGTTTCAGGCGGCTGGTCGTCATCCACTCGGCTACCTCTTTCATCCCTTCGTGCAGGTCGGCTCTGGCGGCGGCTGGGTCGTTGGTCAGGGAGAGGATCAGCTGGGTGTCGTCGGCGTAGGAGATTATGCTGAGGTTGTGTTGGCGTGCGATGGCCGCGAGGGGGCTCATGTAGACGTTGAAGAGGGTGGGGCTCAGAGAGGATCCTTGAGGGACGCCGCAGATGACTTCGGATGCCTCTGACTTGTACGGTGGGAGGCAGACTCTCTGTGTTCTTCCGTCGAGGAAGGAGATGATCCATTCCAGCGCCTTGTCCTGGATTCCGACGTTGCTGAGGCGCTGTACTAGGGTGCGGTGGCAGACAGTGTCGAATGCCGCGGAGAGGTCTAGGAGGATGAGGGCCGCTGTTTCTCCGTTGTCCATCAGGGCTCGGATGTCATCGGTGGCGGCGATGAGGGCGGTCTCGGTGCTGTGATTGGCTCGGAAGCCGGTCTGTGAGGGGTCGAGGGATCCATTCGTCTCGAGGAAGGCGGCCATCTGCTTGTTGACGGTCTTCTCGATGACTTTGGCTGGAAATGGGAGGAGCGAGATGGGGCGGTAATTCTTGAGTTTGGTGGGGTCCGCTGTGGGTTTCTTGAGTAGAGCGCTGAGTTCGGCGTGTGGAAGGTGGCGGTGTCGAAGGATGTGTTGATGATGTCTCGCAGGTGGGGTGCGATGACAGCGTCGGCCTTATTGAAGACGTAGTGAGGGCAGGGGTCTGTCGGAGATCCGGAGTGGATGGAGTTTATCGTTTGGATGGTGTCTTCGGTGCTGATCGGGGTCCAGGCGTGGAGGGTGGTGGTGGGGGGTGGTTGTTCGGTCATGGTGTGCGTTGGTTGGTTGTTGAAGCTGTTGTGTATGTCTGCGATCTTGTTGTGGAAGTATGTAGCGAGGGAGTTGCAGAGGTCTTGCGATGGGGTGATGTCGTTGTTTCCTGCGCTGGGGTTGGATAGCTCTTTCACGATGTTGAAGAGTTCCTTGCTGTTGTGTGCGTTGTTGTCCAGCCGGTCCTTGAATGCAGTTTTCTTGGCGGCGCGGATCAGCTGGTGGTGCTTCCGGGTGGCCAGCTTGAGGGTGGTCCTGTTGTCCGGTGTAGGTTCCCTTCTCCAGGCTTTCTCGAGGGCTCGGCAGTTCTTCTTGGAGCTCTTGAGTTCGTCGGTGAACCACGGGGCTTTCTTGCTGCCGGGTCTGCTGGGCGGTGTCCTTAGCGGGGCGAGTTCGTCTGCGCAGATGCTGATCCACTTCGTGAGGTTGTCGGCGGCCTGGCTGGGGTTCGCTGAGCTGGCAGGAGGGTGCTGGCTCAGGGAGGTGGCGAGCTGGTCTGCTGTGATCTTGTTCCAGCTTCTGCGGGCGGTCTGTTGCTGGTGGTGGTGGGTCGTCGTTCTCTTGAAGGTGAAGTGGACGCAGCTGTGGTCCGTCCATTGAAGTTCTGTGGCGTGGCTGAAGTCGATGTCTGGGCTGGAGGAGAAGACTGCGTCGAGTGTGTGTCCGGCGAGGTGGGTGGGGGTGGACACCAGCTGCTTGAGTCCTAGATTGGCGAGGTTGTCGAGCAGGGAGCTGGTGTTGCGGTCGTTGTTGTTCTCCAGGTGGAAGTTGAGGTCCCCCAGGAGGATGTAGTCGGCGGAGGGGAGGGCGTGCCGGCTGACGAAGTCGGCGATGTCCTCGCTGAATTGTGTGCGTGGTCCCGGGGGTCGGTAGATCAGGGTGCCTCTGAGGGTGGTCTTCGGGTCGGTGTGGATCTGGAAATGCAGGTGTTCGGCGGTGGTCAGGGTGTTGTCGGTGCTGGTCGTGAGCCGGATGGTGTTCCTGTGGATGATGGCGATGCCTCCTCCCATCTGGTTGGCGTTGCGGTCCCTCCGGACGATCTTGTAGCCTTCTGGGATAGCGATGGCGATGTCGGGAGCTGAGGAGGCGTTCATCCAGGTCTCCGTGAGGAAGGCGACGTCAGGGGCTGTGGCATCTAGGAGGTTCCAGAGTTCGATGGCGTGTCTGTGGACGGAGCGGGTGTTGAGCAGGATGCACTTGAGGTGGTTGCTGCTGGAGTTCGGCTTGGCGGGTGCTGGTGTGCGGCAGGTCCGGATGCAGGTGAACTTGCAGGCGTGGCAGCTGAAAGGTCCGTGGGTGCGTCGTGGTGAGGCTTGGTGGCATTCTGGGAGTCGGCCGGTGTTGAGTGCGATGAGGGTGGCGGCGGTGTACGTCAGGCGGGTCGGTCGGGGTCGGGGTCTTCGTGGGCCAGGGGTCCTGGCGCTGGTCGCGATCCGGTCGCGGACGGGCGCAGACGGGCTTACCTTCGGCGCACAATCGGCACGCCCGCTGCGCGTCAACGCTGCGCGTTCGCACGGTCGCCATATAAGGCGAAGTGCGCGGGTGGGCGGAGCAGCTGGGAGGCGGGAGCGGGGAGGGAACAGAAGGAGAAAGGGGCGGGGTCTGCGGTGGTGGCGGGAAGCGGGGAGCGGGGAGGGAAGACGGGGGGCGGCGAGGAGGGCGGGAAACAGAGGAGAACGCTAACACGGGCAAAAAACTATTCACAAACAAGCACAAATGGAGGACAAAACAAATCTAACACGGGCAAAAAACTATTCACAGACAAGCACAAATGGAGGACAAAACAAGCTAACACGGGCATTGGTGTTGCTACTATGCTTACTTGTTTGCAACTTTTTAGTCATTTGAGAGCATTACTGCGTAATGCTAGAGACAGTAGACTCAAGTCTAGTCCTTCTTTGTACTCCTGCTGGTGCCACTTTGAAGAGATAGTGGTGGATTGATACGTTGAGTATATTATTTATTACTTGTTATAGGACATTTGTTAGTGGTCTGCAATCATGAAGACGGACTGTGTCTGTCACGCGACGTCTCGTGCTGCTGAATGATGGCAGTCGTAGTAGAACCTTTTTGTTGTTGATGTAGTTAGTGAATTACATAACTTTCTTATTAGACGGTCTGTGAATCCTGCAATACTGTACTACTATCCTCCTAGTTGACCAGATCAGATGCAATTGTTGTTAATTTGTTTCCCCGACATAATTTTAGATTGTGTTCAAAGAAATCAAATATTTCCAAAAAAACAATCATCCATGTTCTGTTTCTTTATTTCATGATCACCAGCAACTCCCAGGGGCAAGGCGCCGGCGGCGACTGAGACTCCGGTGGCAGAAGGTGGACAGATCAGTCCCTTGCAGGCTCTTCTGCTGGCCCCAGTAAGTTCTTCTATTGTTATATTAATACTTATACTTCCCTAACATTTACAGCTCCTATTCATTACAAACTGTTTCCTAATAAATCTGTTTTACAAAATAGTCTTTGATCTTCTTCTTCTAATGTAGACTACTTTCTACATTCTTATCCTGCCTCTACCATCACTCTCTGTGCTACTACTATTTACGATTATGAGTCGGTCTGTGTAGGTAGCTAAGCTTGCCCATTTGGCAAACGGTGTGAAACAAAACTCTGATACAGCACTGATAAGGGACTGAGTGCAGTCCTCTGGGTTGCCCTTGCTGTCAATTCCAGTCTTCTTAATGTAAGTGCTTTGACAATTTCCAACAACAAAATGTCATTGTTTACACCAAGTAAAAGGTAGCAGTTGCCTTTTTGATTTGAGAGGAGCACATCCCATACTGCTAGTGTTTCAGGGACTATTCTGCACACAAAGAAGTATGGACAAGATAAATAGGACATTGTTGATGATAGGTGCAGTTCGACTTTCAACATACCTCAGTCCGAACAGAAGTAAAACCCCCAATCCCCTGACCGACTATCTAGTATGTCTGACCAATGATTTTACGACCCAGAAGAACAGAAGAAGACTACCGCCGAGTCCCGGCCTATCTGAGTCACTGAAACATGACTGCCAAGTGCAGTAGTTCAAACCTTTCCGCTCACTCACTCGTGAACAAAAACCACACAGTGTTTGTTAGTTTTCAAGTTTTATTTTCAATTAAGAAATGAAAACGTTATTTCTTTATTTTTAATAGCGTAGTATTCTGAGCGAGCAATGGTAATGGATAAAGATGACGTTAAAGTTCAAACAACATTCCCATGAATGAAATTAGTATGACTCAAACTTAATAATAGTTAACAGACACATGAAATTATTAGAATAACTGTGCGGGAGCCCCCACCTTCTTTAAAGTACTTAAAGTACTGCTGGTGATGACTTACTAGTAGTTGGTGAATCGTCTGGCAGAAGGGCAATGGAATCTTCTTTCTGTAATGAGAAAAATGGGGCACGTTAAGCAAGCATTCATCAGTTGTCATAAGAAGAAGTGTAGCATTTAATGGAATAAGCATATAAAAGGTTAACACCCTCCCCAAAACCGTTATTTTTCAATCCCAGTAATAAAAAATGTGTTATGTAACATTTTCTTCCATTACGAGACAAAATAGGGTGTTGTGTATGGCATCTGAAAATATGACATGTTTTTCCTAGACGTCACAACATCTGATGCGGCACAGATGACCACCAGTGCCGGGGCCAGCAGTGCGGAGGGGTCCACTCTGGATGCGGCAGCGCCCACACGAGGAGCTGGGGGGGAAGACTCAGCGGCGGCGGACGGTGGTAAATTATTATGCTCCTTACTTATTTAATTTTTTTGGAGTAGGCTCGCAAAGGAGTGTATGATATACTGTACAGTAGTACACAGTACACTAGTATAAGTACACTGTACTGTTAAGAACATTTACTAATTTAGAACTACTTTTTGGGC